>NC_066580.1:216829026-218079026 GCF_024323335.1 Lathyrus oleraceus
CCTGTTTCTGCCTTGCACAGCCAAACAACAACTGCATCATCACTGTGCTCTGAATTTGGTAAGAATTCGATTCTCTTGTTTCTCAAAACCATGATATGCTTTGAATAGATCCTTTCATGCTGGTCATGTTGAACTTTAAATCGATGAAAATGGTTGAGTAATTGGAAAGTTATGTTGACATGAAGTTTCACATGTGAATATGTTTGTGCCTTGTTCATCTTTGTTAGCTCGATTTAGTAAAAATGGTTGTTGGATTATTGCTGAGCATGTTGAGCTGATTCTATTGGTATGTCTGTTTTCCATTTCTGGGCAAAAAAGTTTTTCACGATTTTGGATGATGATGAACAGTAAGCATGAAACCCTAGGGGTGTTTTCCAGATCGCGTTTTGGCTGTTGGCTCATGTTTTTCTGCATGTTCACACTGTTCCATTGCCATGTAGCGTATCAGCATGTGACACGCAGGATAAGTGGAACGCAGCGTTCCATTTAAGTTCCAAGTATTTTCAAAAATGCCACTGCCGTGCCTAATTGTCCCATTAAATCATGTTATTTCACAATATTTATTTCATTTTGATCACCAACTTACAAAAATCATAGAGCACTCAATTTTTATCCAAAATTCATGGGACTTTTTGCAAAATGCTCTGTATGATCTCTACTTTTTTATCATGATTTTTCCAGATTTTTTGGATGAGTGGATTTTTAATTGTGCTAGGGTTTGTGACATGTGCTCATTTCATGTATGTCTTGCCAAATCAATTGTGAAATGATGATACTTTATCCAATGCCTTTGAAATTTTTTGTGCTTAAACTAGACACATTCCTGGTGATTTTGGTGTAGAGTTTGTGAATTTATCATTGCTGGTTTGTGAGTTATGATTTTTTTAATTAGGGTGTGACAATTTGTGTCACACCATTGATGTCCCACTTCTTGATTTTTGATACCATGCTTCTTGAACTCAAATTGGCTTGAATTTTTGCACGAATGTACTTATGGATGTCTTGTTTACATGTGAATTTTCTTGGAATTATTGATGGCATTTCCTAATTGTTTGGGATTTTCCTCCCCTGTTTGGTCATATGTTGACTTTTTGTGACACATGTTCCCATTTGATTTGTGAAATTCTCATACTTAATTGGATGGACTTGAAATTTGACATGTGATTAGTAGACATCTTAAGGTTTATCATGGTTTTAGTCCCATTCATTTCTCATATGTTGTCACTGATTTATGATTCATTGAAGTCTGTACATGTTTGGTTGACTTCTTTGAGCATGCTTGAACTTGCCTTGCCTTTCTGATTTTCATTGACATACTTCCCTTGATCCAAATGAGCTGAAATTTGGTATGCATATCATGTTATGGTTGATGTTTGATCATGAATTATTTGATGATTTATTGAAATGTTTATGATTGGTTTTGAGTTAAGTCTTTCTGTTGACTTCTATGAGCTTCTATATGCCATGCCTTGACCTAATTTGCTTGTGAAATCATAATGATGAATGATATGAACATGAAACCAATTGGGTTTGTTTCTTGATTGTTTGAACTTGATTTTGGACACTTGTCACTTGCTGTTTTGACTTTCTTATCTCTTTTTGACCCTAGGCTTGTCCTAGTGGTCATGTTGCTCATGTTTAAGTTTGTTGTTTCAGGTTAAGCAACAAATGCTCCAAAAGGATCATTACAAATTGATTGAGTTTGATTTGATTATCATGACTAACTTGTTTGTTTTGTAGGTTGCTTGGCTCACATGCTTTGAGCCTTGTGCATTGCACATTTAACTGATTGTGTTGACTGTCGATCTTTATCTCATTTTGATTTAAACTTTGAGTTGTGTACTGATTCTGTTTGACTGGTTTCAGGTACCTTTAGTTGCTTAGTTCTTTAAGAACTTGCTTTGCTTTGCTTAATATCAATTTGCATTGAGGTATAATTCCTTATCTTCATGTAGTCTGGAAGACCTGGCCTGTTACTTGGCCAGGCAACTGTCTGAAGTCCTCCTTAAGAGGCAATGCTTGTGTGTGTTTACTTTTGTCCCAAGCAGGAAAAGTCCTTTTAATAAGGCAATTGGTAGATCAAAGAGATATGTAACCTATCTCCTACTATTCTGTGAGTCTTCTCCTTGCTCCCATTACATGGTTGTAGCATTGAGATTCAAACCCAAGATCTATCGAGTCAATAATCTGTGGAGAGAGTTCCTACTTTCTGAACTCCCACACCTTCTATCATTCAAATGCTCTCCCTGGCCAGGGATAAGAGCAATGAGGCACACCCCTCATATCTTTTCATCTGCTTCACCTTAGCCCCTTAATGGCAAGGTTAAGAGCACCATTAACCCTATTCTAGTTGGCTTCAATGCCTAACCCTTTGTGTGAGCCTAATTGTTTGGTTATAGTGTGTGTTGAATGACTTTAATTGATTGATTTCTTATCTCGTATGCACATGTTTGCTTGTATGCTCTATGCATTTATCATCATTAATTGCCCATTAGTGCATGATCATCTCATTTATCTTTATGACATGTCTTTGTTGTTTGCCCATTGAGGACAATTGTAAGACCATCTATTGGCCATTGCTCCTGTGATATGGAAGTGAGTATAAGACCATCTCATTGGCCACTCATCTTCTCTTTGCTTGATGCATTTGTTTGTTGTATGTGAGGAGGCAATTGTAGGTCCCTGCAAGTTGGCATTTGCTTTCCTATGATCATATGTTGCATTGTTTGGTTGTATGTGAGGATGCAATTGTAAGCCCGTGTAATTTGGCATTTGTATTCCTATGATCATATGTTGGAGGTTAGAGTAAGCCCAGATAAATTGGCATCTGACATCCAAATTTTGTCTTTGTTGTTGGAGATTGGTATAAGCCCAGATAGATTGACATCCGGTATCCACTTTCATTTCTTTGTTGAGGAGATTAGTATAAGTCCATAGAGTGGCCTCTGATATCCAGTTCTGTTTTAGGAGATTGGTATAAGCCCAGATAGATTGGCATCCGGTATCCGCTTTTGTTGACTTTCTTCCTTTGCTTTGATTGTTTGTTATTACCCATTGCCCATTCCAAAGGACACACTTGAATCATCTTCTATATGATTTCAAGAGGTGAACCTTCTAAGAAGTTTTACAATCCATCTTCATCCATTCATTCCCATTATGTCCTAAACCTTTTCACACATTACTTTCAAACTTGAGATAGATATTGTGCAAACATCTTCATGCTTTTCAAATTAAAAACCTGGACCCCAAGTCCTTGACTTTTTTTTCAAACTCCATTTCATAATACTTCTTTTGAATTAATCTTAACCATACTTTGACCCTACTTTCATGAATACTCATAATCAATTAATTCCACCCATTCAATTATTTTGTGGCTTTGTCCATTCTTACTAAGTTTTCATACATGAGCTATAGGTTTGATTTATCATAGTTGGTTGATGTCAATCTCACCTATTTGTCCTTAGTTGATTGAATTGTAAGTCTTCCTTGCTTATTATAGGGTTAACCCCTCACTAGCAAGTTGAAGCTGTTCTCACATGGTGGACTTGTTGTTTGTATAAGGTTGAGTTTTCTCCCGTGGATAACGTAAGACCTTAAGGCTTGTGTTTAAAATTGAACTCACTAACTTTTGGAAATCTTTTAGCCGAACTACAGCGTTTTGATCCTTACCTTTGATGGAAGGTACGTAGGCAACGGGTTCATCCGTTCGAACACAAAAATAACTAACCTGTACATTCTTTTCTCATCATCCCAATCATGTTTGCACAATACTTATGTCATAACAAATAACAATTTTATACAACAAGTGTGAAAAGGGCTCCCTAGGAGTACCTAGGACGTAGTGGGTGCCTAACACCTTCCCATTGCGTAATTTACCCCTTACCCAGACTCTGATCTTTTTATTAGTTTTCTACGTGTAAAACTTCTTAGGCTTTTGTTCGCTTTTTAGCTAGTCCTTTGGATAAATAAAAGTGCGGTGGCGACTCGAAATTCATTGTATGCTTTGCTTATGGTTTAATCGATAGATCATATAGCGACGAATACACCGCTACAGTAGGCAGGTCACCAAGTCATCTGAAGATCAACTGTACTGGACTCTGTCTCTGAACTGATTACAATCATCTGAGGGCCCGATTAACCATAAATCCAACTTGGGGAATTCCGAAATAAACGGAACTGAGGGATATATCACTATCATCATAGGAAATCCACTGAATGGATGACAACCAGATCCTCTGAACAAGTATCCTCAAATTCAACCCGGGGATCCGAAATAAACGGAACCCGCTGATAGATATCACGGACAGAACTCCGGCGTGTCAGAAGTACGTACCCATAAGTCCATCTGAACCATAATCACCATCTGTACCTGCAAATGATTCAATCCCGCCCCACTCACGGGCGTCATCTAGGCCAGGGTAAGGTCAAGAGAAACGCAGGATAAATAACCCTTTCATGGAATATCATCATGTACACACCAGATGTATGTAACGACAATACCCCATCAGGGTCTGAACTGCTCGTGATATCAAGTTCCGCTAAGTGGCGCAATACCACCCGCTTCCCATGAATCACTCTATTCCTAGGTGTCCTAGATTTCACTCATAGCCTGGGTATTGGGCCTTTTACCTCATGTAACTCCCACCCCAACAGAGAGACGAACACAGCACAGCCAGATGAATTTATGATGACGAATGCAAACATAAATGCAAACAATCAATGCAAACAATAAATAAATGAATGCAATAAATGAAACAGCAAAAGCAACCAAACCCTAACCTAGAGAGCGCTAGGAGAGACTCGCTTAGGAAAGATGGACCAGCAAGAGGCCAACTTCTCTAAATCCCCAGCAGAGTCGCCAGCTGTCGCATTACGCGAAAAATCGGCGGGAAAACGAAACAACAGAGCCGCCACCGTGCGTTATTTATCCCAAAGAGGGAAAGGAAACGCTCGAAGTAAACCTGGAAAGGAATGGTCTCGCGACCAGAGAACGATGGGATCGGGAGTCGATTATGCGAAGGGAAGGTATTAGCACCCCTACGCATCCGTCGTACTCGACGGGATCCACGCTCAGAAAGAATAGAAGAAAGGTTGCTAAAGACTGATCACAAACTGCACACACAAGGCTGGAAAGAGACACAGGAAAAACAAAAGAAACTAACTCGACAGGATATCGCATCCTGGGCCTACGTAGTCTGTCAGGCACAGACATCAGAGTCGACGTAGTTCGGGACAGGGGGAAACGTGCTCGCTAGGATGTCGCATCCTATGCATACGTATCTTCTCTAACCGGAGAAGAATCAGAGCACTCGTAGCTCGGCTAACGCACGCCAAACAAAACAAACACAGGAAACCGACTGCCAATCGCTGGACTTACGTCAGACTCCACACAAACAGGCAAACATGGAAACCGAACGCCAATCGCTGGACTTACATCAGACTCCGAACCAACAAACACACACAGGAAACCGACTGCCAATCACTGGACTTACGTCAGACTCCAAACACACAAAAAGGGGTTGCAAAAGAAAAAGGGCGCCCGGAGAGATCAGCTCATCTCCTGCCTACGTACCTCATCTGGTATGAGGATCAGGGCGATGTAGTTCCCCTACACAGGGAAAAAGGACTAGCCTAACCAGATACAAAGGGAGACACACACTACTAGGGAGACTACGACTCGAGTCTAGAAGTTGTCATGCATACGATCCCTATGTTAAGGTTGCTATCTAACTTGCACAAGGAGCAAGCTATTCTAAACAGCACAGGCAAATACATACAAGCACAAAAAGTAAGCACACACACTATATGCAAACAAATGGGCTCATACAAGGTTAGGCTATAAAACACAAGCCAACTGGAATCGGGTGTAGTTAGCTCTTAACCCTAACATTGAGAGTTAGGGTGAAGCAGATGAAATGGGAAGTGAGGGTAAGACCTCACAACTCTTATCCCTGACCTGGGAGAGCTTCAGACAAATGAAAGTGTGGGAGTTCAGAAAGTAGGAACTCTTCTCCACATATGACTGACACAACAAAGATCTTGGGTTAATATCCACAATGCATCAACACATGGTGTGAGCAAAGTGGATGACACACTGAATAGAAGGAGATGGATTGCGCATCTCTTTTATCTGCCAATTGCCTCATAGGAGGACTTTTCCTGCTTGGCACAAAAGTAAACATTCACAAGCATTGCCTCTTAAGGAGGGCTTCAGACAGGTGCCTGCCCACATAACAGGACAGGTCTTCCAGACTACATGAAGTCAGAGAGTTATACCTCAATGGTTAAGCAACCAAGCAAAGCAAAAGCAAGTTCAAAAGAACTCAAAGCAACTTAGGTACCTGAAAAAAATCTAAGCCAATCAGTTTACAAGTCAAACAATCAAACAGGCAACAGTCAATCACACAATCAGACAGATAAGCAAGCAATGCAACAGTGAGCAAGGCACAAGCTATTAAGCCACTTGGTCTCAAAGCCTACAAAACAACTCAAGGTTGGCCAACATCTAGAGCAAACATCAATGCTCAAGTGAGGAAGCATCATCAACTATGGACTTGGATGTGTAAACCTGAAATCAAAGCTCAACTATGAGTCACAAACCACTAGGTCAAGGCCTAGGGTCAAAGATAGAGAAAAAATTCAAAACATAACATGATATTTAACATGAATCAACTACATCTAATCAAGAACACCATCCAAAAGGTCCCATATCAATATCATTAACCAAATTCATTTCATGAACCAAACATGGCAAGGTATGCAAGTTGTGACCATATTGTGACATCAAAAGAAACAAATGCACATTAAATCTAAAATGATTCAAATAATCTTGGCAAAATTCATGAGTAAACAGAACATACAAAATGATCACACAAAAAATTAGAGGCATTGGACATCATTAGGCATGGCAATCACATAGCATAAGTCAAGACAAACACAACAAGCACATGTGTGACACAAATTGTCACACCAACTTAGCTTAGGCATAAAACAGAAATGGATCATTGTAAAAACCTCAAACCAAAGCCAAAACAACATTCAACATGTCTAGAAATAGTGTGCAAAAATTCAGAAGCATTGGATAAAGAACAAGCATTTCATGGCCAAATGAAGTTCAAGGCAATTTTAAAGCTCAAATGTGACCATCCAGAATGAAAACTCTCAATTAAATCATAAATGATCCCAAAAATTCCAACAAAAAGCATGAGCAATCACAACATCTATAACATGCATCATTAAAAAAATCAAGGCAATTGTATATCATTTGGCATGGCAAACTCATCAATCAAGTTGAACATCATAAGGTGTGACACAAATTGTCACACCTAACTTAGCATGATCATAAAACAGTAATGGTAAATGATAAAAATACCAAATCAACACCAAAATGTCAAGAAATGAGTCTAGTCTCATCATGCAAAATTTGAGAATCATTGGATCAAAAACCAGCATTTCACAAATGTATAAGCAAGGCAAGGTACAAAATGGATACATGTTCAAGCATTTTAGGGAATAAAAATATCCAGCCAAGCACAACTTGAGGAATCATGGTGATAAAAAACTAGAGAGATCAAGGATCACAATGCAAAAATTCTGGTATTTTTTGGAGTAATATTCAATTTGATATGAATTTTTTAAAGATTTGAAATGAAATGAAATAAAAGTGTGACAATTAAATGGAATAAAGGAAATATTTAATTAATTTGAATTTGATGTTGGCGCCAGCAGCGAAACGTTGCGTTTCATTAAACGCCAGCTTCGGTCAACACAGGTCAACCCCATGGGAACCAATCAGAACGCGCGCATGGGATTTCTCATGACCAATCAGAACGCAACCCTAACCAAACACATATGGCAACGCTTTATCGTGGCAAAACGCATCAAAACCGTTCCTTTAGACCTGGACTTCGTCTTCCTCAATGCGCAACAGAGGAACAGTGAATGTTCATCATCACTCAAGAACAAATATCCCAGATTTCAAAAATAAGCACATGTACACATAGCATATTCATCATAGATCATGAATCAAGCATGGAAATGACATGGATCATCATGTACACATGGAATCGAGCAAATCAAAAATCAACCATGAAACTTGAATCTACCATATCTAACTCAATAATGCATGGAAATTCATGGTTCAAAGCTCAGTTTAATTAGCACACAAAGATCTACAACATTAGCATAATAATTTTGAGAAAAGAGAGATTCGATTTGGTGACCTCTTGAAGTGCAGATTTGGATTTGTGTTGATTCAAGCCTTGCAATGCTCCAATGTTCTTCTAGGAAGCTTGTGAAGTTGATTGGAAGAGATAAGGAAGCTTAATTGTGCACGAATCCTCCAGAATTTCAAATCACCATTAATGAGTTCAAGCTTCAAGATGCTTCAAACAGGCACGAATTGCTATGGATCTATGTTCAATCTTGCTCAATGATGCTTCCAGATGATGAATCCAGCAATGGAATGTGATTTGTTTGAAGAATTTGAGAGAAAATTTGAGAGAAAAAGTTTGAGAAAATTTCTAGATCTGAAAATTATGAAGCCCCCCCTTGAAAAACAGTTATGGTTTGGCTTTTATACCTCTCCCTAATCATGTTTAACCAAGCCTAAACCAAATGCTAATGGAATTGATTAAGTTTTGGAGTGTTTTGGCAAATTTGATTTTTCACCTTATGCATGGAAATGCATGTGAACAGTACACGAAAATCCAATCTATTTTCACTTAAAATCCTGTTTTTGAGCCAATGGTGGTGGTAGAATGCTTAAACAATGCACCAAATTTGAATTACATAATTTCCCTCCAAAAATCAATTATATGACCAAATGCTCATGTGATGATAATTTGTGCAATGCAATGCATGATTTGGAATTTATAGGTCAAAATAAGAACAATGCAAAAAGAGCCATCCAATTTGGAGCTTTGGTTGAGAAGTTATGCCCATTTGAAGTTTAAACCACACTTTGTCAAGTTTGAACCATATCTCTTCAACCACCCATGAGAAATCCATGACCTTGGACTTTTTGGAAATGGGAGAGAATGATCTTCAATTTTCATGTTGGACAAAATTTCATTTGAAGCTTTCTTGATGATGTAATTTGGAGTTGAAGTTGGTCCAAAACCTTTCCATTTTTGGAAAGTTCAAATTACAAGTCACTTGCTATTTTTGGAAAGTCTTGATCTGACTTCAAATTCTTCAATATTGATGTTTGAAATGTCAAATGAGACTTGTTTACACATGAATGAGGCATCCCTAACCATCTCCCATCTCCAAATCCACAGTTGAACTGACAGTTGACTTTTGTTGACTTTTTAGGGTTTCAGATGAATTGCACATGAACTGATGAGCTCTGAGCCTTCAATGCTTGACCAAATCACTTAAAAATGATCCTTGGGTCACATGAACTCATTGTACCAACCCTAGAGCTTTGATTCCATAGAAAATGCACTTGATGCCTTGCACAGTTGAATCTCCTAACCAGTCTTGCCTGATGGCATGTAATGAACTATGTAATGAACAATGCAATGTTAATGATCTAAAAATGAAAATGTATATACAAATGGGAGGTGCAAATTTGAGGTGCTACACCTATTATATACCCAGTAACTGGTATCCCTGGTGTTCCTTCCTTTCTGCTCCCTATTATGACTTTGGTCCCCTGTGGAGTCAGATTTTCCTGAGTTGATGTACCTTTTTCAGGTCTTTCTCAGAGATTTTGATTGATTGATGTCTCTCACCCTTATACCGGTCTTAGATATGCATTCTTCCTAAGCTTGTTGTTCTTTCACCCAGTAGCCGGTGTTCAGATCACATGTCTCTTTGACCTTGTTACCCAGTAGCCGGTAACACCCCATCTTGCAGTTTTTCCCCTGGAGAGTCTCTTTGTTAGACATTCCCCAGTGGAGTTTCTGTTGTGATTTTATCCTTTTGCTGTATTGGCGTTTTCCCCAATATATGCAATTTTCCCCGACAGGAAGGCTCTGTGTGAATCTTTTTCCCCAGTCCGAGCCCGGATTTTCATCCGAAGTATCGTTTGTGGATAGTTTTGCTGTGTTGGCGTTTTCCCCAACACACGCATCTTTGAGTCAGCTTGAGTCTTTCCATCAGATTTGTTCCCTTTGGAAACTCTTTTCATCAGTTTGAGTCCTTTTTCCCCAGTAGGGTCTCCAGTCCAGTCGTGTCCTGCTCACGCAATTCTTTTTCTTATCCCCATGAGAGTCATGTTAGAGTCTCTGTTCCGGGTGAGTGTATTACTCCGATGGATCGTCTTTTCTCCTTTGTGGACCTATTTCCCACAGAGTTCGTTTGCTTTGCATTCATACATTTGCATCATGAGGTCTCTTAGGGACCAAAATTTGTCTCATTATTGTTATTTAAGCCCATTCTACCGTGTCGAGATGAAGATTTTAACCTTCACTTCTCCGGCTAGAATGACCTTAAATAGGGGCATCTGTAAGACCCCAATTTTGTCCCTAAGATCCCTCATGGCATCATATCATATCATTGCATTGCCTCAAGGATCATTGGACACCTTGCTTCCTTCCCTGTGGGTGGGATATTCTTTGAGAGTGGTTCTTGATCACCAAGCATTGTTTGCATTTGTATATCATTGCTTTTCTTTTAATCACTAACCAAAAATGTACAAAAATATGTCATTAACATTTGTTTTGTAGCTTAGACAGTCAACAAGTCAAGACATCAGATGAATTCATGGTACAAAGAACAGATGGTATTTTCTTGAGATATGGATCACGTGATCATTTCATTGAGCTGATGTGAGCTATAGGTTCATTTTGGAGCAAGTTCCCAAGAGGCAAAGGCCCCAAATTCATCAGAACATGTTCAGGTCATGTAAGGGCCAATGCAGTCAACTGAAAAGTCAATTGTAGGTTTTGAATGTGAGAATTGAATTTCTTCATCCCATTCATGTCCAAATCATGCTTATTCATCATTTCAAAGATCAAGTTTGAAGAATTTGAAGTCAAGTCAAAAGTTTCCAAAAATGGAAAGTGACCTATAATTTCAACTTTCCAAAAATGGCAAGTTTTTGATCCAA
Source organism: Lathyrus oleraceus (assembly GCF_024323335.1). NCBI lineage: Eukaryota > Viridiplantae > Streptophyta > Magnoliopsida > Fabales > Fabaceae > Lathyrus > Lathyrus oleraceus. The sequence continues at coordinate 216,840,083 of NC_066580.1, forward strand.
CTTCAACTCAACATTCCAACATCAAAAAAGCTTCAAATGAAATTTTTCCCAACATGAAAGTTGAAGATCTCTCTCTCTCATTTCCAAAAAGTCCAAGATCATGAGCATCTGATGAATGGTTGAGGAGATATGATCCAATCATTTCCAAGTGTACATGGAACTTCAAATGGCCATAACTTTTGATTCATAGCTCCAAATTGAGTGGTTCTTTTTGCAATATTCTTCTCTTGACCTCTAATTTCCAAATCATGCATCACATTACATAAAATCTCATCACATGATCATTTGTTAATCCATGCCTTTTTTGGAGGGAAATTGCAAAATTCAAAAATGGTGCAACATGGGAACTTTCTACCATTGCCATTGGGTTTAAAAAATGATTTTAAGTGACTTTGATGAAGGAAGTGGTACTGTTCACATGGGTTTACTACATGCACCATGCAATTTTGATTTTTTGCAAAACACCTTATTTTCATTAACCAAGTTAATTATGGATTAGCAAGTTGGTTAGGACTTCATATAAATACCTAAACATAACAGAATTTGAAGGAGGTTAATTACAATTCACCATTTCTAGATCTAGTTTTCATCTCCCTCCAAAATTTTCTTCAACATAACACCTTGTTTTTGTTGAAGATTCATGATCAGTGAGTTGAATAGAGTGTGAAGCAAGTGTTTGTTTGAAGAATTCGTGCAAGAACCAAGCAGTTGAAGCTCAAAACTCAAAGATGGAAATTCAGAATTAAGCTAGATCTACACGTTTTCAAGCTTCCTTTTCTTCATCAAACATCATCACAAGCATTCTGGACTGGATTTGGATCATTACAAGCTGTAGATCGTGCGAATTCAAGAACTGCTCTTCAAGAGGTTCAGTTTTCGAATCTCTTATTTCTCAAATTCATTGCTATATTCTTGTAGATCTTGTGTTCCTGATGATTCTGGTGGAAAAATCGTGTGAATTGGTGCATTATTGAGCAAGATATGTGTGATTAAAGTTTGATGCATCAAAATGTTTTCTATCGATTCTCTCTTGTTATGTTGAATTAGGATTAAATGTTTGTTGATATATGATCTCCATTGAAAATGCTGCATGTTGATGTGCTGGTTTTGGATTTCTGGAAATTTCTGGAAAATTGCATGAAGCTCATGCACTGTTCATCTTCATCTTCACGAAGAAGATGAAGATCTTCATCTTTGCGTCCACATAGCGACGGTTTAGCGTCCAGTTCTGGATTTGCTAGGGTTTTGCCAAAACGACACCGTTTTGGTGTTAGCGCGCGCTCACATTTGAATTGCCACACGGATCAATTCCTGGCGAAGGCTTATTTTCAAATTGCTTCATATTTTATTGCCTTTCCCTCCAAATTACATGCTACATGATTCATTTCATTTTTATTTTTTTCCAACTTAGAAAATGTATAACAAATTGAAAAATGATCCAAAAAATGCCTGGTTTTTTGCTACTTGTTCCTTATAATGTCTAGAATTTAATGATGTTAATTTTTAAAGTTGTGCATGGCTGGATTTTTGTTGGTGCTAGAATCTTTGATCATATGTGCTTTTGTGACTTTGCCTTGCTCTTTCTATTGTGAAATGCTTGATTTTAATCCAATGGATATGAAATTTTACATGATGATTCTAGACATGTTAATGGAAATTTTGGTTTTGGTTTGACATTTTTCCCATTTACCATTTCTGTTTTATGCATGTGTTAGCATGGTGTGACAATTTGTGTCACACATTTGATTGTTCAACTTGTGCAATTTAATTTCCATGCCAAATGATCTTTGATGTTTCTGATTTTTTGTATGTTAATCATGTTGGATGTGTTAAATGCTCATGAATTTTTCCATAATTATTTGAATCATTTCTGTTTTGATTTGAATTTTTCATTCATGATGTCCAAATATGAGCTTTAAAATTGCCTTTGACTTCTTTTGATCATGAAATGCTTTTGCTTGATGTTTTTTTATGTGATCCTTTTTAGGACATGTTAATATGTGTTTGAAGTTGCATTGTGTTGAATTTAGGCTCCTGTTTTGAATTTTTTCTTCACCTTTGACCCTAGGCTTTGACTTAGTGGTTTGTACTTACATGTGAGCTTTGAATTTCAGGTTCAAGCATCCAAATTCCATGGTTAATGTTGCTTCATCATTTGAATGTTGATATTTGCTTTTGATTGCTAACATTTTTTGTTTTGTAGGTTGATGATAACTCACTTGAGTTTGCCTTATGGCTTATGTGTTGTACATTGGGATTGTCTGTTTGTTATTGACTGTTGTCTGTTTGTCTGAGTATTGTACTGATTTGTTTAGTTGTTTCCACAGGTACCTAAGTTGCTTTAAGTTCATTTGAACTTTGCTTTGCTTTTGCTTGTGGTTGGCATACCACTTAGGTATAATCCCTATTCTTCATGTAGTCTGGAAGACCTGTCATGTTACTTTGGCAGGCACTTGTCTGAAGCCCTCCTTAAGAGGCCATGTTCTTGTTTGTTTATCTTTGTGCCAAGCAGGTTAAGTCCTCTTAAGAGGCAATTGGTAGATAAAAGGGATGTGCAATCCATCCCCTACTATTCAGTTGTGTCATTCACTTTGCTCACACCATGTGTTGATGCATTGTGAATAAAAACCCAAGATTTTATAGAGTCCATCATATGTGGAGAAGAGTTCCCTCATTCTGAACTCCCACACTTTCTATTGATTAAAGCTCTCCCAGGCCAGGGATAAGAGCTGTGAGGCATAACCCTCATCTCCATTTCATCTGCTTCACCCTAACTCTCAATGATAGGGTTAAAAGCTCAAAACACCCCATTCCAGTTGGCTTGTTTCTGAAGCCTAACCTTGCTAGAGCCTATTGATTGTGTATAGTGTGTGCTAATTGAATGATTGTTTGCTTATTTGCCCATATGTGCATAATTGTTTGTGTGAGCCTCTGTGCATTGCTTTCATCTTTGAACATTAATTGTATATCATTTCATGATCATTGTTCATACTTGGTGACATTTTGTTTTGTCCATTGAGGAGTCAATTGTAAGTCCATTTATTGGCAGTTGTTTCCTATGATCTGGTAGGAGTTGGGACTAAGACCATTGATTGGCATCCCATTTCCTTGGAGTCGAGTGTAAGACCATTTATTCGCAACTTGTTTCCTCTTGCTTATTGCATTTGTTTTATTTGCTTTGTGAGACTGGTGTAAATCCATTGATTGGTATCTGGTATCCATGTTTTCTTTGAGCTTTTGTGAGACTAGTGTAAGTCCATTGATTGGCATCTGGTATCCATCTTTGCTTTGTGAGGCTGGTATAAATCCATTGATTGGTATCTGGTTTCCATGTTTTCTTTGTTTTGTGAGACTGGTATAAGTCCATAGATTGGCATCTGGTATCCATCTTTGTTTTGTGAGTCTGGTATAAGTCCATTGATTGGCATCTGGTTTCCATTTATTTGTTGGTTATCTCTGATACATGTTTTGCTTGCTTACTGCTTTGTGTTGCCTTTTCCAAAGGAATCACTTGGATCATCTACATATGATCTCAAGAGGTGAACACCTAAGAAGTTTTACATCTCTTAACCTTCACTCTTTTTGTTCTTTAAACCTCCATTTTGCATGTTAACTCAAACTAGAAAAATATTGTGCAAACATTTTCATTTCCTTTTAAACTAGAAACCTAGGCCTTAAGCCTTTGATTTTTCAAACTTCATTTTCATAATACTTCTTTTGAATTGAATTCTAATCATACTTTGACCATCTTTTTGTGAATAAATTCTAATTGATTAATTCCACTCACTCAATTGCTTTTTGTGGCCCTTGTCCACTTCTTGATAAGTTTTCATACATTAGCCATAGATCTCAATTATCTTAGTGGTTGATGTTAATCTCACCTTTTGTCCTTAGTGATTGAATTATAAGACTTCCTTGCTTATTATAGGGCATGGTCCCTCACTAGCAAGTTGAAGCTATTCTCACATGGTGGACTTGTGGTTGTTTAGGTTGAGTTTTCTCCCGTGGATAATGAAAGACCTTAGGGCTTTTGTTTAAAATCAATCCACCTACTTTTTTGGAAATCTTTTAGCCGAACTACGGCGTTTTGATCCTTACCTTCCATGGAAAGGTACGTAGGCAACGGGTTCATCCGTTCAAACACAAAAATAATAAAAAATGTATATTCTTTTCTCATCCTCCCAATCAATGTTTGCACAATAAATATTTTCATAAACAATATCTTTTGCAACAATTTGTGAAAAGGGTTCCCTAGGAGTACCTAGGATGCGTTGGGTGCCTAACACCTTCCCTTTGCATAATTACCCCCTTTCCCAGATCTCTGACCTTTCATTAGTTTTCTATGTGTAAAACTTCTTAGGCTTTTGTTCGCTTTTTAGCCATTCCTTTGGATAAATAAAAGTGCGGTGGCGACTCTATCTTTGTATGCTTTGCTTTTGATTTAATCAATAAATCATAAAGTGACGAATACACCGCTACATACACAAGTCCATACAAGAAAACCCTAGTTTGAGATCTATAATAGATTTTGGTCAACTGTTGACTTTTTGGTCTAGTTGACCAAAGTCAACCACTGTTCCATGAGTCATTCTCAAGCCACTCACCTCTAATCCATGTCCTTTTTTTTGACGTCATGATCCATCTCAAACCTTGGTCATCTTTAACCATAACTCATTGTTTTGTCCATGATTATTCTTACATGTTCACTACCATGGTCTACACCAAGTCATTTTCAAATGATCAACCATTCAATACTTTTCAAAATTTCATTTATTAACCAATTCATGTCAAGTTTAATTCATATTCAAATTTCCATAGCTTATCATTAATCTAAATATTCCATTTCAAATCAATTCAATATACTTTCCATTCAGTGACCAAACTAGCATTCCTATTTTTCAAATTAATTTCATTTCCATGCTTCCATTTACATATAAAATCACCATTTCAAGCCATGTCAAACCAATGTCATTTTCAAAATCTTATTTACAAACCATTACAATACATTAATCATTATTACCATACATCCCAATACACATTTTAATCCAATTACAATCTTAACTTCACTTGCATCTATGTCAAACAATAACAATAACATAACATGAACAACTAACCTAAGTACAAATTCATTCAATACATAGCATTCCACATGGCCAATAACAAGTTACTAACATAACATGATGATATGTCCAAAATCCAGTTAATAATTCCATCGAACTTGCCCTTCATAAGTCATGTATTGTGACCAAATAATCCACCTGCATTCCAAGCAATTCGACCCACCTACATAATTTCCAATTGACTTGAGTTAATAGCAGAACATGTTATAGTTGGAATCCATCATGACAAGATTTAATAAGCAGCAACGTGTGCATATACAAATTAATTCACCATGGCATAACAGAAATCATCACAATAGACCTAACAATGTAATTAAGTTCACTACATCCACAAACAAGTCATAACAACATTAATATTTTAACAAAACATAGCACAACATACCAAGAAAAGCATGTTATACACATCACTAGAAACATACACCATCAACATCAGTTCACCATAACTATTCCATCATTTAGTTGAACTAACATTTTGATTCCAGAACATTTGAGCTTACACTGCAACTCGAAATTAGTTAACTTTTTTTAACAGCAAAATTCAGTTAACCATTTAACACTCAATTTCAATTAACATTTTCTCTAACAGAATCCACAAGCATAACTAACCTAACTAACTAAAATTAACATTGTGATTCACCCTTAAATGACTTATTATTCATTGAACTAACAGAACTAACAGAAGTTGTTAACTAACTTCCTACAAATTCTCTCACCCTGCCCATTCACCTGGATCTTGAAACATTCATTAATTCAACTCGATTCATTACTCTCCCTCTCTCACACAAATATTTATTTAGAACTCCATTGAAGCTTAATCTTGAAGCCTCAAGAAGAGTGATCTATGCCATCTTATCACTCACGGTTCACTTTGGAAGAAGAAGTCGAAAATAGAAGAAGCAATGGACATCAAAGAAATAAGCAAATCGAGAATATTACCCGGTTATTCAAGTGTTTTTATTTTGTATTTCGTCTTCTCCGATCAACATTCTCCGGAACAGTGCTCCATTTCAGAGGTAAATATTTTCTTCTCTGTTTGCCTCAAAATCGATCACCACTGTGTAGTAGACCTCCTTAGCGGAATTAACCCTATGGTTTGCATTATAGTACATGCATTGAAGCCATTTAATTGGACTTTTACATGTTAGGGTTCATGAATGAGTACCTTTGATTGGATCAATTCATAGATCTTTAAGATTTCATGCAAGGCATCCCAGTCAAATCAAGCAGTGGATTATACAAGATACAATAAAGGTCAACACTTGGTAACTACGATTCAAATTGTATGCCATGAGCCTTAAGTAATGAGGAATGATGAGACAGAGTTTCTCCTACCCTCGTCTAGAGTGACTTTGCATATGGGGCATAGGCCTTATCTATTCAAAGCAATTGTCCTTATTCATAGACTTTAATACAGTGTGAATCAAATAAATTTCCAAGTCTTCTTCATAAAGCAAGATCAACTCAAGGAGTAGCAATGAGGATTCTTCTCCAACAACTTATCAGTTATGGTCAAACCCACACGCCATGAGCCTTAAGTAATGAGGAATGATGAGGCGGAGTTTCTCCTACCCTTGTCTAGAGTGACTTTTCATACGGGGCGTAGGCCCTAGCTTTTCAAAGCTTTCTCCCTCATTCAGAGACTTTAGTGTGATTCACATCAAATGACTATCAAGCACTCTTCATATTCCATTATCAATCAATCACGTCTTTTTCCTAAATTATCCTGTTGTCAGCCTTAGTCTGACTTTCTCATTTCATAGTCAGAATATGTAGGCAGGAGGATTCAAATTCTTCGTGAGCTACCCTATTCATTAATCATATCTTATTCATTCTCTAGTCATCAATCAATACCATCATTTTGAGATCAAATATACTTTCCCTTGGAATCCATGCACTTCCTTTTAGGATAATATATCGACAATCCCCCTTGCGAACCAAGAGATGTTTGTGTTATACCAAAACACTTTATTCCTTCTTTTTAGGCTAAGACGTTTGTTTACTCTTCATGTCAGAGTTTATTCCTTCATGGATCTAAGGTACCGTTCTTCTTTGATTTCAAATTGTTCATTCCCTACAGTGATATATTGTTCTTTGTACCTGTTCACCCCAAAATTTGCTCACTTGGTTTTCAATCATCATATGCTTATTGTTTCTCATACATTGCATTTACATTGGTACTTGTGAGTGGGATCAAGGATTTCTGGAGCTTGTGATCATCATTTGAAGATGGAAGTTTTCAAGGAAAGTTGTATGGAAACTCATGCTCATGAGTATCTTAACGATTCAAGATCATTGACTTTTTGAATTCCCCAAGAATCTTTGAGGAATCAAGGTGTGGCTTTAGTTACTTGGCCCTTAAGCCTTTTATCAGGAATTAGGGTTTTGGCCCCTTTCAAGAATTGAGTTGAACTTTCATCAAGACTTGGTTTCTTTGATCAATTGGTGGCCCAAGATATCAAGTATGACAATTGGATTCATCACAAGACTTCTCAAAGCATTGCATTAGATGATTGTTGAATTTTGACCTGATCAATTAAAAAGTCAATTGTTGGTCAAAAAGCTGTTTTTGGAAAATTTCTTGAGCAACTTGATTCTCAATGGCTTGCATGTGTACCAGGGCATCCTCATTTGGATAATGGACCTTTGGTTGGTATTATTTTATGTTCAGTGGCTTATTCTTGATTACTTGATTATCTGGGCAAAAGTCGACAAAAGTCAACTGTTGACCAAGTGGACTTTTGGTCAAAGTTGAAGTCAAAGATCATGTTTAAACATCATCTGGATTTTTATGGAAGAAATTCAAGGGAAATGGGATTTTGGAAGCTAACTTGTTCATGAAGTAACTTGGTGAAGTGGACATTTTTCTAAGTGTAAAAATTACTTCATAGTGCTGATTTTGTAAGATTCATAACTTACTCAATTTTTATTGAAAATTTGAAAACTTTATATGCCTGGAAATCTGGGAAGAAGACCTAAATTTTTTTCAATGTTGTCCCATGTCCAAAAAAATGTTTATTGTGAGAGTGATGGAGCAAGACATTATAGGTCACTTTTGAGAATTATGGGTCATTTTCACCATTTAGTCATTTTCGAGGCCACTTTTGGGGATTTTCAATATTCCAAATCAAATTTATTCCAACATGAAAGTTGTAGGTAATCTCAAGGCCTTTCCAAAAAGTACAAGAACTTGACCTAACTCTCAAAATTGAGAAAGTTATAGCCATAAGGCCAAAGGGTGGTTTTTGTGAATTTACTAAAACCTAGTTTTGCATATACCCCATTTTTCTCACAATGTAGCCTTTTTTTGACTCAAATCAAGCCCGTAATCTATTTGGTTTGTAAATGAGACTACCTTCCCTTCTATTTGCACCCATGCAACCATTTTGGCCAATTTTGCACTTAAAATCTCATTTTTTCCAAAAATGGTAACTTTGATGTTTCTCTCTCCACACTCCACTAACTTATACCATCGTTTTCCCATGTACTACTGCATTAATGATGTATCTAAAACGCACAAACCCCCTAGACAAATGTGAACAAAATGCAGTCTTTCTTAATAAGTTGATTTTTTGTCTTAGCTTCCATTTATGCCCTCCAATGTCTCTTTGCTTGCAATGACTCTTCTACCCTCACTTTGGGGCCCTATATAAGCAAGCCAAATCGTCCATTTCACAATACACAAGCTCTCTCTTCCCCTTTCACAAAAAACCACCAAATTGGTCTTATCTTTCTCCTTCTTGAATCAAGTTTTTTCTCCCAAATTTCTGAACATCAAAACTCTTTATTTGCGTTCAAGGAAGAAGAATTTACAAAAGTTTCTGAATTTCTTTTGATTTTGGAAGCACAAGAGGGAAGTGGACTCTTTCTCCACTTGGTAAGCTTGCAAAACCCTAACCATGGCATTTCAAGATCTAGAAATTGTTGTGTGTGTTCTTGATGATGTTTAGAACATTTTTCATGTTGAAACTTTCCATTGATTCTTGATGATGTTTGCCCTCTTCTCTCCCATATTTCTCTTTCATCATTCATCCTTTCGAAAAAAATTCTAAACCAAAGTTGTAGGAGAAAAATGGATTCGAAGTAGTCTGTGTGGAAATCGTGAAACACGATTTTATGAGAAGATTTTGATTTTTTTTGGCTTTTGCATGGCCATGTGACGTAATTTCATTAATTCACCTTGCTTTTGTCCTTTAGCATCCAATGATTGGGAGAGGTTTTCATTGGTCCATGCAACTGGCACGGAATACCATGTTGAAATATTTGACCAAACTTTCTTTTTAGTTATTCATTTTCTTTTATTTTCTTTTGTTTGTTTATTTTATTAAAAATATTTTTAATTATAAAAAAAAATACAAAAAAATATGTGTTGAAAGTTATCTATGTCTACTATTTATTTTTGATATTTATTTCACTTTTCCATTTGGTTTTCTATTTTTGGTATTTTATTTGCTTACATGTGTTTACTTTGTTATTTCTTTTATATAATTTGTAAATTTAATTATTTCTGGCCAATTTATGAACCCTAAAAATCCCAAAAAAATATTTTCATGTTCCCTTGAGTTTTCTTGAAATTTTGGTGGTCTGGAACCAAATTTATTTTTAGTTTTGCTTTGTTTTCAAATTTTGACAAGATTTAAATGATTTTTTGAGGTTTTATGGCTTCTACATGAAGTTTCAATGTAATTCCTCCACTTCCATTGGTCATAAAAATTCACAAAAATATTTTCTAGCTTCTGTAAGATGTTTAACTGATGTTTGTTATTTTTTTAGATTTTTTACTTCTCTTTTTGTACCTTGTTCAAATTTATTTTGTTCAAAGGTCTTTTTGGACTAGTTTGTGAGCTAGTTTCAACTTTTCTTTTTGTTTTGTTGCTTCCTTGATCTTTTGACTTGAGCAAGGATATGCCTTTGATTTGTTAGAGGTTTGAGCTCCTGTAAATATTTTTGTTTGGATTCTATATCCTATTTTGCTATTTTCTTTGGTTTTTTTATCATGAACATCCCTTTTGCCTAGTGTAATTGGACCAAACTTCATTTTGAAGCTTGTAGACATAATTTAAGGCTTGTTTTTCGGTATGTTGTGATCATTTGTATGATTAATTGATATGTCAACTTATTTTCAATTGTTGGAAATTTTAAGTTGATGATTTGGTTTTTACCTTAAGCATATAGGTTTGTGTGGTTTGTAAACCCTAGTTTCTTATCCTTTTGATCTTTTGAGCCAACTTTCGCTTTGATCTTGACTCCATTGATGCTTAGAAGAATGATAAGCTTAAGGATAGTCTTCTAAAGACTTGAGAGGCATTTGACTTCATTCAATCACCTTGATCTTTCTCTTTGAATGTGTTTCTTCCTTATGCTTATTTGTGGTTTCTGTGAGATACATGGAATGCCTTTTTTGTAAACCATTAAGGATTTGATTCTCATTTCTTTATCTTATTCTGATGACATGTTTAGGGACTTAAGATCAATTTGGTTGATCCATTTAAGACCTCTAACTTATGTGTGTTATTTTTGTCTTTGTTGCTTTATGTTCATTCATATGTGATCAAGGTTAGGAGTTTGTTTTGATGCATTCCTTTGCCAATTACCTTTGATCAATATTGAGTTGAACCTTGTGTGTTTGATACTGACTTCTAAAGCCATTTTTCCTTTAAGGTATAGCTTCTATGATTCTATGGCTTGCATTCAATTACAAGTCCACTTTGATGACTTTTGGGAAGCAACATTTCTCCTCATCCCACCTATGTTTTCATGTGTATATGAATCTTGCATTACTTTCATATTTTTCCTTTCCTTCTTGCTTGCATTACAAGTTTGCTTCCTTTGAGCTTGGTTTGATGTTTTCGCTAGCTAGTTTTGTATCTTGAGGACTATTTCATTTGTTGAATGGTGTTCAATAATTGATACTTGTTGGTATGTCTTAGCTACTACCTTCTCTTGTTTGTTTTGATCCTTTAGTTATCATACCTTCCTTGTTTGACCTTTGATACATGATTCTTTTGTGCGATGATATCTTTCACTTGTGTGAATTGCGTTTGTTTTATGCGTTAGCCTTAATGCTTTGATCATTTGGCTTCCTTTGTGATATTTTTCTTACTTTGGGCTTGTCATTGCCTTATCATATGGATATTTGATCATACATTATTTTGTTTTGTTTTTCATAGATTACTTGAGTATTGTTTCGTGTGCATTACATCTTGTGGCGATCTTATGCATCCTCTATTTGAGTTGTTTTGTTGCTTGATCTTAGCATGCATGCTGTTTATATGAGGGAAAATGTGCCTAGTCCTTATTTTAATGATGTCAAACTCTCTAGTCGCCCACAACGTATCTTTGGATAATATCATCATAGCATAAAAAGCATTCATCCTTTAACATGTTCAAAATATAGGTTCTGTGTGTCCAAGCATATAGGAGCATATCTTATATGTGAATCATGCACTTAATCATATTAGATATTCTAGGTTCATAGGAGATCGATTTAAATTGGTCATAAAATGTTGCAAAACTCATTTTTGGAAGTTTAAGCTCTATGAGTCGACTCATGACTCGGAGCAAAACCTTCGGGTCCGAACAGGTCGAGTCACAGGTCGACTCATTCCTGGGAAACCTGAATGAGTCGACTCATCCACTCCTTACGTCAACTCATTTCCCACTTTCATTTGAACCATATTGCAACGGGTCCGAACAGGTCGAGTCATAGGTCGGCTCAACCCTGAAATAAACTTTGTTTGAGTCGACTCATCCCCTATTTGAGTCGATCCATCGCCTGTTTTACTTAATTCTTTGCTATGTAACTTTGCAAAATATTTCTGTTATGTTAGTTATTTATCCATGCATCATATGAATATTAAAATGTCTCTTCTTCAGCAAAAACAACAAGAAAAGTAAAAGATATACACCAAAGTGCTCATCATCTTCATTCTTCATTGCATTTCTCAATAATCACACATAGTAATCTGTGTTGAGCATTGTGCATTGCAACTATGATAATGTTCAAATAAGATTGGATTATCTTAGTTTGGGTTGAGACTTTGTGTGGGTTTTTCTTGAATAAAACCCTTGAGGTTTTTTCCTCCAAGATGTAGCTGTAAATTAATGAGCATTAAGCTATGGATAAACTTAACGTCAAAAAAACCAGAGTCGCCACCGCGCTTTTATTGTTTCCAAAAGAAAAGGGCAAAGTACGAACAAAACCCAAAGATAAGAATTTTTCAAATCAAAACTAATAAAGTGCCAGATATTGCAGGTAATGGGGTTGGTTACACAGAGGGAAAGTGTTAGCACCCAAAGTGTCCTAGGTACTCCCAGGGAGCCCTTTTTTATGTGTGTATGTGTTTTTTGGTATAAAATAATTCATCAATTCTATTTTTGTGTTTGACAAGACCTTCGGACTTGTGCCTACGTACCAACATAAAAATGAGGGATCAAAACCGCGTAGTTCGTGGTAACAATTTCAAAGTGAGTTGATTGCTTTTAACAAAATGTTAAGTTTACAAGAGGCACAAAAGGCCTAAAAGAGTTTGAATGGGTGTTAGTTCTTTTTGTCTTTTGAAAACTTAAGTCAAGTATGGTTAAGTTCATTTACAAGTTTGGTTAAGAAAAGGGGTTTAAAAATGCAATGGCATAAGGCCAAAGTTTATAATTTGCAATAATGTCTAAGTTTAGAAATCAAAAGCAAAGAAGATTTTGAAAAGAGGGAGAGATTTGAAATTTAAGAAGTGGGAGGAGATGAAGAGAATAATCCTAAGCATAAATTAAAAGTTAAGAGTTGAAAATATTTGACCAATGGGCTGGAATCCAATAGACAAGAATGTCATATAGAAACCCATTTTTCCTTTGGACTTTAAAATCAAGCAATATCAATAAAAAAGTAGTAGGATGAAGAGTAATGCATCAAATAAAGATAGCCACATCCAAGCAAGCAACTTCATAGTCTTCTTCTTAATCTTCCATGCATCAGATGACATACTCCTTGAATGGCTCAGAATAAGCCATTAGACACAGGTTCAGAGTAACATTTGCATTAAGACCATGTAGAAGATGAACTCAAGTGGATCCCAATACTTACATCAGATGAAAGTTCAATTCACAATGACTTGGCTTCAGAAAAGTTGGCATTGGCCAAGTCCTTTTGGATAGGGAATATTGTCTAATTCTAGGTCCAAGTCTCAGATCAAATCCAACACTCCACACAATTTTTTAAGGGTTTTTGTTGTTATTATGTACATTAAGGTCCTAAGACCACAAACACAAACAAAATACACAAACAACATATACGATCACAATATAATCACAATATATGACTCAAGTGAGCAGAGTAAAAATGGCATTAAAATAAACAAGTTAAATGGTATGTATAATGGCAAATGATAAAAGGCTTGTATTTAAAGTGCATAAAGTAAATGATTTGAAATTAAAAGTTAGTCAAATGTTAGTTGATTAGATGTTAGTATTGTTTTTGCTTTTCAATTGTTTAAGTCATTCTTTGGAGAACACTCAACCATCTATTCACAAGCATGGATCCTTGAACCAAGACATCTTCCAAAGGAAGAAATAAAGGCCAAGTTTCCACACAATACCATGAAATGGGGGAGACATATAATGTCACTTACTAGAATGTTATGCTTTTGGGTCAAATTTTAGCGCTATGTTAAGTAAATGGTAATTGAACTTATGTAGAAGTCATAACTATCTGAGACCGGACAATAGAAATTTTAGTGTAAATCCATGTTAGAGATATGGTATAATGAACCGCACTCCTAAAACATATCACACTTAAAAATAAAATGGCAAAAGGATGGACCTAATCTCATCCATACTTGTATTGGTTTGTGAACTAATTAGCCTTAGGATATAGAAATATCATGGGTCAATGGAATGGATGGGATAGAATGGGATTGAAGATGAAGAGGGAGGGGAAATGAGACAAACATAAATTGGTCATGCAAGGAATTTTATCAAATTAAAATCATCCATTCATTTTGGGAGATGGAATGTACGTTCCATCAATCCCATAAATCCAATGATTTTAATCCAACAAAGTAAAATCAACCTTGACCAAGGCCCAAACACAATAGTCAAACTTCACAGGTCAATAAGAATAACTCAACACAATTTATTCACAATTAAACAATTAAAAATTAATTAAAAATGCTTTAAATTAAATTATGTTTGATCAAAAACCTAAAACCTCTTCAAAACACCAAATAAATTGCCAAGAGATTTATCATAGGTCAAACAAAGTCAAAGGACCTTGGAGAGAAAATTTCATTATTTTGGAAAAGTTAAAAGTATTTTTAAGCAATTAAATATATGCACAAAAACAATTAAATCATGAAAAATATTAATATTGATCCAAAAAATAATTTTAATTTAGAAAATGAAAGAGAAAAATATTTAAATTTTTTTAGTGAAAGTCCCCTATATTTTGGATCAATATTAAAATTAATATGAATGAATGAAAATAAATAAATTAAAATGAAAATCATAAATTACAAAAATACGTGGACCATCTGATCTCCCTCATTCATTGAGGTGGCAGATCAGATGGTCCCTAGCACGCATTCCATGTGTTCCTGAGTCAACAGTGCAGCAGGCCTGGTAATCACAGCCAATACGTGAGATTAAAACAATTTGGATGGATCATGTGGTTCAGAGACTTGCCAACGCATCGCCGGAGCCAGAGCTCCGGTCTTCTTCTCCGGTGGACCTCACTGGACTGGTCCATCTTCAACCATCACCAAAATGAAAACGCAAGACATAGATTTAAAGAAAAAATGCTCAAGAGCTCGAATCTGGCCTCAATTTTGTCTAACTCCAACTATATAGGAAGATACATGGACTTGAATTTTGAGGGTCATGATCTAAGTTGCTTCGATTTGACCTCTAAGCAACTCAATCTTGTTGCCTACATTGGTAGGACTTCAGACAACCAAAAATCAACAAGAATAGTGGAGAAATAAGAGAGAGTCAAAGAGTGGAAAATTCTGGAAAATCACCTTCAATGGAGCTTCAGATTGGCACGATCTTGCTCTCAATTTTGCTTGGCCTTGCTTCAGATGCTTGATGGAGTAGAAATTAATCAATGAAAGGCACGGACTCTTGGACTTTCAATCTCAAAAACAATGGGAGATTCAAACTCGATTTTCAAAGAAAATCTTCAAGCTTATCCTTTAATGGTGAGGGTTTAGGGTTGCTGAATCAAAGTTGGCGCATCAGGTCCCTATTTCTGAACAAGAGAGCTTCTATTTATAGGCCAAAGGGATTGATAATTGCACACTTCCATTTTTGGCAAAATTTGAAAATATCTCTTGCATTCTTGCATGGGCGTGTGATAGGCCCATCAAGTGATGCACCAAGGTCCAAAAATGAGTGTAAGCCATGCTGAAATCGTATTGTGAAGCCACGCATTCGTGTATGAAAAGTGGAACTTGAAATCTTCCAAATGGTCCTTAAACTTTAAGCCATGCGTAAGTCTTTCATACTTTGTGCAAATCAGATGATTTTGGACTTTTTGGAAAGGTTAGGTCAAGAGGAACAACTTTCGTGTTGAACAATTTTTTATTTGAAGCTTGGATCATGATGAATTGTGAGGTGTAACTTTGGAAAATCAAACATATCAAAAAAATTCTAAGTACCAAGCCATATGTTCACTTCTTCCACCTTGAATAACTTTTTCGATGGGCTTCAAATCAGAAACTTTCCTTCATCAAAGTTGTAGCTCTTTCAAATCTCTTCAATTTGGTCACAAATTTGACCTCCTCTAGATTTAGCATGAAGGAGTTATGCATTATAGAAGTTGAGGAAAATCACTTGTTCAATAGTATTGGCTCAAAATGACCTATAATATCTCCTTTTGGCACATGGATTTGCAAGTTGAATTTGCACTTTCTCCAAACATCAAAGTTGAAGTATACACCTTTAAATTGATCATGGAATTTGAATGGATTTCATCTCATACAAAATGAGCAAGTTATGATCTTGGAAAGTTAATCTCCAAATTAGGGTTTAGACAAAATGACATATAACCGTTCACCATAAAAAACAACTTTCCAAGAAAAACTATATCTTTACCTCAACATGAGAGTTGTTTGGAATGTAATTTATAGTAACTTTTCTCTTGGAATCATTTTCATATGATAAGAATTGTAGGAGATAGGGTCTAGGGAACCCTAGTTTTGTCTAGTTGAATTCCTCTGGTCAACCAACATGAACCAACTTGCTATCTTGATATTCTCTTGACTTTTGGGACTCATGAAGGATCATATATGCATAAGATGATGAAATATGAAGTATACCTTGAAATATCTGACCAATTGATAAAGAAACTTGTTGAAGAAGTCACACAAGATACCCACATGAATTAGGGTTTCCAAGGCAAACAAGCTTCAAACTCTTGATGATTTCTTGATCAAAATAACATGTGAAAGTTATGGGGATCCATATATGATACTTAGAGCAATAGTAAACCATTTCTTGATTGAGATCCTTAAATTGAGGGTCTTAAACCCTAGATATGAGCCTGATAGAGCATAGGTGAGCTTACCCACTATCAATGGCATATTTTTTGGTATTTTGGTTAGTAAATAAAGAACAATGAAGTATGATACAATTAAATGTGCTTGGTGATCTCTCCCAATGAAAACCCAATGAATGAGGGGTAAGGAGGATGCCAAGGTGTGATCCTAATCCTAATGCATATGATGAGATAGCATGAGGGATCTTAGGGTCAAAATTGGGGTCTTACACAAGAATTGGGGGTTTTTGCACTAACCTTTGCTTCGCAGATTCAGCTGAGTGCAAAGTTTAAAGAACGGAAGGTTCGGTCAAACAAGTAGCGGGAAATGGAGGATTGTGAAGTAAGCCCAGGGTTCAAGCGACTTGCGTTTGAAATCAGCCGAGCTGAAGTTTTGGAGAACATGGGGTTCTTCCAATAAGGTAGCGGTAACCAGAGGTTTGTTCGAAGTTCTTGAAGGACTTGGTTCAACTCGAATCAAGGGGAGAGAATAGAATATGGTTTTCAACAACTCTAGGGTTTGATTGGTGATGATCATTTGTTCTCTTGTATTGACTTTGCAACGTGTTAATAAGAACATCTCAATTCTATATTTAGAATTGAGGGAAGACGTACCCTAAGTGAGGAAGATATGGGAACTTCCTCAACAAATCCAGTCTTGTTTTCTCTATCTCTTAACTCTTTAAATTATGCATTAATTACGTTTTGTATGAAAGTAATCGTAAAATCAATATCGCTTAATTGGGGTGCATAGCAACTGTTCGATAAATTGTTGCAATCACTTTGATTGCAACTGAGTAAAATTCTGCACATTCAAGTGTTCGATAAAAATTTGGTGTGAAGTGCACACCAAATGTTCCATAAAAATTAATCTCGCACAAACTTAGTAATATTTTCCTTGATCTCTTATTGTGTTAAGCATTATTAGAGGTAACGGTATCAAGGATCTGTAGCGGTGTATTCGTCGCTATATGATTTATTGATTAAACCATAAGCAAAGTATACAAAGAAATCGAGTCGCCACCGCACTTTTATTTATCCTAAGGACTGGTTAAAAAGCGAACAAAAACCTAAGAAGTTTTACACGTAGAAAACTAATAAAAAGATCAGAGAATCTGGGTAAGGGGTAAATTACGCAATGGGAAGGTGTTAGGCACCCATCACGTCCTAGGTACTCCTAGGGAGCCCTTTTCACACTTGTTGTATAAAAATGTTTATTTGTTTATGACATATTGTGCAAACATGAATGGGAAGATGAGAAAAGAATATACAAGTTAGTTATTTTTGTGTTCGAACGGATGAACCCGTTGCCTACGTACCTTCCATCAAAGGTAAGGATCAAAACGCCGTAGTTCGGCTAAAATATTTCCAAAAATTAGTGAGTTCAATTTTAAAACACAAGCACTAAGGCTTTTCATTACCAATGGGAGAAAACTCAACCTGAATTCAACAATCCACCATGCGAGGACGGCTTCGACGTACTAGAGGGGTTAACCCTGTTTTCAGTACGGAAGTCTTACAATCGACTCACTAAGGATAAGGTAAGATTTACATCAACCACTATGGTAATTGAAACCTACGGCTAATGTATGAAAACATATTAACAATGGGCAAAGCCACAAAACAATTGAATGTGTGAAGTTAACTGATTATGAGTATTTACAAAATATGGTCAAGGTATGATTAAGATTGATTCAAAGAAGTGTTATGAAATGGAGTTTGAAAAGTCAAGGACTTAGGGTCCAGGTTTCTAATTTGAAAAGAGATGAGAATGTTTGCACAACATGTATTTACAAGTTTAAAAAGTCAACAAGTGAAAAGGGATTAGGATAATGAGGGTATGGATGGTGGAATGTAAAACTTCTCAGAAAGGTTCACCTCTTGAAATCATATAGAAGATGATTCAAGTGTGTCCTTAGGAATGAGGCAACAAAACAAGCAAGCAAGCAATTGAAAGCAAGGTGATACCGGATGCCATCAATGGACTTATACCAATCTCACAAACAAAAGCGGATACCGGATACCAATAAATGGATTTACACCAATCTCCTAAAACAAAACGATGATACCGGAAGCCATCTATGGACTTATACCAATCTCATAAACAAAAGCGGATATCAGATGCCAATAAATGGACTTATTCCAATCTCCTAAAACAAAACGATGATACCGGAAGCCATCTATGGACTTATACCAATCTCATAAACAAAAGCGGATATCAGATGCCAATAAATGGACTTATTCCAATCTCCTAAAATAAAACAAAACATGGATGTCAGATGCCAATCTATCTGGACTTATACCAACCTCCAAAGGATGATCATGGGAGTACAAATGCCAACAACATGGTCTTACAATTGCATCCTCACATACAACAAACAAACAAGCAACTAAGCAATGGACATGAGTGACCAAATGAAATGGTCTTACACTCTATCCCTTCCAAATCATAGGAACAATGGCCAATGAATGGACTTACAGTTGTCCTCAATGGGTAAACTCAAACAAACTACAAGGATATGAAATGATGATCATGCAATAATGAACAATTAATGATGATAAATGCACAAAGGCATGCAAGCAAACATGTACAAAATGCAACAAATAATCAATCAAACAAAGTCATTTAGCACACACTATAACCAAGCAATTAGGCTCAAACAAAGGTTAGACTTTAAAGTCAACTGGAATGGGGTAAATGGTGCTCTTAACCTTGACATTGAGAGCCAAGGTGAAGCAGATGAAAGGATATGAGGGGTGTGCCTCATCACACTTATCCCTGGTCAGGGAGAGCATTGAATATCAGAAGGTGTGGGAGTTCAGAAAGATGGAACTCTCTCCACAAGTTGGCCTCGATAGATCTTGGGTTTTTTACTCACTATGCATTAACACATGTGGTGTGAGCAAGGTGAGTGACACACAGAATAGTAGGAGATAGGCTACATATCTCTTCTATCTACCAATTGCCTCATATGAGGTCTTTCCCTGCTTGGGGACAACGTTAAACAATCACAAACATTGCCTCTTAAGGAGGACTTCAGACAGGTGCCTGGCTAAGTAACAAGCCAGGTCTTCCAGACTACATGGAGACAAGAGATTCTACCTCAATGCTTAAGCAAAGCAAAGCAATATAATCAGTACACCAATCACAAAGTCAAAACAGACAAGATAAGAACCAACAGTCAACACAATCAATCACATGTGCAAAGCACACACTCAAATGAAATGAGCTAGCATCCTACACAACAAACCAAGTTAGTTCATCACAATCAAGTAAACCAAACTCAATCAACTTGAATTAATCTCCTTAAAGCATTTGCTTCTTCAACCTGAAAATCAAACTCAAACATGAGAAGTAAACCCTTAGGCCAAAGCCTAGGGTCCAAGATAAGGGAAAAATCTAAAACAGAACATGAAACTTAACCAAAATCAAGATTAATCAAATTAGAACAAAGTACAATTGGTCTCATGCCAAAAGCTTTCACCAATTGCATTTCATAAGCAAATCATGTCAAACTAGGCAAGTTGGAATCACATTGGTGTAAACAGAATGATCACAAGCATATGAATACCACAATGGCTCAAAATATTCTAAGAAAAATCATGCTTATATAGAACACATTCAATGAGCAACACACTAAATGTCATGGCATTTGGATAAAGGGAAGCAAGTCAATTAAAATCAACAAATCAAAGCATGTTCAAGCAAGCTCATACAAGGCACCAAATTATGCATCCACTTCAAGCAATCATAAAACAGGAACCAAACATGATAAATGAATGAGATCAAAGCCATGGCAAACTTCAAGATGTCTATAATACACATGCCAAATTTCAAGTTCATCCAATAAACCACAAGAATTTCACAAATCATATGATATCATAACTCACAAAATGTCAACAATTGGTCAAACAGGGGAAAAATTCTCAAACAAATAGAAAATGCATTCAAAAATCCCAGGAAAAATCACAAGCAAACTTAACATTCATAAGTATTAGGACGCAAAAATCCAGGGCAATTGGCATAGCATAAGCATGGAAAATAAAATCAAGAACATGAACAAGACATGGTGTGACATACATTGTCACACCTCCAAAGATCACATCATATCTCACAATCCAGAAAGGAAAAATTAGCAAACCATATACCAAAATGACCAGGAGTGAGTCTAGATCATTCATATAAAATTTCAAGAATTTCCAATTAAGCATCAAGATTTCATGAAAGAAAGTGTAAGCTATATGCAAAAAGTGACACATGAAAACAAACCCTAGGCAATTATTTTTTTCAGCCGTGCACAAATTTATTAAAAATCATCAAAAAATAAAGGACATGATGATGAACATTCCACAAAAAATTGCACATGATTTGAATTATTTTTGAGTGAGTTATGATTTTTTGAATGTGAAAGAAAATAAGAAAAAGCATGAATAACCATGGATAAACATGTGAGAAATTGGAAGAAAAAAAATGCAAGGCAAATGGACTTTTGCTGGAACGGGGAATCGATCCCCAGCCCAATTCAAAATGAGCGCCATTTAGTGAAACACTGCGTTTCACTAAATGAGGTGGCATGCTACGATAGGTCACATGGGAAAACAAACACGGAATCACATGCAAGGCAAGGCAAAATGGATCTGAGCGCGTTCTTGAAATAGAAATTTGAACATTCATCACACATTCGTCATGTTCATCATGCTTATGAACAAAATCTTACAGAAATCAATAAAACACATATCACCAGAACCAGCATTCAACCTAGATCATGAATCTAACATTGATTTCACTTAATTCTAACCACATGCGAAGAACCGATCGAAATAAGTTTTGGCATTCAAACTTCAAATCAAGATATCTTCATCAATACTTAATGAATTTGCACGATTCAACTTGCAGCAAGCTCAGCAATACAAGATCTATCAAAGCCATATCATAATTTTAGCAATTGTAAGGTTCGAGTTCTTACCTCTTGAAGATGCGGATCTTGATTCTGCTTGTTTGAAGGCTTAAATTATGAAAACAGATCTCCTATGATGATGCAGGGGATGAATGAAGTCAAGTATGCAGCTCAACAATGCTCGATGATGAAGAAATCTCAAAATGCCATGGATGAGCAAGGTTCCAACAGTTCCAATTCTTCAAGCTTCTTTCACAATTTGCCTTCAACAGTTCTTCAATCACACCTATAGATGAAGATTAGCACAAGAGAAAGCAGAAAGAATGATGAAATTCGATGGAAAAGTGAAAAAAGTTTTAACAAATTTGAGAGAATTTTGGAGATTTTTGGTTTGGATCTGAGATTGTCATTGGTGATCCCGAAATTCTGTTATGATTAAGACTATATACCACCTCTTAATCTAGTTTCTTAATCATGATTAGCAAGATGGAAATGGATTAGTGAATTGCACATGTTATGTAAAAATGCCAAAATGCCCTTTTTCAATTAGAACCAATGGAACAGTGCAAAACCAGTTGAAGCAAGTCCAAATTTCTGTTTTGAAGTGATTGGCATTGGTTTGGAGTGAAAATCATGTGTATTTTTCAAAATCACTTTTTTTCCCACCAAAATTTAAATTGGTTCACTTGAAAAATGGACTTTTTATGTGATGATTTTTGATGCAATGTAATGATGGATTATGATAAAGCATGTCAAATGGGATTTGCTCAAAAAAGAATCATAAGAATTGGCCAAATGGTTCAAGAGTTATGCCTCCTTGAAGTTCAACTTTTCTTGAAAATGATTTGATCATAACTTGCCAACCACACATGAGAAATGGGTGTTCTTGGACTTTTTGGAAAGGTGAGAGCAAGATATTCAACTTTCATGTTGGGAAAAATTTGATTTGAAGCTTTCTTGATGATGTAAAGTTGAGGAGAAGAACTTTCCATTTTTGGCAGTTGAAAATTACAGGTCCTTACTATTTTTAGAAACTTTTTGTCTGACCTCCAATTCTTCAATGTTGATATTTGACATGTTATATGAGGCTTGTATGGACATGAATGAGACCTCTCAAACCATTTCCCACCTTCAAATTCCTGATTAAATGCACAGTTGACCACAGTTGACTTTGCTAGGGTTTTGGTTGACTGAGCCATGCTTTGATGAATTTCAAGCCTCTACCACTTGAGACCTTGATTCCAAATGATGTCACAACTCATATGAATCTCTTATGAATGATCATGGTGCCCAAATTCTTCAGGATGGCCACCATCTAGCTCAATGACTTGCTTTAGCTGATTTGACCTAATGGTTGCTTCATCTGCAAGTAACATGGTTAGATGACAATATTTTTGTACTTTAGGGCTAGTAAACAAATGAAAAGCAATGACATACAAATGCTACACATGCTTGGTGATCAAGAACCACTCTCACATGATAACCCACCCACAAGAAAGAAGGCAAAGGTGCACAATGATCCTTGAGGCAATGAATGATATGATATGATGCCATGAGGGATCTTAGGGCAAAAATTGGGGTTTTACAGGATCATAGTAGTTAATCGATTGATTTAGATAGGGGTTGATATTCTCTATCTTAAGTAATTCCATTTGGTTTCACGTATATCCAATCTTTCCATTAACGGATCGTTTAGACTATTACTATCTAGTTAATCGATTGATTTAGACTATTACTATCTAGGGTGTTTCCACAACCATTGAAAACATTTTAAAAAGCGCTAAAGTTTAAAACTGATCTATTCAACCCCCCTTCTAGATCGGTACTATCATCTAACAAGTGGTATCACGAGCGTCGGTTCATCTAGTGCTTCACATATAACTTTTTAGAAAATGAGTAACGATCCTAAAGGGGCGTACAATAGGGCACCTATTTTTACCGATGAAAACTATAGTTATTGGAAAGATTGTATGCGTATCCATATCAACTCTATTGATAGGAAAGTATGGAAAGTCATCCAAGATGGTCCTATGAAAATAACCATGACCAATGCGGATGGCTTTGTTGTACCTAAACCTGAAGCACAATGGAATGAAGCACATGAGAAAAAGTATAGCTACGATTGGAAAGCTAGAAATATGCTCATTGCCGCTTTAGGTGTTGATGAGTACTATAGGGTTTCCCATTGTACAAGTGCTAAATCTATGTGGGACTCATTGTAAATTACCCATGAGGGAACCAATGATATCAAACTAGCTAGAATCAACACCCTAACTCAAGAATTTGACCTTTTCATATGTAAGATGGTGAAACCATTGCCAATATGCAAAAGAGATTTTCTCATCTAATCAATCAGTTAAATTCTCTTGGTAGAAATACCCCTAATGATGTTTCTACTAATAAAATCTTAAGATGTCTTAACAGGGATTGGCTACCAAAAGTCACCGCGATCAAGGATGTTAATGATCTAAGAATATTGGACAGGACGACATTGTTCGGTAAGCTTCAAGAGCATGTGCAAGAGCTCATGAATCTCGAGAAACATGAGAAGAATCAAAAGAAGGAGAAGAAAGAGAAAGACAAGAACACCGAAAGGAAGTCTATTGTGTTAAAGGATTCAAGATATAAGTCATCCACCAATGATGTGTGTGAAAGTGAGTCAAGTGATGATGATAAAGATTCGAATGAAAACATGAGGTTGTTCGTTAGGAGGTACAACCGATAACTTAGAAAATATGAAGTCCAACATTTGGAAAATAATCTTGTCAACTATAGAAGACAATCAAAACTTCTGAATCGAGAGGAAGGCAAGACAAACAGTCAAAAGGATCATGCTTCAATTGCGGAAAGGACGATCACTATAAGCCGGAGTGTCCCTGATTGAAGAAAGACAAAGGAAAAGACAAATGCCATAACAAACCTAGCAAACCTAAAAGAGCATACATCACATGGGAGAGCGATAGCGAACCCTCAAGCGATGATAATGCAAGTGATGAAGAAGAAATTGCCAATCTTTATCTTATAGCTCATCAAAGGAAGAAAAAGAATGTAAGTCATTCCAAATATGATTATACTGATAAAATGTCTTATGCTGATTTGCAAAACGCCTTTAGTACTCTACACAACGAGGCCAAGGAAGCTTTCAAACGCTTGGCCTCTAATAAGAAAATTTTCAGTCATTTAGAAAAACAACTTTCTGATTCCGAAAAGGAATTAGAAACTCTTAAGAAATCTATGATAGAGGCTACTAAAGCCAAAACAGAAAACGATAAAGGATTTTGGTTTAGATGGGCCGGGTGTGAAACTTGTCATATTTGGCAAAGAGAGGTTAGAACTCTCCAAGCTAAATTAGACAAGGCTTTACAACCTAAAGTCACTTTTGCTATTGATCAATCACATTTTAGCAGCAATATGAATAATCCTTATCAAAAATACACTTATGTGGTTAAGGGTCAAGTTAGAAAAAGCAACTTTCATCCGAACTTAAATTGTCTATATTGTTGCAAAAAGGGACATATTATTGCTAAATGTCGATTTAGGAGATTTCTAGTTCCAATGCATTTTTCAATGGTTGCCCATATGCAACCAAAGTTTCACTCACACACTAGGACCCAATGAAAATTGGGTACCTCCTTCCCTTGTTTAAATTTGTAGGTGGAATGTCTTGAGGATACAGAGAGAACATGGGTTCTCGATAGTGGATGCTCAAGACACATAACGGGTAACTCTTCCTTATTCTTTGACTTTGTGGCTAAGAAGAAAGGGTTTGTGACCTACGGTGACAATAACAAGGGAGCTATACTCGGAAAAGGTAGTGTAGGTAATCCCTCCTCTACTACTATCTCAGACGCCCTTTTAGTTAAAGGCCTTAAGCACAACCTCATTAGTATTAGCCAATTATGTGACAAAGGGTATAAAGTATCATTTTAAAAAGATTGTTGCATGATTTAACATAATGATAATAATAATGATGTGTGTAAGGCCCCAATTTTGACCCTAAGATCCCTCATGCATTTCATCATAAGCATTAGCATTGGAATCATACTTTGGCATCCTCCATACCCTTCTTTCATTGGGTTTGTGTTGGGAGAGATCACCAAGCACTTTGTGATTATATCATACTTGTAAATTATCATTCCACTAACCGAAATACCAAAAATATGTCTTTGTATCTATCTAACTCTTTTGTAGGTAGGGGCATGATCTCCTTGATTCATTGATCATATCTAGGGTTTGAGACCCTCATGAACAAAGAGCACAACCAAGAATTGATTAAATAATGGTTATGAATATCATATATGAGTCCCAATGTTCTCTACATGTTATATTGATCAAGTTTGCTTCAAGAGTTTGAGGGTGATTTGCCTTGGAAACCCTAGTTTGACTGGGTATCTTGAGTAACTTCTCCAACAAGCTATCTTACCCTTTGATAAAATTTCTCAAGGGACACTTAAAATTTCATCATATTATGCATATATGATCTACCATGATCCAATAAAGTCAAAATAACTGAAGGTTAGCAAGTTGGTTGATGGTGGTTGGCAAGATGAATTCATCTGATCAAAACTGGGTCTCCATAGACCTTATCTCCTACAATTTTCACCATATGAAAATTATTCCAATATAAAACATACTCTAAATTAAATTATAAACAACTTTCATGTTGAGACCTAGACATAGTTTTTCTTGTAAAATCATTTTCTATGTTGAAACATTATAGGTCATTTTGTCCAAACCCTAATTTGAAAGTCAACTTCCCAAGGCCATAACTTGCTCAATTTTTATGAGATGAAAGATTTACAAGTTGAAAAATAAAACTCAATGTGTATAATTTAACATTTATGTTTGGAGTGGGAGCTAATTCAACTTCTTTGAACATGTGATATGAGGCTACATTATAGGTCACTTTTGACCTATACCATTGATCAAGTGATTTTTCCAAACTTCAAAAATGCATAACTCTATCATTTCTAATCCAAATGACATGAAATTGGCAACCATTTGGAAGGTAATTGAGAGACATACAACTTTTATTAAGACACTTTTCTCATTTGAAGCTCCTATAAAAAGTTAAGCAAGGTGGAATATTGAGACATATGGCTTGACACTTAGAAATTTTTTGATATGTCAAATGTTTCCAAACTTCCACCTCAAATATCACAAAGTTCCAAGCTTCAAATGAAACAGTTTTCAACATCAAACTTGTTCCTCTTGATCTTACCTTTCTAAAGAGCTAAAATTCATGCATTTTGGATGAGAAATGCATAGGCTGCACATGGCTTAAACAGGCTGGTATTATTTGGCATGGATCAATCTTCAAGTAACAATGCACATGTACCTTGCAATCCAATCCATCTCCAAAGCCTCTGATCATTCATTTGGACTTTCAAACCATCATTCGATGGGCCTATGCGCGCCCATGCACCATGCTTACATCATTTTGCCAAAATTGGAAAGTGAAAAGAGTGTGCAAATATCACATGGATTCACCTATAAATACAGCTGCATTTGCTCAGAAATAACAGACACCTTGCGCCAACTTTGAATCCCCATTAAAAACCCTGCATTTTGAGAGGATAACCCTGATAAATTCATTTGAATTTGAGCTTGAATCTCCACTGTTTTGGAATTCAATTCTCCAGGAGTCCATTGATTCTAAGTCTTTCCATTCCTCTCCTGCAAGCAATTGAAGTGAAGCTAAGCACGATTCAGATCAAGATCTAGCAAGCTCAGACCTCCATTGAAGGTAATTTGCAAAAATTTTAAACTCTTCGATTCTCCTTGATTCTTGCTCAATTCCATTGATTCTGGAGTTGTCTGAAGTCCTACCAATGTAGGCAAGAAGATTGAGTTGCTTTTAGGCCAAATCGAAGCAACTCAGATCATCAACCTCATTTTTCAATTCCATATATCTCTCAATATAGTTGGAATTGGATGAATTGGAGGTGATATTCTTGCTCAGTGATGTTTTCTCTTTAAAATCATGTCCCTATTTGGAATTTTGGTGATGGTTCATGTTGACCAGTCCGGTGAAGCTCACCAGAGAAGACAACTGAAGCTCTGGCTCCAATGATGAGGTGTCTTGAGTCTGAGCCATATGATCCAACCTTCATGTTTTAATCATAGTCGTTCCTTGTGATTACTCATGTTACAGCGCGTTTGACTAAGGTGTATGTGGAGCGCGCATTTTGGATCATCAGATCTGCCACCTTAATTAATGAGGAGATCTGATGGTCCACGTATTTTAGCATTTTCTTAATTTCCATTTAATTCCATTTTCTTCAATAGTTCATAATAAATTTAATATTGATCTAAAAAATATGAGACTTTCACCGAAAAATTCAAATATTTTTCTCTTTCGTATTCTGAATTAAAATTATTTTTTGGATCATTATTAATATTTTTCATGAATTAATTGATTTTTCATTTGTTTTTAATTGTTTTTAATTGTTTAAAAATATTTTTAAGTGTCCAAAAATTATGAAATTTTTTCTCCAAGGTCCTTTGACCTTGTTTGACCTATGATAAATCTCATGGCCATTTATTTGGTATTTTGATGAGATTTTAGGATTTGGACAAAACATATTTAAATTTAATGCATTATTTTACTATTTTTAATTGAATAAATGTCATTTTAATTGTGTTGGCCATTTGTATTGACTTAATTGAGTTTCTCATTTGTTGTTGGGCCTTGGTCAAGGTTGAATTGACTTTGTCAAGTTAATATTATTGGATTTAGGGGATTGATGGAATGTACATTCCATCTCCCAAAATAAATGAATAATATTAATTTGGTAAAAGTCCTCCTTTGACCAATTCGTGATCTCATTCATCCCTTTCCCTCTTCATCTAATTCCCCTTCTTCATCCATTCATTTCAATTGGCCAATGACATCTCAAAGTCCTAATGCTAGTTGATTGAAAGATTAACATGAGTATGGATGAGATTAGGCCACACCTTTGCATATTTTTTGTGTGTGGTATGGTTAATGAGCATAGTTCATAATACTATGTCTCCAACATGCATTAACACCAAAAGTCTATTGCCCGACCTCAAATAGTTGTGACTTCTACATAAGTCCAATTACGATTGCTTAACATAGCGCTAAATTTGTGACATAAAAGGCATAAGCATTCTAGTTAGTGAGATTGTAAGTCTCCCCCCTTCCATGGCATTGTGTGGAAACTTGGCCTTCTTTCCTTCCTTTGGAAGATGTTTTGGTTCAAGGATCCATGCTTGTGGCAAGTGGGTTGAGTGCTCTCCAAAGAATGTCTTGAAATCAAAAAGAAAAACAAAACTAACCACTAACTCACTAACCATTAACTTTTAATTTCAAGTCTTTATTTTTAATGCAATTTACTTTTAGCACTTTATTATCATTTGCCATTATACATATCATTCTAATTGCTTATGTTAATGTAATTTTCACTTTGTCTATTTGGACCATATTGTGTGATATTAGTTTGTTTGTGTATACCTTGTTTGCTTGATTGGTCCTTGACTATGAATACACTTAATAATACCAAAAAACCCTAAAAGACTTTTGAGTGGACTGTTGGTTTGATCTTCCCCAATTGGACTTAGGACTTAGGAAACATTCCTTTGCTAATGGACTTGGCCAATCCCAATTTGTTGAAGAACCAAGTATTTGCAATTTGAATTCATCTGATACATCATTCAAGATCTCTCCAGTTCATCGGCAATATTGATCATTGTTGAGCTGTTATGTTGAATCTGTGACTTGTGGAATTCATCTGCTACATAGGCTATCTTGAAGAAGATCATGAAGTGGATAAGCTTGGAAGAGGCCATCTTTATTTGATGCTTTTTCTCTTCAAGATTGATATAACTGTGCATTTGTGTGTTGCTTGATTCTAAAAATTCTAAGGGAATTCTGGGTTTCTACTAACATACTTGTCTATTGGATTGCTCCCATTTGGTCAGATCTTTTCAACTTTAAACTTTTAAATTTTTATGCATATGGTAGTATCTTCATCTTCTCCCCATTTCTTTAATTTCAAAATCTCTCCCTCCATTTTTCAAAACCTTCTTTGTGTGAACTATTTTTGTTGTAAACTTTGACCACTTTTGCAAAAAGATAGAAACTTTGGCCTTATGTCATTCCATTTTCAAACTTATTTTCTTAAATCCAACTTGTAAATGAACTTAACTATACTTGACTTAAACTTTCAAAAAAGCCAAAAAGAACGAACTCATTCAAACCATTTTAGGCCTTTGTGGCTTTCAAACTTAAATTTTGTTAAAATCAACCAACTCATTTTGAAATTTATAGCATGAACTACGAGGTTTTGATTCCTCATTTATATGTTGGTACGTAGGCACAAGACCGAAGGTCTTGTCAAACACAAAAATATAATTAATGAATTCTTTTCTCATCCCCCCATTCTATTTGTTTGTAAACATCACTTTGTACAAAATTCATATGCACACAAAAAGGGCTCCCTAGGAGTACCTAGGACACTTTTGATGCTAACACCTTCCCTCTGTGTAACCAACCCCCTTACCTGTGATCTCTGATTTTTATTAGTTTTTACTTGAAAACTTCTTACTAGTTGGGTTTTGTTCGTACTTTTTCCCTTTTCCCTTGGAAACAATAAAAGCACAGTGGCGACTCTTGTTAATTGATCTCTAGCTTGTCAATAGCTTGATGATCATGAATTTCCCGCTACAGAAATTAAGTGGCGACTTTGCTGGGGAGTAGTCTCCAGTGGGTTTGGCCTACTTTTTGTGTGAATATATTTGTATATATGTGATGTTTGTATATATGTATGTGTGATATAATCTTCTTGTTGTGCTTGGTGATCTCTGAGTGGTGAGATAAGTTCTAACCCGAACTTGAGTGCAATTAAGATAGGAGGATGGTATAGTCATGTTCGACTTGTGTGGAGTAGTCCTTAACAAGTTGGATTGAGATCCATCTGCTCAGTGGAGTCTCCTTTGGATTTGGAAATGTTACACAAGTATTTGTGGTTAGGCATACTATTTATAATTGGGTCTGAGAAGCTGAGGACCTTAGAACACCTAACCCATCTTGGCCTATTTAGGATGTAGTGCGGAAACTGTTCAAGTGTAGACTTGATAACAGTTGTTACACGATACTACACTCAGACGAGTTTCTCTTGAGAATATTATGGGTCGATGAGTCAGTCATCTTAACTTGTAATTTCCGATTGATGGAATTAAGACTCTGGGAACTTTTTAGAACATGATCTACAGGTTTTATCCGTATTTCACTCCTTTGGGATGGTTCTTACCCAGACTTCATGCTCGTGACTCACAACAAACCCTTGATTCTTGGTTGATCCAATCAAGTCTTGTCAATATCAATGGAACTTGGGTGTTGATAAGGTGAAGGCCATAACCCACCAAAATGGATGATTGATCTTGACAATGACTTGATTCATCCCTTGACCTTTGTTTGCCTTGTGTATGATCCCTTACTTGTGATTGTTGCATTCATGCATTTCATGCGCATCATAACATTCATCATACAAAATTTCAAGGAACTAAGGTATCATTTGCAAATATTTTCAGACCATGGATTATGGACGAAGGAACACTAAGAAGTATAGTTTCAGATGTCCAGACTTGAAAGAGTTAAAGAAGCTAGCATCTTTTGTATTAGATCCCTTGGACTTCAAATAACGTCATGGGAAGCTTCTGTCTATTTTGTCTGCTGATGTTGTTGAAGGACTCTTGAGTGTATAGGTGCAGTTCTATGATCCTTTCTACCATTGTTTCACTTTCCCAGATTTTCAGCTTGTGCCTACCTTGGAGGAGTATTCTCATCTTTTGGGGATACCTGTTTCTAGTAGAGTACCTTTTAGTGGATTGGAGGAGATTCCCCGATCTAGTATTATTGTTGAAGCTCTTCACTTGAAGTATTCTGAGATAGAGGCTCATTGGGTGAAGAAAGGAGGATTATTTGGGTTGCCATCTGTTTTCCTCATCAAGGAAGCTACCACTTTTGCTCAAGCTGGTAGTGTGGATGCTTTTGAAGCTATCTTTGTGTTGCTCATCTATGGATTAGCTTTGTTCCCTAACATTGACGGTTTTGTTGATGTTAACGCCATTGGACTTTTCTTGATTGGGATCCCGTACCCAATTTGTTGAGTGATATGTATTTCTCTTTGCATCTAAGAAATTCTAAGGGTGGTGGAACGATTGTCTGTTGCACTCCACTCCTGTACAAGTGGTTTATTTTGCACTATCCTCAGACGCCTGCTTTTGTGGAGAACAGACATTGTCTAAGGTGGTCTCAGAGACTTATGTATCTCACTAATGATGATATAGTTTGGTATGATCCGTCCTTAAGCAGTGTGGAGATTATTGATAGTTGTGGTGAATTCTCTAATGTGCCTCTCATTGGTACACAAGAAGGAATTAACTACAACCCTGCTTTGGATCGTCGTCAACTTGGGTTCCCCTTGAGAGACAAGCCCAATAACATGTTGTTAGAATGTCTTTTCTATCAAGAGGGTAAAGATCCCCAACATTTGAAGCAGAAGATTGTGCATGCTTGGCATAATGTGCATAGGAAAGGAAGATCCGAGCTTGGTCCGGGCAATTGTGTAGCTTTGGCAGCTTACACTCTTTGGGTGAAGAAGAGAGCTTTGGAGTTGAAGATGCCTTATCCTTATGAAAGACCTATGTATATGGTTGTGGTTGAGCCATTAGCTCTCCTTAACCAGGATGGAGAGGAGTTGGAAGACGCGCTCATCAAGATGAAGCAAGAGAAGGATATGTGGGAAGAGCGTTTCCCCATTTTGAGCAAGAAGAATGAAGAGTTGCAGTTAGAGTCTAAGGACAAAGATGCACTGATTGAGCTACTTGAAGACCGAGTGACAAAGAGGCAGAGAGAGCCAGAGGTTTCATCTTCTAGCATGCCTCATCCTTCTGTTGCTTGGAAGAAGATTGTTGACCACCTTATCCTCGAGAAGACTCAGATGAAGGCTTCTTTTGAGACCGAGATTCGTCGCATTCGAAGGAAGTACGCGCCTTCAGCCAGATCTTCTGACACTCTTGTTAGGGTTCTTTAGGATGACTAGTCTCCTTTTCTCTTGTAACTTTTTATTTTGGTTTCTGAAATTGTACTCAGTGTAATCCTTCCAATTTATATAAATAAAAAGAGATTTTTGGTCATATCGAATTATTGCAGTTGCCATTTCAATTTTTATGTATTTGCAAATGATATAATAAGTTCCTTGGAAAATAAAAATAATCAAGCATTGCATTTCATACATCATTTGCATAAGTAGGTTTTTGCCAGGTGTCTGATTGGTGTTCTTCTGTGCTTTAGCCAAGCTGACTCACCGGTACAACACCAGAGCTAATCGTCCAAAGATCATGGAACACCTTGAGCAAGAGAACAGAGATTTGAAAGAGGAGATTTCCCGACTGACTGCCATGATGGTGTCAGTTCATGCTTCCCAAAGCCAAGCTTCTCCAACTCCTACAACTCCTCCCGCGAGGACTGTCATTTCTGAAGTGGTTACCTCTACTGTGCCTGTTGCCACCGCCCACTTCGCTCCTAATATGCCCGCTGGATTCCCGTGGGGAATGCCTCCTAAATCTGTGCCAGAAGGTTTCGCTCCCACTTTTGCTTCCATGACGGCATCTAGCCCGGTCATGTCTGTGCCACCTCTAGTTGTGCACACTTTGCCGCGTGTAGAAGACACCATCTATCATTCCGAGCCATCTGAGGGCCCAAATGTTTATGAGAAGATGGATGAGATGAAGGATCAATTTCTTGAGTTGCGCAAGGAATTGAAAACGCTGAGAGGCAAATATCTGTTTGGGAAGAGTGCCGCTGAACTGTGCTTAGTGCCCAATGTCAAAATCCATGTAAAATTCAAAGTGTCTGACTTTGAGAAGTATAAAGGGAACTCTTGTCCACTCAGTCATCTTGGGATGTATGCCCACAAGATGTCTACCCAGACAGATAATGATCAACTGTTGATTCACTATTTCCAGGATAGCCTGACAGGTCCTGCACTCCGTTGGTATACGGGGTTAGATATTGCAAGCATCCGCACTTTCATTGATCTAGGTGAGGCTTTCGTGAAACAGTACAAGTACAACATGGATATGGCGCCAGATAGGGACCAACTGAGGTCCATGTCTCAGAAAGATAAGGAGACATTCAAAGAGTATTCCCAGTGTTGGAGGGAGTTGGCTTCCCAGATCACTCCTCCTTTGGAGGAGAAGGAGATGACGGAAATCTTTCTCAAAACCCTGAGTTCATTTTACTATGAACGTATGATTGCCAGTGCCCCCAATGATTTTACCGAAATGGTAAACATGGGGATGAGACTTGAAGAAGGGGTCCGTGAAGGACGATTGTCGAAAGATGAGGCGTCGACTAGCAAGACGTATGGGAGTAGTTTCAGCAAGAGGAAGGAGAATGAGACAAACGCAATAACCAGTGGGAGGCAGAGGAGGCCTCAAGTCATAAGAAATCCACCACCCCGTCAACCTCATCATCATCAAGTATCACCCGTCATTCCAGTATTTTCAAATCAGCAAATAACACCAATTCAACAACAACAACATCAGTATCAAAATCAACGTCAACAACAACAACTGCAACAAAGAACAAACACATACAACAACAATTCCAACAACAATCATCACCAACAACAGAACTTCGAGAGGAAGAAGGTCTCTTTCGACCCGATTCCTATTTCATACGGAGAACTGTACCCATCTTTATTCCTCAAAAATTTGATTCAACCGAGAACTGTTATCCACTGAAATATGAGGTGCAAAAGCTTATGAAGAGTGGCATGGTGTCTTTTAAAGACCGCGCGCCTAATCTGAACGCTAATCCTTTGCCCGCTTATGGGAATTCTTCAGTGAACATGGTGGACGGTTGTCCAGGTGAATTCAAAGTTTTCGATGTCCGGTTTATCCGAAGATCTTTGGTGCAAGTGCATAAAGATATCTGTTTGGTGAGTGACTATGAACATGATCATGATGGTTGTGATATTTGTAGTGTGAACCCGATGGGGTGTGTTGTTGTGAAAAAGGACATCCAGCGCCTTATGGATGAAGGCATGATCCAGATTGTTCAATCTCGTCATATAGATGATGATGTTAATCTCATTGTTCCTGTTTTCAAGCAACCAGAATGGTTGGTGATTCTGTAAGATAGCAGCAGTAACCAGAACGTCAATAATAGATCAGTTTCACCGTTGGTAATACGGTTGGCGGGCCCAGTCCCGTATGCATCTGATAAGCTGTACCATATCAACAATGCTACGATGATGGAGAATGGTCAAGAGGTCCCGTTGCCTACGACCAGTTCAGTGGTGAACATTGCAAATGTTACGAAGGTGACCCGCAGTGGTCGAGTTTTTGGACCAGTGTTCCCGGAAAATAAGGAAGAAACAGCTGTTGGTAAGAAGGTGGAGGTGCCTAGTGTAGATCCTGTTGGTTGTTCAAAAGATAAGTTTGGTGAATCCGGTAATTTGAAAGCCAATAGTGATGATGATGAGGTACTCCGACTGATCAAGAGGAGTGAATTCAACGTGGTTGAGCAGTTGCTCCAAACTCCCTCTAAGATTTCCGTGTTGTCTCTGCTTTTGAATTCTGAAGCACACAGAGAAGCACTCCAGAGAGTTCTTGAACAGGCATATGTGGAGAAATATGTTACGCTGGATCAATTTGATCAATTTGTGGCTAACATCACTTTATGCAATAACTTGAGCTTTTGCGACGAAGAACTCCCTGAGGAGGGAAGAAATCCTAATCTGGCTTTGTAGATTTCGATGAATTGCAAAGAAGTTGCTTTGTCAAACGTGCTAGTTAATATTGGGTCCTCACTTAATGTGCTTACAAAGTCAACATTGTCAAAGTTATCTTATCAAGGAGCTCCCATGAGGTATAGTGGAGTAATTGTCAAAGCCTTTGATGGCTCGCGCAAGACAGTCATTGGAGAAGTGGACCTTTCAGTCAAGATAGGTCCGAGTGACTTTCAGATTACATTCCAGGTAATGGATATTCACCCAGCCTACAACTATTTATTGGAAAGGCCATGGATTCATGAAGCAAGAACTGTTACTTCCACTCTACATCAGAAGCTCAAATTTGTCAAGAATGGCAATATGGTAATTGTGGGAGGTGAGAAGGAACTGTTGGTCAGCCATATGTCATCTTTCTCGTAAGTGGAAGCTAAGGATGAGGTTGGAACTTCGTTCCAAGCCTTATCTATTGCTACTGAGAAGAGAGTTAGGGCACCTATGTCCTCCCTGAAAGATGCACAGAAGATTGTGGAAGAAGGTCCTGTTGATCTGTGGGGGCGCGTGGTAGAGGTCGCCAACAACAAAGGAAGATTTGGTTTGGGGTTCCAGAAGGACTCGTAAACCGTTAGATCTGAAGAGATGCAACTCAGCTTCCGTAGCGGAGGGTTCATTCATGGGAATGAACAACACTTAGCTGTTGCGCTAGAGGACAATGAAGAGGAAGACTGCACCAACTTTGTGACGCATGGATAGACATGCAACAATTGGACTGCTGTTGATATCCCTGTTATTTTGCATCGATCTAAGTAATTGCTTTTTATATTTTAAAATCTTTCTCCTATGCCTAAGGGAGAAGAGAACATTGTTTGGGCATTTTAATTTGATCATCAATAAAATTAATTATATTCATCCACATCTTTGATGTTTTCTTTTTACTTTTTGCTTATTTTTGAAAATGGTAATCACAAAAAACATAAATAAACAATATAATTTTCCATCTGCATAATATTTGGTCACAAATTCACTTCTCTAAAATCAAAATATCAAATCATTATGCAGGTTGGTTCCTAACCCCATTGAATACAATGATCCTTCTCCTTTTCCAAATTTTGAATTCCCTATGTTTGAGGCCGAAGAGGAAAGCGATGTAGAAATGAGTGATGAATTGTCTCATCTTCTTGAGCAAGATGAGAAGATTATTCAGCTGTTTGAAGAGCAGATTGAGTTAGTCAACTTGGGTTCCGAAGATGATGTGAAGGAAGTCAAGATTGGGTCTCGACTGTGTCCAGATGCTAAGAAGGGGTTGATTGATCTTCTTCGAGAGTATTCAGATGTGTTTGCTTGGTCCTATCAAGACATGCTTGGGTTGGATTCTGATATTGTGGAGCATAGATTGCCGTTGAAGCTAGAATGCCCTCTAGTCAAGCAGAAGTTTAGAAGAACGCATCCTGATATGGCTGTGAAGTTCAAAGAGGAATTCCAGAAGCAGATTGATGCAGGTTTCCTTGTGACTACTGAATATCCACAATGGGTGGCTAATATTGTGCATGTGCCGAAGAAAGATGGAAAAGTCCGCATGTGTGTTGACTATAGAGATTTGAATAAATCCAGTCCGAAATATGATTTCCTTCTGCCATACATTGATATGTTGGTAGACAATACTTCTAAATTCAAAGTCTTTTCCTTTATGGATGGATTTTCCGGATATAATCAAATCAAGATGGCACCCGAGGATATGGAGAAGACCACATTCATTACACCCTGGGGAACATTTTGTTATAGAGTGATGCCTTTCGGTCTAAAGAATGTTGGTGCAACTTACCAGAGAGCAATGACTACTCTTTTTCATGAAATGATGCATAAAGAGATTGAAGTTTATGTCAATGCCATGATTGCTAAATCAATTGATGAGGAGGAACATGTTGAGCATTTGTTGAAGCTATTCCAGCATTTGAGGAAGTATAAACTCCACTTGAATCCCAATAAGTGTACTTTTGGTGTTTGTTCTGGTAAGTTGTTGGGCTTTATTGTCAACGAGAAGGGTATTGAAGTTGATCCTGCCAAGGTCAAAGCAATACAAGAAATGTCTGCGCCCAAAACTGAAAAGCAAGTCAAAGGTTTTCTCGACCGCTTGAATTATATTTCCAGATTCATTTCCCACATGACTGCCACATGTGTACCTATATTCAAGCTTCTTCGGAAAGATCAGTCTTTTGATTGGACCGAAGACTGCTAGAAAGCATTCGATAGTATCAAGGAATATCTGCTTGAGCCTCCGATTTTGTCTCCACCTGTTGAAGGAAGACCGTTGATCATGTATTTGACTGTGCTAGAAGATAGTATGGGTTGTGTTCTTGGTAAGCAAGACGAGACTGGGAAGAAAGAATTTGCAATTTACTACCTCAGTAAGAAATTCACCGACTGTGAGACTTGGTATTCTGTGCTTGAGAAGACTTGTTGCGCATTGGCTTGGGCTGCTAAGCGTCTGCATCAACATATGGTGAATCATACCACTTAGTTTATATCCAAAATGGATCCAATCAAGTATATATTTGAGAAGCTTGCTTTAACTGGGAGGATCGCCCATTGGCAGATGTTGCTATCAGAGTATGATATTGAATACCGATCTCAGAAAGCAAACAAAGGTAGTATCTTGGCTGACCATTTGGCTCACCAACCAATTGAAGATTACCAGTCAGTGCAGTATGATTTTCCAGATGAAGATATTTTGTACTTGAAGATGAAAGATTGTGATGAACCATTGCTTGAAGAAGGGCCAGAACCTGGTTCTCGTTGGGGCATGGTATTTGATGGAGCTGTTAATCAATATGGAAATGGCATTGGGGCAGTAATTATTACTCCTCAAGGCACGCATCTACCGTTTACAGCTAGATTGACTTTCAAGTGTACAAACAACATGGCAGAATATGAAGCTTGCATTATGGGGCTTGAAGAGGCCATGAATCTCAGAATCAAGTATTTGGATGTCTTCAGTGATTCGGCTTTGGTCGTGAATCAGATCAAAGGAGAATGGGAGACAAATCAACCCGGTTTGGTACCATATAGAGATTATGCAAGAAGGATTTCAACTTTCTTTACAAAGGTTGAATTTCATCATATCCCTCGAGATGAGAACTAGATGGCAAATGCTCTTGCAACGTTGGCATCAATGATTGTAGTGAAGTATTGGAATGAAGTACCCAATTTATCTATGATGTGTCTTGATAGGCCAGCTCATGTGTTTGCTTGTGAAGAGATCAAAGATGAGAAGCCATGGTATTATGACATCAAATGTTTCCTCCAAAGTCAGATCTGCCCGCCTGGGGCATCTTTGAAGGATAAGAAGACTTTGAGAAGATTAGTTGGTAATTTCTACTTGAATGGTGATATACTGTACAAGAGAAACTTCTACATGGTTTTGCTTAGATGCGTGGATAGACACGAAGAAGATTTGTTGATGACCGAGGTGCATGAAGGTTCCTTTAGTACTCATTCCAATGGACATGCAATGGAACAAAAGATGTTGTGAGCAGGTTACTATTGGCTGACAATGGAATCTGATTGTTGCAAGTTTGTGAAGAAATGCCACAAGTGTCAAATTTATGATATTAAGATTCATGTTCCTCCGACACTATTGAATGTTATCTGTTCCCCATGGCCCTTCTCCATATGGGGAATTGATATGATTGGGATTATTGAGCCCAAAGCTTCGAATGGACATCGTTTCATTTTAGTGGCAATTGATTACTTCACAAAATAGGTTGAAGCGGCATCGTATGCAAATGTAACCAACCAAGTTGTTGTAAGGTTTATCAAGAATCAGATCATATGCCGTTATGGTGTGCCAAGTAAGATCATTACTGACAATGGATCGAACTTGAATAACAATATGGTGGAAGCTCCTTGCAAAGACTTCAAGATTGCACATCATAATTCTTCTCCCTATAGACCCAAGATGAATAGGGCTGTTGAAGCTATGAATAAGAACATTAAGAAGATTATTCAGAAGATGGTTGTCACATACAAGGATTGGCATGAGATGCTCCCGTTTGCTTTGCATGGGTATCGTACATCCGTCCGCACTTCAACAGGGGTAACCCCTTTCTCTCTTGTTTATGGTATGGAAGCAGTGCTCCCCGTAGAGGTTAAGATTCCTTCGTTGCGTGTGCTCATGGAAGCCAAGTTGACTAAAGCTGAGTGGTGTCAGACCAGGTTTGACAAGCTGAATTTGATTGAAGAAAAGAGATTGACTTCCATGTGTCATGGTCAGTTATATCAGCAGAGAATGAAGAAAGCTTTTGATAAGAAGATCAAACCTCGTGTGTCCAGAGAAGGTGACCTTGTGCTCAAGAAGATTTAATCGTTCAAGCCAGATTCCAGAGGAAAATGGACTCCCAATTATGAAGGCCCATATGTTGTCAAGAGATCATTTTCAGGCGGTGCAGTGATTCTTACAACTATGGATGGTGAAGAGTTCACTCGTCCTGTGAACGTAGATGCAGTCAAGAAATACTTCGCCTAAAAAAGAAAAGAACAACTCGCTAAGTTGAAAACCCGAGAGGGCGGCTTTGGCAAAAATGAGCGTCTCAGTGGATTGAAAACCCGAAAGGGAAATCCAGGCAAAAATTAGAGACATAAAAACAGAAAGAATTTCCCGAAAAGTTCAGTACCCCACCTTGGGGAAACTTATGCAAAAATTAGGGATAATGGCAAGTAACTGCATTCTGCTAATCTTCAGTGATTTTTGAAGACTTGTTTGAGCATAAGGGTTGACATCAGTTCATCATCCCAACAGTGGTCAAGAGCACAGTGGATATCAGGATGTGGTATAAGGATTAAGGATCATTTGTAATCAATGTACTCCTTTTCCATGTAAATTACCATTTTCAACTTTGTAAAAATCTACGGAGTCTTGTCATTTACAGACTACCATCCTTATAAATAAAGTTTAGCTTTTATCCAATTGTTTCTACTCTTATTTACTTCAGCCAATAGTTTTAAATTTTATTATGATCATTTTGAAATTAAATTTTTAAACCAAAATCAAGTTTTCTTTAATATATATAAAAGCAAGAACTTTTCCAAAGCAAGTAAAAAGAATATCAACAACATTTCAGTAAGAAACAAGTTCTTAAGTGCGAAGCATCTGAGGTTCCCCCCAAGCAGTAACCCTTCGGGTATCTCTAGACATCAGTGTTGACTCATTTCTTCAGTAGAGTGCTGTTGTCCCCAGCTAGCGAATTCAGTTCCCCGGTGGAGTGTTTGATCCCCTAGTGGAGCTTATTTTTGTTCCCCATTTGAGTTGATTGATTTAGATCCCCAGCGGTGTGTCCTTGTCCCCAACAGAGTTTCGGCCTTCCCAGCGGAGTTCGTTTTTCCTTAGCAGGTAAAGCATCATCAGAAGATGTTTGATCTCTCCCCGGTAGATCGCTTTGGTGTCTCCACCAATCGTCGCATCTTTGCTCCCAGTCAGAGTTTCCTCCTGGTTTCTGAGCAGCTTTTTGATTCTTCCCCAGTAGGGTTGTCTCCCATTTTTATGGTGTTGACCTAAAATTCCTTACAGTTTGAATGTTTTATCCTCAGCAGATCCCTTTCCCCAACCAGGTTTGGGCCTTTGGGATGTTGATCTCTCTGTTCTCCAGCGGTTTGTCTCCATGATTTTGTGGATTGCCCGAGGATTATACCGGTGGTTCAATTTCTTTTCGACACCTCTGTATCCTTTGCGATCATTTTGTCAGCATAATCATCATATACATATACATATACATTCATATAAATTCATGATTTGCATATCCTACATCTTCATTGTCATACCCATATTTTTTCCGAGCATATTTAAATTTTCATACAATTTATTTCATTTTATTTTGCGTCATATGCATAGCATGACATACATTTCATCACGAGAATACCACACCTTAGTTTTCTATCACTATTATGTCATTTCCGTACTACCTAGAAACATACATTTCATGAAATCCATTTTTGTCCAGGAGTGTGATTTATTATACGAATACGAGGAAAATGACATAATGAAAGGATACTATTTAAGTTGGAATACTAGTTTGGATCAAGGTCATGGTTGAGTTTCATCATGCCACTAAAACCATGGGCAAAGCCATGAACATGGTTCACTACGAGCAGCAACCATTAACATACCAAGTGGTTGACAAGCTATTGGTAAAAGATTCAAAATAAACTCACACGTCTCTTTGCTCTTCACTTATAATCATCATTTCTTTTGGGTCATACATCGTTTCTTTAGGATCAAGGCAAAGCACTCATATACATCATATGTTCATTGATTTTAGAATACAAACATTAAAGCTTTGGTTTGAAAGTTCATCACCTAAACAAAATTCTAGGTAGCAAACACATTTTGTTCCAAACATCATTAGAAGCACGTCATACCGACGATTACAAGCAATCCTGGTTTCCAAATGATGCTACAACCAAAACAAAGGAAAGAAATAAGATTCTAAAGCTAAAATAATCCATCAGCTCTCCCGTATCATGCGGTGACATATAGATCCAAGAGCTAGCAGCACTACATCGACAATGTGAATGTGAATACAGGTCCGCCAGGATAAAAGTACGAAGAAGCACGTGGAAAGCTACAAGTTTTAAAAGAACCTGCAACAGAGTGGCCCTGGTCAAATCATAACTCACAACAGTTCCAAGTACGAACAGGAAACATACATGGCTGAACTATGCTACCTTACTGATTGTTCTGAAAGGGTAAATCACAACTGACTTATAACCTGCGACTGTGTCTTTAACTTGAGCCAACAACCCTGTTAACCAACATTACCATTGAAGCATCAACACTCCTTCAAAAACTCTAAAGGGGCAGTCGCGAATAACCGACCACATTACAATCAGTGGCTTGTAACACCAGCTGCTGGACCTGCTTTAACTACTTTCAGTGACATTATCTATGAACGAGTCAAGGGTTGGAAAGATATATTTGGTGTTCCTTCCTGATTTTTGTTACATACCTACAACCCGGTATCCTTGGTGTTCCTTCCTGATTTTTGTTACCCTTATGCCGGTAACATCTCATTTGTTTGGTGCTTCCTTAGTGAAGTTTTCTGTTGCTTCTCCCCAGGAGTCAGCTTGTGTCTCTCCAATGGATTTATTTTCCTTTGGAATTTTTTTCTCTTCCCCAGTGTGAATCCTTCACTCCCCAGTGAGTTCTCCAGTCTGTTTTCTGTTTTTTCCCTAATCAGAGTCGTGTCTTGTTCACGCTGTGTCAGTTTTGTCTATCCCCAACTAGAGTCTTGTCAGAGTCTCTGTTCCTGGTGAGTGTATTACTCCGACGGATCGTCTTTTCTTCTGTGTGAATCATATTCTCCACAGAATTTGTGTCTTTTGCATGCATACATTTGCATCATGAGGTCTCTTAGGGACCAAAATTTGTCTCATTACTGTTATTTAAGCCCATTCTACCGCGTCGAGATGAAGATTTCTAAACTTCACTTCTCCGGCTAGAATGACCTTAAATAGGGGCATCTGTAAGACCCCAATTTTGGCCCTAAGATCCCTCATGGCCCATATCATATCATATCATGGCCTCAAGGATCACTGCATGCCCTAGTTTCCCTCCTAGTGGGTAGGTTGCCTTGTGAGTTTGATTCCTGATCACCAAGCATGTCTTGCATTTGTATATCTTTGCTTTTCATATGTTTACTAACCAAAAAGTACAAAAATATTGTCAGTCTAACCTTGTTGCTTGCAGTTGAAGCAATCATCAGCAATTAGGTCAAAGTCAGTCATTGGACAGTCAAAGCAGTGGATGGTGGCCATTCTTGCAGAATTTGGGCACCATGATCAATAATCAAAAGTTCATATAACTTGGGACATCATTTGAAATCAAGTTCTCAAGGAATTAGGGTTTGGAATTCATCAGAAGTGCTTCAATCATGCAAAACCCTAGAAAAGTCAACAGAAAGTCAAACTTGGTCAACTGTGGATTTAATCAGTGATTTGATGGATGGAATTGATTTGAAGGAGCTCATTCATGCTTATACAAGCCTCATGTATCATGCCAAACCTCATCATGGAAGAATTTGGAGCAAAATCAGAAATTTCCCAAAATAGAAAGTGGACCTGTAATTTCAACTGCCAAAAATGGAAACTTCTTGATCCTCAACCTACATCATGATACAAGCTTCAAATGAATTTTTGCCCAACATAAAAGTTGAAGATCTTGTTCTCCCATTTTCAAAAAGTCCAAGAACTCTCAAATCCCATGTATGGTTGTCAAGATATGATCAATTCATTTTCACAAATTCATGAACTTCAAAGAGCCATATCTCATGAACCACAAGGCCAAATTTGATGGGGTTTTTTCCTACAAGTCTTATTTGTTCCCCTCTTTCCAAAAATGCATTCATCTTTCACCAAAACCTTACCATGCAAAATGCCATTTTTGGACTTGACTTCATTAAAATTCAAGTGTGGAAAAAAGTTGACTTTTTGATTTAGCAATTTTCAGCACATTTGGCCATTTGGGATCTGTTTAAGATAGTATTTGCAACTTGTCCAAGGCCCAATTCGTGCAGACCATATACCTCCATGTGCACATTCGTTCAAATTAGCAAAAATGCAAATTGGCTTCATTTAAGTTAACCAAGCTTAACACTTCATTAACTAATGCTAAACAGTCCATATATAAGTCATTTTCTGTGATTCTAAACCTAGCTGCAGCCTCCCCAGATCAGAAAACTCTCATTCTCTCCCAATTTCGATTTTGACATTTTTGCAATTTCTGCTCAAAATCTCCAAACAACTCGAACAATCCTTCATTGTTCCATCATCTAACCACCATTGAGAGTTGTTTCTAAGCATAAAATACCAACTGGAATAGCATTTCAAGTT
This sequence comes from Lathyrus oleraceus, assembly GCF_024323335.1. Taxonomy (NCBI): domain Eukaryota; kingdom Viridiplantae; phylum Streptophyta; class Magnoliopsida; order Fabales; family Fabaceae; genus Lathyrus; species Lathyrus oleraceus. The sequence continues at coordinate 216,884,265 of NC_066580.1, forward strand.
CTGTTTCTCCATGAATCCAACAATGGTGATCTTCGATTTTGGTGTTTCCAAGAGTTGCTGAGCTTCAAGCCACCCTCCAGCCATCATTTCAAACCAAGAGCTTCATCTGTTTCGAGCTGCATCGCCAAAATAACCACTGCTCCACTCCTTTCTTCAAAATCAAGTAAGGTTTCGACCACCTTCTTTCTCTAATCCATGCTATGCTTATGATAGTTTACTCTTTGCTGATTCTAATGAACTATGGATTGCTTGAAATGGTTGTGTCATGCATGAGAAATCTGGATTTTCATTTGTATGCTCAAATATGTTTTCAGTCGATTTGCTTTGATGATGATGATTTCATGAAAACCATGTTTGGATTATGCTTGTGCTTGGTTTGCTGAATCGATTGATATGCTTGCTGTCGATTTCTGGGCATGATTGTATTCCACGATTGTTGGAGAAGATGAGTGTGTAGTGTTACTGTAGCAAACCCTAGCCATTTTTCCAGAAAATTTGTTTTCACGTGTATCAGCTTGCTTTGTTACTGTTTCATTGGTGATGGCCAATCAGAACATTTCGTTCTGCCTCCCTTAAGCGCACCGTTTTGATTAATGACAACTTATTTACCAGCGTGCCATCGGTCAACTTGTTTGACTCACTAAACCATGTTACTTTGCTCATGTTATTCCAAATTGTTACTCAACTTCCAAAAAATCATATTTCACTCGTTTCAATTCCAAAATTCATGAAATTTTTTCATCATGTTCACATGAATGTCTACTTTTTTATCATGATTTTTGCTGAATTTTTGGTTGGGTGGATTTTAAATGGTATTAGGTTTCTTGACATGTATGCACATTTTGTACCTATTGCCAATTCTTTTGTGAAATGATGAAGATGTATCCAATAATTCTGAACTTTTTTGTGCTTAATCTACACTCATTCATGTTTGTTTTGATGTAGAGTTCTTGAATTTATCATATGTGGTTGTTAAGATATGAATTTTTGAAGTAGGGTGTGACAATTTGTGTCACACCATTGATATGCAATTTCATGATTTTTGTTGACATGCTTCCTGAACTCCAATTGATGTGAAATTTTGCATGAACCTTCTCTCATATGTCTAGTGTCTGTGTGAATTTTCTTGGAATTAATTATGCCATTTCCAAATTGTTTGAGATTTTATCCCCTGTTTGACCAAAATGTTGACTTGTGTGATACATCTTGCCATTTCCTTTGTGAAATTCTCATACCTTATTGGATGATCATAAAATTTTACATGTGCATACTAGACATCTTAAGCTTTGCATTGGTGTTGATCCCATTCATTTCTCATCTGTTTCCATTTAGTTATGATTTTTTGAAGTTGACCCATGTTTGTTTGACTTCTTTGTGCATACTTGAAATTGTTTTGACTTCTTGATTTTAATTGACCATCTTCCCATGATCCAATTGAGCTGAAATTTTATATGTATGCCATGTTATGGATTGTGATTGACCCTGAATTATTTGATGATTTTTGGAATTGATTATGATTGCTTTTGAGCTAAGTCTTGCTGTTGACTTCATTGAGCATATTCAAATTTGCTTTGACTTCATGATTTTCATTGACTGCCTTCCACTTGTCCAATTGTGATGAAATTTTACATGCCTACCATGCTAGGTGTTAGGATTGATCATGAATTATTTGGTGATATTTGGAATTGTTTATGATTGCTTTTGATGCAAGTCTTTCTGTTGACTTCTATGTGCACCAATTAGCCATGCTTTGACTTCCTTTGCTTATGAAATCATGATGATGAATGATATGCATGTGGGACCAATTGGGTTGGCTTCTTAAATGTTTGAACTTGACTTTGGTTGACTATCCTTTGCTGTTTTGACTTTCTCATTTCATTTTGACCCTAGGCTTGTCCTAGTGGTCCTGTTGCTTATGTTTGAGCTCATTGTTTCAGGTTAAGCACAAATGCTTCAAAGAGAACAATCCAATTTGTTTGAGCTTGATTGTTTATCATGTGCTAACCTCTTTGTTTTGTAGGTTGCTTGGCTCATAAGCCTTGTGCCTTGTGCTTTGCACATTTGCCTGCCTGTTTTGACTTTTGGTTTCTATCTCCTTCTGATTTAAACTTTTGAACTGTATACTGATTTGTTTGACTATTTCAGGTACCATTAGTTGCTTAAGTTCTTTGAACTTGCTTTGCTTTGCTATTTAGCGATTTGCTTTGAGGTATAATTCCTTTTTCTTCATGTAGTCTGGAGACCCGGCCTGTTATGTGGCCGGGCAAACTGTCTGAAGTCCTCCTTAAGAGGCAATGCTTGTGTGTGTTTAATTTTGTCCCAAGCAGGAAAAGTCCTTCAAGTAAGGCAATTGGTAGATCAAAGGGATAAGAAACCTATCCCCTACTATTCAGTGAGTCTTCTCCTTGCTCCCATTACATGGTTGTAGCATTGAGATCAAAACCCAAGATCTATAGAGTCAATAATGTGGAAAGAGCTCCATCTTTCTGAGCTCCCACACTTTCTTATATTTAAATGCTCTCCCTGATCAGGGATAAGAGCAATGAGGCACACCCCTCATATCCTTTCATCTGCTTCACCTTAGCCTCTCAATGGCAAGGTTAAGAGCAAATCTTTGACCCTATTCCAGTTGGCCTCAGTGCCTAACCCTCTTGTGTGAGCCTCCTTGTGTGGTTATAGTGTGTGCTGATTGATATTCATTGATTGATTGATTGCTTCATATACACATGTTTGCTTGCATGCTCTATGCATTTATCATCATTTATTGCTCATCAATGCATAATCATCTCATTTGTCTTTGTGACTTATCATTGCTGTTTACCCATTGAGGACAATTGTAAGACCATTCATTGGCCATTGCTCCTATGATATGGAAGTGAGCATAAGACCATTTCCTTGGCCACTCATCTCATCTTTGCTTGATGCTTTGTTTGATTGTATGTGAGGATACAATTATAAGTCCCTGCAAGTTGGCATTTGTATTCCTAGGACCATACTGTGGAGTTTAGAGTAAGCCCAGACAGATTGGCATCTGACATCCCTGTTTTGCTTTTCCTTATTTATGTGAGGATGCAATTGTAAGTCCCTGTAAGTTTGCATTTGCTCTCCTGTGATCATAAGTTGGTTTGTTTGTTTATATGTGAGGTTGCAATTGTAAGTCCCTGTAAGTTGGCATTTGCTTTCCTATGATCATGTGTTGCTTCTGTTCTTGTATGTGAGGATCCATTGTAAGTCCCTGTAATGTGGCATTGGTTTTCCTATGAGCATATGCGGAGTTAACCTAAGTCCAGATAGATTGGCAGTTGACTTCCATATTTCATCTTTGTTTTCTTTTGAGGAGATTAGTGTAAGGCCATTGAGTGGCATCTGGTATCCAGTTTTATTTTAGGAGATTGGTATAAGCCTAGTGATTGGCATCCGATATCCGCTTTTGTTGACTTTCTTGTTTGTTTGTTATTATCCATTGCTATTCCAAAGGACACACTTGAATCATCCCCTATATGATCTCAAGAAGTGAACTTTCTAAGAAGTTTTACAATTCATTTTCATCCATTCATCCTCATTATGTCCTAAACCTTTTCACACATTGTTTTCAAACTTGACATAAGTGTTGTGCAAACATCTTCATGTTTTCTAACTAAAAACCTGGACCCAAGTCCTTGACCTTTTTCAAACTCCATTTTCATAATACTTCTTTCAAATCAATCTTAATCATACTTTGACTTCACTTTCATAATCACAATCAATTAACTTCACCCATTCACTTGTTTTGGTTTTGTCCATTGTTAATCTTTTCATGCATTAGCCATAGGTTTCAATTATCATTGTGGTTGATGTAAATCTTGCCTATCCTTAGTGAGTCGACAGTAAGACTTCCGTACTGAAAACAGGGCTAACCCCTCTAGTACGTCGAAGTTATCCTCGCATGGTGGATGTTGGTTTTGGTCGAGTGTTCTCCCATTGATAATGAAAAGCCTCAGTGCTTGTGTTTAAAACTGAATCCACCAACTTTTGGAAATCTTTTAGCCGAACTACGGCGTTTTGATCCTTACCTTTGATGGAAGGTACGTAGGCAGCGGGTTCATCCGTTCAAACCCAACAACACAAAAATAACTAACTTGTATATTCTTTTCTCATCATCCCAATCATGTTTGCACAATGTTTATGTCATAACAAATAACAATTTAATACAACAAGTGTGAAAAGGGCTCCCTAGGAGTACCTAGGACGTAGTGGGTGCCTAACACCTTCCCATTGCGTAATTTACCCCTTACCCAGACTCTCTGATCTTTTTATTAGTTTTCTACGTGTAAAACTTCTTAGGCTTTTGTTCGCTTTTTAGCCAATCCTTTGGATAAATAAAAGTGCGGTGGCGACTCGAAATTTCATTGTATGCTTTGCTTATGATTTAATCGATAGATCATATAGCGACGAATACACCGCTACACCGTGTCATCATCAACATCAACTTTCATCAGTAATTCCAGTGTTTTCAAAAACTTCCAACAATCAATCAATGCCAATTCAACAACAAAGTCAACAAAAACCACAACAAAGAACCAACAACAACAACAACAATAATCAACAACAAAACTTCGAGAGGAAGAAGGTCTCTTTTAACCCTATTCCTATGGCATACGCCGAACTCTACCCATCTTTGGTTCTCAAGAACCTACTTCAACCAAGAAATACACCTCAAATTTCCGAGCCACTTCCATGGTGGTACAAGCCTGAACTCTGTTGCGCCTTTCACCAAGGAGCTCTTGGCCATGATATTGAGAATTGTTACTCGTTGAAGTATGAGGTACAGAAACTTGTGAAAAATGGAATGGTCTCCTTTGAGAACCGAGCGCCGAATATGAAAGCCAATCTGTTGCCCGCTCATGGTAACTCCTCTGTCAACATGGTAGATGGTTGTCCTAAACAATATAAGGTTTATGATGTTCACCATATCATATAATCTTTGGTTGCAATTCATAGAGATATCTGTTTGGTCAGTGAGTGTGAGCATGACCATGATGGTTGTGTGGTATGTAGTGTGAACCCTCGAGGATGTGTCATTGTCAAGAGGGACATTCAAAAGTTAATGGATGAAGGGCTTATCCAAGTTTGTCAGTCAAGGGAAGTAGATGATGTCAATGTAATAGTACCAGTGTCTGCTTGGTCCTATCTAAGACGGGGTTGATTGATCTTCTTCGAGAGTATTCAAATGTGTTTGCTTGGTCCTATCAAGACATGCATGATTTGGATTCTGAGATTGTGGAGCATAGATTGTCGTTGAAGCCAGAATGCCCGCCAGTCAAGAAGAAGTTGAGGAGAACTCATCCTGATATGGTAGTAAAGATCAAAGAGGAAGTGCAAAAACAAATTGATCCTGGTTTTCTTGGTACCGCCGAGTATCCGCAGTGGGTGGCCAATATTGTGCCTGTTCCAAAGAAGGATTTAAAAGTCTGCATGTGCGTCGATTATAGAGATTAGAACAAAGCTAGTCCGAAAGATAATTTCCCTCTGCCACACATTGATATGTTGGTAGACAATACAACTAAATTCAAAGTATTTTCATTTATGGATGGATTTTCCGGTTATAATCAAATCAAGATGGCACCCGAAGGTATGGAGAAGACCATATTCATTACACTCTGGGGAACATTATGTTATAGAGTGATGCCTTTCGGTTTAAAGAATGCTGGTGCAACATACCATAGAGCTATGACCACTCTTTTTCATGATATGATGCATAAAGAGATCGAGGTTTATGTTGATGATATGATTGCTAAATCAAGTGATGAAGAAGAACATGTTGAGCATTTGTTGAAGTTATTCCAGCGTTTGAGGAAGTAAAAACTCTGCTTGAATCCTAATAAGTGTACATTTGGTGTTCGTTCTAGTAAGTTGTTGGGATTTATTGTCAGTGAGAAAGGTATTGAAGTTGATCCTGCCAAGGTCAAAGTAATACAAGAGATGCCTGGGCCCAAAACTGAGAAGCAAGTCAGAGGTTTTCTTGGCCTCTTGAATTACATCTCGAGATTTATATTGCATATGATTGCCACATGTGCGCCTATATTCAAGCTTCTTCGGAAAGATCAGTCTTGTGATTGGACCGACGATTGCCAGAAATCTTTTCCCAGTATCAAAGAGTATTTGCTTAAGCCTCCAATTTTGTCACCACCTATTGAACGAAGACCATTGATCATGTATTTGACCGTGCTTGAAGAAAGTATGGGTTGTGTTCTTGTCAGCAAGATGAAACTGAAAAGAAATAATATGCTATTTACTACCTCGGTATGAAATTCACCGACTGTGACACTCGGTATTCTATACTTGAAAAGACTTGTTGCGCATTGGCTTGGGCTGCTAAGCGTCTGTGTCAGTATATGTTAAATCATACTACTTTGTTGATATCCAAAATGGATCCAATCAAATACATTTTTGAGAATCCTGCTTTAACTGGGAAGATTGCATGTAGGCAGATGTTGTTATCCGAGTATGTTATTGAATACCAATCTCAAAAAGCGATTAAAGGTAGTGTCTTGGCTGGCCATTTAGCTCACCAACCGATTGGAGATTAACAATCAGTACAATATGATTTTCTGGATGAAGAGATTTTATACTTGTAAATGAAAGACTATGATGAACCATTGCTTGAAGAAGGGCCATAAATGGGTTCCCGTTGGGGCATGATATTTGATGGAGTTGTTAATCAATATGGTAATGGTATTGGGGCAGTGATTATTACTCCTCAAGGCACTTATTTTCCATTTACATCCAAATTGACTTTCAAGTGTACAAATAATATGGATGAGTATGAAGCTTGCATTATAGGGCTTGAAGAGGCCATTGATCTCATAATCAAATATCTTGATGTCTATGGAGATTCAGCTTTGGTTGTGAATCAGATCAAAGGTGAATGGGAGCCAAATAAACCCGGTCTGATACCATATAGAGATTATGAGAGGAGGATTTCAACTTTCTTCATAAAGGTTGGATTCAATGATTGTGGTAAAGTTCTAGAATGAGGTTCCTAATTTAACTGTGATGCGTCTTGATAGCCCAGCTCATGCAACGTTGGATTCAATGATTGTGGTAAAGTTCTAGAATGAGGTTCCTAATTTAACTGTGATGCGTCTTGATAGCCCAACACATGTGTTTGCTATTGAAGAGGTCAAAGATGAAAATTCGTGGTATTTTGATATCAAGAGTGAAATTCTGGTATCAAATATGAGATGTCGAAAGTAATGTAACGACACTAATATCTGAACAATATAAACAGGATGAAAGATAAAGAACAGTAGTACAAGTGACATAAGCAATTGTTAACCCAGTTCGGTGCAAACTCACCTATGTATGGGGGCTACCAAGCCAAGAAGGAAATCCACTAAACAAAATTAGTTCAAAGACTCTCATTAAACAACTTCAAGTTACAATCTTTTCACCTAATCTCTACCCGTGTGACTTCTATCTAAGAACTCTTAGATATGAGATCCTACTCACTCCCCCTCAATCACAGCAGTGATGTAAAACAAATATTACAATGAAAGAAGACACTCTTCAAGAACACATACTTGATCTTGCTTAAAAGCTTCAACCAAGTAAACACACACTCATGCTTCAAAGCTTAGAGTGGACAAGTTACAACTCAAAAGTCAGTATAATTCAATCATATATGGATGAATGAATGGCTCACAATACACACGATCACACAAGACAGAAACCCTTATTCTCTCTCACTATTTCGTTCGTTATTTCTTGTGTGTTAAAACCAGGTTTTCAATGCCCTTTATATAGAAGTGTTTGGCTGGGCTTGGACATCATAAAACCCTAAAACTATTTTCCATTCGTATCTTCTTATGACAGCTTATTATATCTTGTTGGAAAATAAGTCAATCTGGTTTTAATTACTGATTGAATGGCGCGTTCAATCATCTCATCAATCACACATTGATTAGCAGAAAAAGCGCAATCACACATTACATAACATTCAGACTGAATGTTCTGTATACAAATGTCTTGACATCGGGTCTGACATCTCAGCAAAATCCTGCACAACCACATTTTAAACACCCTGCTGGAACCTGTTATCTCATGTCAAGACAACACTTGTGACAACTTGTGAAACCTCTAGGTTTTACCAAAATTGATGCCAACACATAGAACCAACAAACTCCCCCTTTGGAAAATTTTGGCTAAAACATACATCAGACCATTTGTTTCACAAGAGAATAATCACATCATCAGTTTAGCAGCAGAAGTAATAAAACACACATTACTAGCTAGAATAGCAACTCGTAAACACATATTAAACACACATGCGCTTGTGCTCCCCCTCAGTCTGCTCAACACAGACATCACCTTCAACATCACCTGTAACATACACCTCCCCATATAACATCACCTTCAACATTACTTGTACTAAATAGATTATCTCCAACATACATCATCTTCAACATCATCTATCATCTATTTATAATATAGCATAGCTACTTTAGCTACTTCTCCCCCTTTTTAGCCAAAAGAGACCAAAGAGACAAAATAAATGCCTATTAGTCAAACAGAATGTCACACAGAATGTCAAAGCAGATTGTTAGGTGTTACAGATCCGTGAACATACACAGCTATACCAGCTGAGATAAAAATCCAGAAAAACCAAAAAGAACCCAGAATAAAAATACATCAAGTAATCTGAACATGAGGCAAGCTATTAGTGGGGTTTTGGTTGGTTTATGATTCGATTAAAATAAATAGATTAAAATAAGTGATTATTGAAATAAGTTGTAGCAACAATTTACTGATTCGGTCTTTGCCTATCATCGATTATCGTAATTCCACCGTAGATTAACTATTCCTATTCGATTATAATATCAACTGACAAGCGCAATTGATAGTATAAGTTGTATGCTCCTATTATCCGAATTAAGCAAACGGGATTAAGTTTCATGAATTAAGCAAACATGAATTAAACGGACTCGATAACGAATTAAGCAAACGAAATCGTGACTATAGTTAGGATCACACAATCAATCGGATTAAATCAATATAGTATATGTAAATCTAATTAAGCAAACAAAATACATATATTAATATTGAAAGGAATAAAATACCTGAATAAGAATTACTAAAATCTCAAGGTATCGGAACCCGAATACAACAAATTGTTTGGATCGATTAGTTCTTCATGAGAATTCTTGCCAAAGCTTTCAAGTATTTCGTGAATAGTGATTCCTCATGTTATGCGGCTGCTAGGTATATGGAAAATAAGGAATTTGATTTACAACCCAACTGGATCAAAAACATAACCCAAACCCAAAACTAATGACCCAAAATTTAAATAAAACTAATGCTGCAACATCAACGAATTTTCTGGCCCTGTTACAGTCTGACTCAGCTCTTAACCTCTGAACAAAGGTTGTAGATCTTTTTCTTAGCTTTCCATCGACTGGTAGCACGTCTCAATCCGATACTCCTAGCTCACGATATGATTTTTCTCGCGAAAGTTGCTAATGCTGAAAATTAAATACGAAAATTAAATAAGTGCAAAAATTAAATAAATTATGAAAACACATTAAAACATAAAAATAATCAAAGCAAACCGAAGAAATGCTTAAGTACAAACATGGAAGAACGTGCATCAAAATGCACTGATCAAATTCCCCCACACTTGAACTTTTACAAAACAAAACACACACACATCAACGGTTACTCATTCTAGGCTACAAGTCATCTTTGGTTAAGTTTGCTTCGATAGATACTAATCTTGCACACTAAGGATATTGTACGAACACTAATCCACAGCTATGCAGACATAAACCTCCTGAATACACAAATCAACTCGAATCATGTTATTATATTAAAGCCTAACTTACTCATCCTTCTTTTGCTCTTTTTCATTCAGGCGCAATCACATTAAGCCCGTTATCTCCACACACTCATAGCAAGGCGACCGGTTAGTGACTCTGATCCTTTTCTGCACGGGGTTCTGGTACTTAAGGGGCATAACCCTTTGCTTACTCATTTGTAGTTGCGGGGGATCGGACCGTAATTCGCCCTACCAAGTTCAGCACCAGAAACCGCTGAACCAACTAACAATGAGTCAAAAACTTTTTTTGAAGGTTCTACAACCGTTGAGTTAAGTGACCGGGTGAGGGTCACCAAACTTAGAAGGTGCATTCCTTTATTTTTTCTCTTTTTTTTCTTTTTCGGAACACTCACTTATATTCATCGGCTTTCCTGCGTAGAGTGTGTATGAGATGGTGCTGACTGCTGAAATAAACTACTCAAGAGCTGTCAGAGAATGAGAATTTAAGGATATGTCATAATAAAAATTCAACTCAATTTCCATATGCAGGAGACTTACGGTGTTAAAACAATACCGATCTTGTGAATTTTTCCCAAGTCTCCGCAAACTCGACCTCAAATTATTCTATAGCCTAAAACTTTCAACAAAAATGCAATTTTTTTTAGAAAGAAAACAAAAACAAAACAAAACAAAGAACAAAAACAAAGAAAATAAAGTATTCCCTCCCCCACACTTAAAATATGCATTGTCCTCAATGAAAGAAACAAACATAAAATAAGAGAGAGAAGAGAGAGGAAAGAACACACCCGAGTAGTCAAGGAGGATAGGTGATCACATAAGCAGTCTTTCCCAAAGAGATATATCCTACATTTTCTTCTTCCAAATGGGGATGTCATGGAATAGCTTTGGGTAATGTCCATTGAACTTGAAATTTTTATCAGTATCTTCGCCTTTTATTCCAGGATCAAAGAATCTTCTAAAAGTAAAAGTGTCAAATGGACACGTGAAGGTGATCTGATCTGGAATGTCAGCCAATGTCCAACCAAATGCCTTTTTATGCTTCCTTAAAACCTGCAAAAGCTTATTTTCTTGATCGAAATTAAGGTTAGAAGAAATTAAAGCCGGTAGTTTTTCATTCATCTCTAAATAAGCATATTTCATATTTTAAGGAAGTTGCTTCAGCTCGAGGGAAGGTGGCTGCTTAATAGAAGGAGTGTTTGGGGCAGTCGGGATGTCAAGAGCTTTATCTACATGAACAACTTTATTTGCAACCTCATCTGCAGAAAGAATATCAACTTGCAAGGCAGCCTCAATTTCAGCACAAACAGAGCAAATTTTAGTTTTAGTACAAATATCACAAGAATAAACATCATCAAAATCAGACAATGATGGAAAATCAGATGCAAACAAATCACTACAAGTATCATCAACAATTTCAGAAATCAAATCTATTTGAAAAACAGAATGTTCTTCCAAGGGTTGTTGGTTTGATCCTTGAGCTTGTTGCATGGCATTCATCAAAGTGGCAAGCTGCCCAATCTGTGTTTGCAAAGTCTTTAAAGTAGAATCTACTTGTTGTTGAAATTGGAGATTATTTGCAGCCATTTGTTTGACAATATCTTCTAGTGAAGGTCCAGAAGGTGCAGAGCACACAACCTCAACTTCCTTCAGATGCTCATGCGGATCCTCACCTGCAAGACCACTAAATCTTGGAAACAAGTGTATTAAACCAGATTTCAATTCAAAAGGAACCGAAACATCAAAATATTCAATACAAAAGTCATTATAATTAACATCAGGAGCAGCAAACTGCCTTAATGTTCTTTGATCATCCATGTAAAAAAAAACACAGAAATACCAACTATGTCCGAAATAGACAAAAACAAATAAAAAGAAGAAAAACTATTAAAATAAATTCAAAAAAATACAAAAGCACCAAACTTAATATAATGACGTGAAATAAAAATTTTGAGATTTTTTTTGGATTTTTTCGACACTATGAAAACAGTAAAAAATTAATTAAAAATAGAAAAACAAGGAATTTGACAAATTTGATGTCAGAGGATCGCACGATTTTTCTGCTTCCAGTAGGCAAAAAAAACTTATACAATCAAACACAAATTTTCCAAAAACCGGTTTTTTTTTCTGACTCTAGACGCAACTCCGAACGCGAAACTGTAGAAAAATTCGGAAAAATAACAGGAAATTGCAGAACAACAAAACACATAATACTTAAAGCTAAACTATTGGCTAATTCGATAAGAATCCCCGGCAACGGCGCCAATTTGATCCGCTGTCGCACGCGGATCAAAACGAGTAGTTTTTCTTAAATGTAGTTTAGCGACAAATTGACTCGGATTATCGTTCTCACAAGGATTCTTGAATGAATTAACCAATGATAGTAACTATTAGTGGGGTTTTTGTTGGTTTATGATTCGATTAAAATAAATAGATTAAAATAAGTGATTATTGAAATAAGTTGTAGCAACAATTTACTGATTCGGTCTTTGCCTATCATCGATTATCGTAATTCCACCGCAGATTAACTATTCCTATTCGATTATAATATCAACTGACAAGCGCAATTGATAGTATAAGTTGTATGCTCCTATTATCCGAATTAAGCAAACGGGATTAAGTTTCATGAATTAAGCAAACATGAATTAAACGGACTCGATAACGAATTAAGCAAACGAAATCGTGACTATAGTTAGGATCACACAATCAATCGGATTAAACAATATAGTATATGTAAATCGGATTAAGCAAACAAAATACATATATTAATATTGAAAGGAATAAAAAACCTGAATAAGAATTACTAAAATCTCAAGGTATCGGAACCCGAATACAACAAATTGTTTGGATCGATTAGTTCTTCATGAGAATTCTTGCCAAAGCTTTCAAGTATTTCGTGAATAGTGATTTCTCATGTTATGCGGCTGCTAGGTATATGGAAAACAAGGAATTTGGTTTACAACCCAACTGGATCAAAAACATAACCCAAACCCAAAACTAATGACCCAAAATTTAAATAAAACTAATGCTGCAACTTCAACGAATTTTCTGGCCCTGCTATAGTCTGATTCAGCTCTTAACCTCTGAACAAAAGTTGTAGATCTTTTTCTTAGCTTTCCATCGACTGGTAGCACGTCTCAATCCGATACTCCTAGCTCAAGATATGATTTTTCTCGCGAAAGCTGCTAATGCTGAAAATTAAATACGAAATTAAATAAGTGCAAAAATAAAATAAATTATGAAAACACATTAAAACATAAAAATAATCAAAGCATACCTAAGAAATGCTTAAGTACAAACATGGAAGAACGTGCATCAAAATGCACTGATCACTATGCGGGTCCATCCGTCCAAACAGCGGAGGAGATTTCCGAGAATAGGTCTGAAGATGATTATCGTACTAGTCTCGATGAGGAGAAATACCACTACCCTGAAGAAGGCTAGCCCAGCAGTGAACCAGGCAAGAGAGAGATTCCTCTGCACTGGCAACCATTCGGCTATTCCTCGCATTTCATTTGTATTTTTCTTTACATGTTAAGTACTTATCTGCTTTTAAGTATTGTTGATTTCCTTTAATGGTGATATTAATGAAATGATTATGCATGTTTTGAACGAATCCTTTCGTATTCACTCATTTTTTCCATTGATATAAAAAATATTTCTCCCATTCACTTATCAAACTGTTGTTTTAGCAAAGATTGAAGGGAGAATGACGAAAACGAAATACCCATAATTGCTGATTGTATGCTTTCGGATAAAACCTTGTTGATGATGTACAGGCATTGTTTCAAATCCCCAAACACTGGAGAGATAAGGAGTTAATCCCTAGTCAACCACTTCGAGCCTAGAAGTAGGAGTTTCTTTCGGATTTACAAACCCTTACATTTAACCTGGGGCAAGGTAGTGTTCAGTTAATTTGACTACGCATTCAAAAACGAAATACCCATAATTGCTGATTGTATGCTTTCGGATAAAACCTTGCTGATGATGTACATGCATTGTTTCAAATCCCCAAACACTGGAGAGATAAGGAGTTAATCCCTAGTCAACCACTTCGAGCCTAGAAGTAGGAGTTTCTTTCGGATTTACAAACCCTTACATTTAACCTGGGGCAAGGTAGTGTTCAATTAATTTGACTACGCATTCAAATTACAAGATGAGACATCCCGTATGAGGATCAACCACGTGCCCTTCTTCACACACATCTTGAACTGTCGAAGGAACCTTGAAAAATACCAAAGTTATGTCGGTTGTTCTTCAATGACCAATGACTTGGCAGTCATAATCATCCAAAAAAATCAAAGAAAGAGCCCGCTAAGTCGAACACCCAAAAAGGAGACAGGCAAAAATTAGGGCAATCCCGGTGGACTAAAAAGCTTCAAAAAGCGGTCCAGGAAAAGTTAGGGATCAAAGAAAAAATCAAAAGAGGTCATGAAAAACCTCAACAAAATAATACAAGATTCAGTGACCACCATGTCAAGAATCAAAGGGTCACCAACATTCATGAAGAGCAAAATAAGGTGACTGGCATTTCAAGCGAATCTTGAACCCTCATCTTTACACTGCCAAACTCTCTTAAAAGTTGGATGCGTGTGTTGACTTAAGTGAATGTAGGATTGGAGATCATCATGAAGAAGGGGTGGGTTAAAACAAAATTTGAGCCTTACATCCTTTGTTTCAATAACCATTAACCAGACTATGTTACAACCCTCAAAAGACCTAATTGAAGTAGGTTTTATTCTGAAAAGCATATTATAACAAGGTTGTGTAAACTGACTCCTAAATATTTGTTAATCCCTTGTATTGGCATCATATCCCGCTGTATCTTTCACACACTAGCTAAATCAACAATGCGTTCGAACTAATGGATCATTCGTCACACACTATCACATCACCTCAATAAATGATTTTTCAAACCTGCATGAATGTAGCATTAAAATTACCATTGATTAAATAAACAATTTTAACTACAAGTAAGCACTTGACATCAAGGAACTTCAAAGAAGCAATCGGAGAAGAACTTGATCATTCGTCGGTGCTGACCCGAATCAAGACTACTTCCTAACCTTATGGATCAGGGGCATGGCATCCAATGACTATGAATTGGTCAGTCAAAAAAACTCCAAGCATCAGTTGATCAAGGAGGCAAATAATTTCAAAATATTCAGCCCATCTGGGGCAAGCCATTCAAAAGCTTAACCAGAGGCAAGCTACTGAAAGACCCATACACTTGGGCAAATTTGGTTCAGGCCATGGTATAATCATTCACAGGGTTTCCTTTCAAAATAGAATTCCTTCAAAGACCACGCAGGCTGTGGAAGACAAGTTCCAAAGAGCCTTGAGGTAGAGCAAGATCACAATCATCATGCATTAATTACGTCGCTATGCTTATTAAATCATTTACAAGGCATATCAAGCGAAGAAGTTAAGGTTCTCTCAAGAACAAACACAAAATCTATCAATAAAGAATCAAACTTGGGGCACCAAGAGCGTCCATATCTATCATTCAATCATCACACTGTCACAAGATCGAGTGTCTGGAAGTCAAAACCTTTCAACAACCAAAGTCCAATTCGTATTGGAAATCACAAAAAAAGTCCAATCCATATTGGCAACTACCTAAAATAAAGGTTCACTCTGCTGGCATCTTCATAAACTCAAATCCAATCAACATTGGTACCCAAAAAATCTCACCTTCAAAAAGGGAGATTAATCCAAAAAATAACCAATATTCATCTTGCATTACCACATGCACTGCATACAATAAACACATGACTTTTCTTCCAAATAAGGAAGTTGCATATCAAAGATCTCTCTTACAAAAATAAGAAATATTCATTAACATGCATCATACGGATACACAACATCATAATTCTTTCCCATCAACCCTTTGATGGACATAACCTGATCTTTCTTTTCCGTCAGCCCTCTGATGATGATCATCCTTTCCACCAACCCTTTGGTGATGCCACTCCATAGTGAAGTCTCTTTTTCATTAGCCCTCTGATGATGATAATACTTTTCCACCAACCCTTTGGTGATGCCACTCCATAGTGAGGTTTCTTTCCGTCAACTCTTTGCTGATGATAAATTTTCTTTCCGTCAAGCCTTTGACGATGACAAATTTTCTTTCCGTCAACCCTTTGACGATGACAAATCCTTTCCCACAAACCCTTTGTTGATGACATCCTTTAATTACTTTCGTCAACCCTTTGACGATGACAAATCCTTTCCCACCAACCCTTTGGTGATGACATCCTTTAATTACTTCCGTCAACCCTTTGACGATGATAAATTATTTTCCATCAGCCCTCTGATGATGACCGTTACCTTTCCGTCAACCCTTTGACGATGACCATTACCTTTCCATCGGCCCTCTGATGACGACAACCTTTTCCATCAACTCTTTCATGATGTCACTCCATAGTGAAGTTTTTTCCACCAGCCCTCTGATGATGACGGTTACCTTTCCGTCAAACCTTTGACGATGACAGTTGCCTTTCCATTAACTCTTTGATGATGATATTCCCCAATAATCTCAACAAAACAAAAACCTACAAAATTCCAGAACTCGTTGCATTTTCTTTCTATATTTCCCCATTGCATTTCAAAGGACAAAATTTGGGTCTTTTCGTATTTAATTACCTTCCACCATGAATGTATGAAGACTGTTGTCATTCTTACCTTCTAGTTCAGGTTAATTAAATAGGAGCAGCTGTCATACCCATATTTTGTCCGAGCATATTTAAATTTTCATACAATTTATTTCATTTTATTTTGCGTCATATGCATAGCATGACATACATTTCATCACGAGAATACCTCACCTTAGTTTCCTATCACTATTATGTCATTTCCTACTACCTAGAAACATACATTTCATGAAATCCATTTTTGTCCAGGAGTGTGATTTATTATACGAATACGAGGAAAATGACATAATGAAAGGATACTATTTAAGTTGGAATACTAGTTTGGATCAAGGTCATGGTTGAGTTTCATCATGCCACTAAAACCATGGGCAAAGCCATGAACATGGTTCACTACGAGCAGCAACCATTAACATACCAAGTGGTTGACAAGCTATTGGGAAAAGATTCAAAATAAACTCACACGTCTCTTTGCTCTTCACTTATAATCATCATTTCTTTTGGGTCATACATCGTTTCTTTAGGATCAAGGCAAAGCACTCATATACATCATATGTTCATTGATTTTAGAATACAAACATTAAAGCTTTGGTTTGAAAGTTCATCACCTAAACAAAATTCTGGGTAGCAAACACATTTTGTTCCAAACATCATTAGAAGCATGTCATACCGACGATTACAAGCAATCCTGGTTTCCAAATGATGCTACAACCAAAACAAAGGAAAGAAATAAGATTCTAAAGCTAAAATAATCCATCAGCTCTCCCGTATCATGCGGTGACATATAGATCCAAGAGCTAGCAGCACTACATCGACAATGTGAATGTGAATACAGGTCCGCCAGGATAAAAGTACGAAGAAGCACGTGGAAAGCTACAAGTTTTAAAAGAACCTGCAACAGAGTGGCCCTGGTCAAATCATAACTCACAACAGTTCCAAGTACGAACAGGAAACATACATGGCTGAACTATGCTACCTTACTGATTGTTCTGAAAGGGTAAATCACAACTGACTTATAACCTGCGACTGTGTCTTTAACTTGAGCCAACAACCCTGTTAACCAACATTACCATTGAAGCATCAACACTCCTTCAAAAACTCTAAAGGGGCAGTCGCGAATAACCGACCACATTACAATCAGTGGCTTGTAACACCAGCTGCTGGACCTGCTTTAACTACTTTCAGTGACATTATCTATGAACGAGTCAAGGGTTGGAAAGATATATTTGGTTTTGCAGCCATGGATCATATCCAGAAATTGTTGGCTTCAAGATTTAGATACTCTCGTTCAAGATAGCAGAAATCAGCCAAGCTTTAGTTACAACACGGTAATCCAACAAACAGTTCATGCCGTCCAAAACCAGACTTCAAGCTGCGTCATATCAGCAAGACGACCAAAACTGCAACCTGCAAAATGCAACATCCACAATTTTAGAATACATGAAGCTGAGGAAAAACTCCGAGGTTCACAGACCACAATAGTTCCTACATATGACTCTACGAGTAAACACAATGTTCGAAGATTTGGAAAATATTTCAAAAGTATCATGGGATCAGCCTGGTTTGAATGTGACAAGGTTAGTGCAATAATGAACTATTCAAATATATGATAGTGAAATTCGTATAACTTGCAAAGGAGTTCAAGTGAAAAATCCAAGGCTTCTCGTTCACAAGGAATTTCATGCAATGCACGTTTGATCCGAGATACAAATACTATGACCACACACATGAAAGATCTAAAAAGAATGAGTTGCCAAAAGGCCAAAGTCAAGACAATCATGTTACAATCCAAAAATCTCTTGATATTCCTCCATGTTTCACCTTTTGGCCCATCGTAATTCATGTTTGAAACTATAAGAACAATGCAGTTGCAAAACATGATCACATGCTAAAATTACAATTACATTCACAAATCAACAAGTATGGCATACAATCATTCCAATTATGGCCGGTCCATATATGTCTCAAATTATGATGTAAATCACGGTTGAACACGGATGAATGACCTACCCTAAGACACTATGTATTACAAGCAAATGTGGTGGGGTGAGGATTATTAGGAACGTAGCGAATGGACATCAAAAGGTGAAGGTCTGCAACCTCGCTAACAAATCCTTAGTCACGCATAACTGACAATAATTTGCAATAAGAAAATGCCATGGGACGATGATTATGTTGCAGACTAAGCCAGAAGCATGTTACAGAAGATGTGCCCTTTACCAATTGTTGTCATAAATAACACCAACCTGCAAAAGAGGACCAAGGTCACTCCAATGGCTAAACCAACAAAATACATATTCATTAGCAGTAAGAAACAGGGCAGTAGGAATGCAAATACTACTATGTTGTACCAATGCTAGGCCATGATGCAGTACTAATCCAGGTTCGGTCCAATCATGAAATCCATCATTGCTCATAAGGGAAACCAAGCAAGAACTCCGCTGAAGAATGTATGCACAAGTGAGGTACTATGAGACAATACATCACGATGCAAAACCAGGATCATGTAAATTAAGGCATACATAAAACGAGAATACAAACACCAATTAAACCAATATTCTTGAACTACTGTATGGAAGGCATACCTGCAACAAATTTCCAGTTCATTACCTAAGCATCCATAGCCAAATACTCAAGGGAAGACAGGTTACTAAAGTACCATGATGCCAATGGTAGAGTCCATGCGTCCATCATGAGAACAAATTATCATGCTCTCTTGCAATATCTATCTAAAAAACAGGGGGGCGAATGAACTTTGTCCTGGCAGCAAGCACACCATACTATGAGCAAATGAATTGCAAAAAATTGTACGTGTTGATCCATTCAGCAGTACACGATTGGACAAAGAATATTACCTGACAGTAAAAATGGAGACGTTTTTCTTACCATGAGCAAAACCAAGAGTTACGGTGGTAAGAATGAAATGAAGGTTAGAACAATAGCTACAATTTTCAGTAAAAACAAAATGTTTGTACCACCTATCCTTGAGGGACCATAGCAAATCTAAGAAGAATCCATTTTCCTAACGGAATGATTCACTGGATTCGCCAGCTCACAGACCTCATACTACCTCTCTATAAGAGAACTGCATCTGTTGTGAGAATGGAAGGGGGGACCCCGTTATGCTGTTGGAATCCTTTTGAAGCCTGCAATTAAAAGTTCAAAAGGAGAAGAAATTCGATTGGGGATTTTCATACCAAAATCCAGGAGTCGAAGAGCTAGAAAACTTTCAATTGAATAGAAACCAAGAATCATTACCAAGAAGGCTCAAGGAGTCGGGACAAAACAGAAGATACACACCCGTTCATTCATCTCCGCGACGTTTCGAGTTGGTAAAAGCTCTACTTTGTACTCCTGGCCCTGCATAGCTTTGAAAATGACCTATTGGATGCATGATTTTCCTTTTCTTTCTGCGTGATTTGTGATTCTATTCCCCTTTGAATTGCCTATATTGATTGAGTTTCTTCCGATTTTTGTCGATAGAGCTTTATAGTAGTTTACCATTGAGTTGACGAATGTAGATCTATTTCTTTTGCGGCGATAATAATCTTTGACTTTCCCTGTATTCCGATAAATATCGTTGAATGGAGAAGGAGAGATTTAGATGAGGAGGAAAACCTTTTAACCATTACCGATTAAATAATCCTCACTGGCTTTTAAATCTGAGTAAGGGAAGGTGGAAGAGACGTTAAAGCTTGAACGATTAATGGCCATGAATGAGAGCCAAGATCTCTCACTGCCCAAGAGTCGGTTGACCTTCTCAAGGCGTTGGAAACGCCGTTCCGCATGTTTCAAGGTTGGAGAGTCGATCCAACGGATCTTAGGTCGGGTTTTCTTGACCCGGTTCAGATTGAAGGGAAAACCGAATCACCTTGCCCACATGGGCTTCCTGGGTTTCGGCCCACTCCCTTATTCCTTGTTGTTGTGCGCCCTAATGGGCCTCAGAGGCTATCAAGGCCCATCTCTTTTCTTTTTTGGATAGTTCTTTATTTGTTTTTTGTTAGCATAGGATTGGTTTGAATTTATTTGATTTAAAACACGAATTTTATTCATTAAAAAAAAACTTTATTATCATAATTATCTAATATTAATTATATAGTTTACTACAATTTAATTAATTAATATGTTGAATTATCATCATTTCTTACTTAGCATAACTTAGATAATTATTCACTTTTGGGAGTTATATAAATTATTATTCTATGCTTGTTTATTCATGTGTATAAATTTTTGATTTCATATGTATGGTGTGTTTCAATCGTGACAAGTTACTTCAATTTCATCAACATAAAACCATTTCACTCAATTTCAAGAATAAACCATAAAACTTCTCGATTCAAGGTCGAGCCCATTTTCACACTATTGTAAGTCGATCGCTTCTAGCATCGCCATCCACCTCACATAGCTTACTCTTGGGCTTTCTTACAATGAGACCTATTCGATTTTATTTAATCGAGTAGATGACCGATCCACCATAATTTATTCATCAAACACAAATTCCAACCTTTTTCCAAACCATTTAACATCAAAAGAATTTTCTCTTTCAAACATAAATTTTGGGATGAAAAAGATATAGGGAGCGTACGTTTCACTATTTCTCAAGCACTTGAATAATTGGCGCACGCCACATTTCTCGTGTTCTTGTCACCCGATTAAATATTAATCATACACATTGAAATCACATTTTCTAAATCAACTACAAATTCTAAAACATTTTTAATCATAAATTTACGATAATAAAAAGGATAGGAGGCGTACGCCTCACTATCTTTCGATTATTCGAATAATTGGCGTACGCCACATTGCTCGAATCTTCGTCATCAAATTAAAACCACAATCGAACAAACTCAAAACACCTTTAATATCAAACACAGTTTCAAGATCAACGTTATAACTTAAACTTCAATAGAGAATGGGAGGCGTACGCCTCACCATTCCTTGATTATTTGAATAATTGGCATACGCCACATTGCTCAAATTATCGATCCAAACCTACCAAAATTCAAACTATTTTCGCAAATCAAATACAATATCTAAAAACATATCTTTCTTAAAATAAACTTCGGATGACAAAAAATGGGAGGAGTTCGCCTCACCATCTCTCAATTATTTAAATAATTGCCGTATGCCACATTGCTCAAATGATCGACTTCCGACTAAAGCACGCTAAATAAACTTGGATAAGGGAATAGGTGGCGCACGCCTCATTATTCCTTGGATAAGCCAGTAGGAGGCGTACGCCTCACTACCATGCATATTCAACATCCGCAAACAAACTTTCGATAAAAATTCGAACGAAAAAGGAGTAGAAGGCGGTCGCCTTATTATTCCTCGAAAGAATTGGACGATTGGTGTACTCCATATTGCTCAATCTTTTGTCGTTCTTCAAAACACCTAAACACATCAAATCTAATTTCTCGCCCCCGTGCGAATGAAACCAATCAACCATCAAACATCAAACATATCAATTCAACTCGTCACTCCCGCGTGACCAAAACTCTTTCAAAAAAGAACACTGTCAATCTTTTCTAATACGCACAACAAAGCAGTGCTTAAGCCTCCACCGAGAGTAGACAAGCCAGCGTTTAGCCGTTAGAACGCCGACCTACACAGTCGTTCAACAAACAAAACACACCAAATATTCGTAGTACCCCGAACTACGAATGCTCTGATTTCCTTATTGCACCATAAGGATACGTAGGCACGAGATTGTGAGATCTTAGCGAGCACACTAATAAAAAAACCTCCCCTTTTCTCCTTTTGAGGTCTTCATCCATCTTTATTATCAACTCTAATTACTCGAAGAAAGCGAATAACACTTAACTAACATTCAAATAGCAAATTAGACTAAAAGGTTCCCATTGAGTACAACGGACGCGAGGGGTGCTAATACCTTTCCCTTGCGTAATCGACTCCCGAACCTGAATATGGTTGCGACGACCATTATTCTTTTTTTCAAAGGTTTTATCGATATTTTCCTATTCCTTCATTGGAATAAATAAAGTTCGGTGGCGACTCTGTTCGAATATAAATATTTCCACGACCATCGCGAGGAATCGTATTTTTCGAGATGCGACATTCATATCTGATTTGTTTGAGATTTTTATTCTCTGTTATGGCGGTACTTTATCCCCATACCAAATCCTTGATATGTTCATCTTGACCGATGACGGATATCTTTTCTTCCCCCGTGGAGTCTATCCTTGATATGTTCACTTTAACCGGTGACGGATATTCTCTTCTTTGGTATTCTACCCTGTAAAAAGGTAGTTGTAATTCCTATTTTGGTTCCTCAAAGAGTTAATCCTTGATATGTTCATCTTAACCGATGACGGATTTTCTTCTCCTTGTTGGTCTTCTACCCAGTAACCGGTAGTTGTAAATCCTACTTTTCTTCTGTGCAGAGTCAATACTTGATATGTTCAGTTTAACCAGTGATAGATTTTATCTTTGTTGGTATTCTATCCAGTAATTGATAGATGTAATCCCTACTTTTATTCCCCTTTTCAGAGTTTATCCTTGATATGTTCATCTTAACCGGTGACGGATTTTCTCTTTGATTGGTCTTCTACCCAGTAACCCGTAGTTGTAAATCCTACTTTGTCCCCTCGCAGGGTTAATCCTTGATATGTTCATCCTAACCGGTGACGGATTTTCCTATTCGACAGTTTTCTATCCAGTTTTTGATAGATGTAATTCCCCCTTCTTGTTGTTCAGTTGGTATATCATTGATATGTGCATCCTACCCGATGATGGGTATCCTCTTTGACATCCACAGGAAAGTCTATCCTTGATATGTTCATCTTAACCAATGACGGATTTTCTTCCCTGTTGAGTTTATCCTTGATATGTTTATCCTAACCGATGACGGATACTTTCACCCTTGGTCTTCTGCCCAGTAACTGGTAGTTGTAAATCCTATTTGTTGCAGTTTTTCCCAGCAAGGCTATTCTTACCCAGTAACTGATAATGAATATTCCTTCTGACCTTTCCTCAGCGGGTCATCCTTGATATGTTCATCTTAACTGATGACGGATGTCCTCCCTGTAAGATCTTTATTATCTCCTTATCTAGTAACAGGTATTAGGTAATAGATTTATGCTCCTCCTATGTGGAAATGTAATGTTTCCCAGTCGAGTCGAGTGTGCATTTCCTTAGTGAAATCGTTATTCCCCTGCATGAGTCGAATATTTCAGTTTTATCCTGACTTATTCGTATCCCCTGCAGATGTTGTTTTTCCCCGATTGAGTCTTTCCATTTTGTATGGAATTCCTCGAGCCCCCCAATAGTTTTAAGTCGTAGCATGGCCTGCGCATAACTCTTTTATCCCCCAGAGTCTCTGTCTCCCTAGTGAGTTTAACTTATGTACTCTTGCGGACTTTCGGTATCTCTGATTTCTTTTCCTTTGTGGCAATATTTCCCCACAAAGCATTAACCTTTGCATTCATATCATATGCATCATGAGGTTTCTTAGGGACCAAAATTTGTTTCTATATGTTGTTATTTAAGCCCATTCTACTGAGTCGAGCCGAAGATTTTAACCTTCATCTCCTCAGTTAGAATGTCCTTAAATAGGCGCAGCTGTAAGGCCCCAATTTTGACCCTAAGATTGCTCATGCATTTCATCATAAGCATTAGCATTGGGATCATACCTTGGCACCCTTCTTACCCTTCTTTCATTGGGTTTGTGTTGGGAGAGATCACCAAGCACTTTGTGATTGTATCATACTTGTACATTATCATTCCACTAACCAAAATACCAAAAATATGTCTTTCATTCTATCTAACTCTTTTGTAGGTAGGGCATGATCTCCTTGATTCATTGATCACATCTAGGGCTTGAGACCCTCATGAACAAAGAGAACAACCAATAATTGATTCAAGAATGGTTATAAACATCATATATGAGTCACTATGTTCTCTACATGTTATATTGATCAAGTTTTCTTCAAGAGTTTGAGGGTGATTTGCCTTGGAAACCCTAGTTTGACTGGGTATCTTGAGTAACTTCTCCAACAAGCGATCTTACCATTTGATCAAATTTCTCAAGGGACACTTAAAATTTCATCATCTTATACATATATGATCTACCATGAGCCAAGAAAGTCAAGAGAATTGAAGGTTAGCAAATTGGTTGATGGTGGTTGGCCAGATGAATTCATCTGATCAAAACTGGGTCTCCCTATACCTTATCTCCTACAATTTTCACCATATGAAAATTATTCCAAGAGAAAACTTACTCTAAATGACATTGTAAACAACTTTCATGTTAATACCTAGATCTAGGTTTTCTTGGAAAATCATTTTCTATGTTGAAACATTATAGGTCATTTTGTCTAAACCCTAATTTGAAAGTCAACTTCCCAAGGCCATAACTTGCTCAATTTTTATGAGATGAAAGATTTCCATGTGATATGAGGCTACATTATAGGTCACTTTTGACCTATACCATTGATCAAGTGATTTTTCCAAACTTCAAAAATGCATAACTCTATCATTTCAAATCCAAATGACATGAAATTGGTGACCATTTTAAATGTATTTGAGAGAGCTACAACTTTGATGAAGACACTTTTCTCATTTTAAGCTCCTATAAAAAGTTAAGCAAGGTGGAATATTGAGACATAGGGCTTGACACTTAGAAAAATTTTGATATGTCAAAAATTTCAAAACATCCACCTCAAATATCTCAAAGTTCCAAGCTCCAAATGAAAAGGTGTTCAACAAAAAACTTGTTCCTCTTGATCTTACCTTTACAAAGAGCTAAAATTCATGCATTTTGGATGAGAAATGCATAGGCTGCGCATGGCTTAAACAGGCTGATATCATTTGGCATGGATCAATCTTCAAGTAACAATGCACATGTACCTTTCAATCCAATCCATCTCCAAAGCATCTGATCATTCATTTGGACTTTCAAACCATCATTCCATGGGCCTAGACGCGCCCATGCACCATGCTTTCATCATTTTGCCAAAATTGGAAAGTGAAAAGAGTGTGCAAATATCACATTAGATTCACCTATAAATACAGCTGCATTTGCTCAGAAATAACACACACCTTGCGCCAACTATGAATCCCTATTGAAAACCCTGCACTTTGAGAGGATAACCCTGATAAATTCATTTGAATTTGAGCTTGAATCTCCACTGTTTTGGAATTCAATTCTCCAGGAGTCCATTGATTCTAAGCCTTTCCATTCCTCTCCTGCAAGCAATTGAAGTGAAGCTAAGCACGATTCAGATCAAGATCTAGCAATCTCAGACCTCCATTGAAGGTAATTTGCATAAACTTTAAACTCTTAAATTCTCCTTGATTCTTGCTCAATTCCATTGATTCTTCAGTTGTCTGAAGTTCTACGAATATAGGTAAGAAGATTGAGTTGCTTTGAGGCCAAATCGAAGCAACTCAGATCATGAACCTCATTTTTCAATTCCACATATCTCTCAATATAATTGGAATTGGATGAATTGGAGGTGATATTCGTGCTCAGTGAGGCTTTCACTTTAAAATCATGTCCCTGTTTGGAATTTTGGTGATGGTTCATGTTGACCAGTCTGGTGAAGCTCACTGGAGAAGACAACTGGGGCTCTGGCTCCGGTGATGAGGTGTCTTGAGTCTGAGCCATAGGATCCAACCTCCACGTTTTAATCATAGTCGTTCCTTATGATTACTCATGTTAGATCGCGTTTGACTAAGGTGTACGTGGAGCGCACATTTTGGATCATCAGATCTGCCACCTCAATTGATGAGGGAGATCTGATGGTCCATGTATTTTAGCATTTTCTGAATTTCCCTTTAATTCCATTTTCTTCAATAATTCATAATAAATTTAATATTGACCCAAAAAATATAAGACTTTCACCAAAAAATTTCAAATATTTTTATCTTTCATATTCTGAATTAAAATTATTTTTTGGATCATTATTAGTATTTTTCATGAATTAATTGATTTTTCATTTGTTTTAAATTGTTTAAAAATATTTATAAGTGTCCAAATATTATGAATTTTTTTCTCCAAGTTCCTTTGACCTTGTTTGACCTATGATAAATCTCATGGCCATTTATTTGGTGTTTTGATGAGATTTTAGGATTTGGACAAAACATATTCAAATTTAATGCATTATTTTACCATTTTTAATTGAATAAATGTCATTTTAATTGTGTTGATCATTTGTATTGACTTAATTGAGTTTCTCATTTGTTGTTGGGCCTTGGTCAATGTTGATTTGACTTTGTCAAGTTAATATTATTGGATTTAGGGGATTGATGGAATGTACATTCCATCTCCCAAAATGAATGAATAATATTAATTTGGTAAAAGTCCTCCTTTGACCAATTTGTGATCTCATTCATCCCTTTCCCTCTTCATCTAATTCCCCTTCTTCATCCATTCATTTCAATTGGCCAATGACATATCAAAGTCCTAATGTTAGTTGATTGAAAGATTAACATGAGTATGGATGAGATTAGGCCACACCTTTGCATATTTTGTGTGTGTGGTATGTTTAAATGTTTAATGAGCATAGTTCATAATACTATGTCTCCAACATGCATTAACACCAAAAGTCTATTGCCCGGCCTCAAATAGTTGTGACTTCTACATAAGTCCAATTACGATTGCTTAACATAGCGCTAAATTTGTGACACAAAAGGCATAAGCATTCTAGTTAGTGAGATTGTAAGTCTCCCCCCTTCCATGGAATTGTGTGGAAACATGGCCTATTTTCCTTCCTTTGGAAGATGTTTTGGTTCAAGGATCCATGCTTGTGGCAAGTGGGTTGAGTGTTCTCCAAAGAATGTCTTGAAATCAAAAAGCAAAACAAAACTAACCACTAACTCACTTACCATTAACTTTAATTTCAAGTCTTTATTTTTAATGCAATTTACTTTTAGCACTTTATTATCATTTGCCATTATACATATAATTCTAATTGTTTATGTTAATGTAATTTTCACTTTGTCCATTTGGACCATATTGTGTGATATTATTTTGTTTGTGTATACCTTGTTTGCTTGATTGGTCCTTGACCATGAATACACTTAATAATAACAAAAAACCCTAAAAGACTTTTGAGTGGACTGTTGGTTTGATCTTCCCCAATTGGACTTAGGACTTAGGAAACAATCCTTTGCTAATGGACTTGGCCAATGCCAATTTGTTGAAGAACCAAGTATTTGCAATTTGAATTCATCTGATACATCATTCAAGATCTCTCCTGTTCATCTGCAACATTGATCATTGTTGAGCTGTTATGTTGAACCTGTGACTTGTGGAATTCATCTGCTACATAGGCTATCTTGAAGAAGATCATGAAGTGGATAAGCTTGGAAAAGGACATCTTTATTTGATTCCTTTTCTCTTCAAGATTGATATAATTGTGCATTTGTGTGTTGCTTAATTCTAAAAATTCCAAGGGAATTCTGGGTTTTTTTTGACATACTTGTCTATTGAATTGCTCCCATTTGGTCAGATGTTTTCAACTTTAAACTTTTAAATTTTTATGCATCTGGTAGTATCTTCATCTTCTCCCCATTTCTTTAATTTCAAAATCTCTCCCCATTTTTCAAAACCTTCTTTGTGTGAACTATTTTTGTTCTAAACTTTGGCCACTTTTGCAAAAAGATAGAAACTTTGGCCTTATGTCATTGCATTTTCAAACTTATTTTCTTAAATCAAACTTGTAAATGAAATTAACTATACTTGACTTAAACTTTCAAAAAAGCCAAAAAGAACTAACTCATTCAAACCATTTTAGGCCTTTGTGCCTTTCAAACTTAAAATTGTTAAAATCAACCAACTCATTTTGAAATTTATAGCACGAACTACGAGGTTTTGATCCCTCATTTATATGTTGGTACGCAGGCACAAGACCGAAGGTCTTGTCAAACACAAAAATATAATTAATGAATTCTTTTCTCATCTCACCATTCTATTTGTTTGTAAACATCACTTTTTACAAAATTCATATGCACACATAAAGGGATCCCTAGGAGTACCTAGGACACTTTGGGTGCTAACACCTTCCCTCTGTGTAACCAACCCCCTTACCTGTGATCTCTGATTTTTATTAGTTTTTACTTGAAAACTTCTTACTATTTGGGTTTTGTTCGTACTTTTTCCCTTTTCTCTTGGAAACAATAAAAGCGCGGAGGCGACTCTTGTTAATTGATCTCTAGCTTGTCAATAGCTTGATGATCATGAATTTCGCGCTACAATGTGCTTAAGGGCTGAAGGGAAAATAATGTATACATGCTTAACTTGAATGAAGTATCCTCGATAAGCATTAAATGTCTCGTCTCCATGAGTGAAGACTCGTGGCTTTGGCATAGGCGATTAGCGCATGTCAACTTTGACTTGCTTAATATAGTTGTCTCAAAAGATCTAGTAGTTAGTCTTCCCAAAATCCAATTTTCAAAAGATCACTTATGCGATGAGTGCCAAATGGGAAAGCAAACAAGGATCTCGTTTAAATCTAAAAATATTGTTTCCACAACGAGACCCCTTGAACTTCTCCATATGAACTTCTTTGGGCCATCTAGAATTAAAAGTTTAGGTGGAAACTACTATGGTTTTGTCATAGTGGACGACTACTCTAGATTTTGTTAAACTATCTTCTTAGCAAGTAAAAGTGACACTTTTTATGCTTTTGAAAAATTTGCCATGACGTCTCAAAACAAATGGAACACTAGCATAGTTACTATTCGAAGTGATCATGGAGGTGAATTTGAAAACTACTTCTTTGAGCAATTTTGTGAAACAAACGACATTGATCATAATTTTTCTGCTCCAAGAACTCCACAACAAAATGAAGTTGTGGAACATAAAATCCGAATTTTAGAAGAACTTGGAAGAACTATGATCAATGAAAACAACCTTCCTAAATATTTTTGGGTCGATGCCATAAACATGGTGTGCTATGTACTGAATATGATACTTATTCGTCATATTCTAAACAAAACCCCTTATGAATTGTTAAAGGGAAGGAAGCCAAATGTTTCACATCTTCATATCTTTGGATCTAAGTGTTTTATATTAAAAAATGGTAAAGAAAACCTTGGCAAATTTGACTCAAAAGCTGATGAAGGTATCTTTCTCGGATACTCTCAATCTAGTAAAGCATATAGAGTATACAACAAAAGGTTACTTATTGTTGAAGAATCTGTGCATGTTTCCTTTGATAAGTCTTATTTGAAAATTCTCGGAGAAGGTAGTATTGTTGATGGTGTCGGTGTTCCTTCGAAAGACATAATAAAAAATTAAGAAGAAAATCGTGTTGACACCCATTCGGAAAAAGCTGAGGAGGAGTCGGATCTTAATTCCAAAAAGAAAGAGGAGGATCATTCCATCAATAACAATGATCTTCCTTTGGTATGAAAATCTTCCAAGGATCATCCCATTGATAATATTCTAGGAGATATCTCAAAGGGAGTTACAACACGGTCAAAGATAAGTAACTTTTGTTATCACTTCGCTTTCGTCTCTCAAAATGAGCCTACAAACTCCAAAGATGCATTACTCGATGAAAATTGGTTTCTAGCTATGCAAGAGGAACTTATTCAATTTAAAATAAATGAGGTGTGGGATCTTGTTCCCCCTCCGCGAGACAATCGAGTAATTGACACTAAATGTGTGTTTAGGAACAAGATAGACGAAAACAGAGTCATAACTGCAACAAGGCTCACCTTGTTGCTCAAGGGCATAACCAAGAGGAAGGCATAGACTATGAGGAAACTTATGCTCCGGTTGTCCGACTCGAGGCTATACACCATTTCAAATTATTTCAAATGGATGTCAAAAGCGCTTTCCTTAACGGTCACATAAATGAAGAGGTCTATGTATCTCAACCTCCCGGATTTGAAAACCATGAGCATCCAAACTATGTTTATAAGATCAAGCGGTCTTTGTACGGCCTCAAACAAGCCCTTTGGGCATGGTATGAGCGTCTTAGCAAATTCCTACTAGAGAAAGGATTCTCAAGAGGGAAGGTTGATACTACCCTTTTTATTAGGCGTCAAGGAAAACATTCCATCTTAGTTCAAGTCTATGTAGATGACATTATTTTTGGATCTACTAACATTAATTTGGTCAAGGATTCTCTAAGTTGATACAGGGAGAATTCGAAATGAGCATGATGGGGAAGTTAAATTACTTCCTCAGACTTCAAATCAAGCAACTTAAAGAAGGAACTTTCGTGAGCCAAACGAAGTATTGTAATGAGCTACTTAAACGCTTCGATATGGAAAACTCCAAAGTGATCGACACTTCAATGCATGCCGCCGTTAACAAGGATCGGGATGAAAATGGTAAGGCCATATATATCAAAAGGTATAGAGGTATCATCAGATCTCTCCTCTATCTTACCGCATCTCGACCAAACATT
Source organism: Lathyrus oleraceus (assembly GCF_024323335.1). Lineage (NCBI taxonomy): Eukaryota > Viridiplantae > Streptophyta > Magnoliopsida > Fabales > Fabaceae > Lathyrus > Lathyrus oleraceus. The sequence goes on from NC_066580.1 coordinate 216,915,110, forward strand.
ATGTTTAGTGTATGTATATGTGCTAGGTATCAATCATGTCCCAAAGAATCACATTTAAAAGTCGTCAAGCGCATACTTAGATACCTCTATGGTACTTCAAAGTATGGGCTTTGGTTCTCTAAGGGAAGTGATTGCTCTTTGGTTGGTTGCTCCGATTCCGACGTTGCTGGTTGAAAATCAGATAGGAAAAGCGCCAGTGGTCCTTGTCATTTTTATTCAAATTCCTAGGTAAGTTGGCACATCAAAAAGAAAGTCGTGGTTGCTTTGGCAACCGCCGAGGCGGAATACGTTGTTGCGGGTAATTTTTGCGCTCAAATAACAATTACTCTACTTCGATGTTCCACTTGAAAGTACTCCCATTTTTTGTGACAACACAAGCGCCATCAATTTAACCAAAAATCCTATACTACATTCGCGCACTAAACATATTGAAATTCGTCATCACTTCCATAGGGATCATGCTGAAAAAGGTGATGTTGTCTTCGAGCATGTTGATAGAAAAAATCAACTTGCCGATATTTTCACAAAACCACTTGCGACAGAGCCTTTCTTCCACATCCGTAAGGAACTTAGTGTTCTCGATCTCTCGGATCGTGTTTATATATGTATATATATATATATATATATATATATATATATATATATATATATATATATATATCATGCCTATCCATTCCATGATTCATAAGTAAGGGCTATATGAAGGCACTTGTCGTCTATCACCATTGGAGGTAATATCGTTCCTATCCATTTGACCTATATTGATCAATTATGTATGTATACATTCTTGTTAAGTTTTAATATTCATGATTGATTGATTTGAACAAGGTGTGATCCATTTCTATGCTTAAATTATGCTTGAACTCTCTTAGGTAACTCATTTATCATGCATTATGCATTAAGAAAATTAGTTTGAACCTCATATCATCTAACTAGTAACACGGGTCCCAACAGGTCAACTGAACGAGTCGACTCATCAATCTCTGTGTTTTCCTCGGGTTCCAACAGGTCGAACTGTGAGTCGACTCATCAATCTATGTGTTCTCCTCGGGTCCCAACAGGTCGACCTATGTATCGACTCATCAATCTTTATTTTCTTTCTGGGTCCCAACAGGTTGACTGCGTCGAACCATCACTAAAAATTCAATCCCAGTATTTTCCTTGGGTCCCAACAGATCGACCTATGCGTCGACTCATCGCTACCCAGATCTACTCTTTTGGGATTTCAAACATCAATGTGTCGACTCATCACACGTGTGAGTCGACTCTTCGCTGCCCAATACCAAGACTGCATTGGGGTCCTTCTTCGTCGACCCATGAGTCGACTCTTCGTTGTTAGATACAACATATGTGTTTCTCCATATGGTTGACTCAGTTATCAAGGCTTAACCTTTTTCTGCATCATTAATTTCATTGTTCAGTCAATCTTTTCCCTTTCTGTATCACTCTCCTTCACACAAAAACCCTAAGACATTCTTAACAACAACACTTTAATGGCTTCAAGAGCATATGGCAAAAGATATGCTAGATGACCTTCTTCTCACACCGGGAATGCACCATCTTGATAACATGTTTCGGTAACCGCTTTATCCTTACTCTTTGACGATCTTGCTGAAATCTATGATAAGAAGTTCAAGAACATAACTATTATAAAGCAATATGTTTACTCCCCATTAGTGGCTGGACGCATGCACATTCAAAACGCTGTTGAACATGTTAGTTTTCAAGGAATTGATTTATTATTAAACTGCAACACTGAGTGTAATGAGGATTAATCAAATTGTTTTATACCGGCGTGGCTGAAAAATTCGAGGGCTTTAGGTTTACATGCAACATTGGTAATAATACTGTTGAAGTGAATGATGACGTGTGGGAATCTCTATTTGAGATCTCTACAATATCGCCTCCAAATGACCTCAAGATTACCGACAATGTGTATGCTCGCGACTATGATTTTAGGACTGCCTTAAACCAAATGCTAAGGAAACCGTTTTCTCCAAAAGTTGTTCAGAGCACTATATTCCCTACTAATGTGACTACGGGTTTGTTTAAGCCTCTTGACAAGATTTTACATTGGATTGTGACGCATATTCTGCGTCCATAACAAGGCAGTTACTCCCGAGTGGACAAGGCTGAAGTACACATGGTTTATGTACTAAAACACAAAATAAAAGTAAATTGGCCGCACTACGTTGCGAGTAGGATCTTTGCTCTGAAAGAGTCAGGTAGAGGCACTGCTCTCTGTTATCCCTCATTTATTCAAAGAGAAAATGTTTCAGTTCAAGGAATTCCATGCAAATCCATAACTGTACATCAAGAATTTTTTCATAAAACTTTGAGTTTGATGGGTTACACTTGGGATCGGTCAGCGCGACTATTAAAAACTCGTCAACCAGCTCCAGGCACCAAGGCTCGGCCTGTGGAAGAATTTGAGGATGATGATTATGATGATGATGATGAATATGAAGAAGGTTAAGAAGAGGAAGAAAATAACGAAGACAACTCTCAACCTATAAAGCACGACCATTAAGTCACTGACCATGGTGATTGGCTTGGTCCTACTCCCGGAAAACATCCATCCAATAATCAAGGATGGGGTGAATGGCAACACACATTATGGACTTGTAAGACCCTAATTTTGACCCTAAGATCCCTCATGGCATCATAACATTACTCATTGTATTTGCCAAAAGGATCACAACATCTTGGCTCCTTAACCCTAGGGTTGGGACATGTGTGAGTTAGATTGAGACCACCAAGCATGCTTGAATTGTATAATATTGCTTTTCTTATTTTTTTTACTAACCAAAAGCACAAAAATATGTTACTAACTTGTTTTGTTTTGAAGCTTAAGCAGTCATGTGATCCATTTCTCCTAGGAGGCTCCTATGCCCATTGAAGTGGCTAGATGAAGATGAAAGCAAGCATGACAATAGTTCCCAAAGCTCTCAATCATCATATATGTCTGCCAAGTATCTCAATTTGTCATTTTGATCAGGATAAACCAAAGGGCTTGAGGATTGCTTCCCAAGGAAACCCTAATTCAACTGTGCATTCACTGTGCCTTGATCATGAAGCAACCTTAACCTATGACAAAATTCAATCAAGGAAAGTTCTTTCATTAATAATTTTATGCATATATGAGCCTATGTGAGTATCCTCAATCATTCATTCATTAAGATTTGAGGTTTGGACTTGAGAAGTTTACCAGTAAAGTCATCTGACTATTTTGAGATCCACTGAGACCTAACTCTTGATGTGTTTGTAAAATGAATATGACCCCAAGATCAAACATGTTCTTAATAACCATATGAACAACTTTCATGTTCATCAAAAATCCATTTGAAACTTGGAAGGTCATCATTCATTTCAAAACATTATAGGTCATTTTGACTGAAACCCTAATTTTGGGTCAACTTCCCAAGGTCCTAACTTCTTCATTTTTTGTGATTTTGAGGTGAGACTAAGTGCATTGGAAAGTTTGAGATGTCTACTTCAAAAGTTATGTTGGAAAAAATTTTATAATCCTAAAAGAAACACATGTGATAATACAAAACATTATAGGTCACTTTGGACCAAAGCCATTGAATCTTGAAAAAGTCCAACTTCAAGTGCCTATAACTTTCTCATCAAAATTACAAATGATGCAAAATTCAAGTCAAAATTGATCATCGTTAAAAGATCTACAACTTTGATGTTGAAGGTGTTTTCATTTGAGGCTTGCATCATTGAAACAGAAGGGCTTGAAGTTGGTCACTTTTGGCAAAATTTTCAAAGACATGTTTTGTACATTAAACTTCATGGCCAGTTTTCACAATTTTCCAAGCTCCAAATGGCTTTTTGTTCAACATAGATTTTGTTCCTCATGTCAAGACCTTTCCAACCATTAGTCACATGCCTATGTTTGGATTTTCTAATGGTGATTTTCGAAGAAGGGAACATTAAGGTACAAATTTGGAATTCATGATGAAACTTCATGCACAAGCAATTGTAATGCAAACCACACGTCCAAATCACTTCCTAATGCTATCAGCTTGCAAAATCATCAGCTTTTGGGCCTCACATGCGTCTGTACAGGCCCATGCATGGAGGACCCAAAGCTTCATGCACAAGAGTTTGTCACACTTTCCTTGTAGCAGCAACTATAAATAGATGCATCACTTCATTCAATTGTCAACCTGAAGGCGCCTAAAACTCTGCTGGAATTGAATCCCAACCTCACACCAAAGGAATTTTGCATTTTCATTTCACTTTTCAAGTTTGATTTTCAACAACATCAGTTGATCTTCAACACTAATTCCTAAGCCTTGCACTCATACCCCACCTCAAGATCAAGATACAAGCAAGAGATTAGTTGGATCGTGCTCATCAAAGTTGCACTTCAAAGGTTTACATCTCAACTGTTTGCTTCGAATCTCACCATATATTGTGCTATGCTTGAGTTTTTTCTTGGTTTTCTGAAGTCCTTGTGTGAGAGGCAAGCCAATGGTGGCTTTAATTTTGTGAATTGATGAACTACATTTTGAACACCTGGATTTTCCATCTCAGATTTCTCCTTCCATATGGATCTTGAGTGTAATCCAAGGATACAAAGGTGATGTACATCACCCCAACTTTAATTTGGTATAAGGATTGTTTGATTTGGTTGAGGTTGCAAAACCTACAACTGGTGGCCGAATTTAGTTAACTCACCGGAGAAGACGGTGGTTTCCACCACCGTCCCCACGTGGCTGGCCTTGTGTCTATTGGATCTTACATATATGATCTAATCCTGGCCATGCTTTTGTTTGACTCTTTTTAATTCGTGGTGTGATGTTGTTGACTCATGATCACCATGCGCGTGCCTAATGTCCCTTGAATTTGCCACGTCAATTAATGAATGATGATCCAACGCTTCCTGATTTTTCTATTTTTCTAATTTCTGTTTTATTTTCTTTAAATCCATTTATTTTCAAAAATTCATAGCTCTTTTATTTGGAATCACAAAAATATGGGACCAATTGCAAATTTTTTCTCTTAAATTCTAGTTTCATAATCTGATTTTTATTATTTTTTGTGATTCCAATTAATATTTTTTGTGAATTATTTTGTTTTTAATAGTTTTTAATTCATTTAAAATACCTTTGATATTCAAAAACGCCAAAAATATTTTCTTAACATCTTTGGATGATGATAAGTCTTTGAAAAATATTCTCATCAATTTCTTAATTGATTTGAGCTTTATTTGAGATTTATTTGAGATTTTAGTCCAATTATGTTATTTTTCTTCATTTTTAATTGTTTAAAAATAGTTTTTGTTTTCAAAAAATGTTGAGAAAATTTGTCAAACCTTTTTTGACCATGTTAGACTTATGATGATCCAATTGGACTTATCCAAGTTGATTTGAATTGGATTTCAAGTTTGACCTTACTTTGATCCAATCGTAAGGTCATTCTTCTTTTCTTTTGGCATGACAAGTTGTAGGAGTTTGGCTTACTAGTCATGATCTATAACTTGTGTTTATTTGCCTATAGTTTTATTGACCGGACTCAGATAGGTGTGACTACTACATTAGTCCACTTACGATTGCTTAACATAGCGCTAAATTGCCTTATGGCACACTAACACTAACTACTAATTACTAATTTTTAATTCAAGCATTTAATTCTTGCAATTTACTTTAGTGCAATTTAATTTCTTGCTCATTTATTCATATTGCCTTTTCCTTTTGCTCATTTGAGCTCATGTTTGTGTTTATGCCATTTGCCTTTTGCTCACTTGAGCACATTATTGTGTAAATATATTGTTGCCTTGTGCTTGTTTTGTTTTGTTTTGTTTGTGTGAACCAATGCAAAAAGGAGAAAGGACTTAGAATTAGGACCTCACCTATGCTTAATGGAGTTCAAGAGCAACTAGGCCTCATGCCTTTAGAATGCTAAAATTGATTGAAGAGCAACTAGGCCTCATGCCTATAGAATGCTTAATCTTGAAGATGACTTGAAAGGACCCCTAATCTAAACTCTCTCTTTGTCCATTCCTCTTATTGCATTGTGAACTTTTTGATTGTTTGTTCTTGTGTGATAGGGATTCCAAACTTGAGATAGTTAGAAGGACCATCGTCATGAGCATCCAAATTAAGAGAGACAAGCCAAAAGGAGATCCTAGGAGCTTGATTGAATATTTGTTTGATTGCTTGAGTTAATTGCTAAGTCCAAAGGAAAGGAGCATCTTTGATCATCTCTATGATCTCAAGAAAGGAACTCCAAGGGTTTTATTCTCTTCTATCATCTTTGCATGTTTAGGATTAGCCATTCTCTTCTTCTCTCCACTCTAACCCAAGCCAAACTCATTTTGTGCAAACATTGACATTATTTTCAAAACTAGAAACCTAGGCATTATGCCTTTGATTTTTCCAAACTCTTTTCATAATACTTATTTTGAATTGAACCTTAAGTCAACTTTGAGTTTATTTTGTGAATACTTCTAATTTGTAAATACAACTCACTCAAATTGTTTTTTGTGGTTCCAATGGCCACCTTTGTTAAAACTTTTCATAAACATTAGCCACAGGTTTGAGTTATCATAGTGGTTGATGTAAACCTCACCTTATCCTTAGCGATTGGACTATAAGTCTTCGATACTTATTATAGGGTGGATACCTCACTAGTATGTTAAAGCTCTCCTCACATGGTGGATTGTGGTTTAGGTTGAGTTTTCTCCCTTTGATAACAAAAGACCTTAAGGATTTTGACAAATCAATTCACCAACTTATTTTGAGATTTTTACCCCGAACTACGAGGTTATGATCCTACCTTTGTGATGGTACGTAGGCAATGGGTTTATCCATTCAAACAACAAATTTCTAAATAAATTGTATATTCTTTTCTCATCTCCCCAATCATGTTTACACAAATATTTTCTCAAATACCAACCTACAATACACCTTTTGCAAAAAGGGCTCCCTTAGAGTACTAAGGATGTTTTGGGTGCTTAAAACCTTCCCATTGCATAACCAACCCCATTACCCAGATCTCAGACATTTTTATTAGTTTTTGATTTGAAAAAACTTCTCGGTTTTTGTTCGTTTTCTAACCTTTCCTTTGGATAAATAGAAGTGCGGTGGCGACTGAAATTGTATGATTTACTTTTGATTTAGTCAATAAATCTAAAGGTAATGAATACCCCGCTACAGTGACTCACAACAAACCATTTGATTCTTGGTTGATCCAATCAAGTCTTGCCAATATCAATGGAACTTGGGTGCTGATAAGGTGAAAACCATAATCCACCAAAATGGATGATTAATCTTGGCAATGACTTGATTCACCCCTTGACCTCTGTTTGTGTGTTGCCGTGTGTGTGATCCCTTGTTTTTGATTGTTGCATTCATGCATTCATACGCATCATAACATTCATCACACACAAAATAACTTCAAGGAACTGAGGCTTTATTTGCAAATATTCTCAGACCATGGATTATAGACGAAGGAACACTAAGAAGTATAGTTTCAGATGCCCTGATTTGGAAGACCTAAGGAATCTGTCATCCTTTGTATTAAATCCTTTGGACTTCAAGCAACTTCATGGGAAGCTTTTGTTTGTTTTATCTACTGATGTGGTTGAAGGACTCTTGAGTGTGTTGATTCAGTTTTACGATCCTCTCTACCGTTGCTTCACTTTTCCCGATTATCAGCTTGTGCTTGCATTAGAGGAGTATGCCCATCTTTTGGGAATACCCGTTTCTGACAAGGTGCCTTTTAGTGGATTGGAGGAGATTCCCAGATCTCACGTCATAGCTAAAGCTCTTCATCTGAAAAAGTATGAGATTGAAGCTCGTTGGGTAAAGAAAGAAGGTATTTTTGGGTTGACTTCTGATTTCCTCATTGGAAAAGCTACTATCTTTGCTTAAGCCGGTAGTATGGACGCTTTTGAAGCCATCTTTGTGTTGCTCATCTATGGTTTGGCTTTGTTCCCTAAATTGATGGTTTTGTTGTGTTCCTCTTTTGTACAAGTGGTTTATTTGGCACTTGCCTTAGACGCCTGCTTTCGTGGAGAACAAGCAATGTCTACGGTGGTCTAAGAGACTCATGTCCCTCAATAATGATGATATTGTTTGGTATGGCTCTGCATTGAGTAGCTTTGATATTATTGGTAGCTATGGTGAGTCCTCTAATGTGCCTCTTATTGGTACACAAGGAGGAATCAACTACAACCCTGCTTTGGCTCGTCGTCAACTTGGGTTCCCCTTGAGAGACAAGCCTACTAACACTTAGTTAGAAGTTCTTTTCTATCAAGAGGGTAAAGATCCCTAACGTTTGAAACAGAAGATGATACATGCTTGGCATAATGTGCATAGGAAAGGAAGATCTGAGCTTGGTCCGTGCGACTGTGTAGCTTTGGAAGCTTACACTACTTGGGTGAAGAAGAGAGCTTTGGAGTTGAATATGTCGTATGCTTGTGAGAGACCTATGTCTTTGGTTGTGGCTGAGCCATCAACTCTCCTTAACCAAGATGTAGAGGAGTTGGAAGACGTACTTGCCAAGATGAAGCAAGAGAGAGATATGTGGGAAGAGCGGTTCCATGCTTTGAGCCAAAAGCATGAGGAGTTGCAGCTTGATTCAAAGGACAAAGATGCGCTTATTGAACTTCTTGAAGACTGAGCAGAGAAGAGACAGAGAGGGCCAGAGGGTCTATCTTCCTCTATTATGCCTCAGCCTTCCGGTGCTTGGAAGAAGATTGTTGATCAGCTCATCCTTGAGAAGGCTCAGATGAAGACATCCTTTGAGTCCGAGATCTGATGCATCCTAAGAAAGTACACGCTTGCAGCCAGATCATCTGACACCGTTGTTAGGGGATCCTTAGGATGATTAGTTTCCTTTTCTCTTGTGTTTGTACTTTGGTTTCTGAAATTGTACTCAGTGTAATCCTTCCCAATTATACGAATAAAAGAAATTTTTTATGGTCAATCAAATTATTATTATTGTTATTATATATTTGCAAATAAAATGGTATGTTCCTTGAAATTAAATAAACAAAAACATTACATTCATGCATCATTTGCATGACAGGTTTTCTTCTGCCATATGTCTTATCGGTTATTCTTATGTGCTTCAGCCAAGGTGACTCATCGATACAACACCCACGCCAATCAACCCAGAATTATGGAGCATTTGGAACAAGAAAACAAAGAGCTGAAGGATGAGATTTCCCGACTGACTGTCATGATGGAGTCTATTCTTACTACGTAAAATTTGTCTTCACCAACTCCTACAACTCCTCCTCCTCAGAGGACTACCATCTTCGAGGTTGCTACCTCGACCATGCCTATTTCTGCTACTCAATCTGATCTGTCTATGCCTGCTGGATTCCATGGGGAATGCCACCGAACTTTATGCCTGAAGGGTTTGCACCCATGTTTGCTTCTATGCTGGCATCTAGCTCGATCATGTTTGTGACACCTCCAGTTGTTCATACCTTTCCTCGTGTTGAGGGCACCATCTACCATTCTGAGCCATCTGAGGATCCGAATGTTTATGAGAAAATGGATGAAATGAAGGATCAATTCCTTGAGCTACACAAGGAGTTGAAAGCATTGAGAGGAAAAGACCTGTTTGGTAAGAGTGTTGCTGAACTCTGCTTGGTACCAAATGTGAAGATCCGATTGAAGTTCAAAGTACCTGACTTTGAAAAGTATAAGGGAAATACTTGCCCGCTTAGCCACCTTGTTATGTACGCCAGAAAAATGTCAACTCAAACTGATAATAATCAGTTACTGATTCACTACTTTCAAGACAATCTGATTGGTGCTTCTCTGAGATGGTATATCGGGCTAGACAGTGCAAGTGTTCGCACGTCCAACGATTTGGGTGAAGCTTTTATGAAATAGTACAAGTATAATGTGGACATGGCGCCTGATAGAGACCAACTGAGGTCTATGTCTCAGAAGGGAAAGCAAACATTCAAAGAGTATGCCCAAAGGTGGAGAGAGCTTGCCACTCAGATTAATCCTCGCTTGGAAGAGAAGGAGATGACGAAGATTTTCCTAAAGATTCTGAGTTCGTTTTATTACGAACGCATGATTTCTAGTGCCCCTAATGACTTTACCAAAATGGTAAACATGGGGATGAGGTTAGAGGAAGGAGTCTGTGAGGGACGTCTATCCAAGGAAGAGGTGTCATCCAGTAGGAAATATGGTAGCGGTTTTTCCAATAAAAAGGAAGGGGAAACCAATGCAGTGTCTGTAGGGAGGCAGAGGAGGCCTCATGTCAAAAGAAACCCTCAACCGTGTGTAAGACCCCAATTTTGGCCCTAAGATCCCTCATGGCCCATATCATATCATATCATGGCCTCAAGGATCACTGCATGCCCTAGTTTCCCTCCTAGTGGGTAGGTTGCCTTGTGAGTTTGATTCCTGATCACCAAGCATGTCTTGCATTTGTATATCTTTGCTTTTCATATGTTTACTAACCAAAAAGTACAAAAATATTGTCAGTCTAACCTTGTTGCTTGCAGTTGAAGCAATCATCAGCAATTAGGTCAAAGTCAGTCATTGGACAGTCAAAGCAGTGGATGGTGGCCATTCTTGCAGAATTTGGGCACCATGATCAATAATCAAAAGTTCATATAACTTGGGACATCATTTGAAATCAAGTTCTCAAGGAATTAGGGTTTGGAATTCATCAGAAGTGCTTCAATCATGCAAAACCCTAGAAAAGTCAACAGAAAGTCAAACTTGGTCAACTGTGGATTTAATCAGTGATTTGATGGATGGAATTGATTTGAAGGAGCTCATTCATGCTTATACAAGCCTCATGTATCATGCCAAACCTCATCATGGAAGAATTTGGAGCAAAATCAGAAATTTCCCAAAATAGAAAGTGGACCTGTAATTTCAACTGCCAAAAATGGAAACTTCTTGATCCTCAACCTACATCATGATACAAGATTCAAATGAATTTTTGCCCAACATAAAAGTTGAAGATCTTGTTCTCCCATTTTCAAAAAGTCCAAGAACTCTCAAATCCCATGTATGGTTGTCAAGATATGATCAATTCATTTTCACAAATTCATGAACTTCAAAGAGCCATATCTCATGAACCACAAGGCCAAAATTGATGGGGTTTTTTCCTACAAGTCTTATTTGTTCCCCTCTTTCCAAAAATGCATTCATCTTTCACCAAAACCTTACCATGCAAAATGCCATTTTTGGACTTGACTTCATTAAAATTCAAGTGTGGAAAAAAGTTGACTTTTTGATTTAGCAATTTTCAGCACATTTGGCCATTTGGGATCTGTTTAAGATAGTATTTGCAACTTGTCCAAGGCCCAATTCGTGCAGACCATATACCTCCATGTGCACATTGGTTCAAATTAGCAAAAATGCAAATTGGCTTCATTTAAGTTAACCAAGCTTAACACTTCATTAACTAATGCTAAACAGTCCATATATAAGTCATTTTCTGTGATTCTAAACCTAGCTGCAGCCTCCCCAGATTCGAAAACTCTCATTCTCTCCCAATTTCGATTTTGACATTTTTGCAATTTCTACTCAAAATCTCCAAACAACTCGAACAATCCTTCATTGTTCCATCATCTAACCACCATTGAGAGTTGTTTCTAAGCATAAAATACCAACTGGAATAGCATTTCAAGTTCTGTTTCTCCATGAATCCAACAATGGTGATCTTCGATTTTGGTGTTTCCAAGAGTTGCTGAGCTTCAAGCCACCCTCCAGCCATCATTTCAAACCAAGAGCTTCATCTGTTTCGAGCTGCATCGCCAAAATAACCACTGCTCCACTCCTTTCTTCAAAATCAAGTAAGGTTTCGACCACCTTCTTTCTCTAATCCATGCTATGCTTATGATAGTTTACTCTTTGCTGATTCTAATGAACTATGGATTGCTTGAAATGGTTGTGTCATGCATGAGAAATCTGGATTTTCATTTGTATGCTCAAATATGTTTTCAGTCGATTTGCTTTGATGATGATGATTTCATGAAAACCATGTTTGGATTATGCTTGTGCTTGGTTTGCTGAATCGATTGATATGCTTGCTGTCGATTTCTGGGCATGATTGTATTCCACGATTGTTGGAGAAGATGAGTGTGTAGTGTTACTGTAGCAAACCCTAGCCATTTTTCCAGAAAATTTGTTTTCACGTGTATCAGCTTGCTTTGTTACTGTTTCATTGGTGATGGCCAATCAGAACATTTCGTTCTGCCTCCCTTAAGCGCACCGTTTTGATTAATGACAACTTATTTACCAGTGTGCCATCGGTCAACTTGTTTGACTCACTAAACCATGTTACTTTGCTCATGTTATTCCAAATTGTTACTCAACTTCCAAAAAATCATATTTCACTCGTTTCAATTCCAAAATTCATGAAATTTTTTCATCATGTTCACATGAATGTCTACTTTTTTATCATGATTTTTTCTGAATTTTTGGTTGGCTGGATTTTAAATGGTATTAGGTTTCTTGACATGTATGCACATTTTGTACCTTTTGCCAATTCTTTTGTGAAATGATGAAGATGTATCCAATGATTCTGAAATTTTTTGTGCTTAATCTACACTCATTCATGTTTGTTTTGATGTAGAGTTCTTGAATTTATCATATGTGGTTGTTAAGATATGAATTTTTGAAGTAGGGTGTGACAATTTGTGTCACACCATTGATATGCAATTTCATGATTTTTGTTGACATGCTTCCTGACCTCCAATTGATGTGAAATTTTGCATGAACCTTCTCTTATATGTCTAGTTTCTGTGTGAATTTTCTTGGAATTAATTATGCCATTTCCAAATTGTTTGAGATTTTATCCCCTGTTTGACCAAAATGTTGACTTGTGTGATACATCTTGCCATTTCCTTTGTGAAATTCTCATACCTTATTGGATGATCATAAAATTTTACATGTGCATACTAGACATCTTAAGCTTTGCATTGGTGTTGATCCCATTCATTTCTCATCTGTTTCCATTTAGTTATGATTTTTTGAAGTTGACCCATGTTTGTTTGACTTCTTTGTGCATACTTGAAATTGTTTTGACTTCTTGATTTTAATTGACCATCTTCCTAGGATCCAATTGAGCTGAAATTTTATATGTATGCCATGTTATGGATTGTGATTGACCCTGAATTATTTGATGATTTTTGGAATTGATTATGATTGCTTTTGAGCTAAGTCTTGCTGTTGACTTCATTGAGCATATTCAAATTTGCTTTGACTTCATGATTTTCATTGACTGCCTTCCACTTGTCCAATTGTGATGAAATTTTACATGCCTACCGTGCTAGGTGTTAGGATTGATCATGAATTATTTGGTGATTTTTGGAATTGTTTATGATTGCTTTTGATGCAAGTCTTTCTGTTGACTTCTATGTGCACCAATTTGCCATGCTTTGACTTCCTTTGCTTATGAAATCATGATGATGAATGATATGCATGTGGGACCAATTGGGTTGGCTTCTTAAATGTTTGAACTTGACTTTGGTTGACTATCCCTTGCTGTTTTGACTTTCTCATTTCATTTTGACCCTAGGCTTGTCCTAGTGGTCCTGTTGCTTATGTTTGAGCTCATTGTTTCAGGTTAAGCACAAATGCTTCAAAGAGAACAATCCAATTTGTTTGAGCTTGATTGTTTATCATGTGCTAACCTCTTTGTTTTGTAGGTTGCTTGGCTCATAAGCCTTGTACCTTGTGCTTTGCACATTTGCCTGCCTGTTTTCACTTTTGGTTTCTATCTCCTTCTGATTTAAACTTTTGAACTGTATACTGATTTGTTTGACTATTTCAGGTACCATTAGTTGCTTAAGTTCTTTGAACTTGCTTTGCTTTGCTATTTAGCAATTTGCTTTGAGGTATAATTCCTTTTTCTTCATGTAGTCTGGAGACCCGGCCTGTTATGTGGCCGGGCAAACTGTCTGAAGTCCTCCTTAAGAGGCAATGCTTGTGTGTGTTTAATTTTTGTCCCAAGCAGGAAAAGTCCTTCAAGTAAGGCAATTGGTAGATCAAAGGGATAAGCAACCTATCCCCTACTATTCAGTGAGTCTTCTCCTTGCTCCCATTACATGGTTGTAGCATTGAGATCAAAACCCAAGATCTATAGAGTCAATAATGTGGAAAGAGCTCCATCTTTCTGAGCTCCCACACTTTCTTATATTTAAATGCTCTCCCTGATCAGGGATAAGAGCAATGAGGCACACCCCTCATATCCTTTCATCTGCTTCACCTTAGCCTCTCAATGGCAAGGTTAAGAGCAAATCTTTGACCCTATTCCAGTTGGCCTCAGTGCCTAACCCTCTTGTGTGAGCCTCCTTGTGTGGTTATAGTGTGTGCTGATTGATATTCATTGATTGATTGATTGCTTCATATACACATGTTTGCTTGCATGCTCTATGCATTTATCATCATTTATTGCTCATCAATGCATAATCATCTCATTTGTCTTTGTGACTTATCATTGCTGTTTACCCATTGAGGACAATTGTAAGACCATTCATTGGCCATTGCTCCTATGATATGGAAGTGAGCATAAGACCATTTCCTTGGCCACTCATCTCATCTTTGCTTGATGCTTTGTTTGATTGTATGTGAGGATACAATTATAAGTCCCTGCAAGTTGGCATTTGTATTCCTAGGACCATACTGTGGAGTTTAGAGTAAGCCCAGACAGATTGGCATCTGACATCCCTGTTTTGCTTTTCCTTATTTATGTGAGGATGCAATTGTAAGTCCCTGTAAGTTGGCATTTGCTCTCCTGTGATCATAAGTTGGTTTGTTTGTTTATATGTGAGGTTGCAATTGTAAGTCCCTGTAAGTTGGCATTTGCTTTCCTATGATCATGTGTTGCTTCTGTTCTTGTATGTGAGGATCCATTGTAAGTCCCTGTAATGTGGCATTGGTTTTCCTATGAGCATATGCGGAGTTAACCTAAGTCCAGATAGATTGGCAGTTGACTTCCATATTTCATCTTTGTTTTCTTTTGAGGAGATTAGTGTAAGGCCATTGAGTGGCATCTGGTATCCAGTTTTATTTTAGGAGATTGGTATAAGCCCAGTGATTGGAATCCGATATCCGCTTTTGTTGACTTTCTTGTTTGTTTGTTATTATCCATTGCTATTCCAAAGGACACACTTGAATCATCCCCTATATGATCTCAAGAAGTGAACTTTCTAAGAAGTTTTACAATTCATTTTCATCCATTCATCCTCATTATGTCCTAAACCTTTTCACACATTGTTTTCAAACTTGACATAAGTGTTGTGCAAACATCTTCATGTTTTCTAACTAAAAACCTGGACCCAAGTCCTTGACCTTTTTCAAACTCCATTTTCATAATACTTCTTTCAAATCAATCTTAATCATACTTTGACTTCACTTTCATAATCACAATCAATTAACTTCACGCATTCACTTGTTTTGGTTTTGTCCATTGTTAATCTTTTCATGCATTAGCCATAGGTTTCAATTATCATTGTGGTTGATGTAAATCTTGCCTATCCTTAGTGAGTCGACAGTAAGACTTCCGTACTGAAAACAGGGCTAACCCCTCTAGTACGTCGAAGCTATCCTCGCATGGTGGATGTTGGTTTTGGTCGAGTGTTCTCCCATTGATAATGAAAAGCCTCAGTGCTTGTGTTTAAAACTGAATCCACCAACTTTTGGAAATCTTTTAGCCGAACTACGGCGTTTTGATCCTTACCTTTGATGGAAGGTACGTAGGCAGCGGGTTCATCCGTTCAAACCCAATAACACAAAAATAACTAACTTGTATATTCTTTTCTCATCATCCCAATCATGTTTGCACAATGTTTATGTCATAACAAATAACAATTTAATACAACAAGTGTGAAAAGGGCTCCCTAGGAGTACCTAGGACGTAGTGGGTGCCTAACACCTTCCCATTGCGTAATTTACCCCTTACCCAGACTCTCTGATCTTTTTATTAGTTTTCTACGTGTAAAACTTCTTAGGCTTTTGTTCGCTTTTTAGCCAATCCTTTGGATAAATAAAAGTGCGGTGGCGACTCGAAATTTCATTGTATGCTTTGCTTATGATTTAATCGATAGATCATATAGCGACGAATACACCGCTACACCGTGTCATCATCAACATCAACTTTCATCAGTAATTCCAGTGTTTTCAAAAACTTCCAACAATCAATCAATGCCAATTCAACAACAAAGTCAACAAAAACCACAACAAAGAACCAACAACAACAACAACAATAATCAACAACAAAACTTCGAGAGGAAGAAGGTCTCTTTTAACCCTATTCCTATGGCATACGCCGAACTCTACCCATCTTTGGTTCTCAAGAACCTACTTCAACCAAGAAATACACCTCAAATTTTCGAGCCACTTCCATGGTGGTACAAGCCTGAACTCTGTTGCGCCTTTCACCAAGGAGCTCTTGGCCATGATATTGAGAATTGTTACTCGTTGAAGTATGAGGTACAGAAACTTGTGAAAAATGGAATGGTCTCCTTTGAGAACCGAGCGCCGAATATGAAAGCCAATCTGTTGCCCGCTCATGGTAACTCCTCTGTCAACATGGTAGATGGTTGTCCTAAACAATATAAGGTTTATGATGTTCGCCATATCATATAATCTTTGGTTGCAATTCATAGAGATATCTGTTTGGTCAGTGAGTGTGAGCATGACCATGATGGTTGTGTGGTATGTAGTGTGAACCCTCGAGGATGTGTCATTGTCAAGAGGGACATTCAAAAGTTAATGGATGAAGGGCTTATCCAAGTTTGTCAGTCAAGGGAAGTAGATGATGTCAATGTAATAGTACCAGTGTCTGCTTGGTCCTATCTAAGACGGGGTTGATTGATCTTCTTCGAGAGTATTCAAATGTGTTTGCTTGGTCCTATCAAGACATGCCTGATTTGGATTCTGAGATTGTGGAGCATAGATTGTCGTTGAAGCCAGAATGCCCGCCAGTCAAGAAGAAGTTGAGGAGAACTCATCCTGATATGGTAGTAAAGATCAAAGAGGAAGTGCAAAAACAAATTGATCCTGGTTTTCTTGGTACCGCCGAGTATCCGCAGTGGGTGGCCAATATTGTGCCTGTTCCAAAGAAGGATTTAAAAGTCTGCATGTGCGTCGATTATAGAGATTAGAACAAAGCTAGTCCGAAAGATAATTTCCCTCTGCCACACATTGATATGTTGGTAGACAATACAACTAAATTCAAAGTATTTTCATTTATGGATGGATTTTCCGGTTATAATCAAATCAAGATGGCACCCGAAGGTATGGAGAAGACCATATTCATTACACTCTGGGGAACATTATGTTATAGAGTGATGCCTTTCGGTTTAAAGAATGCTGGTGCAACATACCATAGAGCTATGACCACTCTTTTTCATGATATGATGCATAAAGAGATCGAGGTTTATGTTGATGATATGATTGCTAAATCAAGTGATGAAGAAGAACATGTTGAGCATTTGTTGAAGTTATTCCAACGTTTGAGGAAGTAAAAACTCTGCTTGAATCCTAATAAGTGTACATTTGGTGTTCGTTCTGGTAAGTTGTTGGGATTTATTGTCAGTGAGAAAGGTATTGAAGTTGATCCTGCCAAGGTCAAAGTAATACAAGAGATGCCTGGGCCCAAAACTGAGAAGCAAGTCAGAGGTTTTCTTGGCCTCTTGAATTCCATCTCGAGATTTATATTGCATATGATTGCCACATGTGCGCCTATATTCAAGCTTCTTCGGAAAGATCAGTCTTGTGATTGGACCGACGATTGCCAGAAATCTTTTCCCAGTATCAAAGAGTATTTGCTTAAGCCTCCAATTTTGTCACCACCTATTGAACGAAGACCATTGATCATGTATTTGACCGTGCTTGAAGAAAGTATGGGTTGTGTTCTTGTCAGCAAGATGAAACTGGAAAGAAATAATATGCTATTTACTACCTCGGTATGAAATTCACCGACTGTGACACTCGGTATTCTATACTTGAAAAGACTTGTTGCGCATTGGCTTGGGCTGCTAAGCGTCTGTGTCAGTATATGTTAAATCATACTACTTTGTTGATATCCAAAATGGATCCAATCAAATACATTTTTGAGAATCCTGCTTTAACTGGGAAGATTGCATGTAGGCAGATGTTGTTATCCGAGTATGTTATTGAATACCAATCTCAAAAAGCGATTAAAGGTAGTGTCTTGGCTGGCCATTTAGCTCACCAACCGATTGGAGATTAACAATCAGTACAATATGATTTTCTGGATGAAGAGATTTTATACTTGTAAATGAAAGACTTTGATGAACCATTGCTTGAAGAAGGGCCAGAAATGGGTTCCCGTTGGGGCATGGTATTTGATGGAGTTGTTAATCAATATGGTAATGGTATTGGGGCAGTGATTATTACTCCTCAAGGCACTTATTTTCCATTTACATCCAAATTGACTTTCAAGTGTACAAATAATATGGATGAGTATGAAGCTTGCATTATAGGGCTTGAAGAGGCCATTGATCTCATAATCAAATATCTTGATGTCTATGGAGATTCAGCTTTGGTTGTGAATCAGATCAAAGGTGAATGGGAGCCAAATCAACCCGGTCTGATACCATATAGAGATTATGAGAGGAGGATTTCAACTTTCTTCATAAAGGTTGGATTCAATGATTGTGGTAAAGTTGTAGAATGAGGTTCCTAATTTAACTGTGATGCGTCTTGATAGCCCAGCTCATGCAACGTTGGATTCAATGATTGTGGTAAAGTTCTAGAATGAGGTTCCTAATTTAACTGTGATGCGTCTTGATAGCCCAACACATGTGTTTGCTATTGAAGAGGTCAAAGATGAAAATTCGTGGTATTTTGATATCAAGAGTGAAATTCTGGTATCAAATATGAGATGTCGAAAGTAATGTAACGACACTAATATCTGAACAATATAAACAGGATGAAAGATAAAGAACAGTAGTACAAGTGACATAAGCAATTGTTAACCCAGTTCGGTGCAAACTCACCTATGTATGGGGGCTACCAAGCCAAGAAGGAAATCCACTAAACAAAATTAGTTCAAAGACTCTCATTAAACAACTTCAAGTTACAATCTTTTCACCTAATCTCTACCCGTGTGACTTCTATCTAAGAACTCTTAGATATGAGATCCTACTCACTCCCCCTCAATCACAGCAGTGATGTAAAACAAATATTACAATGAAAGAAGACACTCTTCAAGAACACATACTTGATCTTGCTTAAAAGCTTCAACCAAGTAAACACACACTCATGCTTCAAAGCTTAGAGTGGACAAGTTACAACTCAAAAGTCAGTATAATTCAATCATATATGGATGAATGAATGGCTCACAATACACACGATCACACAAGACAGAAACCCTTATTCTCTCTCACTATTTCGTTCGTTATTTCTTGTGTGTTAAAACCAGGTTTTCAATGCCCTTTATATAGAAGTGTTTGGCTGGGCTTGGACATCATAAAACCCTAAAACTATTTTCCATTCGTATCTTCTTATGACAGCTTATTATATCTTGTTGGAAAATAAGTCAATCTGGTTTTAATTACTGATTGAATGGCGCGTTCAATCATCTCATCAATCACACATTGATTAGCAGAAAAAGCGCAATCACACATTACATAACATTCAGACTGAATGTTCTGTATACAAATGTCTTGACATCGGGTCTGACATCTCAGCAAAATCCTGCACAACCACATTTTAAACACCCTGCTGGAACCTGTTATCTCATGTCAAGACAACACTTGTGACAACTTGTGAAACCTCTAGGTTTTACCAAAATTGATGCCAACACATAGAACCAACAAACTCCCCCTTTGGAAAATTTTGGCTAAAACATACATCAGACCATTTGTTTCACAAGAGAATAATCACATCATCAGTTTAGCAGCAGAAGTAATAAAACACACATTACTAGCTAGAATAGCAACTCGTAAACACATATTAAACACACATGCGCTTGTGCTCCTTCTCAGTCTGCTCAACACAGACATCACCTTCAACATCACCTGTAACATACACCTCCCCATATAACATCACCTTCAACATTACTTGTACTAAATAGATTATCTCCAACATACATCATCTTCAACATCATCTGTCATCTATTTATAATATAGCATAGCTACTTTAGCTACTTCTCCCCCTTTTTAGCCAAAAGAGACCAAAGAGACAAAATAAATGCCTATTAGTCAAACAGAATGTCACACAGAATGTCAAAGCAGATTGTTAGGTGTTACAGATCCGTGAACATACACAGCTATACAAGCTGAGATAAAAATCCAGAAAAACCAAAAAGAACCCAGAATAAAAATACATCAAGTAATCTGAACATGAGGCAAGCTATTAGTGGGGTTTTGGTTGGTTTATGATTCGATTAAAATAAATAGATTAAAATAAGTGATTATTGAAATAAGTTGTAGCAACAATTTACTGATTCGGTCTTTGCCTATCATCGATTATCGTAATTCCACCGCAGATTAACTATTCCTATTCGATTATAATATCAACTGACAAGCGCAATTGATAGTATAAGTTGTATGCTCCTATTATCCGAATTAAGCAAACGGGATTAAGTTTCATGAATTAAGCAAACATGAATTAAACGGACTCGATAACTAATTAAGCAAACGAAATCGTGACTATAGTTAGGATCACACAATCAATCGGATTAAATCAATATAATATATGTAAATCGAATTAAGCAAACAAAATACATATATTAATATTGAAAGGAATAAAATACCTGAATAAGAATTACTAAAATCTCAAGGTATCGGAACCCGAATACAACAAATTGTTTGGATCGATTAGTTCTTCATGAGAATTCTTGCCAAAGCTTTCAAGTATTTCGTGAATAGTGATTCCTCATGTTATGCGGCTGCTAGGTATATGGAAAATAAGGAATTTGATTTACAACCCAACTGGATCAAAAACATAACCCAAACCCAAAACTAATGACCCAAAATTTAAATAAAACTAATGCTGCAACATCAACGAATTTTCTGGCCCTACTACAGTCTGATTCAGCTCTTAACCTCTGAACAAAGGTTGTAGATCTTTTTCTTAGCTTTCCATCGACTGGTAGCACGTCTCAATCCGATACTCCTAGCTCACGATATGATTTTTCTCGCGAAAGCTGCTAATGCTGAAAATTAAATACGAAAATTAAATAAGTGCAAAAATTAAATAAATTATGAAAACACATTAAAACATAAAAATAATCAAAGCAAACCGAAGAAATGCTTAAGTACAAACATGGAAGAACGTGCATCAAAATGCACTGATCAAATTCCCCCACACTTGATCTTTTGCACTCCGAGCAAAATGAAAAACAAAACAAAACACACACACATCAACGGTTACTCATTCTAGGCTACAAGTCATCTTTGGTTAAGTTTGCTTCGATAGATACTAATCTTGCACACTAAGGACATTGTACGAACACTAATCCACAGCTATGTAGACATAAACCTCCTGAATACACAAATCAACTCGAATCATATTATTATATTAAAGCCTAACTTACTCATCCTTCTTTTGCTCTTTTTCATTCAGGCGCAATCACATTAAGCCCGTTATCTCCACACACTCATAGCAAGGCGACCGGTTAGTGACTCTGATCCTTTTCTGCATGGGGTTCTGGTACTTAAGGGGCATAACCCTTTGCTTACTCACTTGTAGTTGCGGGGGATCGGACCGTAATTCGCCCTACCAAGTTCAGCACCAGAAACCGTTGAACCAACTAACAATGAGTCAAAAACTTTTTTTGAAGGTTCTACAACCGTTGAGTTAAGTGACCGGGTGAGGGTCACCAAACTTAGAAGGTGCATTCCTTTATTTTTTTCTCTTTTTTTTCTTTTTCGGAACACTCACTTATATTCATCGGCTTTCCTGCGTAGAGTGTGTATGAGATGGTGCTGACTGCTGAAATAAACTACTCAAGAGCTGTCAGAGAATGAGAATTTAAGGATATGTCATAATAAAAATTCAACTCAATTTCCATATGCAGGAGACTTACGGTGTTAAAACAATACCGATCTTGTGAATTTTTCCCAAGTCTCCGCAAACTCGACCTCAAATTATTCTATAGCCTAAAACTTTCAACAAAAATGCAATTTTTTTTAGAAAGAAAACAAAAACAAAACAAAACAAAGAACAAAAACAAAGAAAATAAAGTATTCCCTCCCCCACACTTAAAATATGCATTGTCCTCAATGAAAGAAACAAACATAAAATAAGAGAGAGAAGAGAGAGGAAAGAACACACCCGAGTAGTCAAGGAGGATAGGTGATCACATAAGCAGTCTTTCCCAAAGAGATATATCCTACATTTTCTTCTTCCAAAGTGGGGATGTCATGGAATAGCTTTGGGTAATGTCCATTGAACTTGAAATTTTTATCAGTATCTTCGCCTTTTATTCCAGGATCAAAGAATCTTCTAAAAGTAAAAGTGTCAAATGGACACGTGAAGGTGATCTGATCTGGAATGTCAGCCAATGTCCAACCAAATGCCTTTTTATGCTTCCTTAAAACCTGCAAAAGCTTATTTTCTTGATCGAAATTAAGGTTAGAAGAAATTATAGCCGGTAGTTTTTCATTCATCTCTAAATAAGCATATTTCATATTTTAAGGAAGTTGCTTCAGCTCGAGGGAAGGTGGCTGCTTAATAGAAGGAGTGTTTGGGGCAGTCGGGATGTCAAGAGCTTTATCTACATGAACAACTTTATTTGCAACCTCATCTGCAGTAAGAATATCAACTTGCAAGGCAGCCTCAATTTCAGCACAAACAGAGCAAATTTTAGTTTTAGTACAAATATCACAAGAATAAACATCATCAAAATCAGACAATGATGGAAAATCAGATGCAAACAAATCACTACAAGTATCATCAACAATTTCAGAAATCAAATCTATTTGAAAAACAGAATGTTCTTCCAAGGGTTGTTGGTTTGATCCTTGAGCTTGCTGCATGGCATTCATCAAAGTGGCAAGCTGCCCAATCTGTGTTTGCAAAGTCTTTAAAGTAGAATCTACTTGTTGTTGAAATTGGAGATTATTTGCAGCCATTTGTTTGACAATATCTTCTAGCGAAGGTCCAGAAGGTGCAGAGCACACAACCTCAACTTCCTTCAGATGCTCATGCGGATCCTCACCTGCAAGACCATTAAATCTTGGAAACAAGTGTATTAAACCAGATTTCAATTCAAAAGGAACCGAAACATCAAAATATTCAATACAAAAGTTATTATAATTAACATCAGGAGCAGCAAACTGCCTTAATGTTCTTTGATCATCCATGTAAAAAAAAACACAGAAATACCAACTATGTCCGAAATAGACAAAAACAAATAAAAAGAAGAAAAACGATTAAAATAAATTCAAAAAAAATACAAAAGCACCAAACTTAATATAATGACGTGAAATAAAAATTTTGAGATTTTTTTTGGATTTTTTCGACACTATGAAAACAGTAAAAAATTAATTAAAAATAGAAAAACAAGGAATTTGACAAATTTGATGTCAGAGGATCGCACGATTTTTCTGCTTCCAGTAGGCAAAAAAAACTTATACAATCAAACACAAATTTTCCAAAACCCGGTTTTTTTTTCTGACTCTAGACGCAACTCCGAACGCGAAACTGTAGAAAAATTCGGAAAAATAACAGGAAATTGCAGAACAACAAAACACATAATACTTAAAGCTAAACTATTGGCTAATTCGATAAGAATCCCCGGCAACGGCGCCAATTTGATCCGCTGTCGCACGCGGATCAAAACGAGTAGTTTTTCTTAAATGTAGTTTAGCGACAAATTGACTCGGATTATCGTTCTCACAAGGATTCTTGAATGAATTAACCAATGATAGTAACTATTAGTGGGGTTTTTTGGTGGTTTATGATTCGATTAAAATAAATAGATTAAAATAAGTGATTATTGAAATAAGTTGTAGCAACAATTTACTGATTCGGTCTTTGCCTATCATCGATTATCGTAATTCCACCGCAGATTAACTATTCCTATTCGATTATAATATCAACTGACAAGCGCAATTGATAGTATAAGTTGTATGCTCCTATTATCCGAATTAAGCAAACGGGATTAAGTTTCATGAATTAAGCAAACATGAATTAAACGGACTCGATAACGAATTAAGCAAACGAAATCGTGACTATAGTTAGGATCACACAATCAATCGGATTAAACAATATAGTATATGTAAATCGGACTAAGCAAACAAAATACATATATTAATATTGAAAGGAATAAAAAACCTGAATAAGAATTACTAAAATCTCAAGGTATCGGAACCCGAATACAACAAATTGTTTGGATCGATTAGTTCTTCATGAGAATTCTTGCCAAAGCTTTCAAGTATTTCGTGAATAGTGATTTTTTCATGTTATGCGGCTGCTAGGTATATGGAAAACAAGGAATTTGGTTTACAACCCAACTGGATCAAAAACATAACCCAAACCCAAAACTAATGACCCAAAATTTAAATAAAACTAATGCTGCAACATCAACGAATTTTCTGGCCCTACTACAGTCTGATTCAGCTCTTAACCTCTGAACAAAGGGTTGTAGATCTTTTTCTTAGCTTTCCATCGACTGGTAGCACGTCTCAATCCGATACTCCTAGCTCAAGATATGATTTTTCTCGCGAAAGCTGCTAATGCTGAAAATTAAATACGAAATTAAATAAGTGCAAAAATAAAATAAATTATGAAAACACATTAAAACATAAAAATAATCAAAGCATACCTAAGAAATGCTTAAGTACAAACATGGAAGAACGTGCATCAAAATGCACTGATCACTATGCGGGTCCATCCGTCCAAACAGCGGAGGAGATTTCCGAGAATAGGTCTGAAGATGATTATCGTACTAGTCTCGATGAGGAGAAATACCACTACCCTGAAGAAGGCTAGCCCAGCAGTGAACCAGGCACGAGAGAGATTCCTCTGCACTGGCAACCATTCGGCTATTCCTCGCATTTCATTTGTATTTTTCTTTACATGTTAAGTACTTATCTGCTTTTAAGTATTGTTGATTTCCTTTAATGGTGATATTAATGAAATGATTATGCATGTTTTGAACGAATCCTTTCGTATTCACTCATTTTTTCCATTGATATAAAAAATATTTCTCCCATTCACTTATCAAATTGTTGTTTTAGCAAAGATTGAAGGGAGAATGACGAAAACGAAATACCCATAATTGCTGATTGTATGCTTTCAGATAAAACCTTGTTGATGATGTACAAGCATTGTTTCAAATCCCCAAACACTGGAGAGATAAGGAGTTAATCCCTAGTCAACCACTTCGAGCCTAGAAGTAGGAGTTTCTTTCGGATTTACAAACCCTTACATTTAACCTGGGGCAAGGTAGTGTTCAGTTAATTTGACTACGCATTCAAAAACGAAATACCCATAATTGCTGATTGTATGCTTTCGGATAAAACCTTGTTGATGATGTACATGCATTGTTTCAAATCCCCAAACACTGGAGAGATAAGGAGTTAATCCCTAGTCAACCACTTCGAGCCTAGAAGTAGGAGTTTCTTTCGGATTTACAAACCCTTACATTTAACCTGGGGCAAGGTAGTGTTCAATTAATTTGACTACGCATTCAAATTACAAGATGAGACATCCCGTATGAGGATCAACCACGTGCCCTTCTTCACACACATCTTGAACTGTCGAAGGAACCTTGAAAAATACCAAAGTTATGTCGGTTGTTCTTCAATGACCAATGACTTGGCAGTCATAATCATCCAAAAAAATCAAAGAAAGAGCCCGCTAAGTCGAACACCCAAAAAGGAGAAAGGCAAAAATTAGGGCAATCCCGGTGGACTAAAAAGCTTCAAAAAGCGGTCCAGGAAAGCTTAGGGATCAAAGAAAAAATCAAAAGAGGTCATGAAAAACCTCAACAAAATAATACAAGATTCAGTGACCACCATGTCAAGAATCAAAGGGTCACCAACATTCATGAAGAGCAAAATAAGGTGACTGGCATTTCAAGCGAATCTTGAACCCTCATCTTTACACTGCCAAACTCTCTTAAAAGTTGGATGCGTGTGTTGACTTAAGTGAATGTAGGATTGGAGATCATCATGAAGAAGAGGTGGGTTAAAACAAAATTTGAGCCTTACATCCTTTGTTTCAATAACCATTAACCAGACTATGTTACAACCCTCAAAAGACCTAATTGAAGTAGGTTTTATTCTGAAAAGCATATTATAACAAGGTTGTGTCAACTGACTCCTAAATATTTGTTAATCCCTTGTATTGGCATCATATCCCGCTGTATCTTTCACACACTAGCTAAATCAACAATGCGTTCGAACTAATGGATCATTCGTCACACACTATCACATCACCTCAATAAATGATTTTTCAAACCTGCATGAATGTAGCATTAAAATTACCATTGATTAAATAAACAATTTTAACTACAAGTAAGCACTTGACATCAAGGAACTTCAAAGAAGCAATCGGAGAAGAACTTGATCATTCGTCGGTGCTGACCCGAATCAAGACTACTTCCTAACCTTATGGATCAGGGGCATGGCATCCAATGACTATGAATTGGTCAGTCAAAAAAACTCCAAGCATCAGTTGATCAAGGAGGCAAATAATTTCAAAATATTCAGTCCCATCTGGGGCAAGCCATTCAAAAGCTTAACCAGAGGCAAGCTACTGAAAGACCCATACACTTGGGCAAATTTGGTTCAGGCCATGGTATAATCATTCACAGGGTTTCCTTTCAAAATAGAATTCCTTCAAAGACCACGCAGGCTGTGGAAGACAAGTTCCAAAGAGCCTTGAGGTAGAGCAAGATCACAATCATCATGCATTAATTACGTCGCTATGCTTATTAAATCATTTACAAGGCATATCAAGCGAAGAAGTTAAGGTTCTCTCAAGAACAAACACAAAATCTATCAATAAAGAATCAAACTTGGGGCACCAAGAGCGTCCATATCTATCATTCAATCATCACACTGTCACAAGATCGAGTGTCTGGAAGTCAAAACCTTTCAACAACCAAAGTCCAATTCGTATTGGAAATCACAAAAAAAGTCCAATCCATATTGGCAACTACCTAAAATAAAGGTTCACTCTGCTGGCATCTTCATAAACTCAAATCCAATCAACATTGGTACCCAAAAAATCTCACCTTCAAAAAGGGAGATTAATCCAAAAAATAACCAATATTCATCTTGCATTACCACATGCACTGCATACAATAAACACATGACTTTTCTTCCAAATAAGGAAGTTGCATATCAAAGATCTCTCTTACAAAAATAAGAAATATTCATTAACATGCATCATACGGATACACAACATCATAATTCTTTCCCATCAACCCTTTGATGGACATAACCTGATCTTTCTTTTCCGTCAGCCCTCTGATGATGATCATCCTTTCCACCAACCCTTTGGTGATGCCACTCCATAGTGAAGTCTCTTTTTCATTAGCCCTCTGATGATGATAATACTTTTCCACCAACCCTTTGGTGATGCCACTCCATAGTGAGGTTTCTTTCCGTCAACTCTTTGCTGATGATAAATTTTCTTTCCGTCAAGCCTTTGACGATGACAAATTTTCTTTCCGTCAACCCTTTGACGATGACAAATCCTTTCCCACAAACCCTTTGTTGATGACATCCTTTAATTACTTTCGTCAACCCTTTGACGATGACAAATCCTTTCCCACCAACCCTTTGGTGATGACATCCTTTAATTACTTCCGTCAACCCTTTGACGATGATAAATTATTTTCCATCAGCCCTCTGATGATGACCGTTACCTTTCCGTCAACCCTTTGACGATGACCATTACCTTTCCATCGGCCCTCTGATGACGACAACCTTTTCCATCAACTCTTTCATGATGTCACTCCATAGTGAAGTTTTTTCCACCAGCCCTCTGATGATGACGGTTACCTTTCCGTCAAACCTTTGACGATGACAGTTGCCTTTCCATTAACTCTTTGATGATGATATTCCCCAATAATCTCAACAAAACAAAAACCTACAAAATTCCAGAACTCGTTGCATTTTCTTTCTATATTTCCCCATTGCATTTCAAAGGACAAAATTTGGGTCTTTTCGTATTTAATTACCTTCCACCATGAATGTATGAAGACTGTTGTCATTCTTACCTTCTAGTTCAGGTTAATTAAATAGGAGCAGCTGTCATACCCATATTTTGTCCGAGCATATTTAAATTTTCATACAATTTATTTCATTTTATTTTGCGTCATATGCATAGCATGACATACATTTCATCACGAGAATACCTCACCTTAGTTTCCTATCACTATTATGTCATTTCCTACTACCTAGAAACATACATTTCATGAAATCCATTTTTGTCCAGGAGTGTGATTTATTATACGAATACGAGGAAAATGACATAATGAAAGGATACTATTTAAGTTGGAATACTAGTTTGGATCAAGGTCATGGTTGAGTTTCATCATGCCACTAAAACCATGGGCAAAGCCATGAACATGGTTCACTACGAGCAGCAACCATTAACATACCAAGTGGTTGACAAGCTATTGGGAAAAGATTCAAAATAAACTCACACGTCTCTTTGCTCTTCACTTATAATCATCATTTCTTTTGGGTCATACATCGTTTCTTTAGGATCAAGGCAAAGCACTCATATACATCATATGTTCATTGATTTTAGAATACAAACATTAAAGCTTTGGTTTGAAAGTTCATCACCTAAACAAAATTCTGGGTAGCAAACACATTTTGTTCCAAACATCATTAGAAGCATGTCATACCGACGATTACAAGCAATCCTGGTTTCCAAATGATGCTACAACCAAAACAAAGGAAAGAAATAAGATTCTAAAGCTAAAATAATCCATCAGCTCTCCCGTATCATGCGGTGACATATAGATCCAAGAGCTAGCAGCACTACATCGACAATGTGAATGTGAATACAGGTCCGCCAGGATAAAAGTACGAAGAAGCACGTGGAAAGCTACAAGTTTTAAAAGAACCTGCAACAGAGTGGCCCTGGTCAAATCATAACTCACAACAGTTCCAAGTACGAACAGGAAACATACATGGCTGAACTATGCTACCTGTGGTATGTACTTACTGATTGTTCTGAAAGGGTAAATCACAACTGACTTATAACCTGCGACTGTGTCTTTAACTTGAGCCAACAACCCTGTTAACCAACATTACCATTGAAGCATCAACACTCCTTCAAAAACTCTAAAGGGGCAGTCGCGAATAACCGACCACATTACAATCAGTGGCTTGTAACACCAGCTGCTGGACCTGCTTTAACTACTTTCAGTGACATTATCTATGAACGAGTCAAGGGTTGGAAAGATATATTTGGTTTTGCAGCCATGGATCATATCCAGAAATTGTTGGCTTCAAGATTTAGATACTCTCGTTCAAGATAGCAGAAATCAGCCAAGCTTTAGTTACAACACGGTAATCCAACAAACAGTTCATGCCGTCCAAAACCAGACTTCAAGCTGCGTCATATCAGCAAGACGACCAAAACTGCAACCTGCAAAATGCAACATCCACAATTTTAGAATACATGAAGCTGAGGAAAAACTCCGAGGTTCACAGACCACAATAGTTCCTACATATGACTCTACGAGTAAACACAATGTTCGAAGATTTGGAAAATATTTCAAAAGTATCATGGGATCAGCCTGGTTTGAATGTGACAAGGTTAGTGCAATAATGAACTATTCAAATATATGATAGTGAAATTCGTATAACTTGCAAAGGAGTTCAAGTGAAAAATCCAAGGCTTCTCGTTCACAAGGAATTTCATGCAATGCACGTTTGATCCGAGATACAAATACTATGACCACACACATGAAAGATCTAAAAAGAATGAGTTGCCAAAAGGCCAAAGTCAAGACAATCATGTTACAATCCAAAAATCTCTTGATATTCCTCCATGTTTCACCTTTTGGCCCATCGTAATTCATGTTTGAAACTATAAGAACAATGCAGTTGCAAAACATGATCACATGCTAAAATTACAATTACATTCACAAATCAACAAGTATGGCATACAATCATTCCAATTATGGCCGGTCCATATATGTCTCAAATTATGATGTAAATCACGGTTGAACACGGATGAATGACCTACCCTAAGACACTATGTATTACAAGCAAATGTGGTGGGGTGAGGATTATTAGGAACGTAGCGAATGGACATCAAAAGGTGAAGGTCTGCAACCTCGCTAACAAATCCTTAGTCACGCATAACTGACAATAATTTGCAATAAGAAAATGCCATGGGACGATGATTATGTTGCAGACTAAGCCAGAAGCATGTTACAGAAGATGTGCCCTTTACCAATTGTTGTCATAAATAACACCAACCTGCAAAAGAGGACCAAGGTCACTCCAATGGCTAAACCAACAAAATACATATTCATTAGCAGTAAGAAACAGGGCAGTAGGAATGCAAATACTACTATGTTGTACCAATGCTAGGCCATGATGCAGTACTAATCCAGGTTCGGTCCAATCATGAAATCCATCATTGCTCATAAGGGAAACCAAGCAAGAACTCCGCTGAAGAATGTATGCACAAGTGAGGTACTATGAGACAATACATCACGATGCAAAACCAGGATCATGTAAATTAAGGCATACATAAAACGAGAATACAAACACCAATTAAACCAATATTCTTGAACTACTGTATGGAAGGCATACCTGCAACAAATTTCCAGTTCATTACCTAAGCATCCATAGCCAAATACTCAAGGGAAGACAGGTTACTAAAGTACCATGATGCCAATGGTATAGTCCATGCGTCCATCATGAGAACAAATTATCATGCTCTCTTGCAATATCTATCTAAAAAACAGAGGGGCGAATGAACTTTGTCCTGGCAGCAAGCACACCATACTATGAGCAAATGAATTGCAAAAAATTGTACGTGTTGATCCATTCAGCAGTACACGATTGGACAAAGAATATTACCTGACAGTAAAAATGGAGACGTTTTTCTTACCATGAGCAAAACCAAGAGTTACGGTGGTAAGAATGAAATGAAGGTTAGAACAATAGCTACAATTTTCACTAAAAACAAAATGTTTGTACCACCAATCCTTGAGGGACCATAGCAAATCTAAGAAGAATCCATTTTCCTAACGGAATGATTCACTGGATTCGCCAGCTCACAGACCTCATACTACCTCTCTATAAGAGAACTGCATCTGTTGTGAGAATGGAAGGGGGGACCCCGTTATGCTGTTGGAATCCTTTTGAAGCCTGCAATTAAAAGTTCAAAAGGAGAAGAAATTCGATTGGGGATTTTCATACCAAAATCCAGGAGTCGAAGAGCTAGAAAACTTTCAATTGAATAGAAACCAAGAATCATTACCAAGAAGGCTCAAGGAGTCGGGACAAAACAGAAGATACACACCCGTTCATTCATCTCCGCGACGTTTCGAGTTGGTAAAAGCTCTACTTTGTACTCCTGGCCCTGCATAGCTTTGAAAATGACCTATTGGATGCATGATTTTCCTTTTCTTTCTGCGTGATTTGTGATTCTATTCCCCTTTGAATTGCCTATATTGATTGAGTTTCTTCCGATTTTTGTCGATAGAGCTTTATAGTAGTTTACCATTGAGTTGACGAATGTAGATCTATTTCTTTTGCGGCGATAATAATCTTTGACTTTCCCTGTATTCCGATAAATATCGTTGAATGGAGAAGGAGAGATTTAGATGAGGAGGAAAACCTTTTAACCATTACCGATTAAATAATCCTCACTGGCTTTTAAATCTGAGTAAGGGAAGGTGGAAGAGACGTTAAAGCTTGAACGATTAATGGCCATGAATGAGAGCCAAGATCTCTCACTGCCCAAGAGTCGGTTGACCTTCTCAAGGCGTTGGAAACGCCGTTCCGCATGTTTCAAGGTTGGAGAGTCGATCCAACGGATCTTAGGTCGGGTTTTCTTGACCCGGTTCAGATTGAAGGGAAAATCGAATCACCTTGCCCACATGGGCTTCCTGGGTTTCGGCCCACTCCCTTATTCCTTGTTGTTGTGCGCCCTAATGGGCCTCAGAGGCTATCAAGGCCCATCTCTTTTCTTTTTTGGATAGTTCTTTATTTGTTTTTTGTTAGCATAGGATTGGTTTGAATTTATTTGATTTAAAACACGAATTTTATTCATTAAAAAACAACTTTATTATCATAATTATCTAATATTAATTATATAGTTTACTACAATTTAATTAATTAATATGTTGAATTATCATCATTTCTTACTTAGCATAACTTAGATAATTATTCACTTTTGGGAGTTATATAAATTATTATTCTATGCTTGTTTATTCATGTGTATAAATTTTTTATTTCATATGTATGGTGTGTTTCAATCGTGACAAGTTACTTCAATTTCATCAACATAAAACCATTTCACTCAATTTCAAGAATAAACCATAAAACTTCTCGATTCAAAGTCGAGCCCATTTTCACACTCTTGTAAGTCGATCGCTTCTAGCATCGCCATCCACCTCACATAGCTTACTCTTGGGCTTTCTTACAATGAGACCTATTCGATTTTATTTAATCGAGTAGATGACCGATCCACCATAATTTATTCATCAAACACAAATTCCAACCTTTTTCCAAACCATTTAACTTCAAAAGAATTTTCTCTTTCAAACATAAATTTTGGGATGAAAAAGATATAGGGAGCGTACGTTTCACTATTTCTCAAGCACTTGAATAATTGGCGCACGCCACACTTCTCGTGTTCTTGTCACCCGATTAAATATTAATCATACACATTCAAATCACATTTTCTAAATCAACTACAAATTCTAAAACATTTTTAATCATAAATTTACGATAATAAAAAGGATAGGAGGCGTACGCCTCACTATCTTTCGATTATTCGAATAATTGGCGTACGCCACATTGCTCGAATCTTCGTCAACAAATTAAAACCACAATCGAACAAACTCAAAACACCTTTAATATCAAACACAGTTTCAAGATCAACTTTATAACTTAAACTTCAATAGAGAATGGGAGGCGTACGCCTCACCATTCCTTGATTATTTGAATAATTGGCATACGCCACATTGCTCAAATTATCGATCCAAACCTACCAAAATTCAAACTATTTTCGCAAATCAAATACAATATCTAAAAACATATCTTTCTTAAAATAAACTTCGGATGACAAAAAATGGGAGGAGTTCGCCTCACCATCTCTCAATTATTTAAATAATTGCCGTATGCCACATTGCTCAAATGATCGACTTCCGACTAAAGCACGCTAAATAAACTTGGATAAGGGAATAGGTGGCGCACGCCTCATTATTCCTTGGATAAGCCAGTAGGAGGCGTACGCCTCACTACCATGCATATTCAACATCCGCAAACAAACTTTCGATAAAAATTCGAACGAAAAAGGAGTAGAAGGCGGTCGCCTTATTATTCCTCGAAAGAATTGGACGATTGGTGTACTCCATATTGCTCAATCTTTTGTCGTTCTTCAAAACACCTAAACACATCAAATCTAATTTCTCGCCCCCGTGCGAATGAAACCAATCAACCATCAAACATCAAACATATCAATTCAACTCGTCACTCCCGCGTGACCAAAACTCTTTCAAAAAAGAACACTGTCAATCTTTTCTAATACGCACAACAAAGCAGTGCTTAAGCCTCCACCGAGAGTAGACAAGCCAGCGTTTAGCCGTTAGAACGCCGACCTACACAGTCGTTCAACAAACAAAACACACCAAATATTCGTAGTACCCCGAACTACGAATGCTCTGATTTCCTTATTGCACCATAAGGATACGTAGGCACGAGATTGTGAGATCTTAGCGAGCACACTAATAAAAAAACCTCCCCTTTTCTCCTTTTGAGGTCTTCATCCATCTTTATTATCAACTCTAATTACTCGAAGAAAGCGAATAACACTTAACTAACATTCAAATAGCAAATTAGACTAAAAGGTTCCCATTGAGTACAACGGACGCGAGGGGTGCTAATACCTTTCCCTTGCGTAATCGACTCCCGAACCTGAATATGGTTGCGACGACCATTATTCTTTTTTTCAAAGGTTTTATCGATATTTTCCTATTCCTTCATTGGAATAAATAAAGTTCGGTGGCGACTCTGTTCGAATATAAATATTTCCACGACCATCGCGAGGAATCGTATTTTTCGAGATGCGACATTCATATCTGATTTGTTTGAGATTTTTATTCTCTGTTATGGCGGTACTTTATCCCCATACCAAATCCTTGATATGTTCATCTTGACCGATGACGGATATCTTTTCTTCCCCCGTGGAGTCTATCCTTGATATGTTCACTTTAACCGGTGACGGATATTCTCTTCTTTGGTATTCTACCCTGTAAAAAGGTAGTTGTAATTCCTATTTTGGTTCCTCAAAGAGTTAATTCTTGATATGTTCATCTTAACCGATGACGGATTTTCTTCTCCTTGTTGGTCTTCTACCCAGTAACCGGTAGTTGTAAATCCTACTTTTCTTCTGTGCAGAGTCAATACTTGATATGTTCAGTTTAACCAGTGATAGATTTTATCTTTGTTGGTATTCTATCCAGTAATTGATAGATGTAATCCCTACTTTTATTCCCCTTTTCAGAGTTTATCCTTGATATGTTCATCTTAACGGGTGACGGATTTTCTCTTTGATTGGTCTTCTACCCAGTAACCCGTAGTTGTAAATCCTACTTTGTCCCCTCGCAGGGTTAATCCTTGATATGTTCATCCTAACCGGTGACGGATTTTCCTATTCGACAGTTTTCTATCCAGTTTTTGATAGATGTAATTCCCCCTTCTTGTTGTTCAGTTGGTATATCATTGATATGTGCATCCTACCCGATGATGGGTATCCTCTTTGACATCCACAGGAAAGTCTATCCTTGATATGTTCATCTTAACCAATGACGGATTTTCTTCCCTGTTGAGTTTATCCTTGATATGTTTATCCTAACCGATGACGGATACTTTCACCCTTGGTCTTCTGCCCAGTAACTGGTAGTTGTAAATCCTATTTGTTGCAGTTTTTCCCAGCAAGGCTATTCTTACCCAGTAACTGATAATGAATATTCCTTCTGACCTTTCCTCAGCGGGTCATCCTTGATATGTTCATCTTAACTGATGACGGATGTCCTCCCTGTAAGATCTTTATTATCTCCTTATCTAGTAACAGGTATTAGGTAATAGATTTATGCTCCTCCTATGTGGAAATGTAATGTTTCCCAGTCGAGTCGAGTGTGCATTTCCTTAGTGAAATCGTTATTCCCCTGCATGAGTCGAATATTTCAGTTTTATCCTGACTTATTCGTATCCCCTGCAGATGTTGTTTTTCCCCGATTGAGTCTTTCCATTTTGTATGGAATTCCTCGAGCCCCCCAATAGTTTTAAGTCGTAGCATGGCCTGCGCATAACTCTTTTATCCCCCAGAGTCTCTGTCTCCCTAGTGAGTTTAACTTATGTACTCTTGCGGACTTTCGGTATCTCTGATTTCTTTTCCTTTGTGGCAATATTTCCCCACAAAGCATTAACCTTTGCATTCATATCATATGCATCATGAGGTTTCTTAGGGACCAAAATTTGTTTCTATATGTTGTTATTTAAGCCCATTCTACTGAGTCGAGCCGAAGATTTTAACCTTCATCTCCTCAGTTAGAATGTCCTTAAATAGGCGCAGCTGTAAGGCCCCAATTTTGACCCTAAGATTGCTCATGCATTTCATCATAAGCATTAGCATTGGGATCATACCTTGGCACCCTTCTTACCCTTCTTTCATTGGGTTTGTGTTGGGAGAGATCACCAAGCACTTTGTGATTGTATCATACTTGTACATTATCATTCCACTAACCAAAATACCAAAAATATGTCTTTCATTCTATCTAACTCTTTTGTAGGTAGGGCATGATCTCCTTGATTCATTGATCACATCTAGGGCTTGAGACCCTCATGAACAAAGAGAACAACCAATAATTGATTCAAGAATGGTTATAAACATCATATATGAGTCACTATGTTCTCTACATGTTATATTGATCAAGTTTTCTTCAAGAGTTTGAGGGTGATTTGCCTTGGAAACCCTAGTTTGACTGGGTATCTTGAGTAACTTCTCCAACAAGCGATCTTACCATTTGATCAAATTTCTCAAGGGACACTTAAAATTTCATCATCTTATACATATATGATCTACCATGAGCCAAGAAAGTCAAGAGAATTGAAGGTTAGCAAATTGGTTGATGGTGGTTGGCCAGATGAATTCATCTGATCAAAACTGGGTCTCCCTATACCTTATCTCCTACAATTTTCACCATATGAAAATTATTCCAAGAGAAAACTTACTCTAAATGACATTGTAAACAACTTTCATGTTAATACCTAGATCTAGGTTTTCTTGGAAAATCATTTTCTATGTTGAAACATTATAGGTCATTTTGTCTAAACCCTAATTTGAAAGTCAACTTCCCAAGGCCATAACTTGCTCAATTTTTATGAGATGAAAGATTTCCAAGTGATATGAGGCTACATTATAGGTCACTTTTGACCTATACCATTGATCAAGTGATTTTTCCAAACTTCAAAAATGCATAACTCTATCATTTCAAATCCAAATGACATGAAATTGGTGACCATTTTAAATGTATTTGAGAGAGCTACAACTTTGATGAAGACACTTTTCTCATTTGAAGCTCCTATAAAAAGTTAAGCAAGGTGGAATATTGAGACATAGGGCTTGACACTTAGAAAAATTTTGATATGTCAAAATTTTCAAAACATCCACCTCAAATATCTCAAAGTTCCAAGCTCCAAATGAAAAGGTGTTCAACAAAAAACTTGTTCCTCTTGATCTTACCTTTACAAAGAGCTAAAATTCATGCATTTTGGATGAGAAATGCATAGGCTGCGCATGGCTTAAACATGCTGATATCATTTGGCATGGATCAATCTTCAAGTAACAATGCACATGTACCTTTCAATCCAATCCATCTCAAAGCATCTGATCATTCATTTGGACTTTCAAACCATCATTCCATGGGCCTAGACGCGCCCATGCACCATGCTTTCATCATTTTGCCAAAATTGGAAAGTGAAAAGAGTGTGCAAATATCACATTAGATTCACCTATAAATACAGCTGCATTTGCTCAGAAATAACACACACCTTGCGCCAACTATGAATCCCTATTGAAAACCCTGCACTTTGAGAGGATAACCCTGATAAATTCATTTGAATTTGAGCTTGAATCTCCACTGTTTTGGAATTCAATTCTCCAGGAGTCCATTGATTCTAAGCCTTTCCATTCCTCTCCTGCAAGCAATTGAAGTGAAGCTAAGCACGATTCAGATCAAGATCTAGCAATCTCAGACCTCCATTGAAGGTAATTTGCATAAACTTTAAACTCTTAAATTCTCCTTGATTCTTGCTCAATTCCATTGATTCTTCAGTTGTCTGAAGTTCTACGAATATAGGTAAGAAGATTGAGTTGCTTTGAGGCCAAATCGAAGCAACTCAGATCATGAACCTCATTTTTCAATTCCACATATCTCTCAATATAATTGGAATTGGATGAATTGGAGGTGATATTCGTGCTCAGTGAGGCTTTCACTTTAAAATCATGTCCCTGTTTGGAATTTTGGTGATGGTTCATGTTGACCAGTCTGGTGAAGCTCACTGGAGAAGACAACTGGGGCTCTGGCTCCGGTGATGAGGTGTCTTGAGTCTGAGCCATAGGATCCAACCTCCACGTTTTAATCATAGTCGTTCCTTATGATTACTCATGTTAGATCGCGTTTGACTAAGGTGTACGTGGAGCGCACATTTTGGATCATCAGATCTGCCACCTCAATTGATGAGGGAGATCTGATGGTCCATGTATTTTAGCATTTTCTGAATTTCCCTTTAATTCCATTTTCTTCAATAATTCATAATAAATTTAATATTGACCCAAAAAATATAAGACTTTCACCAAAAAATTTCAAATATTTTTATCTTTCATATTCTGAATTAAAATTATTTTTTGGATCATTATTAGTATTTTTCATGAATTAATTGATTTTTCATTTGTTTTAAATTGTTTAAAAATATTTATAAGTGTCCAAATATTATGAATTTTTTTCTCCAAGTTCCTTTGACCTTGTTTGACCTATGATAAATCTCATGGCCATTTATTTGGTGTTTTGATGAGATTTTAGGATTTGGACAAAACATATTCAAATTTAATGCATTATTTTACCATTTTTAATTGAATAAATGTCATTTTAATTGTGTTGATCATTTGTATTGACTTAATTGAGTTTCTCATTTGTTGTTGGGCCTTGGTCAATGTTGATTTGACTTTGTCAAGTTAATATTATTGGATTTAGGGGATTGATGGAATGTACATTCCATCTCCCAAAATGAATGAATAATATTAATTTGGTAAAAGTCCTCCTTTGACCAATTTGTGATCTCATTCATCCCTTTCCCTCTTCATCTAATTCCCCTTCTTCATCCATTCATTTCAATTGGCCAATGACATATCAAAGTCCTAATGTTAGTTGATTGAAAGATTAACATGAGTATGGATGAGATTAGGCCACACCTTTGCATATTTTGTGTGTGTGGTATGTTTAAATGTTTAATGAGCATAGTTCATAATACTATGTCTCCAACATGCATTAACACCAAAAGTCTATTGCCCGGCCTCAAATAGTTGTGACTTCTACATAAGTCCAATTACGATTGCTTAACATAGCGCTAAATTTGTGACACAAAAGGCATAAGCATTCTAGTTAGTGAGATTGTAAGTCTCCCCCCTTCCATGGAATTGTGTGGAAACATGGCCTATTTTCCTTCCTTTGGAAGATGTTTTGGTTCAAGGATCCATGCTTGTGGCAAGTGGGTTGAGTGTTCTCCAAAGAATGTCTTGAAATCAAAAAGCAAAACAAAACTAACCACTAACTCACTTACCATTAACTTTAATTTCAAGTCTTTATTTTTAATGCAATTTACTTTTAGCACTTTATTATCATTTGCCATTATACATATAATTCTAATTGTTTATGTTAATGTAATTTTCACTTTGTCCATTTGGACCATATTGTGTGATATTATTTTGTTTGTGTATACCTTGTTTGCTTGATTGGTCCTTGACCATGAATACACTTAATAATAACAAAAAACCCTAAAAGACTTTTGAGTGAACTGTTGGTTTGATCTTCCCCAATTGGACTTAGGACTTAGGAAACAATCCTTTGCTAATGGACTTGGCCAATGCCAATTTGTTGAAGAACCAAGTATTTGCAATTTGAATTCATCTGATACATCATTCAAGATCTCTCCTGTTCATCTGCAACATTGATCATTGTTGAGCTGTTATGTTGAACCTGTGACTTGTGGAATTCATCTGCTACATAGGCTATCTTGAAGAAGATCATGAAGTGGATAAGCTTGGAAAAGGACATCTTTATTTGATTCCTTTTCTCTTCAAGATTGATATAATTGTGCATTTGTGTGTTGCTTAATTCTAAAAATTCCAAGGGAATTCTGGGTTTTTTTTGACATACTTGTCTATTGAATTGCTCCCATTTGGTCAGATGTTTTCAACTTTAAACTTTTAAATTTTTATGCATCTGGTAGTATCTTCATCTTCTCCCCATTTCTTTAATTTCAAAATCTCTCCCTCCATTTTTCAAAACCTTCTTTGTGTGAACTATTTTTGTTCTAAACTTTGGCCACTTTTGCAAAAAGATAGAAACTTTGGCCTTATGTCATTGCATTTTCAAACTTATTTTCTTAAATCAAACTTGTAAATGAAATTAACTATACTTGACTTAAACTTTCAAAAAAGCCAAAAAGAACTAACTCATTCAAACCATTTTAGGCCTTTGTGCCTTTCAAACTTAAAATTTGTTAAAATCAACCAACTCATTTTGAAATTTATAGCACGAACTACGAGGTTTTGATCCCTCATTTATATGTTGGTACGCAGGCACAAGACCGAAGGTCTTGTCAAACACAAAAATATAATTAATGAATTCTTTTCTCATCTCACCATTCTATTTGTTTGTAAACATCACTTTTTACAAAATTCATATGCACACATAAAGGGATCCCTAGGAGTACCTAGGACACTTTGGGTGCTAACACCTTCCCTCTGTGTAACCAACCCCCTTACCTGTGATCTCTGATTTTTATTAGTTTTTACTTGAAAACTTCTTACTATTTGGGTTTTGTTCGTACTTTTTCCCTTTTCTCTTGGAAACAATAAAAGCGCGGAGGCGACTCTTGTTAATTGATCTCTAGCTTGTCAATAGCTTGATGATCATGAATTTCGCGCTACAATGTGCTTAAGGGCTGAAGGGAAAATAATGTATACATGCTTAACTTGAATGAAGTATCCTCGATAAGCATTAAATGTCTCGTCTCCATGAGTGAAGACTCGTGGCTTTGGCATAGGCGATTAGCGCATGTCAACTTTGACTTGCTTAATATAGTTGTCTCAAAAGATCTAGTAGTTAGTCTTCCCAAAATCCAATTTTCAAAAGATCACTTATGCGATGAGTGCCAAATGGGAAAGCAAACAAGGATCTCATTTAAATCTAAAAATATTGTTTCCACAACGAGACCCCTTGAACTTCTCCATATGAACTTCTTTGGGCCATCTAGAATTAAATTTAGGTGGAAACTACTATGGTTTTGTCATAGTGGACGACTACTCTAGATTTTGTTAGACTATCTTCTTAGCAAGTAAAAGTGACACTTTTTATGCTTTTGAAAAATTTGCCATGATGTCTCAAAACAAATGGAACACTAGCATAGTTACTATTCGAAGTGATCACGGAGGTGAATTTGAAAACTACTTCTTTGAGCAATTTTGTGAAACAAACGACATTGATCATAATTTTTCTGCTCCAAGAACTCCACAACAAAATGAAGTTGTGGAACATAAAATCCGAATTTTAGAAGAACTTGGAAGAACTATGATCAATGAAAACAACCTTCCTAAATATTTTTGGGCCGATGCCATAAACATGGTGTGCTATGTACTGAATATGATACTTATTCGTCATATTCTAAACGAAACCCCTTATGAATTGTTAAAGGGAAGGAAGCCAAATGTTTCACATCTTCATATCTTTGGATCTAAGTGTTTTATATTAAAAAATGGTAAAGAAAACCTTGGCAAATTTGACTCAAAAGCTGATGAAGGTATCTTTCTCGGACACTCTCAATCTAGTAAAGCATATAGAGTATACAACAAAAGGTTACTTATTGTTGAAGAATCTGTGCATGTTTCCTTTGATAAGTCTTATTTGAAAATGTCGGAGAAGGTAGTATTGTTGATGGTGCCGGTGTTCCTTCGAAAGACATAATAAAAAATTAAGAAGAAAATCGTGTTGACACCCATTCGGAAAAAGCTGAGGAGGAGTCGGATCTTAATTCCAAAAAGAAAGAGGAGGATCATTCCATCAATAACAATGATCTTCCTTTGGTATGAAAATCTTCCAAGGATCATCCCATTGATAATATTCTAGGAGATATCTCAAAGGGAGTTACAACACGGTCAAAGATAAGTAACTTTTGTTATCACTTCGCTTTCGTCTCTCAAAATGAGCCTACAAACTCCAAAGATGCATTACTCGATGAAAATTGGTTTCTAGCTATGCAAGAGGAACTTAATCAATTTAAAATAAATGAGGTGTGGGATCTTGTTCCCCCTCCGCGAGACCATCGAGTAATTGACACTAAATGTGTGTTTAGGAACAAGATAGACGAAAACAGAGTCATAACTGCAACAAGGCTCACCTTGTTGCTCAAGGGCATAACCAAGAGGAAGGCATAGACTATGAGGAAACTTATGCTCCGGTTGTCCGACTCGAGGCTATACGCCATTTCAAATTATTTCAAATGGATGTCAAAAGCGCTTTCCTTAACGGTCACATAAATGAAGAGGTCTATGTATCTCAACCTCCCGGATTTGAAAACCATGAGCATCCAAACTATGTTTATAAGATCAAGCGGTCTTTGTACGGCC
The DNA here is from genome assembly GCF_024323335.1 of Lathyrus oleraceus. Lineage (NCBI taxonomy): Eukaryota > Viridiplantae > Streptophyta > Magnoliopsida > Fabales > Fabaceae > Lathyrus > Lathyrus oleraceus. The sequence continues at coordinate 216,957,160 of NC_066580.1, forward strand.
TCAAACAAGCCCTTTGGGCATGGTATGAGCGTCTTAGCAAATTCCTACTAGAGAAAGGATTCTCAAGAGGGAAGGTTGATACTACCCTTTTTATTAGGCGTCAAGGAAAACATTCCATCTTAGTTCAAGTCTATGTAGATGACATTATTTTTGGATCTACTAACATTAATTTGGTCAAGGATTCTCTAAGTTGATACAGGGAGAATTCGAAATGAGCATGATGGGGAAGTTAAATTACTTCCTCAGACTTCAAATCAAGCAACTTAAAGAAGGAACTTTCGTGAGCCAACCGAAGTATTGTAATGAGCTACTTAAACGCTTCGATATGGAAACTCCAAAGTGATCGACACTTCAATGCATGCCGCCGTTAACAAGGATCGGGATGAAAATGGTAAGGCCATATATATCAAAAGGTATAGAGGTATCATCAGATCTCTCCTCTATCTTACCGCATCTCGACCAAACATTATGTTTAGTGTATGTATATGTGCTAGGTATCAATCATGTCCCAAAGAATCACATTTAAAAGTCGTCAAGCGCATACTTAGATACCTCTATGGTACTTCAAAGTATGGGCTTTGGTTCTCTAAGGGAAGTGATTGCTCTTTGGTTGGTTGCTCCGATTCCGACGTTGCTGGTTGAAAATCAGATAGGAAAAGCGCCAGTGGTCCTTGTCATTTTTATTCAAATTCCTAGGTAAGTTGGCACATCAAAAAGAAAGTCGTAGTTGCTTTGGCAACCGCCGAGGCGGAATACGTTGTTGCGGGTAATTTTTGCGCTCAAATAACAATTACTCTAATTCGATGTTCCACTTGAAAGTATTCCCATTTTTTGTGACAACACAAGCGCCATCAATTTAACCAAAAATCCTATACTACATTCGCGCACTAAACATATTGAAATTCGTCATCACTTCCATAGGGATCATGCTGAAAAATGTGATGTTGTCTTCGAGCATGTTGATGGAAAAAATCAACTTGCCGATATTTTCACAAAACCACTTGCGACAGAGCCTTTCTTCCACATCCGTAAGGAACTTAGTGTTCTCGTTCTCTCGGATCGTGTTTATATATGTATATATAGTATATATATATATATAGATATATATATATATATATATATATATATATATATATATATATATATATATATGATATATATATATATATATATATATATATATATATATACTATATATATACTATATATATCATGCCTATCCATTCCATGATTCATAAGTAAGGGCTATATGAAGGCACTTGTCGTCTATCACCATTGGAGGTAATATCGTTCCTATCCATTTGACCTATATTGATCAATTATGTATGTATACATTCTTGTTAAGTTTTAATATTCATGATTGATTGATTTGAACAAGGTGTGGTCCATTTCTATGCTTAAATTATGCTTGAACTCTCTTAGGTAACTCATTTATCATGCATTATGCATTAAGAAAATTAGTTTGAACCTCATATCATCTAACTAGTAACACGGGTCCCAACAGGTCAACTGAACGAGTCGACTCATCAATCTCTGTGTTTTCCTCGGGTTCCAACAGGTCAAACTGTGAGTCGACTCATCAATCTATGTGTTCTCCTCGGGTCCCAACAGGTCGACCTATGTATCGACTCATCAATCTTTATTTTCTTTCTGGGTCCCAACAGGTTGACTGCGTCGAACCATCACTAAAAATTCAATCCCAGTATTTTCCTTGGGTCCCAACAGATCGACCTATGCGTCGACTCATCGCTACCCAGATCTACTCTTTTGGGATTTCAAACATCAATGTGTCGACTCATCACACGTGTGAGTCGACTCTTCGCTGCCCAATACCAAGACTGCATTGGGGTCCTTCTTCGTCGACCCATGAGTCGACTCTTCGTTGTTAGATACAACATATGTGTTTCTCCATATGGTCGACTCAGTTATCAAGGCTTAACCTTTTTCTGCATCATTAATTTCATTGTTCAGTCAATCTTTTCCCTTTCTGTATCACTCTCCTTCACACAAAAACCCTAAGACATTCTTAACAACAACACTTTAATGGCTTCAAGAGCATATGGCAAAAGATATGCTAGATGACCTTCTTCTCACACCGGGAATGCACCATCTTGATAACATGTTTCGGTAACCGCTTTATCCTTACTCTTTGACGATCTTGCTGAAATCTATGATAAGAAGTTCAAGAACATAACTATTATAAAGAAATATGTTTACTCCCCATTAGTGGCTGGACGCATGCACATTCAAAACGCTGTTGAACATGTTAGTTTTCAAGGAATTGATTTATTATTAAACTGCAACACTGAGTGTAATGAGGATTAATCAAATTGTTTTATACCGGCGTGGCTGAAAAATTCGAGGGCTTTAGGTTTACATGCAACATTGGTAATAATACTGTTGAAGTGAATGATGACGTGTGGGAATCTCTATTTGAGATCTCTACAATATCGCCTCCAAATGACCTCAAGATTACCGACAATGTGTATGCTCGCGACTATGATTTTAGGACTGCCTTAAACCAAATGCTAAGGAAACCGTTTTCTCCAAAAGTTGTTCAGAGCACCATATTCCCTACTAATGTGACTACGGGTTTGTTTAAGCCTCTTGACAAGATTTTACATTGGATTGTGACGCATATTCTGCGTCCATAACAAGGCAGTTACTCCCGAGTGGACAAGGCTGAAGTACACATGGTTTATGTACTAAAACACAAAATAAAAGTAAATTGGCCGCACTACGTTGCGAGTAGGATCTTTGCTCTGAAAGAGTCAGGTAGAGGCACTGCTCTCTGTTATCCCTCATTTATTCAAAGAGAAAATGTTTCAGTTCAAGGAATTCCATGCAAATCCATAACTGTACATCAAGAATTTTTTCATAAAACTTTGAGTTTGATGGGTTACACTTGGGATCGGTCAGCGCGACTATTAAAAACTCGTCAACCAGCTCCAGGCACCAAGGCTCGGCCTGTGGAAGAATTTGAGGATGATGATTATGATGATGATGATGAATATGAAGAAGGTTAAGAAGAGGAAGAAAATAACGAAGACAACTCCAACCTATAAAGCACGACCATTAAGTCACTGACCATGGTGATTGGCTTGGTCCTACTCCCGGAAAACATCCATCCAATAATCAAGGATGGGGTGAATGGCAACACACGTTATGGACTTGTAAGACCCCAATTTTGACCCTAAGATCCCTCATGATATCTCATCATCTGCATTGGCATTGGGATCACACCTTGGCATTCTCCTTACCCTTCATTCATTGCTTTTGCATTGGGAGAGATCACCAAGCACTTTTGATTGTATCATGCTTTTGTTTTCATTGTTTACTAACCAAAATGCCAAAAATATGTCAATGTATAGTTGAACTCTTTTGCATGTATTGAGTATGCTCACCTATGCTCTATCAAGCTCATATCTAGGGTTTGAGACCCTCAATGCAAGGAGTGGAATCAGAAATGGTTCACATTGTCTATAAGCATCATATATGGATCCCTATGTTCTTCACATATCATTTTTGATCAAGAAATCACAAAGAGTTTGAAGCTTGTTTGCCTTGGAAGCCCTAATTCATCTAGGTATCTTCTGTGACTTCCTCAGCAAGTTTCCTCAACATATGATCAAATATTTCAAGTTAAACTTCATATCACACCATCATACATATGTATTATCCTCCATGAGGTCCAAAAGTCAAGAGAATATCAAGCTATCAAGTTGGTTCATGGTGGTTGACTAGAGAAAGTCAACTGGTCAAAACTAGGGTTCTCTAGACCTTATCTCCTACAATTTTTGTTATATGAAAATGATTCCAAGAGAAACGTTACTCACAATGACATTCTAAACAACTTTAATGTTGAATTCAAGAGCTAGTTTTTCTTGGAAAGTCATTTTTGTATGGTGAAATATTATAGGTCATTTTGTCTAGACCCTAGTTTGGAGGTCAACTCCCCAAGATCATAACTTGCTAAATTTTTATGAGATGAAAGCCATTCAAATTCCATGATCAAATTCAAGATGTCTACTTAAAATTTGATGGTTTTAGGGAGTTCAAATTCAACATGAAAATGGATGTTCCAAGAGGAAACATTATAGGTCATTTTGGGCCACTACCATTGAACAAGTGATTTTCCTCAACTTCTAAAATGCATAACTCCTTCATGCCAAATCCAAATGAGGTAGAATTTGTGACCAAATCTAAGAGGTTTTAAATAGCTACAACTTTGATGAAAGAACTTTTCTCATTTGAAGTCCATAGAAAAAGTTATTAAAGGTGGAAGAAGTGAACATTTGACTTGGGACTTAGAAAATTTTCAAATATGTTTGATTTCCCAAACTTCTACCTCATAATTCATCAAGGTCCAAGCTTCAAATGAAAACGTGTCCAACATGAAAGTTGTTCCCCTTGATCTCACCTTTCCAAAACGTTTAAGATCACCTCATTTGGTCAAAAAATGAAGGACTTGCGCATGGGGGCAATGTGAGATACCATTTGGATGATTTTCACTTCCACATTTCATACACGTGTGCATGGCCTCACAACATGATTTCAACATGATTCTCAATCATTTTTGGACCTAAATAAATGACTTGATGGGCCTGTCACACGCCCATGCAAGCATGCAAGAGACTTACTCAAATTTTTCAATTTTTGGAAGTGTGTGGAAATGAATCTCTTTGGCTATAAATACAACCAGCATTGCTCAGGATTATGGACCTCATGCCCAATCTTTGAACCTGCAATCCAAACCCTCTCCATTAAAGGATAATTTTGAAGGTTTTCTTTTGAAAATCGAGTTTCAAATCTCCATTTGTTTTGAGATTGAAAGTCCAAGAGTCCAGACCTTTTCTTGATCCTAATCACTTCGAACAAGCTTCTGAAGCAAGGCCAGGCACAATTGGAATCAAGATCGAGCAAGTTTGAAGCTCTATTGAAGGTGAATTTTCAGAAACTTCCTCTCTTCGTTTCTCCCTCAATTCTTCACCATTCTTTGTGATTTTTGGTTGTCTGAAGTCCTATCAAGGAAGGCAAGATGATTGAGTTGCTTTGAGGTCAAATCGAAGCAACTCAGTTCATGATCCTCAAAATTCGAATCCCTGTATCTTTTTATATACTTGGAATTGGAAAAAATTGAGGCCAGATTCGTGCTCCTAAGCAATTTTCCTTCAAATTAGTGTATTCACTTTCCATTTTCCATGGAGTTGAGTCTGAACCAGACCAGTGGTGATCACCAGAGAAGATGACCGGACCTAGGGCTCCAATGGTGCGCTGGATCAATCCACGCCATCTGATCAGGTTCTCATGTTCTAATCTCACGCGTCCAAAGTGATTACCACGCGTGTGCACGCATTGACTGCAGTATTTGGTGGAAGCGCGCGTTTGGCCATCAAATATGCCACCTCAATTAACGAGGAGATCTGATGGCCCTTATTTTTTTTATTTTTTTTATTTTCTGTTTTTTCATTTAATCCTTTTATTTTGATTAATTCATATTAATTTCATTTTTAATCCAAAAAATATGGGACTTCCATCAAAAATCTTCAAATATTTTCCTCTTTCACTTTCTGAATTAAAATTATTTTTTGAATTAATTTTGATATTTTTAATTAATTAATTGTTTTTATGCATATTTTTTATTGTTTAAAAATACTTCTGACTTTATAAAAATTATGATATTTTTTGTCTAAGGTCCTTTGACCTTGTTTAACCTAAGATAAATCTCTTGGCCATTTATTTGGTGTTTTGAAGAGGTTTTAGGTTTTGACAAAACTAAATTTAATTTAAATGCATTTTTTATTTGATTTTTAATTGATTAATTGTGTAGAAATTATGTTAGGCCATTTTCATTGACTTGTGAAGTTTGACTATATGTTTCAGCCTTGGTCAAGGTTGATTTGACTTTTGTTGAGTTAAAATCATTGGATTTAGGGGATTGATGAAATGGACATTTCATCTCCCAAAATGAATTAATGATTTTAATTTGACAAAAGTCCTCCCATGACCAATTTGTGTTTGTCTTATCTCTCATCCCTCTTCATCTTCAATCCCATTGTCTCCCATTCTTTTTTTGTGTGGTATGTTTTAGGAGTATGGTTCATTATACCATATCTCTAACATGCATTAACACCAAAATTTCTATTGCCCGACCACAGATAGTTGTGACTTCTACATAAGTCCAATTACGATTGCTTAACATAGAGCTAAATTTTGACCCTAAAGGCATATCATTCTAGTAAGTGAGATTATAAGTCTCCCCCCTTTCATTGTATTGTCTGGAAACTTGGCCTTTTTCCTTCCTTTGGAAGATGTCTTGGTTAAAAGATCCATGCTTGTGAATAGAGGATTGACTGTTCTCCAAAGAATGACTTAATCAATTGAAAAGCAAAACATCACTAACATCTAATCAACTAACATTTGACTAACTTTTATTATTATTTACTTTATTTTCAAGTCATTTACTTTATGCAATTTAAATTCAAGTCATTTACCATTTCATTTGTCGATTACACATCATTTAACTTGTTTATATTCATGTCATTTTCACTTTGCTCACTTCAGCCACATATTGTGATTGTATATATTTGTTTGTGTATTTAGTTTGTGTTTGTGGTCTTAGGACCTTAAAATACTTAATAAACAACAAGAACCCTAAAAAATGTTTGTGTGGACTGTTGGATCTGATCTGAGCTTTTGGACTTAGAATTAGGCAACATTCCATATGCAAAAGGACTTAGCCAATGCCAACATTTCTGAAACCAAGTTATTATAATTTGAGCTTTCATCTGATGCAAGTAAAGGGATACTCATGAATTCATCTTCTACATGGCCTTGATGCAATAATTACTTTGGATCTGTGTCTAATGCCTTATTCTGAGCTAATCAAGGAGTATGTCATTTGATACATGAGGAGATAAAGAAGATTGTTAGTTGTGAAGTTGATTTCTTGGATATGGCCATCTTTATTTGATGTCTTGCTTGATATTGCTAATTACTTGCTGATTATTGCTTGATTCAAAGTCCAAAGGGAAAGTAGGTTTTCTATATGACATTCTTGTTTGTTGGATTGCATCCCATTGGTCAGATCTTTTCAACCCTTAACGTTTAATTTTATACTTAGGATTAGTCTTTTCATATCCTCCCACTTCTTAAATTTCAAAATCTCTCCCCCTTTTCAAAATTCTTCCTTGCTTGTGATTTCAAACTTAGACTCTTTTGCAAATTAGAAACTTTGGCCTTATGCCATTGCATTATTTAAACTCTTTTCTTAATCAAACTTGTAAATAAATCTAATCATATTGACTTAAAATTTCAAAAAGACAAAAAGAACTAACACTCATTCAAACCTTTTGTAGGCTCCTTTGTGCCTCTTTTAAACTTAATTTTTGATTAAAAGCAATCCACTCACTTTGAACTTGATACCACGAACTACGAGGTTTTGATCCCTCATTTTTATGTTGGCACGTAGGCACAAATCCGAAGGTCTTGTCAAACACAAAAATATAATTAATAAATTCTTTTCTCATATCCACACTCTATTTATTGAAAACATCTTTTATACCAAAAACACATACACACATAAAAAAGGGCTCCCTAGGAGTACCTAGGACACTTTGGGTGCTAACACCTTCCCTCTGTGTAACCAACCCCGTTACCTATAATCTATGGCACTTTATTAGTTTTGATTTGAAAACTTCTTATCTTTTGGTTTTGTTCGTACTTTTTTCTTTTCCTTTGGAAACAGTAAATGCGAGGTGGCGACTCTGGTTTTATTGACGTTAAGCTTATTCATAGCTTAATGGTCATGAATTTACCGCTACAGAAATTAAGTGGCGACTCTACTGGGGAGTAGTCCTCAGTGGGTTTAGCCTACTTTTTATGTGTATATAATTGTATATTAGATGTTTGTATATTTGTTTTGTGTGATATAATCTGCTTGTTATGCTTGGTGATCTTTGAGTGGTGAGATAAATTCTAACCCGAACTTGAGTGCAATTAAGATAGGAGGATGGAATAGTCATGTTCAACTTGTGTGGAGTAGTCCTTAAAAAGTTGGCTTGAGACCTATCTACTAAGTGGAGACCCTTTTGGAGCTATTGATGTCACACGAGTTATTTGTGGTTAAACATTACTATCTCTGATTTAGGTCTGAGAAGCTGAGAACGATAGAACATGTGTAGACCATAGAACAGGCATAGAACCCGAGTTATTTAGGATGTAGTGTGGAGACTGTTCAGGTGTAGACTTAATAACAGTTTTTACGCGATACTACACTCAAATGAGTTTCTCTTGAGAATATTATGGGTTGATGAGTCAGTCATCCTAACCTATAATATCTGATAGATGGAACTTTTTAAAACATGATCTATAGGTTTTTATCCTTAATACACTCCTTTGGGATGGTTCTTAACCTGACTTCATGCTCGTGACTGTAAGACCCTAATTTTGACCCTAAGATCCCTCATGGCATCATAACATTACTCATTGTATTTGCCAAAAGGATCACAACATCTTGGCTCCTTAACCCTAGGGTTGGGACATGTGTGAGTTAGTTTGAGACCACCAAGCATGCTTGAATTGTATAATATTGCTTTTCTTATTTTTTTTACTAACCAAAAGCACAAAAATATGTTACTAACTTGTTTTGTTTTGAAGCTTAAGCAGTCATGTGATCCATTGCTCCTAGGAGGCTCCTATGCCCATTGAAGTGGCTAGATGAAGATGAAAGCAAGCATGACAATAGTTCCCAAAGCTCTCAATCATCATATATGTCTGCCAAGTATCTCAATTTGTCATTTTGATCAGGATAAACCAAAGGGCTTGAGGATTGCTTCCCAAGGAAACCCTAATTCAACTGTGCATTCACTGTGCCTTGATCATGAAGCAACCTTAACCTATGACAAAATTCAATCAAGGAAAGTTCTTTCATTAATAATTTTATGCATATATGAGCCTATGTGAGTATCCTCAATCATTCATTCATTAAGATTTGAAGTTTGGACTTGAGAAGTTTACCAGTAAAGTCATCTGACTATTTTGAGATCCACTGAGACCTAACTCTTGATGTGTTTGTAAAATGAATATGACCCCAAGATCAAACATGTTCTTAATAACCATATGAACAACTTTCATGTTCATCAAAAATCCATTTGAAACTTGGAAGGTCATCATTCATTTCAAAACATTATAGGTCATTTTGACTGAAACCCTAATTTTGGGTCAACTTCCCAAGGTCCTAACTTCTTCATTTTTTATGATTTTGAGGTGAGACTAAGTGCATTGGAAAGTTTGAGATGTCTACTTCAAAAGTTATGTTGGAAAAAATTTTATAATCCTAAAAGAAACACATGTGATAATACAAAACATTATAGGTCACTTTGGACCAAAGCCATTGAATCTTGAAAAAGTCCAACTTCAAGTGCCTATAACTTTCTCATCAAAATTACAAATGATGCAAAATTCAAGTCAAAATTGATCATCGTTAAAAGATCTACAACTTTGATGTTGAAGGTGTTTTCATTTGAGGCTTGCATCATTGAAACAGAAGGGCTTGAAGTTGGTCACTTTTGGCAAAATTTTCAAAGACATGTTTTGTACATTAAACTTCATGGCCAGTTTTCACAATTTTCCAAGCTCCAAATGGCTTTTTTTTCAACATAGATTTTGTTCCTCATGTCAAGACCTTTCCAACCATTAGTCACATGCCTATGTTTGGATTTTCTAATGGTGATTTTCGAAGAAGGGAACATTTAGGTACAAATTTGGAATTCATGATGAAACTTCATGCACAAGCAATTGTAATGCAAACCACACGTCCAAATCACTTCCTAATGCTATCAGCTTGCAAAATCATCAGCTTTTGGGCCTCACATGCGTCTGTACAGGCCCATGCATGGAGGACCCAAAGCTTCATGCACAAGAGTTTGTCACACTTTCCTTGTAGCAACAACTATAAATAGATGCATCACTTCATTCAATTGTCAACCTGAAGGCGCCTAAAACTCTGCTGGAATTGAATCCCAACCTCACACCAAAGGAATTTTGCATTTTCATTTCACTTTTCAAGTTTGATTTTCAACAACATCAGTTGGATCGTGCTCATCAAAGTTGCACTTCAAAGGTTTACATCTCAACTGTTTGCTTCGAATCTCACCATATATTGTGCTATGCTTGAGTTTGCTTGGTTTTCTGAAGTCCTTGTGTGAGAGGCAAGCCAATGGTGGCTTTAATTTTGTGAATTGATGAACTACATTTTGAACACCTGGATTTTCCATCTCAGATTTCTCCTTCCATATGGATCTTGAGTGTAATCCAAGGATACAAAGGTGATGTACATCACCCCAACTTTAATTTGGTATAAGGATTGGTTGATTTGGTTGAGGTTGCAAAACCTACAACTGGTGGCCGAATTTAGTTAACTCACCGGAGAAGACGGTGGTTTCCACCACCGTCCCCACGTGGCTGGCCTTGTGTCTATTGGATCTTACATATAGGATCAAATCCTGGCCATGCTTTTGTTTGACTCTTTTTAATTCGTGGTGTGATGTTGTTGACTCATGATCACCATGCGCGTGCCTAATGTCCCTTGAATTTGCCACGTCAATTAATGAATGATGATCCAACGCTTCCTGATTTTTCTATTTTTCTAATTTCTGTTTTATTTTCTTTAAATCCATTTATTTTCAAAAATTCATAGCTCTTTTATTTGGAATCACAAAAATATGGGACCAATTGCAAATTTTTTCTCTTAAATTCTAGTTTCATAATCTGATTTTTAATTATTTTTGTGATTCCAATTAATATTTTTTGTGAATTATTTTGTTTTTAATAGTTTTTAATTCATTTAAAATACCTTTGATATTCAAAAACGCCAAAAATATTTTCTTAACATCTTTGGATGATGATAAGTCTTTGAAAAATATTCTCATCAATTTCTTAATTGATTTGAGATTTATTTGAGATTTATTTGAGATTTTAGTCCAATTATGTTATTTTTCTTCATTTTTAATTGTTTAAAAATAGTTTCTGTTTTCAAAAAATGTTGAGAAAATTTGTCAAACCTTTTTTGACCATGTTAGACTTATGATGATCCAATTGGACTTATCCAAGTTGATTTGAATTGGATTTCAAGTTTGACCTTACTTTGATCCAATCGTAAGGTCATTCTTCTTTTCTTTTGGCATGACAAGTTGTAGGAGTTTGGCTTACTAGTCATGATCTATAACTTGTGTTTATTTGCCTATAGTTTTATTGACCGGACTCAGATAGGTGTGACTACTACATTAGTCCACTTACGATTGCTTAACATAGCGCTAAATTGCCTTATGGCACACTAACACTAACTACTAATTACTAATTTTTAATTCAAGCATTTAATTCTTGCAATTTACTTTAGTGCAATTTAATTTCTTGCTCATTTATTCATATTGCCTTTTCCTTTTGCTCATTTGAGCTCATGTTTGTGTTTATGCCATTTGCCTTTTGCTCACTTGAGCACATTATTGTGTAAATATATTGTTGCCTTGTGCTTGTTTTGTTTTGTTTTGTTTGTGTGAACCAATGCAAAAAGGAGAAAGGACTTAGAATTAGGACCTCACCTATGCTTAATGGAGTTCAAGAGCAACTAGGCCTCATGCCTTTAGAATGCTAAAATTGATTGAAGAGCAACTAGGCCTCATGCCTATAGAATGCTTAATCTTGAAGATGACTTGAAAGGACCCCTAATCTAAACTCTCTCTTTGTCCATTCCTCTTATTGCATTGTGAACTTTTTGATTGTTTGTTCTTGTGTGATAGGGATTCCAAACTTGAGATAGTTAGAAGGACCATCTTCATGAGCATCCAAATTAAGAGAGACAAGCCAAAAGGAGATCCTAGGAGCTTGATTGAATATTTGTTTGATTGCTTGAGTTAATTGCTAAGTCCAAAGGAAAGGAGCATCTTTGATCATCTCTATGATCTCAAGAAAGGAACTCCAAGGGTTTTATTCTCTTCTATCATCTTTGCATGTTTAGGATTAGCCATTCTCTTCTTCTCTCCACTCTAACCCAAGCCAAACTCATTTTGTGCAAACATTGACATTATTTTCAAAACTAGAAACTTAGGCATTATGCCTTTGATTTTTCCAAACTCTTTTCATAATACTTATTTTGAATTGAACCTTAAGTCAACTTTGAGTTTATTTTGTGAATACTTCTAATTTGTAAATACAACTCACTCAAATTGTTTTTTGTGGTTCCAATGGCCACCTTTGTTAAAACTTTTCATAAACATTAGCCACAGGTTTGAGTTATCATAGTGGTTGATGTAAACCTCACCTTATCCTTAGCGATTGGACTATAAGTCTTCGATACTTATTATAGGGTGGATACCTCACTAGTATGTTAAAGCTCTCCTCACATGGTGGATTGTGGTTTAGGTCGAGTTTTCTCCCTTTGATAACAAAAGACCTTAAGGATTTTGACAAATCAATTCACCAACTTATTTTGAGATTTTTACCCCGAACTACGAGGTTTTGATCCTACCTTTGTGATGGTACGTAGGCAATGGGTTTATCCATTCAAACAACAAAATTCTAAATAATATGTATATTCTTTTCTCATCTCCCCAATCATGTTTACACAAATATTTTCTCAAATACCAACCTACAATACACCTTTTGCAAAAAGGGCTCCCTTAGAGTACTAAGGATGTTTTGGGTGCTTAAAACCTTCCCATTGCATAACCAACCCCATTACCCAGATCTCTGACATTTTTATTAGTTTTTGATTTGATAAAACTTCTCGGTTTTTGTTCGTTTTCTAACCTTTCCTTTGGATAAATAGAAGTGCGGTGGCGACTGGAATTGTATGATTTACTTTTGATTTAGTCAATAAATCTAAAGGTAATGAATACCCCGCTACAGTGACTCACAACAAACCATTTGATTCTTGGTTGATCCAATCAAGTCTTGCCAATATCAATGGAACTTAGGTGCTGATAAGGTGAAAACCATAATCCACCAAAATGGATGATTAATCTTGGCAATGACTTGATTCACCCCTTGACCTCTGTTTGTGTGTTGCCGTGTGTGTGATCCCTTGTTTTTGATTGTTGCATTCATGCATTCATACGCATCATAACATTCATCACACACAAAATAACTTCAAGGAACTGAGGCTTTATTTGCAAATATTCTCAGACCATGGATTATAGACGAAGGAACACTAAGAAGTATAGTTTCAGATGCCCTGATTTGGAAGACCTAAGGAATCTGTCATCCTTTGTATTAAATCCTTTGGACTTCAAGCAACTTCATGGGAAGCTTTTGTTTGTTTTATCTACTGATGTGGTTGAAGGACTCTTGAGTGTGTTGATTCAGTTTTATGATCCTCTCTACCGTTGCTTCACTTTTCCCGATTATCAGCTTGTGCTTGCATTAGAGGAGTATGCCCATCTTTTGGGAATACCCGTTTCTGACAAGGTGCCTTTTAGTGGATTGGAGGAGATTCCCAGATCTCACGTCATAGCTAAAGCTCTTCATCTGAAAAAGTATGAGATTGAAGCTCGTTGGGTAAAGAAAGAAGGTATTTTTGGGTTGACTTCTGATTTCCTCATTGGAAAAGCTACTATCTTTGCTTAAGCCGGTAGTATGGACGCTTTTGAAGCCATCTTTGTGTTGCTCATCTATGATTTGGCTTTGTTCCCTAAATTGATGGTTTTGTTGTGTTCCTCTTTTGTACAAGTGGTTTATTTGGCACTTGCCTTAGACGCCTGCTTTCGTGGAGAACAAGCAATGTCTACGGTGGTCTAAGAGACTCATGTCCCTCACTAATGATGATATTGTTTGGTATGGCTCTGCATTGAGTAGCTTTGATATTATTGGTAGCTATGGTGAGTCCTCTAATGTGCCTCTTATTGGTACACAAGGAGGAATCAACTACAACCCTGCTTTGGCTCGTCGTCAACTTGGGTTCCCCTTGAGAGACAAGCCTACTAACACTTAGTTAGAAGTTCTTTTCTATCAAGAGGGTAAAGATCCCTAACGTTTGAAACAGAAGATGATACATGCTTGGCATAATGTGCATAGGAAAGGAAGATCTGAGCTTGGTCCGTGCGACTGTGTAGCTTTGGAAGCTTACACTACTTGGGTGAAGAAGAGAGCTTTGGAGTTGAAGATGTCGTATGCTTGTGAGAGACCTATGTCTTTGGTTGTGGCTGAGCCATCAACTCTCCTTAACCAAGATGTAGAGGAGTTGGAAGACGTACTTGCCAAGATGAAGCAAGAGAGAGATATGTGGGAAGAGCGGTTCCATGCTTTGAGCCAAAAGCATGAGGAGTTGCAGCTTGATTCAAAGGACAAAGATGCGCTTATTGAACTTCTTGAAGACTGAGCAGAGAAGAGACAGAGAGGGCCAGACGGTGCTTGGAAGAAGATTGTTGATCAGCTCATCCTTGAGAAGGCTCAGATGAAGACATCCTTTGAGTCCGAGATCTGATGCATCCTAAGAAAGTACACGCTTGCAGCCAGATCATCTGACACCGTTGTTAGGGGATCCTTAGGATGATTAGTTTCCTTTTCTCTTGTGTTTGTACTTTGGTTTCTGAAATTGTACTCAGTGTAATCCTTCCCAATTATATGAATAAAAGAAATTTTTTATGGTCAATCAAATTATTATTATTGTTATTATATATTTGCAAATAAAATGGTATGTTCCTTGAAATTAAATAAACAAAAACATTACATTCATGCATCATTTGCATGACAGGTTTTCTTCTGCCATATGTCTTATCGGTTATTCTTATGTGCTTCAGCCAAGGTGACTCATCGATACAACACCCACGCCAATCAACCCAGAATTATGGAGCATTTGGAACAAGAAAACAAAGAGCTGAAGGATGAGATTTCCCGACTGTCTGTCATGATGGAGTCTATTCTTACTACGTAAAATTTGTCTTCACCAACTCCTACAACTCCTCCTCCTCAGAGGACTACCATCTTCGAGGTTGCTACCTCGACCATGCCTATTTCTGCTACTCAATCTGATCTGTCTATGCCTGCTGGATTCCATGGGGAATGCCACCGAACTTTATGCCTGAAGGGTTTGCACCCATGTTTGCTTCTATGCTGGCATCTAGCTCGTTCATGTTTGTGACACCTCCAGTTGTTCATACCTTTCCTCGTGTTGAGGGCACCATCTACCATTCTGAGCCATCTGAGGATCCGAATGTTTATGAGAAAATGGATGAAATGAAGGATCAATTCCTTGAGCTACACAAGGAGTTGAAAGCATTGAGAGGAAAAGACCTGTTTGGTAAGAGTGTTGCTGAACTCTGCTTGGTACCAAATGTGAAGATCCGATTGAAGTTCAAAGTACCTGACTTTGAAAAGTATAAGGGAAATACTTGCCCGCTTAGCCACCTTGTTATGTACGCCAGAAAAATGTCAACTCAAACTGATAATAATCAGTTACTGATTCACTACTTTCAAGACAATCTGATTGGTGCTTCTCTAAGATGGTATATCAGGCTAGACAGTGCAAGTGTTCGCACGTCCAACGATTTGGGTGAAGCTTTTATGAAATAGTACAAGTATAATGTGGACATGGCGCCTGATAGAGACCAACTGAGGTCTATGTCTCAGAAGGGAAAGCAAACATTCAAAGAGTATGCCCAAAGGTGGAGAGAGCTTGCCACTTAGATTAATCCTCGCTTGGAAGAGAAGGAGATGACGAAGATTTTCCTAAAGATTCTGAGTTCGTTTTATTACGAACGCATGATTTCTAGTGCCCCTAATGACTTTACCAAAATGGTAAACATGGGGATGAGGTTAGAGGAAGGAGTCTGTGAGGGACGTCTATCCAAGGAAGAGGTGTCATCCAGTAGGAAATATGGTAGCGGTTTTTCCAATAAAAAGGAAGGGGAAACCAATGCAGTGTCTGTAGGGAGGCAGAGGAGGCCTCATGTCAAAAGAAACCCTCAACCATGTCATCATCAACATCAACTTTCATCAGTAATTCCAGTGTTTTCAAAAACTTCCAACAATCAATCAATGCCAATTCAACAACAAAGTCAACAAAAACCACAACAAAGAACCAACAACAACAACAACAATAATCAACAACAAAACTTCGAGAGGAAGAAGGTCTCTTTTAACCCTATTCCTATGGCATACGCCGAACTCTACCCATCTTTGGTTCTCAAGAACCTACTTCAACCAAGAAATACACCTCAAATTTCCGAGCCACTTCCATGGTGGTACAAGCCTGAACTCTGTTGCGCCTTTCACCAAGGAGCTCTTGGCCATGATATTGAGAATTGTTACTCGTTGAAGTATGAGGTACAGAAACTTGTGAAAAATGGAATGGTCTCCTTTGAGAACCGAGCGCCGAATATGAAAGCCAATCTGTTGCCCGCTCATGGTAACTCCTCTGTCAACATGGTAGATGGTTGTCCTAAACAATATAAGATTTATGATGTTCGCCATATCATATAATCTTTGGTTGCAATTCATAGAGATATCTGTTTGGTCAGTGAGTGTGAGCATGACCATGATGGTTGTGTGGTATGTAGTGTGAGCCCTCGAGGATGTGTCATTGTCAAGAGGGACATTCAAAAGTTAATGGATGAAGGGCTTATCCAAGTTTGTCAGTCAAGGGAAGTAGATGATGTCAATGTAATAGTACCAGTGTCTGCTTGGTCCTATCTAAGACGGGGTTGATTGATCTTCTACGAGAGTATTCAAATGTGTTTGCTTGGTCCTATCAAGACATGCCAGATTTGGATTCTGAGATTGTGGAGCATAGATTGTCGTTGAAGCCAGAATGCCCGCCAGTCAAGAAGAAGTTGAGGAGAAGTCATCCTGATATGGTAGTAAAGATCGAAGAGGAAGTGCAAAAACAAATTGATCCTGGTTTTCTTGGTACCGCCGAGTATCCGCAGTGGGTGGCCAATATTGTGCCTGTTCCAAAGAAGGATTTAAAAGTCTGCATGTGCGTCGATTATAGAGATTAGAACAAAGCTAGTCCGAAAGATAATTTCCCTCTGCCACACATTGATATGTTGGTAGACAATACAACTAAATTCAAAGTATTTTCATTTATGGATGGATTTTCCGGTTATAATCAAATCAAGATGGCACCCGAAGGTATGGAGAAGACCATATTCATTACACTCTGGGGAACATTATGTTATAGAGTGATGCCTTTCGGTTTAAAGAATGCTGGTGCAACATACAATAGAGCTATGACCACTCTTTTTCATGATATGATGCATAAAGAGATCGAGGTTTATGTTGATGATATGATTGCTAAATTAAGTGATGAAGAAGAACATGTTGAGCATTTGTTGAAGTTATTCCAGCGTTTGAGGAAGTAAAAACTCTGCTTGAATCCTAATAAGTGTACATTTGGTGTTCGTTCTGGTAAGTTGTTGGGATTTATTGTCAGTGAGAAAGGTATTGAAGTTGATCCTGCCAAGGTCAAAGTAATACAAGAGATGCCTGGGCCCAAAACTGAGAAGCAAGTCAGAGGTTTTCTTGGCCTCTTGAATTACATCTCGAGATTTATATTGCATATGATTGCCACATGTGCGCCTATATTCAAGCTTCTTCGGAAAGATCAGTCTTGTGATTGGACCGACGATTGCCAGAAATCTTTTCCCAGTATCAAAGAGTATTTGCTTAAGCCTCCAATTCTGTCACCACCTATTGAACGAAGACCATTGATCATGTATTTGACCGTGCTTGAAGAAAGTATGGGTTGTGTTCTTGTCAGCAAGATGAAACTGGAAAGAAATAATATGCTATTTACTACCTCGGTATGAAATTCACCGACTGTGACACTCGGTATTCTATACTTGAAAAGACTTGTTGCGCATTGGCTTGGGCTGCTAAGCGTCTGTGTCAGTATATGTTAAATCATACTACTTTGTTGATATCCAAAATGGATCCAATCAAATACATTTTTGAGAATCCTGCTTTAACTGGGAAGATTGCATGTAGGCAGATGTTGTTATCCGAGTATGTTATTGAATACCAATCTCAAAAAGCGATTAAAGGTAGTGTCTTGGCTGGCCATTTAGCTCACCAACCGATTGGAGATTAACAATCAGTACAATATGATTTTCTGGATGAAGAGATTTGATACTTGTAAATGAAAGACTATGATGAACCATTGCTTGAAGAAGGGCCAGAAATGGGTTCCCGTTGGGGCATGGTATTTGATGGAGTTGTTAATCAATATGGTAATGGTATTGGGGCAGTGATTATTACTCCTCAAGGCACTTATTTTCCATTTACATCCAAATTGACTTTCAAGTGTACAAATAATATGGATGAGTATGAAGCTTGCATTATAGGGCTTGAAGAGGCCATTGATCTCATAATCAAATATCTTGATGTCTATGGAGATTCAGCTTTGGTTGTGAATCAGATCAAAGGTGAATGGGAGCGAAATCAACCCGGTCTGATACCATATAGAGATTATGAGAGGAGGATTTCAACTTTCTTCATAAAGGTTGGATTCAATGATTGTGGTAAAGTTCTAGAATGAGGTTCCTAATTTAACTGTGATGCGTCTTGATAGCCCAGCTCATGCAACGTTGGATTCAATGATTGTGGTAAAGTTCTAGAATGAGGTTCCTAATTTAACTGTGATGCATCTTGATAGCTCAACACATGTGTTTGCTATTGAAGAGGTCAAAGATGAAAATTCGTGGTATTTTGATATCAAGAGTGAAATTCTGGTATCAAATATGAGATGTCGAAAGTAATGTAACGACACTAATATCTGAACAATATAAACAGGATGAAAGATAAAGAACAGTAGTACAAGTGACATAAGCAATTGTTAACCCAGTTCGGTGCAAACTCACCTATGTATGGGGGCTACCAAGCCAAGAAGGAAATCCACTAAACAAAATTAGTTCAAAGACTCTCATTAAACAACTTCAAGTTACAATCTTTTCACCTAATCTCTACCCGTGTGACTTCTATCTAAGAACTCTTAGATATGAGATCCTACTCACTCCCCCTCAATCACAGCAGTGATGTAAAACAAATATTACAATGAAAGAAGACACTCTTCAAGAACACATACTTGATCTTGCTTAAAAGCTTCAACCAAGTAAACACACACTCATGCTTCAAAGCTTAGAGTGGACAAGTTACAACTCAAAAGTCAGTATAATTCAATCATATATGGATGAATGAATGTCTCACAATACACACGATCACACAAGACAGAAACCCTTAATCTCTCTCACTATTTCGTTCGTTATTTCTTGTGTGTTAAAACCAGGTTTTCAATGCCCTTTATATAGAAGTGTTTGGCTGGGCTTGGACATCATAAAACCCTAAAACTATTTTCCATTCGTATCTTCTTATGATAGCTTATTATATCTTGTTGGAAAATAAGTCAATCTGGTTTTAATTACTGATTGAATGGCGCGTTCAATCATCTCATCAATCACACATTGATTAGCAGAAAAAGCGCAATCACACAGTACATAACATTCAGACTGAATGTTCTGTATACAAATGTCTTGACATCGGGTCTGACATCTCAGCAAAATCCTGCACAACCACATTTTAAACACCCTGCTGAAACCTGTTATCTCATGTCAAGACAACACTTGTGACAACTTGTGAAACCTCTAGGTTTTACCAAAATTGATGCCAACACATAGAAGCAACAAACTCCCCCTTTGGAAAATTTTGGCTAAAACATACATCAGACCATTTGTTTCACAAGAGAATAATCACATCATCAGTTTAGCAGCAGAAGTAATAAAACACACATTACTAGCTAGAATAGCAACTCGTAAACACATATTAAACACACATGCGCTTGTGCTCCCCCTCAGTCTGCTCAACACAGACATCACCTTCAACATCACCTGTAACATACACCTCCCCATATAACATCACCTTCAACATTACTTGTACTAAATAGATTATCTCCAACATACATCATCTTCAACATCATCTGTCATCTATTTATAATATAGCATAGCTACTTTAGCTACTTCTCCCCCTTTTTAGCCAAAAGAGACCAAAGAGACAAAATAAATGCCTATTAGTCAAACAGAATGTCACACAGAATGTCAAAGCAGATTGTTAGGTGTTACAGATCCGTGAACATACACAGCTATACAAGCTGAGATAAAAATCCAGAAAAACCAAAAAGAACCCAGAATAAAAATACATCAAGTAATCTGAACATGGCTGCCAAAAGAACCACCAGAACATCCATCACAACACACTATCAGAAAAGGGGGGGACAACTTCAACAAAACTAGTCTGAGGAGCTTGCATCTTCATCAGCATCAGAACCAGAACTGCCACTTGATTCAACTTTTAGATTCAGACCTCTCACTAGAGGTTTGGGCTTCTGTTTCCTTGGCCTGTCCAACATTATCTCTATCAGCTTGCTCCAAGCTTGCAATTAGACCCTCCAAAGCTTCCTTCCTGGCTTTTGCTACCCTTATCCCTGTATCCAATTCTTTACAAGTTTCTTTCAGTTTAGCAATAAGACCACCTTTCGAGGATGGCTTCTTCACAGTAGATGTCATGACAATGTCTTCGACATGACTTCCTTCAAACAATTTGTAATGAACTGATAGAGGAGGTTTTCTTCTACTAGGAAGATCATTTATGCTCAGAATTCTAGGTTGCTGGCTCAGGATAATCCTACAAATCATTGAGGGAAAAGTTATGGGTAGCTTCACTGCATTTGTAAAAGCATGTTTGACGATTTGTTCAAACATAAATCTACCATAATCAAATTTCAGCTTGGTTCCAACAACAAAGATGAACCTTCCAAGGGCATTTGAGATTGTAGAGATGTGATTGGTATGCATCCAATTTGCTGACCCTATCTTGTGCAAAATAGCATATTTCACAGTCAGCTTCCTAGCTGAGAGATGCTTCTTACTAGGCCACTCCTTGACCTGTCTTGCAGTTATTTCCCTACAGACCTCATTGTCTGTGGCTTCCAGTTCACATGAACCTTTTGTTCCTCTTCCTAGAAACTTATTAATCACAGTTGGAGAAAATGTGATACACTTTCCTCTTACAAACACTTTACAAAATTCTTTGTAGTGTTTATCAGCAATGTCCTCAGGAATGTTGACCACAAATTCTTTAACCAGTCCTTCATAACACTGAGATAACCCAACAACAATTTTCATTAATCCAGCTGTTCTAATCAGGTCCATAACCTCTTTGACCTCCACAACATCCTTGCCCAATTCTCTCTCCACAACCACCCTTCTTTGGATTACAAACTTCCATTTTGCTGCTCCATCTTTAAGATGGAAAAAAATATTGTCCAGGTGTACAACAACAACTTTTATAAGGGATTTCCTAACAGTTGTCCTCTTGACAGGGGAGATGTCAGGGGCATCTTCTTCAACATCTTCATCTGAGTCATAAATTTCTCTCACTTTTCTCTTCTTCACCTCAACTTTTCTCCAAGACTTTGAGAGGCCTACACCAGTAGCCTTCTTAGCAGTTTTGGCTGACATCATTTCAGCCACAGACCTACCCTTTCTAGTCTTCATCCTCTTAGCCACACTAGGCTTCAAGTGATAAAGCAAGCTATCATCTTGATCATCCAAACTATCAACTTCTAGGTAAATCACCTTCTTTACAGAATCATGCTTCTTAGACTGTGAAGCATTGGTAGTAGGTGATGCCACAAATTTCTTACCAGACAAAGTTTTCCCTAAAGAGCACAAACCTTCAGCAGCTGTATCTTTTTCAGACCTAGAGGAATCATCATCCTTCTCATTGTGAGGTCCAACCTCAGGAGAGGGGTCCATTCTTGATAGAGGAGTAGAAACTCCCTTTACAGAGTGTCCTTCATTGAGGATTCTTGTGACAAGATTTCTTATGACGCGATCTGTGTGATGCATGTCGTCCTTAGAGCTAGGAGTATGAGTAGAGCTGGAGGGGATATTAGAACTGTTACCTTCAATAGGGCATGCAGAGGCAGATGAGCCAGGAGCTTCGCCTGGGATGACAGATAGGGGAATCACGTCCAAAATATCTTCATCAAGAAAGTCCATAGAGGGCGTTCTATCCTTGTGAGTAGGTTTAATAGTTTTTGAACCAGATGGTGTTGGATGTTGTGACATCTTGTTGTTCTTGTGGAAAGGTTTTTGTTTCCCTAGCAGAGAAGTTTGATGAAGTCGAAGGAAGGTGGAAATGTTTGAGTAGAGGTTGCGTGTGAAAAGGAAATATATGGAATTTCCAATACTAGGTGATGATTTACCATAAATGGGGCACTTTATTTTAAGTGGGCAGACAATATTTTTATTACCTTTTCCAATCCAAATTAATTGCTACAAATTCTCATTGATACAAATCCCTAATTTCCCTCTTAGACATTCAAATTGATTAGCATCGAAAGCCTTTGTAAATATATCAGCTAACTGCATTTCAGTAGCAACATGCTCCAGGGCTATGATTTTATCTTCTACTAGTTCTCTAATAAAATGATGACGAATATCAATATGTTTTGTCCTGCTATGCTGAATATAATTCTTAGAAATATTTATAGCACTCAGGTTGTCACAGTACAATGTCATGACATCTTACGTGACATTGTATTCAGTTAGCATCTGTTTCATCCAAACCAGTTGAGAACAACTACTTCCAGCTGCTATGAATTTAGCTTCAGCAGTGGACAGAGACACACAATTTTGTTTCTTACTAAACCATGATATTAAGTTGTTCCCCAAGAAAAAGCATCCTCCTGATGTGCTTTTCCTATCATCAGCACTTCCAACCCAATCAGCATCACAATATCAAGTCAACACAGATCTAGATCCATGAGTGTACAGCATCCCATAGTCACTGGTGCCATTGACATATTTCAGTATCCTTTTCACTTGGTTTATGTGATTGACTTTTGGTTCACCTTGATATCTAGCACAAACACCTACAACAAAAGCAATGTCAGGTCTGCTTGCTGTGAGATATATCAGACTCCCTATCATGCTTCTGTAGAGACTTTGATCTACACTAACACCATTTTCATCTTTAGAGACTTTCAGATGAGTAGAAGCAGGTGTCCTTTTATGACTTGCATTCTCCATGCCAAACTTCTTAACAATGTTTTTGGCATATTTGCTTTGAGATAGAAACATATAATCTTCCATATGCTTGACTTGTAGCCCAAGAAAATAGGTCAGCTCTCTAATAAGATTCATTTCAAATTCAGACTGCATTTGTTTAACAAAATGTTCGACCATCTTATCTGACATCCCACCAAACACAATATCATCCATATGTATTTGAGCCACCATGAGTTTTCCTCCTTCATTTTTAACAAATAAGGTCTTATCAATGCCTCCCTTCCTGTATCCATTGTCAATGAGAAACACTGCGAGTCTATCATACCAAGCCCTAGGTGCTTGTTTCAAACCATATAGGGCTTTCCTCAACTTATACACATGTTGTGGAAGATTTGGATTGGTAAACCCTTTAGGTTGTTCAACATACACTTCCTCATTTAAGTAACCATTCAAGGAGGTACATTTTACATCCATTTGGAACAATTTAAACTTCAGAATACATGCCACTCCAAGAAATAGTCTAATGGACTCGAGGCGAGCTACAGGGGCAAATGTTTCATCAAAGTCAACTCCTTCAACTTGAGTGTATCCTTGTGCTACTAATCTTGCTTTATTTTTAGTAACCACCCCTTGTTCATCAGATTTATTCTTGTAAACCCACTTTGTTCCAATAACATTTATTCCTTCAGGTCTTGGAACCAGTTCCCATACTTCATTTCTCTTGAATTGGCCTAGCTCCTCCTGCATGGCATTGATCCAGAATTCACCAGTTAAGGCTTCCTTGACATTCCCAGGCTTAATCTTGGACACAAAACAGCCATGTGAGATCACTTCCCTTGATCTAGTTGTGACCCCTTTATTTGGGTCTCCTATAATGAGATCTTTAGGATGATCCTTCTGAATTCTAATAGAGGGTCCCTTATTAATTTTGTCAGCTTCAGGTTCAGCTTGAGTGAGTTAACCCTCATTACTTTTGTCTGGGAAATCAGCTGGGGCATCATTTAGAGATGTCTCAACATCGTCTCTGACATCAGTTTTTTGATCATCAACCACAACATTGATAGATTCCATCATTACTTTTGTTCTGGAATTAAAGACTCTAAATGCTCTGTTGTTTGTTGAGTAACCCAGAAATATTCCTTAATCACTCTTGGGATCCATCTTCCTTCTTTGTTCACGATCAGTCAGGATATAACATTTAATACCAAACACATGGAAGTATTTGACAATAGGTCTTCTTCCTTTCTAGACTTCATATAAGGTAGTAGGAGTCCCTTTCTTCAAGGTTACTCTGTTGTGAACATAGCAGGCTGTGTTCATAGCTTCAACCCAAAAGTGGTAGGGAAATTTCTTAGCATGAATCATAGCTCTGGTAGATTCTTGGAGAGTTCTATTTTTCCTTTCTACCACACAATTTTGTTGAGGGGTAATGGGAGATGAGAACTCATGACTAATTCCTTCAGATGAATAGAATCCAGCAAATTTGGTGTTCTCAAATTGTTTCCCATGATCACTTCTAATTTTGATAACCTGACTTATTTTTTCTCTTTGAAGTCTTAGGCAAAGATCTTTGAATACCTCAAATACATCATATTTTTCCCTTATAAAGTTGACCCAGGTGTATCTGGAGAAGTCATCCACCACCACATAAGCATACTTTTTCCCACCAAGACTTTCCACCTGCATAGGTCCCATCAAGTCGATGTGGAGAAGTTCCAGCACTCTGGAAGTAGTGTCATGTCTGAGCTTGTGATGTGACATCTTTGTTTGTTTTCCAATCTGACACTCCCCACAAACTCTTCCTTCATCAATCTTTAAGTTTGGGATTCCTCTGACAGCTTCAACAGATATAATCCTCTTCATTCCTTTAAGATGCAGATGGCCCAATTTTTGATGCCATAGCTTCACTTCTTCTTCTTTGGCTAGAGTACACATTGATGAATAACTAGTTTCTTGAGAACTCAACATATAGTAGTTGTCCTTAGACCTGACTCCTTTCATGATCACTTCATTTTCTTTATTGGTAATCAGATATTTAGTTTTTGTGAAGTTTACATTTAGACCTTGGTCACATAGTTGACTTATGCTAATTAGGTTTGCAGTCAGTCCTTTAACAAGTAGCACATTGTCAAGGTTAGGGACTCCAGGGCATTTTAGCTTTCCAATCCCCTTGATTTCACCCTTTGCTCCATCACCAAAGGTTACATAGCTGGTGGCATGAGGATGAAGGTCAATTAGAAGGTTTTTGCTTCCAGTCATGTGTCTGGAGCATCCACTGTCAAAATACCAATCTTCTTTGGCTGAAACTGTGAAGGAAGTGTGAGCTATCAGGTTAGTAGCACCAGTCCTAAGAACCCATTATTTTCTGTTGACATCTCCATCTTTGGTGTTTTCCTTTATGTTGTCTTTCCTTATGATGTTGTGACACATGATGTGACATCTTTGGTTTGCTACAGTGTGACTACACTCAGGTTTGGATTCATTGAACCCAAGGCCAGACTTATCTCCTGCCATTTTTCCAGTCTCGAGAATTTTGTCTAATGTGTCAGATCCATTGTTTAGCATTCTGACATACTTTGTCATCTCATCCAGTTTGGAGTTCAAGAAAACTGCTTTAGTCTTCAACTTAGAGATGGTTTCCAAGTGTTTTCTCTTCTCATCCTCCAGTTGTGTTCTCAATTTCTTCTGACTTTCCACTTGTTGACACACTTCTTCTCTTCTGTAACACAACTTTCTGTAGGTAGTGGCTAACTCATCAAAGGTAACTTCATCATCACTTGAGTCTTCATCAAAACCCCATCTTCCAGTCAAGGCAGACACAAGATTGGCAGACTCTCCTTTTGTTTCACTTTCATCAGACCAAGTAGCAACAAGACTCTTCTTCTGTTTCTTGAGATAGGTCCCACATTCAGCTCCAATGTGTCCATACCCATCACATTCATGGCACTGAACTCCTTTTTCTTGTTTGGACTTTTCATCAGATCTTGTTCTTCTTCCAGCATCATTGGACCTACTAATGTCAGATGAGATGTTCTTGACATTAGACTTAGACCTTACATCCATCTTCTTCAGAAGTTTGTTGAACTGTCTCCCCAGTAATGCTACATCATTTGCCAGATCTTCATCAATATCTTGACCACTTTCTTCCTCTTTCTCTTTAGTGTTTGACATGAAGGTTATGCTTTTGACTTTATTTTCAGATCCATCACACATTCCCAACTCAAATGTTTGGAGGGATCCAATTAGCTCATCCACTCTCATATTGCAAATGTCTTGAGATTCTTCTATGGCTGTCACTTTCATGGCAAATCTCTTGGGAAGTGACCTGAGTATTTTCCTCATTAGTTTTTCATCTGACATCTTCTCACCCAGGGCTCCTGAGGCATTATCAATTTCAAGGATATTCATATGAAAGTCATGGATATTTTCATCTTCTTTCATCCTCAAATTTTCAAACATGGTAGTGAGCAGCTGCAATTTAGACATCTTCACTCTAGAGGTACCTTCATGAGTGGTTTTGAGAATATTCCAAGCATCTTTAGCCACCTCACAGTTGTTCACCAGTATGAAGATGTTCTTATCAACCCCATTTAATATAGCATTCAATGCTTTAGAGTTTCTAAGGGCTAGTTCATCCTCCTCCTTGGTCCATTGTTCCTCATCCTTCTTATCAGTTGTAACTTCTCCTTCCTTAGTAATAACTGGATGTTCCCAGCCTGTTAGAACAACCTTCCAAGCCTTATTATCCAAGGATTTCAGGAAGGCTACCATTTGAGGTTTCCAGTAGTCATACTTTTATCCATCCAGAATTGGTGGTCTGTGAACAGATCCTCCGTATCTATCCATAGTACCAGAAAGTAACGTCCCTAGATCTCACCTAGACCCAGAGCAGGATGCCTGCTCTGATACGAATTGAAATTATGGTACCAGATATGAGATGTCAAAGGTAATGTCACGACACTAATATCTGAACAATATACATAGGATAAAAGATAAATAACAGTAGTACAAGTGACACAAACAATTGTTAACCCAGTTCGGTGCAAACTCACCTATGTTTGGGGGCTACCAAGCCAGGAAGGAAATTCACTAAGAAGAATTAGTTCAAAGACTCTCAGTAAACAACTTCAAGTTACAGTATCTTCAACTTCAAGTTGTTCCTCTTAGATATGAGATCCTACTCACTCCCCCTCAATCACAGCAGTGATGTAAAACAAAAATTACAATGAAAGAAGACGCTCTTCAAGAACACATACTTGATCTTGCTTAAAAGCTTCAACCAAGTAAACACACACTCATGCTTCAAATATTAGAGTGGACAAATTACAACTCAAAAGTTAGTCCAATTCAATCATCTATGGATGAATGAATGGCTCACAATACACACAATCACACAAGACTGAAACCCTTATTCTCTCTCACTATTTCGTTCGTTATTTCTTGTGTGTTAAAACCAGGTTTTCCATGCCCTTTATATAAAAGTGTTTGGCTGGGCTTGGACATCATAAAACCCTAAAACTATTTTCCATTCGTATCTTCTTATGAAAACTTATTATATCTTGTTGGAAAATAAGTCAATCTGGTTTTAATTACTGATTGAATGGCGCGTTCAATCATCTCATCAATCACACATAGATTAGCATTAAAAGTGCAATCACATAATACATAACATTCAGACTGAATATTCTGTATACAGATGTCTTGACATCGGGTCTGACATCTCAGCAAAATCCTGCACAACCACATTTTAATCACCCTGCAGGAACCTGTTATCTCATGTTAAGACAACACTTGTGACAACTTTTGAAACCTCTAGGTTTTACCAAAATTGATGCCAACACATAGAACCAACAAAGAGTTTTCTTCAAAGTCAGATTTACTCGCCTTGGGCATCTTTGAAAGATAAGAAGACTTTAAGGAGATTAGTTGGTAACTTCTACCTGAATGGTGAAGTGCTTACAAGAGAAACATCGATATGATTCTGCTCAGATGCGTGGATAGATACGAAGCAGACATGTTAATGATTGAAGTCCATAAAGGTTCCTTTGGTACTCATTCCAATGGGCACGCTATGGTTAAGAAGATGTTGAGAGCAGGTTACTATTTGCTGACAATGGAATCTGACAGTTGCAAGTTTGTGAAGAAATGCCACAAGTGTCAAATATATGCAAATAAGATTCATCTTCCTCCGACATTGTTGAATGTCATTTCCTCTCCATGGCCCTTCTCCATGTGGGGAATTGATATGATTGGCATGATTGAGCCTAAAGCTTTGAACGAACATCGCTACATTTTGGTGGCTATTGATTACTTCACAAAGTGGGTTATATGCTGTTATGGTGTGCGAAGTAAGTGTAAAACCCCAATTTTAACCCTAAGATCCCTTATGATATCTCATCATATGCATTAGCATTGGGATCACACCTTGACATCCTCCTTCCCCCTCATTCATTAGGTTTGATTGGGAGAGATTACCAAGCACCATTTGATTGTATCATACCTTGTATTTTATCATCTTTACTAACCAAAATACCAAAAATATATATTTGCATTTGTGTAACTCTTTTGTAGGTAAGGCACATGATCACCTTTGATCCATCAAGCTCATATTTAGGGTTTAAGACCCACATGGCTAAGAGCTCAATCAATAATTGGTCTCCAATGGCTTTAGACATCGTATATGGATCCCCATGAGCATCACATGTTATTTTGGTCAAGAAATCATCAAGATTTTGGAATTGGTTTTCCTTGGAAACCCTAGTTCATCTGGGTATCTTGTTTAACTTCTTCACCAAGCTTCTTCAACATTTGATCAAATACTTCAAGGGATACTTCAAATTTCATCATATTATGCATATATGACCTCCCATGACTCCCAAAAGTAAAGATAACGGCAAGTTAGCAAGTTGGTTCATGGTGGTTGACCAGAGGATTTCATCTGATCAAAACTCGGGACCCCTAGAGCCTATCTCCTACAATTTTTGTCATATGAAAATTATTCCAAGAGAAAAGTTACTCTAAATTCCATTCCAAACAACTTTCATGTTGAGGTCTATAGCTATTTTTTCTTGGAAAGTCATTTTTTATGTTGAAAGATTATAGGTCATTTTGTCTAAACCCTAATTTGGAGGTCAACTTCCCAAGGCCATAACTTTCTCAATTTTTATGAGATGAAATATTTTCAAGTTGAACAATCATATTAAATGTGTCTATATCAACTTTTATGTTTGGAGTAATATCTAATTCAACTTTTATGAGCATGTGATAAGAGGATACATTATAGGTCATTTTGGACCAATACCATTGAACAAGTGATTTTCCTCAACTTCAAAAATGCATAACTCATTAATTTTAAATCCAAATGAGGTCAAATTTGTGACCATTTTGGAGGTAGTTTAAATAGCTACAACTTTGATGAATACACTTTTCTCATTTAAAGCTCACAGAAAAAGTTAACCAAGGTGGAATAAGTGAACATATGGCTTGACACTTAGAAATATTTTTGATATGTTAAAATTTCCAAACATCCACTTCAAAATTCACCATGATAAAAGTTTCAAATGCAAAAGTGTTAAACATAATAGTTGTTCCTCTTGATCTAACCTCTAGGTTTAGAATTAGGGATCCCTTAGCGCCAGCTTTGCTCCAAGATTCCAAACCCTTCCATTTCAGAGGATAATCCTGAGAATTTTCTTCGAAAATTGAGTTTGAATCTCACTGTTTTGAGATTCAAAACTCCAAGGATCCATGGCCTTTGGTTGATTCTAATCTACTTCTGCAAGGTTCCTGAGTAAGATCAAGCAAGAACCAAAGCAAGAGCAATCGAATTCTGGCCGGCATTGAAGGTATTTTCCAGAAATTTTTATCTCTTCGATTCTCACTCAATTCTCCATAATTCTCTTGGTTCCTTGGTTGTCTGAAGTCCTACCAATATAGGAAAGAAGATTGAGTTGCTTTGAGGTTAAATCGAAGCAACTCAGATCATACACCTTCAATTTCAACTCCATGTATCTCTAAATATACTTGGAGTTAGGATAAATTGAGGTCAGATTCGTGCTCAGTGCCATTTTTACTTCAAAATCATGTCCTCTTTTATTTTAGTGATGGTTATGATTGTACCAATCCGGCGAGGCTCGCCTGAGAAGGTGACCGGAGGTTTACTCTGGTGGTGAGTTGGCAAGGTCCAGAGCCACATGATCTATTAAAATTGTTTTAATCACGAGTGTTGGTTTTGATTACCACTTATGTGGCGCGCTGACTCAACTCCATCATGGAACGCGCATTTGTGGCCAATTGATCTGCCACCTCAATTAATGAGGGAGAACAAGTGGTCCACGTTTTTTCTGATTATTTAATTTTCATTTTATTTGTGGTATTTTTATTAATTCATATTAATTTTAATATTGATCCAAAAAATATGAGAGTTTCACCAAAAAAAAATTAATAAATTCCTCTTTCATTTTCTGCATTAAAATTATTTTTTGGATCATTATTAACATTTTTCATGATTTAATTGATTTTGTGAATATTTTTAATTGTTTAAAAATAATTTTAAGTTTCCAAAAATGATGAAATATTCTCTCCAAGGTCCTTTGACCTTGTTTGACCTATGATAAATCTCACGGCTATTTCTTTGGTGTTTTGATGAGGTTTTAGGGAATTGACCAACCATAATTTAATTTAATGCATATTTTAATTATTTTTAATTGATTATTTGCAAATAAACTGTGTTGAGTTATTTTATTTGACTTGTTGAGTTTGACTTGTGTTTTTGGGCCTTGGTCAAGGTTGATTTGACTTTGTTAAGTTAAGATCATTGGATTTAGGGGATTGATGAAATGTATATTTCATCTCCCAAAATGAATGAATGATCTTAGTTTTGTAAAAGTCCTCCTTTGACCAATTTGTGTTGATTCCATTTCCCCTCCCTCTTTATCTCATTCCCCTTCTTTATTCATTCATGTCATGGACCTATGATATCTCCATATTCTAAGGCTAGTTGATTGAGAAATCAACATGAGTGTGGATGAGATTAAGTCCACCCTTTTTTCATATTCTTTGTGTGTGGTATGTCTCATGAGCATAGTCCATCATACTATGTCTTTAACATGCATTAACACCAATATTCTATTGCCTGGCCTTGAATAGTTATGACTTCTACATAAGTCCAATTACGATTACTTAACATAGCGCTAAATCTGTGACACAAAGAGGCATAGCATTCTAGTAAGTGAGATTGTTAGTCTCCCATTTTTCATGGTATTGTGTGGAAACTTGGCCTTTTTTCCTTCCTTTGGAAGATGTCTTGTTTCAAGGATCCATGCTCGTGACAAGTGGGTTGAGTGGTCTCCAAAGAATTACTTAAACAAAACAAAGCAAAAACAAAACTACCTTCTTATTAACTAACAACTAACATTTAATTTCAAGCCATTTAATTTTATGCACTTTAAATTTTGAGCTTTTATTCATTTACCATTATTCATACCATTCAATTTGTTTATTTTAATGCCATTTTTACTTTGCCCGCTTGAGCCATAATTTGGGATATTTTGTGTTTGTATATACTTGTTTGTTTGTATGGTCTTTTGACCTTAATGTACATAATAAGAACAAAAACCCTAAAAAAACATGTTGTGTGGATTGTGGGTTTGATCTGAGACTATTGGACTTAGAATTTAGGCAACACTCCCTATGCAAAGGACTTTGCCAATTCCAACTTTCATGAAATCAAGTGCTTGTCAAGTGAGAATTCATCTGATACAATATGGGAGATCCATCTGAGTTCATATGCAACATGATCATATTTGAAGCTGTTACTTTGAACATGTGTCTAGTGCCATCTTTGAAGTCATCTGATACATGGGAATTTGGAAGAAGATCATGGAGTTTCTAAGCTTGGACGTGGCTATCTTTATTTGATGCCTTTCTCTTCATCTTGCTATTTGTGTATTGATATTGCTTGATTCTAAAGTCCAAGGGAAGTTTGGGTTTCTATATGACATTCTTGTCTATTGGATTGCAGCCCATTGGTCAGATCTTTTCAATTCTTAACTTTTAAATTTGTGCTTAGGATTAGTCTCTTCCTCTCCTCCCCATTTCTTTAATTTCAAATCTCTCCCCTCTTTCAAAATATTCTTTGTTTGTGATTTCTAAACTTAGACCATATTGCAAATTAGAAACTTTGGCCTTATGCCATTGAACTTTTAGAACTCTTTTCTTAATCAAATTTGTAAATGAACTTAACCATACTTGACCTAAAACTCGAAAAGACAAAAAGAATTAACACTCATACAAACCTTTTAAGGCCTTTTGTGCCTTTGTTAAACTTAAATTTTGTTAAAAGCAATGCATCCACTTTGAAATTGTTACCACGAACTACGATATTTTGATCCCTTATTTTTGTGGGTACGTAGGCACAAGTCCGAAGCTCTTGTCAAATACAAAAATATAATTAACGAATTATTTTCTCATCCCTCCACTCTATTTATTGCAAACATAATTTTCACAAAAACACATATGCACACCAAAAAGGGCTCCCTAGGAGTACCTAGGACACTTTGGGTGCTAACACCTTCCCTCTGTGTAACCAGCCCCCTTACCTGTAATCTCTGGCATTTTATTAGTTTTAATTTGAAAACTTCTTATCTTTTGGGTTTTGTTCGTACTTTTCCATTTTCCCTTGGAAACAATAAAAGCGCGGTGGCGACTCTGGTTTTGTTGACGTCTAGCTTATCCGTAGCTTAATGGTCATGAATTTACCGCTACAGAAATTAAGTGGCAACTCTGCTGGGGAGTAGTCTCTAGTGGATTTAGCCTACTTTTTTTATGTGTATATAATTGTATATTTGATGTATGTATATTTGTTTGTGCAATATAATCTGCTTGTTGTGCTTGGTGATCTCTGAGTGGTGAGATAAGTTCTAACCCGGACTTTAGTGCAAATAAGATAGAAGGATGGTATAGTCATGTTTGACTTGTGTGGAGTAGTCCTTAACAAGTTGGCTTGAGACACATCTACTCAGTGGAGACCCTTTTGGAGTTATGAATGTCACACAAGTTATTTGTGGTTAGGCATTACTATCTCTGATTTTGGGTCCGAGAAGCTAAGTATCGTAGAAGATTTAACCCTCTTGGCCTATTTAGGACGTAGTGTGGAGACTGTTCAGGTGTAGACTTGATAACAGTTGTTACACGATACTACACTCAGACAAGTTTCTCTTGAGAATATTATGGGTTGATGAGTCCGTCATCCTAACCTGTAATATCTGATAGGTGGAATTAAGACTCTGAGAACTTTTTAGAACATGATCTACAGGATTTATCCTTAATACACTCCTTTGGGATGGTTCTTACCCAGACTCCATGCTCGGGACTCACAACAAACCCTTGATTCTTGGTTGACCCAATCAAGTCTTGTCAATATCAATGGAACTTGGGTGTTGATAAGGTGTAAACCATAATCCACCAAAATGGATAATTGATCTTGACAATGACTTGATTAATCCCTTGACTTTTGTTTGATTGCCTTGTGTGTGATCCCTCATTTGTGATTGTTGCATTCATGCATTCATGCGCATCATAACATTCATCACACCAAAAATTTCAAGGAATTGAGGTCTTATTTGCAAATATTTTCAGACTATGGATTACGGACGAAGGAACACTAAGAAGTTCAGTTTCAGATGCCCAGATTTGAAAGAGTTAAGGAAGCTAGTTTATTTTGTATTAGATCCCTTGAACTTCAAACAACATCATGGGAAGCTTCTGTTTATCTTGTTTGTTGATGTGGTTGAAGGACTCTTGAGTGTGTTGGTTCAGTTCTATGATCCTCTCTACCGTTGCTTGACTTTTCCTTATTATCAGCTTGTGCCTACGTTGGAGGAGTATGCCCATCTCTTGGAAATACCTATTTCTAGCAAAGTGCCTTTTAGTGGATTGGAAGAGATTCCCAGATCTCATATTATAGCTGAAGCTCTTCACTTGAAGAAGTCTGAGATTGAGGCTCATTGGGTGAAGAAAGGAGGATTGTTTGGATTGACTTCTGAGTTCCTCATCAAGGAAGCTACTTCCTTTTCTCAAGCTGGGAGTATAGATGCTTTTAAATCCATCTTTGTGTTTCTCATCTATGGTTTAGCTCTGTTCCCTAACATTGACGGTTTTGTCGATGTTAACTCCATTAGAATATTCTTGATTGGGAATCATGTTCCTACTCTATTAGGAGATATGTACTTCTCTTTGCATCTAAGGAATTCTAAGGGTGGTGGAACGATTGTGTGTTGTGTTCCTCTTCTGTACAAGTGGTTTATTTTGCACTTGTCTCAGACGCCTACTTTTATGGAGAACAAACAATATCTACGATGGTCTCAGAGACTTATGTCTCTCACTAATGATAATATAGTTTGGTATGATTCTTCATTGGGTAGCTTGGAGATTATTGATAGTTGTGGAGAATTAATGTACCTCTCATTGGTACACAAGGAGAAATTAACTACAACCCTGCTTTGGCTCGTCGTCAACTTGGGTTCCCCTTGACAGACAAACCTAATAACACTTTGTTAGAAGGTCTTTTCTATCAAGAGGGTAAAGATCCCCAACATTTGAAGCAGAAGATTGTGCATGCTTTGCATAATGTGCATAGGAAAGGAAGATCAGAGCTTGGTCCGTGCAATTATGTAGCTTTGGAAGCTTACACTATTTGGGTGAAAAAGAGAGCTTTGGAATTGAAGATGTTGTATGCTTGTGAGAGACCTATGTCTATGGTTGTGGTTAAGCCATTAACTCTCCCTAACCAAGATGTACAGGAGTTGGAAGACGCACTCTCCATGATGAAGCAAGAGAAGGATATGTGGGAAGAACGTTTCAGTGCTTTAAGCAGAAAGCATGAGGAGTTGCAGCTTGAGTCTAAGGACAAAGATGCGCTTATTGAGCTACTGGAAGACCGAGTAACAAAGAGATAGAGAGAACCAAAGGTTTCATCTTCCTCTAGTATGCCTCAGCCTTCCATTGCTTGGAAGAAGACTGTTGATCAGCTTGTCCTCGAAAATACTCAGATGAAGGCTTCTTTTGAGACCGAGATCTGATACATTCGAAGGAAGTATGCGCCTGCAGCTAGGTATTCTGACATTGTTGTTAGGGATCCTTAGGATGACTAGTCTCCTTTTCTCTTGTATTTTCATTTGGTTTATGAAATTGTACTCAATGTAATCCTTCCAATTATATAAATAAAAGAGATTCTTTATGGTCGATCAAATTGTTATAATTGTTATTATTATATATCTGCAAATAAAAATAGTAAGTTCCTTGAAAAATAAAAACAATCAAGCATTGCATTTCATGCATCATTTGCATAACAGATTTCTCTTTCTCCAGATGTCTTATTGGTATTTCTTTTGTGCTTTAGCCAAGCTGACTCATCGATACAATACCTGTGCCAATCACTCAAAGATTATGGAGCATCTAGAGCAAGAGAATATAGACTTGAAGGACAAGATTGCCCGTCTGACTGCCATGATGGAGTCGGTATTATCTACTCAGAGCTAATCTTCTCCGACACCTGCAACCCCTCATCCTCATAGGACTGTTATTTCAGAGGTTACTACCTCTACCATTCCTGCCACTACTGCTCATTTTGCACCTAACATGCCTGCCGGATTCCCGTGGGGAATGCCGCCCAACTTTATGCCTGAAGGTTTTGCACCTACCTTTGCTTCCATGATGGCATCTAGCCCGGTCATGTCTGTGCCGCCACCAGTTGTGCATACGCTACCCCGTGTTGAAGACACCATCTATCATTCTAAGTCGTCTGAGGGCCCCGATATGTATGAAAAGATGGATGAAATGAAAGACCAATTCCTTGAGCTGCGAAAGGAGTTGAAAACTTTGAGGGGTAATGATTTGTTTGGTAAGAGTGCTGCGGAACTTTATTTGGTTCCAAATGTCAAAATCCCGGTGAAGTTCAAAGTGCCTGACTTTGAAAAGCACAAGGTGAATACATTTCCACTCAGTCATCTTGTGATGTACACCAGAAAGATGTCGATGCAAACTGATGATGATCAGTTATTAACCCATTATTTTCAAGACAGTCTGACTGGTGCCACATTGAGGTGGTACATGGGTTTGTATAATGCGAGCATCCGCACATTCAATGACTTAGGTGAAGCATTTGTGAATCAGTACAAGTATAATATGGATATAGAGTCTGATAGGGACTAGCTTTGGTTGATGTCTCAATAGGATAAGGAGACTGTAAGACCCTAATTTTGACCCTAAGATCCCTCATGGCATCATGTTGTTGCACAAGTGCATTGCCTCAAGGATCATAGCATGTTTGGCTCCTTAACCCTAGGGTTGGGACTTGTTTGATTGTTTTGAGACCACCAAGCATGCTTGTATTTTATATTGTTGCCTTTCTTATTTGATTACTAACCAAAAGCACAAAAATATGTCACTAACTCTTTTTGTTTTGAAGCTCAAGTGATCATGTGCTCCACAATGCTCATAGGAGGCTCCTAAGTCCAATGAAATGGCCAGATGAAGATGAGAAAAAGAATGAAAATGGTCCACAAAGTTCCTAATCATAATATATGTCTCCCAAGCATCTGAATTTGCCATTTTGATCAAATTAACTCAAAGGGCTTGAGGATTGTTTCCCAAGGAAACCCTAATTCCACTTGCTTTGACTGTGCCTTCTCCATGAAGCAATCTCAACCTATGATCAAATTTAATTAAGTGAGTTATTTCATTCATCATTTTATGCATATGTGAGCCTATGTGAGGCCCCTTAATAATTTATTCATCAAGATTGGAAGTTTGGCCTTGAAAAGTTGACCAGTTAAGTCATCTGACTAAACTGAGGTCCATGGAGACACAACGTTTGATGTGTTTGTCAAATGAAGATGACCCCAAGAGAATAAATGTTCTTACGAACCATATGAACAACTTTCATGTTCATCAAAAATCCATTTGAAACTTTGAAGGTCATCATTCATTTCAAAACATTATAGGTCATTTTGACTGAAACCCTAATTTTGGGTCAACTTACCAAGGACATTACTTCCTTAATTTTTATGATTTTGAGGTGAGACCAAATGCATTGGAAATCTTGAGATGCATAGTTAAAATGTTATCTTGGACAAAGTTTCATAATCCTAAAATAAATACATGTGATAATACAAAACATTATAGGTCATATTGGACCTAGTTCATTGAATTTGAAAAAGTACCCAACTTCAAATGCCCATAACTCTGTCATAGAAAACCCAAATGATGCAAACTTTGAGTCTAAATTTATAATCCTAAAAATATCTACAACTTTAATGTTGGAGGGTTTTCCATTTGAAGCTTTCATCATGAAAACAGAGGGGTTTGATTAAGCTTGCTTTTGGGGAAATTTTTCAAAGTACTTTGAATATGTTTTGTACTTGGATTTTCACAGCCAGTTTTCATCAATTTCAAAAATACCAAAAAAAATACCATTGACTCTTTGACTTGTTATCTTCATTTCTCTTATGTTTGGTGTTGGTTGATGTTGATTTGATTCAGATTTGATCAATTGGATTTGATTATGGTCTTCTTTTTCCCTCCCTTTCATCTTCATCCCTTTCTTTCCATAATAGACAATGAATTAAAGTCTTATGGTTGGTCTTGAAAACATAGGTTTCTTCTTGGTCAAGCAAAAAACTTAAAGTCAATACAAGGCACTTCCCTTTTTGTTTTGGCATGGAGTTTATGGAGCTTGGCTTACTAGTCATGATCTCTAACTTGTGTTATTTGCCTATATATTTATTGACCGACCTCAGATAGGTGTGACTACTACATTAGTCCACTTACGATTTCTTAACATAACGCTACATTGTCGTATAAGTATATTTTTATTTTGTGTTTGCTTTGTGTTTGTTTTGTGTAAACCAAATGCAAAAGGAGAAAGGACTTAGAATTAGGACTTACCTATGCTTAAAGGAGTTCAAGAGCAACTAGGCCTCATGCCTTTAGAATGCAAAAATTGTTGAAGAGCAACTAGGCCTCATGCCTTTAGAATGCAAGAATTGTTGAAGAGCAACTAGGCCTCATGCCTTTAGAATGCTAAAATTCAAAGTTGATCTCAAAGGACTTCTCCTCCAAACTTTTTCTTTGTCCATTCCCCTTATTGTGTTGTGAAATTTTTGATGTTTG
Source organism: Lathyrus oleraceus (assembly GCF_024323335.1). Taxonomy (NCBI): domain Eukaryota; kingdom Viridiplantae; phylum Streptophyta; class Magnoliopsida; order Fabales; family Fabaceae; genus Lathyrus; species Lathyrus oleraceus. The sequence goes on from NC_066580.1 coordinate 216,995,391, forward strand.
CTCTTGTGTGATAGGGATCCCACCTTGAGATTATGAAAAGAGGACCATTGTCATGAGTAGCCAAGTTAAGAGCCAAGCCAAATGGATATCCTAAGAGTTTGAATTCAAATTGTTTGATTGCTTGTTTTGTGTGCTAAGTCCAAAGGAAAGGAGCATCTTGAGTCATCTCTATGACTTCAAGAAAAGGAACTCCAAGGGTTTATCTTTCCTCTCTTATCTTTGTACGCTTTAGGAATAGCCCTTCTCTTCTTCTCTTCACTCTAACCACGCCAAAAATCATTTTTAAAACTTTGACTTTATTTCAAATTAGAAACCTAGGCCTTAAGCCTTTAACTTTTCAAAAATCATATTCATCAGTACTCATTGTGAATAAACTTTAATCCAACTTTGCCTTCATTTTGTAAATAAGTCTAACTTGTAAATATAAATCATTTCAAGTTGTTTTGTGGTTCCAATGGCCACTTGTTAAAACTTTTCATAAACATTAGTCATATGTTTGAGTTATCATAGTGGTTGATGTAAATCTCACCTCATCCTTAGTGATTGGATTATAAGTCTTCCATGCTTATTATAGGGTTAACACCTAACTAGTATGTTGAAGCCTTCCTCACCTGGTGGATTATTGGTTTAGGTTGAGTTTTCTCCCCTTGATAACAAAAGAACTTAAGGCTTTTGATAAAATCAATTCACCAATCTTTAAGATTTTTACCCCGAACTACGAGGTTTTGATCCTCCTCTGTGATGGTACGTATGCAATGGGTTCATCCATTCAAATAACAAAATTTGTAAATATAATCTATTCTCTTCTCATCCCTCCAATATTTTGTACAAATACTTTCACAAATACCAACCTACAACTCATATTTTCAAAATGGGTTCCCTTAGAGTACTAAGGATGTTTTGGGTGCGTAAAACCTTCCCATTTCATAACCAACCCCCTTACCCAGATCTTTGACATTTCTATTAGTTTTTGATTTGAAAAACTTCTTACTTAGCTTTTGTTCTCTCTTTAGCCTTTCCTTTGGACAAATAAAAGTGCGGTGGCGACTCGAATTGTATGTTGACTTTTGGTTTAGTCAATAAACCTAAAGGAAACGAAAACCCCGCTACAGAGACGTTCAAGGAGTATGCTCAAAGATGGAGAGAGCTTGCCACTTAGATTACCCCTCCTTTGGAAGATAAGGAGTTGACCAATATTTTTCTCAAGACCCTGAGATCATTTTACTATGAGCGGATGATTTCCAGTGCCCCCGGTGATTTTATCGAGATGGTAAACATGGGGATGAGGCTAGAAGAAGGTGTCCGAGAGGGACGATTATCTAAGGAGGAAGCTTCGACCAGCAAAAGGTATGCTAACAATTTTTCTAAGAAGAAAGAAAGCGAAGCTAATGCAGTTTCTATTGGGAGGCAGAAGAGGCCTCATGTCAGAAGAAGTCAGCCACCCCATCAACACCATCATCAAGTATTATTTGTCATTCCGGTATTTTCGAACAGTCAATCAACACCAGTTCTACAACAACGTCAACAACGGCCACCGTAACGAACAAACACCTATAACAACAATAATACCAACAATCATCAACAACAACCCAACTTTGAGAGGAAAAAGGTCTCTTTCGACCCAATTCCTATGACATATGCAGAATTATATCCATCTTTGCTTCTTAAGAACCTTTTGTAACCGAGAAATCCACCTCAGATCCCTGAACCACTTCCATGGTGGTACAAACCGGAACTCCGTTGTGCCTTTCACCAAGGAGCTCATGGTCATGATATTGAGAATTGTTACCCCCTGAAATATGAAGTCCAGAAGCTGGTCAACAATTGAATGGTGTCCTTTGAGGATCGTGCGTCGAACGTCAAAGCTAACCCACTACCTGCCCATGGATATTCATCTGTTAATATGGTGGACGACTGTCCCAGGGAATTCAAGGTATTTGATGTACGCTTCATTAGAAGGTCCTTGGTGAGGATTCACAAGGATGTTTGCTTGGTTAGCGAGTGTGAGCATGACCATGATGGTTGTGCTATTTGCAGTGTCAATCCCAGAGGTTGTGTGGTTGTGAAGAGAGACATTTAGAAGTTGATAGAGGAAGGTATGATTCAGATTACCCAGCCTCTCCATGAAGAGGATGATGTGAATGTTATAGTCCCTGTGTTCAAAACTCTAGAAAGAGTAGTGATTCAATACGATAGCAGCAACAGTAACAATGTCAATAATAGATCGGTATCCTCGTTGGTTATATGGTTAGCAGGCCCCGTCTCATATGCATCCGATAAGGTTGTCCCATATCAGTACAATTCTACCATGCTAGAGAATGGTCAAGAAGTCCCTTTACCTACGACTAGTTTTGTTGTGAGCATATCTGATGTTACTAAGGTGACCCGTAGTGGTCGAGTTTTTGGGCCAGTGTTCCCAAAGAACGTTGAAGATATATTTGTTAATAAGAAGGTTGATGTTCATGTGGTAGATTATGTTAGTGCTCCGAAGTATCAGTCTGGTGAATCCAGCGGTTTGAAGCCTAACGATGACGATGAGGTGCTCAAATTAATCAAGAAGAGCGAGTTCAATGTGGTGGAGCAGCTGCTCCAAACTCCCTCCAAGATTTCGGTGTTGTCTCTGCTAATGAACTCAAGTTGATGTTATCACTCCGGTATTCAAAATTCATGATCCTGTTGTTATCAAGTATGATGGCAGCAAGAAGAAGGTATCGCCAACTCTTGTGATCAAGCCAGCGGGCCCTGTCCCGTATGTGTCAGATAAAACGGTCCCGAACGGTTATAATGCTATTATGCTGGAAGATGGGAAGGAGGTGACGTTGCCCTCAACCTCTGTTATAAGAATTTCCGACGTTAGTGGAGTGACCCGTAGTGGTCGTGTTTTCTCGGCTCAGCCGAAATCCCATGAAGACGATGTGAAGAGAACTGTTGTCATTCCTGCCGGTCCCGTGGGGACTTCTTCTTCAAATCATTTCGTTTCTGTTGTGAAGGGTGTTGACCCTGTTGTTGTTAAAACTAATAACGCTCCTATCCTGGTTGGCCAGTCTGGCATGTTAAGAGAGGATGGTGATGAGATGTTGATGCTCATCAAGAGGAGTGAGTATAATGTTGTGGATTAGTTGCTTCAAACTCCATCAAAGATATTTGTCGTATCTTTGCTGATGAATTCAGAGCCACACCGTGAAGCGTTGCAAAGGGTGTTGGACGTGGCATACGTGTATCACGATGTCACGATTGAACAGTTTGATAACATTGTTGCAAATATAACTGCCTGCAAGAATTTGAGCTTTTGTGATGACGATCTTCCCGAGGAGGGAAAGGACCACAATTTGGCCTTACATATATCTATGAACTATAAAGACGATGCCCTATCCAATATGTTGGTGGACACAGGGTCATCACTCAATGTATTGCCAAAATCCATTCTTGCCAAACTTTCATATCAGGGGCCTCCCATGACGCAAAGTGGAATGGTAGTGAAAGCTTTTGATGGATCGTGTAAAACAGTGATTGGTGTATTAGACCTCCTGATCAAGATTGGACCTAGTGATTTCCATATCACTTTCTAGGTTATGGATATTCATCCGTCATATAATTGTCTGCTTGGTAGACCATGAATTCACGAGGCAGGCGTCGTGACATCCACCCTGCACCAAAAGTTGAAGTTAGTTAAGAACAAAAAGTTGGCGGTGATAGGGGGAGAGAAGGATCTCTTGGTCAACCATTTATCTTCCTTTTCCTACATTGATACTGAGGATGAGGTTGGAACGTCGTTCCAAGCCTTGTCTATTGCAGCCTTCTAGGAAAGGACTTTCTTCATTTGTCCCCTACAAAGATGCGAAGTTGGCCATCGAGCATGGTGCAACTACTGGTTTGGGGAAAATGATCAAGTTGGAGGATAGTAAATCTCGGGCTTGTATAGGGTATTCTTCTGGTGTTTCCAATGATCTTGGGCTGTTTCAGAGCAGAGGTTTCACCCACACCGTTGAAGATCAGGAAGCTGCTTCCATCTTTGAAGAAGATGAAGAGGAAGACCTTGGCAACTTTGTCATACCTAGAGGAATCTGCAATAATTGGGTCGCTGTTGATGTTCCAACAGTTATCCATAAGTCAACGTAATGTGTTCATTTTGTTTAAAAACCCTTCTTCCATGCCAAAAGGAGAAGTGAAAACATTGTTGGCATAATTTGATTAATACAATGATATTCATTCAATAATCGCATGTTAAATGTTTGTTTTCCAAATTATTTTTCATTTTTTTGCTTTGAGCATGAAATTGGTGATCACCATGAAGCCCTAAAAAAGAGAATAAAATCAATCTTTTCATCTGCATAATGATTTGCCTTGTTTGAATTCTGAAATCTCTTTTATACTCAAAATCATTATGTAGGTTAATCAAACCCATTGAACATAATGATCCAACACAATCTCCCAACTTTGAGTTCCCTGTATTTGAGGCAGAAGAAGATGATGTTGAAGAGATTCCTGATGAGATTACCCGTCTGCTTGAGCACGAGGAGAAGATCATTCAGCCACATCTTGAGAATCTGGAAACAGACAACTTGGGGTCTGAAGACTGCATTCGTGAAGTGAAGATTGGGGCACTCCTGAAAGCGTCTGTTAAGAAGGGGTTGATTGAGTTGCTACGAGAATATGTCGACGTCTTTGCCTGGTCGTATGAAAACATGCCTAGTCTAGATATTGATATCGTGCAACATTTATTGTCGTTGAAGCCTGAGTGTGTGCTTGTGAAGCAAAAGCTCAGAAGAACTCATCCTGATATGACAGTGAAGATTAAAGAAGAAGTTCAGAAGCAAATTGATGTGGGGTTTCTTGTGACTTCTACATATCCTCAATGGGTGGCCAATATTGTGCCTGTACCTAAGAAATATGGAAAGGTCCGAATGTGTGTGGATTACCGTGACTTGAATAAAGCTAGTCCAAAATATGATTTTCCTCTACCACACATTGATATGTTGGTAGACATCACGACTAAATTCAATGTCTTTTCATTTAGGGACGTATTTTCCGGTTATAATCAGATTAAAATGGCACTCGAGGATATGGAGAAGACAACATTCATCACACCTTGGGGAACATTTTGTTATCGAGTGATGCCATTCGGTTTGAAGAATGCCAGAGCCACGTATCAACGTGCTATGACTACCTTGTTTCATGACATGATGCACAAGGAGATTGAGGTGTATGTTGATGATATGATTGCAAAGTCGAAAGCGGAAGTTGAACATGTAGAGCACTTGTTGAAGCTTTTCCAGCGTTTGAGGAAGTACAAACTCCGCTTGAATCTGAACAAGTGTACATTTGGAGTCCGTTCAGGCAAGTTATTGGGCTTTATTGTTAGCGAGAGAGGTATTGAAGTTGATCCTCCCAAGTTCAAAGCAATATAAGATATGCATGCGCCCAAAACTAAGAAGCAAGTCCGAGGTTTTCTTGGCCGCTTGAATTACATTTCGAGATTTATATCCCACATGACTGCCACATGTGCGCCTATATTGAAGCTCCCTTGAAAAGATCAGCGTCATGATTGGACCGAGGATTGCCAAAAGGCCTTTGACAGTATCAAAGAGTATTTGTCTGAGCCTCCGATTCTCTTACCGCCTGTTGAAGGGAGACTATTGATTATGTATTTGAATGTGCTTGACGATTCCATGGGTTGTGTCCTTGGTCAGGAAGATGGATCAGGAAAGAAAGAATATGCAATATACTACTTGAGTAAGAAGTTCACTGATTGTGAGTCTCGGTACTCAATGCTTGAGAAGACATGTTGTGCTTTGGCTTGGGCTGCTAAGCGTTTACGACAGTATATGTTGAATCATACAACTTGGTTGATATCCAAAATGGATCCAATCAAGTATATCTTTGAGAAGCCTGCTTTAACTGGGAGAATTTCTTGTTGGCAGATGTTGTTGTCTGAGTATGATATTGAGTATCGAGCTCAAAAAGCTATTAAAGGTAGTATCTTGGCTGACAATTTGGTGCATCAACCAATTGAAGATTATCAGTCTGTGCAGTATGACTTCCCTGATGAGGAGATTCTGTATTTTAAGATGAAATATTTTGATGAGCCTACGCTCGATGAAGGGCCAGAGCCTGGTTCCCGATGGGGTATGGTGTTCGATGGCACTGTAAATCAGTATGGAAATGGTATTGGGGAAGTGATTATTACTCCTCAAGGCACACATTTTCCTTTTACAGCAAGGCTAACTTTCAAATGCACGAATAATATGGTGGAGTATGAGGCTTGTATTATGGGTTTGGAAGAATGTATTGATCTTAGGATCAAACATCTTGGTGTTTATGGCGATTCGGCCCTTGTTGTTAATCAGATTAAGGGTGAATAGGAGACGAATCGGACTGGCCTCATCCCATATAGAGATTATGCGAGGAGGATTTTAACTTTCTTTACTAAATTTGACTTTCATCATATCCCTCGAGATGAGAATCGGATGGCGGATGCTCTCGCTACGCTTGCTTCAATGATTGCTGTCAATTATTGGAATGAAGTTCCGAATATTACTGTGATGCGCTTGGATAGACTCGCTCATGTGTTTGCAGTTTAGGAAGTAACAGATGATAAGACGTGGTATTATGATATCAAGTGTTTTCTCCAAAGTCGGACTTACCCACCTGGGGCATCTGTTAATGACAAGAAGACATTGAGGAGATTATCTGGAAGTTTCTACCTTAATGGTGACGTACTTTACAAGAGGAATTTTGACATGGTTCTGCTCAGATGCGTGGATAGGCACGAAGCAGACCTATTCATGATTGAAGTCCATGAGGGTTCATTTGGTACTCATTCCAATGGACATGCTATGGCTAAGAAGATGTTGAGAGAAGGCTACTATTGGTTGACAATGGAGTCTGACTGCTGCAAATATGTGAAGAGATGCCACAATTGTCAGATTTATGCGGATAAGATTCATGTTCCCCCGACACTTCTGAATGTTATTTCCTCACCATGGCCTTTCTTCATGAGGGGAATTGACATGATTGGCATGATTGAACCTAAGGCGTCGAACTGTCACCGTTTTATTCTCGTAGCCATTGATTACTTCACCAAGTGGGTTGAAGCGGCATTGTATGCAAATGTGACCAAGCAGGTGGTTGTGAAGTTTATCAAGAACCAACTCATATGTCGATTTGGTGTGCCAGACAAGATCATTACTAAAAATGGATCTAACTTGAACAACAAGATGATGAGAGAGTTGTGTGGTGAGTTCAAGATTGCACATCATAATTCTTCTCCCTATAGACCCAAGATGAATGGAGTTGTTGAAGCTGCTAACAAGAACATCAAGTAGATTATTCAGAAGATGGTTGTTACTTACAAAGATTGGCATGAGATGCTGCCATTTGCTTTGCATGGCTATCGTACATCTGTCCGCTCTTCGACAGGGGCAACCCCTTTCTCTCTTGTGTATGGCATGGAGGTTGTGCTCCCCGTAGAGGTCGAGATCCCATCAATGAGAGTCTTGATGGAGGTCAAGTTGACTGAGGCTGAATGGGTTCAGAGTCGTTTTGACCAACTGAATTTGATTGAAGAGAAGAGATTAACTGCCATGTTCCATGGTCAGTTGTATCAACAGAGGATGAAGAAAGCTTTTGATAAGAAGGTAAAGCCTCGTGTGTTCCGAGAAGGTGACCTCGTGCTCAAGAAAGTCTTGTCTTTCGCGCCCGATTCCAGGGGCAAGTGGACTCCAAACTATGAAGGTCCATATGTTGTTAAAAGAGCCTTTTCAGGCGGTGCTTTGTTGCTTACAACTATGGATGGGGAGGATTTTACTCGTCCTGTGAATTCAGATGCAGTCAAGAAATACTTCGCCTAAAAATAAAAACAGAATAGCTCGCTAAGTTGAAAACCTGAAAGGGCGGCTTAGGCAAAAATGAGCGTCTCGGTGGATTGAAACCCCGAAAGGGCGATCCAGGAAAAAGTTAGAGACATGAAAAAATGAATATATATATATATATTATATATATATATATATATATATATATATATATATATATAATATATCCCGCTAGATTGAGTACCTCACCCTTGGGCAATCTAGGCAAAAATTAGGGATTTGTCAAGTAACTGCATCCATACAAGACTTTGTTCTACAATTGTCGTCTACCAAAGATTCTCGCTCAGTCATTTATCAATTGAAGTTTTGAATACAGTGGATTCAGAGTTGGTGGAGAAACGGTCATTATGTTCAATGTAGCCCTTTTCCATGTATATCACTGACGCATTACGCGAAAAACCGGCGGGAAAACGAAACAACAGAGCCGCCACCGTGCGTTATTTATCCCAAATGAGGGAAAGGAAACGCTCGAAGTAAACCTGGAAAAGACATGGTCTCGTGACCAGAGAGAGATGGGATCGGGAGTCGGTTATGTGAAGGGAAGGTATTAGCACCCCTACGTATCTGTCGTACTCGACGGGATCCACGCTCGAAAAGGATAGAAGAAAGGTTGCTAAAGACTGCTCAAACACTGCACAAGACTGGAAGGAAACACAGAAAAGACGGAAGAAACGGACTCGGCAGGATATCGCATCCTGGGCCTACGTAGTCTGTCAGACACAGACATAAGAGTCGACGTAATTCGGGAACATGGGAAACGTGCTCGCTAGGATGTCGCACCCTATGCATACGTATCTTCTCTAACCAGAGAAAGAATCAGAGCACTCGTAGCTCGGCTAACGCACGCCAAACAAAACGCAAACAGGAAACCGACTGCCAATCGCTGGACTTACATCAGACTCCACACAAACAAGCAAACATGGAAACCGAATGCCAATCGCTGGACTTACATCAGACTCCGAACCAACAAACACACACACAGGAAACCAACTGCCAACCGCTGGACTTATGTCAGACTCCAACAAGCAAACAAGACACAGGAAACCGACTGCCAATCACTGGACTTACGTCAGACTCCAAACACACACAAAGGGTTTAAAAAGAAAAAGGGCACCCGGAGAGATCAGCTCATCTCCTGCCTACGTACCTCATCTGGTATGAGGATCAAGGCGACGTAGTTCCCCTTAACAGGGAAAGAACTTCTAACCTAACTAGAGACAAAGGGAGATAACAGACTACTAGGGAGACTACGACTCGAGCCTAGAAGTTGTCATCTCCCTATGTTGAGGTTTCTATCCTAACTTGCACAGGAAGCAAGCTAGCCTAAACAGCACAGTCAAACACATACAAGCACAATAAAGCAAGCACACACACTATATGCAAACAATTGGCTCACACAAGGCTAGGCTGTAGGAACAAGCCAACTGGAATGGGGTGTGGTTAGCTATTAACCCTAACATTGAGAGTTAGGGTGAAGCAGATGAAATGGAGATGAGGGTAAGACCTCATAGCTCTTATCCCTGGCCTGGGAGAGCTTGACTCAAAATAGAAAGTGTGGGAGTTCAGAATGTAGGAACTCTTCTCCACAGATGACTGACACAACAAGATCTTGGGTTCTTATTCACAATGCATCAATACATGGTGTGAGCAAAGTGAATGACATAACTGAATAGCAGGGGATGGATTGCACATCCCTTTTATCTGCCAATTGCCTCTCAAGAGGACTTTAGCTGCTTGGCACAAAATTAAACATCCACAAATATTGCCTCTTAAGGAGGGCTTCAGACAGGTGCCTACCAATAACAGTAGGTCTTCCAGACTACATGAAGATCAAGAGATTATACCTCAATGGTAAGCAAACCACAAGCAAGCAAAGTAAAGTTCAAATGAACTTAAAGCAACTTAGGTACCTGTGGAAACATCTAAACCAATCAGTACAACTGTATAAACAAACAATCAACAGTCAATATCACACAGACAGACAAATCCAATCAGGCAACAATGGTGCAAGGCATTAGGAAAACACAAATGAATTGTCCTCAAAGCCTACAAAACACACAATGTTAGAAAATAACAACCAATGACCAATGTAGATGTTTGATTGGCTGCATTGTATGGTAAAACACTAGCTGGATTCTAATGTCTTGACTGATGTCATGACATGCTGTGGAGATGTTTGTTTGACTGCATTGTATGTTAGAATACCTAGTTATACTCTGATGTCTTGGCTGATGTCATGACATTCTGAGTAGTGTTCTGCAGGATTAGCTAATACAGGATTCATTGAATGTCAAACTGGATGTTATGACATTCATCCCTGTCAGCAGATACTGAGGAATAGAACAGGTGATGTTCTACTATAACTCAGTATTTATTATCAGTCTGCTTATCAAGGAAATAACAGACCTGGCATAAGGCCTACTGTCTGAATGTCAAACTGGATGTTATGACATTCATCATTGACAACATATACTGAACAATAAGCATATTGGTTTTCTGCTACATTTCAGTATGCAACTCAGTCTGCTTATCAAGAGGATAGCAGACCTGATGTAAGGCTCTATGTGTGAATGTCAAATTGGATGTTTTGACATTTATTAATGTACGTTGATACTGAAGTATGGACAGATTGGTTATGTACAGTACAACAAATTGTACAGTCTGTTTTCAGGAAAAACAGACTTAGCATATGGTTAATGATTTGGAAGTCAAACTGAATGTTGTGACATTCATTCCTGACAGCATATGCTATATTGTAGGTTGTTTAGTTTTTCTGTTTCAGTATTTTTCTCAGGCTAAAATCCAGGAAACCAACAACCAAGCTACAATTAAGGAACCTAACAAATAGCCTATTTGTTAGCACACTAATATGTGGAAGTTAGTTAGAATCCTATGTGGCATTATTTGTGGAGGTCTTGAGATAATTTAGGAACTAAATATGGAGATATTTTAGGAACTAAATATGGAGATATTTTAGGAACTAAATATGGAGATATTTTAGGAACTAAGTAAGGAGAGATTGTAGGAACTAAATATGGAGATATTTTAGGAACTAAATATGGAGATATTTTAGGAACTAAAAGATTGAAGACCTTGTTTGTAGCAGAAAGTTTCTACTGATGTTTGTAACAGCAAAGGACAAGTTTGCTGCGATTTCTGAAGGCCCAAATCCAGTTGGGTGATTAGGTTATAAATAGCATATCGTAACCTAGTTTTTGTAAGCCTCATAGAATGAAAATTTAGAGGTGTGTGTGAGGTAAACCTCCCAACCTGTGGGATGGTTACCATGTGTTTCTCAGTGTTCAAAGCTGAGAGTATTTGTAACTCAAAGCCTGTAGGAAAGAGTGATTATGTTCTTGAACGAAGCTGTGAAGCAAGTTCAAGTTGGTTAGCATTACATTGTAATTGTAGTGATAGGAATGGAAACTAGAGGTTTCTATCTAGGAGTTCCTAGGTATAGATTGCATTGGGTAGGGATTAAGTGAAGAGTTGTAAACGGGGGAGCTTAACTCTGAATTAATACTGCTGATAGTGGATCTTCTTCCTGGCTTGGTATGCCCCCAGACGTAGGTGATGTTGCACCGAACTGGGTTAACAATTACCTGTGTTTTTACCTTCTGTACGTTATAATTCTGTCTGTTATAAAATAAGGTAAACCTGTAATGCTGTAACAGGTGATGTTCAAATCAATGTTGAGACATCATGCTGATAACTGTGCAGGCTCAACAGAAGTAAGTGCTATGTTTGATCTATGCTGTGTCTTTGTACCAGATGGACAGAAGTGGGTGTTCTTCCATTCTATGGTGATATAGTAGCAGATGTCGTGACATCTGTGAATGTGTGCATATCAGTACTAGGTTTTAATTTGTATAATTGTCTTGCTGTATTAGTAACAATGTTAGACCAGATGTCATTACTTGGAGTAGAACATCTAAACTCTGACTACACCAGAATTTCAATTGGTATCAGAGCAGGCATCCTGTTCTGTTTCTGGATGAGATCCATGGGTGATACTTTTTGGTATCTTGCAAGGAGTTGTGTTAGTACTGATGTTGGAACCTGTGGAAGGTTCTATGATGTCCCTGAATGGTCCCTTGAAGTAGGTGGATGGACTATTCATGACAGGAAATGTGTGGACCTGTCTCTGAAGGATGGCAATTGGCCCTTGCGTGGGACAACTGTGCCAGTATTGAATCATATTCAAACTTGGTATGGTCTTGGAGACTGATTTGGTGAAGTGTGTGTTCATAGGTTGAGTTGTATTATGATTTCCGCTGCATAATACCTGGCAAAACTCAAACTCTGATGTAGTTTCCCCTCATGTGGATGAAAGGCTGCTGTATTCAAGATTTCATCATAACCTACTGAAGATGTCAAAGATACTTGAGTCTCCTCAAGTCCACTCATCATGACGTTCTCAGTTCAGGATGGTAAGAATCACCTGATCACTGATTCTTTTACTCTCTTGGGTAGTGTATATGAAGACCTTGAAGACTTTCAAGGAGGGTTTGTTCCAAGGAGGTGGAACTAATGTTCTATGCGATGTTAGAACATGTTGTTCAACAAGTATGCAACTACTGGTTGAAGAGCAGATGTTTTTAGGTGTCAAACAAAGGGATACTTGTTTGGAACCTACTCCTGACCTGGAAGAGGAGACATCTGTGTGTGCTAAGTTGACAAGGGTAGGGTCAACTGTGTGTGTGCTCAAGAAGGTCACTTTTAGAAATATGTTCTCTAGAAGTGGAGCTGGTTGAGATGTGACATTGTGCAATTGCCTGCTATTTGCCTTATTCCTATAACTTGATCAGGGTTAGACAGTTGTTCCCTGAAGTACTATGTTGTGCTGGAAGACAAGTCCCCTGGATGATAGAAGTCAATAATGGGGTAACCTGACTGCTATTCCATTTAAGAGGATTGGGACCATGAATCTTGTTATTCAACCACCTCGCTCGGAAGTGGCAGTTCCTTCAAGGAGTGAGAATATGAAGATTCAGAGGTTGGTTGAGGTAGTATGCTCTGGCAATGCATATCTACTATTGACTGGTGTTGTTTTTCACTAGTACTTATGGTCAGCTGAAGTCTGATTGGTGTGATTGGAGTATGCATAGGTATAACTCATAGAGTTAGGTGCCACTAGTAGGGATGGTGTATGTCATGTTGAGACATGTCTGTACAATGCATGGATATTGATGTGAAGTTTCCATGATTGTTAATTTGAGGGGGAGTTTTGGTTAACCTCCTCACATTTGGTCAGCCTAGGGTCTGGTTGGCTGTTGACCTGTGTCACATGGGTTCTGGTGGTTGTGTGACACATTTGCAAGGAAGAATTCATCTCTCTCATTCCTAAGGGTGAATTTAATCTGAGAAGATTTTCAAAACTATTGAAGTGCTTGCAAGCAGAAGATGTGACACTAGAAGAGTATTTTCAAAGTAGTCTTATGGTGGAAGTATCTGAAAGGAATATTGGGAAAGGGTTTAAGATCAATGTCAACTTGTGCCAAGTACAAGTATTTAATTGATTATCCTTGGAGCTCAAGATAACTGATGTTCTTAAAGATGTTGGAACATCTCTTCTTCAAGACCCTGTGCAGAATCACAGGAAGGATAGTACATTGGTTTATGATCTACCTTTTTGGTGGCAGCAAAAGCATATGATCTCTGACAAGGTTTCCTGGCGAGAAACATGTTCAGCCTTGGTGTGTACAAGAAGAAGAAGACATCATAGTCTTGATGGTGGTTACTTGGATCAGTTTATCTCTGATCTAAGTAAGGAAGTGCATTGGCTAATGCACACTGTGGAGTTAAGAACAAGTGGCAGCATTCTTAACATCATGGAAACAGCTTTGCTTTAGGAAGTGGAATCCTTGGTATAGCTGAAGGGTTAGTCTCTAACTGGTCCTTCTGAAGACTCATGCATCAGAGTGTCTGATGTCTTTGGAGAAGAAGAAGGGATTCATCAAGGTGTGAGCTTGGATGACTTAACTGCAAACCTGCAGGATGGAGGTTGTTTTCTCAAACTTGGTTCCACAATCAAGTCTATGAGAATATTGAACTCTTGTTCTGTGAAGTGAGGAAGTTCTTTCAAGTGGCAGAAGAAGGAGCTGAATTCAACAGCTAGATGTCAAAACACAATGTTGTGACATTTGGTTCAACATCAGATTCCTAGTTGGTGAAGTGGCACATCAACTTGAGATAGAAGGGTCTACAGGGTTGTAGATTGGATACTTCAAAAAGGTCGTTCTCGTTGCAATTCTTTGGAGTTGCTGGATAGAAAGGATGTTACATGTTCATGTCTTAGAAAATCTATGTTTTGTTCAACATGTAGCTTGAAGTTCAAGTCTCACTTGGAAGGTCAGAATATCTTTGGGAGAGGTCTGATAGACGTGGAGAGGTCAAAGAATGGCATTTGAATTTTTCATATGAGGATTCATAAAGGAGGTAATCAACAAGTGGCATTTGGTCTATCTCAGAAGTGAGTTCGAAGAATCAAGATAATCCACATATGGCAGCTGATTATTCTTGAGGAAAGTCTGAGACAAATTACTTTTGAGCAGAAAAGTAGTAAGTTAAAGACAAAAGGAGGTGTTTTCTATTTATCTCTTGGAGCTTGTGGTAGGAGCTCTGAGCTATCTATGGAAGATTATCTCTCGTAATGGGATGAGAATGTATATGTCCCAATTTATGTTTGGGTTCTTTTGGATCAAGCTGGTGACTCAGTGATATCTGAAGATTATCAGATGGTGTTCCTTGTTATGTTGTGAAGGATGTCCTAACGAATGTTAGAACATTTTGTGAAGTGGTCTTCTGTTCTGGTTAGAAGAGATATTGACACGGAGTGTGGATGTGTTCAGCCAAGAGGGTTGAACAGAGGGTGTGCTCTTGAAGACATGAAGATGAGTCTTATGTTTTCCATTCATCAAGTGGTCTGGGTTCTCTTTGAATTAGGAAGTATGTGAAGGTCCAACTTTGGGGTGTTGGATATGTTCATATGTGATCTCCAAGTTTCAAGAGGAGAGTTGGTTGTTCATGACAGGGGGAGTTCTGTCTTTGTGTTGCAAATAATCATCAAGCTTGTGGTTTTTGTGTTCTCAGATAACAAGGTATGACACCTGATATGCCTGCTATGAAGACAGTGTGTGACTACTTGATCAAAGTTGTGAAGCAAGATCAAGTGGGTAGTGTCTTGATCAAAGTTGTAAAGCAAGATCAAAAGGGGGTATTCTTGATTGAAACTGTGAAGTAATATCAAGATTATGTATCTACCATTTGTGTCTAATTCTGTTTATGTTGGTCTGTAATTTAAAGTGTTGCTTTGGCAACATTTTTGACAAAAAGGGGGAGTAACACCTGTGATGCCCCAGGACAACAGAGTGTTTTCCTAAACAGATATTGAAGATCCTCTAATCCAGAGGTAGTGTTGCAACTGAGGTTCCACTTCTATGAGTGTGAGTATATGTATGTGTGCTGCAATTAGAAGTTTTTATTTAACTTCTATATGTGTGCTGTTATGTGAAGTTTTTATTTAACTTCCATCTGTGTGAGTGTGCTGCTACTCTGAGTGTATTAGCTAGGTTAATTTCCTGCTAGATGTGTCTTTTCCGCTGCTATGGACTCTGTTGTGAAGCCAAAGTGTTTTAGCCAAAAATTTGCCAAAGGGGGAGTTTGTAGATGTTTAATTGGCTCAATGTATTGTAAAACACTAGCTGGATTCTAATGTCTTGACTGATGTCATGACATGCTGTGGAGATGTTTGTTTGACTGCATTGTATGTTAGAATACCTAGTTGTACTATGATGTCTTGGCTGATGTCATGACATTCTGAGTAGTGTTCTGCAGGATTAGCTAATACAGGATTCATTGAATGTCAAACTGGATGTTATGACATTCATCCCTGTCAGCAGATACTGAGGAATAGAACAGGTGGTGTTCTACTATAACTCAGTATTTATTATCAGTCTGCTTATCAAGGAAATAAAAGACCTGGCATAAGGCCTACTGTCTGAATGTCAAACTGGATGTTATGACATTCATCATTGACAGCATATACTGAACAATAAGCAGATTGGTTTTCTGCTACATTTCAGTATGCAACTCAGTCTGCTTATCAAGAGGATAACAGACCCGAT
Organism: Lathyrus oleraceus; assembly: GCF_024323335.1. Classification (NCBI taxonomy): domain Eukaryota; kingdom Viridiplantae; phylum Streptophyta; class Magnoliopsida; order Fabales; family Fabaceae; genus Lathyrus; species Lathyrus oleraceus. Next base: position 217,011,388 of record NC_066580.1, read on the forward strand.
GTAAGGCTCTATGTGTGAATGTCAAATTGGATGTTTTGACATTTATTAATGTACGCTGATACTGAAGTATGGACAAATTGGTTATGTACAGTACAGCAAATTGTACAGTCTGTTTTCAGGAAAAACAGACTTAGCATATGGTTAATGATTTGGAAGTCAAACTGAATGTTGTGACATTCAATCCTGACAGCATATGCTATATTGTAGGTTGTTTAGTTTTTCTGTTTCAGCATTTTTCTCAGGCTAAAATCCAGGAAACCAACAACTAAGCTACAATTAAGGAACCTAACAAATATCCTATTTGTTAGCACACTAATATGTGGAAATTAGTTAGAATCCTATGTGGCATTATTTGTGGAGGTCTTGAGATATTTTAGGAACTAAATATGGAGATATTTTAGGAACTAAATATGGAGATATTTTAGGAACTAAATATGGAGATATTGTAGGAACTAAATATGGAGATATTTTAGGAACTAAATATGGAGATATTTTAGGAACTAAAAGATTGAAGACCATGTTTGTAGCAGAAAGTTTCTGCTGATGTTTGTAACAGCAAAGAACAAGTTTGCTGCGATTTCTGAAGGCCCAAATCCAGTTGGGTGATTAGGTTATAAATAGCATATTGTAACCTAGTTTTTGTAAGCCTCATAGAATGAAAATTTAGAGGTGTGTGTGAGGTAAACCTCCCAACCTGTGGGATGGTTACCATTTGTTTCTCAGTGTTCAAAGCTGAGAGTATTTGTAACTCAAGGCCTGTAGGAAAGAGTGATTATGTTCTTGAACGAAGCTGTGAAGCAAGTTCAAGTTGGTTAGCATTACATTGTAATTATAGTGATAGGAATGGAAACTGGAGGTTTCTATCTAGGAGTTCCTAAGTATAGATTGCATTGGGTAGGGATTAAGTGAAGAGTTGTAAACGGGGGAGTTTAACTCTGAATTAATACTGCTGATAGTGGATCTTCTTCCTGGCTTGGTATGCCCCCAGACGTAGGTGATGTTGCACCGAACTGGGTTAACAATTACCTGTGTTTTTACCTTCTGTATGTTATAATTCTGTCTGTTATAAAATAAGGTAAACCTGTAATGCTGTAACAGGTGATGTTCAAATCAATGTTGAGACATCATGCTGATAACTGTGCAGGCTCAACAGAAGTAAGTGCTATGTTTGATCTATGCTGTGTCTTTGTACCAGATGGACAGAACTGGGTGTTCTTCCATTCTATGGTGATATAGTAGCAGATGTCGTGACATCTGTGAATGTGTGCATATCAGTACTAGGTTTTAATTTGTATAACTGTCTTGCTGTATTAGTAACAATGTTAGACCATATGTCATTACTTGGAGTAGAACATCTAAACTCTGACTACACCAGAATTTCAACCAAGCTCAAAATGAAGGAGCATCATCACTCATGGAGATGTATACTTGAACCTGAAAGTCACAATCCAAATGGTAAGTCCAAACAACTAGGTAAAAGCCTAGGGTCAAAAGAAGATCAAAAATCCAAAACAGAACCTCAAACTCAACACAAAGCATATTTAATCACTCAAGAATAAGTCCTAAAAAGAACCAAATCATAATCAATAAGCAAGTCCATGTACCAAGCATGTTAAGTCAATGACCAATTCAAGGCATCCAAATGATCAACATGAATGAAAATTCTCAATCAAAACAGAAATGATTCAAATAATTCTAGAAAAATTCATGAGCAATCAAGACATCCACAACATCCATCACACAAAAAATCAAAAGCATTTGAGATCATTTGGCATGGCAATCACATTGTACAAGTCAGACAACCAAATGTGTGACACAAATTGTCACACCAAGCTAACACAATCATAAAACAGAAATGATACATGGGAAAAATGTCAAACCAAAGCCAAAATGTTCATCAATGTGTCTAGAATCAGCATGCAAAATTTCAAGTTCATTGGATTATTTTTGAGCATTTTATGATGGAAAGAACAAGGCATTATCACACATGCATATGTATTCAATCATCCTAGAACAAATTATTTTTCCAGCCAGGCACAACTTGCAAATTCATGCTCATAAAAAACTAGACAGAATAAGGAGCATTTTGCAAAAATTTGGGATTAAATTGGATGAGTTTTCAATTTGTTATGATTTTATGAAGTTGAGGAAAAAAATTGAAATCAAATGAACCAAGCATGGCCAAATAGGGAGGGAAACATGGAAAATGGAAGGCAATTTGAAAATTTCGCTCGCTCAGTATCGAACCCTTGCCACATTTGAATTTGGCGCCCAACCTAAAATGACAGCGTTTTGACTTAAGCCCTAGCGCTGGAAACAATTCCCAGAATTCGTAGCTAAACATGAACAATGGTAGCAAATTCGAAGCAAACTCGTGGCTAGTTCTGGAAAATGATGATCTTCATCTTCCTCATGAAGATGAAGATGAACTTCAAAGGCCAATTTCCAAAAAATCTAAAAAACGTCCAGAAATCAACAAAACTTATACCATTCGATTCCTTGTTCCATGTACATTCATGATTAAACCACAAATTATGCTAAAACATCAAAACAAGCTCGGATCGAAGAAAATAAGAAATGACATCCAAACTTCAAACACATGTATCTTCATGAATAATGCACCATTTCACTCAAATTTTATACCAGAATCATCACCAATCAAAGATCTACATGAATATCATAATGAATTGGAGAATAAATGAGATCGAAAATCAACCTCTTGAAGAGCAGCAAGCTGGAATCGTGTGCTACAAGCTCAACAATGCCTCAAATCTCTTCTACAATGCTTGCTGATGTGATTGATGATGAATTGGATGCTCCAGCATGCACGAATTTAGCTCAATTTGCAAACTCCATTGAACCTTCAAGCTTCGAGTATGGTCCAAACTGGCACGATTTCTTCCAATTCCACGTCCAATTTGCTTCAAGAACACCTCCTAATCATGAATCCATCAATAGAAATGGCTTTTGTGTGAAGAATTTGGAAAATATTTTGAGAAAAAAATTTGGTTGATTTTGAATCTAGATCTGAAAACTGTGGTTAATGATGAAAGCAGTTGTGATTAACATTATATATCCCTTGCTAATGATGCTGAAATCATGTTTAAGCCAAATCCAAGTGAGATTATCAAGTTATGAAGTGTATGCACCAATTGTGTTTCAACCCCATGCATGAGGTAGCCACGTGAACAATGCTCAAATCTGATCCAAATCCACTTAAACAAGGCCCATGCAAGCTTTGGAATTGATATTTTATGCATATAATCATCCAAATTGATTTTATGAAATTTCCTTCAAAAAACTTCATGAATGAGCACATGATCATACAAGTGAAATTCAAGCCATGTAATGGATGTTTTGGAAAGTGCATGTCATGATGAACAAAATGCAAAAAGAACCACCAAAATTGGAGCCTTGGTTCAAAAGTTATTCCCATTTGAATTTTTAAGCACACTTTTCCATGATTGGATCATATCTCCTCAACCACACATTAGAAATTCATGATCTTGGATTTTTTGGAAATGGGAGAGAAAGATATTCAACTTTCATGTTGGACAAAATTTCATTTGAAGCTTTATTGATGATGTAAAATTGAGTTGAAGTTGGTCCAAAAACTTTCCATTTTTGGAAATTTCAAATTATAGGTCACTTGCTATTTCGGGAAATTCTTGACCTGACTTCAAATTCTTCAATGTGAGTGTTTGAAATGTCAAATGAGACTTGTTTGAACATGAATGAATTATCTCTAATCACTTCCCACCTCCAAATCCACAGTTGACTTTGTAGTTGACTTCTGTTGACTTTTATGGGCCTCAGATGACTTGTACATGCACTGATGAATTTTGAGCCTTCAACACTTGGCCAAGTTGCTTCAAAATGATCCTTGAATCATGTAAGCTCATTGGAACGACCCTAGGGCTTTGATTTCCTGGAAAATGCTCTTGCTCTCTTACACAGTTGAATTTCCTGACCAGTCTTGACTGATGAGATGTAACATGCTATGTAATGCTAATGCAATCTTAATCACCTAAAAATGAAATGTAGGTACAAATGGGAGGTGCAAATTTGAGGTGCTACAGCTGCCCCTATTCAATCAACGTGGAACCTGAACGAATGAGAGCAACGACTGTCAGACCTTAAAGGTACACAAGGATTGAATGCCAAAGAACCGTAGAAATTTGCACTCTGCGGGGATCCAAGAACAGAAAGTTCACCAACGACAAGACGTCTACCAACGACTTCACTTGGGATTTTTATTTTTTCAGAAAAAGGAACTACAACCATACATCAACAGGTGATTAATAGGAGAAAGAGGTACAACCATACGTCAACGGACGAATGGGAAAAACTCGACGTTTACCAACACCAACGGAGAGGTGACCAGACATCCACGGATGACCTGGGGAAAGAGACACAATCATACGTCAACGGACGAATGGGAAAAAACTCAACGTTTATCGACACCAACGGAGAGGTGACCAGACATTAACGAATGACTGGGAGAAAGGATACAGCTAGACATCAACGGATGAATAGGAAAAACTCAACGTTTATCGATACCAACGGAGAGGTGACCAGACATCAACAGATGAATGGAAAGACTCGACCAGACGTCAACGGACGAACGGGAGAAGCTCGACGTTTACCGATACCAACAAAGAGGTGACCAGACATCAACGGATGAACTGGGAAGACTCGACCAGACGTCAACGGACGAACGGTAGAAGCTCGACGTTTATCGACACCAACGAAGAGGTGACCAGACATCAACGGATGAACTGGGAAATGATACAATGTTTACCAACATCGAAAGATGATGCGTACAGAAGTGAAGCAAGACCAGACATTTACCGATGACTGGGAGAAAGACTCGATGTTTACCGACATCGAAAGATGATGTTTACCGACACCAAAAAAAAGAGGATCAGACATTTACCGATGACTGGAGTGAGACTTGATGTTTACCGACACCGAAACAATGGTGCATACCGACACCAAAGAAAAGACGATCAGACATTTACCGATGACTGGAGTGAGACTCGATGTTTACTGACACCGAAACAATGGTGTTTAGCGACACTAAAAAAAAAGACGATCAGACATTTACCGATGACTGGAGTGAGACTCGATGTTTACCGACACCGAAACAATGGTGTTTACCGACACTAAAAAAAAGACGATCAGACATTTACCGATGACTGGAGTGAGACTCGATGTTTACCGACACCGAAACAATGGTGTTTACCGACACTAAAAAAAAAGAACACACACGGGTACGGACATGACACCAACCGGTATCACCAGGGATGACATCTACGTATGTCAAGGCAAGGCTAAACACTTGTTGGGGATCTCATTGGGGAGAATCAAGCTTTCCTCTCACCTGCGGGTGAGGAAATAAACCTCTGGGGAATTACCACTCTTGAATGCTATCTGTCAAGAGCAACTGTAGCAAATGTGCCGTACAGATGTTGAACAATGATCTGCCTCTGCCGGGGATATGGTCTGATTAGGTTTAACACATGAATGCATATGTTTGAATTTTTCTATGGCGTAATGCTCCATGTTGAATGGAAATGCTACGCGATTTAAGGATGTAATGATTACTACATGCAAGATGCAAATGATGAAAACTCCTGCTGGGGAGCAAACGGATCGCTCTGCTGAGCGCACACATCTGATTAGATTCTCCGACTCGCTGGGGAGATGCACTGTTGGGGGTGCTTTGCTGATCTGATACTCTGGAGACGGCAGAGGAAACCAGGTCAACTCTAGGGAGACTCTGTCTGAGGAACACGCCAACTTCTCAACCGTGCTGGCGAATAGCATTGCTGCTGGAGAAAGGATAAACCCCACCAAGGACAACTTCGCTGAATCCAATCCTCTTGGGGACTCCGCTAGGGAAACAACCCATGCTCACCTCTGCTGAGGATAGCAGCCAATCCATAGGTAGGATAAACTCTACTGGGGATAATTTTCACCGAACCTGATCCACTTGGGGAACTCGCTGGGGAAAACCATCAACACAAACCTCTGCTGGGGAGATCTGCTAGGGGAAAACATTCACAACTATGACGGGGAAAGGCATCCACAACCCTGCTGGGGATTACAGTACTTCATACCCGACTGCTGAGGAACAAACTACTCACTGATACCTCCGGTGGGGATACAACAAACTTCAGATTCAGTGGGGATTAACAGCTTTCAGACTAGCTGGGGATAGAATGGCCTTTGAACCTGCTACCCGACTGCTGGGGAAGAACAATTCTAACAGCTTTCAGACTTGCTAGGGGAAACGGCCATTCTCAAGCCTGCTGGGGAAACATCCTCAACCCTTAGGAACAATCTACCCACCGACACTTCCACTGGGGATATGGCGACCTTCAGGCTTACTGAGGAGACACCGATCTCGAATTTGCTAGGGAGATAACACTCTCCAACCCACTGGGGAGATACGGCCTATTTGACATGGAACGCCCATCGATTCGTCTAACCCTGGCATTTACCATCCAACCATAGTGTCAACTTCCCACTTTTGAGGACTCCCAGACTCGTCCGGTCTTTTCTGATCCATCACCCAGTATTCTCGTCTTTTCTTTGCTTCGAGGCAATTGATCTCCTCGGATCCGGGCAAACTCTTCAATCTTCAGACATTGAAGAGTCTTCTTGATTACCCTCTAGGATCGTCGTCGCAATTCTTTCATCTCTTCACCGTTCTTCTATCCCTTGCCCCTGATTGGACTCTGCAGGGATCTTCTGTCAAAATGTTACCCATCACCAACTGCAAGTGAATGAAGATATCTAACAGCACCTACAAAGAGATCGTTAGATAAAAGCGTGCCCCAGGCGTGCCAATATTTCAACACCTAGGTCACTCAAACTTCCGAATAAGATTTCCAGATTCCAATCTTATAAGCATGCATCGGAAGAGATCTCCATGTTTCAAAATGCAAACATTCTTTATCAAACTAAACGGATGTTTTTGCAATCAAAGCGGTAATGAAGACAAAAACAAAATTATTTGACTGCACATGCATTTTATTGACTGAAAAAAAGGTGGCTCATAACCGAGCAACACAAGAAACAATCCCTAGAAAGAGGTGATTCCTTACAAAAGGAAAAATCTATCCTACTGGCAATGTGAAACCGTGATCTCATCGGGTTCTAACTTGGTTACACCTCGTATGTCCTCAAGACTTCCCGCACTTTCTGTCTTCTAAACAAGACGCTTCCGATCGATGTCTGTCGGAGATTATCCAAGTCGTATCCCAAGCACAAACGATCATGCTAGACGCAGTTGTTCGTTTCAGTCCCTCTTTTTCCTGGACCGCCCTTTCGGGTTTTCAGTCCACCGGGATACCCTTTTTTGCCTAAGCCGCCCTTGCGGGTTTTCGACTTACCGAGTGTACAAATTCTTTTCATTCTTTATCCCTAACTTTTGCCCGAACCTTTTTTCTTTCTTCTTTTTTTTTCGGTTCGCCGGGATGCCCTTTTTTGCCTGGGCTCTTTTATTCTTTTCGTCCAGCGGGTCTCTCTTACGAAGTATCTTTTAACTGCGTCTGCATTCACAAGGGATGGAGAATCCTCGTCATCCATGGTCGTCAACAACAAGGCTCCACCAGAGAAAACCTTCTTGACCACGAATGGACCTTCATAATTGTGTGTCCACTTGCCCCTACGATCGTTGCGGAGGAAGGATCCTTTTCAACACCAGCTCTCCCACGTGGCACGCACGAGGTCGCACTTTTCGGTCAACAACACGCTTCATTCACTGGGTACAACTGCCCCGTGACAAGTAACTGCCAGCCTCTTTTCCTCAGTCAGGCTCAACGCGTCATACCGAGTCCTTATCCACTTGGTCTTTTCTAATTTTACATCCACCAGGACTCTCCATGATGAAACCTGGACTTCAGTAGGTAATACCACTTCTATCCCATGCACGAGCGAGCGCGGCGTTGCCCTAGTAGACGTACGCACCGAAGATCGATACCCAGGATACAAGCTTCGTACTCAGCCACCATTGTTGGTGCATTCAAATGTTATCCGGGCAACAAAAGGAATGTGGGATCTTTTCGGCGTAACCAAAACGGCACTAACTCATCCACATTAACCTCTCCCCATCAGACATCAGAATCCGTTCAGATTCAGGGTCAGGCCCCTCCTCCGGGATCAGTTCCTCACAATCTTTCGATTTGAGCACCTCGAGATGTCCTCATCAGGGAACTCAAACTTCCTTGGTTGATGATCCTAAATGGGTTGCGGGGCGATGTAATCGGACAATACACTCCCCTCGATTGCTTTCTGAGAGGTATACTGAATATCGTATTCAGTCAACATCATTTTTTTTTACCATCTCGCAACCCGTCCGGCCAATGCTGACTTCTCAAACGCATACTTGGTCGGATCCATCTTGAAATCCACAAAGTGGTATGAACCAGCATATACTGTCTCAGTCGGCGAGCAGCCTATGCCAAAGTACAACAAGTTTTCTCGAGCAGTGAATGTATTGTTTCACAATCGATAAACTTTTTGCTAAGGTAAATTGCATGCTCTTTTCGACCAGACTCGTCATGCTGACCCAGTACACACCTCATAGACCCCTCGAGGGCTGTCAAGTACCAGATTAACAGTTGTTCCTTCCACAGGAGGCATCAGAATCAGAGGTTCCTGCAACTTATTCTTTTATCTTTCAATGCCCCTTGGCAATCATTATCCACCTGACCGTTTGATCTTCTTTTTTTTCCTCGTGGCTGTCAGATGAGACATGAACCGTGAAATGCAATTCAATCTATCTAAGAAACCACGAACCTTCTTTTGTGTTCTCGGTTCAGGCATTTCTTGTATTGCTTTTTTCTTTATCTCTTTTTTTTTCTTTTTTCAGTAGGATCGACCTCGATTCCTCTTATCCGCTCACAATAAACCTCAGCAGTTTACCGGGCAGCACTCCACAAGTGCACTGATTCGGACTCAACCTCAGTCTGAGTTGTCTCGATCCTGTCAAATAACTTGGCCAGATCCACCAGATGCCCCTTTTTCTGTTGGAACTTTGCTATCATGTCAATAACATAGCATTTGATTCCACGATGAATCAAAGTCACTCTTATACGTGGCACCGGCATTCTGCTTCACTAGAGGACAGTCTTCTCTCCATGGTAGCTTGTGTACCGCGATGTCAGTATCCGACCCTGGCATATCCTGATACAACCAGGCGAAGACACCAATACACCCTTTCAACAGGGCTACCATTCTGCTCTTGACATTCGCCTATGAAACGGCCCTAACTTTCACTTTCTGACCTCGGCGGTGCCTGGAATAACAATCTCGGCTCACTCCTCGTGCGGTTGAATCACCTTCTCCTCTTGTTTCAACAACCAGGCTAATTCCAGCAGATCACAATCTTCTTCACCTTCTTCTTCGGCATGATAGATCGGATTGTCGAAGTCATACAGAGGTGTAACTGAATTGTTATCAATGAGATCAGGAGAATAGTCACTTTTGAGGTCGGAACAAGACAAATCAAAAGGAAAGAAAAATGAAAATAAACATTGCCATTTTTATTTTTATTTTTAAACTACAAAAATAAATGAAAGACAGGGAACACCGCTTTTAATCACAAAAACATCCATTTATTAATGATGCAAAATGTTGCACAATGAAACACATGAGATGGCCCTTACAATGGACCATTACGCTTCGGGCAAAACGTATGGCCTTCATGCAAACAGAATTGAAATACAGAAATACTACTCTTCATGACGAGTGACAGTGATGATCCTTGAGGCCTTCCAGTTCCCTGGTACGCACAATTTTATCCACGAGTCAAGCTCGCAGTCACTGTCAATCTCTTCACCCACTGTACAGGCATGACCTAGATCCAGCATTCCGGCACTGACGAATGTGAACAGTTGACGACGTCCTCTGTTTTGTCTAGACGACTCTTGATCTGGCTGATAGCCAACCCCGAACATATCTTCTTTCACCATAATGTCTTTGATATTTCCCCAGCCTAGGGCTTCTCCGTTCTTCACCACTTCCATGGCCTGTTTGTAAGAAGAAATGGGCAACTTCTTCTCTTTCTCAACTAGAATGGCATCCTCTACCTTGACGGTTTCAACTGCCTGACTTGGTGTTTCAAATTTTTCACCGTCCATTTCTACTTCTATCATTCTCTGGATCGTTTTCCCCATCACTACACACCCATTTGTGGCGACGGCCGCACAACAGTTATCAACACTAGGGAAAGCCCCTCTCTTCATCAGATGTTTTGGGACCACAGACACTGAAGTTTTTAATTGATCCCCCTCAGGCACCTCTATTCCTCTCTTGTCCTTTGACATCACCTTCACCCCCACGGGACCTGGCACGGGGTTAGCGTTAACATTCAGTGTTGGCGCCAAACTGATGGCCTTAGAATCCACCATGTCCTGGACGACATGCTTAAAAGCTCTACAACCCTGAATGTTATGTCTGGGTGCTCCAGAATGGAACTCGCACGTGGCATTCTCATCGTAGTTTGCAGGCCTCTGATGCAGTTCTACAGGAACCAATATCCTCGACTGAGCTAACCCAAGATCCCTCAACCTCTTGAACAGAAGGGTATAAGTCATGGGTGGCTTATCAAACTGAAGATCCGTCCCCTTCTTCACTTGGGTCTTAGCTTTCTGTGCTTTCTGTCGAGGTGGTGGTTGTTGCTGTTGTACTGGTGGATTACCAACAGGAATGGTTACAGTGGCAGCATAAGGGTGGTAACGATCCTTACCGCGTTCTTTCTTGGCCTGCACACCACCTGATTCAACCTCCTTCTTGAGCTGACCATTGCCAGAGGGCTTCTTTACTACGGATGACAGAGCCTTTCCCTGAACTTTCTCCTTTATCATCCAGCTTTCAATCCTATCCAATCTCTCAGCAATTACTTTCTGCCCCAAGGCGAACCCTTGCACGACTTTGAACAGCTCTCTCATCATCTCTTTCAATTCGAGAATGTCGGCGTTGGGTGGATCCATCAGCTTGGGTTTGTTGAGTCTGGCAGGATTTCTGAACGGGAGAGCTATGTGCACCGGTTATATACTGACACCTACAAAACAGCAAACAGGTTAATATGACTCACACATGCAATGTCTATCCGTATGAGGCATTGTCCTTTGAATCTAGCTTCATTGAGACGGATAATATTTCATCAACAACATTCTGACATCCGGATGTCTCTCGACCAGAATCTCAATCAAAAAATGGGCCCTGAGTACGGATAGACATGGGTTAAATGCAGATGGATGCGAAATGGGAATGATGCAAATGCATGCAGGCAGGTCACTGTGCCATCTTCCAAGTCAACTGAGGATCAACTGTACTGGACCAGTCTCTGAACTGATCACAATCATCTGAGGGCCCGAGTAGCCATAAATCCAACTTGGGAAGTTCTGAAATAAACGGAACCGGGGAATATATCACTATCATCACAAGAGATCCACTAAACGGATGACCACCAGATCCTCTGAACAAGTATCTTCAAATTCAACCCGGGGATCCGAAATAAACGGAACCCGCTGATAGATATCACGGACAGAATTCCGGCGTGTCAGAAGTAAGTACCTCATAAGTTCAACTGAACCATAGTCACCATCAGTACCTGCAAATGATTTATTCCCTTCCTACTCACGGGTGTCATCTAGGTCAGGGTAAGGTCAAGCGAAACGCAGGATACATAACCCTTTCATAGAATATCATCATGTACACACCAGATGTATGTAACGATAATACCCCATCAGAGTCTGAACTGCTCGTGATATCATGTTCCGCTAAGTGGCGCAATACCACCCGCTTCCCATAAATCACTTTATTCCTAGGTGTCATAGAGTTCACTCATAGCCTGGGTATTGGGCCTTTTACCTCTTGTGATCCCCACCCAACAGAGAGACAAACACACAGCCAACACAATGAAAGTATGATGCATGCAAACATAAATGCAAATATATACAATCACATCATAATCATAAATGCGATAAATAAAAAAGCCAAAGCAACCAAACCCTATCCTACAGAGCGCTAGGAGTGACTCGCTTAGGGAAGATGGACCAGCAAGAGGTCAACTTCTCTATGTATCCCCAGCAGAGTCGCCAGCTGACGCATTACGCGAAAAAACGGCGGGAAAACGAAACAACAGAGCCGCCACCGTGCGTTATTTATCCCAAAGGAGGGAAAGGAAACGCTCGAAGTAAACCTGGAAAGGAAATGGTCTTACGACCGGAGATTACAAGACTGGAAGGAAACACAGAAAAGACGGAAGAAACGGACTCGACAGGATATCGCATCCTGGGCCTACGTAGTCTTTCAGACACAGACATCAGAGTCGACGTAGTTCGGGAACATGGGAAACGTGCTCGCTAGGATGTCGCACCCTATGCATACGTATCTTCTCTAACCAGAGAAAGAACTAGAGCACTCGTAGCTCGGCTAGCGCACGCCAAACAAAACGCAAACAGGAAACCGACTGCCAATCGCTGGACTTACGTCAGACTCCACACAAACAGGCAAACATGGAAATTGAATGCCAATCGCTGGACTTACATCAGACTCCGAACCAACAAACACACACACAGGAAACCAACTGCCAACCGCTGGACTTATGTCAGACTCCAACAAGCAAACAAGACACAGGAAATCGACTGCCAATCACTGGACTTACGTCAGATTCCAAACACACACAAAGGGTTGAAAAAGAAAAAGGGCGCCCGAAGAGATCAGCTCATCTCCTGCATACGTGCCTCATCTGGTATGAGGATCAGGGCGACGTAGTTCCCCTTAACAGGGAAAGAACTTCTAACCTAACCAGAGACAAAGGGAGATAACAGACTACTAGCGAGACTACGACTCGAGCCTAGAAGTTGTCATGCATACGATCCCTATGTTGAGGTTTCTATCCTAACTTGCACAGGAAGCAAGCTAGCCTAAATAGCACAGTCAAACACATACAAGCACAATAAAGCAAGCACACACACTATATGCAAACAATTGGCTCACACAAGGCTAGGCTGTAGGAACAAGCCAACTGGAATGGGGTGTGGTTAGCTCTTAACCCTAACATTGAGAGTTAGGGTGAAGCAGATGAAATGGAGATGAGGGTAAGACCTTATAGCTCTTATCCCTGGCCTGGGAGAGCTTGACTCAAAATAGAAAGTGTGGGAGTTCAGAATGTAGGAACTCTTCTCCACAGATGACTGACACAACAAGATCTTGGGTTCTTATTCAAATGCATCAACACATGGTATGAGCAAAGTGAATGACACAACTGAATAGCAGGGGATGGATTGCACATCCCTTTTATCTACCAATTGCCTCTCAAGAGGACTTTACCTGCTTGGCACAAACTTAAACATCCACAAACATTGTCTCTTAAGGAGGGCTTCAGACAGGTGCCTACCAATAACAGTAGGTCTTCCAGACTACATGAAGATCAAGAGATTATACCTCAGTGGTAAGCAAACCACAAGCAAGCAAAGTAAAGTTCAAATGAACTTAAAGCAACTTAGGTATTTGTGGAAACATCTAAACCAATCAGTACAACTGTACAGACAAACAATCAACAGTCAATATCACACAGACATACAAATCCAATCAGGTAACAATGGTGCAAGGCATTAGGCAAACACAAATGAATTGTCCTCAAAGCCTACAAAACACACAATGTTAGCAAATAACAAACAATGACCAAGCTCAAAATGAAGAAGCATCATCACTCATGGAGATGTATACTTGAACCTGAAAGTCACAATCCAAATAGTAAGTCCAAACCACTAGGTAAAAGCCTAGGGTCAAAAGAAGATAAAAAATCCAAAACAGAACCTCAAACTCAACACAAATCATATTTAATCACTCAAGAATAAGTCCTAAAAAGAACCAAATCATAATCAATAAGCAAGTTCATGTACCAAGCATGTTAAGTCAATGACCAATTCAAGGCATCCAAATGATCAACATGAATGAAAATTCTCAATCAAAACAGAAATGATTCAAATAATTCTGGAAAAATTCATGAGCAATCAAGACATCCACAACATCCATCACACAAAAAATCAGAAGCATTGGAGATCATTTGGTATGGCAATCACATTGTACAAGTCAGACAACCAAATGTGTGACACAAATTGTCACACCAAGCTAACACAATCATAAAACAGAAATGATACATGGGAAAAATGTCAAACCTAAGCCAAAATGTTCATTAATGTGTCTAGAATCAACATGCAAAATTTCAAGTTCATTGGATTATTTTTTAGCATTTTATGATGGAAAGAACAAGGCAATATCACACATGCATATGTATTCTGTAACACCCTTCTAAAATACCCCAATAATTAATTAAACACAAAATATAAATCAGAGTAGATATGCAATTTCAGGGTGTCACACTTGACACTTCACACCATTCACCAATATATCTTGTCATGCTCATTTATTAATCAAAATAAAACATTGCACAATACGCAGCGGATATAATGCTAACAACATGCAAACCATGTAACACATTACATGTAAAGTTGTTCAACAACCAAAAATGAAAATAAGGAAAACATCCCGTCCCGATGTTACATAGTTGTAAGGGTGAGTTCCTCAATCGATATAACAAGCATTATAAAATATCATGTAATGTTAAGTAAATTAACACATTCATCATCCTAATCATATCACACATTCAGCAACGGCAACATCAACTCATACTCATACTCACACAAACACAAAACACACGTATAATATTGGAATACATCCATTCATATTATACGCCATACCTACATTATGTAATGAGACTCCATGCATGCGGTACCGACTATTCGTGAACACATAGTTCAACCTCACCGATCAAACCCAGATACGGCTACCAAGCTCACTAGTCCCACTCATTTGAGACCTAGTGACTCACTCACTAATTCCTCACCATGGGAATTAGCTACCACCCTGAAGGCCATGCTATGCACGCTAAATCACCTAGCATGCAAACATCAACAACAATCCATAATAATTCACTCACTAATTCCTCACCATGGGAATTAGCTACCACCATAAAGGCCACACTATGCACGCTAAATCACCTAGCATGCAAACATCAACAACAATCCACAATGGACATATGCTCACACTCTAAGCCATAAACAGTCCATCCACAATTGCATGCATAATAGGTATATTCACAGCATTATGCATACCATCATACATCATCAGCATATTTATCACAGAAGCATATCATGTCATGCCAAATAATAAATCACAGTATTAGCACACTCTACTAATACCTATACTGCTAAAAACAACGGGAAATAATCCCTACTATATCCTACACCAATATAGGCCAATCATCAAATATGTCCACAATATTTAAATATCAATTTTCACTTTTCCAACAGTGTTAACCGGTTAACGCCCTGGGTTAACCGGTTAACGCCCTGGGTTAACCGGTTAACGCAACACAGAACGCGCTTCCTGGAAAATTTTAACAGTGTTAACCAGTTAACGCCCTGGGTTAACCGGTTAACGCAAGACAGACAGCAATTTCTCATAATTCATAACAGTGTTAACCGGTTAACACCCTGGGTTAACCGGTTAACGCAAGACAGAAAGTTGTTCCTGCGCTAACACGAACAGAATGCAGAATCCCCCGCATTTTTCGCTGTCGGAAGACTTCCGGACCTCCGATTTCGATTCCGTAAAAAGCTACACGTCCAGAAAACTACGACTCACCCAACTATAGATTCAATCACAGTTTTTAACGTAATTTGGTCATCACAATTTGCAACATTCATCATCCAAATTAGGGTCAATTCAATGGCTTATTACTACCCATTACATGTTAACCCATAATACCCATTAAACGACGATAAACCCCCCTTACCTGAGTTAATCCGGCAATTGATTCTTCGACCTTCAACAATCGTGAATTCTCCTCTGAGCCCTAGCCTCTTCTTCTCCCCTTCTCAGTTTCTTCTCTGTTTTCCCCTTTTTCCACTTTTCAGTCGCTTCTCTGTTTCCACGTGAAAAACCCTTTTTATATATGGGACTCTTTTCTGATTCCAACTTTAATATTCCAATAATAATAATCCAAATAATATTCCAATTATTTAATTAAATTAATAAATATACTATTAACTTAAATTAAATAATTATCATATTTTATCGGGGTGTTACAACTCTCCCCCACTAAAAGAGTTTTCGTCCTCGAAAACATACCTCAAGCGAATAACTCTGGATAAGACTCCTTCATCTGACTCTCAAGTTCCCAAGTCACATTGCCACCTGCTGGTCCTCCCCAAGCCACCTTTACCAAAGCAATCTCTTTACCCCGCAACTGCTTCAACTCTTGATCCTCGATCCTCATAGGTGATGTTTCAACAGTCAGGTTATCTCTCACCTGTACATCATCTACTTGGACCACATGCGACGGATCAGGAATGTACCTCCTCAACTGAGACACATGAAAAACCTCATGTAAATTCGCAAGTGACGGCGGTAAAGCGACACGATAGGCTACCTCCCCTATCCTCTCCAAAATCTGATAAGGACCAATAAATCGAGGTGTCAACTTCTTCGATTTCAAAGCTCGACCAACCCCAGTTATCGGAGCAACACGAAGAAACACATGATCTCCCTCTTGAAACTCAAGTGACTTCCTCCTCTTGTCGTGATAACTCTTCTGACGACTCTGAGCAATCCTCATCTTCTCCTGAATCATCTTAATCTTTTCCGTAGTTTGTTGAACAATCTCCGGTCCAACCACAACACTCTCACCGGACTCATACCAACATAAAGGTGTCCGACATCTCCTACCATACAAAGCTTCAAACGGTGCCATACCAATGCTCGAATGAAAACTATTGTTGTGGGTAAACTCAATCAAAGGTAAATAACAATCCCAAGCACCTCCCTTTTCCAAAACACAAGCCCTCAAAAGATCCTCCAGTGACTGAATCGTCCTCTCAGTCTGACCATCAGTCTGCGGATGATATGCAGAACTCAATCTCAGCTTAGTTCCCAAAGCCCTTTGCAAACCTTCCCAGAACTTCGATGTAAATCTAGGATCTCTGTCCGAAACAATACTCAACGGAATACCATGCAAACTTACAATCTTCTCAATATACAACTCAGCTAATCTCTCTAACGGATAATCCATTCTGATCGGAATGAAATGAGCTGATTTTGTCAATCTGTCAACAATCACCCAAATAGCTTCAAAATTCTTAAATGTCCTCGGTAAACCAGAAACAAAATCCATACTGATACTATCCCACTTCCACTCTGGAATAGCCAACGGTTGCATTAGCCCAGACGGCTTCTGATGCTCAATCTTTGACTTCTGACAAGTCAAACAAGAATAAACAAAACTCGCAATTTCTCTTTTCATTCCCGGCCACCAAAATAACTTTTTCAAATCATGATACATCTTCGTAGCCCCAGGATGAATACTCAGGCCACTACGATGTCCTTCCTCAAGAATACTCTTCTTAAGTTCGGTAACATCCGGAATACACACCCGATTACCAAATTTCAAAACACCATTCT
This sequence comes from Lathyrus oleraceus, assembly GCF_024323335.1. Classification (NCBI taxonomy): domain Eukaryota; kingdom Viridiplantae; phylum Streptophyta; class Magnoliopsida; order Fabales; family Fabaceae; genus Lathyrus; species Lathyrus oleraceus. The sequence continues at coordinate 217,028,932 of NC_066580.1, forward strand.
CATCGACTCTGAATTCACCACCTTGACCTTGATTCACTAGAGTCAACTTATCAACCAAAAGCACATCGGATTTCTGACCCTCTCTAATCTCATCCAGAATACCACTCGTTAACTTCAACATTCCCAATTTAACACTATTGTGAGTACTCTCACACACCAAACTCAAGTCTCTAAACTGCTCAATTAAATCCAATTCCTTAACCATTAACATAGACATATGCAAGGATTTTCGACTCAATGCATCAGCCACTACGTTTGCTTTACCCGGATGGTAATTCAAACCAAAGTCATAATCCTTCAGAAACTCTAACCATCTCCTCTGTCTCATATTCAGCTCTTTCTGATCAAACAAATACTTTAAACTTTTATGATCACTGAAAACCTCAAATCTTGACCCGTACAAGTAATGCCTCCATAACTTCAGAACAAATACCACAGTTGCCAACTCTAAATCGTGTGTCGGATAGTTCCTCTCATGAACCTTCGGTTGTCTCGAAGCATAAGCTACAACCTGCTTATTCTGCATCAAAACACCACCCAAACCCAACAATGAAGCATCACAATAAACCTCAAATGGTTCCGACGGACTCGGTAATATCAGAATAGGAGCAGTAGTTAACCTTCTCTTTAACTCTTGAAAACCTTCTTCACATTTTGAGTCGCAAACAAACGCTTGCCCCTTTCTAGTCAACATCGTCAACGGTAACGCCAACTTAGAAAATCCCTCAATGAATTTCCTATAATAACCTGCAAGTCCAAGAAAACTCCTTATCTCAGAAACTGACTTCGGAACTTCCCACTTAGATACCGCTTCTATCTTAGAAGGATCAACAACAACACCACCTCTTGAAACCACACGACCAAGAAAACTAACCTCTTCTAACCAAAATTCACACTTGGACAGTTAGCAAATAACTTCTTTTCTCGTAGAACTCCTAAAACCACTCTCAAATGTTCAGCATGGTCTTCTTCAGATTTCGAATACACCAAAATATCGTCAATAAACACCACAACAAACTTGTCTAGGTACGGATGGAAAATCCTATTCATATACTCCATAAATACCCCAGGCGCATTAGTCACACCAAAAGGCATTATAGAATACTCATAATGCCCATACCTTGTTCTGAAAGCAGTCTTCTGAATATCCTCAGTTTTCACACGTATCTGATGATACCCCGATCTCAAATCTATTTTGCTGAACACACTCGCACCAACCAACTGATCCATCAAATCATCAATCCTCGGCAAAGGATACCGATTCTTGATCGTCAATTTATTCAGTTGCCTGTAGTCCACACACAACCTCATAGTACCTTCTTTCTTCTTAACCAATAACACTGGTGCACCCCACGGTGACACACTCGGACGAATAAATTTCTTATCCAACAGATCTTCCAGCTGACTCTTCAATTCAGTTAACTCAACAGCAGACATACGGTACGGAGCCATCGATATCGGCCTAGTACCAGGTACCAAATCAATCGAGAACTCAACTTCACGCTCTGGCGGTAATTCATTCACTTCTTCAGGAAACACATCAGGAAAATCACACACCACGACTAGATCGCAAATCACCAGTTTATCTTTAGCCTCCAAAGTCGCTAACAGCATAAACAACTCTGCCCCATCTGCTACTGCCTCATTCACCTGCCTTGCTGATAGAAACAAACTCTTTCCTTCCTCAATCTCAGGAAAGATCACAGTCTTATCAAAACAGTTGATATAAACTCGGTTAAACACCAACCAGTTCATACCCAGGATAACATCAATCTGCACTAGTGGAAGACACACGAGGTCCATCCCAAAGTCTCTACCAAAAATACTCAAAGGATAATTTAAACAAACTGAAGTAGTAGTCACTGAACCCTTCGCAGGAGTATCAATCACCATACTCCCATGCATCTCAGATATCTCTAATTTAAGTTTCACAGCACAATCCAAGGATATAAAGGAATGAGTTGCACCTGTGTCAATAATAGCTACAAGAGGAAAGCCATTAATATAACACGTACCTCGGATCAAACGATCATCTGCAGAAGTCTCAGAACCCGATAAAGCAAAGACCTTGCCTCCCGACTGGTTCTCTTTCTTCGGCTTAGGACACTGTGGACTGATATGACCCACCTCTCCACAGTTGAAACAAGTCATAGTCTTCAACCGGCACTCTGCAGCCAAGTGACCACCTTTGCCACACTTGAAACACTTCTTCTCAGTACTGGTACACTCATGGAAACGATGTCCAGCCTGACCACATCTGTAACACTTAGCAGGGGCACTGGAGTCTCTTCATCCCACTATGTCTCTGGAAACCCTTGCCAGCTGCATACGGTTTCCCACGATCATTCTGATTCTTGCCTTTCCTATCAACCCTCTCCTGATAGCTCTCCGCTCTTGCCTTGGTATCCTGTTCAAAAATCCTGCAACAGTCAACCAAGTCGGAAAACACTCTAATCCGCTGATACCCAATAGCCTGCTTGATCTCGGGACGTAACCCGTTCTCAAACTTCACACATTTTGAAAATTCCCCAGTAGCCTCATCATAGGGAGTGTAATACTTCGACAGCTCTGTGAACTTAGCAGCATACTCAGTAACAGAGCGGTTGCCCTGCTTCAATTCTAAGAACTCTATCTCTTTCTTTCCTCTGACATCCTCTGGAAAGTACTTCTTCAGGAATCTCTCTCTAAACACCGCCCAAGTGATCTCAGCATTCCCAGCAGCTTCCAACTCAGTGCGGGCAGCAACCCACCAATCATCTGCTTCCTCTAACAGCATATGCGTACCGAACCTGACCTTCTGGTTATCGGCACACTCAGTCACTCGGAAGATCCTCTCGATCTCCTTCAACCACTTCTGAGCACCATCTGGATCGTATGCTCCCTTGAACATTGGAGGATTGTTCTTCTGGAACTCACTCAGTTGACGAGCAGCTCCTAATCCCACCACATTCGGATTCCCTCCAAGTACTCCAGCTAGCATACCCAGAGCCTCAGCAATCGCAGCATCGTCTCTACCTCTTCCAGCCATCTCTATTCTGAGAACCCAACAAACTAAAACAATAAGTACTGATAGGGTTACACAACACCTATCACATACAGGGAAACAGAATAATTACGACTCGACTCGACCGACTATGCTCTGATACCACTAATGTAACACCCTTCTAAAATACCCCAATAATTAATTAAACACAAAATATAAATCAGAGTAGATATGCAATTTCAGGGTGTCACACTTGACACTTCACACCATTCACCAATATATCTTGTCATGCTCATTTATTAATCAAAATAAAACATTGCATAATACGCAGCGGATATAATGCTAACAACATGCAAACCATGTAACACATTACATGTAAAGTTGTTTAACAACCAAAAATGAAAATAAGGAAAACATCCCGTCCCGATGTTACATAGTTGTAAGGGTGAGTTCCTCAATCGATATAACAAGCATTATAAAATATCATGTAATGTTAAGTAAATTAACACATTCATCACCCTAATCATATCACACATTCAGCAACGACAACATCAACTCATACTCATACTCACACAAACACAAAACACACGTATAATATTGGAATACATCCATTCATATTATATGCCATACATACATTATGTAATGAGACTCCATGCATGCGGTACCGACTATTCGTGAACACATAGTTCAACCTCACCGATCAAACCCAGATACGGCTACCAAGCTCACTAGTCCCACTCATTTGAGACCTAGTGACTCACTCACTAATTCCTCACCATGGGAATTAGCTACCACCCTGAAGGCCATGCTATGCACGCTAAATCACCTAGCATGCAAACATCAACAACAATCCACAATAATTCACTCACTAATTCCTCACCATGGGAATTAGCTACCACCATAAAGGCCACACTATGCACGCTAAATCACCTAGCATGCAAACATCAACAACAATCCACAATGGACATATGCTCACACTCTAAGCCATAAACAGTCCATCCACAATTGCATACATAATAGGTATATTCACAGCATTATGCATACCATCATACATCATCAGCATATTTATCACAGAAGCATATCATGTCATGCCAAATAATAAATCACAGTATTAGCACACTCTACTAATACCTATACTGCTAAAAACAACGGGAAATAATCCCTACTATATCCTACACCAATATACGCCAATCATCAAATATGTCCACAATATTTAAATATCAATTTTCACTTTTCCAACAGTGTTAACCGGTTAACGCCCTGGGTTAACCGGTTAACGCAACACAGAACGCGCTTCTTGGAAAATTTTAACAGTGTTAACCGGTTAACGCCCTGGGTTAACCGGTTAACGCAAGACAGACAGCAATTTCTCATAATTCATAACAGTGTTAACCGGTTAACACCCTGGGTTAACCGGTTAACGCAAGACAGAAAGCTGTTCCTGCGCTAACACGAACAGAATGCAGAATCCCCCGCATTTTTCCCCGTCGGAGGACTTCCGGACCTCCGATTTCGATTCCGTAAAAAGCTACACGTCCAGAAAACTACGACTCACCCAACTATAGATTCAATCACAGTTTTTAACGTAATTTGGTCATCACAATTTGCAACATTCATCATCCAAATTAGGGTCAATTCAATGGCTTATTTCTACCCATTACATGTTAACCCATAATACCCATTAAACGACGATAAACCCCCCTTACCTGAGTTAATCCGGCAATTGATTCTTCGACCTTCAACAATCGTGAATTCTCCTCTGAGCCCTAGCCTTTTCTTCTCCCCTTTTCAGTTTTTTCTCTGTTTTCCCTTTTTTCCACTTTTCAGTCGCTTCTCTGTTTCCACGTGAAAAACCCTTTTTATATATGGGACTCTTTTCTGATTCCAACTTTATTATTCCAATAATAATAATCCAAATAATATTCCAATTATTTAATTAAATTAATAAATATACTATTAACTTAAATTAAATAATTATCATATTTTATCGGGGTGTTACATATTCAATTATCCTAGAACAAATTATTTTTCCAGCCAGGCACAACTTGCAAATTCATGCTCATAAAAAACTAGACAGAATAAGGAGCATTTTGCAAAAAATTGGGATTAAATTGGATGAGTTTTCAATTTGTTATGATTTTATGAAGTTGAGGAAAAAAATTGAAATCAAATGAACCAAGCATGGCCAAATAGGGAGGGAAACATGGAAAATGGAAGGCAATTTGAAAATTTCGCTCGCTCAGTATCGAACCCTTGCCACATTTGAATTTGGCGCCCAACCTAAAACGACAGCGTTTTGACTTAAGCCCTAGCGCTGGAAACAATTCCCAGAACTCGTAGCTAAACATGAACAATGGTAGCAAATTCGAAGCAAACTCGTGGCTAGTTCTGGAAAATGATGATCTTCATCTTCCTCATGAAGATGAAGATGAACTTCAAAGGCCAATTTCCAGAAAATCTAAAAAACGTCCAGAAATCAACAAAACTTATACCATTCCATTCCTTGTTCCATGTACATTCATGATCAAACCACAAATTATGCTAAAACATCAAAACAAGCTCGGATCGAAGAAAATAAGAAATGACATCCAAACTTCAAACACATGTATCTTCATGAATAATGCACCATTTCACTCAAATTTTATACCAGAATCATCACCAATCAAAAATCTACATGAATATCATAATGAATTGGAGAATAAATGAGATCGAAAATCAACCTCTTGAAGAGAAGCAAGCTGGAATCGTGTGCTACAAGCTCAGCAATGCCTCAAATCTCTTCTACAACGCTTGCTGATGTGATTGGTGATGAATTGGATGCTCCAGCATGCACGAATTTAGCTCAATTTGCAAACTCCATTGAACCTTCAAGCTTCGAGTATGGTCCAAACTGGCACAATTTCTTCCAATTCCACGTCCAATTTGCTTCAATAACACCTCCTAATCATGAATCCATCAATAGAAATGGCTTTTGTGTGAAGAATTTGGAAAATATTTTGAGAGAAAAATTTGGTTGATTTTGAATCTAGATCTGAAAACTGTGGTTAATGATGAAAGCAGTTGTGATTAACATTATATATCCCTTGCTAATGATGTTGAAATCATGTTTAAGCCAAATCCAAGTGAGATTAGCAAGTTATGAAGTGTATGCACCAATTGTGTTTCACCCCCATGCATGAGGTAGCCACGTGAACAGTGCTCAAATCTTATCCAAATCCACTTAAACAAGGCCCATGCAAGCTTTGGAATTGATATTTTATGCATATAATCATCCAAATTGATTTTATGAAATTTCCTTCAAAAAACTTCATGAATGAGCACATGATCATACAAGTGAAATTCAAGCCATATAATGGATGTTTTGGAAAGTTCATGTCATGATGAACAAAATGCAAAAAGAACCACCAAAATTGGAGCCTTGGTTCAAAAGTTATGCCCATTTGAATGTTTAAGCACACTTTGCCATGATTGGATCATATCTCCTTAACCACACATTAGAAATTCATGATCTTGGACTTTTTGGAAATGGGAGAGAAAGATATTCAAGTTTCATGTTGGACAAAATTTCATTTGAAGCTTTTTTGATGATGTAAAATTGAGTTGAAGTTGGTCCAAAAACTTTCCATTTTTGGAAATTTCAAATTATAGGTCACTTGCTATTTTGGGAAATTCTTGACCTGACTTCAAATTCTTCAATGTGAGTGTTTGAAATGTCAAATGAGACTTGTTTGAACATGAATGAAGTATCTCTAATCACTTCCCACCTCCAAATCCACAATTGACTTTGCAGTTGACTTCTGTTGACTTTTATGGGCCTCAGATGACTTGCACATGCACTGATGAATTCTGAGCCTTCAACACTTGGCCAAGTTGCTTCAAAATGATCCTTGAATCATGTAAGCTCATTGGAACCACCCTAAGGCTTTGATTTCCTGGAAAATGCTCTTGCTCTCTTGCACAGTTGAATCTCCTGACCAGTCTTGACTGATGAGATGTAACATGTTATGTAATGCTAATGCAATCTTAATGACCTAAAAATGAAATGTAGGTACAAATGGGAGGTGCAAATTTGAGGTGCTACAATCACCAATTTCAAATTTTTAAAGATCCATGGAGCATCGCCATTTGTGGAATACCATTCTCTTAAATAAATTTGAGCCTTTATCCAATTCTTGGCATTCTTATTTGTTTCTGTTTAATAAATGTTTGCATGTTTTAATTGATAAATATCATTGTTTTAAACAAATGAAGTTTTCATAAATAAACTGTTTTAAACAAAATAAACATTCACAATGACTGAAAGGATAAATGGAATGTCCTTGGTGCTTTCCCAAGGATAGTATGATTACCAAAAGGTAAGTCATTAATTCATATTCTGGCATTCTTATATCCTTTTCATCAGTATTCAGGTTGTCTCCCCAACGAGGGCAGAAAGAATGATACATCATCAGCTTCCCAGAAGATCTGATATGAGAAGTTCTCTCTGATGGCAGTGGGTTGATCTATCTTATTGGATTGTTTTCCCCTAGCAGGATGTTGGATATTCATCCAACGCACTCCCGGATAGTTTGTTTGTGCATACCTGCTTGTTTCCCCCGCGGAGTCTTAGCAATCCATGATTGGTTGTATGGTTGATCTGTGGATGATCCCTTCTGTTCCAGTTCTTGCCTTGATCTGTTAGAGACGTGTATCCCTCTATATCAGGCACTAGCATTTCTGTTTTATCAATTATATGGTTGTCATCCCTTGTGTGGACTGACCTAAAATCCCTTATAGATTGATAAAATTGATATGCTATTTACTCACGAGGATTTTGTCTTTCCCCAGCATGAGTAGAAGTTCCCAGCGGAGTAAGCATGTGTTCCCTACAGAGCTATCTTTCCAGATAATTGTCTCCTCAGTAGGAAGTTGCCTAGAGCAATTGATGAAGGGCTTGTTTCCCTTTTCATTCCTAGCATGTCGCTTGCGGACAAAGGATTTATTTCTGATTTACTCAACCAGGGTAGTTCCTTCGAGAACATTTGCAGCTTATCCCCGGTAGGGTTTCCAGATCAGAGTTTGATGTTTGTATCTCCTTCGAGTCTGAAGTTTTCTTCTAGCATTGAGAGTTGGTGTTGAAGATGTTTTATTTCCTTCCCCCAATGGAGCAAATTGCTATTTTTCCCCTTTGCAGAGTTTCCTCTCTGGCAGATAGAAAAGAGTGTTTTGATTAGTGTATATCTGGTTGGTGGTTGTTCCCCACAGGGATCCACATCAGTCCTTGACAAAGCTTCCCCAGTAGAGTTTCTTCTCCGGCGGATCTTATTGTTATTCAACCACCTATCCCCATCAGAGTTGAGTTCTCTGTTTGATCATCTTCTTTCGCTGCTCCTAAATACATCTTCTTTGTATCCTCAGCGAGTGTAGCTTTGGGATAGGGTTTGATGTCCCCGATGATTTATTTTTCATCCTTCTCGGGTTGCTCCCAAATTGAGTTCTCCAGTAGGCTTTGCCCTTCTTGTTGAGATGTTATGTCAGGTGTCCTTTTGACTTGTTTGTGTTAGATATGTCTGTTTGTCAACATTAATCATACACAAATCATGCATATACATGCATAATCATAGCATCCAGATATTCATGATTGCATTCTTTGCCATATATCTTTGATTGTTATCTCCTGCTATTGGTGAAATGTTCTTTCCCAAGCAGATGTTTGAGTATGATCTTTCCATATAGAGTCAGCCCCATAGGCAGAAAGTGTCTATCGTTTCTTCTTTCTTCCCCACTGAGTTATGTCCTCGTTGGATGATTTTTGTTTCAGTTTCCTCCCCAGTTGTGTACCAAAATGGAATTACTCCCCTGAGTTATATCCTCACCGGGTTGAGTCTTGTTTAATTTTGTCTTTCTAGTTTGATCCTAGATTAATTCCTTTCTTGTTATCCCCTGCATTTCCCTGTGGTTCAGTTGTTCAATTGCTCAGTAACCAGTAATTGTTCATCTTTGTCCCCAACGGATTTTGTGGCCTTCTACCCAGTAACCGATAGTTGTAAGTCCTGTTTCTGTGGTTTTCTACCCAGTAACCGGTAGATGTAATCCCCTCTTTGTTGGTTATTTTTACCCAGTAACCGGTTTTGATGTTCCTTTATTTTTTTAGTATACCAACCAGTAATCGGTGATATATCTCTTGGATAATTGCTTTTGTCAGGAAATTTATCCCTTGCGAGTCATCTTTCATTTACCCTTGTTTGGTAATGATTGTTTCTCCTTCTGATTGGTCATCATTATATACCCAGTAACCGATATCCCGATGTCCTTTCTTTTCGGTCGATTTATCCTTCATTAACCCAGTAACCGGTTGTGGATAATCTTCCATGCGAGTATGTTATCTACGTTATGATAGTAATAGATAATATATCTCATGCGCTCTTCAGTCGAAGTCTTTTTTCTTCCCTAGTCGAGTAAGATTCGTATTTCCTTGTGAAATCGAATGTCCATCCTGTAAGTCGAGTTTGCTTTTTCAGCCCTCCTTTCGGATGATGAGTGTCTTGGATATTATCCCAATTCACACCCGGTTGGACACCTATTATATACCCAGTAACCGGTATCCCTGGTGTTCCTTCCTTCTGCTCCCTATTATGACCTTTTGTCCCTTGTGGAGTCAGATTTTCTTGAGTTGAGATGTACCTTTTGGGTCCTCCTCAGATGTTCGGATGATTGATATCTCTCACCCTTATACCGGTCTTAGATATTCTTTCTCCCTTAGCGTGTTGTTCTCTCACCCAATAACCGGTGTTTTGATAACATGTCTCACTTTGAGTTTATTACCCAGTAACCGGTAATATCTCGTTGTTTCTTCCTCAGTTGAGTCCTTTGTGGACATCCCCGTCTGAGTCCGGATTTCATCCAATCTATCCTTTGTGGATAGTTTTGTAGTATTGGCATATTCCCCAATACATGCATCTTTGCGCCAGCTCGAATCTTTCCATCGATTTATTTTTGTGGAATCCCTTCGTGTCTCCCAGCAAGGTTTCAAGTCATAACCTGCTCACGCATTTTTACCTTATTTCCCCTAGAGTCTCTGTCTCCCTAGTTAGTGTGTTACTCCTATGGATTTTTAGTTTCTCCCGATTTCTTTTCCTTTGTGGCAATTATTCACCATGAAGATTTTATTTTGCATGCATACATTTGCATCATTAGGTCTCTTAGGGACCAAAATTTGTCTCTTTGTTTTTATTTAAGCTCATTTTATCTCTTCGAGACGAAGATTTTAACCTTCATATCTCCGGATAGAACGACCTTAAATAGGGGCATCTATAAGACCCTAATTTTGACCCTAAGATCCCTCATGGCATCATGTTGTTGCACAAGTGCATTGCCTCAAGGATCATAGCATGTTTGGCTCCTTAACCCTATGGTTGGGACTTGTTTGAGTATTTTGAGACCACCAAGCATGCTTGTATTGTATATTGTTGTCTTTCTTATTTCATTACTAACCAAAAGCACAAAAATATGTCACTAACTCTTTTTGTTTTAAAGCTCAAGTGATCATGTGCCCCACAATGCTCCTAGGAGGCTCCTAAGCCCAATGAAATGGCCAGATGAAGATGAGAAAAAGCATGAAAATTTTCCACAAAATTACTAATCATCATATATGTCTCCCAAGCATCTCAATTTTCCAATTTGATCAAGATGACTTAAAGGGCTTGAGGATTGTTTCACAAGGAAACCCTAATTCCACTTGCTTTGATTGTGCCTTGTCCATGAAGCAATCTCAACCTCTGATCAAATTTAATCAAGGGAAGTTATTTCATTCATCATTTTATGCATATGTGAGCCTATGTGAGGCCCCTCAATCATTTATTCATCGAGATTGGAAGTTTGGCCTTGAAAAGTTGACCAGTCAAGTCATGTGACTAAACTGAGGTCCATGGAGATACAACGTTTGATGTGTTTGTCAAATGAAGATGACCCCAAGAGAAAACATGTTCTTAAGAACCATATGAAAAACTTCCATGTTCATTAAAAATCCATTTTAAACTTTTAAGGTCATCATTCATTTCAAAACATTATAGGTCATTTTGACTGAAACCCTAATTTTAGGTCAACTTACAAAGGACATAACTTCCTAAATTTTTATGATTTTGAGGTGAAAACAAATGCATTGGAAAGCTTTAGATGTCTAATTCAAATGTTATGTTGGACAAAATTTCATAATCCTAAAAGAAATTCATGTGATAATACAAAACATTATAGGTCATATTGGACCTAGTTCATTGAATTTGAAAAAGTACCCAACTCCAAATGCCCATAACTTTGTCATAGAAAATACAAATGATGCAAACGTTGAGTCTAAATTTATCATCCTGAAAAAATATACAACTTTGATGTTGGAGGGTTTTCCATTTGAAGCTTGCATCATGAAAACAGATGGGTTTGATTAAGCTTGCTTTTGGGGAAAATTTTTCAAAGTACTTTGAATATGTTTTGTACTTAGAGTTTCACAGCCAATTTCATCAATTTCCAAATGCCAAATGAATATTTGCCCAACATGACTTTTGTTCCTTACTTCAAGGGCTTTCCAACCATTAATCACATTACTCTTTTGGACTTAGCATTGATGAGTTTCGAAGACTTTTCCATTTATGTGCATTTTTGTATTTCATGATGAAACTTGAATGTGCAAGCTAGTTCCCTCCAAAATGCACGTCCAAATCCTTTCCATGTGAACTCACCAAGCTTTTGCATCCATCATTGGGCCTGCCACACGCATGTACAGGCCCATGCATCCCATTTTCATTTTGCCATGCACATGAAAGAAGCGTGGGATTCAGCTACCTTCAGCTATAAATAACCACCTCCTCTCATTCATTCAAAAACCTTATGGAGATCTGAATTGCTGCAGCATTGAAACCATAGCCATACCAAAGGAATTGTTCAAATTTTGTTCTCATATTCGAGCTTGAAATTCAGCATCATTAGCTGAGCTTCAAAGCCTAATTCCTTAGCCTTTCATTTTCCCTACATCCATAGATCAAAGAGGAGCAAGGATCTTGAAGGATTCGTGGCCTGAAGTGCTTCAATTCAGAGGTATACATTCAAAGTTTTTGAATCTAGAACTCTCAATTCAATGTAGCATTCTTGTGTTTGTGTGGTTTTCTAAAGTCCTCAAACTTGAGGCAAGCCATTGGTGCTTTCAATTCATCATATCATGAACTTATAGTTGGAACACCATAATCTTCCACTTCACATTTCTCTCAATATAGGAAGAGTGAGGAAGATCCATTGGTATAGTGTTGATCTCCATCACACGAGCTTCATTTCCATGGCCTTGTTTTTAATTTTTATTATGTTTCATTTTCTTGCAACTGGTGGCCGGAATTGGTTGCCTGGTCGGAGAAGATGGTGGTTTCCACCACCACCACCACCACGTGTGCATCTTCCTGGCCCTTGGATTTGGTTTTCACGTTTTAATCTTAATCATCCATTATGTTTACTTCATTTAATGCACTTTGTGGCGCGTTTGACTTGGATGCATCGTGCGCCCTCACATCTGGACCGTCCTTGGGTGCCACATCAATTAATGAGCTCTATCACGTGGCTGTGGTTTTTTCCATTAATTCTATTTTCAGTTAATTCATTTGATTTTCAAAAATTCATTAAAAATTCATTTGAAGTCATAAAAATTTGAGACCAACTCCAAAAAATTTCTTGAAAAATCTAGTTTCATATTTTGAGTTTTAATTATTTTTGTGACTTCATTTGATATTTTTTATGGATTATTTGATTTTTATTAGTTTTAATTCATTTTAAAATACTTTCTGACTTTTGAAAAATCCAAAAATATTTTCCTAGCATCTATGGATCATGATAAGTCAATGAAAAATAGTCTCATCAATTTCTTATTTGATTTGAGATTTATTTGAGATTTTCATTCATATTGTACTATTTTTAATTGTTTTTAATTGCTTTCTGATTTCAATAATTGATGAGAAAATTAGTCAAAGCTTGTTTGACTATGTTAAACCTATGAGAATTTAATTGGACTCTTTGAAGTTGATTTGAATTGAATTTGAGGTTTGACCTTATTTGTTTATTTTTTTATTTGCATTTTATTTTAATTCAAAAATACCAAAAAAAATACCATTGACTCTTTAACTTGTTATCTTCATTTCTCTTATGTTTGGTGTTGGTTGATGTTGATTTGATTCACATTTGATCAATTGGATTTGATTATGGTATTCTTTTTCCCTCCCTTTCATCTTCATCCCTTTCTTTCCATTAATGGCCAATGAGTTAAAGTCTTATGGTTGGTCTTGACAAATGAGAGGTTTAACCTTCTTTGATCCAAACCAAACTCAACTTGATCCATGATCGAGTGAGTTGTTTTGTGTCCAAGATAGGTTTCTTCTTGGTCAAGCAAAAAACTTAAAGTCAATACAAGGCCCTTCCCTTTTTGTTTTGGCATGGCAAATTTATGGAGCTTGACTTACTAGTCATGATCTCTAACTTGTGTTCTTTGCCTATATTTTTATTGACCGGCCTCATATAGGTGTGGTTATTACATTAGTCCACTTACGATTGCTTAACATAGCGCTACATTGTCTTATGACAAGCTAACATAACCCTACTAACTACTAACTTTAATTTGAGCTTTTAAATTCTTGTCATTTACTTTTAATGTCATTTATTTCTTGCTCATTATTCATCTTGATTTTCATCTTTGCTCACTTGAGCACATATTTTATGTTTATGTCATTTTTCTTTTTCTCATTTGAGCCCATTATTGTATATAAGTATATTGCTATTTTGTGTTTGCTTTGTGTTCGTTTTGTGTAAACCAAATGCAAAAGGAGAAAGGACTTAGAATTAGGACTTACCTAAGCGTAAAGGAGTTTAAGAGCAACTAGACCTCATGCCTTTAGAATGCAAAAATTGTTGAAGAGAAACTATGCCTCATGCCTTTAGAATGCGAAAATTCAAAGTTGATCTTAAAGGACTTCTCCTCCAACCTTTTTCCTTGTCCATTCCCCTTATTGTGTTGTGAACTTTTTGATGTTTGCTCTTGTGTGATAGGGATCCCACCATGAGATTGTTAAAAGAAGACCATTGTCATGAGTAGCCAAGTTAAGAGCCAAGCCAAATGGAGATCCTAGGAGCTTGAATTCAAATTGTTTGATTGCTTCTTTTGTGTGCTAAGTCCAAAGGAAAGGAGCATCTTGAGTCATCTCTATGACTTCAAGAAAAGGAACTCCAAGGGTTTATCTTTCCCCTCTTATCTTTGTACGCTTTAGGAATAGCCCTTTTCTTTTTCTCTTCACTCTAACCAAGCCAATAATCATTTTTAAAACTTTGACTTTATTTCAAATTAGAAACCTAGGCCTTAAGCCTTTGACTTTTCAAAAATCATTTTCATCAATACTCATTGTGAATAAACTTTAATCTAACTTTGCCTTCATTTTGTAAATAAGTCTAACATGTAAATATAACCCCTCACTAGTATGTTGAAGCCTTCCTCACATGGTGGATTGTTGGTTTAGGTTGAGTTTTCTCCCCTTGATAACAAAAGACCTTAAGGCTTTTGATCAAATCAATTCACCAATCTTTGAGATCTTTACCCCAAACTACGAGGTTTTGATCCTCCTCTATGATGGTACATAGGAAATGGGTTCATCCATTCAAACAACAAAATTTATAAATATAATCTATTCTCTTCTCATGCCTCCAATCTTTTTTACAAATATTTTCACAAATACCAACCTACAACACATATTTACAAAAAGGGTTCCCTTAGAGTACTAAGGATGTTTTGGGTGCGTAAAACCTTCCCATTTCATAACCAACCCCCTTACCCAGATCTCTGACATTTTTATTAGTTTTTGATTTGAAAAACTTCTTACTTGGCTTTTGTTCGCTTTTTAGCCTTTCCTTTGGAAAAATAAAAGTGCAGTGGCGACTCGAATTATATGTTGACTTTTGGTTTAGTCAATAAACCTAAAGGTAACGAAAACCCCTCTACAGAGACGCTCAAGGAGGATGCTCAAAGATGGAGAGAGCTTTCCGCTCAAATTACCCCTCCTTTGGAAGAGAAGGAGTTGCGCAAGATTTTTCTCAAGACCCTGAGCTCATTTTACTATGAGCGGATGATTTCCAGTGCCCCTGGTGATTTTATCGAGATGGTAAACATGGGGATGAGACTAGAAGAAGGTGTCCGAGAGGGACGATTATCTAAGGAGGAAGCTTCGACCAACAAAAGGTATGGTAACAATTTTTCTAAGAAGAAAGAAAGCGGAGCTAATGCAGCTTCTGTTGGGAGGCAGAAGAGGCCTCATGTCAGAAGAAGTCAGCCACCCCATCAACACCATCATCAAGTATCATTTGTCATTCAGGTATTTTCGAACAGTCAATCAACACCAGTTCTACAACAACGTCAACAACGGCCACCGTAACGAACAAACACCTATAACAACAATAATACCAACAATCATCAACAACAACACAACTTTGAGAGGAAGAAGGTCTCTTTCGACCCAATTCCTATGACATATGCAAAATTATATCCATCTTTGGTTCTTAAGAACCTTTTGCAACCAAGACATCCACCTCTGATCCCTGAACCACTTCCATGGTGGTACAAACCGGAACTCCGTTGTGCCTATCACCAAGGAGCTCCTGGTCATGATATTGAGAATTGTTACCCCTTGAAATATGAAGTCCAGAAGTTGGTCAACAATGGAATGGTGTCCTTTGAGGACCGTGCGCCGAACGTCAAAGCTAACCCACTACGTGCCCATGGATATTCAATAGTTAATATGGTGGACGGCTGACCCGGGGAATTCAAGGTATTTGATGTACGCTTCATTAGAAGGTCCTTGGTGAGGATGCACAAGGATGTTTGCTTGGTTAGAGAGTGTGAGCATGAACATGATGGTTGTGCTATTTGTAGTGTCAATCCCAGAGGTTGTGTGGTTGTGCAGAGAGACATTCAGAGGTTGATAGAGGAAGGTATGATTCAGATTACCCAGCCTCTCCATGTAGATGATGATGTGAATGTTATAGTCCCTGTGTTAAAAACTCCAGAAAGAGTAGTGATTCAATATGATAACATCAACAGTAACAATGTCAGTAATAGATCGGTATCGCCGTTGGTTATATGGTTAGCGGCCCCCATCCCGTACGCATCCGATAAGGTTATCCCATATCAGTACAATGCTACCATGCTAGAGAATGGTCAAGAAGTCCCTTTACCTACGACTAGTTTTGTGTGAGCATATCTGATGTTACCAAGGTGACCCGTAGTGGTCGAGTTTTTGGGCCAGTGTTCCCAAAGAACGTTGAAGATATATTTGTTAATAAGAAGGTTGATGTTCGTGTGGTAGATTCTGTTAGTGCTCCGAAGTGTAAGTCGGGTGAATCTAGCGGTTTGAAGCTGTCGCACCTAAGGCGAAAAAGACAACCGGCGAAAAAAAGAAAACAGAAGAGTCGCCACCGTTCGTTATTTAGCCCAAAGGAGGGAAAGGAAACAATCGAAGAAAACCTGAAGAGAAGCAAAAGACAAGGTCTCGCAACCAAATATAGGGTTCGGGAGTCGATTATGCAAAGGGAAGGTATTAGCACCCCTACGCATCCGTAGTACTCTACGAGATCCGCTCTTGTTATTCTCGTCTCAAGGGTGTTGGTATATCTAAGGTACTATTTACTAAAAGAAAGTCAAAAGAAAATGACTCGCAAGGATATCGCATCCACTGCCTACGTATCTCATTTGAGCATGAGAATCAGAGTTTTCGTAGCTCGGCTACCTATGGGTTAAAGAGAAGTGTGCTCGATAAGACATCGCGTCTTATGCCTACGTATCTCATCTGGAATGAGAATCAGAGCAAAACGTAGTTCAGCTAACTATGGGAACAAAGGTCTCGATTGCAACTAGGGCAAGAGAGAGGGAAGGTCTCGATCGCAACGAGGGCGAGAGAAAAGAATCGCAACAAGGGCGAAAGCAAACAAGGATTAGTTGTTAGTCGTCAGTCAAAAACTCGGCAAGACATCGCATCTCATGCCTACGTATCTCATCTGGAATGAGAATCAGAGTTTTCGTAGTTTGACTAACTAGGGGTTAAGGATTGCCATCTGAACATGGACTTACACAAGAGTACACCAGCTGTGTCAAAGAAAAGTGGGCAATGTGTTCAACATCCTAGCAGTAGGTGTCGCAGCTCGCTGAATCGAGTCTTAGGCAGTTACCTCTTTGCAATAGAACAGACTGACATGCCACAAGATCGGAGACGCACGGAAGGTCTAAAAGTGGGGAAGCTCTGCCCTAGAGTTGTCATGCAATGTGAACCTATGTGTTAGGATTTACAGAAGGGAACATCTACCTAATGTTAGCATGCAAAGAATAAGGGAGTTCTGCCTATGTTATCATACAAAGGGTTCTACCTAATGGGTGCTACCTAAACGGACCAAGAGTCGACGAATGGAGATGCACAACACAAAGAACTCTGTGGGGAAATGACTCGCCACATGTTGTTCTGGCAAATAACAAAATACTGAGGCTCTGACTGGGGAGAGAATGGCACTGAAAACTTGTTGCTGAGGAAAGCGACAGTGGTTCTGGAACCCATAATCTGCGAGAGAGACGACTTAGCAGGGGAAGCAAACACTAATACGATACCGAGATTCTGCTTCAAGGAAAGAGACCATGGGTCTAGCGTCGAGATCATCGATCTGGCATCAAACTCTAAGGAGCAGTCGCTTCTGCTGGGAAGATACAGTCTCGCACTGTCAACTCTGCTGGGGATATACAGTCTGACACTGTCAACTCCGTTGGGGATATTCAGTCTGACACTGTCGACTCCGCTAGTGAATGTATAATCTGAAACAAATTCTTGGGGAAGTTGTCGCAACCTGAAAAGTACAGTGTGCGAAAAAACAACCGGAGAAAGAAAATGACAGAAGAGTCGCCACCGTGCGTTATTCATCCCAAAGGAGGGAAAGGAAACGCTCGAAGTAAACCTGAAAAAGGAAAGGACAAGACGGGGTCTCGCAACCAAATCTTGGGTTCGGGAGTCGGTTATGCGAAGGGAAGGTATTAGCACCCCTACGCATCCGTAGTACTCTACGGGATCCAATTTTGTAGTTCTTGTCTAAAGGGTGTGGGTTTATCTTGTGCTGTTTACCAAAAAAAAAGGGTTAAATGAAAATGACTCGCGCGGATGTCGCATCCACTACATACGTATCTCATCTGAATATGAGAATCAGAGTCTTCGTAGCTCGGCTGACCTATAGGTTGGGGGGATGTGTGCTCGCTAAGACATCGCGTCTTATGCCTACGTATCTCATCTGGCCTGAGAATCAGAGCAAAACGTAGTTCGGCTAACTATGGGGTTATGGATTGGGTTTTGGACGAACGGCGTCACTACGCAATCTACCGGATGCTCGAACTTTGGAGACTTACTCGCCTGTAGTAGAAGGAGTAAACGTGTGTTATGGAGAAGAAAAATCAATGAAGGGTTAGGGTTTGGGATGCTCAAGGGCAAAAAGGCAGTCCTTGACGAAGGAACCGCGCTACCTGCAGGGATATGAATACAAAACACAAAACGTGTATCTCAAAGTAAAATGCCACCAAGGGGCTCAAACGTTGCCTCCTATCGAGGTCTTCCAGCTAGGAAAGCAGTAAAATGCGGGAAAAATGTAAGAGTACCACGCGGATAAAGATTCGAAGTAACAACAATTAGAGGAATGGGAAACCCTGAGATCCTTCCAAGCTAATGCCATCAAAGAAAAGTGAGTCAGTACATGTAATCGGAATGAACCTCCAGGGGTTATCCCACAAATAAAGTGGGAAACCACGCAAGTTATCCCTGCAAAAGTCATGTGACCCCTCACAAAAATTCAACAAAAGGGTTAGTGAAACATCATAAGCATTTTTTTCATGAATAACAGTATGGTTTCAGAAACCTCAAACCCTGTGGCATACACTCAAAAATTAAACGGTTAAACATTCAAGGCATTGTTTATACATTCATATACATATTAAACCCATGGGCAAATGTAATGGGAATAATGGCAAACCTGATTGGAGAGCTTGATTGAAATTGAGTTG
Source organism: Lathyrus oleraceus (assembly GCF_024323335.1). Classification (NCBI taxonomy): domain Eukaryota; kingdom Viridiplantae; phylum Streptophyta; class Magnoliopsida; order Fabales; family Fabaceae; genus Lathyrus; species Lathyrus oleraceus. Next base: position 217,047,990 of record NC_066580.1, read on the forward strand.
CACCCGTGAGGTTTACAAAACAATCTTCAGGGTTTATGTGAGGCGGAGGTGATTCTGTGTAGTTGAGTTCCCTTTAGGGTTTGGAGGCTGCTCTGAACTCCGTTAGGTCTTCTCTCACTATCTTTTTCCTCAGGGTTTTGTTCCAAGGAAACCTCAGAGTATTTTGCTTCTCTTCAAAATCCCCCTTTTTGTTCTGTGTTCTCTCAAGTGAAGCCTTGGTATTTATAGACTGAATTTCATGGTTTTGTGGGCTCAAATGAGAGAGACCCAAGTCCAAATTTTTTTTATTATATTTTATTTATTTAATTATTTATTTAATTAATTAATTAATTAATTAATTAAAAAAAAAATTATTATTATTTTTTTTTTGTAAAAAATTATATTTATTATTATTTTTTTTTTTTTTTTTTCGTTTTTTTTTTTTTTTTTTTTTTTTTTTTATCTAATTCTGATTGACATGATGAAATGCAATATGAAATGCTAAATGAATGCATGAATGAGGAGGGCAAATTTTGGGGTGTTACAGAAGTACAGTAGTGAGAGCCTGCTGGGGATTGAAGAATCCAACGCTCGGACCAGCTCTACAGGGAAAAGATACTAAATTCCAACTGTTGAGGAAAAACATCCGCGATCATTTGATGGGGACCTTAAGGAAATGCCCCGAGTGTACCTGTTCTGAATAGACGATCCAAAGCACTTAAAATTTACAGCAATTCTCAATGTTTATTAAGCATGTACCTGTAAAGCTCTTATGTTTCATGATGCAATATTTATCAAAAATTCGGACGTCATTTTTGCAACCAAAATAGTAAAATGAAAATGAACACAGAGATGTACTGAATAACATGATTTTATTGATTGAGTGACCTCTGAATAGGTATTTACATCAGGAAGCAATCCCTGGAAAGAGGTAATTGCACAACAGATAAAAACAGAAATTAATCTAATGGCAATGTGAAATGGATTTCTATCGGGTTCCAATTCTGCTATGATTCGCTCGTCTTCAAGATCCTCCAGATGATCAACTTTCCGAAAAAGGTGATTGGATTATTTCCTATCCTTTGGAAGTTTCCGGTTATCGACACGAGATGATATTCAAAACTACTCAGAACGCAGCCATTCGCTTAATCCCTAACTTTTCCCTAGATCGCCCTTTTGGGATTTTAATCCACCGGGATACCCATTTTTGCCTAAGTTACCCTTTCAGGTTTTCAACTTACCGGGTGTACAATCTTTTCATTTTTTAATCCCTAACTTTTGCCCGAACCTTTTTCATTTTCTTGGTTCGCCGGGATGCCCATTTTTTTGCCTGGACTATTCTTTTTATCGTCCAGCGGGTCTATTTTATGCGGAGTATTTTTTAACTGCGTCTGAGTTCACAGGGGAAGTGAAGTTTTCACCATCCATAGTTGCAAGCATTAAGGGTCCACCATCAAAAACCTTGGTGACAATATACGGTCCATCATAGTTAGGAGTCCACTTGCCCCTGTGATCTGTCTGAGGAGGAAGGATCCTTTTCAACACCAAATCTCCGACTTGGAAGCATCGAGGACGCACTTTCTGATCAAAGGCTATCTTCATCCGATTTTGATACAACTGCCCATGACAAATGGCTGCCATTCTCTTCTCTTCGATAAGACTCAACTCATTGAACCTTGTCTGAACCCATTCAGCTTCGTCTAACTTGACATCCAGCAAGACTCTTAGAGAAGGAATCTCCACTTCAACAGGTAGGACTGCTTCCATACCATACACAAGGGAGTAAGGGGTTGCCTTGGTCGATGTACGTACTCAAGTACGGTACCCATGCAAGGCGAAGGGTAGCATCTCATGCCAATCTCTGTACGTAACGACCATCTTCTGCACAATCTTCTTTATGTTCTTATTTGCTGCCTCAACAGCACCGTTCATCTTAGGACTATAAGGGGAAGAGTTGTGATGTTGAATGTTGAAGTTCTTGCACAACTCCTTCATCATTTTTTTATTGAGGTTAGAACCATTATCAATAATGATTCTTTCGGGAATCCCATAACGACAAATGATTTCTTTCTTGATGAATGGGGCAACCACATGTCTGGTGACCTTCGCAAATGACGCTGCTTCGACCCACTTGGTGAAATAGTCGATTGCAACAAGGATGAAGCGATGCCCATTGGAAGTAGTCGGCTCAATCTTTCCAATCATATCAATGCCCCACATAGCAAATGGCCACGGCGAAGACATCACATTCAGAGGATTTGGCGGCACATGCACCTTATCAGCATAAATCTGGCATTTATGACACTTCCGAGCATATTTGAAACAATCAGATTCCATGGTCATTCAGTAATAACCCGCTCTCAACAATTTCTTAGCCATTGCATGTCCGCCGGGATGAGTACCGAAGGAGCCTTCATGAACTTCCTGCATTAACATGTCCGCTTCGTGTCTATCCACGCATCTGAGCAAAACCATGTCGAAGTTCCTCTTATACAGCACATCATGTTTGTTCAAGAAGAAACTTCCTGCCAATCTTCTCAAAGTCTTCCTATCATTGTTGGATACCCCTGCAGGGTACTCTTGATTCTTTAGAAAGCACTTGATGTCGTGGTACCAGGGCTTGTCATCAACTACCCGTTCAGCAGGAAACACATACGCTTCCCTATCAAGGTGCATAACATCGATCTTGTGAGCATAGTTCCACCGAATCACCTTGATCATGGAGGACAGAATAGCAAGAGCATCTGCCATCTGGTTCTCATCACGAGGTATATGATATAGCCTTACTGTTGTGAAGAAAGTCAACAGTCTTCTCGTGTAGTCTCTGTAGGGGACCAGATTAGGCTGGAGAGTATTCCAATCACCATTCACTTGATTGATCACTAGAGTTGAATCTCCGAAGATGTCCAGAGTCTTGATTCACAAATCAATGGCTTGCTCGATACCCAAGATACATGCTTCATACTTAGCTTCATTATTGGTGCATTCAAAAGTCAAACGAGCGGTGAAAGGCATGTGGGCACCTTTAGGAGTGGTAATGGCAACACCAATTCCACTTCCTTTGGCATTGACGGTCCCATCAAACATTAAAGTCCACTTTTCATCTGGATCAGGTCCCTCCTCAACATTTGGCTCTTCACAGTCTTTCATCTTGAGGAACATGATGTCTTCATCCGGAAAATCAAACTTCATTGGCTCATAATCATCAATCGGCTGCTGAGCAAGATAGTCTGACAGAATACTCCCTTTGATGGCTTTCTGGGATGTATGCTGGATGTCGTACTCTGTCAGTACCATTTCCCAACGAGCAACCCTTCCGGTGAGAGCTGGATTCTCAAATATATACTTGACTGGATCCATTTTGGAGATCAGTAAGGTTGTGTGAGTCAGCATGTATTGTCTCAATCGCTTAGCAGCCCATGCAAGTGCATAACATGTCTTTTCAAGCATTGAGTGTCTCGACTCGCAATCTGTGAATTTTTTACTCAGGTAGTAGATGGCATGCTCTTTTGCTACCTGTCTCGTCGTGTTGACCGAGAACACAACCTATGGAATTATCGAGTACTGTCAAATACATAATCAACGGTCTCCCTGGGACTGGAGGCATAAGGATAAGAGGATTATGCAAATACTCTTTTATTTTTTCGAAATCCCTTTGGCAATCATCATTCCACCTGATAGCCTGATCTTTTCTCAACAATTTGAATATTGGCTCACACGTGGCTGTTAGGTGAGAGATGAACCTTGCAATGTAGTTCAACCTTCCTAAGAAACCACAGACTTGTTTTTCTATTCTTGGCTCAGGCATTTCTTATATCGCTTTCACTTTGGCCGGATCCACCTCAATCCCTTTTTCACTAACAATAAAACCCAACAGTTTTCCAGATCTCACCCCGAAAGTGCACTTGTTCGGATTAAGCCTCAGCTTGAATTTCCTCAAACGCTCAAACAGTTTCTTCAAATTCACCAGATGTTCTTCTTCCGTCTGAGATTTGGCAATCATATCATCAACATAAACCACGATTTCATGATGAATCATATCATGGAAAAGAGTTACCATAGCTCGTTGATATGTTGCCCCATCATTTTTTAGACCAAACGGCATCACCTTATAGTAGAAGGTGCCCCATGGGGTTATCAAAGTTGTCTTCTCCATGTCTTCTGGTGCCATCTTAATTTGATTATAGCCAGAAAAGCCATCCATATAGGAGAATATTGAGAACTGAGTCGTGTTATCCACCAAAACGTCAATGTGAGGTAATGGGAAATCATCTTTAGGACTAGCTTTGTTCAGATCCCGGTAGTCGACACACATCCGTACCTTTCCATCCTTCTTACGTACTGGAATGATATTTGCAACCCATGGCGGATAATTTATAACTGCTAGGAACCCTGCGCCTAGTTGTTTTTGCACTTCTTCCTTTATCTTGACAGCCATCTCTGGTCTTGTTCTTCTGAGCTTCTGCTTGACCGGAGGACAATCCTCTTTGAGAGGCAAACGGTGTACCAGAATGTCTGTGTCAAGCCCTGGCATGTCCTGATAAGACCAAGCGAAGATGTCGACATACTCTTGCAGCAGTTCAATCAGCCCTTTCTTCACATTGTCTTCCAAAGCAGCCCCTATCTTGATTTCTCTCTTGGCATCCTCGGTGTCGAGATTAATCACTTCAACAGACTCTTGATGCGGTTGAATGACCCTTTCCTCCTGTTTTAATAACCTGGCAAGTTCTTCAGGAAGTTCACAGTCTTCATCACCCTCTTCTTCAGCTTGAAAGATTGGATTTTCAAAGTCGAAGCGAGCCATAGTAGAACTGTTATCAATAGGATCCGGTGACGTGCATTCTTTAAGAAGAGTGACTTGGATAATCTCTTCAGAAGACCAATTACGGAGAACTTCACCCGGGACCCTTGGACGCACCCAGTTGTCAATGTCGCAATCACTATCCCCATCTTCTTCGTTGATTGTAGAGATCTGGCCATACTGAATGATGCAAGCACAAGAGAAAGTAATCGGCCCATGACGAGTCTGAGGCGTTGAAGTTGTAGAAGTTAATGTTGGCTGATACCCAATCCCAAACTTGTCTTCCTTCATAGGTAAATCCAACAGACGTCTCCAACCGGGAGCAAAACCTGAATTTACCAAGGCCTGTGCCTGCTTGAAGGACAAAATAGAGGCACCTGCTTCAACCTCTTCCACTACCCCTTCAACAGACCTTTGGGCAGATAAGTCTTCGGCCTGGAGGATACCATCGTCAAGCAAGGCCTGGATACCCTGTTGCAGCTTCAAACAACCTCCACTCTGTGCGATACATCCGAAACAACTGCTCCCACAGCCGGGGAAAACATTTGCCTTTAGCAAGTATTCTTTGATTTCTAATAGCGGAGTCTTCAATTTCAACATATCTTTGACTGATTTGACTTCTCCTTCAACCATGTTAACATTTTCTCTACCATGTTGCGGCATAGGATTGTTGACAAGATTGGGAGCCGGCGCAAGTTAATGGCCTTTGAATTAATAAGGTCCTGAACTACGTGCTTAAAAGCTTTGCAGTTCTCAATAGTGTGGCCAGGTGCCCCAGAGTGGAAATTACACCTAGCATTGGCGTCATAACCCACTGGAAGCCTGCCAACGGGAGGAGCCAAAGTGTGTAACTGCACAAGTTGCAAATGTTGAAGGTTGGGAAGCAACTGGGCATACGACATCGGAAGAGTGTCGAAACGCCTATCCATCATCCTCTGTCTCTGTTGATAAGAAGGTTTATTACTCTGTTGTTGTTGGTATTGATTTTGTTGATGTTGAGGTTGTTGTTGTTGCACTGGTGCTGCAGCCGGAATGGTCACTGCTGCAACATAAGGTTGTTGATGGTAATTCTGAAAGTTATTCCTCCGGTTACCCCTATTCTAATAAGAAGATATGGCATTTGCATCCCCTTCTCTCCTCTTCTGTCCTCCTAAGAATGGCTTCTTTGACCCCGAAGATGATCCAACCATATTTTGGATCTTACATGTCTTGAAGTAGTTCTCCACCCTCTCACCAGTAGAGACCACATCAGCAAAATTCGAGGCGTTGCAACCCACCAGACGCTCCAAATAAGATCCAGGCAGTGTGTTCATCAACATGTTGGCCATCTCTTTTTCCAACATCTGAGGATGAACACAGGAAGCCAACTCTCTCCAGCGTTGAGCATACTCTTTGAAGCACTCGTTGCTCTTGAGAGACAGATTCTGGAGCTGAGTCTTGTCAGGTGCCATATCCGCATTGTACTGATATTGCTTCACAAAGGCCTCAACCAAGTCTCTCCAGCAGCGAATATGGGCTCTGTCCAGCCTCTTATACCACTCCAAGGATGCCCCAGCTAGGCTCTCCTGGAAGAAGTACGTGAGCAGCTTCTCATCATCAGAATACGCGATCATCTTGCGGAAGTAAGCTTGTACATGAGTCTTCGGGCAAGAGTTGCCATTGTACTTATCAAACACGGGGACTTTGAATTTTGGCGGAACTCTCACGCCTGGGACCAGCCCCAAGTCAGCAACATCCACACCAAGGGCATTCTGCCCTTCCACAGCTTTCAACCTCTCTTCCTGTCTCCGAAACATAGGGTCCATACCGTGGCCCATGCCAAAGACCTCCTGAAGTAGGGGGAATTGATCCTTATGATCATCATGGATGGATTGTTGACCAAGGTTGCCATGTGGGATTGGGATAGGCCCCGGTCCATTGGGTCCGTTAGCCTCTCCAGCGGGAGGATCAGCCACAACCTCCGGTTGAGTAGTAGGGGGATTCCTTTGTACCAACAGTCTAAGCTCCTGCTGTCCCTGAGCCACTCCTTGGACCATGTCCATGAACTAATTCATGTGAATCCCCATCTCAACGAGCTCTGCTTGTAGGCCTTCCATTGCTCTGCGTTGATTCCTTCGGGTACCGAATCGGTGAATGCCTGAGTCAGCTATCCTGCTAGTGGAATACCAAACAAGATGAGAACACTGCGGCGCTACCTGTTACGCAAGACATGCTAATGAATATGCAAATGCAATGACATGTTTATCAATTTCAAAAGGTATTCTACCCCTTGATTCCAGTCTCACATTAGATAAACAGTGTAAGAAAACCCAACTAGAATCAAGAAGAAGATATAAACCCCTAGGAATAGATAAACATGATGCATGCAATGCTTATGATTTATTTTTTATATCAGAGGAACTTTAGAGTCTTATTTGCAAATTTTGGGAATATTAAAGGTTTATCACATACGGAAATATCACGTCAATTAATATTTGGAAATGTTTTTACGCCAAAGAAGTACAGTCTTGGTAACCAAATACAATACAAGAGAGAAGGAAAATGAACATCCTATGGATCCCTAGAAGCAATCGTACAAAGCCCTCGAGACCGGAAGATAAGCTGCACGAAGCCTCTTCACCTCCCTCTCATAGGTTGCCTCCATATCTGCCTTCTCTTTGGCGAGTCGATCATACTTCCTCTTCCAAAACTTGGAAGACTGAGGAAGTAGAGAAGTCAATGCGTCATCAGGATCATCAATAACCTGGTGCTCAAGGAACTCTATCAAAGCATCCTTCTCTCTGATCTGCTGAAGCAACTCCTCTCATTCACGGATCCAAGCACGCGAACGGTCTTCGTCTCTCAACTCCTCTACTCCTTGGCTAGGGAGGGTTGAAGGCCCAGCCACAACCAAAGGTGTGGGTCTTGGATACTCATAAGGCATGAGGTACTCGGAAGCTCTCCTCCTAACCCAAGAGGTATAGGGTTCCAAATCGATACAGTTCTTCGGACCTAGCTTCTTCCTTCCTTTCTTATGGATCTTGCACCAAGCGCGGACCATCCTGCCCTTCAAGCCTTGGGGATCTTTACCCTCCTGAAAGAACACACCCTCTAATAGAATGTTATTGGGGTTATCCTTTAGGGGGAACCCAGGCTGACGACGTGCCAAAATAGGGTTGTAGTTAATTCCACCGCATGTACCAAGAAGAGGTACATTGGAGAATTCACCAAAAGATATCATATACACGGTTGTACCAAAAGATATCATTATTAGTGAGAGACATAAGTCTCATGGACCACCGTAGACATCCTTTGTTCTCCTTGAAGGCGGGCGTCTGAGGCAAGTACGAAATAAACCACTTGTACAACAGAGGCAAACAACACACAATGGTACCACCGCCCTTTGCATTCCTCATATGCAAAGAGAAATAAGTGTCACCCAACAGAGTAGGAACAGGATTAAGAGTAGAGAAAATCCTAATGGCATTCACATCCACAAACTTGTCGATGTTGGGGAATAACACTAGCCCATAGATGAGAAGTACAAATATGGCCTCAAAGGCATCCTCACTCATGGCCTTCCCAAACATAGTAGCTTGATCCATGAGGAAATCAGACGGGAGACCTTGAATTCCACCTTTGGTAGTCATATGAGCACCAATAATAGATTCATCTATACGCAACAGATCAGCAATCTCTTGAGAAGAAGGAACTCTCACCAAGCCACTGAACGGCAACTGGTCTAGGATAGGTATGCCCACAAGATAGGCATACTCCTCAAGCATGGGCAAAAGCTGGAAATCCGGAAAAGTGAAGCAACGGTACAAGGGATCATAGAACTGCACCAACACACTCATTCGACCTTCATCCACTTGAGTAGCCAGAATAGACAGAAGCTTCCCATGACGAGCCTTGAATTCCAAGGGATCTAATACATAGGATGTCAAACTCCTTAACTCTTTCAAGTCGGGTTGTCTGAAACTGTACTTCTTCGTAATCCTTCTTTGCTTATCCATGTCTGAAAATTTGCAAATAGACCTCTTAAGTTCCTTGAAAATTTTCTCATTGTTGATGATATGGATGTGTATGAATGCATGAATGCATGGATTTAACAATCACACTCAAGGATCAAGCAAATCACACCACACAAAGGTCATGGGATGGATCAAGTCATCCTTAATATCAATCATCCATTTTGGTGGATTATGGTTTACACCTTATCAACACCCCAGTTCCATTGATATTAAGGATACACAAGAACGAATCAACCAGGAATCAAGGGTTTGTTGCGAGTCGCGAGCATGGAGTCTTGGTTAAGAACCACCCAAAGGGAGTGTACTATGGTTAAACCTGACAATCACGTTCTACAAGAGGTTCCCATAATCATCATCCCATCTTTCGGATATTATCGGATAAACGACTACTCGTATTCCAAAAATATTCTCAAGAGAGACTCTTATGAGTGTAGTATCGCATAACAATCGTATCAAATCTTACACTTGAACGATCTTCGCACTACATCCTAAAAATAGGCCAAGATGGGCGTGGTAAACTAAGGTCCTTGGCTTCTAAGGCAAATATTGGAAAGAGTGATGCCTAACCACGACTACTTGTGTGACATTATTGATCCCAACATAACCTCCACCAAGTGAATGGGCTTGCAAGTCAACTTGCTAAGGAAAAACTCCACACAAGTCAACAAGACTATGCCATTCTCCTATCCTAAGTGCACTCGAGTTCGGGTATAGAACTCATCTCACGAAGATCACCAAGCATACAAGGAATTAATATTCAAACAATTCAATCATTACATACAATACAATAATCCCAAATTGCACAAAAATATGTCACAAAGCAATATACCATACAATACAACAAATATGAAAAATAGGCAAAACCCACTAGGCAAATGATAGTCCCCAGCAGAGTCGCCACTTTTCTATAGCGGGGTATTCGTTACCATTAGAGATATTGACTAAATCCAAGGTAAACCATACAAGTCGAGTCGCCACCGCACTTCTATTTATCCAAAGGAATGGTTAGAAAGCAAACAAAAACCTAAAAGTTTTATCGAATCAAAAACTAGTAAAAATGTCAGAGATCTGGGTAAGGGGGTTGGTTATGCAATGGGAAGGTTTTAAGCACCCAAAACATCCTAGGTACTCCTAGGGATTCCTTTTCATAAGTGTTGTTCTAGTCTAAAGGGTGTAGGTATATCTAAAGTACTATTTATTAAAAGGAAGGTTAAAAGAAAATGACTCACAAGGATGTTGCATCCACTGCCTACGTATCTCATCTGAGTATGAGAATCAGAGTCTTCGTAGCTCGGCTACCTATGGGTTAAAGAGAAGTGTGCTTGGTAAGACGTCGCGTCTTATGCATACGTATCTTATCTGGAATGCGAGTCAGAGCAAAATGTAGTTTGGCTAACTACGGGAACAAGGGTCTCGATTGCAACTAGGGCAAGAGAAAGGGAAGGTCTCGATCGCAACGAGGGCGAGAGAAAAGAATCGCATCAAGGGCGAAATAAAACAAGGATTAGTTGTTAGTCGTCAGTCAAACTCGGCAAGACATCGCATCTCGTGCCTACATATCTCATTTGAACATGAGAATCAGAGTTGTCGTAGTTCGACTAAACTAGGGGTTAAGGATTGTCATCTGAACATGGACTTACAAAAGGGGACACCAGCTGTGTCAAAGGAAAGTGGGCAATGCGTTCACGTCCTAGCAGTAGGTGTCGCAGCTTGCTGAATCGAGTCTTAGGCAGTTACCTCTTTGCAATAGAACGGACTGACATGCCACAAGATCGGAGACGCACAGAAGGTCTAAAAGTGGGGAGGCTCTGCTCTAGAGTTGTCATGCAATATGGACCTATGTGTTAGGATTTACAAATGGAAACATCTACCTAATGTTAGCATGCAAAGAATAAGGGAATTCTACCTATGTTATCATACAAAGTGTTCTACCTAATGGGTGCTACCTAAACGGAACAAGAGTCGATGGATGGAGCGCGGAGAGGAGTTACGGATAAGGGTAGATGGCGATGCCAGAGGCAATCGACTTACAGGTAGATGGAGATGCCTGAGGCAATCAACTTACAAGAGGATGGATGAATGCGTGCTGGTTCTATTAAGTTTTGAAAATGATTACTCGACGTTGGATCGAGCTTTTGATCTTATTTTGAAATGGTTATCGAATGTTCGTTTTAATTCTTGTATTAATAGGTGACTAAAGAAATAAAGAAATAAATATTATACACTTTATGGGAGAGGGGTACATTTGTTGTGAATGGGGATTGTTCATGGCAAACAAACAATAAGAATATATGCCTCATACATCATACAAGTAGGCAAGAGTTATCAATCAGATCGGATAAATAAATAATATATAATCAAACCAAATAATCAAATAATGGAGCATTTAAACAATGCATGGGAGTATGAACATGTTAAATAATCAAGCAATAAAAAGCATGAATGAGAGAAACAAGTATAAAAGATAACAGATGAATCAAACAGATGAAAATATACACACGAAGGATCCACTGAATAATTTAATCAGGAAATGAGGTAAGGACCAAATAAAATCAAGGTAAAAGGCCTCTAATACATGGAATATGAGATGAGCAAGGGAGGATCAAAAGATCTCTTTAATTGCCATAAGCAATCCCTAAGTCAAACATCGATCATAAAGAAGTCAACTGAAAATTCAAGTCAACTTAAAAAATAACAAATAAATAGAAAATTAATCAGGAAAATTATGAAAAATTAAACTAAATAAGGTGGGGTCAGGACAACATCACCCCCCAAAAATATTTTAAAAATAATGAAAATTTGCACGTGAATTAATTAAAACAAAACAGAGGTGAAACTAAAAGTCAATTAATAAGACTAGGTTAGAAATAAATCAAGAATAAATAGTAAATTATTCAAGAAAATTATGAAAAATTAAACTAAATAAGGTGGGGTCAGGACATCATCATCACCCAAAAAGATTTTAAAAATAATGAAAATTGGTATGTGAATTAATTAAAATAAAACAGAAGTCAAATTAAAAGTCAATTAATAAGACCTGGTCAAAAATAAATCCAAAATAAATTGAAAATGTGAAATAAAATTCCAAGAAAAGGTCAGGTTGACTATGAGACAGTGGTAAACCTCAACCCAAAAATCAAATGCTAAAAATAATTTGAAGTCATAAAAATGAAATCAATAAAAAAAGTGTGTTAAAATGGACCATTGAGAATAAATAATTAAAATAAAATATTAATATTAAAAACATACGAAAATAAAAATTATATAAAATTAAATAAAACGTTAAGAAAAGTGAAAAATATTTTTGGGTAATTTTATGGACGAAGAAAATATTTTAAATAAGAAAAATAAATATGAAAATGGAAGGATTAATGGTGATGAACATGGTTAAGCAAGCGTAGATATATCAAAACATGGCCATGGAAGAGATGATTACCTAATGGAAAATAATAGTGGAATGGAATCTGATATGTGATGAAGCTTTGCCTCCTTGCCACGAAATTCCAATGCTCCTTTAAGGTTAGGGTTTCAGCTTCTTAAATAGGGTGAATTAGGTGTTCTCATGGACTTTTTAATAAGTGATTTATCCATAAGAATAAAAGTGTGAAGTGAGGTGTAAAATGTTGTTATTTTGGGCCAAACTTAAGTGAATGGATGTCCAATACATGTCCAAAAGAGGTAAAAAAACGTGACTGGTTTGTGCAGCATGCTTAGAAAATCTGATTGGGCCAGCCAGGCCCAAAATCTGCCTAGAAAATCAAGTCATGGTGCCCACTTTAAATGAATGTATCTCTCAAACCATGGATCCAAATGAGATGATTCCAAAAGGATGTGAAAGAGGACATGGTAAGGTACACTTGTTATGAAGAAACTATTTTCAAATAATGACTTGAAGTGCAAGAAAACTGGCCAAGAAGTCTTGACAAATTTTGAAGATTTTGGACTTAGAATTTTCTCTAAGTGTCCTAGAAAAATGTCTCACTTTGACTAAGCATAATTTTCTCAATTCTAATCCAAATGGAGAAAACTTTATATCTCTAGAAAGCTTGGAAGAAGAGGAACAACTTTCATGTTGGAGAAATTTTCAAATGGAGATTTTATATTGATGCAAAATGGGCTTAAAGTGAGTGCAACGATCATGAAAACTTGCCCTAAATGGAAAGTCAACCATTTCCAAATTAAGTAACTTTTCCAATTCCTAATTAAATGATGAATCCATGATCCAACCTTGATCAAATTTCACATGTAGGATCTCCTAGGCATGGATTTTGAGATTCCACTCTCAAAATGTCAGGAGTTGACTTTTCTGGCCCCACAATTGACTTTTCCCAAACTATCTGATTCCCGATTGCATTGATCAATTGAAGCACTTCTAGCTCAAATAAAGAGCTGATTTTTTGTGTGTAGACCCTTGTGGACATATGGAGGGCCATGGAAAATAGTTTCACCCAAAGAATCAAAAATAAACTGATTTTATACCTGTAGCACCTCAAATTTGCACCTCCCATTTTGTACATTCATTTTTATGATTAGGTCATTAACATTAAACTGGCCATTGCATAGCATTGCATTGTCCATTTTCCCAAGTGCAAGTCATCAGTCAAGATTGGTCAGGAGATCTAGTCAAGCAAGCAAGCAAGTGCATTTCCTATTGAAGCAAAGCCCTATGGTTGGTTCAACAAGTTCATATGACCTAGGGATCATTTTGAAGTGATTTGGCCAAAGATTGGATGCTCAGAAGTCATCAGTCATTGAACAATGCATCTGAAACCCTAGAAAGTCAATTGTGGTCAACTGTGCATGAAATCATGGATTTGAAGGTGGGAGATGGTTAGAGAGGCCTCATTCATGTCCATACAAGTCTCATTTGACATGTCAAAGATCAACATTGAAGAATTTGAGGTCAGAAGAAAAGTTTCCAAAAATAGTAAGTGACCTAAAATTTCAAACTGCCAAAAATGGAAAGGTCTTCTCCTCAAGATTACATGTCCAAGAAAGCTTCAAATGAAATTTTGTCCAACATGAAAGTTGAAGATCTTGCTCTCACCTTTCCAAAAAGTCTAAGAACATGAATTTCGCATGTGTGATTGAGAAATTATTGATCAATCATTGTCAATGGATTTTGAACTTCAAACTTGGATAACTTTCACACCACAAGGCCAAATGGAGTGGGGTTTTTTGCTACATTCTCCTTTTAACATGAGCTATCATAATCATGCATTGCCATTCATCAAATCTCATCACACAAAATATTGCATTTTCCATGTGAATTGAATTTGAATTTTGGAGGGAAAAGTTGATTTTGAGAAATATGCATTTTCCACATTTCCAATCACTTGCATTTGATCTTAAACAGCATTTGGAGTGTGTTTGATTAAAAATTCGTGCACTGTAGCAAGGGTTTCATGCACATGAGGGTGGATTGACCAATTTAGCATAAACACTCATTTCACTAATTACCAAGGCATTTGGCTAATTGTGATTAGCATCTTCATTAATCCATCATATATAAGGATAATTCTAACAGAATTTGGCATTAACACATGATTTGAACCAGATCTAGATCCAATCACAAAATTGCACAAACTTTTTCTCTCCATTTTTCTGCAAATTTCTTCATAGAACTTGCATTGTTCTTCAATGATCCATCATCCACAAGCATTTTGGAGTTGAATTGAAGCAAGAATCCTCCATTTTCGAGCAGAATCTTGGACTGTTGCATCAAGCTTCATCAATGGCAGCTGTTGATTTGAGCTACTTCAAGCATAATTGAGCATTGGATCTTCATACATTCATCTACCTGAGCATTAAGGAGTTTCTGTTTCACTATTAAAAGGCCAAAAAACCTCGAATCCAGATCTGCAATCCTTTGAAGGTTAGAATTCGATCCTTGCAATTGTTGAAATTAGGATATGCTTCTTGTAGATCTTTGATTGTAGAGTAGCCTGAGCTTTGTAGAATTGATTTTCATCAAGAATTAAGAAAGATATGTGGATTTGAAGTTTGGCATGTGAATCTTATTTTGATCGATCCTTCCATGTTAGTAAGAATTAGAGGAAATAGATGCTGGATTGATGATGTAGGTTAAGAGATGAGTCGATTGATGTATGTTTCATGATTTTCTGTGTACATATGTTCTTGATGATGATGAACGTGATGAACGTATGATGAATGTCTAGGTTTAGCGTTTCCAGATGCATTTTGATCTTCGCCTGGCCTGTTTTGCATGTTTTTGTTGTTTGTGTGCCATGCAGCCAACCATACCGTGCCACCTCACTTAATGAAACGGCACGTTTCATTAAGTGAGCGCTGGATTTGAATTCGAGCACGGTTCGATTCCGGCTCCAAGCATTTCTCACTTTTGGCTTTTGCATTTTCTTCATCATGCTACACATATTTCACCATACCTCATTCATGCATTTTTAATTTTTCTCCACATTTAAAAATTCATAACTCCTAAACTATTAATCCAATTCACATGAGATTTTTTGTGCCATGTTCCTTAAGATCTCTACTATTTTATGGTGATTTTTCCAAAATTTGTGCACGTGTGGATTTTTATTTTGCCTAGGGTTGTTCATGCTTATGCATTCATACACCTTGCTTGCCATTTTGATTGTAAAATGATGATGCTTAATCCAATGAGGCTGAAATTTTGCATGTGTAAACTAGAGACCTTTAGGGATTTTTTGGTATAGAGCTTGTGATTTTATCTTTTCTGGTTGTGGAGATATGCTATGATGAATGAAGGTGTGACAATGTGTGTCACACCATTTCTTGTCCAAATTGTTGGTTTTATTTTCCATGCCATTCATTTGCCAAATAATCTGAATTTTTGCATGTTGACTCTTCTGGATGTTAGGTTTGAGTATGAAGTTTTGTAGAATTTTTGAGTGCATTTCCAATTTGTTTGAGATTTTCTCCTCTGCTTAACCATTTGTGGACTTTTTGTGAGTCATGATCTTATATGATTTGTGAAATTCTTGATGTTTATTGGATGAACCTGAAATTTTGCATATATATTCTAGACACCTTGAAGTTTGCCATGGCTTTAGTTTGATGTCCATATCATGTTTGGATTCTGTTTTATGCTTGTGTGAAGTTGATGCATGATTTGGTGCCTTGTATGAGCTTGTTTTGCCTTGCCTTGACTTGATGAATTTAATTGACTTGCTTCCCTTGGTCCAAATGACTTGAAATTTGGTGTGATAATCCTTTGATGAATGCTGTTTAGCCATGATTGTTCTTGGGATTTATTGAAGTGTTTTTGAGTTGATGTGGATTGAATCATTCTGTTTGGTTCTATGAGCTTTAAATTGCATGGTTTGCCTTCTTTGCCTCATGAAATGAAATTGGTTGATGATATGAATGTGAGACCACTTGGATTTGTTTCTTATTGGATTAAACTTGATTCTCACCAATTTTCATGTTCTGTTTTGGTTTATTGCTCCCATTTTGACCCTAGGCCGTGTCCTAGTGGTTAGTGCTTAATGTTTGAGCTTTGTTTCAGGTCAAAGAGCATAATTGCTTATACTTGATGATGTGCACTCAATTGGAGTTGGTCCATTGCTTGTTCATGACTAACCTTGAGTTTGTTTTGTAGGCTTTGAGACTTGTACTTAGGCCTTGTGGTTTGCACCTTTGTGCATTGCTTTGCTTGATTGTTGATTGACTGTGCACAGTTAACTGTTGACCATTGTTTGTTTGACTTTTGTTTGAGTCGTGTACTAATTATGTTGGATTGTTTTCAGGTACCTTAGTTGCTATAGTTCCTTTGTGAACTTGCTTTTGCTTTTCTTGATAGCTTGAGCATTGAGGTATAATGTCTCTAACTTCATGTAGTCTGGAAGACCTGGCCTCTTACCTGGTCAGGCACCTGTCTGAAGTCCTCCTTAAGAGGCAATGCTTGTGCTTGTTTATGTTTGTCCCCAAGCAGGAAAAGACCTTTGATAAGGCAATTGGTAGATAAAAGAGATGTGCAATCCATCTCCTGCTATTCAGTTGAGTCATCCCTTTGCTCACACACCTTGTGTTGATGCATTGTGGATATTAACCCAAGATCCATGTTGAGTCAGTGTCATAAGTGTAGAAGGGTTCCCACTTTCTGAACCCACACTTTCTTTGTCTGAAGCTCTCCTAGGCCAGGGATAAGAGCTGTGAAGTCTTATCTTCACGTCCCATTTCATCTGCTTCACCTTAACTCTCAATGTTAAGGTTAAGAGCTAACATCACCCTGATACAGTTGGCTTGTGTTTCACAGCCTAACCCTTGTGTGAGCCCACTTTGTGTGTATATAGTGTGTGCTATTTGTGATTGTTTGCTTTGCCTGTGCCATTTAGGATAGCTTGCTCCCTGTGCAAGTTAGATAGCAACCTATACTTAGGGATGATATGCATGATAACATCTAGGCTCGAGTCGTAGTCTCCCTAGTTGTGTCTCCCTTTGTTATCTGGTTAGGCTAGTCCTTTGTCCCTGCGTAGGGGAACTACGTCGCCCTGATCCTCATACCAGATGAGGTACGTAGGCAGGAGATGAGCTGATCTCTCCGGGCGCCCTTTTTGTTTTGTCGTTGTGTATGTTCGGAGATGGACGTAAGCCCAGCGATTGGCATTCCCTATCCTCTTGTTATGTGCTTGGAGTCCGATGTAAGCCCAGCGATTGGCATTTGGTTTCCAGTGTGCGTGTGTTTGGTTCGGAGTCTGATGTAAGACCAGCGATTGGCATTCGGATTCCAGGTTTGCCTGTTTGTGTGCAGTTTGACGTAAGTCCAGCGATTGGCAGTCGATTTCCTGTGTTGTTTTGGTTTGGCGTGCGTTAGCTGAGCTACGGATGCTCTGATTCTTCTTAGTCCGAGAAGATACGTATGCATAGGATGCGACATCCTAGCGAGCATGTTTTTCCCCGGTCCGAACTACGTCGACTCTGATGTCTATGCATGATAGACTACGTAGGCCCAGGATGCGATATCCTGCCGAGTCAGTTTCTTTGTTTTCCTGTGTCTCTTTCAGCCAGTGTGTGTTTGTTTGTGAGCAGTGTTTTAGCAACCATTTTCCTTCCTTTTGTGCGTGGATCCCGTCGAGTACGACGGATGCGTAGGGGTGCTAATACCTTCCCTTCGCATAACCGACTCCCGATCCCATTCTCTTTGGTTGCGAGACCATGTCTTTTCCAGGTTTACTTCGAGCGTTTCCTTTCCCTCTTTTGGGATAAATAGCGCACGGTGGCGGCTCTGTTGTTTTGTTTTCCCGCCGGTTTTTCGCGTAATGCGACAGTTGGCGACTCTGCTGGGGACTCTGGAGAAGTTGACCTCTTGCTGGTCCATCTTCCCTGAGCGAGTCTCTCCTAGCGCTCTCTAGGTTAGGGTTTTGGTTGCTTTGCTGTGTTATTTATTGCATTCATTCATTTATTGTTTGCATTTATGTGTGCATTAATGTTTTCATTCATTCATATTCATCTGTGCTGGTTGTGCTGTGTTTCTCTGTTTGGGGTGGGAGTTACTCGAGGTAAAAGGCCCAATACCCAGGCTATGAGTGAAATCTAGGAAACCTAGGAATAGAGTGATTCATGGGAAGCGGGTGGTATGCGCCACTTAGCGGAACATTGATATCACGAGCAGTTCAGACCCTGGTGGGATATTATCGTTACATACTTCGGGTGTGTATATGATGGTATTCTACGAAATGTTATTTATGTTGCGTTTCTCTTGACCTTACCCTGGCCTAGATGACACCCGTGAGTGGGGAGGGAATGATCATTATTACAGGTACAGTTGGTGACTTGTCGGTGACTTGTTGGTGACTTGTGGTCCTGTTGGTGACTTGGTTCAGATTGGGTTTGGATGACAGTTTATCAGATGACTTTGGGTTTCAGATGAATTGTGGTTCCGAGTTCGAGCCGAAGCTTCGATCCTGTGTTCTGAGATGCACAGCCTGCCAGTCTTGTCTGCATCATCTGCATCATAGCATGTTTACATTCAAAAGAAACGCAATAAAAAAAAA
Organism: Lathyrus oleraceus; assembly: GCF_024323335.1. Taxonomy (NCBI): domain Eukaryota; kingdom Viridiplantae; phylum Streptophyta; class Magnoliopsida; order Fabales; family Fabaceae; genus Lathyrus; species Lathyrus oleraceus. Next base: position 217,066,781 of record NC_066580.1, read on the forward strand.
AGAATTGAAAAAAAGAAAGGAAAAAGAAAAAAACTAATCTCTGCATGCATATCATTTCTCAGGTACATTCCAGAGCTTGTTCACTGATAGAGATGGCAACAGTCCCAGAGCCGAAGCGGAAGACTTGTTCCTATAGCTTTAACCGTGAGCCTTTGACGTCTCTGATAGAGTTGAGTAACCTTGTGACCAGTGATCATCTGAAGGGGTTTGTTGACCAGTATGGGGATATTCTGACACTGTTGAAGATGGTAGTCGATCCAGTGCCGTTGCAGACTCTTCTTCAGTTCTACGACCCAGAGCTTCGTTGCTTCACCTTTCAGGATTATCAATTGGCGCCTACTCTCGAGGAGTACTCTATTCTGATGAATGTTCCCATCCGGCATCAGGTTCCTTTCTTGGACGTACCGAAGGAGGTTGATTTCAGAGTTGTTGCTAGAGCTCTCCATTTGGGTATCAAGGAAGTCAGTGATAGTTGGAAGTCCAGCGGGGATGTTGTGGGTTTGCCTTTGAAGTTTCTGCTGAGAGCTGCTAGAGGAGAAGCAGAGAAGGGGAATTGGGAAGCTTTTCATGCCCAGTTAGCTGTTATGATCTATGGGGTCGTCCTATTTCCGAGTATGCCCAACTTTGTTGACTATGCTGCAGTCATGATCTTTCTTGGAGGAAATCCTGTTCCTACTCTGTTAGCTGACACTTACTATGCTATCCACAGTAGGCATGGTAAGGGTGGAGCTATCAGATGTTGTCTTCCACTGTTGCTCAGATGGTTCATGTCTCTCCTGCCAGTCAGTGGGCCTTTTGTGGATGCTCAGAGTACTCATAGGTGGACTCAGAGGGTCATGTCTCTTACTTCCTATGATATCAGATGGCAATCTTGCCGGATGGATGTGCGGAATGTCATCATAAGTTGTGGAGAGTTCCGGAACGTGCCACTTGTAGGGACTAGGGGTTGCATCAATTACAACCCGGTTCTTTCTCTTCGCCAGTTGGGGTTCGTGATGAGTGGAAGACCACTTGAAGCTGAGATAGCTTAGAGTGTGTATTTTGAGAAGCGAAGTGACCCTGTTAGATTGGAGCAGATTGGAAGAGCTTGGAAGTCTATTGGTGTCCAAGATGGAACTGTTTTAGGGAAGAAGTTTGCCATTGCTATGCCTGATTACACTGATTGGGTGAAGAAGAGAGTGGAAACTTTGTTGTTGCCCTATGATAGGATGAATCCTTTGTAAGTGCAACCACCTTTGATTCTTGTTGAGAGTGTACCCGCTGAGTAGTACAAGCAAGCCCTGATGGAGAATCGCCGTTTGAAGGAGAAAGAGCAAGATGCCCAGATGGAGTTGTATGAAGCCAAAACGGATAGGTTGAACCTGACTCATCAACTCAGAGACATCCAGAGTGTAGATGTTGGTGGAGTAAGGAGCAAGAAGAGATCTTATGCAGAGATGGAGAACTTGCTGAATACAGAGCATAGAGAGTGTTTGAGATTGTAGAGAGCTAAGTCCAGTTATCTGAAGAAGATCAGAGACTTGGAGAAGCAACTCAGAGACAAAGATATCCAGTTGAAGAAGGAAGTCGACCAGAGACTTGCATCAGAGAACCAACTTGGCGCAGAAGTTGTAGAGCTTAGAAGACAGTTGAAGGAGAAGATCACTCCTTTGCTAGAATGTTCAGAGTGTGAACTGTTGATAGACCAGTGTCACTACTTGAGGACGCTCATTCCTGGAAGTCATTCGTCTTAGCTTGTATTCCTGATGTTTATGTTGAGAATCACCCCCAGGCCTGTTGGGTGGGATTCAGTGTTGTATTTTGTTGGATCTTTGAATCTTTGTTGTATGATCCTGTTGCTCATTTATAGATGAGGTTGTTGGCTTTATTTTGTACTCAGTGCTCTTTTGTATGTTGTTTCTATGCTTCCTGTGTTGTTTTGGTTGCAGGTTGCCATCTTTTGAAGATGAATCAGGCTCTTTGAATGCCTGAGAAAGGAACATATCATGTGCATCATATGCATTAGCATCATAATCATATCATATTGCATAACAGGTGTTCCCGTTCGCGACTTCTCACTCTGATTCCTGTGTCAGGCAGGATAGCTGATCGAAGACCGCACCGGTATTCAACCAGACTCAATCAACAGAGAAGTATGGATCAGGTTCAGACTGAGTTGGCTTAGATGAGGGCGAACATGGCCCAGTTTATGACAATGATGCAAGGGGTTGCGCAAGGTCAGGAGGAGCTCAGAGCCCTGGTTCAGAGACAAGAGACCGTGATTCAGGCGTCTAACCGTGGTTCACCTGCTGGTATCCCTGTTCATGAGAACGTTACTGCTGCTCCCGCCAACGACTATGCCGTGGGGGATGAACTAAGAGGAATAAGGATCAATGGACAATCTCTTGCTGCAGAGACTATCAATGTCAGAGCTACCCGGGCTCCTATTCGTCATCCAGCTCCTATTGTTGATAGACAAGAGGACATGTTCACGTTGCTGAGTGAAGATGATGAGGTGGTCAGAGTTAAGGATAGGGATCGTAAGGTTGACGCCCTGGCTGAGAAGATCTGTGCGATGGAATGTCAAAACTCCCTTGGTTTCGATGTGACTAATATGGGGTTGGTGGAAGGCTTGAGAATTCCCCACAAGTTCAAAGCGCCATCTTTTGATAAGTACAATGGTACTTCTTGCCCTCGCAGCCACGTGCAGGCTTATTATCGGAAAATATCTGCTTACACTGATGATGAGAAGATGTGGATGTACTTTTTTCAAGATAGTCTATCTGGGGCTTCATTGGATTGGTACATGGAGCTTAAGAGAGATTCTATCCGATGCTGGAGAGATCTGGGTGAGGCCTTCTTGAGGCAATACAAGCATAACATGGATATGGCACCGAGCCGGACTTAGCTGCAGAGTCTTTGCCAAAAATCCGGTGAAAGCTTCAAGGAGTACGCCCAGAGGTGGCGTGAATTGGCTGCGAGAGTACAACCCCCTATGCTGGAAAGGGAGTTGACTGATATGTTCATCAGTACTCTTCAGGGTGTGTTTATGGACCGAATGGGGAGTTGCCCATTCGGAAGCTTTTCTGATGTTGTCATTTGTGGAGAGAAGACTGAAAGTTTTATCAAGGTTGGTAAGATGCAAGATGCTGGTTCCTCATCGTCCAAGAAGCCGTTTGCTGGGGCACCTCGTTGGAGAGAGGGTGAGACTAATGCTGTTCAACACCGCCGAAATCAGAACAGAAATCAATACCGTCAGGTTGCTGTAGTGACCATTCCTGCACCTCAACAACGTCAACAACCGCAACAACAGAGAGTTCAACAACAAATGCCGCAACAACAACAACAACAGCAACGTCCGTATCAGCCGAGGCAGCGGATTCCTGATAGACGTTTCGATCCACTGCCCATGACCTACGCTGAGTTACTGCCTGAGTTGCTCAGACTAGGATTCGTGGAATTGAGGACTATGGCGCCATTGACAAAAATACCACCTGGGTATGATGCCAATGTGCGTTGTGATTTTCATTCTGGTGCGCCGGGAAACCATATGGAGAACTGCAGGGCTTTCCATCATAAAGTCCAGGACCTGATTGATGCTAAGACTATCAATTTCGCTCCTGTACCGAATGTTGTGAATAACCCTATGCCTGCGCATGGTGCTCACCGGGTGAACTGTGTTGAAGGGGTTGAAGCTGAGGATCTGGTTGTTAGAGTTGATGAGATTCAGACTTCTTTGCTTGTTGTCAAGGGCCGTTTGTTAAATGGGGGTGTCTACCCGGGTTGTGATGAGGATTGTTTGGGTTGTGCTAAAGCTGGGAATGGTTGTGAACGGTTAAGGGCCGGTATCCAGGGTATGATGGATGAGGGTTGTCTGCAATTTAGTAGGGCTGTAAAAGATCGTGGTTCAGTATCAACTGTCACTATCTTTTTCAAACCGTCTGAAGGACGTGGGCAAAGGGCTGGTGATGCACCTACAACCAGTGGTAATCCTGTTACCATATCTGCACCAATTACTGCCAGTACGCCAGCAACAATCGTCGCTCCGGTCAGAAGGGTTGTGGACAGTAAGGCTGTGCCGTGGAAATATGATAATACCTACCGAAGCAACAGAAGGGCTGAGAATCGGGTCAAGCCGTCGAGTCAAGCGCCTGTCACAATCAGTGCACCAGTTAGTAGAGCTCCTGTGGTTGTGAGTCCCGTTGTGGACAATGTTGGTGGTCCAGGAGGTTTTACTCGTAGCGGACGACTGTTTGCTCCCCAACCTTTGAGGGATGCTAATGCTGAGACTTCTGCTAAGTCGAAGGGCAAACAGGCTGTGGTTGACGAGGAACCGACTCAGAAGGATGTGCCTGGGGGTTCGTTTGAAAAGGACGTGGAGGAATTTATGCGAATCATTAAGAAAAGTGACTACAAGATCGTAGATTAACTCAACCAAACTCCGTCCAAGATTTTCATCCTCTCTTTGCTACTATGCTCTGAGGCACATCGTAACGCCTTGTTGAAGATGCTGAATATGGCGTATGTACCTCAAGAGATTTCTGTCAACCAATTGGAGGGGGTTATTGCCAACGTGAGCACCAGGCATGGTTTAGGTTTCACGGACCTAGATTTGACGCCCGAGGGTCGCAATCATAACAAGGCCTTGCACATCACCATGGAGTGCAAGGGGGCAGTGTTGTCTCACGTGTTGGTAGACACCGGTTCTTCTCTGAATGTCTTGCCCAAGAAAATTCTAAAGAAGATATCTGTTGAAGGGGTTGTGCTTACTCCTAGTGACCTGATAGTTCGTGCATTCGACGGATCCAAACGTTCTGTGTTTGGTGAAGTTACTTTGCCGGTGAAGATAGGTCCAGAGGTCTTTGACATCATCTTCTACGTGATGGACATTCAGCCCGCCTACAGTTGTCTGTTGGGGCGTCCATGGATTCATGCAGCAGGGGCAGTCTCGTCGACTCTCCACCAGAAGCTCAAGTATGTCTGGAACGGTCAGATTGTGACCGTGTGTGGCGAAGAAGATATCTTGGTGAGTCACCTATCCTCGTTCAAATATGTAGAGGTGGATGGCGAGATCCACGAAACTTTATGCCAGGCGTTTGAGACGGTTGCTCTCGAGGGGGTGGCATGTGCTGATCAGAGGAAGCCGGGTGCTTCGATTGCTTCGTACAAGCAGGCCAAAGAGGTTGTTGATTCTGGCAAGGCTGAAGGCTGGGGCAAGATGGTGGATTTGCCTGTCAAAGAGGATAAATTTGGTATTGGCTATCAACCTTTGCAAGCGGAGCAGGGTGTACCAGCAGGTCCGAGCACCTTTACCAGCGCTGGGCTGATGAATCACGGTGACGTCTTTGCAGCTGATGGTGAAGATGGTGGCAGTGATTGTGATCTCGACAACTGGGTTCGCCCGTGTGCGCCGGGGTAAGTGATTAGCAATTGGACGGCAGAAGATGTAGTCCAAGTTACTCTTCAAACAGAGTAATTTTCTTTTGTTTTTTTATTCTGCACAAAACCCTACGTTCCGCCCAAGACGTAGTGGTTCATTGTAGGGCCACATCATGTTTTTACAAATGATTATCATTAATAAAGGACGTTTTGCAAACAATTTTGTGATCCCTGTCTTTCTATTTTTGTTTTTCATTTTTCAAAAAAAAAATAAAAATGGCAATGTTTTTGTTTTTTGTGACTTTATTGAACTCTTTTTCTAAAACAAAGCATTAAACATGCATAAGTGATCTCACGGCATCTACTATGAACAGTTCTGTTATGGCTCAGTATGATTTCGACAATCCCATCTACCAAGCTGAAGAGGAGAGTGAGAAAGACTGTGAACTCCCGAAAGAATTGGTCAGATTGTTGAAGCAAGAGGAAAGGGTCATCCAACCTCATCAGGAGGAGTTGGAGATTGTTAATCTTGGTACTGAGGACGCCAGAAGAGATATTAAGATTGGGGCTGCTTTGAAGACAGAGGTCAAGAGCAGGTTGATTGAGATGCTGAAAGAGTATGTAGAGATATTCGCCTGGTCTTATCAAGATATGCCTGGGTTGGATACTGACATTGTGGTGCATAGACTACCTCTTAGAGATGATTGTCCTTCGGTCAAGCAGAAGCTTCGTAGAACGAGTCCTGATATGGCTGTGAAAATCAAGGAAGAGGTTCAGAAGCAGTTCGATGCGGGTTTCTTGTCAGTAACAACTTATCCACCGTGGGTGGCCAACATCGTTCCTGTGCCGAAGAAGGATGGCAAAGTAAGAATGTGTGTCGATTACCGGATCTGAATAGGGCGAGTCCGAAAGATGATTTCCCATTACCTCACATTGATGTATTGGTGGATAATACGGCTCAATCCTCGGTATACTCTTTCATGGATGGTTTCTCGGGATATAATCAGATCAAGATGGCGCCAGAGGACATGGAAAAGACGACATTCATTACACCTTGGGGCACGTTCTGCTATAAGGTGATGCCATTTGGGCTGAAGAATGCCGGTGCTACCTATCAGAGGGCTATGACGACTCTCTTTCATGACATGATGCACAAAGAGATCGAAGTGTACGTGGATGATATGATTGCGAAGTCGTAGACAGAAGAGGAGCACCTGGTTAATTTGCAGAAGTTATTTGACAGGTTGGTAAAGTTCAAACTGAGGTTGAATCCAAAGAAGTGTACGTTTGGTGTAAGATCTGGGAAGCTGTTAGGCTTCATTGTCAGTGAGAAAGGGATTGAGGTTGATCCAGCAAAAGTCAAACCTATTCAAGAGATGCCTGAACCGAATACAGAAAAGCAGGTTTGTGGGATTTTAGGGAGATTGAACTACATTGCAAGGTTTGTATCTCACCTAACTGCCACGTGTGAACCGATTATCAAATTGCTAAGAAAGAATCAAGCAATCAGGTGGGATGATGACTGTCAGAAAGCTTTTGACAAGTAAAAGAGTATTTACAGAAACCTCCAATCCTTATACCTCCAGTTCCTGGGAGACATCTGATAATGTACCTGTCAGTGACTGAGAACTCGATGGGGTGTGTATTGGGACAGCATGACGAGTCTGGTCGAAAAGAGCATGCCATATACTACCTTAGCAAAAAGTTTACCGACTGTGAAATCAAATATTCACAGCTTGAGAAAACTTGTTGTGCTTTGGCCTGGGCTGCTCGCCGACTGAGGCAGTATATGTTGAACCATACTACCTTGTTGATTTCTAAGATGGATCCAGTGAAGTACATCTTTGAGAAGCCGGCTCTCACCGGACGTGTTGCCCGGTGGCAGATGATCTTAACTGAATATGATATCCAGTACACGTCGCAGAAGGCTATCAAAGGTAGTGTTTTGTCAGACTATCTCGCCGAACAACCGATTGATGACTATCAGCCTATGATGTTTAAATTCCCTGATGAAGACATCATGTATCTTAAGATGAAAGATTGTGAAGAGCCTCTTGTCGAGGAAGGACCGGATCCTGATGACAAGTGGACATTGATGTTTGATGGGGCTGTGAATGTGAACGGTAATGGTGTTGGTGCAGTGCTGATCAATCCTAAAGGTGCTCATATACCTTTTTCTGCCAGATTGACTTTTGATGTCACCAACAACGAAGCTGAGTATGAGGCTTGTATCATGGGGATAGAAGAAGCCATCAATTTGAGAATCAAAACGCTTGACATTTTTGGAGATTCTGCTCTAGTGATCAATCAGGTTAAGGGAGATTGGAATACCAACCAGCCGCATTTGATTCCGTATAGAGATTACACCAGAAGAATACTGACGTTCTTCAAGAAGGTGAAGTTGTATCATGTCCCCCGAGATGAGAATTAGATGGCTGATGCCTTGGCTACTTTGTCTTCCATGATCAAAGTTCATTGGTGGAATCATGTGCCACATGTTGCGGTGTATTGACTCGAGAGACCTGCGTATGTGTTTGCAGCCGAGTCTGTTGTGATTGATGAGAAGCCGTGGTATCATGATATCAAGAACTTCCTCAAGAGTCAGGAGTATCCTGAAGGTGCGTCAAAGAATGACAAGAAAACCCTAAGAAGGCTAGCTGGGAGCTTTTATTTGAATCAGGATGATGTGTTGTATAAAAGGAATTTTGACATGGTCTTGCTCAGATGCGTGGATAGACACGAAGCAGACATGTTGATGCAGGAAGTGCATGAAGGATCGTTTGGTACCCATGCTGGTTGTCATGCAATGTCTAAGAAATTGTTGAGAGCTGGTTATTACTGGATGACTATGGAATCCGACTGTTTCAAGTACGCTCGGAAGTGCCATAAGTGTCAAATCTATGCTGATAAGGTGCATGTACCACCAAGCCCTCTGAATGTCATGAATTCGCCTTGGCCGTTTGCCATGTGGGGAATTGATATGATTGGGAAGATTGAGCCTACTACTTCGAATGGACATCGCTTCATCTTGGTCGTGATTGATTACTTCACCAAGTGGGTGGAAGCAGCTTCTTATGCTAATGTTACCAAACAAGTGGTTGCTCGGTTCATCAAGAAAGAAATCATTTGTCGTTATGGGGTTCCTGAGAGAATCATCACTGATAATGGTTCGAATCTTAATAACAAGATGATGACGGAGCTTTGTAGAAATTTCAAGATTGAACATCACAATTCTTCTCCTTACAGACCGAAGATGAATGGTGCTGTAGAGGCGGCAAACAAGAATATCCAGAAGATTGTGCAGAAAATGGTCGTGACGTACAAGGATTGGCATGAGATGCTGCCTTTCGCTTTGCATGGGTACCGTACCTCAGTACGTACGTCGACTGGGGCAACCCCGTACTCCCTTGTGTATGGTATGGAAGCAGTCCTGCCTGTTGAAGTGGAAATCCCTTCTCTGAGGGTTTTATTAGATGTCAAGCTGGACGAAGCCGAGTGGATTCGAACAAGGTTTAATGAGTTGAGCCTTATCGAAGAGAGACGGCTAGTAGCTGTGTGCCATGGGCAGTTATATCAGAGAAGGATGAAGAGAGCCTTTGATCAGAAAGTGCGTCCACGAAGCTATCAGACTGGCGATCTAGTTTTGAAGAGGATCCTTCCTCCAGGTAAAAAAACAGGGGCAAGTGGACTCCTAATTATGAAGGTCCATACGTTGTGAAGAAGGTTTTCTCCGGTGGAGCCTTGATGCTTACAACTATGGATGGTGAAGATTTTCCGTCCCCTGTTAACTCAGATGTAGTCAAAAAATACTTCGCGTAAATTGACCCGCTGGACAAAAAGAATAAAAGAGTCCAGGCAAAAAAGGGCATCCCGGCGAACCAAAAAACAGAAAGAAAAGGTTCGGGAAAAAATTAGGGATAAAATGAAAAGAATTTGTACACCCGGTAAGTCGAAAACCCGCAAGGGCGGCTTAGGCAAAAATGGGTATCACGGTGGATTGAAAACCCGAAAGGGCGATCCAGGCAAAAGAGGGATTAAAGCGAAGACTACAGTCTGAGTTATCTGTACTTCATCGCGCTTCGTCGTCTACCATCTCGAAAGATGTGATCGGTCCAGTCATTTTTCTCAGAAAGCAAGGAAGTTGGGAGAAAAAACTGATGATCTGTGAGTTATAACAGAATTGGGAAATAGTGGATGCCGTGTTCACATTGCCATTAGGATAGATTTTTCCTTTTGTGCGCAATTACCTCTTTCTAGGAATTGCTTCCCGATGTATTCGCCTTTGTTAGACTATGGCACGGATCTAGAAGGGGGGGGGGGTTGAATAGATCCCAATTAAAAACTTGAGTCGGCGCTGCCAATTTCAAATAAAATTGGTTTTGAAAAATTTGTTTTAAGTGCCGAAGCGGCCGAGGAAAATTTTAGTCTAAAATGAACCGTTATTGGAAAACCGGATATGCGTTAAGCTAATGGATTAGAGATAAAATGAAATACAAATTACTACACTATTTGCACACTCAATTGATATATTTCACTAACTAGCAAGCCTAGTTCCAATGATCCAAAATACCAAATTAAACTGGATGTAAACTTAAGACAACTTTGGCTTATGCAAATTCACAAACACTTGGTGTGCATACACTCCAAGAGATATTTGAGTTGAGTAAGTAATTCAAATTTATCTAGTACAATATACTATTGTACTTTGTATTCAAACAGCAATTTTAATCTCTTACTCAACTTATATCAACGTTTGGTAAAATTGCTTAAACTAAAATCACTTAAATTTTAAGCTGAAAAACACTTATGCAGAAAATTAAAGAAGACAGAGATTTGATGAGGCAGTTCCCCCGCCGTCCTCGCTTCGGGGTACGTCTGCCCTCAATTCTAAAATTAGAATTGAGATGATTAATTAGATATCACCTGTGAAATTTAACCGTTTATACAAGGATTGCAAAGCACGTAAACAACAGAATTTCCAATGTGTTGAATCAAGACCTTCGATCGTTGTTGCTAGACCTCCGATTCCAGCCCCTTTGTTGAAGAGTCTTCCGTTCTTCAAACCCTCGGCCCGGCTGATCTCAAACACAACGAGTCGAACCTGAATCCTTCACTTCAGTGTCACCGAATCCGCTACTAGACTGATGAAGACTTCCTCTTCTCAATCACCTTCGCTCGGCTGAATATTGATGAAGCGATTCGTCCAAAAACCCCCAAACACAAACCGGTATTGGAGGACAAAACCCTAATGGTTTTATTCAAGAAAGAACCTGCCACAAGCTTCAACTCGAACCAGATTCTTCGATCACAGCTTCGAACCTTATCACCTTTAATCGATCACGAACCACATCAAAAGTAATTGTGTGCAGTTGATGTGATGTGAAATGTTGAAGATGAAGATGATGAGTCTTGGACACCTTTTTCACTCTTTCTTGTTTCCTTGAACACTTGAACTCAAATTGACAAATGTTAGTTAATAAAAGTGTTTTGACTTCTATATATAGTAACTGACAAACCAACCAAAATTAACAGACTTTCAAACAGTGGAAAGAACTCAGAAAACTGAGTCTACGCACGAGCGGTCGACCATAGGTCGGCGTGCGCTGAGCCGTGAGAGATGCACCGACCCCTATGGTCGACCCATGGTTCCATGCGCTGACCCAGGATAGCCTCATTGTGCCATGCGCTGACCTCTGGTCGACTCAAGGGATTTATGCGCTAACCCGTGAGTTATGCGCCGACCCTTATGGTCGACGCAAGGAAGCATGTGCTGACCAATCTCCAGTTTAGCTGAGTTTTGCGCTGACCCGTGAGCTTTGAGCTGACCCCTATGGTCGACTCAAGGCCTTCAAATCTGCATAAATCTATGTTTTGTGATTTTCATGCATTTCGTCATGATCACACTTTGTCCATATATGTTTTTAATCATTATAATAGGTTTAGACAAACGTAGAAAAGGATATGATGGGTAATGTGTTGCATTTGTTTGTAGATGTGCATGATGGTCTTTTGTCATCATCGAAACTTGCGATCGTATGTTGTCTGACACTTTGTCTTTACATACTCCCCCTTTTTGATGATGACAACCTGTATAAATCAACGTGACAAACAGCATGCGATATTGACACATTTTGCACACTCCCCCTTTCTTTTGTAATCTAAGGCTATCTGCAGAAAGCGACTGTTAGTTGTGGGCATTTTTGGCTGCCTGCTTTGTACACTTTTCTCCCCCTTTGACAACATCAAAAAGAGAGACAGAGTGAATATTCAAGATAACAAGGAAATTTCACAGGAAATAATCATAAACAGATAATAAAAAACACACCAATGTCATTTCTGAGCAATACGCATTGATTAAGAACAATTAAGGGAGAGAGCTAAATACATTCAAAATAACAATCAAACTACAAAATGCATGTAAATGGCTATGTCCTAACGACGATGGCCTGGATGATAACAAATGCCCGGGTTTTTGTAGGGGTCAGCCAGAGATGATATGTATTCGGTAACACCGTTCAGATGCTTGAGACTCTCGTCAATCGACCTTTCCTGAAGTTCAAATGAAGCCGAAAAGGTTGCAAACCGATCATTCATGCTTGTAGAGAATGTGTCGAGACGCTCATTTTGGGCTTGAAGTTGCTCGTTAATATGAGCATAGCGCTCATCTTGAGCTTGCATGAAGGACTGTTGAGCGATCTGCATATTTCACATCATATCCAACAGTTCTGAAGATTCTGCTTGCTGTGGAGGGGACGGAGGAGATTCTTCATCCTCTTGGTGATACGGCTGGTAAAATTGATGTTGAGTTGACCAGCCCGTATGTTGCCAGTCACCCCAGCCACCCCAGCGTGGAACGTCTTCTTCAGTTGTATGCGACTGCTGAACCCAAGCGGAGTCGGAGTAGTCATGAGTGTCAACGGGTGGAGGACTATCATCTCCACCATTGTGATCAAAATCGTGCCTGGCTTCTTCTTCTTCATTTTCCTCTTCATCTTCTTGTTCTTCGCTTTCATCACTGTCATCACTGTCAAAATCGTGCCTGGCTTCTTCTTCTTCATTTTCCTCTTCATCTTCTTGTTCTTCGCTTTCATCACTGTCATCTTCTTCATTTTTAACAAACTTATACGTTCTCCGCTCATTGCACCAAAGATATCCCATCATAGACATAGTTTTTGTGCTAAACTCTTTGTCAGATGAGATGGAAGTGTACGGGAAAGACGGATGATTAACGTTGGTTGCTGTAAGGACCTATTGAATGAAGGATCCGTAGGCAAGAGCCGTTCCTCGTCCAGAATCCCGTAGATTATACATTCTACTGGCAATGTAGTACGGCCAGTTGATTTTCTTCTTATTTTTCAGAATGTAAATCAGATGAACCTCGGCCTGTTCGACTCTGGAGAGACCGCCCTTCTTTGGTCGCAGGATGCGTGAGACAATCCACTGAAGAATCCTTTCTCCGGCTTTCAGCTTGCCGGCAGTGACAGTTCGTGGGAACGCGTCACTGTTCACAAACTCATCAGGATATGGCCGTTTCAGCATGTCATTCAATGCACTCTTAAACTCGTAGCCATCTATGTGGTGAGAGTCAGTTACCTTAGGTAGAGGATTTTCAGCATCATCCACAGATATATCAAAATATTGGTTCCAGATATTTGATTTAAGCGATACCTTTGTCGGACCAATTCTGGAGGAAAACTTGTGCCCGCGAAAGTTGTCATGAAGACCGACGTAGAACACTCGGACAAGGTCTTCACTGTATTTAGTGTTGCACTTCAAGAAGTTGATGAAACCTTGATGCTGCAGCAGAGCCATGATTTGAGAGAGGTGCATGCGTTCAGCGGTAAGTTTGTAGAACGCATGTTGTTGCACAACTCCTCGTTTGCCGATATCTTTGTTGAAGGCTTCGACACGAGCAGGTGGAACGAGTGATACAGCAGATATGGGAAGAGATGCGGCGGATGATTCTCGGGATCTTTTGCCGGAAGGTCTGCGTGATGCGGAAGCCATTTGAGCAGGTTTGAAACTAAGTGTTTGGGTATAGAGAGAAGGTTTAAGAAGGGTTTTGAGAGTGATTTTGCTAGAGAGAGGTTTCTCCCTATTTATAGTGGAAAGGTTAGGGTTTTGGGAAGATGGAAGATCAAGGAACAATAGCCACTAGGTAGATGCAAGTTACAAAGTAGTGGGTAGTTTGAAAGGTGATGGAATGTAAATGCACACTTAATGATGATTTTTGAATGGGAATGCATGAAAAACGATTTAAATTTTTCTGCAGAAAAACGAAATTTTCGAGCGATGCGTCGACCATACCCCTGTATGCGTCGACGCATACTGTTTGATTTTTGAGAAAATGTAGAAGTTATTTAATCGTGCGTCGACCATAGCCCTGCTGCGGTCGACTCATACAGTCCAAATTTCAATTTTTCACTATTTGGCACATGCAATGACAGGTTTGATGCATAATTAACAATTCATAGAGCAATAAACATCCAAAGAGAGATATCATATATATATATATATATATATATATATATATATATATATATATATATATATATATATATATATATATATATATATATATATATATATATATATATATATATATATATATATATATATATATATATATATATATATATATATATATATATATAAACACCATCATTATGAGATATAACTATTGTAGTCATGAGACTTTGCAGAGAGAGAAAGAGAGGAACAGTATCACCTCAATGCCGGAGTGACTTAGTGAACGGTAGACTTGTGCTTACAACAACATAGATTTGTTAGAAGTACAAGATTAAAGTCTTATATGGAATAAGGTAAAACAGCAGATTATAGTGCCCGTTCCGAAATATCGAGAATGCCAAGTTCTCGGCGGATATGAAAGAAAGGTTCAGTGGGTAGCGGCTTTGTGAAAATGTCCGCTAGTTGATTTTCAGTATTGACATGTTCAAACACGATGTCACCTTTCTCTACATGATCCCGAAGAAAGTGGTGTCGAATTTCGATATGTTTGGTGCGAGAATGTAGCACAGGATTCTTGGTCAGGTTAATGGCACTTGTATTGTCACAAAAAATGGGAATACGTTCAAGTTTGAGGTTAAAATCCAATAGTTGTTGCTTAATCCATAGGATTTGGGCACAACAACTACCAGCGGCAACGTATTCCGCTTCGGCGGTTGACAAAGCAACAGAAACCTGTTTCTTGCTATGCCAACTGACCAAAGAGTTTGAAAATAAGTGACAAGTGCCACTGGTGCTCTTCCTATCCGATTTGCAACCGGCAAAGTCGGAATCGGAAAAACCTACCAAAGAACAATCATTACCTTTGGAATACCACAGTCCATACATCGGAGTACCGGATAGGTATCGAAGTATTCGTTTGACGGATTTTAAATGGGATTCCTTGGGACATGATTGATATCTTGCACACATGCATACGCTAAACATAATATCGGGACGAGAAGCAGTAAGATAAAGGAGTGAACCAATCATACCTCTATACCGTTTTACATCAACTTCCTTACCGTCTTCATCTTTGTTCAAGTTGGTACACGTAGGCATGGGGGTGTCTGTGGCCTTAGCTTTTGCCATGTCAAATCTCTTGATAAGGTCCAAACAGTACTTTGTCTGGCTCAGGAAAGTTCCTTCTTTGAGCTGTTTAATTTGCAGACCGAGAAAGTATGTGAGCTCCCCCATCATACTCATCTCGAATTCGCCCTGCATAAGGTCAGAAAACTCTCTCACAAGATTCATGTTAGTAGATCCAAATATGATATCATCTACATAAATTTGCACTAATATTAAGTGCTTTCCTTGACGTTTAATGAAGAGGGTTGTGTCAACCTTTCCTCTTGAGTATTTTTGATCGAGTAAGAATTTGCTTAGTCTCTCATACCAATCTCTAGGAGCTGTTTGAGGCCATACAAAGCTCTTTTTAGTTTATAAACATGATCAGGATACTCATGGGATTCGAAACCCGGAGGTTGTGCGGCATAAACCTCTTCATTTATGTGATCGTTAAGGAACGCACTCTTGACATCCATTTGGAATAGCTTAAAGTCTTTCGCACAAGCGAAAGCAAGCAGAAGGCGTATAGCCTCGAGTCGGGCAACCGGCGCATAAGTTTCCTCATAGTCGATGCCTTCCTCTTGGTTATACCCTTGCGCGACTAAACGCGCCTTATTACGGGTTATTACCCCGTTTTCGTCCAGCTTGTTCCTAAACACCCATCGGGTGCCGATTACTCGATGATCTCGCGGAGGAGGGACAAGGTCCCAAACCACATTTCTGGTGAACTGATTAAGTTCCTCCTGCATTGATAAAAACCAGTGTTCATCGAGTAGGGCTTCTTTAGGGTTTTTGGGTTCCATCTGCGAAACGAAAGCGAAGTGATAACATAAATTACTTAGCTTAGATCGAGTTGTTACACCCTTTGAGATGTCCCCGAGAATGTTGTCGATTGGATGGTCTTTGGAAGACTTCCAAGCTTGAGGGAGATCATCGTTTGAAGGCGGATGAACTACCTCGGTTTCCTCATGGTGTACATCTTTGTCCTCCTCAATTTTGACTATGTCGGGTTGATCAATCCCCGGCTCGCCACCTTTGAGTATGTCTTCGGTAGATGTACCTGCACCATGAAAAACACTACCCTTTCCGACGTTTCTCGGATTGGATTCATCAAAAGTGACATGTACAGACTCTTCTACAGTAAGTAATGGTTTGTTGTATATTCTATATGCTTTGCTAGATTGAGAGTATCCGAGGAAGATACCTTCTTCGGCCTTGGAATCGAATTTCCCTAAGTTTTCCTTTCCATTGTTCAATACAAAACATTTGCAACCAAAGACATGTAAGTGAGAAACATTGGGTTTTCTCCCTTTTAAAAGTTCATACGGTGTTTTGTTTAGAATGGGGCGAAAGAGCACCCTATTCAGAGCGTAGCAAGCCGTACTAATGGCGTCAGCCCAAAAATATTTCGGTAAGCCACTTTCATTGATCATTGTTCTTCCCAGTTCTTCCAAAATTCGATTTTTACGCTCCACAACCCCATTTTGTTGAGGAGTACGTGGAGCGGAGAAGTTATGATCAATACCATGGTTACCGCAATATTCTTCAAATAAGTGATTTTCAAACTCACCTCCATGATCGCTTCTAATTGCAACAATGTTTGTATTTAGTTTATTTTGGGAAAGCTTAGCAAATCGTTCAAAGGCGGCGAATGTGTCACTCTTACTTACTAAGAAAATAGTCCAACAAAATCGAGAAAAGTCGTCCACTATTACGAAACCGTAATAGTTTCCTCCTAGACTTTTAATCCTAGATGGCCCAAATAAATCCATATGGAGAAGCTCGAGAGGTCTCGTTGTTGAAACGATATTTTTTGATTTAAAAGAGATCCTCGTTTGCTTCCCCTTTTGACAAGCATCACAAAGGTGATCCTTGGTGAACTTAATTTTGGGGAGACCTAGGACTAGATCTTTTGAGACTACTTTGTTAAGTAAGTCAAAGTTAACATGTGCTAAACGCCTATGCCATAACCATGAATCTTCACTCATTGTTACAAGGCATTTATCACTTGTTAACGATACTTCATTTAAGTCAAGCATATAGACATTGTTCACACGAAGACCATTAAACATGCTCTTCTTATCATCATTATGTATAATTTTGCAACAATCTTTTGAAAACGATACATTGTATCCTTTGTCACATAATTGACTGATGCTAAGTAGATTGTGTTTAAGACCTTCGACAAGCAAAACATCAGAAATAGTAGTAGAGGAGGGATTACCTATACTACCTTTCCCAAGTATTGCTCCACGGTTGTTGTCACCATAAGTTACATATCCCTTCTTCTTCGCCACAAAGTCAATGAAGAGAGATATGTCACCTGACGTGTGCCTTGAGCATCCACTGTTGAGAACCCATCTTCTCTCGGTAGTCTCGAGGCATTATACCTGTGACAAGATAATTAACCAGAGAAGGTACCCAATTGCTTATTGGGTCCTGTGTGGTGAGGAACGAAATGGTTGCATTTGGGCATCCATTGATAAATGCCTTTAGGAACTAAAAACATCCTAAATCTACATTTAGCAATGGAATGGCCTTTGTTGCAACAATAGAGACAAGAGAAATTTACATTTGGATTGCTTTTGCTATCTTCATCCTTTATAGCATATTTATATTTTTGATATGGATTAACCATACTTTTTCGAAAATTTGATTTGTCGATAGCAAAAGTAATCTTAGGCTCAAGAGCCTTGTCAAGTTTGGCTTTTAGGTTTCTTACTTCACCTTGCCAAATGTAACAAGTATCACACCTAAAGTTCATCATTCTACTTTTAAGGTCCTCATAACTCGTTTTTGTGCTTTCCACTATAGAAGCTTTAAGTGCCTCAAGTTTCCGTTCGGATTCTTGAATTTTATGTTCCAAATGAGAAAATATTTTCTTATTTGAGGCAAGCCTTTTAAAGGCCTCTTTTGCTTCATAGTGTAAAGTATCAAAAGCAGTTTGCAATTCATGATGAGACATACTAGAGGATTTTTCATATTTAGCATGTCGTACCTGTTTCTTTTTGTTCTTTTGATGAGCAGAAAGACATAGATTTGCATTTTCATCTTCATCACTAGAACTTTCATCATCGGAGGAGTCGCTATCGCTTTCCCAAGCTATGTATGCTCTCCTTGGCTTTGATGGTTTCTTGTGTGATTTGTATGAATCTTTTTCTTTTGTCTTTTTGTTCATCGGACAGTCCGGTTTGTAGTGACCCGACTTTCCACACTTATAGCACGACCCTCTAGTTGTTTTTCCTTTTGAGTCATCATTTTTAGAGAACCTAGATTGCTTCCGGAAGTTTACCAAGTTCTTCTCGGAATGTTGGATGCCGTTCTTTCTCACGTAACGGTTGTAGCGTTTGACGAACAACCCCATATCTTCACTCTTGTCCTCTTCTTCTTCGTCACTCGATGAATAATCACTTTGCTCTTTTGCTTGAGACTTTGAGGAGGAAGTCTTTAGAGCTATTGATTTCTTTTCACTCACCTTTGCTTTGTCTTTCTTATCTTTCTTTTCGTGTTGTTCCAGGCTTAAGAGAACTTGTTCGTGCTCTTGTAGTTTACCGAACAATGTTGTCAAGTCCAATGTGGTAAGATCATTTGCCTCTTTTATGGCGGTCACTTTCGGCTGCCATTCCCTATTAAGACATCTTAAGATCTTATTAGTAGAAATATCATTGGAAACAGGCCTACCAAGTGAATGTAATCGATTGATGAGATGAGTGAATCTCTTTTGCATGTCAGCAATGGTTTCCCCTTGCTCCATGAAGAAGAGATCAAACTCTTGTGTTAGTGTATTGATTCTAGCCAATTTAACATCATTCGTCCCCTCATGGGCAATTTGTAGTGAATCCCACATAGCCTTAGCAGTAGGACAATGGGATACACGATAGTATTCATCTACGCCTAATGAGGAGATTAGGATATTTTTGGCTTTCCAATCATAATTGTATTTCTTTTCATCATCATCGGTCCATTGTGCTTCGGGCTTAGGCACCAATTCGTTGTTCTCATTGGTCATGGTTATTTGAATTGGACCATTGAGAATAACATTCCATATTTTTCTATCTATGGAGTTTATGTGCACCCGCATACAGTCTTTCCAATAACTATAATTTTCACCATTGAAAACGGGAGCTCTATTGTAAGCCCCTTTAGGTTCGTTAGCCATTTTCTATCAACGTTGTATTTTGAAGCACGGAATGAACCGGAGCTCCTGATACCACTTGTTAGACTATGGCACGGATCTAGAAGGGGGGGGGGGGTTGAATAGATCCCAATTAAAAACTTGAGTCGGCGCTGCCAATTTCAAATAAAATTGGTTTTGAAAAATTTGTTTTAAGTGCGGAAGCGGCCGAGGAAAATTTTAGTCTAAAACGAACCGTTATTGGAAAACCGGATATGCGTTAAGCTAATGGATTAGAGATAAAATGAAATACAAATCACTACACTATTTGCACACTCAATTGATATATTTCACTAACTAGCAAGCCTAGTTCCAATGATCCAAAATACCAAATTAAACTGGATGTAAACTTAAGACAACTTTGGCTTATGCAAATTCACAAACACTTGGTGTGCATACACTCCAAGAGATATTTGAGTTGAGTAAGTAATTCAAATTTATCTAGTACAATATACTATTGTACTTTGTATTCAAACAGCAGTTTTAATCTCTTACTCAACTTATATCAACGTTTGGTAAAATTTCTTAAACTAAAATCACTTAATTTTTAAGCTGAAAAACACTTATGCAGAAAATTAAAGAAGACAGAGATTTGATGAGGCAATTCCCCCGCCGTCCTCGCTTCGGGGTACGTCTGCCCTCAATTCTAAAATTAGAATTGAGATGATTAATTAGATATCACCTGTGAAATTTAACCGTTTATACAAGGATTGCAAAGCACGTAAACAACAGAATTTCCAATGTGTTGAATGATGCTTCCTCTCCTTACTCCTTGATTTAAGATGAATCAAGACCTTCGATCGTTGTTGCTAGACCTCCGATTCCAGCCCCTTTGTTGAAGAGTCTTCCGTTCTTCAAACCCTCGGCCCGGCTGATCTCAAACACAACGAGTCGAACTCGAATCCTTCACTTCAATGTCACCGAATCCGCTACTAGACTGATGAAGACTTCCTCTTCTCAATCACCTTCGCTCGGCTGAATATTGATGAAGCGATTCGTCCAAAAACCCCCAAATACAAACCGGTATTGGAGGACAAAACCCTAATGGTTTTATTCAAGAAAGAACCTGCCACAAGCTTCAACTCGAACCGGATTCTTCGATCACAACTTCGAACCTTATCACCTTTAATCGATCACGAACCACATCAAAAGTAATTGTGTGTAGTTGATGTGATGTGAAATGTTGAAGATGAGGATAATGAGTCTTGGACACCTTTTTCACTCTTTCTTGTTTCCTTGAACACTTGAACTCAAATTGACAAATGTTAGTTAATAAAAGTGTTTTGACTTCTATATATAGTAACTGACAAACCAACCAAAATTAACAGACTTTCAAACAGTGGAAAGAACTCAGAAAACTGAGTCTACGCACGAGCGGTCGACCATAGGTCGGCGTGCGCTGAGCCGTGAGAGATGCGCCGACCCTTATGGTCGACCCATGGTTCCATGCGCTGACCCAGGATAGCCTCATTGTGCCATGCGCTGACCTCTGGTCGACTCAAGGGATTTATGCGCTAACCCGTGAGTTATGCGCCGACCCTTATGGTCGACGCAAGGAAGCATGCGCTGACCAATCTCCAGTTTAGCTGAGTTTTGCGCTGACCCGTGAGCTTTGAGCTGACCCCTATGGTCGACTCAAGGCCTTCAAATCTGCATAAATCTGTGTTTTGTGATTTTCATGCATTTCGTCATGATCACACTTTGTCCACATATGTTTTTAATCATTATAATAGGTTTAGACAAATGTAGAAAAGGATATGATGGGTAATGTGTTGCATTTGTTTGTAGATGTGCATGATGGTCTTTTGTCATCATCGAAACTTGCGATCGTATGTTGTCTAACACTTTGTCTTTACAGCCTTTTCAGGCCCATTTTCAATCAATAAAAGTCGTTATTCAGATAAATAGCTCTCTTGTTTTATTTTTACTGTTTTGTTTGCAAAAACGTCCGAATTTTTGATAAACATTGCATATAAAAACATGAAGGCTAAACAATAACGTGCTGAAAGATAAAACATTTGAAAATCATTTTGAATGTTGAGAACACTTGAGCGTATCTTGTCCATGTTCCCCCTGGGGCAGTTTGTTGAGCTATTTTGCAGGTCGTCATCTGTGAGGGTGTTCCCCAGCAGATGTTTCCCAAACGAGTATGAGAGCTTTCAGAGCTGCTCTCCCTTGCAGAGACGCATGTGGATATTGCTTATCCCCAGCAGGCCTATATTTGCCTACTTCCCCCAGCGTGGTCGTGAGCGCTTATCCCCAGCAGGGTTGGATGATCTTTCCTCACCAGAGTATACTCTTCCTCAGCATAGTGGTGTGTTATCTCCAACAGAGTTGTTTTCCCTAGCGGATCTCTCGAGTAGAGGTTGGTGTTGATAATTTTTCTCTGCAAGTTCCCTGAGTGGAGCGGGTTCGAAGAGATTTATCTCCAGCAGAGTTATCTTACCTGTGGATTGGATGAGCTTTCCGTAGCGGAGTGATATCTGCATCCCCAGCTGAGTCTATCCTACCTGTGGATTGGATGGGTCGTCCCCAGCGGAGTAGCATTCGTTTCCCATAGCAGAGTTTATTATTGGTGGATTGGTTGGCTTTCCCCAGTGAAGTCGCCTGGTTATCCCTGGCAAGGTCGCTTTATTACTCCCCAGCGAGTAGTTTCATTACTTCACCAGAGAGTCGCCTTGTTTACTTCCCTCAGTGGAGTAGTTATTGATGGTTCCTCAGCGCATTCGCCGTTGGGTAGTCCTCAGCAGAGTTGTATCGATTGCTTCCCCGAGCGGAGTCCCCGAGTGGATTGGATCCTGTGGAGGATGTCCCCTGTGGAGTCTATCCTTTCCCCAGCAACAGTATTGTTTCTCCAGCATGAGTGAGAAATCGGTACTCTCCCCGCAGAGTGTTCCTCAAGCAGAGTCTCCCCACAGAGTTGGAGTATCTGATCGTTTGGCTCCCCAGCTTGAGTTCATCTTTTTGCATTTTGCATATAGTGATCATTGCATCTTCAAATTGCGTAGCATTTCCATTCAATATGGAGCATTACGCCATAGAAAAATTCAAACATATGCATTCATGTGTTAACCATCAGACCATACCCCCCGGTAGAGGCGGATCATCGTTCAACATCCGTACAGCACATTGGCTATAGTTGCTCCTGACAGCAGTCAAGATTGATACCCCTCAGAGAGGTTTTTTCTCCTCATCCGTTGGTGACAGGAAAGATTGTTTCTCCCCAGTGAGACCCCCAGCAAGTGTTTAGCCTTGCCCTGACATATGTAGATGTCTTCTCGTTATACTGGTCAGTGTCAGGTTAGCACCCGCGTGTGTTATTCCTTTGGTGTCGGTAAACACCATCTTTCGGTGTCGGTAAACATCGAGTCCCATCCCAGTCATTCGTTAATGTCTGGTCGTATTTCTTTGGTGTCGGTCAACACCATCTTTCGGTATCGGTAAGCATCGAGTCCCATCCCAGTCATTCGTTAATGTCTGGTCGTATTCCTTTGGTGTCGGTAAACACCATCTTTCGGTGTCGGTAAACATCGAGTCATTCCCCAGTCATCGGTCAATGTCTGGTCTTCTTTTGATGTCGGTAAACATCATCTTTCGATGTTCGTAACATCCCTTACCCTCCCCAGGTTTACCTCTCCGTTGGCTTCGATAAACAATGAGTTTTTCCCAATCGTCCGTTGATGTTTGGTTGAGTTATACCCTTATTATCCCCAATAAGAGTCACCTTTCTCCGTTGGTGTCGATAAACGTTGAGTTTTTCCTATGCGTCCGATGACGTATAGTTGCTTATTCCCCATAGATCATTTGCTAACGGCTGTTGGTTCCCCTCAGATTTACCTCTCCGTTGGTTTCGATAAACGATGAGTTTTTCCCAATCCTCCGTTGATGATTGGTTGTGTTCATTATCCCCAATAAGAGTTCTCCTCTCCGTTGGTGTCGATAAACGTTGAGTTTTTCCTATTCGTCCGTTGACGTCTAGTTGTACTCTTCCCCATGCAGAGTTACTTCTCCGTTGGTGTCGATAAACGTCGAGCTTCTCCCGTTCGTCCGTTGACGTCTGGTTGAGTTTTCTCCTTCTCCGTTGGTGTCGATAAGCGTCGAGCTTCTCCCGTTTGTCCGTTGACGTCTGGTTGAGTTTTCTCCTTCTCCGTTGGTGTCGATAAACGTCGAGCTTCTCCCGTTCGTCCGTTGACGTCTGGTCGAGTCTTCCCATTCATCCGTTGATGTTTGGTTACCTCTCCGTTGCTTTCGATAAACGTCGAGTTTTTCCTGGTCGCCCCAGTAGGGTTACCTCTCCATTGGTTTCGATAAACGTTGAGTTTTTCCCACTACGTCCGTTGACGTATGGTTGTATCTCTTCCAGTCATTCATTAATGTCTGGTTACCTCTCCGTTGGTCTCGGTAAACGTTGAGTTTTTCCTAGTTGTCCGTTGGCATCTAGTTGTGATTTCTAGTTCCCCATTCATCATCTTGTGATGTCTGGATGTGGCTGTATCTTGGAGAAGAAATATCAAAATCCCCAGTAATAAACATCAGATCCCAGTGGACGTTTCCGTTGGTGGATCCGTGCCATGTCCTGTTTACCCTGGAAGTCTGACAGCCGTTGCTCTCATCCATTCGGGTTCCCAGTTGATTGAATAGGGGCAGCTGTAGCACCTCAAATTTGCACCTCCCATTTTGTACATTCATTTTTATGATTAGGTCAATAACATTACACTGGCCATTGCATAGCATTGCATTGTCCATTTGCCCAAGTGCAAGTCATCAGTCAAGACTGGTCAGGAGATCCAGTCAAGCAAGCAAGCAAGTGCATTTCTTATTGAAGCAAAGCCCTATGGTTGGTTCAACAAGTTCATATGACCTAGGGATCATTTTGAAGTGATTTGGCCAAAGATTGGATGCTCAGAAGTCATCAGTCATTGAACAATGCATCTGAAACCCTAGAAAGTCAACTGTGGTCAACTGTGCATGAAATCATGGATTTGAAGGTGGGAGATGGTTAGAGAGGCCTCATTCATGTCCATACAAGTCTCATTTGACATTTCAAAGATCAACATTGAAGAATTTGAGGTCAGAAGAAAAGTTTCCAAAAATAGTAAGTGACCTGTAATTTCAAACTGCCAAAAATGGAAAGGTCTTCTCGTCAAGATTACATGTCCAAGAAAGCTTCAAATGAAATTTTGTCCAACATGAAAGTTGAAGATCTTGCTCTCACCTTTCCAAAACGTCCAAGAACATGAATTTCTCATGTGTGGTTGAGAAATTATGGATCAATCATTGTCAATGGGTTTTTAACTTCAAACTTGGATAACTTTCACACCACAAGGCCAAATGGAGTGGGGTTTTTTGCTACATTCTCCTTTTAACATGAGCTATCATAATCATGCATTGCCATTCATCAAATCTCATCACACAAAATATTGCATTTTCCATGTGAATTGAATTTGAATTTTGGAGGGAAAAGTTGATTTTGAGAAATATGCATTTTCCACAATTCCAATCACTTGCATTTGATCTTAAACAGCATTTGGAGTGTGTTTGATTAAAAATTCGTGCACTGTAGCAAGGTGTAGCGGTGTATTCGTCGCTATATGATCTATTGATTAAACCATAAGCAAAGCATACAATGAAATTTCGAGTCGCCACCGCACTTTTATTTATCCAAAGGATTGGCTAAAAAGCGAACAAAAGCCTAAGAAGTTTTACACGTAGAAAACTAATAAAAAGATCAGAGAGTCTGGGTAAGGGGTAAATTACGCAATGGGAAGGTGTTAGGCACCCACTACGTCCTAGGTACTCCTAGGGAGCCCTTTTCACACTTGTTGTACTAAATTGTTATTTGTTATGACATAAATATTGTGCAAACATGATTGGGATGATGAGAGAAGAATATACAATTTTATTATTGGGTTTGAACAGATGAACCCGCTGCCTACGTACCTTCCATTAAAGGTAAGGATCAAAACGTCGTAGTTCGGCTAAAAGATTTCCAAAAGTTGGTGGATTCAATTTTAAACAATAGCACTGAGGCTTTTCATTATCAATGGGAGAAAACTCGACCAAGACCAACATCCACCATGTGAGGATAGCTTCGACGCACTAGAAGGGTTAACCCTGTTTTCAGTACGGAAGTCTTATAGTCGACTCACTAAAGATAAGGTGAGGTTTACATCAACCACAATGATAATTGAAACCTATGGCTAGTGTGAAAAGATTAACAATGGACAAAGCCAAAACAAGTGAATGGGTGAAGTTAATTGATTGTGATTGTGAAAGTAGGGTCAAAGTATGATTAAGATTGATTCAAAAGAAGTATTATGAAATGGAGTTTGAAAAAAGTCAAGGACTTGGGGTCCAGGTTTTTAATTTGAAAAACATGAAGACGTTTGCACAATATCTATGTCAAGTTTGAAATCAAAGTGTGAAAAGGTTTAGGACATAATGGGAATGAATGGATGAAGATGGATTGTAAAACTTCTTAGAAGGTTCACCTCTTGAAATCATATAGAAGATGATTCAAGTGTGTCCTTTGGAATAGGCAATAAGCAATAATAATATAAGCAAGCAAAATGATACCGGATGCCACTCAATGGTCTTACTCCAATCTCAAACAAAAGCGGATATCAGATACCACTAGATGGATTTACACCAATCTCCTAAAACAGAACTGGATATCAGAGGCCACTCAATGGACTTACACTAATCTCCTAAAACAAAATGAAACTTGGATACCGGATGCCAATCTGTCTGGACTTATACCAATATCCAACATATGATCATAGGAAAGCAAATGCCAACTTGCAGGGACTTACAATTGCATCCTCACATAAACAAACAAAAGCAAAACATGGATGTCAAATGCCAATCTGTCTGGGCTTACTCTAACATACACAGTATGATCCTAGGAAAACAAATGCCAACTTGCACGGACTTACAATTGCATCCTCACATACAAACAAACAATGCAACAAGCAAAGATAAGATGAGTGGCCAAGGTGATGGTCTTATACTCACTTCCATATCATAGGAGCAATAGTCAATGAATGGTCTTACAATTGTCCTCAATGGGCAAACAACAATGACAATATCACAAAGACAAATGAGATGATTGTGCACTAATGGGAAATTAATGATGATAAATGCATAAAGCATACAAGCAAACATGTGCATATGAGATAAACAATCAATCCAATGAAGACAATCAGCACACACTATAACCACACAATGAGGCTCATACAAGAGGGTTAGGCACTGAGGCCAACTGGAATAGGGTCAAAGATTTGCTCTTAACCTTGCCATTGAGAGGCTAAGGTGAAGCAGATGAAAGGATATGAGGGGTGTGCCTCATTGCTCTTATCCTTGATCAGGGAGAGCATTTAAATATCAGAAGGTGTGGGAGTTTAAAAAGTAGGAACTCTCTCCACATTATTGACTCGATGGATCTTGGGTTTGGATCCCAATGCTACAACCATGTAATGGGAGCAAGGAGAAGACTCACAGAATAGTGGGAGATAGACTACTTATCTCTTATATCCACCAATTGCCTTATTTGAAGGACTTTTCCTGCTTGGGACAAAAAGTAAACACACACAAGCATTGCCTCTTAAGGAGGACTTCAGACAGTTGCCTGGCCAAATAACAGGCCAGGTCTTCCAGACTACATGAAGAAAAAAGGGATTACCTCAAAGCAAATTGCTAAATAGCAAAGCAAAGCAAGTTCTAAGCAACTAATGGTACCTGAAATAGTCAGACAGATCAGTACACAGTTCAAAAGTTCAAGCAAAAGGAAGTAAGAATGAACAGTTTAAATCAACAGACAAATGTGCAAAAGCACAAGACCCAAATCATATGAGTCAAGCCACCTACAAAACAAAGGTTAGCTCATGATAAACAGATAAACCCAATCAACTTGCAAAAGTTTCTTTGAAGCATTTGTAGCTTAACCTGAAACATGAACTCAATTATAAGCCACAGGACCACTAGGACAAGCCTAGGGTCAAAAATAAATGAGAAAGTCAAAACAGCAAGCCATATCCAATCAAGATCAAATTCAAACATTTAAGAAGCAAACCCAATTGGTCTCAAGTTCATATCATGCATCATCATCATTTCACAGACAAAAGAAGTCAAAGCATGGCAAATGAGGGCTCATAAAAGTCAACAGCAAGACTTAGCTCAAAACCAAACATAAACAATTCCAAAAATCAACAAATAATTCATGCTCAATCACAATCCATAACATGACATGCATATAAAATTTCAGCTCATTTCGATCATGGGAAGATGGTCAATTAAAATCAGAAAGTCAAACAATTTCAAACATGCTCAAAGAAGTCAAACAATCATGCATTAACTTCAAAAAATCATAAACCAGTGATAACATATGATAAATGAATGGGATCAACACCATGGCAAAGCTTAAGATGTCTAGTATGCACATGTAAAATTTCATGATCATCCAATAAAGTATGAGAATTTCATAAATGGAATGGCAAGATGTATCACACAAAGTCAACATTTGACTAGACAGGGGAGAAAAATCTCAAACAATTAGGAAATGGCATAATTAATTCCCAGAAAATTCACACATAAACTAGACACATAAGAGAAGGTTCATGCAAAAATTCACATTAATTGGAGGTCAGGAAGCATGTCATCAAAAATTATGAAATTGCATATCAATGGTGTGACACAAATTGTCACACCCTAATTCAAAAATTCATAACTCAGCAACCAAATAAGATAAATTCAAGAACTCTACATCAAAATAACCATGGATGAGTGTAGATTAAGCACAAAAAAATTTCAGGGTCAGTGGATATATCCTCATCATTTCACAATTGAATTGGTAAGATGTACAAAATATGCATACATGAGCAAAACCCTAATGCCATTAAAAATCCAGCCATCCAAAAAATCAGCAAAAATCATGATAAAATAATAGAGATCAAACAGGACATGATGCAAAAATTTTCATGAATTTTGGATGTGAAATGGTGATGTTATGATTTTTGTAAGTTGAGTAATGAAATGGAATAATTATTGAGAAAAAAAAATGAAATAACCATGATTAATTGGAAATAATAGGGCACGGTGGCAATATGGTAATTTCGTTGCCATTTAAGTGAAACGGTGTGCATCGATGGTGATGTGGCACGCTGGGACAGGTAGTATGGCAATGAAACAGTGTTGTGCATGCAAAACGACATAGAACAACAAACCAATCGTGTTTCTGGGATTAAAGTTCTGGGTTTAAAGAATTTTAGGGTTCTAAAACAGTAGCTTCATCTTCATCATTCAAACATGAAAAATCAAATCGCCCAGAACATTAAATCAAGCACACCATTGTGATCAACAAACAACATACAGCATGAATCCAGCAAGCATTTGAACTAAATCGATCTAACAAGAGAACAGCATGCAAGAACATGTTTGAGCATCAAATTTAAAATCCAGATTTCTCATGCATAACTCAACCATTTCATGTGATTCAAGTTGCATTGTAACCAGCAAAGAGTAAACTATCATAAGCATAGCATGGATTAGAGAAATAAAGTGGTCGAAACCTTACTTGTTTTTGAAGCAAATGGAGCTACAGTGATGGATTGATGATGCAAGCTCGAAACAGTCGAAGGTTATGGTTGATATTGATGGATACTTGAAGAAACTTAGCTCGAACAACTCAAATCCAACTTGAATCTACACTTGCCATGGCTGAAGCTTGAAGAAAACAGAACATGAGATGAACTTCCAGTTGGTGTTTTGTGCTTGAAAAGGCTTCCAAATGATGGCCAGATGATGAAATAATGAAGGGATGCTCGGGCTCTTTGGAGTTTTTGCAGAAAAATGCAAAGATGAAGAAATGGTGATTTTTGAGAGAAGAGAAATATTCTGTGTGTAATGGCTGCTGCTAGGGTTGGAATGACAGAAAAAGTGGTATATATTTGCTGTTTAGGAAGCTAAGCATCATTAGTTTAAGTTGTAATCCAAAATTTGGTTAAAATGACATGTTTTCCAAAAATTGCTAAAAGACCACTAAGCTTGCAAGAGGGGTATGGGTCTGCACGAAATGGGCTTCAAACATGCTTCAAATAACATTTTAAAACAGTCCCAATTGGCCAAAATGAGTAAAATTGGTTATTTGGAAAAGTCAAAATTCCACCTCACTTGAAATTAATTCAAGCAAGTTCAAAAAGGCCATTTTGCATGGTGAGGTTTTGATGAATTATGAATACATTTTTGGAAAGAGGGGATTAAATAGGACTTGTAGGAAAAAACCCCATCAAATTTGGCCAAATGGTTTGAGAGATATGGCCTTTTGAAGTTCAAGAAATTGTGAAAATGAATTGATCATATCTTGCCAACCATACATGGGAATTGAGAGTTCTTGGACTTTTTGGAAATGGGAGAACAAGATCTTCTTCAACTTTCATGTTGGGCAAAAATTCATTTGAAGCTTGTATCATGATGCAAGTTTAAGATCAAGAAGTTTCCATTTTTGGCAAATTTGAATTACAGGTCAACTTTCTATTTCTGGAAATTTCTTGTCTGACTTTATTTTCTTTCCTGTGGATGCTTGACATGATATATGAAGCTTATATGGACATGAATGAGCTCCTTCAAATCACTTCCCACCACCAAATCACTGATTAAATGGACAGTTGACCAAGTTTGACTTTCTAGGGTTTTGGATGACTGAAGCACCTTCTGATGAATTCCAAACCCTAATTCTTTGAGATTTTGATTCCAAATGATGTCATAACATATATGAACTCTTGATTATTGATCATGGTGCCCAAATTCTGCAAGAATGGCCACCTTCCACTGCAATGACTGACTTTGACTGATTTTGACCTAAATGGCTGATGATTGCTTCAGCTGCAAGTAACATGATTAGATGACAATATTTTTGTACTTTTTTTTGGTTAGTAAACAAATGAAAAGCAATGATATACAAATGCAAAACATGCTTGGTGATCAAGAACCAACTCACAAGGCAACCCACCCACTAGGAGGGAAGTTAGGGCATGCAATGATCCTTGAGGCCATGATATGATATGATATGGGCCATGAGGGATCTTAGGGCCAAAATTGGGGTCTTACAGATGCCCCTATTTAAGGTCATTCTAGCCAGAGAAGTGAAGTTTAGAAATCTTCATCTCGACGCGGTAGAATGGGCTTAAATAACAGTGATGAGACAAATTTTGGTCCCTAAGAGACCTCATGATGCAAATGTATGTATGCAAAAGACACAAATTCTGTGGGGATATGATTCACACAGAAGAAAAGACGATCCATCGGAGTAGGACACTCACCAGGAAAAGAGACTCTAACAAGACTCTAGTTGGGGATAAACAAACTGACACAGCGTGAACAAGACACGACTCTGATTTAGGGAATAACAAAAAGCAGACTGGAGGCCTCACTGAGGAGTGAAGGACTCACACTGGGGAAAAGAATATTCCAAAGGAAAATAAATCCATTGGAGACACAAGCTGACTCCTGGGGAGAAGCAAAAGGAAAACTTCACTGAGGAAGCACCAAACAATGAGGTGTTACCGGTATAAGGGTAACAAAAATCAGGAAGGAACACCAAGGATACCGGGTTGTAGGTATGTAACAGGTGACCGACCAAAGACGTGAATTGGTGTGTGTTCCAAAACACTCATCATCCTGAAGAGAGCGAAAGCAAACTTGTTTATAGGATGGATATTTGATTCTGTAAAGAATGCAAATCTTACTCAGTTGGGGAAACAAACAAAGTGTTCGACAAAAGAGTGCATGAGATATATTATCTATAGCCGTCAAAACGTAGATAATGTACTCGCATGGAAAATTATCCTGAACCGGGTTGTAGGTTGTTTGTAGGATAAAATCCGAAATCGTGCATTGGTTTGTGTTCCAAAACACTCATCACCCTGAAGAAAGCTAGAACAGCAGACTTGTTTATAGGATGGACATTCGATTCCACAAGGAATACGAATCTGACTCTGCGGAGAAAACAATCAAAAGATTGACTCGAGAGTGAACGAGATATAATATCCATTACCGTCAGAACGTGGATAGAATACTCAGAAAGGAAGATTATCCTGAACCGGGTTGTAGGTTGTTTATAGGATAAGATCCGAAATCGTGAATTGGTTTGTGTTCCAAGACACTCATCACCCTGAAGAAAGCTAGAACTGCAGACTTGTTTATAGGATGGACATTCGATTCCACAAGGAATACGAAACTGACTCTACGGAGAAAACAATCAAAAGATTGACCCAAGAGCAAACGAGATATAACATCCATTACCGTCAGAACGTGGATAGAATACTCTCATGAGACATATTATCTATTACCGTCAGAACGTAGATAATAAACTCGCATGGTAAGAAACACCAGAGATACCGGTTACTGGGTATATAATAGGTGATCTACCGAGAACGTGAATTGGATTTCACTTCCAAAACACTCATCATCCAAAAGGAGGGCTTGAAAAAGCAAATCGACTTACAGGATGGGCATTCGAATCCACAACGGGAAAACGAATCTTACTCAACTGGGGACACAAACCCAAAGAGTGCATGAGATACAATATCCATTACCGGCAGACCGTGGATAAGGAACTCGCATGAGATATATTATCTATTACCGTCAGAACGTAGATAATAAACTCGCATGGTAAGAAACACCAGAGATACCGGTTACTGGGTATATAATAGGTGATCTACCGAAACGTGAATTGGATTTCACTTCCAAAACACTCATCATCCTGAACACAAACTGGTTAGAGGATGGATATTCGATTCTACAAAGAATACGAATCTTACTCAACTGGGGAAAATCAACAAAGGATTCCAACTAAAGAGCGCATGAGATATACTATTCATTACCGGCAGACCATGAATAATATACTCGAAAAGAAAAGACACCAGAGATACCGAAGTATATAATAGGTGACTATCAAAAACAGAGAGACAATCGATACCAAGCATCCGGGTAAACGAAAGACAACTCAAAGGATAAATTGCAAGCATCCGGCAATTATCCGACAACAAAGAAATATTCGATTCCGCAAAGGGAAATAACGAATCTTACTCAACAAAGAAAACACAAAAGGCTTCGACTGAAGAGTGTATGAGATATATTATTCATTACCGGCAGACCGTGAATAATATACTCGCATGGAAGATTATCCACAACCGGTTACTGGGTTAATAAAGGATAAATCAACCGAAAAGAAAGGCATCGGGATACCAAACTAGGTATATAATGATAACCAATCAGAGGGAGCAACAAACATTACCAACAAAAGGGTAAATGAAAGGCGATCTGCTGAGGATTCACTGGTGAAAATCAATGATCTGGGGAACACAATCACTGACACAAGGTGAAAGGTCCCGCTAGGGATAAAATTGCTAGCACACGGCAATGATCCACAAAAGACTTGCTAGGGATATAAGTGCTGATCTGAGTAACTTATCCAAGCAAAGGAAAATCAACATCAAGAACTAGTGAAGATAACCACAAGGGGGAATTGTCATCGGTTGGGATGAACAACAAAGTTAACTCTGCAAGTGGAGAAAACAGGGTTTATAACTACCGGTTTGTAGAAAAACCGCAAAGATAGGACTTACGACTGCTGGTTTGTAGGCAGAAGGCCAAAAAGCTGGTGGGGTTGACCACAAAATTAGGGTTTACATCTTCCGAATACGGGGTAGAAGACTAACAACTCCGCGTGGGGATAGAACAAATCACAAATCCGCACGGGAAACCAAAATAGGGTTTATAACAAACCACAAACTGCTGGAGAGCAGGAAAATAGGGTTTACAACTACCGGTATGAGGGTAGAAAACCAACAACTTTGGCTGGGGAATAAAAGGTGTATAACCACAAATTCTGTCAAGAAAACCAGGAAAAATAGGACTTATAACTACCGGTATGAGGGTAGAGGCCCAAAACTACTCCGCTGGGGAACAACCCACTGGGAAGCACAAGACTTTTGACAAATAGCCAATTCGGGAATAATCCGAAAAGACGGACTGAATCAAGACACGTCCTAATGAGGATGTATCTCAAATAGGAAAATCCATCCCAATATATGTGTTGGGAGGAAACGGAAGAAACCGTCATCCACGAGGATATATCTCAGTGGGGAACTGCAGAAAGAGAGACAACATTTTCTGCTTATGGGCTGACTCTATATGGAGAGATTTTAAACACCCGACATCTGCTTGGGGGGGATCTATAAAGAGATCTATATCACCCAAAAGCAGGGAACACCACAAACAAAAGATACATGGCAAGAAATGCAACATGAATATCTGAATGTTTTATGAATATGCATGAATATGCGTGATTTATGTTTGATGAATGCTGACAAAACAGACAATTCTAACACAAACAGGTCCAGGAACTAAACGCCCGGTATTATACTTCCAGGGGAAAAACCAGCTGGAGAGCCAATCTGCGGAGATCTTCATGCTGTAAAGCAAAGATCTGCGGGTACTGCTGAAGAAGCAGAGAGTCGGAGATATCAGGAAACAACCCAATCAGGGTACAGAGAGTCACAACGGGCAAAACAGCCACCAAGACGAATCTGTAGGGGAACAAGAGAAGTCCCAAAGTATCTGCAGGGAATCCCAGTGTCGACTGAGAAACAAAAAGTGCGTTGCACAAGCATGAACTGCTGTAGAAGAAACTCCACATAACTCCGCTGGGGGATAACCCACTGAGGGAGAATGATATCATCCAAATAGAATCTAACTGCATAAGCAACTCTACTGGGGAAAACTGTCGGCTACTCTCTTGGGGAACAAAACCACTGAGGGAGGACAGATCAAATAAGTAGATTCTGCAACAAACCAACCTACTTGGGGAGAATACACATAGCAAACTGATCACAACAAGTAGATTCTGCAATACAAGCCACTCTACTTGGGATCACAAACAGTCAGGAAATCAATCCGTTCACTGAGGCCAAAGCCATCATCCGACCATATTGGGGATTGAAGGAGTATTCAACAGGAAAACATGCCACAACAAACGTTCTGCAGGCTAAGCTGAGGAAAAGATGGTTGAAATACTGGGATGTCAACCCAATCAACCACTGAGTAGGAAAATAAATCCTGCTCTGCTGAAGAGAAAAACTCTGATGGAGAGATAGCAATAATTCCACAGACGACTTCGCCGGGGAAAAAGGTAAAGTACCGGGTATCAAACCGCTGACTTACCGAGTCTTTAAAAAGAAAGCGATCGTGCTGAGGAAAACAGACAATTCTGCTGGCAACTGCACTGGGAAGAGTGACAACAACTCTGCTCGCAAATCCGATGGGGATATCAATAACAGGTCTGCTCATGACTTTGCTGAGGAGACAAATAAGGTCTGGGGATATCAACCCGCTGGAGAAAGTGACGGGGCACCAAGATGACAAACCATCAACCGCCGAAACTTCTGCAAGAAAACCACCCATGCTGGGGGAAACTGCTGCTGGAGAAAACGGAGTCTTCAACAACACTCTGCTTGCGACTATACTGGGGAACAACCCCACCAACAACTCTGTTTGAGGAACAACCCCAACAAAGATCTGAAGAAAGAAGATACCACCAAACCAGGAATATGAACAAATGCCTTACCTGTTGGAAATCATGCCACCCTCGGGAGAGCACTGAGATATTCTTGAGTATCCTTTCAATCTTGTGAATGTTCACTTTGTTTAAAACAATATTTTTTGAAAAAATTTATTTGTTTAAAACAATGACATTTTATCAATTTAAAACATGCAAAACATTTGTTGAATTGAAACAAATAGGAGTGCAAATAATTGGATAAAAAGCTCAAATTGATTTGATGGAATGGTAGCCTGCAAATGGCAAGACTCCATAGATCTGTACAAATTTGAAATCAGTGATATATATTGGAAGAGGGCTACATTGAACATAATGATCCTTTCTCTACCAATTTGAATCTCGATGTATCCGAAGCTTCATTTGACGACGAATCGAGAATCTTCTGACGAAATGACGACTGGCGAACAGAAAGTCTTGTCAGGATGCAGTTACTTGCCAAATCCCTAATTTTTGCCTAGATTGCCCCAGGGTGAGGTACTCAATCTAGCGGGATGCAAATATTCTCTTTTTTTTCAAGTCTCTAATTTTTGCCTGAATTACCCTTGCGGGTTCTCCACCGAGACGCTCATTTTTGCCTAAGCCGCCCTTTCGGGTTTTCAACTTAGCGAGCTATTCTGTTTTTTCATTTGCATATACTTTTTTTTCTAGGCAAAGTATCTCTTGACTGCATCTGAATTCACAGGACGAGTGAAATCCTCCCCATCCATTGTTGTAAGCATCAAAGCACCGCCTGAAAAGGCTCTCTTAACAACATATGGACCCTCGTAGTTTGGAGTCCACTTGCCCCTGGAATCGGGCGCGAAAGACAAAACTTTCTTGAGCACGAGGTCACCTTCTCGGAACACACGAGGCTTGACCTTCTTATCAAATGCTTTCTTCATTCTCTGCTGATATAACTGACCATGACACATGGCAGTTAATCGCTTCTCTTCAATCAAATTCAATTGGTCGTAACGACTCTGAATCCATTCAGCATCAGTCAACTAGGGACTTGAGGGTATAATTTTTTCTTTTTTCCTTTGGAAAATTTTTGAAAAATTTTTTCCTGATTTTTGATTTTTCATCTTTTTTTACCCTCTTTCTCCTCTTTCTTTTTTTTTTTTTTTTTTTGTAATGCCCCAGTTTAACTGTTCTGCTGATTCTCATGATACAGCTGAATGAGCTTCTTTTGGTGCTCAAGAAGGCGGGTAATCTCGTCAGGAATCCCCTTCAACATCATCTTCCTCTGCTTCGAATACAAAGAATTCAAGATTGGGAGATGGCGTTGGATCATTATGTTCAATGGGTTTAGAAATCCCTGCATAATGGTTCTAGATAAAGAAAAGCTTTTGAATTTAAACAAGCAAATCATTTATGCAGATGAAAAAGCTGTTTTTGTTTTTCAGGGTTTTTTGTGATCACTGATTTCATGCAAAAGCAAAAAGTGAAAACAAATGGAAGAACAAATGTTTGACAATGCATTAATTGAATGAAAACATCATTGTATTAAATGCTGCCAACAATGTCATCACTTCTCCTTTTGGCATGGGAGAAGGGTTTTGAACAAAGTGAACAAATCACGCTGACTTATGAATGACCGTAGGAACATCCACAGCGACCCAATTATGGCAAGACACTACCAGGAATGATGAAATTGTTCACATCTTCTGCGTCCTCTTCAATGATAGCAGCAGCTTCTTCTTCTTCAGGTTGATCAGCATGGATGAATCCTCCACTTGTGGACAAACCTTGCTCATTGAATGCCCCAGAACAGTAGCCAATGCCAGCCCGTGATCTGTTAACCAGGAATAAATCCATCAACAGTACTTAGTCTGGCAAAATCCTCCTAAGTTCACAATTCTCTTGCTCAGGATGATCCATCAATCTGGCAGAGTTGGCTCTGGTATAATACCGGCAAAGTGCGTCTTCAAAATAAATGAAGATCGCAGGGTCAGACCACAGGACGGGAGACCGGAACAAAACACCTGCTTATGCAAATGATGCATGAAGTGTTTGTGCATATGCTTGTTTTTTATCAAAGGAACCCGAGGGTTTTATTTGCAAACTTTGAAATATTTAAGCATTTTGATCATATATGAGAATATCTCATCAGATATATCAGGTGAAAAAATTTTCCCGGTTTTTTCATGTTTTGAAATTTTTTGCAAATAAACTCCTTTGAGTTCCTTGAAAATTTTCTTTTTTCTGATGACATGGATGCAGATGAATGCGTGAATGCATGAATGCAACAATCACACTCAAGGATCAAGCAAGGCACACCAACACAAAGGTCGTGGGAAAGCTCACTGTATCCCTAATATCAATCATCCATTTTGGTGGATTTAGGTTTTCACCTTATCGACACCCAAGTTCCATTGATATTAACGGTACATGAACCGGTTCGAACATCCTTAAAATCAACCAGCCACTTTGGTGGATTTTAGGTTTTACACCTGATCCGGGATCCATTGATATTAACAATGTTTGAACGACTCAACCACGAATCACGGGTTTGTTGAGAGTCACGAGCATGGAGTCTCGGTTAAGAACCACCCAAAGGGAGTATACTAGGGTTTAAACCTGCCAGACATGTTCTATCAGAGGTTCCCATAATCATCGTTCCATCTCTCGAATATTATCGGAGGAACGAATACTCGTATTCCAAGAATATTCTCAAGAGAAACTCTTATGAGTGTAGTATCGCGTAACAATCGCATCAGAACTTACATCTGAACGACCTCCGCACTACGGTCCTAAAAATAGGCCAAGATGGGTTTGGTAAACTAAGGTCCTTGGCTTCTGCGGCACATGATTGAAAGAATAATGCCTAACCACAAATAACTTGTGTGACATTATTAATCCAACATGACCTCCACCAAGTGAATGGGCTCGCAAGTCAACTGGCTAAGGAATACTCCACACCAGTCAACAAGACTATGCCATTCTCCTATCCTAGAGTGCACTCGAGTTCGGGTATAGAACTCATCTCACAGATCACCAAAGCAAACAGCAATTGTATATCAAGCAATTCAAACATTACAATCAATACAGTCATCCCAAATTGTACAAAAATATGTCATATAACAAATAACAATATAGCACAACAAGGGTGAAAAGTAGGCAATACCACCAAGGAAGAGTCCCCAGCAGAGTCGCCACTTTTTCTGTAGCGGTGTATTCGTCGCTATATGATCTATTGATTAAACCATAAGCAAAGCATACAATGAAATTTCGAGTCGCCACCGCACTTTTATTTATCCAAAGGATTGGCTAAAAAGCGAACAAAAGCCTAAGAAGTTTTACACGTAGAAAACTAATAAAAAGATCAGAGAGTCTGGGTAAGGGGTAAATTACGCAATGGGAAGGTGTTAGGCACCCACTACGTCCTAGGTACTCCTAGGGAGCCCTTTTCACACTTGTTGTACTAAATTGTTATTTGTTATGACATAAATATTGTGCAAACATGATTGGGATGATGAGAGAAGAATATACAATTTTATTATTGGGTTTGAACAGATGAACCCGCTGCCTACGTACCTTCCATTAAAGGTAAGGATCAAAACGTCGTAGTTCGGCTAAAAGATTTCCAAAAGTTGGTGGATTCATTTTAAACAATAGCACTGAGGCTTTTCATTATCAATGGGAGAAAACTCGACCAAGACCAACATCCACCATGTGAGGATAGCTTCGACGCACTAGAAGGGTTAACCCTGTTTTCAGTACGGAAGTCTTATAGTCGACTCACTAAAGATAAGGTGAGGTTTACATCAACCACAATGATAATTGAAACCTATGGCTAGTGTGAAAAGATTAACAATGGACAAAGCCAAAACAAGTGAATGGGTGAAGTTAATTGATTGTGATTGTGAAAGTAGGGTCAAAGTATGATTAAGATTGATTCAAAAGAAGTATTATGAAATGGAGTTTGAAAAAAGTCAAGGACTTGGGGTCCAGGTTTTTAATTTGAAAAACATGAAGACGTTTGCACAATATCTATGTCAAGTTTGAAATCAAAGTGTGAAAAGGTTTAGGACATAATGGGAATGAATGGATGA
Source organism: Lathyrus oleraceus (assembly GCF_024323335.1). NCBI lineage: Eukaryota > Viridiplantae > Streptophyta > Magnoliopsida > Fabales > Fabaceae > Lathyrus > Lathyrus oleraceus. Next base: position 217,105,536 of record NC_066580.1, read on the forward strand.
AGATGGATTGTAAAACTTCTTAGAAGGTTCACCTCTTGAAATCATATAGAAGATGATTCAAGTGTGTCCTTTGGAATAGGCAATAAGCAATAATAATATAAGCAAGCAAAATGATACCGGATGCCACTCAATGGTCTTACTCCAATCTCAAACAAAAGCGGATATCAGATACCACTAGATGGATTTACACCAATCTCCTAAAACAGAACTGGATATCAGAGGCCACTCAATGGACTTACACTAATCTCCTAAAACAAAATGAAACTTGGATACCGGATGCCAATCTGTCTGGACTTATACCAATATCCAACATATGATCATAGGAAAGCAAATGCCAACTTGCAGGGACTTACAATTGCATCCTCACATAAACAAACAAAAGCAAAACATGGATGTCAAATGCCAATCTGTCTGGGCTTACTCTAACATACACAGTATGATCCTAGGAAAACAAATGCCAACTTGCAGGGACTTACAATTGCATCCTCACATACAAACAAACAATGCAACAAGCAAAGATAAGATGAGTGGCCAAGGTGATGGTCTTATACTCACTTCCATATCATAGGAGCAATAGTCAATGAATGGTCTTACAATTGTCCTCAATGGGCAAACAACAATGACAATATCACAAAGACAAATGAGATGATTGTGCACTAATGGGCAATTAATGATGATAAATGCATAAAGCATACAAGCAAACATGTGCATATGAGATAAACAATCAATCCAATGAAGACAATCAGCACACACTATAACCACACAATGAGGCTCATACAAGAGGGTTAGGCACTGAGGCCAACTGGAATAGGGTCAAAGATTTGCTCTTAACCTTGCCATTGAGAGGCTAAGGTGAAGCAGATGAAAGGATATGAGGGGTGTGCCTCATTGCTCTTATCCCTGATCAGGGAGAGCATTTAAATATCAGAAGGTGTGGGAGTTCAGAAAGTAGGAACTCTCTCCACATTATTGACTCGATGGATCTTGGGTTTGGATCCCAATGCTACAACCATGTAATGGGAGCAAGGAGAAGACTCACAGAATAGTGGGAGATAGACTACTTATCTCTTATATCCACCAATTGCCTTATTTGAAGGACTTTTCCTGCTTGGGACAAAAAGTAAACACACACAAGCATTGCCTCTTAAGGAGGACTTCAGACAGTTGCCTGGCCAAATAACAGGCCAGGTCTTCCAGACTACATGAAGAAAAAAGGGATTACCTCAAAGCAAATTGCTAAATAGCAAAGCAAAGCAAGTTCTAAGCAACTAATGGTACCTGAAATAGTCAGACAGATCAGTACACAGTTCAAAAGTTCAAGCAAAAGGAAGTAAGAATGAACAGTTTAAATCAACAGACAAATGTGCAAAAGCACAAGACCCAAATCATATGAGTCAAGCCACCTACAAAACAAAGGTTAGCTCATGATAAACAGATAAACCCAATCAACTTGCAAAAGTTTCTTTGAAGCATTTGTAGCTTAACCTGAAACATGAACTCAATTATAAGCCACAGGACCACTAGGACAAGCCTAGGGTCAAAAATAAATGAGAAAGTCAAAACAGCAAGCCATATCCAATCAAGATCAAATTCAAACATTTAAGAAGCAAACCCAATTGGTCTCAAGTTCATATCATGCATCATCATCATTTCACAGACAAAAGAAGTCAAAGCATGGCAAATGAGGGCTCATAAAAGTCAACAGCAAGACTTAGCTCAAAACCAAACATAAACAATTCCAAAAATCAACAAATAATTCATGCTCAATCACAATCCATAACATGACATGCATATAAAATTTCAGCTCATTTCGATCATGGGAAGATGGTCAATTAAAATCAGAAAGTCAAACAATTTCAAACATGCTCAAAGAAGTCAAACAATCATGCATTAACTTCAAAAACTCATAAACCAGTGATAACATATGATAAATGAATGGGATCAACACCATGGAAAAGCTTAAGATGTCTAGTATGCACATGTAAAATTTCATGATCATCCAATAAAGTATGAGAATTTCATAAATGGAATGGAAAGATGTATCACACAAAGTCAACATTTGACTAGACAGGGGAGAAAAATCTCAAACAATTAGGAAATGGCATAATTAATTCCCAGAAAATTCACACATAAACTAGACACAAAAGAGAAGGTTCATGCAAAAATTCACATTAATTGGAGGTCAGGAAGCATGTCATCAAAAATCATGAAATTGCATATCAATGGTGTGACACAAATTGTCACACCCTACTTCAAAAATTCATAACTCAGCAACCAAATAAGATAAATTCAAGAACTCTACATCAAAATAACCATGGATGAGTGTAGATTAAGCACAAAAAAATTTCAGGGTCAGTGGATATATCCTCATCATTTCACAATTGAATTGGTAAGATGTACAAAATATGCATACATGAGCAAAACCCTAATGCCATTAAAAACCCAGCCATCCAAAAAATCAGCAAAAATCATGATAAAATAATAGAGATCAAACAGGACATGATGCAAAAAATTTCATGAATTTTGGATGTGAAATGGTGATGTTATGATTTTTGTAAGTTGAGTAATGAAATGGAATAATTATTGAGAAAAAAAAATGAAATAACCATGATTAATTGGAAATAATAGGGCACGGTGGCAATATGGTAATTTCGTTGCCATTTAAGTGAAACGGTGTGCATCGATGGTGATGTGGCACGCTGGGACAGGTAGTATGGCAATGAAACAGTGTTGTGCATGCAAAACGACATAGAACAACAAACCAATCGTGTTTCTGGGATTAAAGTTCTGGGTTTAAAGAATTTTAGGGTTCTAAAACAGTAGCTTCATCTTCATCATTCAAACATGAAAAATCAAATCGCCCAGAACATTAAATCAAGCACACCATTGTGATCAACAAACAACATACAGCATGAATCCAGCAAGCATTTGAACTAAATCGATCTAACAAGAGAGCAGCATGCAAGAACATGTTTGAGCATCAAATTTAAAATCCAGATTTCTCATGCATAACTCAACCATTTCATGTGATTCAAGTAGCATTGTAACCAGCAAAGAGTAAACTATCATAAGCATAGCATGGATTAGAGAAAGAAAGTGGTCGAAACCTTACTTGTTTTTGAAGCAAATGGAGCTACAGTGATGGATTGATGATGCAAGCTCGAAACAGTCGAAGGTTATGGTTGATATTGATGGATACTTGAAGAAACTTAGCTCGAACAACTCAAATCCAACTTGAATCTACACTTGCCATGGCTGAAGCTTGAAGAAAACAGAACATGAGATGAACTTCCAGTTGGTGTTTTGTGCTTGAAAAGGCTTCCAAATGATGGCCAGATGATGAAATAATGAAGGGATGCTCGGGCTCTTTGGAGTTTTTGCAGAAAAATACAAAGATGAAGAAATGGTGATTTTTGAGAGAAGAGAAATATTCTGTGTGTAATGGCTGCTGCTAGGGTTGGAATGACAGAAAAAGTGGTATATATTTGCTGTTTAGGAAGCTAAGCATCATTAGTTTAAGTTGTAATCCAAAATTTGGTTAAAATGACATGTTTTCCAAAAATTGCTAAAAGACCACTAAGCTTGCAAGAGGGGTATGGGTCTGCACGAAATGGGCTTCAAACATGCTTCAAATAACATTTTAAAACAATCCCAATTGGCCAAAATGAGTAAAATTGGTTATTTGGAAAAGTCAAAATTCCACCTCACTTGAAATTAATTCAAGCAAGTTCAAAAAGGCCATTTTGAATGGTGAGGTTTTGATGAATGATGAATACATTTTTGGAAAGAGGGGATTAAATAGGACTTGTAGGAAAAAACCCCATCAAATTTGGCCAAATGGTTTGAGAGATATGGCCTTTTGAAGTTCAAGAAATTGTGAAAATGAATTGATCATATCTTGCCAACCATACATGGGAATTGAGAGTTCTTGGACTTTTTGGAAATGGGAGAACAAGATCTTCAACTTTCATGTTGTGAAAAAATTCATTTGAAGCTTGTATCATAATGCAAGTTTAAGATCAAGAAGTTTCCATTTTTGGCAAATTTGAATTACAAGTCAACTTTCTATTTCTGGAAATTTCTTGTCTGACTTTATTTTCTTTCCTGTGGATGCTTGACCTGATATATGAAGCTTATATGGACATGAATGAGCTCCTTCAAATCACTTCCCACCACCAAATCACTGATTAAATGGACAGTTGACCAAGTTTGACTTTCTAGGGTTTTGGATGACTGAAGCACCTTCTGATGAATTCCAAACCCTAATTCTTTGAGATTTTGATTCCAAATGATGTCATAACATATATGAGCTCTTGATTATTGATCATGGTGCCCAAATTCTGCAAGAATGGCCACCTTCCACTGCAATGACTGACTTTGACTGATTTTGACCTAAATGGCTGATGATTGCTTCAGCTGCAAGTAACATGATTAGATGACAATATTTTTGTACTTTTTTTTGGTTAGTAAACAAATGAAAAGAAATGATATACAAATGCAAAACATGCTTGGTGATCAAGAACCAACTCACAAGGCAACCCACCCACTAGGAGGGAAGCTAGGGCATGCAATGATCCTTGAGGCCATGATATGATATGATATGGGCCATGAGGGATCTTAGGGCCAAAATTGGGGTCTTACACAAGGGTTTCATGCACATGAGGGTGGATTGACCAATTTAGCATAAACACTCATTTCACTAATTACCAAGGCATTTGGCTAATTGTGATTAGCATCTTCATTAATCCATCATATATAAGGATAATTCTAACAGAATTTGGCATTAACACATCATTTGAACCAGATCTAGATCCAATCACAAAATTGCACAAACTTTTTCTCTCCATTTTTCTGCAAATTTCTTCATAGAACTTGCATTGTTCTTCAATGATCCATCACCCACAAGCATTTTGGAGTTGAATTGAAGCAAGAATCCTCCATTTTCAAGCAGAATCTTGGACTGTTGCATCAAGCTTCATCAATGGCAGCTGTTGATTTGAGCTACTTCAAGCATAATTGAGCATTGGATCTTCATACATTCATCTACCTGAGCATTAAGGAGTTTCTGTTTCACCATTACAAGGCCAAAAAACCTCGAATCCAGATCTGCAATCCTTTGAAGGTTAGAATTCGATCCTTGCAATTGTTGAAATTAGGATATGCTTCTTGTAGATCGTTGATTGTAGAGTAGCCTGAGCTTTGTAGAATTGATTTTCATCAAGAATTAAGAAAGATATGTGGATTTGAAGTTTGGCATGTGAATCTTATTTTGATCGATCCTTCCATGTTAGTAAGAATTAGAGGAAATAGATGCTGGATTGATGATGTAGGTTAAGAGATGAGTCGATTGATGTATTTCATGATTTTCTGTGTACATATGTTCTTGATGATGATGAACGTGATGAACGTATGATGAATGTCTAGGTTTAGCGTTTCCAGATGCATTTTGATCTTCGCCTGGCCTGTTTTGCATGTTTTTGTTGTTTGTGTGCCATGCAGCCAACCATACCGTGCCACCTCACTTAATGAAACGGCGCATTTCATTAAGTGAGCGCTGGATTTGAATTCGAGCACGGTTCGATTCCGGCTCCAAGCATTTCTCACTTTTGGCTTTTGCATTTTCTTCATCATGCTACACATATTTCACCATACCTCATTCATGCATTTTTAATTTTTCTCCACATTTAAAATTTCATAACTCCTAAACTATTAATCCAATTCACATGAGATTCTTTGTGCCATGTTCCTTAATATCTCTACTATTTTATGGCGATTTTTCCAAAATTTGTGCACGTGTGGATTTTTATTTTGCCTAGGGTTGTTCATGCTTATGCATTCATACACCTTGCTTGCCATTTTGATTGTAAAATGATGATGCTTAATCCAATGAGGCTGAAATTTTGCATGTGTAAACTAGAGACCTTTAGGGATTTTTTGGTATAGAGCTTGTGATTTTATCATTTCTGGTTGTGGAGATATGCTATGATGAATGAAGGTGTGACAATGTGTGTCACACCATTTCTTGTCCAAATTGTTGGTTTTATTTTCCATGCCATTCATTTGCCAAATAATCTGAATTTTTGCATGTTGACTCTTCTGGATGTTAGGTTTGAGTATGAAGTTTTGTAGAATTTTTGAGTGCATTTCCAATTTGTTTGAGATTTTCTCCTCTGCTTAACCATTTGTGGACTTTTTGTGAGTCATGATCTTATATGATTTGTGAAATTCTTGATGTTTATTGGATGAACCTGAAATTTTGCATATATATTCTAGACACCTTGAAGTTTGCCATGGCTTTAGTCTGATGTCCATATCATGTTTGGATTCTGTTTTATGCTTGTGTGAAGTTGATGCATGATTTGGTGCCTTGTATGAGCATGTTTTGCCTTTCCTTGACTTGATGAATTTAATTGACTTGCTTCCCTTGGTCCAAATGACTTGAAATTTGGTGTGATAATCCTTTTATGAATGCTATGTAGCCATGTTGTTTCTTGGGATTTATTGAAGTGTTTTTGAGTTGATGTGGATTGAATCATTTTGTTTGGTTCTATGAGCTTCAAATTGCATGCTTTGCCTTCTTTGCCTCATGAAATGAAATTGGTTGATGATATGAATGTGAGACCACTTGGATATGTTTCTTATTGGATTAAACTTGATTCTCACCAATTTTCATGTTCTGTTTCGGTTTATTGCTCCCATTTTGACCCTAGGCCATGTCCTAGTGGTTAGTGCTTAATGTTTGAGCTTTGTTTCAGGTCAAAGAGCATAATTGCTTATACTTGATGATGTGCACTCAGTTGGAGTTGGTCCATTGCTTGTTTATGACTAACCTTGAGTTTGTTTTGTAGGCTTTGAGACTTGTACTTAGGCCTTGTGGTTTGCACCTTTGTGCATTGCTTTGCTTGATTGTTGATTGACTGTGCACAGTTAACTGTTGACCATTGTCTGTTTGACTTTTGTTTGAGTTGTGTACTAATTATGTTGGATTGTTTTCAGGTACCTTAGTTGCTATAGTTCCTTTGTGAACTTGCTTTTGCTTTGCTTGATAGCTTGAGCATTGAGGTATAATGTCTCTAACTTCATGTAGTCTGGAAGACCTGGCCTGTTACCTGGTCAGGCACCTGTCTGAAGTCCTCCTTAAGAGGCAATGCTTGTGCTTGTTTATGTTTGTCCCCAAGCAGGAAAAGACCTTTGATAAGGCAATTGGCAGATAAAAGAGATGTGTAATCCATCTCTTGCTATTCAGTTGAGTCATCCCTTTGCTCACACACCTTGTGTTGATGCATTGTGGATATTAACCCAAGATCCATGTTGAGTCAGAGTCATAAGTGTAGAAGGGTTCCCACTTTCTGAACCCACACTTTCTTTGTCTGAAGCTCTCCCAGGCCAGGGATAAGAGCTGTGAAGTCTTATCTTCACTTCCCATTTCATATACTTCACCTTAACTCTCAATGTTAAGGTTAAGAGCTAACATCACCCTGATATAGTTGGCTTGTGTTTCACAGCCTAACCCTTGTATGAGCCCACTTTGTGTGTATATAGTGTGTGCTATTTGTGATTGTTTGCTTTGCCTGTGCCGTTTAGGATAGCTTGCTCCCTGTGCAAGTTAGATAGCAACCTTAACTTAGGGATGATATGCATGATAACATCTAGGCTCGAGTCGTAGTCTCCCTAGTTGTGTCTCCCTTTGTTATCTGGTTAGGCTAGTCCTTTGTCCCTGCGTAGGGGAACTACGTCGCCCTGATCCTCATACCAGATGAGGTACGTAGGCAGGAGATGAGTTGATCTCTCCGGGCGCCCTTTTTGTTTTGTCGTTGTGTGTGTTCGGAGATGGATGTAAGCCCAACGATTGGCATTCCGTATCCTCTTGTTGTGTGCTTGGAGTCCGATGTAAGCCCAGCGATTGGCATTTGGTTTCCAGTGTGCGTGTGTTTGGTTCGGAGTCTGATGTAAGACCAGCGATTGGCATTCGGATTCCAGGTTTGCCTGTTTGTGTGGAGTTTGACGTAAGTCCAGCGATTGGCAGTCGATTTCCTGTGTTGTTTTGGTTTGGCGTGTGTTAGCTGAGCTACGGATGCTCTGATTCTTCTTAGTCCGAGAAGATACGTATGCATAGGATGCGACATCCTAGCGAGCATGTTTTTCCCCGGTCCGAACTACGTCGACTCTGATGTCTATGCATGATAGACTACGTAGGCCCAGGATGCGATATCCTGCCGAGTCAGTTTCTTTGTTTTCCTGTGTCTCTTTCAGCCAGTGTGTGTTTGTTTGTGAGCAGTGTTTTAGCAACCATTTTCCTTCCTTTTGTGCGTGGATCCCGTCGAGTACGACGGATGCGTAGGGGTGCTAATACCTTCCCTTCGCATAACCGAATCCCGATCCCATTCTCTTTGGTCGCGAGACCATGTCTTTTCCAGGTTTACTTCGAGCGTTTCCTTTCCCTCTTTTGGGATAAATAACGCACGGTGGCGGCTCTGTTGTTTTGTTTTCCCGCCGGTTTTTCGCGTAATGCGACAATACCAAACCCTAGTTTTAGGGCAAAATGATCAAGAACTGATTGCACTAATTGCCAATGGATCTTTTTGAGATAATTGTGAATCTTCCTAGGCCAAGATGCCTCTCTAATCATGACATGGATGAGCTCCTCTACTTACAACCAAACATTTTCTGTTGCAGGTAGCCATGAAACCCTAATTTCTGATTAAATCCAGATGAACACTCTAATAGCTTTGAATCCTTCACTGATGAACTGAGGACCATAATAAGATACTTGGACCCCCTTGAGACCCTTGAGGCTTGTATACTTAGAAAATCAAGTCCAATTCTCAATCTTGCTTTGTGTGGGCTCCTTTTGTCAAGGAGTGGTCAATCAAAACCTGATTTCCATGTCACTAATGCAGTATGCAATGAGTATGACCTAGTATGATGTCAATGAAATGTGAAATATAATCCCATGCTTCCAAGAAAAAATGAAGGGTAAATTTTGGGGTATTACAAGGACAAAAAAGTCATAATAGGGAGTAGAAGGAAGGAACACCAGTGATACTGGTTACTAGGCATAGAATAGGTAACCAACCAGGCGTGAATTGGGAACATATCCAAGACACTCATCATCTGAAAGAAGGGTTGAAAAAGCAATCTCGACTTACAGGATGGGCATTTGATTCCGCAAGTAAATATGAATCTTACTCAACTAGGGAAGAAGAAGACTTCGACTGAAGAGCGCATGAGATATATTATCTATTACCGTCATAACGTAGATAACATACTCACATAGAAGATTATCCACAACCGGTTACTGGGTTAATGAAGGATAAATTGACTGAAAAGAAAGGTCATCGGGGTATCGGTTACTTGGTATAAAATGATGACCAATCAGAAGGAGAAACAATCATTACCAAACAAGGGTAAATGAAAGATGACTCGCAAGGGGTAAATTTCCTGACAAAAAACAATTATCCAAGAGATATATCACTGGTTACTGGGTGGTATACTCAAAAATGAAAGAATATCAATACCGGATATTGGGCAAAGATAACCAACAAAGAGGGGATTACATCTACTAGCTATTGGGTAGAAAATCACATAAATAGGACTTACAACTACCGGTTATTGGGTAGAAGGCCACAAGATTCGTTGGGGAAAAGATGGACAATTACTGGTTATTGAGCAATTGAGCAACTAAAACACAAGGAACTGCAGGGGAAAACAAGAAAGGAAAAAGTTAATCTAGGAACAAACTAGAAAGACACAATTAAACAAAACTCAACCCAATGAGGATATAACTCAGAGGAGTAATTCCATCCCAATACACACTTGGGGAGGAAACTGAAACCATAATCATCCACGAGGACATAACTCAGTGGGGAATAAAAGGAAAGATAAACACTTTCTGCCTATGGGGATGACTCTATATGGAGAGATCAGACACAAACATCTGCTTGTGGAAGAACATTTCACCAATAGCAGGGGATAACAAGCAAGAATATATGGTAAAGAATGCAATCATGAATATCTGAATGCTATGATTATGCATGTATATGCATGATTTGTGTATGATTAATGCTGACAGACAGACATATCTAACACAAACAGGTTCAAGAGTCACGAACGGACATCCGACGCAACATCTAAAAAAGAAATGCAAGGCCTACAGGAGAATTCAGTTTTGGTGGGGATGATCAAATATCGGAAGACATTGATCACCGCTGAGGATAGGCAAAGTCACAACTTCCAACTACCAGGGACTTCTCATCAATTCTCGGGACAAGTGGCTGAATATCAATAAGATCCGTCGTAGAAGAAACTCTACTGGGGAACTTATCAAGGAATGATGTGAAATTCCATGGGGAATGAACGCCAAACAGATACCCATCAATCAAAACACTTCCTTCTAATTGGTGGAGAGACATCTCTACTAAGGGAAGAAAGAACAATTTGCTCCACTCGGGGTAAACTGGAAAAATTCTCAAAGGAACCGCCTTGGATGAGGGAGTCGGAGATGAATCCTTCGTCAACACGTGACATGCTGGGGATGAAAAGGGAAAACAAGCCCTTCACCAACTGCTCTAAACAACTTCTTGCTGAGGAGACAACTGAAAGTTGATAAAGAGGATAAAAACATGCCAGAGTATGAACAAATGTCTTACCTTTTGGTAATCATACTATCCTTGGGAAAGCACTGAGGACATTCTGTAACACCCCAAAATTTGCCCTCCTCATTCATGCATTCATTTTTAGGTCATTTAATATTTCATATTGCATTTCATCATGTCAATCCGAATCAGATCCAAGAAGCTTGAACATCATTCAAGACTCTTTGTGGGTTCTATCCGGGTGATCAGTCAACACAAGGGAAAGACTTGAGCTACTTCCAACAGGTTCAAATGGGGTCTATTCATCACTCAAAGCGCTAATCTTGAAGAAGCAAAATCTGTCCCTGAGCTGTCATGCTCGCTAGGCGAGCAGAATGGGTCGCCTAGCGAGTCCCAATAAAAGCCACCAGAATCACCTACGCTCAGAGGAATTTCTTGAACTGTCATGCTCGCTAGGCGAAGCCCACGTGTTTTTAAAAAATAAAATTAAAAAAAAACAAAAAAACAAAAAAACAAAAAAAAAACAAAAAAACAAAAAAAAAAACAAAAAAAAACGAAAAAAAAAATTATAATAAATAAATAAATAAAATATAACAGAAAAAAATCTTGGACTTGGACCTCTCTCTTTTGAGCCCACAAAGTCACAAAAATCAGGTTATAAATTCTAGACTACCATCTCCCAAAAAACCCTGGGAAAAAGATAGTGAGAGAATAGCTAACAGAGTTCAGAGCAACCTCCAGAGACTGAAGGGAACTCATCTGCAAAGAACCAATTCCCTCTCATATAAACCCTAAGATTGCTTTCCAAACCCAACGGTGCCATTCAATTTCAATCGATCCTCCCCAATCAGGTATGCCCTATTTCCACTACTTTATACTTTCAACCTGAAATTTTTGATACCCTTTTAATGCATTTGTTTGACAAGAGGTTTAGGCCTCTTACCCTTGGTTGCTTTTTGTGAGCTTTTTGTGAATTTTAATGGCATAATTCATGTGGTTACATTTTGATTTGGGGCAACTCTTGATTGCACCCCATCTTGTCACTCTAACCTGTTTGTTGAGTTTTTTGTGAGGGCTCACATACTCTTGCAGGGATAGCTTGCTTGGTGTTCCACTTTATTTGTGGGATACCATTTGGAGGTTTATTCCGATTACTTGTATTGACCTGCTTTCTTTGATGGTGCTAGCTTGAGAGATCTCTGGGTTTCTTATTTCCTTAATTGTTGTTGCTTCGGATCTTTATCCCTGCGGTAGATCTCCTGATCCCATTATTTTTTCCCGCATTTTACCGTTTTCTTAGCTGGAAGACCTCAATAGGAGGCAATGTTTTCTTTTGTTTGTTTACTTTTTTGCCCAAAGACCTCCATGCAGAGGCAATTGGCGGATAAAAGGGATTAGTAGTCAATCCCCCGTTATTCAGTGCGTCGTTCTTTAAGATCACACTACGTGTCGATGCTTCAGAACAAAAGCCCAAGATCTTTTGTCCGGTCGGTCAGTGGAGAGGGTTCCATCTTTCTGAACCCCCACGCCTTGTCATGAGCTCACCCTGTCCGGGGTTAAGAGCTATGAGGTCTTATCCTCATTACCCTCTGATCTGCTCTCCCTGACGTTCAATGTCAATGGTTAAGAGCCCGTTTGATTACCCTTCCATGGCTTGTTTGTCGAGGTTGATATGACCCCTCTTGACTAAAGCCCTACCCCTGCGTGTTTGAGCCCCTTTGCTGGCGTGTTTACTTTATGCATGTTTGTTTTGTATGGTTTGATAGTCTCCCGTTTGCATGTTTATTAAGGTAGCGCGGTTCCTTCGTCTAGGACTGCCTTTTTGCATGAGCATCCCTAAAACACCCCAACTCATTGATTTTTCTTCTCCTAAGAACACGTTTACTCCTTCTACTACAGGCGAGTAAGTCTCCAAAGGTCGAGCATCCGGTAGAATGTGTAGTAACGTCGTTCACCCAAAAACACAACCAACCCCGTAGTTAGCCGAACTACGGCTTGCTCTGATTCTCATTCCAGATGAGATACGTAGGCATAAGACGCGACGTCTTACTGAGCACATATCCCCCTAACCCATAGGCAGCCGAGCTACGAAGACTCTGATTCTCATATTCATATGAGATACGTATGCAGTGGATGCGACATCCGTGCGAGTCATTTTATTTAAACCCCTTTTTAGTAAATAGTACATTAGATAAGCCCACACCCTTTAAACAAGAATAACAAAAGTGGATCCCATAGAGTACTACGAATGCGTAGGGGTGCTAATACCTTCCCTTCGCATAATCGACTCCCGAACCCAAGATTTGGTTGCGAGACCTTGTCTTTTCCTTTCCTTTCTCCCAGGTTTACTTCGAGCGTTTCCTTTCCCTCCTTTGCGATAAATAACGCACGGTGGCGGCTCTTCTGTTATTTTCCTTTTTTCGCCGGTTGTGTTTTTTCGCAGGTTGCGAAACATTCCATTTATCCTTTCAGTCTTTGCGGATGTTCATTTTGTTTAAAAGAGTTTATAAGACTTTATTTGTTTAAAACAATGATATTTATCAATTAAAATATGCAAACATTTGTTAAACAGAAATAAGTAAGAGTGCCAAGAATTCGATAAAGGCTCAAATTTATTTAATGGGATGGTAGCCCGCAAATGGCGAGACTCCATGGATCTTTACAAATTTGAAATTGGTGATATACATGAAAAAAGGGCTACATTGAACATAATGACCATTTGTCCACCAACTCTGAATTCACTGTATTTGACGCTTTGGTTGATGACGATTGAGTGAGAATCCCTAACAAATGACAGTTGTAGAACAAAGTCTTGTCAGGATGCAGTTACTTACCAAATCCCTAATTTTTGCCTAGATTGCCCCAGGGAGAGGTACTCAATCTAGCGGTATATGTATATTCATTTCCTTTTATGTCTCTAACTTTTGCCTGGACCGCCCTTTCGGGTTTTCAATCCACCGAGATGCTCATTTTTGCCTAAGCCGCCCTTTTGGGTTTTCAACATAGTGATCCATTCTGTTTTTATTTTAGGCGAAGTATTTCTTGATTGCATCTGAATTCATAGGACGAGCGAAATCCTCCTCATCCATAGTTGTGAGCAACAAAGCACCGCCTGAAAAGGCTCTCTTAACAATGTATGGACCTTCATAGTTTGGAGTTCACTTGCCCCTAGAATCAGGCGCGAAAGATAAGACTTTCTTAAGCACGAGGTCACCTTCTCGGAACACACGAGGCTTGACCTTCTTATCAAAAGCTTTCTTCATCCTTTGCTGATACAACTGACCATGACACATGCCAATTAATCTCCTCTCTTCAATCAAATTCATTTGGTCATACCGACTCTGAACCCATTCAGCCTCATTCAACTTGGCTTCCATCAAGACTCTCATTGATGGGATCTTAACCTCTACGGGGAGCACAACCTCCATGCCATATACAAGAGAGAAAGGGGTTTCCCCTGTTGAAGTGCGGACAGATGTACTATAACCATGCAAAGAAAATGGCAACATCTCATGCCAATCTTTGTACGTAACAACCATCTTCTGGATAATCTTCTTGATGTTCTTGTTAGCAACTTCAACAGCCCCATTCATCTTGGGTCTGTAGGGAGAAGAATTATGATGTGCAATCTTGAACTCACTACACAACTCTTTCATCATCTTATTGTTCAAGTTAGATCCATTATTAGTAATGATCTTGTCTGGAACACCATATCAGCATATGAGTTGATTCTTTATAAACCTCACAACCACCTTCCTGGTCACATTTGCATACGATGCAGTTTCAACCCACTTGGTGAAGTAATCAATAGCTACGAGAATAAAACGGTGACCGTTTGACGCCTTTGGTTCAATCATGCCAATCATGTCAATTCCCCACATGGAGAAAGGCCATGGTGAGGAAATAACATTCAGCAGTGTCAGGGGAACATGAATCTTATCCGCATAAATCTGACACTTGTGGCATTTCATCACGAATTTGCAGCAGTCAGACTCCATTGTCAACCAATAGTAGCCTTCTCTCAACATCTTCTTAGCCATAACATGTCCATTGGAATGAGTACCAAATGAACCCTCATGGACTTCAGTCATCAATAGGTATGCTTCGTGTCCATCCACGCATTTGAGCAGAACCATGTCAGAATTCCTCTTGTAAAGCACATCACCATTAAGGTAGAAACTACCAGATAATCTCCTCAAAGTCTTCTTATCTATGACAGATGCCCCAGGCGGGTAAGTCTGATTCTGAAGAAAACACTTGATATCATAATACCACGGCTTATCATATTTCACTTCTTCAACTCCAAACACATGAGCTGGTCTATCCAAGCGCATCACAGTAATATTGGGGACTTCATTCCAATACTTCACTACAATCATTGAAGCAAACGTAGCAAGAGCATCCGCCATCCGATTCTCATCTCGAGGAATATGATGGAAGTCAACCTTAGTAAAGAAAGTTGAAATCCTCCTCGCATAATCTCTGTATGGGATGAGGCCAGGCTGATTCATTTCTCATTCACCTTTAATCTGATTAACAAAAAGGGTTGAATCACCATACACATCAAGATGTTTGATCCTAAGATCAATACATTCTTCCAAACCCATAATACAAGCCTCATACTCCACCATATTATTCGTGCATTTGAAAGTTAGCCTTGCTGTAAAAGGAAAATGTGTGCCTTGAGGAGTAATAATCACTGCCCCAATAACATTTCTATACTGCCCTGATGGAGTCTTTCATGGCCGCCCAAATCCAGTCGTCTCCAATGCCTTCAACTCCTCCCCAGAGGACGGTCATCTCTGAGATTGCCTCTTCAACAGTGCCTGGGGCCAACGCCCACTTTGCACCAACTGCTATGCCAGCCGAGTTTCCCTGGGGGATGCCCGTCAACTTTATTCCTGAGGGTCTTGCCCCCACGTTTGCTTCTCTGTCGGCATCTAGCCCGGTCCTCGCTGTTCCACCTCCTGTCGTGCATACTATGCCAAGAGTAGACGACACCATCTACCACTCTGAGACGTTTGAGGGCCTAGACATATATGAAAAGATGGATGCAATGAATGATCAGTTTCTTGAGCTCCGCAAGGAACTCAAAACTCTCAGAGGAAAGGACCTCTTTGGCAAGTCTGCTGCTGAACTCTGCCTTGTTCCAAATGTTAAAATCCCTGTAAAGTTCAAAGTACCTGACTTTGAAAAGTACAAGGGAAATACTTTCCCTCTCAGCTACCTGGATATGTATGCGAGGAAGATGTCGACTCAGACCGACAACGACCAGCTCCTCATTCATTATTTCTAGGAAAGCCTGTCTGGTGCTGCCCTGAGATGGTATATGGGCTTGGACAGCGCAAACATTCGATCCTTCAATGACCTTGGCGAAGCTTTCGTCAGGCAATACAAGTATAATGTGGATATTGTAGATGTTTGATTGGCTGCATTTTATGTTAAAACACTAACTGGACTCTAATGTCTTGACTGA
Organism: Lathyrus oleraceus; assembly: GCF_024323335.1. Taxonomy (NCBI): domain Eukaryota; kingdom Viridiplantae; phylum Streptophyta; class Magnoliopsida; order Fabales; family Fabaceae; genus Lathyrus; species Lathyrus oleraceus. The sequence goes on from NC_066580.1 coordinate 217,121,607, forward strand.
TGTCATGGCATGCTTTGGAGATGTTTGATTGGCTGCATTTTGTGTTAGAACATCTAACTGTACTCTGATGTCTTGACTAATGTCATGACATACTTGAGTTGTATGCTGCAGGTTTAGCTAATATAGGATTTACAGAATTTCAAACTTGATGTTATGACATTCATTCCTGACAGCAGATACTGAGGTATAGAACAGTTGGTTGTCTGCTATAACTCAGTATGTAATTTCAGTTTGTTTATCAAGGGAATAACAGACCTGGCATAAGGCCTACTTTCTGAATGTCAAACTGGATGTTATGACATTCATCATTGACAGCATATGCTGAATAATAGGCAGGTTGGTTTTCTGCTACAGTTCAGCATGTATCTTAGTCTGTTTATCAGGAGGATAACAGACCTGGCATAAGGCCGATTTTGTAAATGTCAAATTGGATGTTTTGACATTTATTATTGTAAACTGATACTGGAGTATAGACCGGTTGGTCTTTTACAGTACAACGATTTGTACAGTCTGTGTTCAGGAGAATAATAGACTTAGCATATGGTCTATGATCTGGACGTCAAACTAAATGTTGTGACATTCATTCCTGACAGCATATGCTATATTGTAGGTTGGTTAGTTTTTCTGTTTCAGCAGTTTTCTCAGGCTATTCTTCAGGAATCCAACAGCTGAGCTAAAATCCAGGAAACTAACAACTAAGCTACAATTAACGAACCTAACAAATAGCCTACTTGTTAGTACCCTAATATGTGGAAATTAGGTTAACTTGCTTAACCTTAATTTTAGGAAATACAAGTACAAGGCCCAAGTGCTGCAATATAAAAGGATGGCAATCCTTCTTTCAGAACTCGGGGATTTTAGGCGTGAAGATTTTGTTGTTCCATCATACTTCACTGCTGTATTTTTGTGTGTGCCTTGTATTAGGTGTATCTTGTGAGCCAAGCAATTATCACCTAGATGATTGCATTGGACTAGGGTGTTCATTGAGTTGTAAGTGCTGTGTCACTCTAAGCTTTTAAGCGTGAGTGCTGTGTATCTTGATTAAAGCTGTTAAGCACAATCAAGAGTTGTTTGAAGTGTGACTTTTCACGATTATCTTTAAGCTTAATTAAAGGTTGTAATCACTGAGGTGATTGAGGGGGAGTGAGTAGGAACTCTGATCTTAGTGTAAGATTGAAATTGCATTGGGTAGGTATTAAGTGATAGGATTAAACAGTTGGTTTAAGGTCTGAATTAATACTACTAATAGTGGATTTCCTCCCTGGCTTGGTAGCCCCCAGACGTAGGTGTGTGTGACACCGAACTGGGTAAACAATTCCTTGTGTTGTTTTACTGCACTTAATTTTAAGTTCTGCATAATTTTTGTCTGCACAGAATTGGATGTCATAGCATCTCGTGTGACATCGAAAGTCTGTTAACTAGAATTTCAGATATGGCTCCCGATAGGAATCAATTGAGAGCCATGTCCCAGAAGGACAAGGAAACTTTTAAAGAGTACGCCTAGAGGTGGCGAGAGCTAGCAGCACAAATTGTGCCTCCGCTGGAAGAGAAAGAAATGACCAAGATCTTTCTGAAGACCTTGAGCTCATTTTATTATGAGCGGATGATTGCCAGCGCTCCTTCTGACTTCACCGAGATGGTGAACATGGGGATGCGTTTGGAGAAAGGATTCAGGGAAGGGTGCCTGACTAGAGAAGAAGGCTCTTCTGCCAAACGATATGGGGCGTTTGGAAAGAAGAAAGATGGTGAGGCACATGTTGTGACCTCCCATATCAAATCTAGAAGACCCTCAGTAAGGAGGAAGACCGTGCGTCCCGCCGGTAATCAGCATCAGGTGGCTCACATAGCACCTGTTTTCAGAGAAAATCAGCACTAGCAGCATAATAATCATCAACATCAACAACAACACCATCCTCACAGCAGGCTTACCAGTCTCGAAACAATAATCAGACCAGTACCAGCTATGAGAGGAAGAGGGTCACCTTTGATCCTATTCCAATGACCTACGCAGAGCTATATCCCTCTTTGATAGAGAGGAAACTGATTACTCCACGCGACCCACCGGCTATACCTACCAACCCTCAGTGGTGGTATAAGCCAGAGCTACATTGTGTTTATCATTCCGGTGCCCCCGTACATGACATGGAAAACTGTTACCCGCTGAAGACCAAGGTTCAAGACCTGGTGAGAAGTGGTATCTTGTGTTTCGAGGACGTAGGTCCCAACGTTAAGAAGAACCCATTGCCCGAGCATGGGAAATCTGCTGTCAACATGGTCCAGGGCTGCCCTGGTAAACATAAAGTCAAATATGTCAGCCATATTCAACAATCGTTGGTCGAGATGCACAGACTGTTGTGTGAATATAATCACTATGAGCACGACCATGATAGATTTCGAGTTTGCACTGTCAATCAGAGGGGATGTCGCCAAGTCCGTAAAGACATCCAAGAAATGTTGGATGAAGGTGTAATTGAAATACTTCAGAATCGCGATGGTGATGATGAAGTCAATGTGATATCACCAGTATTTCGGATCCCAGAGCCTGTTGTCATCCGATATGATGGCAGCAAACATAAGGTTTCTCCCTCTCTGATAATTAAACCAGCTGGCCCTGTGCCATACTCTTCTGATAAGGCTGTCCCCTATCGTTACAATGCTGTGGCATTGGAAGATGGGAAGGAGGTTCCCCTGCCCTCTACTTCTGTTGTTAATATCGCCGATGTCAGCGGCCTAACCCGTAACGGTCATGTTTTCTCGGCTCCGCCGAAACCCCAGGCTGACATCAGAAGGGATGATGTTGCTGATTGTGTTGTGCGCCCGGTTGGAAATATTGTTATTGCCCTGAATCTGGCACTTGTTGCTAGTAAACCTGCCACCGTTGTAAGAACTCCTATCTCTACTGGCCAGAATGGAACAATGAAAGAAGACTGTGATGAGATGCTAAGGCTCATCAAGAGGAGTGAATACAACGTTGTAGATCAGCTTCTACAAACGCCGTCAAAGATCTTTGTGCTATCTTTGCTTATGAGTTCAGAACCACACCGTGAAGCTCTGCAGAAGGTGTTGGATGTGGCGTATGTAGACCATGACGTCACAATAGAATAATTCGATAGTATTGTTGCAAACATCACCGCTTGTAACAATCTGAGTTTTTGTGATTTTGATCTCCTTGAAGAGGGAAGAGACCACAACTTGGCACTTCATATATCTATGAGCTGCAAGGATGATGCCATGTCTAATGTGCTGGTAGACACTAGATCATCATTGAATGTGTTGCCAAAATCCACTTTGGCTAGATTGTCATACCAGGGGCCTCCCATGAGGCAGAGTGGAGTGGTGGTAAAAGCTTTTGATGGATCCCGCAAAATAGTGATTGGTGAGGTTGAACTCCCAGTCAAGATTGGACCAAGTGATTTCCAGATCACTTTTCAGGTCATGGATATCCACCCGTCATATAGCTGTCTGTTCGGCAGACCATGGATTCACGAGGCAGGCGCCGTGACATCCACCCTACACCAGAAATTGAAATTTGTCAAGAACAAGAAGCTGGTGGTGCTAGGGGGAGAGAAGGCTCTCCTGGTTAGCCATATGTCTTCCTTTTCTTATATAGATGCTGGGGATGATGTTGGAATGCCGTTACAAGCTTTATCTATTGCCGAGCCTACTAGGAAAGGAACTTCTTCATTTGCATCCTACAATGATGCTAAGTTGGCCATTGAGCATGGCACAACTACCGGTCTAGGACAAATGATCAAGATGGAAGACAATGAATCCCAGGCTGGCATAGGGTATTCTTCTGACACTTTCAACAAGTATGGGCTGTTTCAGAGTGGTGGGTTCATCCACGCCGTCCAAGACGAGGAAGCTGCTGCTATTGTGGAAGAGGATGCAGAGGAGGATCCTGGCAAATTTGTCATCCCTGAAGGGGTCTGTAATAACTGGGTCGCTGTTGATGTTCCAACAGTTGTCCATAAGTCAACGTAATGTTCATTTTGTTTAAAAACCCTTCTCCCATGCCAAAAGGAAGAGTGATGACATTGTTGGCTCATAAATACAATGATATTTTCATTCAGTAAATTCATGTTAAATGTTTGTTTTTCCCATTATTTTCACTTTTCGCTTTTTTTTGCATGAAATTGGTGATCACATAAAACCTTTAAAATAGAATAAAATCAATCTTTTCATCTGTATAATGATTTGCCTTGTTTGAATTCTAAAATCTCTTCATATCCGAAATCATTATGCAGGTTGATCAAACCCATTGAACATAATGATCCAACACCATCTCCCAACTTTGAGTTCCCTGTATTTGAGGCCGAAGAAGATGATGTTGAAGAGATTCCTGACGAGATTACCCGTCTACTTGAGCACGAAGAGAAGATCATCCAGCCGTATCTTGAGAATCTGGAAATAGTCAACTTGGGTCTGAGGATTGTATGCGAGAAGTGAAGATTGGGGCACTCCTGGAAGAGTCTATTAAGAAGGGGTTGATTGAGTTGCTACGAGAATACGTCGACGTCTTTGCCTGGTCATATGAAGAGATGCCTGGTCTGGATACTGATATCGTGCAATATTTCCTGTCGTTGAAGCCTGAGTGTGTGCCTGTGACGCAAAAGCTCAGAAGAACTCATCCCGATATGGCAGTGAAGATCAAAGAAGAAGTTCAGAAGCAAATTGATGCGGGGTTTTTGGTGACTTCTACATATCCTCAGTGGGTGGCCAATATTGTGCCCGTGCCTAAGAAAGATGGAAAAGTCCGAATGTGTATGGACTATAGAGACTTGAATAAAGCTAGTCCGAATGATTTTCCTCTATCACACATTAATATGTTGGTAGATAAAACAACTAAATTCAAAGTCTTCTCGTTTATGGACGGATTTTCCGGATATAATCAGATTAAAATGGCACCCGAGGATATGGAGAAGACAACATTCATCACACCTTGGGGAACATTCTGTTATCGAGTGATGCCCTTCGGTTTGAAGAACGCCAGAGCCACGTATCAACGAACTATGACTACCTTGTTTCACGATATGATGCATAAGGAGATCGAGGTACACGTTGATGATATGATTGCGAAGTCAAGAAAGGAAGATGAACATGTAAAGCACTTTTTGAAGCTTTTTCAACGTTTGAGCAAGTATAAGCTTCGTCTGAATCCTAACAAGTGTACATTTGGAGTCCGTTCCGGCAAGTTATTGGGATTTATTGTCAGTGAGAGAGGTATTGAGGTTGATCCTGCAAAGGTCAAAGCAATACAAGAGATGTCTGCGCCCAAAACTGAGAAGCAAGTCCGAGGTTTTCTTGGCCGCTTGAATTACATTTCCCGATTTATATCCCACATGATTGCCACATGTGCGCCGATATTCAAGATCCTCCGAAAAGATCAACGTCATAATTGGACCGAGGATTGCCAAAAAGCCTTTGACAGTATCAAAGAATATTTGTCCGAGCCTCTCATTCTGTCTCCGCCTGTGGAAGGGAGATCCTTAATTATGTATCTGACAGTTCTTGAAGACTCAATGGGTTGTGTCCTTGGTCAGCAAGAAGAATCAGGGAAGAAAGAATATGCTATCTGTCGCATTACGCGAAAAACCGGCGGGAAAAGAAAGAACAACAGAGCCGCCACCGTGCGTTATTTATCCCAAAAGAGGGAAAGGAAACGCTCGAAGTAAACCTAGGAAAGAACATGGTCTCGCGACCAAAGAGGATGGGTTCGGGAGTCGGTTATGCGAAGGGAAGGTGTTAGGCACCCTACGCATCCGTAGTACTCTACGGGATCCACGCACAATAGAAAGGATAAATTGGTTGCTAAACACTGCTCAAACACACACATACTGGCTGAAAAGAGACAAAAGAAACTGACTGAAACTGACTCGGCAGGATGTCGCATCCTGGGCCTACTTAGTCTATCAGACATAGACATCAGAGTCGAAGTAGTTCGGACTGGGGAAACGACACATGCTCGCTAGGATATCGTATCCTATGCATACGTATCTTCTCGGACGAGAGAAGAATCAGAGCATTCGTAGCTCGGCGGACACGCACACAAACAAACAAAGGCAAAGGCAAACGTGGAGCCCGAATGCCGATCACTGGACTTACATCAGCATCCGAACCTAAACACACGCAAAGAGGCAAACGTGGAGCCCAAATGCCAATCACTGGACTTACATTGACATCCGAACCTAAACAACACAACAGATAGATAGGGAGTCTGAGACTCAGCCTACAACTGTCAAACACAAACAAACAGACAGACAGCAAATGCTAAGGAGTCAGGGACTCGAGCCTAGCAAAGGTCAGACAACACACACAAAAAGAAAAAGGGCGACAAATTGCTAAGGAGTCAAGCACTCGAGCCTAGCAACTGTCAAACAACTCACACAAAAGAAAAGAAAAGGCGCCCGGAGAGATCAGCTCAATCTCCTGCCTACATACTTCATCTGGTGTGAAGATCAGGGCGATGTAGTTCCCCTACGCAGGGACAAGGATCTAGCCTAACCAGATAACAGAGGGAGACACAACTCTAGGGAGACTACGACTCGAGCCTAGATGTTGTCATGCAAAGTCAACCCTAAGTTAAGGTTTCTAGCTAAATGGCACAAGGGCCAACCTATCCTAGACAAGGCTTGCACAGGAAGCAAGGGTCTCGATTGCAACTAGGGCAAGAGAAAGGGGAGGTCTCAATCACAACAAGGGTGAGAGAAAAGAATTAGATGTTAGTGGTTAGTCAAACTCGGCAAGACATCGCGTCTCGTGCCTACGTATCTCATCTGAACATGAGAATCAGAGTTGCCGTAGTTCGGCCGGCAGGGAGAAAGGTCTCGATTGCAACTAGGGCAAGAGAAAGGAAAAGTCTCGATCGCAACGAGGGCGAGAGAAAGGAAAAGGCTCGATCGCAACGAGGGCGAGAGAAAGGATCGCAACGAGGGCGAAAGAAAACAAGTCAAACAAACAAACAAAAGCACAGGTAGCACACACTATATGCATACAAGAGGCTCACACAAGGGTTAGGCACTAGGGCCAACTGGAATAGGGTAGGTGTGCTCTTAACCTTGCCATTGAGAGGCTAAGGTGAAGCAGATGAAAGGAGATGAGGGGTGTGCCTCATTGCTCTTATCCCTGGCCAGGGAGAGCACTTGACAAGAATGTGTGGGTTCAGAAAGTGGGAACCCTTCTACACATTTAAAACTGACTCAACTGTGCAATTGCACAAGATCTTGGGTTTTTATCTGAAATGCGTCAACACAGTGGTGTGAGCAAGACAGAAGACACACTGAATAGCAGGAGATAGATTGCTTATCCCTTGATTCTGCCAATTGCCTCTTCACTTAGGAGGTCTTTGACTCTGTACAAGGACAAATTAAACATACACAAGCATTGCCTCTTAAGGAGGACTTCAGACAGTTTGCCCGGTCAAATAACAGACCGGGACTCCAGACTACATGAAGAAGAAGTAATTATACCTCAAAAGCAATTGCTAAATAGCAAAGCAAGCAACTAAAGCAACTAAAGTGTACCTGAGAAAAAAATCAAACAGATCAGTATACAAGTCAACAGTTTAAATCAAAAGGAATGGATAAACAGTCAACACAGAGGAACCAAGGTGCATAGCACAAGACTCAAGTTACATGAGTCAACCTACAAAACAAGGGTTAGCACATATATAATCCAACTCAATCAAGTTTGAATGATCTTTGAGGCATTGGCGCTTAACCTGAAACAGGAACTCAATAGTAAGCACAAAAGACCACTAGGACTAGCCTAGGGTCAAGGGTGAAAGAAAAAAGTCAACACAGCAAGGAAAAGTCAACCAAAACCAAAGTCAAACATTTGAGAAGCTATCACAATTGGGCCCACATTCAAATCATGCATTATGATCATTTCATGAACATTTGAAGTCAAAGTAAGGCAAAGGAAAGCACACAAAAGTCAACAGAATGACTTGCATCAAAAGTCAACCCAAACATTTTCAAAAATCATCAAATAAATCACACTCAATCCTAACATCTAGCATGGTAGACATGTAAAATTTCATGGCATTTGGATGAGAGGAAGGCAGTCAATTAAAATCATGAAGTCAAACCAAGTTCAAGCATGCACAATGAAAGTCAACAAGCATGGGTCAACTTCAAAAAATCATATCAAATTGAAAACAAATGAGAAATGAATGAGATTAACACCAATGCAAAGCTTGAGATGTCTAGTTATCACATATGAACTTTCATGATCATACAATATGGTGTGAGAATTTCCCAAATGATTTGGCAACATGTAGCACAAAAGTCAACCATGAACTAGGCAGGGAAGAAAAATTCACAATCAAATGGAAAATTGCACAATTAATTCCAAGAAAAATCACACATCAACTAGACATATAAAGGATCAATCATGCAAAACTTGGGGTCAATTGGATGCAAGGAAGCATGTCAACAAAATTAGGGAAAATGCATGTTCATGGTGTGACACCAAATGTAACACATAACTTCACAAAATCATATCACACAAACCACAAATGGGAAATCCACAAACTTTATACCAAAATGAAGGTGAATGTGTCTAATTTCATCACAAAAAATTTCAAGCTCAAAGGATGCATCATCATAATTTTACAAAAGAAATGGCCAAGGGTGTCAAATGTGCATACATGTCAAGAGATCAATTATCAATTAAAATCCAGCTAGTGAAAAATTAATTAAAAATCAAAATCAAATACTAGACACTCTTGTGAACATGATGGAAAAAAATTCATAATTTTTGGAGTTGAAATGAATTAAATATGAATTATGGAAGTTAAGTGCAAATTGGATGAAAACATGAACAAAAGCATGGTCAAACAAGAGTCAGCATGGCAATTTTGTAATTCAGCATCTCATTTATCAAAACTCTGCGTTTCACACGGCCAAACGAAATAACCTGATTGGCTCTCCCTCAATGGAACAGTAGCAAGGCCAATGAATGTTCAAGTTCTGGGTTTTAAAACTCAGGGTTTATGCACTAGGGTTTAATCAGCATGGCAACTCATGTAACTTCATGCAATCGATCAAAATGAAGTCCAACAAAAACACACAAACAGCAGGGCATTGGTTCAGTAGGCTCATGCAACATATAAGCAAACAATAAACCAACATATTCATGAATAAAACGGGGCAGACATGCAGGATTCAAACAGGGTATCATCACCATCATTCAAACATGAGCAAAATCGAATCGCCCAGAAATCCAAATTAAACATGGCAATAGCATCTATCAACAATAAGCATCACATATCCAGTAATCAAAAACATTAAAGCAAGCTCACACAAAAGAAATCAATGGAAACAAGTTTGAACATGAAGATGTAAATGCAGATTTCTCACACGTCTCTTAATCATTTCAAGCAAGGCATAGTTTAAATGAACCAGCATTCAAAGATCTTCATTAAACATGGCATAACTTTGAAGAATAAAGGATTCGAAAAAATACCATGTTTGAAGCACAGCTGAGTTGCAATGAAGTTTTGGCTACTTTGGCTCGAAACAGGTATTCTCTAGGCCTTGAAATGATGACTGATGAAGCTATTTCCACTCAAGGATGCACAAGCTAGCTTGAAACGATTTCTGCCATTGAAGGGTGCCTTGAAGATGCAGTGCTCAAAAGGGAGTTCCAGTTGGGAAATAGTAGTGGAAATGAGCTTGGAATGGTGCTTGGATGGTGAAGCAATGAAGAGATGCTCGGATTCTTTGAAGGGTTGGTCAGAAATCCCAAATGTGCAAAATTGCAAGATGAGAGAAAGGGAGTGTTTTGATCGTGTATGGCTGCTGCTTAGGGTTTGAAACTGTCAGAAAAACACTTTATATATGTTGTTTAAAGTCCCTTAATCAAATGGTAATCTGGTTTTACTTAAATCAAACCAAATGCAAATTGCTAAGTTGTGCATATGTGAGTATGGAGGTGTGAGTTTGGCAAGAGAATGGGCCTTAGCCAAGCTGCTACTGACCCTTAATCCATCTGTTTTATGTTTGTTCAATGAATGGTTAACTTGTTTTCACTTAATGAAACCATTTGCCAAAGTTACCAATTTTGCACCCTTGGCCAAAATGGTGGTATGATGATATCATGAGCACAAATTTTGACTTGAGACATGTTGCAAATATGATATGGAACAAATCCCAATTGGCCAAAGTGAGAAATAATCAAAAAATCAAAAAGTCAAAGGTTGGTCAAACTTGATTTTTAAATGGAAAAGGTCAAAAAATGCCATTTTGATTGGCAAGGTTTTGGTATATGATGTTTACATTTTTGGAAAGAGGAGGAAAAATGTGGTTTGTAGGAAAAAACCCCACCAAATTTGGCCTTATGGTTTGAGAGATATGGCCCTTTGAAGTTCACAAATTTTTGAAATTGAATTGATCATATCTTGACAACCCTGCATGGGATTTGAGAGTTCTTTGACTTTTTGAAAATGGGAGAACAAGATCTTCAACTTTCATGTTGGGCAAAAATTCATTTGAATCTTGTATCATGATGCAAGTTGAGGATCAAGAAGTTTCCATTTTTGGCAGTTGAAATTACAGGTCCAGTTTCTATTTTGGGAAATTTTCTGATTGGCTTCAAATTCTTCAATGATGTTAATTGCCATGACATATGAGGCCTATTAGGACATGAATAAGCTCTCTCAAACCATTTCCATCCATCAAAACCATAAAATCAACCACAGTTGACCAACTTTGACTTTCTAGGGTTTTGGACTGACTGTGCACTTCTGATGAATTCCAAACCCTAATTCCTTGAGACCTTGACTTCAAATGATGTCCCAAGTTGTATAGACTCTTGATTATTGATCATGGTGCCTAAATTCCACAAGAATGGCCACCATCCACTGCTTTGACTGATTGTTGACTGTCTAGGGTTTCTGATTGTCTGTGTATGAACTAATGACCTCTGAACATCCAACCCTTGACTTGAACACTTCAAATGGACCTCCAAGTCATGTGAACTTGTTGGACAAACCCTAGGGCCTTGGCTCCTTGAGAAACACCCTTGCTTGCTTGGTGGACTGATCTCCTGATCAGTTTGACCTAATTCTTGACTTGCTTGCTCTTGAGGCAACTGGGGACAATGCAATGCTATGCAATGGATCATGATATGCTATGACCTAATATGAGATGGTATGTACAATGATAGGTGCAAATTTGAGGTGCTACAGCTGCCCCTATTCAATCAGCTGGGAACCCGAACGGATGATAGCAGCGGCTGTCAGACTTTCAGGGTAAACAGGGATTGAATACAAAAGAACCGTAGAAATTTGCACCGACTAGATATAATACAAAGGAACCACGTCATTTACCGATGACAACTGCATGACAGCTTCAGAAAAGCAAAAACCATTTACCGATGGTTGAAGAACTGGAACCTTGATATTTACCGATATCAACTTCAGCACGACCATTTACCGATGGCGGCTGGGGAAAACAAACTTCAGAAAACAAAACCATTTACCGATGGTTAAAACTTGATATTTACCGATATCAACTTCAGCACGACCATTTACCGATGGCGGCTGGGGAAAACAAAATTTCTGAAAATCTGAACCATTTACCGATGGTTAAAACTTGATATTTACCGATATCAACTTCAGCCAGACCATTTACCGATGGCTGCTGGGAAACAATTTCTGAAAAACAAAACCATTTACCGATGGTTAAACCTTGATATTTACCGATATCAACTTCAGCAAGACCATTTACCGATGGCTGCTGGGAAATAATTGGATGTAGAAAAGAAGCAAGACCATTTACCGATGGTGGCTTCAGAGCATCTTGACATTTACCGATGTCAACTTAGCAAGACCATTTACCGATGGCTGCTGCAACTGAGAACTCGATATTTACCGATATCGAAGAAAACTGGGCCATTTACCGATGGCATCTCCGCTTGGGGAGGAACAAAATCTTTGTGGTGATACCAGACAAGACGTTTACCGACGACTTCTGGGGATTTTGATTTTATTAACAAGAGAACAAAGAATGACCAGACATTTACCGATGACTGGGATGAGACACGATGTTTACCGACATCGAAAGATGATGTTTACCGACATCAAAAAGAATGACCAGACATTTACCGATGACTGGGGATGAGAAATTTATTGGTGAGAGACAAACAAATATTCGCAACTGGAAACCAGATAGGACATTTACAGATGACTCTACTGAGGATTTCTAGCCAGGGATTTATCAGACATTTACCGATGACTGAAAGAAAAACTCGATGTTTACCGACACCGAAGCAATGGCGTTTACCGACACCAAAAAAGAAACACACGCGGGTGTTGACATGACACTTACTGGTATCACAAAGAACAATATCTGGGATATATCAAGGCAAGATTGATCATTTGCCGGGGGTCTCACTGGGGAGAAACAAACTTTCTGTCACCATCGGGTGAGGAAATAAACCTCTGTCACCATTGGGTGAGGAAATAAACCTTTGTGGGGATAAACAATTCTGAATGCTGTTGAAGCAACTGTAGCTGATTTGCTGCGCTGATGTTGAAGAAAAAGATCCGCCTCTGCCGGGGATACAGTCTGATGTGGTTTCGAACACATGAATGCATATGTTTGAATTTTTCTATGGCGTAATGCTCCATATGGGATGGAAATGCTACGCAGTTTTGAGGATGCAATGATTACTATATGCAATGCAAAATGATGAGAACTCTGCGGGGAGAGATACACAGGACGACTGTGCTGAGGAATCTTCAAGACCAATCCACTGGGGGAAACAAACAACTGTTGGGGAGTAAAAGCAACTCTGCTAGGGGAAAACAAAAGGTAACCTGCTGAGGATAGCCCAGTCAATCCACAAAAAATTCCGCTTGGGGAAAAGAGAAATCCGCTGGGGGGCTAAACCAGGCAACTCTCTGGGGATAAGACCCATACAAACCTCAGATAAAATAGCCTATGCTTTGGGGAATAACTATTACTCTGCCGGGGACGACCCGCAATATCCACAAGTAGCAATGACTCAGCTGGGGATGCGGATATCGATCTGTTACGGACACCTGTCCAATCCACTGGTGGGATGAACTCTGCTGGAGAAATATTTCGTGAAACCCGCTCCACTCGGGGATCAAGGTCACGAGCAAACAGGAAGGAACACCAGGGATACCGGGTTGTAGGTATGAAACGGGTGACCGACCAAAGCGTGAATTGGTTTGTGTTCCAAAACACTCAACATCCTGAAGAGGGCTTAGAAAAGCAGTCTTGTTAGAGGATGGACATTCGATTCCACAAGGAAAATGAATCTTACTCGGCTGGGGAGGACGACTTCGACCCAAGAGCGCATGAGACATATTATCTATTGCCGTCAAAACGTAGATAATAAACTCGCATGGAAGATTATCCATAACCGGGTTGTAGGTTGTTAAATGAATAATCGACCGAAAACATCCTGAAGAGAGCAAAGGCAAACTTGTTAAAGGATGAACATCCGATTCCACAGGGAATACGAATCTTACTCTGCTGGTGATAACAATCGAAAGATTGACCAAAGAGCGCATGAGATATATTATCTAGCCGTCAAAACGTAGAGAATAAACTCGCATGGAAGATTATCCATAACCGGGTTGTAGGTTGTTAAATGAATAATCGACCGAAAAGAAAGGCATCGGTACCAGGACTAGGTATGCAAAGATGACCAATCCAAAGAGGATAAAGTTGCTTACTCAGAGCAAGTATCCACAAAGAAGGTGAAGACCCAATGGGGACAATACTGCTTGATCAAGGCAAGTATCCAAAGGGGACAAGACCATTAATACCACAAAGAGGGGATTACATCTACCGGTTTGTAGGCAGAAACCACGGAAAAAGTAACCCGTCATCATCGGGATGAGCACAAAGGGTTAACTCCAACAAGGGGAGGAATGTGGGATTTTACAACTACCAGCTAGTGGGTAGAAAACCACAAAGATAGGACTTACAACTACCGGTTTGTAGGTAGAAGCCAACAAACTCCGCTGAGAGACAGAGTGAGAAAAAAGGATTTACAACTACCGGGTAGTGGGTAGAAGACCGTAAAGAAAGGACTTACAGCTACCGGTTTGTAGGTAGAGGCCAACAAATTCCGCTGAGGATAAGATGAATGAGTGCCGGTTAGTGAGCGACTATTCATTTATGCCCCAGGGGAGCACAAGAGACAGTCGACGGGGAGCCAGTTTAGGATCGATCCAAAAAGGCAAACTGAATCAAGACTCATCCTAATGAGGAAAGAACTCAATAGGGAAAACCCATCCCGTATAGGGAGGGGACGGAAGCAACCGTCATCCACGAGGATGTATCTCAGTGGGGACATGGCAGGAAAGGATTGACGCTTTCTGCTTAAGGGGTAGACTCTACATGGAGAGATCAGACACGCCCATCTCTGCTAGGAAAATCTACTTGAGAGATCTGTATTACCAAATAGCAGAAGGCAACAAACAACAGATACCCGGCAACAGCTGCAACATGAGTACCTGAATGTTATGATTATGCATGTATGCATTATGCATGATGAATGTATGATGAATGTTGACAAACAGACATGCTCAACACTCAGGTCCGGGAATCAACCGTCCGGAGAGAAAACCAAAGCCACCAGAGAGCAAAGAAAATCCACTGGGGACTGGGATAATAGGGAATAATCATCGTCCTGCAGGGGAGGAAGGCCACCAGAGGTTTCCGGAGGGATCGTCGGTCACAACTGGAGAAAAGAGTTCAACATACAGGCGGATGCGCCACAACAACTTGTGCTGGAAATCAGGGATACCAAGAAGCAACCAGATCTCTGATGAGGATACATAGGCATTGAGAGAGCTCATCATGCCAACAACTCCGCTGAGGGATCCATCTGAGGGAATGCCGGATTATGGGGATGTCGATCCTCCAAATACTGCATCTTCAAGGAAAAACAACCACGTTGGGGGGATATGAAGACTGCTCTGCTGGAGAGGCGAAAGTTGAAGTCTTCAGTAAACACTCTGCTAGGGGAGCTGCCCCACAAAAGTATTTCAAAAGCAACCTTGCTGGGAATGCCCCATGGTAGGGTTCAAACAGCACTCTACTGGGAATGTCCCACAATGGAGCTAACAGGGATTTGGAGGATGAATTTGTACTGCCGGGAACATGAAGATGAACAACTTCAACCAACACTGCATCGGGCAACTTCACTGAGGAGAGACCATACGAGGTTCTGCAGGACAAAGATACAGTCATGCTCGAGATACGAACAATTGTCTGACCTGTGGGTAATCATACCACCCCCGGGAGAGCACTGCGGGTCTCCTAAGTATTCTTCCATCATTGTGAATGTTCACTTTGTTTAAGAACAATTTTGTGAAAAATTTGTTTATTTTGAAAACAATGATACTTTATCAATTAAAACATGCAAAACGTTTGTTGAGTTGAAACAAATAAGAATGCAAATAATTGGATAAAAGCTTGAATTGATGTGATGGAATGGTAGTCTGCAAAGGGCGAGACTCCATAGATTTGTACAAGTTTGAAATCGGTGATGTACATTGGAGAGGGCTACATTGAACATAATGACCTTTCCTCTACCATTCTGAATTTTCGATGTATTCAAAGCTTCAGTCGACGACGAATCGAGAATCCCTGACGGATGACAGATATAGAGCATAGTCTTGTCAAGATGCAGTTACTTGCCAAATCCCTAATTTTTGCCTAGATTGCCCCAGTGTGAGGTGATCAATCTAGCGGGATGCAAATTCTCTCTTTTTTTTCAATGTCTCTAACTTTTGCCTGGATCGCCCTTTCGGGTTTTCAATCCACCGAGACGCTCCTTTTTGCCTAAGTCGCCCTTTGGGGTGTTCGACTTATCGAGCTTTTTGCCTTTTTTCTTTTTCTTAGGCGAAGTATTTCTTGACTGCATCGGGAATTCACAGGACGAGTGAACTTCTCCATCCATTGTTTGTAGGTGTCGAACACTGCCTGAAGAGGCTCTTTTGGCAACATATGGACTTATAGCTTGGAGTTCACTTGCCCCTAGAATCGGGCACGAAAGACAAGACTTTCTTGAGCACAAGGTTCCTCGGAACACACGAAGCTTGACCTTCTTGTTGAATGCTTTCTTCACTCTCTGCTGATATGACTGACCATGATACATGGCAGTTGATCTCTTCTTTTCGATCGAATTCAGCATCAGTCAACTTGGGACTTTGAGGGTGCTATCTTCTTTTGTTTTTTTCTTTTGATTTTGCTTTTTCTTTCTTGTGATTTCTTTTGATTTCTTTTGATTTTGCACCCTCTCTTTTCTCTTTTTTTTTACTTTCTTTCTCTTTTTTTTTTTTTTGATGCCCCAGTTGGCTGTTCTGCTGACTCTCGAGATGCAGCTGAGTGTGATATTCTTTTCTTGCTCAAGAAGTCGGGAAATCTCGTCAGGAATCCCTTCAACAATCATCTTCGTCCGCTTCGAATACAGGGAATTCAAAATTGGGAGATGACGTCCGATCATTATGTTCAATGGGTTTGAGAAATAACCTGCATAATGATTTAGAGATGAAAAGCTTTTTTGAAAAACAAACAAGACAATCGTTATGCAGATGAAAAGATTGCTTTTGTTCTTGTTTTTTAAGGTTTTTTTTTTGTGATCACCAATTTCATGCGAAAAGCGAAAAGGGAAAACAAATGGAAAAACAAATGTTTTAACATGAATTTATTTGAATGAAAATATCATTGCATAAAATGTTGCCAACAATGTCATCACTTCTCCTTTTGGCATGGGAGAAGGGTTTTTAAACAAAGTGATTGTTACTCTGACTTATGAAAAACTGTAGGAAAGCCCACAGTGACCCAATTGTGGCAGACACCACCAGGAATGATGAAATTGTTCAAGTCCTCTGCGTCCTCTTCCAAGATAGCAGCATCCTCTTCCAAGATAGCAGCAGCCTCTTCTTCAGGTTGATCGTCACGGATGAATCCTCCACTCTTGAACAGTCCTTGCTCATTGCATGCCCCAGAACAGTAGCCAATGCCAGCCCGGGATCGGTTAACCAGGAATAAATCCATCAACAGTACAAAGTCTGGCAAATATCTCTCTGAGTTCACAATTCTCTTGCTCAGGATGATACATCAATCTGGCAGAGATGGCTCTGGTATAATGCTGGCGAAGTGCGTCTTCAAAATAAATGAAGATCGCAGGGTCAGACCACAGGACGGGAGACCGGAACAGAACCTGCTGATGCAAATGATGCATGGAGTGTTTATGCATATGCTTGTTTTTTATTTCAAAGGAACTCGAGGGTTTTATTTGCAAACTTTGAAATATTTAAACATCTTGATCATATATGAGAATATCTCATCAGATATATCAGATGAAAAAATTTTCCCGGTTTTTTCATGTTTTTGAAATTTTTGCAAATAAACTCCTTTGAGTTCCTTGAAAATTTTCTTTTTTTCTGATGATATGGATGCGGATGAATGTATGAATGCATGAATGCAACAATCACACTCAAGGATCAAGCGAAGCACGCCAAACAAAGGTCGTGGGAAAGCTCATTGTATCCCTAATATCAATCATCCATTTTGGTGGATTTAGGTTTTCACCTTATCGACACCCAAGTTCCATTGATATTAACGGTACATGAACCGGCTCTAACATTCTTAATATCAACCAGCCGCTTCGGTGGATTTTAGGTTTTACCCCTGATCCGGGATCCATTGATATTAACAATGTTTGAACGACTCAACCACGAATCATGGGTTTGTTGAGAGTCACGAGCATGGAGTCTCGGTTAAGAACCACCCAAAGGGAGTGTACTAGGGTTTAAACCTGCCAGACATGTTCTATCAGAGGTTCCCATAATCATCGTTCCATCTCTCGAATATTATCGGAGGAACGAATACTCGTATTCCAAGAATATTCTCAAGAGAAACTCTTATGAGTGTAGTATCGCGTAACAATCGTATCAGAACTGACATCTGAACGACCTCCGCACTACAGTCCTAAAAATAGGCCAAGATGGGTTTGGTAAACTAAGGTCCTTGGCTTCTGCGGCACATGATTGAAAGAATAATGCCCAACCACAAATAACTTGTGTGACATTATTAGTTCAACATGACCTCCACCAAGTGAATGGACTCGCAAGTCAACTGGCTAAGGAATACTCCACACCAGTCAACAAGACTATGCCATTCTCCTATCCTAGAGTGCACTCGAGTTCGGGTATAGAACTCATCTCACGGACTCCCACCCCACAAAGAAAAACGGACAACCAGCCAGGCATAATGAATAATGAATAAATGCAAACATTAATGCAAACAATAAATGCAAACAGTAAATGCACATATATACAATGAATGCAATAAAGTACAACAAGCAGAAAGCAACCAAAACCCTAATCCTAGAGAGCGCTAGGAGAGACTCGCTCAGGGAAGATGGACCAGCGTAGGTCAACTTCTCTTCTTCCCCAGCAGAGTCGCCAGCTGTCGCATTACGCGAAAAACCGGCGGGAAAAGAAAGAACAACAGAGCCGCCACCGTGCGTTATTTATCCCAAAAGAGGGAAAGGAAACGCTCGAAGTAAACCTAGGAAAGAACATGGTCTCGCGACCAAAGAGGATGGGTTCGGGAGTCGGTTATGCGAAGGGAAGGTGTTAGGCACCCTACGCATCCGTAGTACTCTACGGGATCCACGCACAATAGAAAGGATAAATTGGTTGCTAAACACTGCTCAAACACACACATACTGGCTGAAAAGAGACAAAAGAAACTGACTGAAACTGACTCGGCAGGATGTCGCATCCTGGGCCTACTTAGTCTATCAGACATAGACATCAGAGTCGAAGTAGTTCGGACTGGGGAAACGACACATGCTCGCTAGGATATCGTATCCTATGCATACGTATCTTCTCGGACGAGAGAAGAATCAGAGCATTCGTAGCTCGGCGGACACGCACACAAACAAACAAAGGCAAAGGCAAACGTGGAGCCCGAATGCCGATCACTGGACTTACATCAGCATCCGAACCTAAACACACGCAAAGAGGCAAACGTGGAGCCCAAATGCCAATCACTGGACTTACATTGACATCCGAACCTAAACAACACAACAGATAGATAGGGAGTCTGGGACTCAGCCTACAACTGTCAAACACAAACAAACAGACAGACAGCAAATGCTAAGGAGTCAGGGACTCGAGCCTAGCAAAGGTCAGACAACACACACAAAAAGAAAAAGGGCGACAAATTGCTAAGGAGTCAAGCACTCGAGCCTAGCAACTGTCAAACAACTCACACAAAAGAAAAGAAAAGGCGCCCGGAGAGATCAGCTCAATCTCCTGCCTACATACTTCATCTGGTGTGAAGATCAGGGCGATGTAGTTCCCCTACGCAGGGACAAGGATCTAGCCTAACCAGATAACAGAGGGAGACACAACTCTAGGGAGACTACGACTCGAGCCTAGATGTTGTCATGCAAAGTCAACCCTAAGTTAAGGTTTCTAGCTAAATGGCACAAGGGCCAACCTATCCTAGACAAGGCTTGCACAGGAAGCAAGGGTCTCGATTGCAACTAGGGCAAGAGAAAGGGGAGGTCTCAATCACAACAAGGGTGAGAGAAAAGAATTAGATGTTAGTGGTTAGTCAAACTCGGCAAGACATCGCGTCTCGTGCCTACGTATCTCATCTGAACATGAGAATCAGAGTTGCCGTAGTTCGGCCGGCAGGGAGAAAGGTCTCGATTGCAACTAGGGCAAGAGAAAGGAAAAGTCTCGATCGCAACGAGGGCGAGAGAAAGGAAAAGGCTCGATCGCAACGAGGGCGAGAGAAAGGATCGCAACGAGGGCGAAAGAAAACAAGTCAAACAAACAAACAAAAGCACAGGTAGCACACACTATATGCATACAAGAGGCTCACACAAGGGTTAGGCACTAGGGCCAACTGGAATAGGGTAAGTGTGCTCTTAACCTTGCCATTGAGAGGCTAAGGTGAAGCAGATGAAAGGAGATGAGGGGTGTGCCTCATTGCTCTTATCCCTGGCCAGGGAGAGCACTTGACAAGAATGTGTGGGTTCAGAAAGTGGGAACCCTTCTACACATTTAAAACTGACTCAACTGTGCAATTGCACAAGATCTTGGGTTTTTATCTGAAATGCGTCAACACAGTGGTGTGAGCAAGACAGAAGACACATTGAATAGCAGGAGATAGATTGCTTATCCCTTGATTCTGCCAATTGCCTCTTCACTTAGGAGGTCTTTGACTCTGTACAAGGACAAATTAAACATACACAAGCATTGCCTCTTAAGGAGGACTTCAGACAGTTTGCCCGGTCAAATAACAGACCGGGACTCCAGACTACATGAAGAAGAAGTAATTATACCTCAAAAGCAATTGCTAAATAGCAAAGCAAGCAACTAAAGCAACTAAAGTGTACCTGAGAAAAAAATCAAACAGATCAGTATACAAGTCAACAGTTTAAATCAAAAGGAATGGATAAACAGTCAACACAGAGGAACCAAGGTGCATAGCACAAGACTCAAGTTACATGAGTCAACCTACAAAACAAGGGTTAGCACATATATAATCCAACTCAATCAAGTTTGAATGATCTTTGAGGCATTGGCGCTTAACCTGAAACAGGAACTCAATAGTAAGCACAAAAGACCACTAGGACTAGCCTAGGGTCAAGGGTGAAAGAAAAAAGTCAACACAGCAAGGAAAAGTCAACCAAAACCAAAGTCAAACATTTGAGAAGCTATCACAATTGGGCCCACATTCAAATCATGCATTATGATCATTTCATGAACATTTGAAGTCAAAGTAAGGCAAAGGAAAGCACACAAAAGTCAACAGAATGACTTACATCAAAAGTCAACCCAAACATTTTCAAAAATCATCAAATAAATCACACTCAATCCTAACATCTAGCATGGTAGACATGTAAAATTTCATGGCATTTGGATGAGAGGAAGGTAGTCAATTAAAATCATGAAGTCAAACCAAGTTCAAGCATGCACAATGAAAGTCAACAAGCATGGGTCAACTTCAAAAAATCATATCAAATTGAAAACAAATGAGAAATGAATGAGATTAACACCAATGCAAAGCTTGAGATGTCTAGTTATCACATATGAACTTTCATGATCATACAATATGGTGTGAGAATTTCCCAAATGATTTGGCAACATGTAGCACAAAAGTCAACCATGAACTAGGCAGGGAAGAAAAATTCACAATCAAATGGAAAATTGCACAATTAATTCCAAGAAAAATCACACATCAACTAGACATATAAAGGATCATTCATGCAAAACTTGGGGTCAATTGGATGCAAGTAAGCATGTCAACAACATTAGGGAAAATGCATGTTCATGGTGTGACACCAAATGTAACACATAACTTCACAAAATCATATCACACAAACCACAAATGGGAAATCCACAAACTTTATACCAAAATGAAGGTGAATGTGTCTAATTTCATCACAAAAAATTTCAAGCTCAAAGGATGCATCATCATAATTTTACAAAAGAAATGGCCAAGGGTGTCAAATGTGCATACATGTCAAGAGATCAATTATCAATTAAAATCCAGCCAGTGAAAAATTAATTAAAAATCAAAATCAAATACTAGACACTCTTGTGAACATGATGGAAAAAAATTCATAATTTTTGGAGTTGAAATGAATTAAATATGATTTATGGAAGTTAAGTGCAAATTGGATGAAAACATGAACAAAAGCATGGTCAAACAAGAGTCAGCATGGCAATTTTGTAATTCAGCATCTCATTTATCAAAACTCTGCGTTTCACACGGCCAAACGAAATAACCTGATTGGCTCTCCCTCAATGGAACAGTAGCAAGGCCAATGAATGTTCAAGTTCTGGGTTTTAAAACTCAGGGTTTATGCACTAGGGTTTAATCAGCATGGCAACTCATGTAACTTCATGCAATCGATCAAAATGAAGTCCAACAAAAACACACAAACAGCAGGGCATTGGTTCAGTAGGCTCATGCAACATATAAGCAAACAATAAACCAACATATTCATGAATAAAACGGGGCAGACATGCAGGATTCAAACAGGGTATCATCACCATCATTCAAACATGAGCAAAATCGAATCGCCCAGAAATCCAAATTAAACATGGCAATAGCATCTATCAACAATAAGCGTCACATATCCAGTAATCAAAAACATTAAAGCAAGCTCACACAAAAGAAATCAATGGAAACAAGTTTGAACATGAAGATGTAAATGCAGATTTCTCACACGTCTCTTAATCATTTCAAGCAAGGCATAGTTTAAATGAACCAGCATTCAAAGATCTTCATTAAACATGGCATAACTTTGAAGAATAAAGGATTCGAAAAAATACCATGTTTGAAGCACAGCTGAGTTGCAATGAAGTTTTGGCTACTTTGGCTCGAAACAGGTATTCTCTAGGCCTTGAAATGATGACTGATGAAGCTATTTCCACTCAAGGATGCACAAGCTAGCTTGAAACGATTTCTGCCATTGAAGGGTGCCTTGAAGATGCAGTGCTCAAAAGGGAGTTCCAGTTGGGAAATAGTAGTGGAAATGAGCTTGGAATGGTGCTTGGATGGTGAAGCAATGAAGAGATGCTCGGATTCTTTGAAGGGTTGGTCAGAAATCCCAAATGTGCAAAATTGCAAGATGAGAGAAAGGGAGTGTTTTGATCGTGTATGGCTGCTGCTTAGGGTTTGAAACTGTCAGAAAAACACTTTATATATGTTGTTTAAAGTCCCTTAATCAAATGGTAATCTGGTTTTACTTAAATCAAACCAAATGCAAATTGCTAAGTTGTGCATATGTGAGTATGGAGGTGTGAGTTTGGCACGAGAATGGGCCTTAGCCAAGCTGCTACTGACCCTTAATCCATCTGTTTTATGTTTGTTCAATGAATGGTTAACTTGTTTTCACTTAATGAAACCATTTGCCAAAGTTACCAATTTTGCACCCTTGGCCAAAATGGTGGTATGATGATATCATGAGCACAAATTTTGACTTGAGACATGTTGCAAATATGATATGGAACAAATCCCAATTGGCCAAAGTGAGAAATAATCAAAAAATCAAAAAGTCAAAGGTTGGTCAAACTTGATTTTTAAATGGAAAAGGTCAAAAAATGCCATTTTGATTGGCAAGGTTTTGGTATATGATGTTTACATTTTTGGAAAGAGGAGGAAAAATGTGGTTTGTAGGAAAAAACCCACCAAATTTGGCCTTATGGTTTGAGAGATATGGCCCTTTGAAGTTCACAAATTTTTGAAATTGAATTGATCATATCTTGACAACCCTGCATGGGATTTGAGAGTTCTTTGACTTTTTGAAAATGGGAGAACAAGATCTTCAACTTTCATGTTGGGCAAAAATTCATTTGAATCTTGTATCATGATGCAAGTTGAGGATCAAGAAGTTTCCATTTTTGGCAGTTGAAATTACAGGTCCAGTTTCTATTTTGGGAAATTTTCTGATTGGCTTCAAATTCTTCAATGATGTTAATTGCCATGACATATGAGGCCTATTAGGACATGAATAAGCTCTCTCAAACCATTTCCATCCATCAAAACCATAAAATCAACCACAGTTGACCAACTTTGACTTTCTAGGGTTTTGGACTGACTGTGCACTTCTGATGAATTCCAAACCCTAATTCCTTGAGACCTTGACTTCAAATGATGTCCCAAGTTGTATAGACTCTTGATTATTGATCATGGTGCCCAAATTCCACAAGAATGGCCACCATCCACTGCTTTGACTGATTGTTGACTGTCTAGGGTTTCTGATTGTCTGTGTATGAACTAATGACCTCTGAACATCCAACCCTTGACTTGAACACTTCAAATGGACCTCCAAGTCATGTGAACTTGTTGGACAAACCCTAGGGCCTTGGCTCCTTGAGAAACACCCTTGCTTGCTTGGTGGACTGATCTCCTGATCAGTTTGACCTAATTCTTGACTTGCTTGCTCTTGAGGCAACTGGGGACAATGCAATGCTATGCAATGGATCATGATATGCTATGACCTAATATGAGATGGTATGTACAATGATAGGTGCAAATTTGAGGTGCTACAGCTGCCCCTATTCAATCAGCTGGGAACCCGAACGGATGATAGCAGCGGCTGTCAGACTTTCAGGGTAAACAGGGATTGAATACAAAAGAACCGTAGAAATTTGCACCGACTAGATATAATACAAAGGAACCACGTCATTTACCGATGACAACTGCATGACAGCTTCAGAAAAGCAAAAACCATTTACCGATGGTTGAAGAACTGGAACCTTGATATTTACCGATATCAACTTCAGCACGACCATTTACCGATGGCGGCTGGGGAAAACAAACTTCAGAAAAACAAAACCATTTACCGATGGTTAAAACTTGATATTTACCGATATCAACTTCAGCACGACCATTTACCGATGGCGGCTGGGGAAAACAAAATTTCTGAAAATCTGAACCATTTACCGATGGTTAAAACTTGATATTTACCGATATCAACTTCAGCCAGACCATTTACCGATGGCTGCTGGGAAACAATTTCTGAAAAACAAAACCATTTACCGATGGTTAAACCTTGATATTTACCGATATCAACTTCAGCAAGACCATTTACCGATGGCTGCTGGGAAATAATTGGATGTAGAAAAGAAGCAAGACCATTTACCGATGGTGGCTTCAGAGCATCTTGACATTTACCGATGTCAACTTAGCAAGACCATTTACCGATGGCTGCTGCAACTGAGAACTCGATATTTACCGATATCGAAGAAAACTGGGCCATTTACCGATGGCATCTCCGCTTGGGGAGGAACAAAATCTTTGTGGTGATACCAGACAAGACGTTTACCGACGACTTCTGGGGATTTTGATTTTATTAACAAGAGAACAAAGAATGACCAGACATTTACCGATGACTGGGATGAGACACGATGTTTACCGACATCGAAAGATGATGTTTACCGACATCAAAAAGAATGACCAGACATTTACCGATGACTGGGGATGAGAAATTTATTGGTGAGAGACAAACAAATATTCGCAACTGGAAACCAGATAGGACATTTACAGATGACTCTACTGAGGATTTCTAGCCAGGGATTTATCAGACATTTACCGATGACTGAAAGAAAAACTCGATGTTTACCGACACCGAAGCAATGGCGTTTACCGACACCAAAAAAGAAACACACGCGGGTGTTGACATGACACTTACTGGTATCACAAAGAACAATATCTGGGATATATCAAGGCAAGATTGATCATTTGCCGGGGGTCTCACTGGGGAGAAACAAACTTTCTGTCACCATCGGGTGAGGAAATAAACCTCTGTCACCATTGGGTGAGGAAATAAACCTTTGTGGGGATAAACAATTCTGAATGCTGTTGAAGCAACTGTAGCTGATTTGCTGCGCTGATGTTGAAGAAAAAGATCCGCCTCTGCCGGGGATACAGTCTGATGTGGTTTCGAACACATGAATGCATATGTTTGAATTTTTCTATGGCGTAATGCTCCATATGGGATGGAAATGCTACGCAGTTTTGAGGATGCAATGATTACTATATGCAATGCAAAATGATGAGAACTCTGCGGGGAGAGATACACAGGACGACTGTGCTGAGGAATCTTCAAGACCAATCCACTGGGGGAAACAAACAACTGCTGGGGAGTAAAAGCAACTCTGCTAGGGGAAAACAAAAGGTAACCTGCTGAGGATAGCCCAGTCAATCCACAAAAAATTCCGCTTGGGGAAAAGAGAAATCCGCTGGGGGGCTAAACCAGGCAACTCTCTGGGGATAAGACCCATACAAACCTCAGATAAAATAGCCTATGCTTTGGGGAATAACTATTACTCTGCCGGGGACGACCCGCAATATCCACAAGTAGCAATGACTCAGCTGGGGATGCGGATATCGATCTGTTACGGACACCTGTCCAATCCACTGGTGGGATGAACTCTGCTGGAGAAATATTTCGTGAAACCCGCTCCACTCGGGGATCAAGGTCACGAGCAAACAGGAAGGAACACCAGGGATACCGGGTTGTAGGTATGAAACGGGTGACCGACCAAAGCGTGAATTGGTTTGTGTTCCAAAACACTCAACATCCTGAAGAGGGCTTAGAAAAGCAGTCTTGTTAGAGGATGGACATTCGATTCCACAAGGAAAATGAATCTTACTCGGCTGGGGAGGACGACTTCGACCCAAGAGCGCATGAGACATATTATCTATTGCCGTCAAAACGTAGATAATAAACTCGCATGGAAGATTATCCATAACCGGGTTGTAGGTTGTTAAATGAATAATCGACCGAAAACATCCTGAAGAGAGCAAAGGCAAACTTGTTAAAGGATGAACATCCGATTCCACAGGGAATACGAATCTTACTCTGCTGGTGATAACAATCGAAAGATTGACCAAAGAGCGCATGAGATATATTATCTAGCCGTCAAAACGTAGAGAATAAACTCGCATGGAAGATTATCCATAACCGGGTTGTAGGTTGTTAAATGAATAATCGACCGAAAAGAAAGGCATCGGTACCAGGACTAGGTATGCAAAGATGACCAATCCAAAGAGGATAAAGTTGCTTACTCAGAGCAAGTATCCACAAAGAAGGTGAAGACCCAATGGGGACAATACTGCTTGATCAAGGCAAGTATCCAAAGGGGACAAGACCATTAATACCACAAAGAGGGGATTACATCTACCGGTTTGTAGGCAGAAAACCACGGAAAAAGTAACCCGTCATCATCGGGATGAGCACAAAGGGTTAACTCCAACAAGGGGAGGAATGTGGGATTTTACAACTACCAGCTAGTGGGTAGAAAACCACAAAGATAGGACTTACAACTACCGGTTTGTAGGTAGAAGCCAACAAACTCCGCTGAGAGACAGAGTGAGAAAAAAGGATTTACAACTACCGGGTAGTGGGTAGAAGACCGTAAAGAAAGGACTTACAGCTACCGGTTTGTAGGTAGAGGCCAACAAATTCCGCTGAGGATAAGATGAATGAGTGCCGGTTAGTGAGCGACTATTCATTTATGCCCCAGGGGAGCACAAGAGACAGTCGACGGGGAGCCAGTTTAGGATCGATCCAAAAAGGCAAACTGAATCAAGACTCATCCTAATGAGGAAAGAACTCAATAGGGAAAACCCATCCCGTATAGGGAGGGGACGGAAGCAACCGTCATCCACGAGGATGTATCTCAGTGGGGACATGGCAGGAAAGGATTGACGCTTTCTGCTTAAGGGGTAGACTCTACATGGAGAGATCAGACACGCCCATCTCTGCTAGGAAAATCTACTTGAGAGATCTGTATTACCAAATAGCAGAAGGCAACAAACAACAGATACCCGGCAACAGCTGCAACATGAGTACCTGAATGTTATGATTATGCATGTATGCATTATGCATGATGAATGTATGATGAATGTTGACAAACAGACATGCTCAACACTCAGGTCCGGGAATCAACCGTCCGGAGAGAAAACCAAAGCCACCAGAGAGCAAAGAAAATCCACTGGGGACTGGGATAATAGGGAATAATCATCGTCCTGCAGGGGAGGAAGGCCACCAGAGGTTTCCGGAGGGATCGTCGGTCACAACTGGAGAAAAGAGTTCAACATACAGGCGGATGCGCCACAACAACTTGTGCTGGAAATCAGGGATACCAAGAAGCAACCAGATCTCTGATGAGGATACATAGGCATTGAGAGAGCTCATCATGCCAACAACTCCGCTGAGGGATCCATCTGAGGGAATGCCGGATTATGGGGATGTCGATCCTCCAAATACTGCATCTTCAAGGAAAAACAACCACGTTGGGGGGATATGAAGACTGCTCTGCTGGAGAGGCGAAAGTTGAAGTCTTCAGTAAACACTCTGCTAGGGGAGCTGCCCCACAAAAGTATTTCAAAAGCAACCTTGCTGGGAATGCCCCATGGTAGGGTTCAAACAGCACTCTACTGGGAATGTCCCACAATGGAGCTAACAGGGATTTGGAGGATGAATTTGTACTGCCGGGAACATGAAGATGAACAACTTCAACCAACACTGCATCGGGCAACTTCACTGAGGAGAGACCATACGAGGTTCTGCAGGACAAAGATACAGTCATGCTCGAGATACGAACAATTGTCTGACCTGTGGGTAATCATACCACCCCCGGGAGAGCACTGCGGGTCTCCTAAGTATTCTTCCATCATTGTGAATGTTCACTTTGTTTAAGAACAATTTTGTGAAAAATTTGTTTATTTTGAAAACAATGATACTTTATCAATTAAAACATGCAAAACGTTTGTTGAGTTGAAACAAATAAGAATGCAAATAATTGGATAAAAGCTTGAATTGATGTGATGGAATGGTAGTCTGCAAAGGGCGAGACTCCATAGATTTGTACAAGTTTGAAATCGGTGATGTACATTGGAGAGGGCTACATTGAACATAATGACCTTTCCTCTACCATTCTGAATTTTCGATGTATTCAAAGCTTCAGTCGACGACGAATCGAGAATCCCTGACGGATGACAGATATAGAGCATAGTCTTGTCAAGATGCAGTTACTTGCCAAATCCCTAATTTTTGCCTAGATTGCCCCAGTGTGAGGTGATCAATCTAGCGGGATGCAAATTCTCTCTTTTTTTTCAATGTCTCTAACTTTTGCCTGGATCGCCCTTTCGGGTTTTCAATCCACCGAGACGCTCCTTTTTGCCTAAGTCGCCCTTTGGGGTGTTCGACTTATCGAGCTTTTTGCCTTTTTTCTTTTCTTAGGCGAAGTATTTCTTGACTGCATCGGGAATTCACAGGACGAGTGAACTTCTCCATCCATTGTTTGTAGGTGTCGAACACTGCCTGAAGAGGCTCTTTTGGCAACATATGGACTTATAGCTTGGAGTTCACTTGCCCCTAGAATCGGGCACGAAAGACAAGACTTTCTTGAGCACAAGGTTCCTCGGAACACACGAAGCTTGACCTTCTTGTTGAATGCTTTCTTCACTCTCTGCTGATATGACTGACCATGATACATGGCAGTTGATCTCTTCTTTTCGATCGAATTCAGCATCAGTCAACTTGGGACTTTGAGGGTGCTATCTTCTTTTGTTTTTTTCTTTTGATTTTGCTTTTTCTTTCTTGTGATTTCTTTTGATTTCTTTTGATTTTGCACCCTCTCTTTTCTCTTTTTTTTTTACTTTCTCTTTCTTTTTTTTTTTTGATGCCCCAGTTGGCTGTTCTGCTGACTCTCGAGATGCAGCTGAGTGTGATATTCTTTTCTTGCTCAAGAAGTCGGGAAATCTCGTCAGGAATCCCTTCAACAATCATCTTCGTCCGCTTCGAATACAGGGAATTCAAAATTGGGAGATGACGTCCGATCATTATGTTCAATGGGTTTGAGAAATAACCTGCATAATGATTTAGAGATGAAAAGCTTTTTTGAAAAACAAACAAGACAATCGTTATGCAGATGAAAAGATTGCTTTTGTTCTTGTTTTTTAAGGTTTTTTTTTTGTGATCACCAATTTCATGCGAAAAGCGAAAACAAATGGAAAAACAAATGTTTTAACATGAATTTATTTGAATGAAAATATCATTGCATAAAATGTTGCCAACAATGTCATCACTTCTCCTTTTGGCATGGGAGAAGGGTTTTTAAACAAAGTGATTGTTACTCTGACTTATGAAAAACTGTAGGAAAGCCCACAGTGACCCAATTGTGGCAGACACCACCAGGAATGATGAAATTGTTCAAGTCCTCTGCGTCCTCTTCCAAGATAGCAGCATCCTCTTCCAAGATAGCAGCAGCCTCTTCTTCAGGTTGATCGTCACGGATGAATCCTCCACTCTTGAACAGTCCTTGCTCATTGCATGCCCCAGAACAGTAGCCAATGCCAGCCCGGGATCGGTTAACCAGGAATAAATCCATCAACAGTACAAAGTCTGGCAAATATCTCTCTGAGTTCACAATTCTCTTGCTCAGGATGATACATCAATCTGGCAGAGATGGCTCTGGTATAATGCTGGCGAAGTGCGTCTTCAAAATAAATGAAGATCGCAGGGTCAGACCACAGGACGGGAGACCGGAACAGAACCTGCTGATGCAAATGATGCATGGAGTGTTTATGCATATGCTTGTTTTTTATTTCAAAGGAACTCGAGGGTTTTATTTGCAAACTTTGAAATATTTAAACATCTTGATCATATATGAGAATATCTCATCAGATATATCAGATGAAAAAATTTTCCCGGTTTTTTCATGTTTTTGAAATTTTTGCAAATAAACTCCTTTGAGTTCCTTGAAAATTTTCTTTTTTTCTGATGATATGGATGCGGATGAATGTATGAATGCATGAATGCAACAATCACACTCAAGGATCAAGCGAAGCACGCCAAACAAAGGTCGTGGGAAAGCTCATTGTATCCCTAATATCAATCATCCATTTTGGTGGATTTAGGTTTTCACCTTATCGACACCCAAGTTCCATTGATATTAACGGTACATGAACCGGCTCTAACATTCTTAATATCAACCAGCCGCTTCGGTGGATTTTAGGTTTTACCCCTGATCCGGGATCCATTGATATTAACAATGTTTGAACGACTCAACCACGAATCATGGGTTTGTTGAGAGTCACGAGCATGGAGTCTCGGTTAAGAACCACCCAAAGGAGTGTACTAGGGTTTAAACCTGCCAGACATGTTCTATCAGAGGTTCCCATAATCATCGTTCCATCTCTCGAATATTATCGGAGGAACGAATACTCGTATTCCAAGAATATTCTCAAGAGAAACTCTTATGAGTGTAGTATCGCGTAACAATCGTATCAGAACTGACATCTGAACGACCTCCGCACTACAGTCCTAAAAATAGGCCAAGATGGGTTTGGTAAACTAAGGTCCTTGGCTTCTGCGGCACATGATTGAAAGAATAATGCCCAACCACAAATAACTTGTGTGACATTATTAGTTCAACATGACCTCCACCAAGTGAATGGACTCGCAAGTCAACTGGCTAAGGAATACTCCACACCAGTCAACAAGACTATGCCATTCTCCTATCCTAGAGTGCACTCGAGTTCGGGTATAGAACTCATCTCACGGACTCCCACCCCACAAAGAAAAACGGACAACCAGCCAGGCATAATGAATAATGAATAAATGCAAACATTAATGCAAACAATAAATGCAAACAGTAAATGCACATATATACAATGAATGCAATAAAGTACAACAAGCAGAAAGCAACCAAAACCCTAATCCTAGAGAGCGCTAGGAGAGACTCGCTCAGGGAAGATGGACCAGCGTAGGTCAACTTCTCTTCTTCCCCAGCAGAGTCGCCAGCTGTCGCATTACGCGAAAAACACCGGCGGGAAAAGAAAGAACAACAGAGCCGCCACCGTGCGTTATTTATCCCAAAAGAGGGAAAGGAAACGCTCGAAGTAAACCTAGGAAAGAACATGGTCTCGCGACCAAAGAGGATGGGTTCGGGAGTCGGTTATGCGAAGGGAAGGTGTTAGGCACCCTACGCATCCGTAGTACTCTACGGGATCCACGCACAATAGAAAGGATAAATTGGTTGCTAAACACTGCTCAAACACACACATACTGGCTGAAAAGAGACAAAAGAAACTGACTGAAACTGACTCGGCAGGATGTCGCATCCTGGGCCTACTTAGTCTATCAGACATAGACATCAGAGTCGAAGTAGTTCGGACTGGGGAAACGACACATGCTCGCTAGGATATCGTATCCTATGCATACGTATCTTCTCGGACGAGAGAAGAATCAGAGCATTCGTAGCTCGGCGGACACGCACACAAACAAACAAAGGCAAAGGCAAACGTGGAGCCCGAATGCCGATCACTGGACTTACATCAGCATCCGAACCTAAACACACGCAAAGAGGCAAACGTGGAGCCCAAATGCCAATCACTGGACTTACATTGACATCCGAACCTAAACAACACAACAGATAGATAGGGAGTCTGGGACTCAGCCTACAACTGTCAAACACAAACAAACAGACAGACAGCAAATGCTAAGGAGTCAGGGACTCGAGCCTAGCAAAGGTCAGACAACACACACAAAAAGAAAAAGGGCGACAAATTGCTAAGGAGTCAAGCACTCGAGCCTAGCAACTGTCAAACAACTCACACAAAAGAAAAGAAAAGGCGCCCGGAGAGATCAGCTCAATCTCCTGCCTACATACTTCATCTGGTGTGAAGATCAGGGCGATGTAGTTCCCCTACGCAGGGACAAGGATCTAGCCTAACCAGATAACAGAGGGAGACACAACTCTAGGGAGACTACGACTCGAGCCTAGATGTTGTCATGCAAAGTCAACCCTAAGTTAAGGTTTCTAGCTAAATGGCACAAGGGCCAACCTATCCTAGACAAGGCTTGCACAGGAAGCAAGGGTCTCGATTGCAACTAGGGCAAGAGAAAGGGGAGGTCTCAATCACAACAAGGGTGAGAGAAAAGAATTAGATGTTAGTGGTTAGTCAAACTCGGCAAGACATCGCGTCTCGTGCCTACGTATCTCATCTGAACATGAGAATCAGAGTTGCCGTAGTTCGGCCGGCAGGGAGAAAGGTCTCGATTGCAACTAGGGCAAGAGAAAGGAAAAGTCTCGATCGCAACGAGGGCGAGAGAAAGGAAAAGGCTCGATCGCAACGAGGGCGAGAGAAAGGATCGCAACGAGGGCGAAAGAAAACAAGTCAAACAAACAAACAAAAGCACAGGTAGCACACACTATATGCATACAAGAGGCTCACACAAGGGTTAGGCACTAGGGCCAACTGGAATAGGGTAAGTGTGCTCTTAACCTTGCCATTGAGAGGCTAAGGTGAAGCAGATGAAAGGAGATGAGGGGTGTGCCTCATTGCTCTTATCCCTGGCCAGGGAGAGCACTTGACAAGAATGTGTGGGTTCAGAAAGTGGGAACCCTTCTACACATTTAAAACTGACTCAACTGTGCAATTGCACAAGATCTTGGGTTTTTATCTGAAATGCGTCAACACAGTGGTGTGAGCAAGACAGAAGACACATTGAATAGCAGGAGATAGATTGCTTATCCCTTGATTCTGCCAATTGCCTCTTCACTTAGGAGGTCTTTGACTCTGTACAAGGACAAATTAAACATACACAAGCATTGCCTCTTAAGGAGGACTTCAGACAGTTTGCCCGGTCAAATAACAGACCGGGACTCCAGACTACATGAAGAAGAAGTAATTATACCTCAAAAGCAATTGCTAAATAGCAAAGCAAGCAACTAAAGCAACTAAAGTGTACCTGAGAAAAAAATCAAACAGATCAGTATACAAGTCAACAGTTTAAATCAAAGGAATGGATAAACAGTCAACACAGAGGAACCAAGGTGCATAGCACAAGACTCAAGTTACATGAGTCAACCTACAAAACAAGGGTTAGCACATATATAATCCAACTCAATCAAGTTTGAATGATCTTTGAGGCATTGGCGCTTAACCTGAAACAGGAACTCAATAGTAAGCACAAAAGACCACTAGGACTAGCCTAGGGTCAAGGGTGAAAGAAAAAGTCAACACAGCAAGGAAAAGTCAACCAAAACCAAAGTCAAACATTTGAGAAGCTATCACAATTGGGCCCACATTCAAATCATGCATTATGATCATTTCATGAACATTTGAAGTCAAAGTAAGGCAAAGGAAAGCACACAAAAGTCAACAGAATGACTTACATCAAAAGTCAACCCAAACATTTTCAAAAATCATCAAATAAATCACACTCAATCCTAACATCTAGCATGGTAGACATGTAAAATTTCATGGCATTTGGATGAGAGGAAGGTAGTCAATTAAAATCATGAAGTCAAACCAAGTTCAAGCATGCACAATGAAAGTCAACAAGCATGGGTCAACTTCAAAAAATCATATCAAATTGAAAACAAATGAGAAATGAATGAGATTAACACCAATGCAAAGCTTGAGATGTCTAGTTATCACATATGAACTTTCATGATCATACAATATGGTGTGAGAATTTCCCAAATGATTTGGCAACATGTAGCACAAAAGTCAACCATGAACTAGGCAGGGAAGAAAAATTCACAATCAAATGGAAAATTGCACAATTAATTCCAAGAAAAATCACACATCAACTAGACATATAAAGGATCATTCATGCAAAACTTGGGGTCAATTGGATGCAAGTAAGCATGTCAACAACATTAGGGAAAATGCATGTTCATGGTGTGACACCAAATGTAACACATAACTTCACAAAATCATATCACACAAACCACAAATGGGAAATCCACAAACTTTATACCAAAATGAAGGTGAATGTGTCTAATTTCATCACAAAAAATTTCAAGCTCAAAGGATGCATCATCATAATTTTACAAAAGAAATGGCCAAGGGTGTCAAATGTGCATACATGTCAAGAGATCAATTATCAATTAAAATCCAGCCAGTGAAAAATTAATTAAAAATCAAAATCAAATACTAGACACTCTTGTGAACATGATGGAAAAAAATTCATAATTTTTGGAGTTGAAATGAATTAAATATGATTTATGGAAGTTAAGTGCAAATTGGATGAAAACATGAACAAAAGCATGGTCAAACAAGAGTCAGCATGGCAATTTTGTAATTCAGCATCTCATTTATCAAAACTCTGCGTTTCACACGGCCAAACGAAATAACCTGATTGGCTCTCCCTCAATGGAACAGTAGCAAGGCCAATGAATGTTCAAGTTCTGGGTTTTAAAACTCAGGGTTTATGCACTAGGGTTTAATCAGCATGGCAACTCATGTAACTTCATGCAATCGATCAAAATGAAGTCCAACAAAAACACACAAACAGCAGGGCATTGGTTCAGTAGGCTCATGCAACATATAAGCAAACAATAAACCAACATATTCATGAATAAAACGGGGCAGACATGCAGGATTCAAACAGGGTATCATCACCATCATTCAAACATGAGCAAAATCGAATCGCCCAGAAATCCAAATTAAACATGGCAATAGCATCTATCAACAATAAGCATCACATATCCAGTAATCAAAAACATTAAAGCAAGCTCACACAAACGAAATCAATGGAAACAAGTTTGAACATGAAGATGTAAATGCAGATTTCTCACACGTCTCTTAATCATTTCAAGCAAGGCATATTTTAAATGAACCAGCATTCAAAGATCTTCATTAAACATGGCATAACTTTGAAGAATAAAGGATTCGAAAAAATACCATGTTTGAAGCACAGCTGAGTTGCAATGAAGTTTTGGCTACTTTGGCTCGAAACAGGTATTCTCTAGGCCTTGAAATGATGACTGATGAAGCTATTTCCACTCAAGGATGCACAAGCTAGCTTGAAACGATTTCTGCCATTGAAGGGTGCCTTGAAGATGCAGTGCTCAAAAGCGAGTTCCAGTTGGGAAATAGTAGTGGAAATGAGCTTGGAATGGTGCTTGGATGGTGAAGCAATGAAGAGATGCTCGGATTCTTTGAAGGGTTGGTCAGAAATCCCAAATGTGCAAAATTGCAAGATGAGAGAAAGGGAGTGTTTTGATCGTGTATGGCTGCTGCTTAGGGTTTGAAACTGTCAGAAAAACACTTTATATATGCTGTTTAAAGTCCCTTAATCAAATGGTAATCTGGTTTTACTTAAATCAAACCAAATGCAAATTGCTAAGTTGTGCATATGTGAGTATGGAGGTGTGAGTTTGGCACGAGAATGGGCCTTAGCCAAGCTGCTACTGACCCTTAATCCATCTGTTTTATGTTTGTTCAATGAATGGTTAACTTGTTTTCACTTAATGAAACCATTTGCCAAAGTTACCAATTTTGCACCCTTGGCCAAAATGGTGGTATGATGATATCATGAGCACAAATTTTGACTTGAGACATGTTGCAAATATGATATGGAACAAATCCCAATTGGCCAAAGTGAGAAATAATCAAAAAATCAAAAAGTCAAAGGTTGGTCAAACTTGATTTTTAAATGGAAAAGGTCAAAAAATGCCATTTTGATTGGCAAGGTTTTGGTATATGATGTTTACATTTTTGGAAAGAGGAGGAAACATGTGGTTTGTAGGAAAAAACCCCACCAAATTTGGCCTTATGGTTTGAGAGATATGGCCCTTTGAAGTTCACAAATTTTTGAAATTGAATTGATCATATCTTGACAACCATGCATGGGATTTGAGAGTTCTTGGACTTTTTGAAAATGGGAGAACAAGATCTTCAACTTTCATGTTGGGCAAAAATTCATTTGAAGCTTGTATCATGATGCAAGTTGAGGATCAAGAAGTTTCCATTTTTGGCAGTTGAAATTACAGGTCCAGTTTCTATTTTGGGAAATTTTCTGATTGGCTTCAAATTCTTCAATGATGTTAATTGCCATGACATATGAGGCCTATTAGGACATGAATAAGCTCTCTCAAACCATTTCCATCCATCAAAACCATAAAATCAACCACAGTTGACCAACTTTGACTTTCTAGGGTTTTGGACTGACTGTGCACTTCTGATGAATTCCAAACCCTAATTCCTTGAGACCTTGACTTCAAATGATGTCCCAAGTTGTATAGACTCTTGATTATTGATCATGGTGCCCAAATTCCACAAGAATGGCCACCATCCACTGCTTTGACTGATTGTTGACTGTCTAGGGTTTCTGATTGTCTGTGTATGAACTGATGACCTCTGAACATCCAACCCTTGACTTGAACACTTCAAATGGACCTCCAAGTCATGTGAACTTGTTGGACAAACCCTAGGGCCTTGGCTCCTTGAGAAACACCCTTGCTTGCTTGGTGGACTGATCTCCTGATCAGTTTGACCTAATTCTTGACTTGCTTGCTCTTGAGGCAACTGGGGACAATGCAATGCTATGCAATGGATCATGATATGTTATGACCTAATATGAGATGGTATGTACAATGATAGGTGCAAATTTGAGGTGCTACACTATCTACTACCTGAGTAAGAAGTTTACTGATTGTGAGTCTCGATACTCGATACTTGAGAAGACATGTTGTGCTTTGGCTTGGGCTACTAAGTGCTTACACCAGTATATGTTGAATCATACGACTTGGTTGATATCCAAAATTGATCCAATTAATTATATCTTTGAGAAGCCTGCTTTAACCGGGAGGATTGCCCGTTGGCAGATGCTGTTGTCTGAGTATGATATTGAGTATCGAGCTCAGAAAGCCATTAAAGGTAGTATCTTGGCTGCCCACTTGGCACATCAACCAATTGAGGATTATCAGTCAGTTCAGTATGACTTCCCAGATGAGGAAATTCTGTATTTGAAAATGAAAGATTGTGAAGAGCCTACGCTCGATGAAGGGCCAGAGCCTGGTTCCCGATGGAGCATGACGTTTGGTGGCGCTGTAAATCAGTATGGAAATGGTATTGGGGCAGTGATTATTACTCCTCAGGGCACACATTTTCCTTTTACAACAAAGCTAACTTTCAAATGCACGAATAATATGGGTGAGTATGAGGTCTGTATCATGGGATTGGAAGAATGTATTGATCTTAGGATCAAGCATCTCGGTGTTTATGGTGATTCGACCCTTGTTGTTAATCAGATTAAGGGTGAATGGGAGACGAATCAACCTGGCCTCATCCCATATATAGATTATGCGAGGAGGATTTCAACATTCTTTATTGAGGTTGACTTCCATCATATTCCTCGAGATGAGAATCGGATGGCAGATGCACTTGCTACACTTACTTCAATGATTGTGGTGAGACTCTGGAATGAGGTTCCCAATTTCATTGTGATGCGCTTGGATATACCAGCTCATGTATTTGCAGTAGAAGCAATAAAGGATGATAAGCCATGGTACTATGACATCAAATGTTTTCTTCAGAGTCAGATTTACCCGCCTGGGGCATCTGTGAAAGATAGGAAGACTTTGAGAAGGCTATCTGGTAGTTTCTACCTCAATGGCGATGTGCTTTGTAAAAGGAATTTTGACATGGTTCTGCTCAGATGCGTGAATAGACACGAAGCAAACCTGTTGATGACCGAAGTCCACGAGGGTTCATTTGGTACTCACTCCAATGGACATGCCATGGCTAGGAAGATGTTGAGAGCAGGCTACTATTGGCTGACAATGGAGTTTGGCTGCTGCAAGTATGTGAAGAAATATCATAAGTGTCAGATCTATGCTGATAAGATTCATATTCCCCCGACACTCCTGAATGTGATTTCATCACCATGGCCTTTCTCCATGTGGGGAATTGACATGATTGGCATGATAGAGCCAAAAGCGTCCAACAGTCACAAATTTATCCTCGTAGCAATTGATTACTTCACCAAGTGGGTTTAAGCGGCATCATACGCAAACGTGACCAGGCAGGTGGTTGTGAAGTTTATCAAGAATCAACTCATATGTCGTTATGGTGTGCCAGACAAGATCATTACTAATAATGGATCTAACTTGAACAACAAGATGATGAAAGAACTGTGTAGTGAGTTCAAGATTGCGCATCATAATTCTTCTCCTTATAGACCCAAGATGAGTGGGGCTGTTGAAGCTGCTAATAAGAATATCAAGAAGATTGTCCAGAAGATGGTTGTTACATACAAAGATTGGCATGAGATGCTGCCATTTGCTTTGCATCGCTATCGTACATTTGTCCGCACTTCAATAGGGGAAACCCCTTTCTCCCTTGTATATGGCATGGAGGTTGTGCTCCCAGTAGAGGTGGAGATCCCATCAATGAGAGTCTTGATGGAAGCCAAGTTGACTGATGCTGAATGGATCCAGAGTCGTCACGACCAACTGAATTTGATAGAAGAGAAGAGATTGAATGCCATGTGCCATGGTCAGTTATATCAGCAGAGGATGAAGAAAGCCTTTGATAAGAATGTCAAGCCTTGTGTGTTCCGAGAAGGTGACCTCGTGCTCAAGAAAGTCTTGTCTTTCGCGCCCGATTCCAGGGGCAAGTGGACTCCAAACTATGAAGGTCCATATGTTGTTAAGAGAGCCTTTTCAGGCGGTGCTTTGATACTTACAACTATGGATGTGGAGGATTTCACTCGTCCTGTGAATTTAGATGCAGTCAAGAAATACTTCGCCTAAAATAAAAACAGAATAGCTCGCTAAGTTGAAAACCCGAAAGGGCGACTTAGGCAAAAATGACTGTCTCGGTGGATTGAAAACCCGAAAGGGTGATCCAGGCAAAAGTTAGAGACATAAGAAATGAATATGTATCCCGCTAGATTGGGTACCTCAACCTGGGGCAATCTAGGCAAAAAAAAAGTAAGTAACTGCATCCTGATAAGACTTTGTTCTACAACTGTCATCTGTCAAAGATTCTCACTCAGTTATCGCCAACTAAAGCTTCAAATACATCAGATTCAGAGTTGGTGGAGAAATGGTCATTATGTTCAATGTAGCCCTTTTCCAATATATATCACCAATTTCAAATTTGTAAAGATCTATGGAGTCTTGCCATTTGCAGACTATCATTCCATCAAATAAATTTGAGCCTTTATCCATTTCTTTGCACTCTTATTTGTTTCTGTTCAACAAATATTTTGCATGTTTTAATTGATAAATATCGTTGTTTTACATTTTTATAAATTGTTTTTAAACAAAGTGAACATTCACAATGACAAAAAGGATACCCGGGACGTCTTCAGTACTCTCCCAAGGATGGTATGATCTCCAAAAGGGTAAGAAAGTTGTTCATATTCCCAACATACTTGTATCCTCTTCATTATCTTTCAGGTTGTCTCCTCCGCAAGTGCACAAGAAGATTATGCACCACCAAATCTCCAGAGAGTTTGGGAGTCTGGTCCTAATCTTCTAGCTCCCTAGTGAGGTTGGATTTAGCATTTATGTTATCAATTATATGGTTGTCGTCCCTTGCGTGGATTGACCTAAAATCCCTTATAGATTGATAAATTGAATATGCTTAATATTTTCGAAGAAGTTGGTTTTCCCTCACTTCAAGTTAGAAATCTCTCCGCTAGAGTGAGTAGGAAATCCCCAACATGAGCGGAATTATCATTAATATTGGTTTGTAGCCTTCCCCCTGTGGACTTGTCTACTTTAATCTCCAGCAAATATGCTCCTCGACCATCTTCAGCAGGGTTGATCCCACTTTTACTCCCCAATATGTTCACTAGTAGGGTATCCCTAGTAGATTGCCTACAAGTAATCCCCAGTTCGATCGTCAGCAATGTTTCCCCGGTGGAGTTGTCTGATCAAAGCCATTTGAGCAGAGTAGGGGATGAAGAGGTTTTATCTTTCTATCCCTAGTGGAGTAGTGTTCTCTTCTCCCCGGCAGATATAATTTATCCAGTAGTGCAAGGAAATGTGTTGATTGGTGATTCTTCCCCACAGAGTTTCATCCTTCCCCTGGATAATTTCCCCCGTAGAATGGCTTTCTATGATGGACAATATCCGTGTTCAGATCCCCAGCCAAGGCTTTGCCTAACTTCGGAGTGGCGTGGGAACTTCTGAGGAAGACGTGTTGATCCCTTCTCAATGGAATGATTGGTTCTCTTTTCCCGGCATAGATCTTTGTTTCTTGGTATCTGTTGCCCCCATCAAATTGGATGTTCTCCAGTCGGCCTGGCATTCTCTTTTGAGATGTAGTTCCGAGTGGCTGTCCATTTGATTCCTGGACCTGGTTGTGTTAGATATGTATGTTTGTCAGGATTCTCATACATAAACCATGCATGTATTCATATTCTCAAATTCAAATATTCATGCTGCATTATTTGCCATATATCTTTGTTTGTTGTCTCCTACTATTTGGTGATACATATTTCCCCAAGCAGATGTTTGTGTCTGATCTCTCCATATATAGTCAGCCCCATAGGCAGAAAGTACCTATCCTTTCTTCCGCATTCCCCACTGAGTTATGACCTCGTGGATGATTGTCATTTCTGTTTCCTCCCAAAATATGTATCGGGATGGAATTTCTCCCCTGAGATATATCTGTAGCACCTCAAATTTGCACCCCCCATTTGTACATTCATTTCATTTTTAGGTCATTAACATTGCATAGGGCATTGCATTTCATCAGTCAAAACTGGTCAGGAGAAGTCATTTGTGCAAGAGAGCAAGCATTTCCATGAGAAAGAAGGCCCTATGGTTGTTCTAGAGAGCTTATGTGAACCCAAGGTTCATTTTTAAATAATTTGACCAAGTATTAGAGGCTCAAGGTCCACAGTGCAGTTTCATGTCATCTAGGGCCCATAAAACTCAACTGCAAGTAAACTGAGGGCTAGGAGGTGGATAAATGGGTTGAGACACTTCATTCATGTCCCAAATAGGTTTAATCAACATATCAAACTCATGCCTTGAAGATTTTGAAGCCAGATCAAAAGTTTCCCAAAATGGAAAGTGACCTGTAATTTCAAGTTTCCAAAAATGGCAAGTTTTTAGACCAACTTCAACTCAACTTTCCAACACCAAATAAGATTCAAATGAAATTTTGTCCAACATAAAAGTTGAATATCTTTCTCTCCCATTTCCAAAATGTCCAAGATCATGAGCATTTGATGAAAGGTTAAGGAGATATGATCCAATCATTGCCAAGTGTGCATGGAACTTCAAAAGGCCATAACTTTTGACTCAAAACTCCAGATTGAGTGGCTCTTTTTGCATTTTGCTCCTCATGACATGAACTTTCCAAATCATTTATCACATTGCATGAAATTTGAACATATGATCATTTGCTTATTCATGAAGATTTTGGAGGGAAAATCATAAATTTAAAATTGGTGCATCATGGGGACAAATCGCCATTGCCATTGTGTTAATTGGGAGTTTTTAAGTGAAAATGATCATGCATTTAGCACTGTTCACGTGTGCATGCTTCATGCACCACCAATTTTGCCAATTTGCCAAACACCTTATTTTTCATTTAATTTCAACTAAACATGATTAATTTTGATTAAGAATGGATTAACACAGAGTATATATGGATAATCAAAACAGAATTGTGGAGGTTTTTGCATTTCTAGATCCAAATTCTCTTTCCATCCAATTATCATAATTCAAATTTTCATCACATAACCTTCCAATTTTCTTGCATATTCTTGTTCCCTGGTGTGGATTTAGTACAGATCAAGCCTTGGATCATCAAGATTGGACCAGAATCGTGCATGTGGAGCTCAAGAACATAGCCATGGCAATTGAGATTTAAGCAAGATCTACACATTTCCAAGCCTCAAATTCTTCAGCAAACTTCATAAGAAGTGATTAGGAGTGTATTGGAAGCTTGCCAGGCCTTGATTCGCGTGTTTCCAGAAGTTGATCTTCAAGAGGTCACATTTTCGATCCTCTTTATTCTATGTTTTCTGTGTATAATCTTGTAGTGCTTCTCATGCTGATTAATCTGAGCTAAAATTCATGTGATTTGGTGTACTATTGAGTGAGATACGTGTGATGGAAGTTTTGTGCACAAGAATGTTTTTGCTCGATTTGGATTTGTTATGATGAATTGCTGTGAATTAGTAGCGGATTCATGTTCCTCATTGTGTAACGATTCAAATGCTATAGGTTGCACTGGATTCTGGAAAAAAAATGTGTTGATGACACTGTTCACCCACTGTCTTCATGAAGAAGACGGTGCTTTCCACCGTGCGCTACCATGAGTGATGCGCTAGGGTTCTTGATGAAGAACATGCTACAGGACTTGTTTGATCCGCGTTCCCCCCTTGGATCCCAGCCTAGCGCGTTTCTATTTTATTTATTTTTTTCATTTTAATTCCCTAATGAAACTACGTCGTTTTGATGGCACGCTGAACATGCTTCGAATCCTGGCTTTGGCAACTTTCATTTTATTAATTCATTTCATTATTGTTTCCATGTTATTTCATGTTTATTTCATTTTTTGCATGAACTTTGAAAAATCCTAAAAAATAGTAGAATGATTCAAATAATTCCAGGGTTTTTCCTACATGATCCTATGAATGTCTAGAATTTTATGGTATTAATTTTGGGATTTTACCATGCCTGGAAATTAAATTGTGATGGAGTGATTGAACATGTGTGCTTTTGTGACCTTGCTTCATTCATCCTATCATAAAATGCTCATACATGATCCAAATGCCATGAAATTTTGCATGATGATTGCTAACATGATGACGGATTTGTGTGATTTTATTTGGCATTTTTTGCTATTGTCTTCACTGTTTGGGACACATGTACTTTAGGTGCGACAATTTGTGTCACACAATTGGATGGTTTGCCTATGCATTTTCATTTCCATATCAATTGAACTTTGATGATGCTATTTTTTGGTATGATGATTATGTTTGGTGTGTTGAATGCTCATAAAAGTTTCCAGAATTGTTTGAGTCATTTCTGATTTAATGTGGAATTTTCATTCATGATGTCCAAATGTATGCTTTGAATTTGCCTTTGACTTCTCTTGCTTATTACATGCCCTTGCTTAAAGATTTTGATTTGGTCCTTTTTGTGACATATTCTCATTTGATTAAAGATGATTCATGTTGAGTTTCAGCTTCTGTTTTGACTTTTTTTCTCCATCTTTGACCCTAGGCTTTGCCCTAGGGGTTTAGACTCACATTTGAGCTTTTGTGTTTCAGGATCAAGCCTCTAGCTCCGTGGTTGATGTTGTTTCCACATTAGAGCTTTGTTTACTGGCTTTGTTTAACTAACCTTGCTGTTTTATAGGTTATTTGAATGATGAAACAATTTGAGTTGCTTGCACTTTGTATCTTGCTTTGTGTAGCACTGTTAATTGGATGTCTGACTGTTATTAACTGTTGGTTGTTTGTCTGGATAGAATACTGATGGTTTAGATTTTCTTACAGGTACTTTTAGCCGCTTTAACTCATTATTTGAGTTGCTTTGCTTTGCTCGTGGTTGGCATACCACTTAGGTATTTTCCTTGATCTCCATGTAGTCTGGAAGACCTGTTGTTATTGGCAGGCACCTGTCTGAAGCCCTCCTTAAGAGGCAATGTTTTTGTTTGTTTATCTTTGTGCCTTGTACATTCAAAGACCTCCTAAGTGAAGAGGCATTGGCAGATAAAAGGGATGTGCAATCCATCCCCTTCTATTCAGTTGTGTCTTTCATCTTGCTCACACCATATGTTGATGCACTTTGAATAAAAACCCAAGATCTTGTTGCGTCAGTCATGTGGAATAGAGTCCCACATTCTGAACTCCCACACTTTCATTGTTTCAAGCTCTCCCAGGCCAGGGATAAGAGCTGTGAGGTCTTACCCTCATTTCCTATTTCATCTGCTTCACCCTAACTCTCAATGTTAGGGTTAAGAGCTCCAAACACCCCTTCCAGTTGGCTTGTTTGTCGAGGTTGATGTGACCCCTTGACTAAAGCCCAACCTTGTATGAGCCCCTTGTTTGCATATAGTGTGTGTGCTTGCTCTCTTGTGCTTGTGTTTGCTTGATTGATGTTTAGGCTAGCTTGCTTCCTGTGCGAGTTAGGATTAGAGACCTCAACATAGGGATCGTATGCATGACAACTTCTAGGCTCGAGTCGTAGTCTCCCTAGTAGCTTTTTATCTCCCTAGTCTCTGGTTAGGATAGAAGTTCTTTCCCTGTTAAGGGGAACTACGTCGCCCTGATCCTCATACCAGATGAGGTACGTAGGCAGGAGATTGAGCTGATCTCTCCGGGCAACCTTTTGCTTTTTCAACCTTTTTGTTTGTGTTGTTTGTTGGAGTCTGACGTAAGTCCAGCCATTGGCAGTCGGTTTCCTGTGTGTGGTTGTGTGTTGGAGTCTGACGTAAGTCCAGCGATTGACAGTCGGTTTCCTGT
This sequence comes from Lathyrus oleraceus, assembly GCF_024323335.1. Lineage (NCBI taxonomy): Eukaryota > Viridiplantae > Streptophyta > Magnoliopsida > Fabales > Fabaceae > Lathyrus > Lathyrus oleraceus. The sequence continues at coordinate 217,166,385 of NC_066580.1, forward strand.
TTGTGTTTGTGCGTTTGGAGTCTGACGTAAGTCCAACGATTGACAGTTGGTTTCCTGTTTGTGTTTGTTTGGCGTGCGTTAGCCGAGCTACGAGTGCTCTGATTCTTTCTCTGGTTAGAGAAGATACGTATGCATAGGTTGTGACATCCTAGCGAGCACGTTTCCCCTATCCCCGAACTACGTCGACTCTGATGTCGGTGTCTGACAGACTACGTAGGCCCAGGATGCGATATCCTGCCGAGTCTGTTTCCTCCGTCTCTCATCTGTGTTTTATTCCAGTTTTGTGCAGTTTTTGAGTAGTTTCTTTAGCAACCTTTCTTCTATTCTTCTGAGCGTGGATCCCATCGAGTACGATGGATGCGTAGGGGTGCTAATACCTTCCCTTTGCATAACCGACTCCCGATCCTATCAATCTCTGGTCGTAAGACCATTCCTTTCCAGGTTTACTTCGAGCGTTTCCTTTCCCTCCTTTGGGATAAATAACGCAAGGTGACGGCTCTGTGTCTTTTTCCCGCCGTTTTTTCGCGTAATGCGACAACTGGCGACTCTGCTGGGGATAGAAGAGAAGTTGACCTCCTGTGGTCCATCTTCCCTAAGCGATTCAATCCTAGCGCTCTCTAGGATAGTGTTGGTTGCTTTTACTGCTTTATTTATTGCATTTATGATTATGATGTGATTGTATATATGTGCATTATGTGTTTGCATGCATCATATTATCATTGTGCTGGCTGTGTATGTGTTTCCTTGTTGGGTGGGAGTTACAAGAGGTAAAAGGCCCAATACCCAGACTCTGAGTGAACTTTAGGACACCTAGGAATAGAGTGATTCATGGGAAGCGGGTGGTATGGCGCCACTTAGCGGAACATTGTATCACGAGCAATTCAGATCCTGATGGGGTATTATCGTTACATACATCTGGTGTGTACATGATGATATTCTTGAAAGGGTTGTTTGTCCTTCGTTTCTCTTGACCTTACCCTGGCCTAGATGACATTCGTGAGTGGGTATGGAATGAATCATTTTACAGGTACAGTTGGTGACTTGATCTATTGGTGACCGTATCCTGTTGGTGACTCTTGGTCCTGTTGGTAACTTGGTTCTGAAACAGGGGTTCCAGATGACTTTGGGTTCCAGATGGCTTTGGGTTCCAGATGACTCTGATTTGTGGTTCCGAATTCATGCCGAAGCTCTGATCCTGTGTCTTGAGATACACAACCAACCAGTCATATTTGCATCATTTGCATCATAGCATGTTTATTGTCAAAAAAATAATGCAGTAAAAAAAGGAAATGAAAAAAGAAAAGAGAAAAGAAAAAAGTTAATCTCTTCATGCATATCATTTCTCAGGTTCATTCAGGAGTTTGTTCACCGTGAGAGATGGCAGCCGTTCCAGAGTTGAAGAGGAAGACTTGCACCTACAGTTTTCACCGTGAGCCGTTGACATCTCTGGTAGAGTTGAGCAATCTTATGACCGGCGGTAATCAGAAGGTGTTTGATGATCAGTATGGGGATATTTTGGCACTGTTGAAGATGGTGGTAGATCCAGTACCTCTACAGACTCTCCTACAGTTCTATGATCCAGAGCTCCGTTGCTTCACTTTTCAGGATTATCAGTTGGCTCCCACTCTTGAAGAGTATTACATCCTGATGAATGTCCCGATCAGATATCAGGTTCCCTTCTTAGATGTGCCAAAGGAGGTGGATTTCAGGGTTGTTTCCAAGGCTCTTTATTTGAGTATCAAAGAAGTGAGTGATAATTGGAAGTCAAGTGGTGATGTTGTGGGTTTGCCTTTGAAGTTCTTGGTGAGAATGGCTAAGGAGGAAGCAAAGAAAGGAAATTGGGAAGCTTTCAACGCTCAGTTAGCTATCATGATTTATGGAGTTGTGTTGTTCCCTAGCATGCCTAATTGTGTGGATCTTGCTGCTGTCATTATTTTCATTGGAGGAAACCCAGTTCCTACCTTGTTAGCTGACACTTATTATGCTATACACAGCAGGCATGGTAAGGGTGGAGCTATCAGGTGTTGTCTCCCTTTGTTACTCCGATGGTTCCTGTCCTTTCTGCCAACCAGCGGACCTTTTGTGGATACTCAGAGCACTCGTAAGTGGACTCAGAGGATCATGTCTCTCACATCCTATGATATCAGGTGGCAAGCTTATAGGATGAATGTGCGCAATGTCATTATGAGCTATGGAGAGTTTCGTAATGTGCCACTCGTAGGGACTAAGGGTTGCAATAATTACAACCCAGTTCTTTCTCTTTGTCAATTGGGATTTGTTATGAATGGAGAACCACTAGATGCTGAGATAGCTGAGAGTGTGTACTTTGAGAAGCGGAGTGACCCAGCTAGATTGGAGCAAGTGGGAAAGGCTTGGAAGAACATTGGTGTCAAAGATGGATCTGTGCTAGGGAAGAAGTTTGCCATTGCTATGCCTGCCTACATTGATTGGGTCAAGGAGAGAGTTGAGACTCTGTTGTTACCTTATGATAGGATGGAACCATTGCAAGAGCAACCACCTTTGATACATTCTGAGAATGTGCCCGCTGAGTACTACAAACGAGCCTTAATGGAGAATCGCCTGTTGAAAGAGAAGGAACAAGATACCCAGATGGAGCTTTACAAACCCAAAGCAGATAAGCTGAACTTGGCTCATCAACTCAAAGGCGTGCGAGGTGAAGATGCTACCAGATTGAAGAGCTAGAAGAGGTCTTACGAGGAGATAGAGACATCGCTGAATGAAGAACACCATGAGCGTTTGAGGTTGCAAAGAGTGGAAGCCAATTATCAGAAGAAGATACGAGAATTGGAAAAGCAGCTTAGAGACAAAGATGTTCAGTTGAAGAAGGAAGTAGTGTTGTCACATGTGTTGGTGAATACTGGCTCCTCGTTGAATGTGTTCCCCAAGATGATTTTGAGCAAGATTGATGTTGAAGGGCTTGTTCTCACGCCGAGTGATCTCATTGTTCGTGCATTTGATGGATCCAAACGGTCTGTTTTTGGTGAAGTCACATTGCCCGTGAAGATTGGCCCAGAAGTGTTCAATGTTATCTTCTATGTGATGGATATTCAACCAGCATATAGTTGTTTATTAGGGCGTCCCTGGATACATGGGGCTGGAGTAGTGTCGTCAACTCTCCATCAGAAGCTGAAGTATGTTTGGAATGGTCAGGTTGTAACTGTGTGCGGCGAGGAGGACATTCTTGTGAGTCATCTATCTTCCTTCAAGTATGTGGAGATGGATGGCGAGATCCATGAAACTCTGTGCCAGGCTTTTGAGACCATTGCTATTGAGAAGGTGGCTTTCTTCGAGCAGAAGAAGCCAAGTGCCTCAATTGTGTCATACAAACAGGCCGTGGAGGTTGTCAACTCTGGTAATGCAGAAGGCTGGGGAAAGATGGTTGACCTGCCCGTCAAAGAAGACAAATTCGGTATTGGTTATCAGCCTCTTAAGGCAGAGCAGGGTGAGCAGAAAGGGCCGAGTACCTTCACCAATGCTGGATTGGTGAATCATGGTGACGTCTTTGCAACTGGTAGTGAAGATGGTGACAGTGATTATGATGTGGACAACTGGGTGCGTCCGTGTGCTCTAGGGGAGATGGTGAATAATTAGACAGCCGAAGAAATGGTCCAAGTTACTCTTCAAACAGAGTAATTTTCTTTTGTTTTCCATTTTGCACAAACCCTACGCTCTGCCCGGGGCGTAGTGGTTCATTGTAGGGCCACATCGTGTTTTCAATGATTATCATTAATAAAGGACGCTTTGCAAACAAATCTGTGCTCACTGTCTTTCTGTTTTTATTTTCATTTTCAAAACAATAAAAATGACAATGTTTTTGTTTTTTGTGACTTTCTTGAACTCTTTTCTAAAATAAAGAATTAAACATGCAGAATCGATCTTGCGGAATCCACTAAAAACAGTTTTGTTATGGCTCAGTATGATTTCGATAATCCCATATACCAAGCTGAAGAGGAGAGTGAAGAAGACTGTGAACTCCCCAAAGAACTGGTCAGATTATTGAAGCAGGAGGAAAGGGTCATCCAACCTCATCAGGAAGAGTTGGAGATTATTAACCTTGGTACTGAGGACGCCAGGAAAGAGATCAAGATCGGGGCTGCTTTAGAAGAATCTGTCAAGAGAGGGCTGATTGAAATGCTGAGAGAATATGTGGAGATATTCGCATGGTCGTATCAAGATATGCCTGGTTTGGATACAGATATCGTGGTGCACAGGCTACCTCTCAGAGAAGATTGTCCTTCGGTCAAGCAGAAGCTTCGCAGAACTAGTCCTGATATGGCTGTCAAGATCAAAGAGGAGGTTCAGAAGCAGTGGGATGCGGGTTTTCTGGCAGTTACCAGTTATCCCCCTTGGGTGGCCAACATCGTTCCCGTGCCGAAGAAGGATGGTAAAGTCAGGATGTGTGTCGATTATCGAGATTTAAACAGAGCCAGTCCGAAAGATGACTTTCCATTACCTCACATTGATGTATTGGTTGATAATACTGCTCAATCCTCGGTTTTCTCTTTCATGGATGGATTTTCTGGCTATAATCAGATTAAGATGGCGCCAGAAGACATGGAAAAGACGACATTCATTACTCCTTGGGGCACGTTCTGTTACAAGGTGATGCCATTTGGGCTGAAGAATGTCGGTGCTACCTATCAGAGGGCTATGACGACTCTCTTTCATGACATGATGCACAAAGAAATTGAAGTGTACGTGGATGACATGATTGCGAAGTCTCAGACAGAAGAGGAGCACTTGGTAAATCTGCAGAAGTTGTTTGAAAGGTTGAGAAAATTCAAACTGAGGCTGAATCCAAACAAGTGTACGTTTGGGGTGAGATCCGGAAAGCTGTTGGGTTTCATTGTCAGTGAGAAAGGGATTGAGGTTGATCCAGCGAAAGTAAAAGCTATTCAAGAAATGCCTGAACCGAGAACTGAAAAGCAGGTTCGTGGGTTTTTAGGGAGATTGAACTACATTTCACGGTTCGTATCTCACCTAACTGCCACGTGTGAACCGATCTTCAAATTGCTAAGAAAAGTTCAAGCAACCAGGTGGAATGATGACTGTCAAAAAGCTTTTGATAAGATAAAAGAGTATTTGCAGAAACCTCCAATCCTTATACCTCCAATTCTTGGGAGGCCTCTGATAATGTACCTTTCAGTGACTGAGAACTCGATGGGGTGTGTATTGGGACAGCATGACGAGTCTGGTCGAAAAGAGCATGCTATATAATACCTTAGCAAAAAGTTTACCGACTGTGAAATAAGATATTCACAGCTCGAGAAAACTTGTTGTGCTTTAGCCTGGGCTGCTCGCCGACTGAAACAGTATATGTTGAACCATACCACCTTGTTGATTTCTAAGATGGGTCCAGTGAAGTACATCTTTGAAAAGCCGGCGCTCACCGGACGAGTGGCTCGTTGAAAGATGATTTTAACTGAGTATGATATCCAGTACACGTCGCAGAAGGCCGTCAAAGGTAGTATTCTGTCTGACTACCTTGCCGAGCAACCGATCGATGATTATCAGCCGATGATGTTTGAATTCCCTGATGAAGACATCATGTATTTAAAGATGAAGGATTATGAAGAGCCTCTTGTCGAGGAAGGACCGGATACTGATGACAAGTGGACCCTGATTTTTGATGGGGCTGTGAATGTGAATGGCAATGGTGTTGGGGCAGTACTCATTAATCCTAAAGGTGCACACATACCTTTTTCTGCCAGACTGACTTTTGATGTAACCAACAACAAAGCTGAGTATGAGGCTTGTATCACGGGTATAGAAGAAGCCATCGATCTAAGGATCAAAACTCTTGACATATATGGAGATTCAGCTCTAGTGATTAACCAAGTCAATGGAGATTGGAATACTCATCAGCCGCATTTGATTCCTTATCGAGATTACACTAGAAGAATCCTGACTTTCTTCAAGACAGTGAAATTGTATCATGTGCCCCGAGATGAAAATCAGATGGCTGATGCCTTGGCTACATTGTCTTCTATGATCAAAGTCCATTGGTGGAATCATGTGCCGCATGTTACTGTGAATCGACTCGAGAGGCCTGCGTATGTGTTTGCAGTCGAGTCTGTTGTTGATGAGAAACCGTGGTACTATGATATCAAGAATTTCCTCAAAAGCCAAGAGTACCCTGAAGGAGCGTCAAAGAATGACAAGAAGATCCTGAGAAGGCTAGCTGGAAGCTTTTATTTGAATCAGGATGATGTGTTGTACAAGAGGAACTTTGACATGGTTCTGCTCAGATGCGTGGATAGACATGAAGCAGACATGTTGATGCAAGAAGTACACGAAGGATCGTTCGGTACCCATGCTGGTGGTCATGCAATGGCCAAGAAGTTGTTAAGGGCCGGTTATTACTGGATGACTATGGAATCCGATTGTTTCAAGTACGCTCGGAAGTGCCATAAATGTCAGATTTATGCAGATAAGGTGCATGTACCACCAAGCCCTCTGAATGTCATGAATTCTCCTTGGCCATTCGCGATGTGGGGCATCAATATGATTGGGAAGATTGAACCTACTGCTTCTAATGGACATCGCTTCATCCTGGTTGCGATTGATTACTTCACCAAGTGGGTGGAAGCGGCTTCCTATGCTAATGTTACCAAGCAAGTGGTTGCCCGGTTTATTAAGAAGGAGATTATCTGTCGTTATGGGGTTCCTGAGAGACTCATTACTGATAATGGTTCGAATCACAATAACAAGATGATGAAAGAGCTTTGCAAAGATTTTAAGATTGAACACCACAATTATTCTCCTTACAGACCAAAGATGAATGGTGTTGTAGAAGCGGAAAACAAGAACATCAAGAAGATTGTGCAGAAGATGGTCGTGACGTACAAGGATTGGCATGAGATGTTGCCTTTCGCTTTGCATGGGTACCGTACCTCAGTACGTACGTAGACCGGGGCAACCCCTTACTCCCTTGTGTATGGTATGGAAGCAGTCCTACCTGTTGAAGTGGAGATTCCTTCTCTGAGAGTCCTGCTGGATGTCAAGCTAGACGAAGCTGAGTGGGTCAGGACAAGGTTTATTGAGTTGAGCCTTATTGAGGAGAAGCGGTTAGCAGCCGTGTGCCATGGGCAATTGTATCAGAGAAGGATGAAGAAAGCCTTTGATCAGAAAGTGCGTCCTCGAAGCTATCAGACGGGTGATTTGGTTTTGAAGAGGATCCTTCCTCCCGACACAGATAACAGGGGAAGTGGACTCCGAATTATGAAGGTCCATATGTTGTTAAGAAGGTTTTCTCCGGTGGAGCCTTGATGCTTACAACTATGGATGGTGAAGATTTTCCATCCCCTGTTAACTCAGATGTATTCAAAAAATACTTCGCGTAAATTGACCCGCTGGACAAAAAGAGTAAAAGAGTCCAGGCAAAAAAGGGCATCCCGGCGAACCAAAAAAAAGAAGAAAAAGGTTCGGGCAAAAGTTAGGGATAAAAATGAAAAGAATATGTACACCCGGTAAGTCGAAAACCCGCAAGGGCGGCTTAGGCAAAAATGGGTATCCCGGTGGATTAAAAACCTGAAAAGGCGATCCAGGCAACAGAGGGATTAAAGCGAAGGCTACAGTCTGAGTTATCTGTACTTCATCGCGCTTCATCGTCTACCGTCTCGAAGGATATGACCAGTCCAATCATTCTTCTCAGAAAGCAAGGAATTTGGGGGAAATGAGGACATACGAGTCATAACAGAATTGGGAAATAGTGGATGCCGTATTCACATTGCCATTAGGATAGATTTTTCCTTTTGTGCGTAATTACCTCTTTCTAGGAATTGCTTCCTGATGTATTTGCCTTTATAGGCCCATTTTCAATCAATAAAAAGTCGTTATTCAGTTAAATTGCTCTCTTGTTTTTTATTTTTTGTTTTGTTTGCAAAAAACGTCCGAATTTTTGATAAACATTGCATCTAAAAACATTAAGGCTAGACAATAACGTGCAGAAAGATAAAACATTTGAAAATCATTTTGAATGTTGAGTACACCTGGGTGTATCTTGTCCATACAATCCCCTGGGGCATGTATGTCTTGTTGTTTTGCAGGCTATTATCTTTGATTGCTGGCTAGAGCAGATAAGCCACAGTTCATTCGAAAGACGTCTCGACGCTGTCCAGTAATGTGAGAAGTTGAATTGTCTAAAGCAAGTTCAGGACTTGTCTCCCCAGCGTATTCGAGATCAGGGATTCCTCAGCAGGGTTGAGGACGTTTCCCCAGCAAGTCTGAAAACTATTAGAACTGTTCTTTCCGGCAGAGGCGTCTGTGGGTAGTGTGTCCCTCAGCAGCTGGCCTGAGAGTTGATCTTTCCCCAGCAGGTCTGAAGACTATTAGTCCCCACTGAGTCTGAAGGTTGCTATTTCCCCAGCGGTGGCGCTTGTGGGTAGTTTGTTCCTCAGCAGTCGGGTATGAAGTACTGTAATCTCCAGCAGGGTCGTGAATGCCTTTCCCCAGCAGGGTTGTGATTGTTTTCCCCTAGCAGGTCTCCCCAGCCGAGGTTTCCGTTGATGGTTTTCCCCGGCGAAATCCCCAAGCAGGTCAGGTTCGGTGAAAGTTATCCCCAGTAGAGTTTATCCTGCTTATGAGTGGGCAGTTATCCCCAGTGGAAGTGAGCATTGGTTATTTCCCCTAGCGGAGTCTCCAAGTGAATTGGATTCAGTGAAAGTTGTCCCCGGTGGGGTTTATCCTTTCTCCAGCAGCAGTGTTATTCCCCAGCACGTTTGAGAGGTTGGTGTGTTCCCTAGACAGAGACCCCCAGTTGACTTGGTTTCTTTGCCGTCCCCAAAGTATCAGATCAACAAAGCACCCCCAGCAGTGTGTCTCCTCACAGAGTTGGAGGATCAAATCAGAATTGTGTGCCCAGCGAAGCGATCATTTGCTTCCCAGTAGGAGTTTTTCTCCATTTGCATCTTGCATGTAGTAATCATTGCATCCTCAAATCGCGTAGCATTTCCATTCGGTATGGAGCATTACGCCATAGAAAAATTCAAACATATGCACACATGTGTTAAACCTAATTGGACCATATCCCCAGTAGAGGCGGACCATTGTTCAACAATCCGCATGGCATATTTGCAGCGGTAGCTCCTGACACCATTCAGGATTGGTAATCCCCAGAGAGGTTTATTTCCTCACCCGCAGGTGAAAGGAAAGCTTAACTCTCCAGCGTAGTCCCTGACAAGTGTGTGGCCTTGTCCTGACATATGTAGATGTCATCCTTGGGATACCTGTGAGTGTCGTGTTGATCCCCGTGTGGGACCTTCCTTTTTTGGTGTCAGTAGACATCATCGTTCGATGTCCGTAACATCGAGTTCTTCCTTCCTATTCATCGTCTTTCGATGTCTAGTCGTGGTTTCCTTCTCCCATTCATCCGTTGATGTCTGGTCGAGTCTTTCCTATTCGTCCGTTGACGTCTAGTCGTGGTTTCTTTAACCCTATTCGTCCGTTGACGACTAGTCGTGGTTTCTCTTCCTATTCATCGTCTTTCGATGCCTAGTCGTGGCTTCTTTCTCCCTTTCATCCGCTGATGTCTGGTCGAGTCTTTCCTATTCGTCCGTTGACGTCTAGTCGTGGTTTCTTTAATCCTATTCGTCCGTTGACGTCTAGTCGTGGTTTCTGTTCCTATTCATCGTCTTTCGATGTCTAGTCGTGGCTTCTTTCTCCCTTTCATCCGTTGATGTCTGGTCGAGTCTTTCCTATTCGTCCGTTGACGTCTAGTCGTGGTTTCTTTAATCCTATTCGTCCGTTGACGTCTAGTCGTGGATTCTCTTCCTATTCATCATCTTTCGATGTCTAGTCGTGGCTTCTTTCTCCCTTTCATCCGTTGATGTCTGGTCGAGTCTTTCCTATTCGTCCGTTGACGTCTAGTCGTGGTTTTTTTAATCCTATTCGTCCGTTGACGTCTAGTCGTGGTTTCTCTTCCTATTCATCGTCTTTCGATGTCTAGTCGTGGTTCCTTTTTCCGATAAAAAATCAAAATCCCCAGTAGAGTCGTCGGTAAACGTCTTGTCTGGTCCAGTGGTAAATATCAAATCCCCAGTGGAAGTTGCCATTGGTGAACATTCTTTTCTTTGTTCATCTCCCGCAGAGTGCAAATTCTACGGTTCCTTGGTATTCAATCCCTGTTTACCTTGAAGGTCTGACAGTCGTTGCTCTCATCCGTTCAGGTTCCCAGTTGATTGAATAGGGGCAGGTGTAGCACCTCAAATTTGCACCCCCCATTTGTACATTCATTTCATTTTTAGGTCATTAACATTGCATAGTGCATTGCATTTCATCAGTCAAAACTGGTTAGGAGAAGTCATATGTGCAAGAGAGCAAGCATTTCCATGAGAAAGAAGGCCTTATGGTTGTTCTAGAGAGCTTATGTGAACCCAAGGTTCATTTTGAAATAATTTGACCAAGTATTAGAGGCTCAAGGTCCACAGTGCAGTTTCAGGTCATCTAGGGCCCATAAAAGTCAACTGCAAGTCAACTGAGGGCTAGGAGGTGGAGAAATGGGTTGAGACACTTCATTCATGTCCCAAAGAGGTTTAATCAACATATCAAACTCATGCCTTGAAGATTTTGAAGCCAGATCAAAAGTTTCCCAAAATGGAAAGTGACCTATAATTTTAAGTTTCCAAAAATGGCAAGTTTTTGGACCAACTTCAACTCAACTTTCCAACATCAAAGAAGCTTCAAACGAAATTTTGTCCAACATGAAAGTTGAAGATCTTTCTCTCCCATTTCCAAAAAGTCAAAGATCATGAGCATCTGATGAATGGTTGAGGAGATATGATCCAATCTTTGCCAAGTGTGCATGGATCTTCAAAAGGCCATAACTTTTGACTCAAAACTCCAAATTGAGTGGCTCTTTTTGCATTTTGCTCCTCATGACATGAGCTTTCCAAATCATTCATCACATTGCATGAAATTTGAAGATATGATCATTTGCTTATTCATGAAGATTTTGGAGGGAAAATCATAAATTTAAAATTGGTGCATCATGGGGACAAATCACCATTGCCATTGTGTTAATTGGGAGTTTTTAAGTGAAAATGATCATGCATTTAGCACTGTTCACGTGTGCATGCTTCATGCACCACCAATTTTGCCAATTTTCCAAACACCTTATTTTTCATTTAATTTCAACTAAACATGATTAATTTTGATTAAGAATGGATTAACACAGAGTATATATGGATAATCAAAACAAAATTGTGGAGGTTTTTGCATTTCTAGATCCAAATTCTCTTTCCCTCCACTTATCATAATTCAAATTTTCATCACATAACCTTCCAATTTTCTTGCATATTCTTGTTCCCTGGTGTGGATTTAGTACAGATCAAGCCTTGGATCATCAAGATTGGACCAGAATCGTGCATGTGGAGCTCAAGAACATAGCCATGGCAATTGAGATTTAAGCAAGATCTACACATTTCCAAGCCTCAAATTCTTCACCAAACTTCATAACAAGTGATTAGGAGTGTATTGGAAGCTTGCCAGGCCTTGATTCGCATGTTTCCAGAAGTTGATCTTCAAGAGGTCACATTTTCGATCCTCTTAATTCTCTGTTTTCTGTGTATAATCTTGTAGTGCTTCTCATGCTGATTAATCTGAGCTAAAATTCATGTGATTTGGTGTACTATTGAGTGAGATACGTGTGATGGAAGTTTTGCGCACAAGAATGTTTTTTCTCGATTTGGATTTGTTATGATGAATTGCTGTGAATTAGTAGCGGATTCATGTTCCTCATTGTGTAACGGTTCGAATGGTATAGGTTGCACTGGATTCTGGAAAAAAATTGTGTTGATGACACTGTTCACCCACCGTCTTCATGAAGAAGACGGTGGTTTCCACCGTGCGCCACCATGAGTGCTGCGCTAGGGTTCTTGATGAAGAACATGCTACAAGACTTGTTTGATCCGCGTTCCCCCCTTCGATCCCAGCCTAGCGCGTTTCTGTTTTATTTATTTTTTTCATTTTAATTCCCTAATGAAACTACGTCGTTTTGATGGCGCGCTGGACATGCTTCGAATCCTGGCTTTGGCAACTTTCATTTTATTAATTCATTTCATTATTGTTTCCATGTTATTTCATGTTTATTTCATTTTTTACATGAACTTTGAAAAATCCTAAAAAATAGTAGAATGATTCAAATAATTCCAGGTTTTTTCCTACATGATCCTATGAATGTCTAGAATTTTATGGTATTGATTTTGGGATTTTACCATGCCTGGAAATTAAATTGTGATGGAGTGATTGAACATGTGTGCTTTTGTGACCCTGCTTCATTCATCCTATCATAAAATGCTCATACATGATCCAAATGCCATGAAATTTTGCATGATCATTGTTAACATGATGATGGATTTGTGTGATTTTATTTGGAATTTTATGCTATTGTCTTCACTGTTTGGGACACATGTACTTTAGGTGTGACAATTTGTGTCACACAATTGGATGGTTTGCCTATCCATTTTCGTTTCCATATCAATTGAACTTTGATGATGCTGATTTTTGGTAGGATGATTATGTTTGATGTGTTGAATGCTCATAAAAGTTTCCAGAATTGTTTGAGTCATTTCTGATTTAATCTGGAATTTTCATTCATGATGTCCAAATGTATGCTTTGAATTTGCCTTTGACTTCTCTTGCTTATTACATGCCCTTGCTTAAGGATTTTGATTTGGTCCTTTTTGTGACATATTCTCATTTGATTAAAGATGATTCATGTTGAGTTTCAGCTTTTGTTTTGACTTTTTTTTCTCCTTCTTTGACCCTAGGCTTTGCCCTAGGGGTTTAGACTCACATTTGAGCTTTTGTGTTTCAGGATCAAGCCTTTAGCTCCGTGGTTGATGTTGTTTCCTCATTAGAGCTTTGTTTACTGGCTTTGTTTAACTAACCTTGCTGTTTTGTAGGTTATTTGAATGATGAAACAATTTGAGTTGCTTGCACTTTGTATCTTGCTTTCTGTAGCACTGTTAATTGGGTGTCTGACTGTTATTAACTGTTGGTTGTTTGTCTGGATAGAATACTGATGGTTTAGATTTTCTTACAGGTACTTTTAGCCGCTTTAACTCATTATTTGAGTTGCTTTGCTTTGCTCGTGGTTGGCATACCACTTAGGTATTTTCCTTGATCTCCATGTAGTCTGGAAGACCTGTTGTTATTGGCAGGCACCTGTCTGAAGCCCTCCTTAAGAGGCAATGTTTTTGTTTGTTTATCTTTGTGCCTTGTACATTCAAAGACCTCCTAAGTGAAGAGGCATTGGCAGATAAAAGGGATGTGCAATCCATCCCCTTCTATTCAGTTGTGTCTTTCATCTTGCTCACACCATATGTTGATGCACTTTGAATAAAAACCCAAGATCTTGTTGCGTCAGTCATGTGGAATAGAGTCCCACATTCTGAACTCCCACACTTTCATTGTTTCAAGCTCTCCCAGGCCAGGGATAAGAGCTGTGAGGTCTTACCCTCATTTCCTATTTCATCTGCTTCACCCTAACTCTCAATGTTAGGGTTAAGAGCTCCAAACACCCCTTCCAGTTGGCTTGTTTGTCGAGGTTGATGTGACCCCTTGACTAAAGCCCAACCTTGTATGAGCCCCTTGTTTGCATATAGTGTGTGTGCTTGCTCTCTTGTGCTTGTGTTTGCTTGATTGATGTTTAGGCTAGCTTGCTTCCTGTGCGAGTTAGGATTAGAGACCTCAACATAGGGATCGTATGCATGACAACTTCTAGGCTCGAGTCGTAGTCTCCCTAGTAGCTTTTTATCTCCCTAGTCTCTGGTTAGGATAGAAGTTCTTTCCCTGTTAAGGGGAACTACGTCGCCCTGATCCTCATACCAGATGAGGTACGTAGGCAGGAGATTGAGCTGATCTCTCCGGGCAACCTTTTGCTTTTTCAACCTTTTTGTTTGTGTTGTTTGTTGGAGTCTGACGTAAGTCCAGCCATTGGCAGTCGGTTTCCTGTGTGTGGTTGTGTGTTGGAGTCTGACGTAAGTCCAGCGATTGACAGTCGGTTTCCTGTTTGTGTTTGTGCGTTTGGAGTCTGACGTAAGTCCAACGATTGACAGTTGGTTTCCTGTTTGTGTTTGTTTGGCGTGCGTTAGCCGAGCTACGAGTGCTCTGATTCTTTCTCTGGTTAGAGAAGATACGTATGCATAGGTTGTGACATCCTAGCGAGCACGTTTCCCCTATCCCCGAACTACGTCGACTCTGATGTCGGTGTCTGACAGACTACGTAGGCCCAGGATGCGATATCCTGCCGAGTCTGTTTCCTCCGTCTCTCATCTGTGTTTTATTCCAGTTTTGTGCAGTTTTTGAGTAGTTTCTTTAGCAACCTTTCTTCTATTCTTCTGAGCGTGGATCCCATCGAGTACGATGGATGCGTAGGGGTGCTAATACCTTCCCTTCGCATAACCGACTCCCGATCCTATCAATCTCTGGTCGTAAGACCATTCCTTTCCAGGTTTACTTCGAGCGTTTCCTTTCCCTCCTTTGGGATAAATAACGCAAGGTGACGGCTCTGTGTCTTTTTCCCGCCGTTTTTTCGCGTAATGCGACAACTGGCGACTCTGCTGGGGATAGAAGAGAAGTTGACCTCCTGTGGTCCATCTTCCCTAAGCGATTCAATCCTAGCGCTCTCTAGGATAGTGTTGGTTGCTTTTACTGCTTTATTTATTGCATTTATGATTATGATGTGATTGTATATATGTGCATTATGTGTTTGCATGCATCATATTATCATTGTGCTGGCTGTGTATGTGTTTCCTTGTTGGGTGGGAGTTACAAGAGGTAAAAGGCCCAATACCCAGACTCTGAGTGAACTTTAGGACACCTAGGAATAGAGTGATTCATGGGAAGCGGGTGGTATGGCGCCACTTAGCGGAACATTGTATCACGAGCAATTCAGATCCTGATGGGGTATTATCGTTACATACATCTGGTGTGTACATGATGATATTCTTGAAAGGGTTGTTTGTCCTTCGTTTCTCTTGACCTTACCCTGGCCTAGATGACATTCGTGAGTGGGTATGGAATGAATCATTTTACAGGTACAGTTGGTGACTTGATCTATTGGTGACCGTATCCTGTTGGTGACTCTTGGTCCTGTTGGTAACTTGGTTCTGAAACAGGGGTTCCAGATGACTTTGGGTTCCAGATGGCTTTGGGTTCCAGATGACTCTGATTTGTGGTTCCGAATTCATGCCGAAGCTCTGATCCTGTGTCTTGAGATACACAACCAACCAGTCATATTTGCATCATTTGCATCATAGCATGTTTATTGTCAAAAAAATAATGCAGTAAAAAAAGGAAATGAAAAAAGAAAAGAGAAAAGAAAAAAGTTAATCTCTTCATGCATATCATTTCTCAGGTTCATTCAGGAGTTTGTTCACCGTGAGAGATGGCAGCCGTTCCAGAGTTGAAGAGGAAGACTTGCACCTACAGTTTTCACCGTGAGCCGTTGACATCTCTGGTAGAGTTGAGCAATCTTATGACCGGCGGTAATCAGAAGGTGTTTGATGATCAGTATGGGGATATTTTGGCACTGTTGAAGATGGTGGTAGATCCAGTACCTCTACAGACTCTCCTACAGTTCTATGATCCAGAGCTCCGTTGCTTCACTTTTCAGGATTATCAGTTGGCTCCCACTCTTGAAGAGTATTACATCCTGATGAATGTCCCGATCAGATATCAGGTTCCCTTCTTAGATGTGCCAAAGGAGGTGGATTTCAGGGTTGTTTCCAAGGCTCTTTATTTGAGTATCAAAGAAGTGAGTGATAATTGGAAGTCAAGTGGTGATGTTGTGGGTTTGCCTTTGAAGTTCTTGGTGAGAATGGCTAAGGAGGAAGCAAAGAAAGGAAATTGGGAAGCTTTCAACGCTCAGTTAGCTATCATGATTTATGGAGTTGTGTTGTTCCCTAGCATGCCTAATTGTGTGGATCTTGCTGCTGTCATTATTTTCATTGGAGGAAACCCAGTTCCTACCTTGTTAGCTGACACTTATTATGCTATACACAGCAGGCATGGTAAGGGTGGAGCTATCAGGTGTTGTCTCCCTTTGTTACTCCGATGGTTCCTGTCCTTTCTGCCAACCAGCGGACCTTTTGTGGATACTCAGAGCACTCGTAAGTGGACTCAGAGGATCATGTCTCTCACATCCTATGATATCAGGTGGCAAGCTTATAGGATGAATGTGCGCAATGTCATTATGAGCTATGGAGAGTTTCGTAATGTGCCACTCGTAGGGACTAAGGGTTGCAATAATTACAACCCAGTTCTTTCTCTTTGTCAATTGGGATTTGTTATGAATGGAGAACCACTAGATGCTGAGATAGCTGAGAGTGTGTACTTTGAGAAGCGGAGTGACCCAGCTAGATTGGAGCAAGTGGGAAAGGCTTGGAAGAACATTGGTGTCAAAGATGGATCTGTGCTAGGGAAGAAGTTTGCCATTGCTATGCCTGCCTACATTGATTGGGTCAAGGAGAGAGTTGAGACTCTGTTGTTACCTTATGATAGGATGGAACCATTGCAAGAGCAACCACCTTTGATACATTCTGAGAATGTGCCCGCTGAGTACTACAAACGAGCCTTAATGGAGAATCGCCTGTTGAAAGAGAAGGAACAAGATACCCAGATGGAGCTTTACAAACCCAAAGCAGATAAGCTGAACTTGGCTCATCAACTCAAAGGCGTGCGAGGTGAAGATGCTACCAGATTGAAGAGCTAGAAGAGGTCTTACGAGGAGATAGAGACATCGCTGAATGAAGAACACCATGAGCGTTTGAGGTTGCAAAGAGTGGAAGCCAATTATCAGAAGAAGATACGAGAATTGGAAAAGCAGCTTAGAGACAAAGATGTTCAGTTGAAGAAGGAAGTAGTGTTGTCACATGTGTTGGTGAATACTGGCTCCTCGTTGAATGTGTTCCCCAAGATGATTTTGAGCAAGATTGATGTTGAAGGGCTTGTTCTCACGCCGAGTGATCTCATTGTTCGTGCATTTGATGGATCCAAACGGTCTGTTTTTGGTGAAGTCACATTGCCCGTGAAGATTGGCCCAGAAGTGTTCAATGTTATCTTCTATGTGATGGATATTCAACCAGCATATAGTTGTTTATTAGGGCGTCCCTGGATACATGGGGCTGGAGTAGTGTCGTCAACTCTCCATCAGAAGCTGAAGTATGTTTGGAATGGTCAGGTTGTAACTGTGTGCGGCGAGGAGGACATTCTTGTGAGTCATCTATCTTCCTTCAAGTATGTGGAGATGGATGGCGAGATCCATGAAACTCTGTGCCAGGCTTTTGAGACCATTGCTATTGAGAAGGTGGCTTTCTTCGAGCAGAAGAAGCCAAGTGCCTCAATTGTGTCATACAAACAGGCCGTGGAGGTTGTCAACTCTGGTAATGCAGAAGGCTGGGGAAAGATGGTTGACCTGCCCGTCAAAGAAGACAAATTCGGTATTGGTTATCAGCCTCTTAAGGCAGAGCAGGGTGAGCAGAAAGGGCCGAGTACCTTCACCAATGCTGGATTGGTGAATCATGGTGACGTCTTTGCAACTGGTAGTGAAGATGGTGACAGTGATTATGATGTGGACAACTGGGTGCGTCCGTGTGCTCTAGGGGAGATGGTGAATAATTAGACAGCCGAAGAAATGGTCCAAGTTACTCTTCAAACAGAGTAATTTTCTTTTGTTTTCCATTTTGCACAAACCCTACGCTCTGCCCGGGGCGTAGTGGTTCATTGTAGGGCCACATCGTGTTTTCAATGATTATCATTAATAAAGGACGCTTTGCAAACAAATCTGTGCTCACTGTCTTTCTGTTTTTATTTTCATTTTCAAAACAATAAAAATGACAATGTTTTTGTTTTTTGTGACTTTCTTGAACTCTTTTCTAAAATAAAGAATTAAACATGCAGAATCGATCTTGCGGAATCCACTAAAAACAGTTTTGTTATGGCTCAGTATGATTTCGATAATCCCATATACCAAGCTGAAGAGGAGAGTGAAGAAGACTGTGAACTCCCCAAAGAACTGGTCAGATTATTGAAGCAGGAGGAAAGGGTCATCCAACCTCATCAGGAAGAGTTGGAGATTATTAACCTTGGTACTGAGGACGCCAGGAAAGAGATCAAGATCGGGGCTGCTTTAGAAGAATCTGTCAAGAGAGGGCTGATTGAAATGCTGAGAGAATATGTGGAGATATTCGCATGGTCGTATCAAGATATGCCTGGTTTGGATACAGATATCGTGGTGCACAGGCTACCTCTCAGAGAAGATTGTCCTTCGGTCAAGCAGAAGCTTCGCAGAACTAGTCCTGATATGGCTGTCAAGATCAAAGAGGAGGTTCAGAAGCAGTGGGATGCGGGTTTTCTGGCAGTTACCAGTTATCCCCCTTGGGTGGCCAACATCGTTCCCGTGCCGAAGAAGGATGGTAAAGTCAGGATGTGTGTCGATTATCGAGATTTAAACAGAGCCAGTCCGAAAGATGACTTTCCATTACCTCACATTGATGTATTGGTTGATAATACTGCTCAATCCTCGGTTTTCTCTTTCATGGATGGATTTTCTGGCTATAATCAGATTAAGATGGCGCCAGAAGACATGGAAAAGACGACATTCATTACTCCTTGGGGCACGTTCTGTTACAAGGTGATGCCATTTGGGCTGAAGAATGTCGGTGCTACCTATCAGAGGGCTATGACGACTCTCTTTCATGACATGATGCACAAAGAAATTGAAGTGTACGTGGATGACATGATTGCGAAGTCTCAGACAGAAGAGGAGCACTTGGTAAATCTGCAGAAGTTGTTTGAAAGGTTGAGAAAATTCAAACTGAGGCTGAATCCAAACAAGTGTACGTTTGGGGTGAGATCCGGAAAGCTGTTGGGTTTCATTGTCAGTGAGAAAGGGATTGAGGTTGATCCAGCGAAAGTAAAAGCTATTCAAGAAATGCCTGAACCGAGAACTGAAAAGCAGGTTCGTGGGTTTTTAGGGAGATTGAACTACATTTCACGGTTCGTATCTCACCTAACTGCCACGTGTGAACCGATCTTCAAATTGCTAAGAAAAGTTCAAGCAACCAGGTGGAATGATGACTGTCAAAAAGCTTTTGATAAGATAAAAGAGTATTTGCAGAAACCTCCAATCCTTATACCTCCAATTCTTGGGAGGCCTCTGATAATGTACCTTTCAGTGACTGAGAACTCGATGGGGTGTGTATTGGGACAGCATGACGAGTCTGGTCGAAAAGAGCATGCTATATAATACCTTAGCAAAAAGTTTACCGACTGTGAAATAAGATATTCACAGCTCGAGAAAACTTGTTGTGCTTTAGCCTGGGCTGCTCGCCGACTGAAACAGTATATGTTGAACCATACCACCTTGTTGATTTCTAAGATGGGTCCAGTGAAGTACATCTTTGAAAAGCCGGCGCTCACCGGACGAGTGGCTCGTTGAAAGATGATTTTAACTGAGTATGATATCCAGTACACGTCGCAGAAGGCCGTCAAAGGTAGTATTCTGTCTGACTACCTTGCCGAGCAACCGATCGATGATTATCAGCCGATGATGTTTGAATTCCCTGATGAAGACATCATGTATTTAAAGATGAAGGATTATGAAGAGCCTCTTGTCGAGGAAGGACCGGATACTGATGACAAGTGGACCCTGATTTTTGATGGGGCTGTGAATGTGAATGGCAATGGTGTTGGGGCAGTACTCATTAATCCTAAAGGTGCACACATACCTTTTTCTGCCAGACTGACTTTTGATGTAACCAACAACAAAGCTGAGTATGAGGCTTGTATCACGGGTATAGAAGAAGCCATCGATCTAAGGATCAAAACTCTTGACATATATGGAGATTCAGCTCTAGTGATTAACCAAGTCAATGGAGATTGGAATACTCATCAGCCGCATTTGATTCCTTATCGAGATTACACTAGAAGAATCCTGACTTTCTTCAAGACAGTGAAATTGTATCATGTGCCCCGAGATGAAAATCAGATGGCTGATGCCTTGGCTACATTGTCTTCTATGATCAAAGTCCATTGGTGGAATCATGTGCCGCATGTTACTGTGAATCGACTCGAGAGGCCTGCGTATGTGTTTGCAGTCGAGTCTGTTGTTGATGAGAAACCGTGGTAGTATGATATCAAGAATTTCCTCAAAAGCCAAGAGTACCCTGAAGGAGCGTCAAAGAATGACAAGAAGATCCTGAGAAGGCTAGCTGGAAGCTTTTATTTGAATCAGGATGATGTGTTGTACAAGAGGAACTTTGACATGGTTCTGCTCAGATGCGTGGATAGACATGAAGCAGACATGTTGATGCAAGAAGTACACGAAGGATCGTTCGGTACCCATGCTGGTGGTCATGCAATGGCCAAGAAGTTGTTAAGGGCCGGTTATTACTGGATGACTATGGAATCCGATTGTTTCAAGTACGCTCGGAAGTGCCATAAATGTCAGATTTATGCAGATAAGGTGCATGTACCACCAAGCCCTCTGAATGTCATGAATTCTCCTTGGCCATTCGCGATGTGGGGCATCAATATGATTGGGAAGATTGAACCTACTGCTTCTAATGGACATCGCTTCATCCTGGTTGCGATTGATTACTTCACCAAGTGGGTGGAAGCGGCTTCCTATGCTAATGTTACCAAGCAAGTGGTTGCCCGGTTTATTAAGAAGGAGATTATCTGTCGTTATGGGGTTCCTGAGAGACTCATTACTGATAATGGTTCGAATCACAATAACAAGATGATGAAAGAGCTTTGCAAAGATTTTAAGATTGAACACCACAATTATTCTCCTTACAGACCAAAGATGAATGGTGTTGTAGAAGCGGAAAACAAGAACATCAAGAAGATTGTGCAGAAGATGGTCGTGACGTACAAGGATTGGCATGAGATGTTGCCTTTCGCTTTGCATGGGTACCGTACCTCAGTACGTACGTAGACCGGGGCAACCCCTTACTCCCTTGTGTATGGTATGGAAGCAGTCCTACCTGTTGAAGTGGAGATTCCTTCTCTGAGAGTCCTGCTGGATGTCAAGCTAGACGAAGCTGAGTGGGTCAGGACAAGGTTTATTGAGTTGAGCCTTATTGAGGAGAAGCGGTTAGCAGCCGTGTGCCATGGGCAATTGTATCAGAGAAGGATGAAGAAAGCCTTTGATCAGAAAGTGCGTCCTCGAAGCTATCAGACGGGTGATTTGGTTTTGAAGAGGATCCTTCCTCCCGACACAGATAACAGGGGAAGTGGACTCCGAATTATGAAGGTCCATATGTTGTTAAGAAGGTTTTCTCCGGTGGAGCCTTGATGCTTACAACTATGGATGGTGAAGATTTTCCATCCCCTGTTAACTCAGATGTATTCAAAAAATACTTCGCGTAAATTGACCCGCTGGACAAAAAGAGTAAAAGAGTCCAGGCAAAAAAGGGCATCCCGGCGAACCAAAAAAAAGAAGAAAAAGGTTCGGGCAAAAGTTAGGGATAAAAATGAAAAGAATATGTACACCCGGTAAGTCGAAAACCCGCAAGGGCGGCTTAGGCAAAAATGGGTATCCCGGTGGATTAAAAACCTGAAAAGGCGATCCAGGCAACAGAGGGATTAAAGCGAAGGCTACAGTCTGAGTTATCTGTACTTCATCGCGCTTCATCGTCTACCGTCTCGAAGGATATGACCAGTCCAATCATTCTTCTCAGAAAGCAAGGAATTTGGGGGAAATGAGGACATACGAGTCATAACAGAATTGGGAAATAGTGGATGCCGTATTCACATTGCCATTAGGATAGATTTTTCCTTTTGTGCGTAATTACCTCTTTCTAGGAATTGCTTCCTGATGTATTTGCCTTTATAGGCCCATTTTCAATCAATAAAAAGTCGTTATTCAGTTAAATTGCTCTCTTGTTTTTTATTTTTTGTTTTGTTTGCAAAAAACGTCCGAATTTTTGATAAACATTGCATCTAAAAACATTAAGGCTAGACAATAACGTGCAGAAAGATAAAACATTTGAAAATCATTTTGAATGTTGAGTACACCTGGGTGTATCTTGTCCATACAATCCCCTGGGGCATGTATGTCTTGTTGTTTTGCAGGCTATTATCTTTGATTGCTGGCTAGAGCAGATAAGCCACAGTTCATTCGAAAGACGTCTCGACGCTGTCCAGTAATGTGAGAAGTTGAATTGTCTAAAGCAAGTTCAGGACTTGTCTCCCCAGCGTATTCGAGATCAGGGATTCCTCAGCAGGGTTGAGGACGTTTCCCCAGCAAGTCTGAAAACTATTAGAACTGTTCTTTCCGGCAGAGGCGTCTGTGGGTAGTGTGTCCCTCAGCAGCTGGCCTGAGAGTTGATCTTTCCCCAGCAGGTCTGAAGACTATTAGTCCCCACTGAGTCTGAAGGTTGCTATTTCCCCAGCGGTGGCGCTTGTGGGTAGTTTGTTCCTCAGCAGTCGGGTATGAAGTACTGTAATCTCCAGCAGGGTCGTGAATGCCTTTCCCCAGCAGGGTTGTGATTGTTTTCCCCTAGCAGGTCTCCCCAGCCGAGGTTTCCGTTGATGGTTTTCCCGGCGAAATCCCCAAGCAGGTCAGGTTCGGTGAAAGTTATCCCCAGTAGAGTTTATCCTGCTTATGAGTGGGCAGTTATCCCCAGTGGAAGTGAGCATTGGTTATTTCCCCTAGCGGAGTCTCCAAGTGAATTGGATTCAGTGAAAGTTGTCCCCGGTGGGGTTTATCCTTTCTCCAGCAGCAGTGTTATTCCCCAGCACGTTTGAGAGGTTGGTGTGTTCCCTAGACAGAGACCCCCAGTTGACTTGGTTTCTTTGCCGTCCCCAAAGTATCAGATCAACAAAGCACCCCCAGCAGTGTGTCTCCTCACAGAGTTGGAGGATCAAATCAGAATTGTGTGCCCAGCGAAGCGATCATTTGCTTCCCAGTAGGAGTTTTTCTCCATTTGCATCTTGCATGTAGTAATCATTGCATCCTCAAATCGCGTAGCATTTCCATTCGGTATGGAGCATTACGCCATAGAAAAATTCAAACATATGCACACATGTGTTAAACCTAATTGGACCATATCCCCAGTAGAGGCGGACCATTGTTCAACAATCCGCATGGCATATTTGCAGCGGTAGCTCCTGACACCATTCAGGATTGGTAATCCCCAGAGAGGTTTATTTCCTCACCCGCAGGTGAAAGGAAAGCTTAACTCTCCAGCGTAGTCCCTGACAAGTGTGTGGCCTTGTCCTGACATATGTAGATGTCATCCTTGGGATACCTGTGAGTGTCGTGTTGATCCCCGTGTGGGACCTTCCTTTTTTGGTGTCAGTAGACATCATCGTTCGATGTCCGTAACATCGAGTTCTTCCTTCCTATTCATCGTCTTTCGATGTCTAGTCGTGGTTTCCTTCTCCCATTCATCCGTTGATGTCTGGTCGAGTCTTTCCTATTCGTCCGTTGACGTCTAGTCGTGGTTTCTTTAACCCTATTCGTCCGTTGACGACTAGTCGTGGTTTCTCTTCCTATTCATCGTCTTTCGATGCCTAGTCGTGGCTTCTTTCTCCCTTTCATCCGCTGATGTCTGGTCGAGTCTTTCCTATTCGTCCGTTGACGTCTAGTCGTGGTTTCTTTAATCCTATTCGTCCGTTGACGTCTAGTCGTGGTTTCTGTTCCTATTCATCGTCTTTCGATGTCTAGTCGTGGCTTCTTTCTCCCTTTCATCCGTCGATGTCTGGTCGAGTCTTTCCTATTCGTCCGTTGACGTCTAGTCGTGGTTTCTTTAATCCTATTCGTCCGTTGACGTCTAGTCGTGGATTCTCTTCCTATTCATCATCTTTCGATGTCTAGTCGTGGCTTCTTTCTCCCTTTCATCCGTTGATGTCTGGTCGAGTCTTTCCTATTCGTCCGTTGACGTCTAGTCGTGGTTTTTTTAATCCTATTCGTCCGTTGACGTCTAGTCGTGGTTTCTCTTCCTATTCATCGTCTTTCGATGTCTAGTCGTGGTTCCTTTTTCCGATAAAAAAATCAAAATCCCCAGTAGAGTCGTCGGTAAACGTCTTGTCTGGTCCAGTGGTAAATATCAAATCCCCAGTGGAAGTTGCCATTGGTGAACATTCTTTTCTTTGTTCATCTCCCGCAGAGTGCAAATTCTACGGTTCCTTGGTATTCAATCCCTGTTTACCTTGAAGGTCTGACAGTCGTTGCTCTCATCCGTTCAGGTTCCCAGTTGATTGAATAGGGGCAGGTGTAGCACCTCAAATTTGCACCCCCCATTTGTACATTCATTTCATTTTTAGGTCATTAACATTGCATAGTGCATTGCATTTCATCAGTCAAAACTGGTTAGGAGAAGTCATATGTGCAAGAGAGCAAGCATTTCCATGAGAAAGAAGGCCTTATGGTTGTTCTAGAGAGCTTATGTGAACCCAAGGTTCATTTTGAAATAATTTGACCAAGTATTAGAGGCTCAAGGTCCACAGTGCAGTTTCAGGTCATCTAGGGCCCATAAAAGTCAACTGCAAGTCAACTGAGGGCTAGGAGGTGGAGAAATGGGTTGAGACACTTCATTCATGTCCCAAAGAGGTTTAATCAACATATCAAACTCATGCCTTGAAGATTTTGAAGCCAGATCAAAAGTTTCCCAAAATGGAAAGTGACCTATAATTTTAAGTTTCCAAAAATGGCAAGTTTTTGGACCAACTTCAACTCAACTTTCCAACATCAAAGAAGCTTCAAACGAAATTTTGTCCAACATGAAAGTTGAAGATCTTTCTCTCCCATTTCCAAAAAGTCAAAGATCATGAGCATCTGATGAATGGTTGAGGAGATATGATCCAATCTTTGCCAAGTGTGCATGGATCTTCAAAAGGCCATAACTTTTGACTCAAAACTCCAAATTGAGTGGCTCTTTTTGCATTTTGCTCCTCATGACATGAGCTTTCCAAATCATTCATCACATTGCATGAAATTTGAAGATATGATCATTTGCTTATTCATGAAGATTTTGGAGGGAAAATCATAAATTTAAAATTGGTGCATCATGGGGACAAATCACCATTGCCATTGTGTTAATTGGGAGTTTTTAAGTGAAAATGATCATGCATTTAGCACTGTTCACGTGTGCATGCTTCATGCACCACCAATTTTGCCAATTTTCCAAACACCTTATTTTTCATTTAATTTCAACTAAACATGATTAATTTTGATTAAGAATGGATTAACACAGAGTATATATGGATAATCAAAACAAAATTGTGGAGGTTTTTGCATTTCTAGATCCAAATTCTCTTTCCCTCCACTTATCATAATTCAAATTTTCATCACATAACCTTCCAATTTTCTTGCATATTCTTGTTCCCTGGTGTGGATTTAGTACAGATCAAGCCTTGGATCATCAAGATTGGACCAGAATCGTGCATGTGGAGCTCAAGAACATAGCCATGGCAATTGAGATTTAAGCAAGATCTACACATTTCCAAGCCTCAAATTCTTCACCAAACTTCATAACAAGTGATTAGGAGTGTATTGGAAGCTTGCCAGGCCTTGATTCGCATGTTTCCAGAAGTTGATCTTCAAGAGGTCACATTTTCGATCCTCTTAATTCTCTGTTTTCTGTGTATAATCTTGTAGTGCTTCTCATGCTGATTAATCTGAGCTAAAATTCATGTGATTTGGTGTACTATTGAGTGAGATACGTGTGATGGAAGTTTTGCGCACAAGAATGTTTTTCTCGATTTGGATTTGTTATGATGAATTGCTGTGAATTAGTAGCGGATTCATGTTCCTCATTGTGTAACGGTTCGAATGGTATAGGTTGCACTGGATTCTGGAAAAAAATTGTGTTGATGACACTGTTCACCCACCGTCTTCATGAAGAAGACGGTGGTTTCCACCGTGCGCCACCATGAGTGCTGCGCTAGGGTTCTTGATGAAGAACATGCTACAAGACTTGTTTGATCCGCGTTCCCCCCTTCGATCCCAGCCTAGCGCGTTTCTGTTTTATTTATTTTTTTCATTTTAATTCCCTAATGAAACTACGTCGTTTTGATGGCGCGCTGGACATGCTTCGAATCCTGGCTTTGGCAACTTTCATTTTATTAATTCATTTCATTATTGTTTCCATGTTATTTCATGTTTATTTCATTTTTTACATGAACTTTGAAAAATCCTAAAAAATAGTAGAATGATTCAAATAATTCCAGGTTTTTTCCTACATGATCCTATGAATGTCTAGAATTTTATGGTATTGATTTTGGGATTTTACCATGCCTGGAAATTAAATTGTGATGGAGTGATTGAACATGTGTGCTTTTGTGACCCTGCTTCATTCATCCTATCATAAAATGCTCATACATGATCCAAATGCCATGAAATTTTGCATGATCATTGTTAACATGATGATGGATTTGTGTGATTTTATTTGGAATTTTATGCTATTGTCTTCACTGTTTGGGACACATGTACTTTAGGTGTGACAATTTGTGTCACACAATTGGATGGTTTGCCTATCCATTTTCGTTTCCATATCAATTGAACTTTGATGATGCTGATTTTGGTAGGATGATTATGTTTGATGTGTTGAATGCTCATAAAAGTTTCCAGAATTGTTTGAGTCATTTCTGATTTAATCTGGAATTTTCATTCATGATGTCCAAATGTATGCTTTGAATTTGCCTTTGACTTCTCTTGCTTATTACATGCCCTTGCTTAAGGATTTTGATTTGGTCCTTTTTGTGACATATTCTCATTTGATTAAAGATGATTCATGTTGAGTTTCAGCTTTTGTTTTGACTTTTTTTTCTCCTTCTTTGACCCTAGGCTTTGCCCTAGGGGTTTAGACTCACATTTGAGCTTTTGTGTTTCAGGATCAAGCCTTTAGCTCCGTGGTTGATGTTGTTTCCTCATTAGAGCTTTGTTTACTGGCTTTGTTTAACTAACCTTGCTGTTTTGTAGGTTATTTGAATGATGAAACAATTTGAGTTGCTTGCACTTTGTATCTTGCTTTCTGTAGCACTGTTAATTGGGTGTCTGACTGTTAGTAACTGTTGGTTGTTTCTCTGGATAGAATACTGATGGTTTAGATTTTCTTACAGGTACTTTTAGCCGCTTTAACTCATTATTTGAGTTGCTTTGCTTTGCTCGTGGTTGGCATACCACTTAGGTATTTTCCTTGATCTCCATGTAGTCTGGAAGACCTGTTGTTATTGGCAGGCACCTGTCTAAAGCCCTCCTTAAGAGGCAATGTTTTTGTTTGTTTATCTTTGTGCCTTGTACATTCAAAGACCTCCTAATTTAAGAGGCATTGGCAGATAAAAGGGATGTGCAATCCATCCCCTGCTATTCAGTTGTGTCTTTTATCTTGCTCACACCATGTGTTGATGCACTTTGAATAAAAACCCAAGATCTTGTTGTGTCAGTCATGTGGAATAGAGTCCCACATTCTGGACTCCCACACTTTCATTGTTTCAAGCTCTCCCAGGCCAGGGATAAGAGCTATGAGGTCTTACTCTCATTTCCTATTTCATCTGCTTCATCCTAACTCTCAATGTTAGGGTTAAGAGCTCCAAACACCCCTTCCAGTTGGCTTGTTTGTCGAGGTTGATGTGACCCCTTGACTAAAGCCCAACCTTGTATGAGCCCCTTATTTGCATATAGTGTGTGTGATTGCTCTCTTGTGCTTGTGTTTGCTTGATTGATGTTTAGGCTAGCTTGCTTCCTGTGCGAGTTAGGATTAGAGACCTCAACATAGGGATCGTATGCATGACAACTTCTAGGCTCGAGTCGTAGTCTCCCTAGTAGCTTGTTATCTCCCTAGTCTCTGGTTAGGATAGAAGTTCTTTCCCTGTTAAGGGGAACTACGTCGCCCTGATCCTCATACCAGATGAGGTACGTAGGCAGGAGATTGAGCTGATCTCTCCGGGCAACCTTTTGCTTTTTCAACCTTTTTGTTTGTGTTGTTTGTTGGAGTCTGACGTAAGTCCAGCGATTGGCAGTCGGTTTCCTGTGTGTGGTTGTGCGTTGGAGTCTGACGTAAGTCCAACGATTGGCAGTCGGTTTCCTGTTTGTGTTTGTGCGTTTGGAGTCTGACGTAAGTCCAGCGATTGGCAGTTGGTTTCCTGTTTGTGTTTGTTTGGCGTGCGTTAGCCAAGCTACGAGTGCTCTGATTCTTTCTCTAGTTAGAGAAGATACGTATGCATAGGATGCGACATCCTAGCGAGCACGTTTCGCCTGTC
Organism: Lathyrus oleraceus; assembly: GCF_024323335.1. NCBI lineage: Eukaryota > Viridiplantae > Streptophyta > Magnoliopsida > Fabales > Fabaceae > Lathyrus > Lathyrus oleraceus. The sequence continues at coordinate 217,194,618 of NC_066580.1, forward strand.
CCCGAACTACGTCGACTCTGATGTCGGTGTCTGACAGACTACGTAGGCCCAGGATGCGATATCCTGCCGAGTCCGTTTCCTCCGTCTCTCATCTGTGTTTTATTCCAGTTTTGTGCAGTTTTTGAGCAGTTTCTTTAGCAACCTTTCTTTTATTCTTCTGAGCGTGGATCCCATCGAGTACGATGGATGCGTAGGGGTGCTAATACCTTCCCTTCGCATAACCGACTCCCGATCCTATCAATCTCTGGTCGTAAGACCACTCCTTTCCAAGTTTACTTCGAGCGTTTCCTTTCCCTCCCTTGGGATAAATAACGCACGGTGGCGGCTCTGTGTCTCTCTAGTTTGTTCCTAGATTGGGTTAAGTCTTGTTTCACCGTGTCTCTCTAGTTTGTTCCTAGATTGACTCCTTTGTTTGTCCCCTGCACTTCCCCGTAGTGTAGATGAACGATTGCTCAGTAACCAGTAATTGTCCATCTTTTCCTCGACAGAGTTTGTGGTTTTCTACCCTCATACCGATAGTTGTAAACCCCATTTTATCCCCTTCATGAGTTAACCTTATTTTGTTCATCCTAACCGATGGCGGTTACTCTTCTGTGGTTTTCTACCCAGTATCCGGTAGATGTAATCCCCTCCTTGTTGGATATCTTTATCTAATATTCGATATTGATATTCCTTCACCTTTTGAGTATATCTCCTAGTAACCGGTGATATGTCTCTTGGATGATTGCTCTGATAAAGCAATTTATCCCCAACAAGTTATCTTTCATATACCCTTGTTTGGTAATGATTGTTTCTCCCTTTGATTGGCCATCGCTTTATACCTAGTATTCGGTATCCCGATGTCTTTTCCTGTCGGTCAATTTATCCTTTATTAACCTAGTAACCGGTTGTGGATAATCTTCCATGCGAGTATACTATCTACGTTCTGACGGTAATAGATAATATTCTCATGCGCTATTCGGTCGAAGTCTTTCGTTCTTCCCCAATTGAGTAAGATTCGTATTTCCTTACGGAATCAAATGTCCATCCTATAATCGAGTTTTCTTTTTCAACCCTCCTTTCGGATGATGAGTGTTTTGGAAATATTCCCCAATTCACGCTTGGTTAGTCACCTATTATATGCCCAGTAACCGGTATCCCTAGTGTTCCTTCCCTTCGGCTCCCCATCATGACTTTTTGTCCCCTATGGAGTCAGATTTTCTGAGTCAAAATATACCTTTTAGGTCTTCCTCAGATGATTTTGGATGTTTGATATCTCACACCCTTATACCGGTTTTAGATATTCACTCTCCCCAAGCGTGTTGTTCTCTCACACTCATACCGGTGTTTCAATCACATGTCTCCTTGAGCTTATTACCCAGTAACCGGTAATACCTCATTCTTTTGTTTCCTCAGATGAGTCCTCTTTGGACATTCCCCAATGAAGTCCCTTAGTGAATTTTCCCCATCTGAGTCCGGATTTTCATCTGAAGTATCCTTTATGGATAGTTTGTGCTGTATTGGCATATTCCTCAATACATGCATCTTTACGTCAGCTCGAGTCTTTCCATTGATTTATTTTCATGGAATTCCCCCTCGTGTCTCTCAGCAAGTTTTAAGTCGTGACCTGCTCACGCATTTTATTCCCATTAGAGTCCCCAGAGTCTCTGTCCCATTTATGAGTGTATTACTCATATGGATTTTCAGTTTCTTTTGATTTCTTTTCTTCTTTGTGGACACATATCTCCACAGAGTATTACCTTTTGCATACATACACTTGAATCATGAGGTCTTTTAGGGACCAAAATTCGTCTCTTTGTTATTATTTAAGCCCATTCTACCTCGTCGAGACGAAGATTTTAACCTTCACTTCTCCGGCTAGAATGACCTTAAATAAGGGCATCTGTAAGACCCTAATTTTTACCCTAAGATCCCTCATGGCATCATATCATTGCACATTGCATCATGCCTCAAGGATCACAACACCTTGGCTCCTTAACCCTAGGGTGGGAACTTTTGAGAGTTGGTTTCAGATCACCAAGCTTGCTTGAATTATATATTATTTCTTTTCTTATTTTGTTTACTAACCAAAATCACAAAAATATGTCACTAACTTTGCTTGTTTTGTAGCTTGAGCAATCATGAGACCCAAGGCCCCTAGGTGGCCCCATGCTCATTGAAATGACCAGGTGAAGGTGAAAGCAAGCATGACAATGGTTCCCAAAGCTCTCATCTATCCTATAGGCCTCCCAAGTATATCAATTCATCATTTTGATCAAAGCAAACCAAGGGGCTTGAGGCTTGTCTCCCAAGGAAACCCTAATTCATCAGTGCTTCAAGTGTGCCTTGCTTATGAAGCAACCTCAACCCATGATCAAATACAATCAAGGGAAGTTCTTCAATTCATAATTTCATGCATATTTTAGTGTCCTAAATCATCAATTCATCAAGATATGAGGTTTGTACTTGAGAAGTTGATTAGTCAATTCATCTGACTATTTTGAAGTACACTGAGACCTAACACTTAATGTGTTTTTCAAATGGAGATGACCCCAAGAGAAAAAATGTTCTTAAGAACCATATGAACAACTTTCATGTTCATCAAAAATTTATTTGAAGCTTGGAAGGTCATCATCCATTTCAAAACATTATAGGTCATTTTGACTGAAACCCTAATTTTAGGTCAACTTCACAAGGACATAAGTCATTCATTTTTCATCATTTTTAGGTGGGATCAAATGCATTGGAAATTTTAAGGTGTATACTTCATTTGTTATGTTGGACAAATTTTCATAATCCTAAAAGAAATACATGTTATAATGCAAAACATTATAGGTCACTTTGGACCAAAGGCATTGAAATGTGAAAAAGTCCAACTTCAAGTGCCTATAACTTCCTCATCAAAAATTCAAATGATGCAAAATTTAAGTCCAAATTGATTGTCGTGAAAATATATACAACTTTGAGGTTGAAGGTTTTGTCATTTGGAGATTGCATCATTGAAACAGAAGGGCTTGAAGTTTGGCCATTTTTGAAATTTTCACATGTACATGTTTTTTGTAACACCCTTCTAAATACCCCAAATTATTATAATTAAAATACACATATATTCATCAGAGTAATTATGCCCCGAAGGGTGTCACACAATCATTTCACTACATTCATCAAATATCCTGTCATGCTCATTTATTTAAATCAAAATAAGGTCTTTTGCATAATTCGCAGCGGAATCAAATTCAATACATGTAAATCATCCAACAACCAATATCAAATTAATTAAAACATTCCCTCCCGATGTTACATCTATCAGAGCATGACCCATAAGAAACTACTCTAGACTCCAAGCATTAGCTTCTACTCAACTCATTTCTCGTTACCTGAAAAATAGGCGTAAGGGTGAGTTCCTCAATCAATATAATAAGCATTATAGAACAATATGTAATGCCAAGTAATTAACACATTAATTCACCCTAATCAGACTACGCAGTCAGCAACAACAATATTCGTTCAAATATCATACTCAACAGTAGATTCTCAACCATATTCAACATCAAAAACACAACACACCATACACATATAATACTGGAATACATCCATTCATATTATATGCCATACATTCATTATGCAATGGGACTCTATGCATGCGGTACCGACTATTTGTGAACATATAGTTCAACCTCACCGTCCAAATCCAGGCACGGCTACCAAGCTCACTAGTCCCACTCATTTGAGACATAGTGACTCACTCACTAATTCCTCACCATGGGAATTAGCTACCACCCCAAATGGGCCATGAAATGCACGCTAATCACCTAGCATGCAAACATCAATAACAACAATCAAATGATATACTCACTAATTCCTCACCATGGGAATTAGCTACCACCCCAAATGGGCCACAACATGCATGCTAATCACCTAGCAATGCAATATCAACAATAATCAAGAATAGACACATGCTCACACTCTAAGCCATAATACAGTCTATTCACAAACGTATACATTCACATCATCATGTATACCATCACACATCATCAACATAATTAATCACAAAAGCACATCATATCATGCCACATAATCAACCACAGTATTAGCCCGCTCTACTAATACCTATACCACTCAAAACAACGGGAAATGATCCCTTCAACATCATACCTCAGCTAAGTCTCATTACTCAGCCTAAACAGTCAAAAACTGCACAACAGCAGCACAGGAAATCACAATCCTGCCCATACGCGTACTGCCCATGCCATACGCGTATTGCCCAAACCTGGCCAACTCCATACGCGTAATGCCTACTCTCATACGCGTATTGCGCATTTCCTTGCCCAACTCATACGCGTATCACCTGTCTCATACGCGTATGCTACGCGTACCAACTTCTCATACGCGTACCAACAGAGACAATTTTTACGTTAAAAACATCATCTTCCTCATCCATACGCGTATTGCCTAGTGCCATACGCGTACCAGCCATCTCATACGCGTATTGCCTAGTGCCATACGCGTATGACCAGAAACCAGCATTCTCAGATCTGCAATGGCTTTTCTGCTACGAGTTCTATTCGATCTAACCTTCCACGATTCAATTCTTACACAAAATCACTCCTATCGTCTTATACACTTCATATCCTGTTCAATCTCACAAAATCCTAACACTATTCCATCTAATTTCTACGGATTTGCTTCGATTTATCATCCAATTCCATTCATCAATCATTTTCACAATTTCACCATACTCATCCAATTCAAAGGTAAATTAAAGGTCTATCACTACCCATGACATATTATCATATAATACCCGTTAATCAACGATAAACCCCCCTTACCTGAGTTAATCCGGCAGCTTCCGAGCTCCAAGCTTCTCCTTCCTTCAACCTTCGTTCTTTGGCTTTTTGCCCTTTCTGCCTCTTTTCCCTTTTCACGTGAAATTAACCTTTTTACCAAAAAATGGGATTTTTCTAAATTCCAACTTATATATTATTCCAATAAATAATTATCCCAATAATTATTATTCCAAAATAATAATAAAATAATAATAATCCAAACTTCCAATTATTCAATTAAATTAATAAATAAAATATTAATTTAAATTAAATAATTAGCTTAGTTTAATTGGGGTGTTACAACTCTCCCCCACTAAAAGAGTTTTCGTCCTCGAAAACATACCTCAATCGAACAACTCCGGATAAGCCTCCTTCATCTGGTTCTCCAGTTCCCAAGTCACATTGCCACCTGCTGGTCCTCCCCAAGCTACCTTCACCAAGGCAATCTCTTTACCCCGCAACTGCTTCAACTCTCGATCCTCGACCCTCATAGGTGATGTTTCAACAGTCAGGTTATCTCTCACCTGTACATCATCTACTTGGACTACATGCGACGGATCATGAACGTATCTCCTCAATTGAGACACATGAAAAACATCATGCAAATTCGCAAGCGACGGCGGTAAAGCGATACGATAGGCTACCTCTCCTATCCTCTCCAAAATCTGATAAGGACCAATAAATCGAGGTGTCAACTTCTTCGACTTCAAAGCTCGACCAACACCAGTTATCGGAGTAACACGAAGAAACACATGGTCTCCCTCTTGAAACTCAAGTGACTTCCTCCTCTTATCATGATAACTCTTCTGACGACTCTGAGCAATTCTCATCTTCTCCTGAATCATCTTAATCTTTTCCGTAGTTTGTTGAACAATTTCCGGTCCAACCACCGCAGTCTCACCGGACTCATACCAACATAAAGGTGTCCGACATCTCCTACCATACAAAGCTTCAAACGGTGCCATACCAATGCTCGAATGAAAACTATTGTTGTAGGTAAACTCAATCAAAGGTAAATAACAATCCCAAGCACCTTCCTTTTCCAAAACACAAGCCCTCAAAAGGTCCTCCAGTGACTGAATCGTCCTCTCAGTCTGACCATCAGTCTGCGGATGATATGCAGAGCTCAATCTCAGCTTAGTTCCCAAAGCTCTCTGCAAACCTTCCCAAAATTTCGATGTAAATCTAGGATCTCTGTCCGAAACAATACTCGACGGAATACCATGCAAACTTACAATCTTCTCAATATACAACTCGGCTAGCCTCTCTAACGGATAATCCATTCTGATCGGAATGAAATGAGCCGACTTCGTCAATCTATCAACAATCACCCAAATAGCCTCAAAATTCTTACTTGTCCTCGGTAAACCAGAAACAAAATCCATACTGATACTATCCCACTTCCACTCTGGAATAGCCAACGGTTGCATTAGCCCAGACGGCTTCTGATGCTCAATCTTTGACTTCTGACAAGTCAAACAAGAATAAACAAAACTTGCAATTTCTCTTTTCATTCCCGGCCACCAAAATAACTTCTTCAAATCATGATACATCTTTGTAGCTCCAGGATGAATACTCAAGCCACTACGATGTCCTTCTTCAAGAATACTCTTCTTAAGTTCGGCAACATCCGGAATACACACCCGGTCACCAAATCTCAAAACATCATTCTCATCAACTCGAAATTCACCACCCTGACCTGAGTTCACCAAAGTCAACTTATCAACCAAAAGCATATCAGATTTCTGACCTTCTCTGATCTCATCCAGAATACCACTTGTTAATCTCAACATACCCAGTTTAACACTATTGTGAGTACTCTCACACACCAAACTCAAGTCTCTAAACTGCTCAATTAAATCCAATTCCTTAACCATTAACATAGACATATGCAATGATTTCCGACTCAATGCATCAGCCACCACGTTTGCTTTACCCGGATGGTAATTCAAACCAAAGTCATAATCCTTCAGAAATTCTAACCATCTCCTCTGTCTCATATTCAGCTCTTTCTGATCAAACAAATACTTCAAACTTTTATGGTCACTGAAAACTTCAAATCTTGATCCATACAAATAATGCCTCCACAACTTCAGAACAAATACCACAGCTGCCAACTCTAAATCATGTGTCGGATAGTTCCTCTCATGAACCCTCAGCTGTCTCGAAGCATAAGCTATAACCTGCTTATTCTGCATCAACACACCACCTAAACCCAACAATGAAGCATCACAGTAAACCTCAAATAGTTCCGACGAACTCGGTAATATCAGAATAGGAGCAGTAGTCAACCTTCTCTTTAACTCTTGGAAACCTTCTTCACATTTTGAATCCCAAACAAACGCTTGCCCCTTTCTAGTCAACATTGTCAACGGTAACGCCAACTTAGAGAATCCCTCAATAAACTTCCTATAGTAACCTGCCAGTCCAAGAAAACTTCTTATTTCAGAAACTGACTTCGGAGCTTCCCACTTAGATACCGCTTCTATCTTAGAAGGATCAACAGCAATACCACCTCTTGAAATCACATGCCCAAGAAAACTAACTTCTTCTAACCAAAATTCACACTTAGACAGTTTAGCAAATAGCTTCTTTTCTCGTAGAACTCCCAAAACCACTCTCAAATGCTCAACATGCTCTTCTTCAGATTTCGAATACACCAAAATGTCATCGATAAACACCACAACAAACTTGTCTAGGTACGGATGGAAAATCCTATTCATATACTCCATAAATACTCCAGGCGCATTAGTCACACCAAAAGGCATCACAGAATACTCATAATGTCCATACCTTGTTCTGAAAGCAGTCTTCTGAATATCTTCAGTTTTCACACGTATCTGATGATACCCAGATCTCAAGTCTATCTTGCTGAACACACTTGCACCAACCAACTGATCCATCAAATCATCAATCCTCGGTAAAGGATACCGATTCTTGATCGTCACTTTATTCAGTTGCCTGTAGTCCACACACAACCTCATAGTACCTTCTTTCTTCTTAACCAATAACACTGGTGCACCCCACGGTGACACACTCGGACGAATAAACTTCTTATCCAACAGATCTTCCAACTGACTCTTTAATTCAGCTAACTCCACAGCAGACATACGATACGGGGCCATCGATATCGGCCTAGTACCAGGTACCAAATCAATCGAGAACTCAACTTCACGTTCTGGTGGCAATTCATTCACTTCTTCCGGAAACACATCAGGAAAATCACACACCACAGCGAGATCGCCAATCACCAGTTTATCTTTAGCCTCCAAAGTCGCTAACAGCATAAACAACTCTGCCCCATCAGCTACTTCCTCATTCACCTGCCTTGCGGATAGAAACAAACTCTTTCCTTCCTCAATCTCAGGGAATATCACTGTCTTATCAAAACAGTTGATAGAAACTCGGTTAAACACCAACCAGTTCATACCCAGAATAACATCAATCTGCACTAGTGGAAGACACACAAGGTCTATCCCAAAGTCTCTACCAAAAATACTCAAGGGACAACTTAGACAAACTGAAGTAGTAGTTACTGAACCCTTCGCAGGAGTATCAATCACCATACTTCCAAGCATCTCAGATATTTCTAACTTAAGCTTCACAGCACAATCCAAAGATATAAAAGAATGAGTAGCACCTGTGTCAATAATAGCTACAAGAGGAAAGCCATTAATATAACACGTACCTCGGATCAAACGCTCATCTGCAAAAGTCTCAGAACCTGATAAAGCAAAAACCTTGCCTCCCGACTGATTCTCTTTCTTTGGCTTAGGACACTGCGGACTGATATGACCTACCTCTCCACAGTTGAAGCAAGTCACAGTCTTCAACCGGCAATCTGCAGCCAAATGACCACCTTTTCCACATTTGTAACACTTCTTCTCATTACTGGTACACTCATGGATACGATGTCCAGCCTGACCACATCTATAACACCTAACAGGAGCACTAGAATCTCCCCCACTAGGCCTCTTCATCCCACTCTGCCTCTGAAAACCTTTGCCAGCTGCATACGGTTTTCCATGATCCATCTGATTCTTGCCTCTCCTATCAACTCTCTGCTGATAGCTCTCCGCTCTTGCCTTGGAATCCTGTTCGAAAATCCTGCAACAGTCAACCAAATCAGAAAACACCCTAATCCTCTGATATCCAATCGCCTGCTTGATCTCGGGACGCAACCCGTTCTCAAACTTCACACACTTGGAAAATTCCCCAGCAGCCTCAGCATAGGGAGTATAATACTTAGACAACTCTGTGAACTTAGCAGCATACTCCGTAACGGACCTGTTACCCTGCTTCAATTCCAAGAACTCTATCTCCTTCTTTCCTCTGACATCCTCGGGAAAATACTTCCTCAGAAACCGCTCTCTGAACACAGCCCAAGAAATCTCAGCATTTCCAGCAGCTTCCAACTCAGTGCGAGTAGCAACCCACCAATCATCAGCTTCTTCTGACAGCATATGTGTACCGAACCTGACCTTCTGGTTATCAGCACACTCAGTTACTCTGAAGATCCTCTCTATCTCCTTCAACCACTTCTGAGCACCATCTGGATCGTATGCTCCCTTAAACATTGGAGGATTGTTCTTCTGGAACTCACTCAACTGACGAGCAGCTCCCATTCCCATAACATTCGGATTTCCTCCAAGTACTCCCGCTAGCATACCCAGAGCCTCAGCAATTGCAGCATCATCTCTACCTCTTCCAGCCATCTCTATTCTGAAAACCCAACAAGCTAAAACAATAAGTACTGATAGGTTACTCAACACCTATACCGTACAGGGGAAACAGAATAATTACGACTCGACACGACCGACTATGCTCTGATACCACTAATGTAACACCCTTCTAAATACCCCAAATTATTATAATTAAAATACACATATATTCATCAGAGTAATTATGCCCCGAAGGGTGTCACACAATCATTTCACTACATTCATCAAATATCCTGTCATGCTCATTTATTTAAATCAAAATAAGGTCTTTTGCATAATTCGCAGCGGAATCAAATTCAATACATGTAAATCATCCAACAACCAATATCAAATTAATTAAAACATTCCCTCCCGATGTTACATCTATCAGAGCATGACCCATAAGAAACTACTCTAGACTCCAAGCATTAGCTTCTACTCAACTCATTTCTCGTTACCTGAAAAATAGGCGTAAGGGTGAGTTCCTCAATCAATATAATAAGCATTATAGAACAATATGTAATGCCAAGTAATTAACACATTAATTCACCCTAATCAGACTACGCAGTCAGCAACAACAATATTCGTTCAAATATCATACTCAACAGTAGATTCTCAACCATATTCAACATCAAAAACACAACACACCATACACATATAATACTGGAATACATCCATTCATATTATATGCCATACATTCATTATGCAATGGGACTCTATGCATGCGGTACCGACTATTTGTGAACATATAGTTCAACCTCACCGTCCAAATCCAGGCACGGCTACCAAGCTCACTAGTCCCACTCATTTGAGACATAGTGACTCACTCACTAATTCCTCACCATGGGAATTAGCTACCACCCCAAATGGGCCATGAAATGCACGCTAATCACCTAGCATGCAAACATCAATAACAACAATCAAATGATATACTCACTAATTCCTCACCATGGGAATTAGCTACCACCCCAAATGGGCCACAACATGCATGCTAATCACCTAGCAATGCAATATCAACAATAATCAAGAATAGACACATGCTCACACTCTAAGCCATAATACAGTCTATTCACAAACGTATACATTCACATCATCATGTATACCATCACACATCATCAACATAATTAATCACAAAAGCACATCATATCATGCCACATAATCAACCACAGTATTAGCCCGCTCTACTAATACCTATACCACTCAAAACAACGGGAAATGATCCCTTCAACATCATACCTCAGCTAAGTCTCATTACTCAGCCTAAACAGTCAAAAACTGCACAACAGCAGCACAGGAAATCACAATCCTGCCCATACGCGTACTGCCCATGCCATACGCGTATTGCCCAAACCTGGCCAACTCCATACGCGTAATGCCTACTCTCATACGCGTATTGCGCATTTCCTTGCCCAACTCATACGCGTATCACCTGTCTCATACGCGTATGCTACGCGTACCAACTTCTCATACGCGTACCAACAGAGACAATTTTTACGTTAAAAACATCATCTTCCTCATCCATACGCGTATTGCCTAGTGCCATACGCGTACCAGCCATCTCATACGCGTATTGCCTAGTGCCATACGCGTATGACCAGAAACCAGCATTCTCAGATCTGCAATGGCTTTTCTGCTACGAGTTCTATTCGATCTAACCTTCCACGATTCAATTCTTACACAAAATCACTCCTATCGTCTTATACACTTCATATCCTGTTCAATCTCACAAAATCCTAACACTATTCCATCTAATTTCTACGGATTTGCTTCGATTTATCATCCAATTCCATTCATCAATCATTTTCACAATTTCACCATACTCATCCAATTCAAAGGTAAATTAAAGGTCTATCACTACCCATGACATATTATCATATAATACCCGTTAATCAACGATAAACCCCCCTTACCTGAGTTAATCCGGCAGCTTCCGAGCTCCAAGCTTCTCCTTCCTTCAACCTTCGTTCTTTGGCTTTTTGCCCTTTCTGCCTCTTTTCCCTTTTCACGTGAAATTAACCTTTTTACCAAAAAATGGGATTTTTCTAAATTCCAACTTATATATTATTCCAATAAATAATTATCCCAATAATTATTATTCCAAAATAATAATAAAATAATAATAATCCAAACTTCCAATTATTCAATTAAATTAATAAATAAAATATTAATTTAAATTAAATAATTAGCTTAGTTTAATTGGGGTGTTACATTTTTCACCCTACACTTCATGATCATTTTTCACTAATTTCCCAATTGTAAATGAAGTTTTGGTCAACATAACAATTGACCCTCATGCCAAAAGCTTTCCAACCATTACCCATAAGGCTATGGTTCACTTTTGGAAATACCATTTTCGAAGAGGTAAACAATTTGGTGCATTTTTGGAAACCAAGTGAAATTGCATTGCATGAGCTCAGTACACATAATCTGCACGTCGATTTTGATTTTATTTGGTATCAACTTGCAATTCCAAGTGGAATTGGGCCCTCCATGCGCCTGTACAAGCCCATGCATGGAGGCCCTTTCCATCCATGCAAATGCTTTGATCATGCATATCAGCCACCATCTGCTATAAATAAGTACTCACTGCTTCTCATTTTAACAACCTAAGGGCACCTGTTATGTTGCACGAATCATTCCATAACCATACTCAAAGGAACTCGCTCTTTCTTTCAAAATTTTCAGATCTAAATTTCAATTTCCTTGATTGATTGTTAGATCTACAGTTCCTAAGCATTGCTCACCTTGATCCATAGAATACACTTCAAGCATAAGCATCAAGAGATCGTGCTCTCAAGCTCCTCATTTCAGAGGTTTACATCCAAACTTTTTTTCTTCGAATCTCTTTGTATATAGCTTCTTTCTTGTTGTTGTTGGGTTGTCTGAAGTCCTCTCCATAGAGGCAATCATTTTGTGCTTTGAATTTTTAAATTACATCAAGTTTCAGTTGAACACCACAAAATTCAAGCTCTGATTTCTTTCTCCATGGAAGTCTAGAGTGAAATTGGTTGGTACATGGGTGATGTACATCACCCCAACTTTCATTTGATACCTGGATCGTGGCATTTGGTGGAGTTTTGATCTCTGCAACTTTTGGCCGGTGCCGGAAGTTTGGTTAGAGAAGACGATGGTGTACACCACCGTCTGGTTCCCAGGTTGAATCATGGTCGTGCATTCTTATTTCCAGATTAGATCTGAGCCACTCAATGTTATGACTTAATTAAAGGCTGTATGTGATGCATTGATTGGAGTGCACCTTGGACACGCGCATGTGATCCACATGATTTTCCAGCTCATTTAATCAGCTCCATCCAACGCCTCCTGTTTTTCCATATTTTTTTATTTCTGATTTCATTTTTCATTTTATTTCTTTAATTCCATTTCATTTCAAAAAATCATATCTCCTTCATTATTGGTTCAAAAAATGTGAGACCAATTGTATTTTTCTTCTTTTAATTTCTAGTTTCTAAAAATGATATTTAATATTTTTTATTTTATCATTTGATATTTTTTGTGATTTTTCTCTTTTTTGGTTATTTTTAATTCATTTAAAATAGTTTTTGATATTCAAAAAATACAAAATATTTTCCCAACCTCTTTGAATGATGATGGGTCTATGGAAAATATTCTCATCAATTTATTAATTTATTTGAGATTTATTTGAGATTTTAATTCAATTAGGTTATTTTTATGCATTTTTAATTGATTAAAAATAGTTTCTGACTTCTAAAAATGCTGAAATTTTTTGTCAAACTTTGTTTGACCTTGTTGAACTTAGGATAATTCAATTGGACTTTTCAAAGTTGATTTGAAGTGAATTTGAAGTTTGACCTTTCTTTATTATTTTAATTCAAGTATTATTTTACTTTTGAAAAATACCAAAAATATTTTATTTGTTTCTTGACTCCTAATCTTTATTTTGCTTCTGTTTACTATTGTTTGACCTTGATTTCATCTATCTTTGGTCAATGCTTGTTGATTACTTCATTTCATTTCCATTAATGCACTTTATTATTCATCTTCTTCTTTTTTTTCCTTTTTTTTTACCAATGAGTTAAAGATTGGTGGTTAGCCTTGATGTATGGGAGGTTTAACCTTCCTTGATTCAAATCTAATTCATCTTGATCATGGATCAAGTGAATGGTTTTGCATTAAGGATAGGTTACTTCCTAATCAAGCAAAGAACCTAAATCAATACAAGATCATTTCTCATCTTCTTTTGGCATGGCAAGTTGTAGGAGCTTGATTCACTAATCAAGATCTCTAACTTGTGTTGTTGCCTACATTTTATTGACCGACCTCAGATACTTGTGACTTCTACATAAGTCCAATTATGATTGCTTAATATAGCGCTAAATTGCCTTATGGAACACTAACTCTAACACTAACCATTAACCATTAACATTTTATTCTTGCACTTTACATTTATGCAATTTACTATTCTTGTACATATTATTCATTTGCTTTCGCCCTTTGCTCATTTGAGCACATGTTTATGTTAATGAAATTTGCCTTTTGCTCACTTGAGCACATAATTGTATATATTATTGTGCTTGTGCTTTTGTTTTGATTGTTGTGGACCAAATGCAAAAATGGATAAAAATGACTTAGATTCTAGGACATTCCCTATGCAAAAATGGAGTAAAAAGGCCTTAATGTTGAAGATGGATTAGAAAACAAAATCTCTAAACTCACTCTTGCCCATTCTTGGTTTGCTTCATAGAACTTTTTGATGTGTGTGCTTTTGTGCTAGGGATTCCTACTGGAGCCAAATTGAAGAACCATTGCCATGTGCATCTAAAGTGAGAGATACAAGAGCCATTGGAAGAATCCTAAGAGCATTGCTTGATTGATTGATGGCTTGAGTACACTCATTTGCTTGCTTATTCCAGAGGATGGGGAGCTACTTGGATCATCAATATGATCTCAAGAAGGGAACTCCATGTGTGGTCTTATTTCTTCTCCTTCATCTCTTGTCTGCTTAGGACTTAGCCATTCTTCTTCTTCCCTCCACTCTAACCCAAGCCAAAAACGTTTTGTGCAAACATCAACACTTGTCTTCAAACATTAGAAACCTAAGCATCATGCTTTTTATTTTCAAACTTTCTTTTCATAACACTTATTTTGAATTGAATCTTTAAGTCAACTTTGACCATATTTTGTAAATACTTCTCATTGTTAAATATAACTCATTCAAATTCTTTTGTGGTTTCAATGGCCACTTTCTTATCAAAACTTTTCATAACCTTTAGCTATTAGGTTTGAGTTATCCTTGAGGTAGATATAATACTCACCTATATCCTTAGTGATGGACAATGAGTCTTCCATGCTTATTATAGGGTTAACCCCTCACTAGCATGTTGAAGCTATCCTCACAAGGTGGATTTGTGGTTTTAGGTTGAGTTTTCTCCCTTGGATAACAAAATACCTTAAGGCTTTTGGACCAATCAATTCACCAACTTGTTTTGAGATTTTTACCCCGAACTACGAGGTTTTGATCCTAATCTTTTCTAAGATGGTACGTAGGCAATGGGTTTATCCATTCAAACACAAAATTGTAAATAATTTGTACATTATTCTCTCATCTCCCCAATCATGTTTGCACAAACAAATTTTTCACAAAATACCAACCTTACAACAATTGTGAAAAGGGCTCCCTAGGAGTACCTACAATGTTTTGGGTGCTTAAAACCTTCCCATTGCATAACCAACCCGCTTACCCCAATCTTTGACATTTTTATTAGTTTTTGATTCGATAAAACTTCTCGGTTTTTGTTCACTTTCTAACCTTTCCTTTGGATAAATAGAAGTGCGGTGGCGACTCGACTTGTATGGTTTACTTTTGATTTAGTCAATAAATCTAAAGGTAACGAATACCCCGCTACACTTTGTGATCGTTTTGTCAGTATAATCATTATATATACATATACTTATACATATACATATACACCCATATAACTCCATTACTGCATTATTACATCTTGTGATTTTTTTCCTCTACTGTGGTGGTACTTTATCCTCATACAGGTTTGGTGTGTATGTCTTCCTTCAATCATAGAGTGTCAGTCCCCTAAGCAGAAAGACTTTAAACTTTCCCCACTGAGCTATTTCCTGGTGGATGTTTGTTATTACAGTTTCCTC
The DNA here is from genome assembly GCF_024323335.1 of Lathyrus oleraceus. Classification (NCBI taxonomy): domain Eukaryota; kingdom Viridiplantae; phylum Streptophyta; class Magnoliopsida; order Fabales; family Fabaceae; genus Lathyrus; species Lathyrus oleraceus. The sequence goes on from NC_066580.1 coordinate 217,210,264, forward strand.
CCCAGTTGATTATATGGATGGAACCACTCCCTTTGAGTTAAGTCCTCATTGGGTGGAGTCTTGATTGACCGTTTCTTTCTAGATCTTACCTAGATAGATTTTTTGGTCCCCTGAGAGTTCATTACCCAATAACTAGTCATATTCTTCTTAGTCGGCAGTTTTGTTACTTCTCGCCCAATACTCGGAAAAAGTAACCCTTTTCTCCCCAGCAGATTCACTTTTCACGTTTCTCCAAGAAATATATCCTTGATATGTTCATCCTAACCGATGACGGATATTTTCTTCCCCTGCTCTGAGTCTATCCTTTATATCTTCATCCTAACCGGTGACATATATTCTCTTTTTGGTATTCTACCCAGTAAAAAGGTAGTTGTAATCCCTATTTTTTTCCAGGGAGTTAATCCTTGATATGTTCATCCTAACCGGTGACGCGTTTCCTTCTCTTTGTGGTCTTCTACCCAGTAACCGGTAGTTGTAAATCCTTCTTTTCTCCCCTTTGCAAAGTTTATCCTTGATATGTTCACTCTAATTAGTGACGGATATTCTTTTGTGGTTTTCTATCCAGTAACTGATAAATATAATTCCTATTCTTCCTCCCTGAGTCTATCCTTGATATGTTCATCCTAACCAGTAACGGATATTCTCTTTTTGGTATTTTATCCAGCATTCGATAGATGTAATTTCCTACCTTTTGTTCAAGTGGTTTACCCTTGATATGTTCATCTTAACCGATGACGGGTATCCTCCTTAACATCCCCATGCAAGTATATCCTTGATATGTTCATCTTAACTGATTACGGATTTTCTTTCCTCTGAGTCTATCCTTTATATGTACACTCTAACCAGTGACAAATATTCTCTACTTGTGGTCTTCTGCCCAGTAAACAGTAGTTGTAAATCCTATTTTCAGCTTTTCCCCGACAAGTCTATTATTACCCAGTAATCGGTAATAAATACACCTCCTGGCGGCGCTCAACGAGTCATCCTTGATATGTTTACCCTAACCGGTAACGGATGTCCTCCCTGTCAGATTTTGTTATCCCCGTACCCAGTAACCGATAGTGGATAATATATTTCGGCTCCTCTTGTGTTGAAGATCTTTTCTTCCCCAATCGAGTTTGAGTGCGTATTTCCTTAGTGAAATCTTTGTTCCTGCCTGGTTCGAGTATTTAAGTTTTGTTCTGATCTACCCGTTTTCCCTGCAGATGTTCCTTCTATTCCCCGACTGAGTCTTTCCATTGATTTATTTTCATGGAATCCCTCGAGTCCCCTGGAAATCTGTTAAGTCGTAATCTGGCCTACGCACAACCTTTTTATCCCCTCAGAGTCTCTGTTTTCCCCAGTGAGCTTTTTCCTTATGGAATATATAATGCTCCTGAGGACTTTCAGTCTCTCCGGATTCTTTTCCTTTGAGGCAACATTTCCCCACAGAGGATTATTTTTAACATTCATATCATATGCATCATGAGGTCTTTTAGGGACCAAAATTTGTTTCTATATTGTTATTTAAGCCCGTTCTACTGAGTCGAAACGAATATTTTAACCTTCATCTCTATTGGTTCTTGTGTTGGCAGCAATTTTGGTAAAACCTAGAGTATTCACAAGTTGTCACATGTGTTGTCTTGACATAAGATAACCTGTACCTGCAGAATGTTTAAAATGTGATTATGCAGGATTTTACTAAGATGTCAAACCTGATGTCATGACATCTATATACAGAACATTCAGTCTGAATGTTATGTATTATGTGATTGCGTTTTTAATGCCAATATGTGTATGATTGATGAGATGATTGAACACGCTATTAATCAGTAATTACAACTAGATTGACTTATTTTCCAAAGAGATATAATCAACTGTCATGAGAAGATATGAATGGAAAATAGTTTTAGGGTTTTATGATGTCCAAGCCCAACCAGTTGCTTCTATAAAAAGGACATGGAAAACCTGATTTGATACACAAGAAATAACAAACGAAATATTGAGAGAGAATAAGGGTTTTAGTCTTGTGTGGTCGTGTGAATTATAAGCCATTCAATTCATCCATAGATGATTGAATTGGTCTGATTTTTGAGTTGTAATTTGTCCACTCTAAGCTTTGAAGCATGAGTGTGTGTTTACTTGATTGAAGCTTTTAAGTAAGATCAAGTATGTGTCTTTGAAGAGTGTCTTCTTTTCATTGTAATTCTTGTTTTATATCACTGCTGTGATTGAGGGGGAGTGAGTAGGATCTCATATCTAAGAGTTCTTAGGTAGAAGTCACACAGGTAGAGATTATGTGAAAAGACTGTAACTTGAAGTTGTTTACTGAGAGTCTTTAAACTGATTCTGTTTAGTGGATTTCCTTCCTGGCTTGGTAACCCCCAGACGTTGGTGAGTTTGCACCGAACTGGGTTAACAATTGCTTGTGTCTCTTGCATTATTGTTCTTTATCTTTTATCCTGTTTGTATTATTCAGATATTAGTGTCGTGACATTACCTTCAACATCTCATATCTGATACCAGAATTTCAATTGGTATCAGAGCAGGCATCCTGCTCTGGTTCTGGGTGAGATTTAGGGACGTTACTTTCTGGTACTATGGAGAGGGATGGAGGATCTGTTCACAGACCACCTATTCTGGATGGATCCAACTATGACTACTGGAAACCTCGAATGGTGGGCTTCCTAAGATCTTTGGATAATAAGGCTTGGAAGGTTGTTTTAACAGGCTGGGAACATCAAGTTATCACTAAGGATGGAGAAACTACAACTGATAAGAAGGCTGAGGAATAATGGACCAAGGAGGAGGATGATCTAGCCCTTGGGAACTCTAATGCATTGAATTCTATATTAAATGGAGTAGATAAGAATATCTTTAGATTGGTAAACAACTGTGAGGTGGCTAAAGATGCTTGGAACATTATCAAAACCACTCATGAAGGCACCTCTAGAGTAAAGATGTCTAGACTACACCTGCTCTCTACCAAGTTTGAAAATTTAAGGATGAAAGAAGATGGAAATATTCATGAGTTTCATATGAATATCCTTGAAATTGCTAATGCCTCAGGTGCCCTGGGTGAGAAGATGGCAGATGAAAAACTAGTGAGAAAAATACTCAGGTCACTCCCTAAGAGATTTTCCATGAAAGTGACAGCCATAGAAAAGTCTCAAGATATTTCCAATATGAGAGTTGATGAGCTAATTGGATCCCTCCAAACATTTGAGATGGGAATGGTGATGGATCTTAAAAGAAAGTCAAAAAGCATAGCCTTCATGTTAAACACTGAGGAGAAAGAGGAAGAAAGTGGTCAAGATATTGATGAAGATCTGGAAAATGATGTAGCATTAATGGGAAGACGGTTCAACAGAATTCTCAAAAATATGGATGTAAGGTCTAAGGCTAATGTCAAGAACATCTCATCTGACATCAGTAAATCCAATAATGCTGGAAGAAGAACAAGATCAGATGAAAAGTCCAAAGAAGGAAAAGGAGTTCAGTGCCAAGAATGTGATGGGTATGGACACATTAGAACTGAATGTGGGACCTACCTCAAGAAACAGACTAGGAGTTTTGTTGCTACCTGGTCTGATGAAACTGAAACAGAAGAGTCTGCAAATCTTGTGACTGCCTTGACTGGAAGATGGGGTTCTGATGAAGACTCGAGTGATGATGAAGTGACCTTTGAAGAGTTAGTTACTACTTACAGAAAGTTGAATCACAGGAGTGAAGAAGTGTGTCAACAAGTTGAAAGTCAGAAGAAAGTGATAGTGCAACTGGAGAATGAGAAGGCAGAACATTTGGAAACCATCTCTAAGTTGAAGACTAAAGCAATATTCTTGAATTCTAAACTGGATGAGATGACCAAGTATGTAAGAATGCTAAATAATGGATCTGACACCTAAGACAAAATTCTCCAGACTGGACAAATGACAGGAGACAAGTATGGCATTGGGTTCAATGAATCTAAACCTTAGTGCAGCCACACTGGTAGCAAACCAAAGTCCAAACCTAAGTGCAGTCACACTGGTAGCAAACCAGAGATGTCACAACATCATAAAGGAAGACAGCAGAAAGGGAAACATCAAAGATGGAGATGTCATTACTGTGGAAAATTTGGCCACATAAAACCATTCTGCTATAAGTTGTATGGCTATCCTAGTCCTTCTCATCATCAACCTAAACCCAAACATCACAGACCTGTCAACAAAAAACAATGGGTTCCTAGGACGGATGTTACAAGTCTGATAGCTCACACTTCCTTCAGAGTTTCAGCCAAAGAAGATTGGTATTTTGACAGTGGGTGCTCCAGACACATGACTGGAAACAAAAACCTGCTAACTGGCCTTCATCCTCATGCCACCAGTTATGTAACCTTTGGTGATGGAGCAAAGGGTGAAATCAAGGGAATTGGTAAGCTTAACTGCCCTGGAGTTCCTAATCTTGACAATGTCCTACTTGTTAAGGGACTGACTACAAACCTAATAAGCATCAGTCAACTATGTGACCAAGGTCTAACTATAAACTTCACTAAAACTGAATGTCTGATTACTAATAAAGAAAATGAAATGATCATGAAAGGAGTCAGGTCTAAGGACAAATGCTACATGTGGAGTTCTCAAGAAACTGGTTATGCTTCAATGTGTACTCTGGCTAAAGAAGAAGAAGTGAAGATATGGCATCAAAGATTGGGCCATCTGTATCTTAAAGGAATGAATATGATTATATCTGTTGAAGCTGTTAGAGGAATTCCCAACTTGAAGATTGATGAAGGAAGAGTCTGTGGGGAATGTCAGATTGGAAAGCAGACAAAGATGTCACATCAGAAGCTCAGACATGACACCACTTCTAGAGTGCTGGAACTTCTCCATATGGATCTGATGGGACCCATGCAGGTAGAAAGTCTTGGTGGGAAGAAGTATGCTTATGTAGTGGGGGATGACTTCTCCAGATACACCTGGGTCAATTTTATAAGAGAAAAATCTGATGTATTTGAAGTCTTCAAAGATCTTTGTCTCAGACTTCAAAGAGAAAAAGAAAGTCAAGTTATCAAAATCAGAAGTGATCATGGGAAGGAATTTGAGAACAACAAATTTGCTGAATTATGTTCATCAGAAGGAATTAGTCATGAGTTCTCATCGCCCATTACTCCCCAGTAAAATGGTGTGGTAGAAAGGAAAAATAAAACTCTTCAAGCATCAGCCAGAGCTATGATTCATGCTAAGAAATTGTCCTACCAGTTTTGGGATGAGGCTATGAACACAGCCTGCTATGTTCACAACAGAGTAACCTTGAAGAAGGGGACTCCTACTACCTTATATGAAGTCTGGAAAGGGAGAAGACCTACAGTCAAGTACTTCCATGTGTTTGGTAGTAAATGATATATCTTGACTGATCATGAACAAAGAAGGAAGATGGATCCCAAAAGTGATGAAGGAATATTTCCGGGCTACTCAACAAATAACAGAGCATATAGAGTATTTAATTCCTGAACAAAAGTAATGATGGAATCTATCAATGTTGTGGTTGATGATCAATAGACTAATGTCACAGACGATTTTGAGACATCTCTAAATGATCCCCCAACTGATTTCTTAGACAAAAATAATGAGAGTGAACCTCCTTAAGCTGAACCTGAAGATGACAAAATCAGCAAGGGACCCTCCATCAGAATTCAGAAGGATCATCCCAAAGATCTCATTATAGGAGATCCAAATAAAGGGGTCACAACTAGATCAAGGGAAGTGATCTCACATGGCTGCTTTGTGTCCAAGATTGAGCCTAGGAATGCCAAGGAAGCCTTAACCGATGAGTTCTGGATCAATGCCATGTAGGAGGAGTTAAGTCAATTCAAGAGGAATGAAGTATGGGAACTGGTTCCAAGACCTAAAGGAATAAATGTCATAGGAACAAAGTGGGTGTATAAGAATAAATCTGATGAACAAAGGGTGGTTAATAAAACTAAAACAAGATTAGTAGCACAAGGATATACTCAAGTTGAAGGAGTTGATTTTGATGAAACATTTTCCCCTGTAGCTCGCCTTGAGTCCATTAGACTATTGCTTGGAGTGGCATGTATACTGAAGTTCAAACTGTTCCAAATGGATGTAAAAAGTGCCTTCTTGAATGGCTATTTAAATAAGGAAGTATATGTTGAACAACCTAAAGGATTCACAGATCCAAATCTTCCTAAGCATGTGTACAAGTTGAGGAAAGCCCTCTATGGTTTGAAACAAGCTCCTAGGGCTTGGTATAATAGACTCACAGTGTTGCTCACTAATAATGGATACAGGAAGGGAGGTATTAACAAGACCCTATTTATTAAGAATGAGGGAGGAAAACTCATGGTGGCTCAAATATATGTGGATGATATTGTGTTTGGTGTGATGTCAGATCAGATGGTCGAACATTTTGTTAAACAAATGCAGTCAGAATTTGAGATGAGCCTTGTTGGAGAGATGACCTATTTTCTTGGGCTACAAGTCAAGTAGATGGAAGATTCTATCTTTCTATCTCAAAGCAAGTATGCCAAAAACATTGTTAAGAAGTTTGGCATGGAGAATGAAAGTCATAAAAGGACACCTGCTCCTACACATCTGAAAGTCTCCAAAGATGAAAATGGTGTTAGTGTAGATCAAAGTCTATACAGAAGCATGATAGGAAGTCTGCTGTATCTCACAGCAAGCAGGCCTGACATTGCATTTGCTGTAGGTGTTTGTGTTATATATCAAGTTGAACCAAAAGTCAGTCACATAAACCAAGTGAAGAGGATATTGAAATATGTCAATGGGACCAGTAACTATGGGATCTTATATACTCATGGATCTGGATCTATGTTGACTGGATATTGTGATCTTGACTGGGCTGGAAGTGCTGATAATAGAAAAAGCACATCAGGAGGATGTTTCTTCTTGGGGAACAATTTAATATCTTGGTTTAGTAAGAAACAAAATTGTGTGTCCTTATCCACTGCTGAAGTTGAATACATAGCAACTGGGAGTAGTTGTTCTCAACTGGTTTGGATGAAACAAATGGTGACTGAATATAATGTCACACAAGATGTCATGACATTGTACTGTGACAACCTGAGTGCTATAAATATTTCTAAGAATCCTATTCAGCACAGCAGGACAAAGCACATTGATATTCGTCATCACTTTATTAGAGAACTAGTGGAAGAGAAAATCATAGCACCAGAGCATGTTACTACTGAAATGCAATTAGCTGACATATTTAGAAAGGCTTTGGATGCTAATCAATTTGAATGTTTAAGAGGGAAATTAGGGATTTGTATCCATGAGAATTTATAGCAATTAATTTGGAATGGAAAAGGTAATAAAAATATTGTCTGCCCACTTAAAAGAAAGTGTCCCATTTATGGTAAATTATTACCTAGTATTGGAACTACCATCTATAGCATTTCCACACGCAACCTCATCTCAACCACTTCCATCTTCATCAAACTGTATCAACCATCTCTGCTAGGGCAACAAAAATTCTTTCACAAGCTCAACAAGATGTCACAACATCCTTCATCTTGTGGTTCTAAACATGCGCACAAAGCAAGAACACCCTCCATGGATTTTCTATGTGAAGACGTTTTGGAAGTGATACCCTTATCAGTCATCCCAGGCGACGCCCTTGGTCCATCCTCCACTGCAGGGCATACTCAAGGTAATAACTCTGATAACCCTACCTCTAAAGATGAAATGCATCATATTGATCGTGTCATTAGAAATTTGGTCACGAGGATCCTAAATGAAGGACACTCAGTCAAGGGAGTTTCGACTCCTCTATCTATAAGGGACCTCTCACCTGAGGTGAAGCCAAGTAGTGTAAAGAGAATGAACACCAGGAAAGGCAGGTATGTGGCTGAGATGATGACAGCCAGAACTAGTAAGAAGGCTACTGCTGTAGGCCCTTCAAAGTCACGGAGTAAAGTGGAGGTCAAGAAGAGAAAGGTAAGAGAAAGTTCTGATTTAGAGGATGATGTTGAAGACGATGTCCTAGACATCTCTCCTGTCAAAAAGCAAACTGTTAGAAAAAACCCCGCCAAGGTTGCTGCTGTGCATTTGGATAACATTTCCTTCCATCTGGAAGATGGTGCAGCCAAGTGGAAATTTGTAATAGAGAGGAGAGTTGTTGTGGAAAGAGAACTGGGGAAGGATGTTGTGGAAGTTAAGGAAGTTATGGATTTGATCAAGTTTGTTGGTTTAATGAAAACAGTTTGTGGGTTACCCCAATGTTTTGAAGGTCTTGTTAAGGAGTTTGTGGTGAACATCCCTGAGGACATTGCTGACAAGAACAACAAAGAGTTTTATAAGGTGTTTGTTAGAGTAAGGTGTGTAAGGTTCTCTCCTACTGTGATCAATAAGTTCCCAGGAAGAGGAACAGAAGGCGCTATTGAATTGGAGTCCACAGACAATGAAGTCTGTAGGAAAATCACTGTTGGACAGGTCAAGGAATGGCCAAGCAAAAAGCATATCTCTGCTGGCAAATTAACTGTGAAATATGTAATCTTGCATAAGATAGGGACAGCCAACTGGGTACCAACAAACCACATCTCAACATTCTCTAATGCTCTTGGAAGGATCATATTTGCAATTGGAACCAAGCTTAATTTTGATTATGGAAGGTTCATGTTAGAACAAATTGTCAAACATGATTCCACAAATGGAGTGAAGCTGCCAATTGCTTTTCCCTCAATAATTTATGGGATAATCCTAAACCAGCAACCTGGGATTTTGAGCACCATTGATATCCCTAGTAGAAGAAAACCTCCATTGTCAGTTCGTTACAAGTTATTTGAAGGCAGACATGTCAATGACATTATCATGACATCTGCGATCAAGAAGCCAACCTCTCAAGGTGGCCTGATTACTGAACTGAAAGAGACCTGTAAGGAATTGGAGACTGGGATAAGGGTGGATAAGGCTAGGAAAGAAGCTTTAGAGGTTTTAATTAATAGCTTGGAGCAAGGAGATATGGATAATGTTGGTGAAGCCAAGGAAACAGATGCCCGCACCTTAAGTGAGAGGTCTGAATCTCAAGATAAATCTAGTGGCAGTTTTGGGTCTGAAGATGGTCCCCCGGTTGTAATGATGTGTTATTCTTGATGCTTGGATGTTTGATGTTTGATGTTTTTTTTGGCAGTCTTGTATTGATGCCATGATGTAATTTTTGGGTTCTGTGTGATTTCTCTAGATTTCTTTTTATCTCAGCTTTTATAGTTGTGTATAATTATGGTTCTGTAACACCTGACATTATGTTATAACATTCTATATGTTTTAACATTCTTTGTGACATTCTTTGTTGGACTAATTGACATTTATTCTGTCTAATGGTCACTTTGGTCTATTTTGACTAAAAAGGGGGAGAAGTTAATATGTGGAGAGCTGCAGTTAATATATGGAGAGCTGCAGTTAATATGTGTTGAAGTAGCTAGGCTAAACAGGTGACAACTGATGTTAACAGAAGGATATTCTGTGTTGTACAGGTGATGTTGAAGGAGATGTCAGATGGGGTATGTTGTACATGTGTTGTTGAAGGAGATGTCAGATGGGGTGTGTTGTACAGGTGTTGCTGAAGGAGATGTCTATGTTGAACAAACTTAGGGGGAGAAGAAGCACATATGTGTAATGTGTGTTTACTAGTTGCTATTATAGCTAGTAAATGTGTGGTTTATTACTTCTGTTGCTGCTTAACTCCTGATATGTTTTTGTACTCTTGTGAACAAATAGACTGATATATGTTTTAGCCAAAATTTTCCAAAGGGGGAGTTTGTTGGTTCTTGTGTTGGCAGCAATTTCGGTAAAACCTAGAGTGTTCACAAGTTGTCACATGTGTTGTCTTGACATAAGATAACTTGTACCTGCAAAATGTTTAAAATGTGATTATGCAGGATTTTACTGAGATGTCAGACCCGATGTCATGACATCTATATACAGAACATTCAGCCTAAATGTTATGTATTATGTGATTGCGCTTTTAATACCAATCTGTGTATGATTGATGAGATGATTGAACACGCTATCAATCAGTAATTACAACTAGATTGACTTATTTTCCAAAGAGATATAATCAACTGTCATGAGAAGATATGAATGGAAAATAGTTTTAGGGTTTTATGATGTCCAAGCCCAGCCAGTTGCTTCTATAAAAAGGACATGGAAAACCTAATTTGATACACAAGAAATAACGAACGAAATATTGAGAGAGAATAAGGGTTGTAGTCTTATGTGGTCGTGTGAATTGTAAGCCATTCAATTCATCCATAGATGATTGAATTGGTCTGATTTTTGAGTTGTAATTTGTCCACTCCAAGCTTTGAAGCATGAATGTGTGTTTACTTGATTGAAGCTTTTAAGTAAGATCAAGTATGTGTCTTTGAAGAGTGTCTTCTTTTCATTGTAATTCTTGTTTTATATCATTGTTATGATTGAGGGGGAGTGAGTAGGATCTCATATCTAAGAGTTCTTAGGTAGAAGTCACACAGGTAGAGATTAGGTGAAAAGACTGTAACTTGAAGTTGTTTACTGAGAGTCTTTGAACTGATTCTGTTTAGTGGATTTCCTTCCTGGCTTGGTAGCCCCCAGACGTAGATGAGTTTGCACCGAACTGGGTTAACAATTGCTTGTGTCTCTTGCATTATTGTTCTTTATCTTTTCTCCTGTTTGTATTGTTCAAATATTAGTGTCGTGACATTACCTTCGACATCTCATATCGTATACTAAAATTTAAATCTCCTCAGTTAGAATGTCCTTAAATAGGGGCAACTGTAAGACCCCAATTTTGACCATAAGACCCCTCATGTTATCTCATCATATGCATTAGCATTGGGATCACACCTTGGCATCCTCCTTCCCCCTCATTCATTAGGTTTGATTGGGAGAGATCACCAAGCACCATTTGATTGTATCATACTTTGTATTCTATCATCTTTACTAACGAAAATACCAAAAATATGTCTTTGCATTTGTCTAACTCTTTTGTAGGTAAGGCACATGATCACCTTTGCTCCATCAAGCTCATATCTATGGTTTAAGACCCTCATGGCTAAGAGCTCAATCAAGAATTGGTCTATAATGGCTATAGACATCATATATGGATCCCCATGAGCATCACATGTTATTTTGGTCAAGAAATCCTAATTCATCTGGGTATATTGTGTAACTTCTTCACCAAGCTTCTTCAACATTTGATCAAATACTTCAAAGGATTCTTGAAATTTCATCATCTTATGCATATATGACCTCCTATGACTCCCAAAAGTCAAGAGGATGGCAAGTTAGCAAGTTGGTTCATGGTAGTTAAATAGAGGATTTCATCTGATCAAAATTGGGGACCTTTAGACCCTATCTACTAAAATGTTTATCATATAAAAATGTTTCTAAGAGAAAATTTACTCTAATGACATCCCAAACAACTTTAATGTTGAGGTCTAGAGCTCGTTTTTCTTGGAAAGTCATTTTTTATGTTGAAAGATTATAGGTCATTTTGTCTAAACCCTAATTTGGAGTTCAACTTCCCAAGGCCATAACTTGCTCAATTTTTATGAGATGAAATATTTCCAAGTTGCATAATCCAATTAAATGTGTCTAGTAGAACTTTTATGTTTGGAGGAAGAGCTAATTCAACTTTTATGATCATGTGATATGAGGATACATTATAGGTCATTTTGGACCAATACCATTGAACAAGTGATTTTCCTCAACTTCCAAAATGTAAAACTCATTCATTTTAAATCCAAATGAGGTCAAATTTGTGACCATTTTGGAAGTCTTTGAAATAGCTACAACTTTGATGAATACACGTTTCTCATTTGAAGCTCACACAAAAAGTTAACCAAGATGGAATAAGTGAACATATGGCTTGACACTTAGAAAAGTTTTTGATATGTTAAAATTTCCTAACTTCCACTTCAAAATTCACCATGATACAAGTTTTCAAATGGAAAGGTGTTCAACATAAGAGTTGTTCCTATTGATCTAACATTTCCAAAGAGTCCAATTTCATCCATTTTGGACAATATTAGGATAGTCTGCGCATGGCTTGAACATGGCATCATCATTTGGCAAAATGAAAACTTCAAACAACTATACACATTTGCCTTGCATTCCAAGGTGAGTTCAGACTCATTCACACTTGATTATGGACCTAAAGGAGTGACTTCATGGGCCTGTACACGCCGATGCAAGCATGCATCATCCATTGCCAAATTTGGAAGTTCAGTTTGAAGGTGCAAATAACAGGTGATTTAGCTATAAATAGAAGCCTCTAGGTTCAGAATTAGGGATCCCTTCGGGCCAACTTTGCTCCAAGATCCGAAACCCTTCCATTTGAGAGGATAACCCTGAGAATTTTCTTTGAAAGTTGAGTTTGAATCTCACTGTTTTGAGATTCAAAACTCCAGGGATCCATGGCCTTTGGTTGATTCTAATCTACTTTTGCAAGCTTCCTGAGTGAGATCAAGCAAGAATCAAAGCAAGAGCAATCAAATTCTGACCTGCATTGAAGGTATTTTCCAAAAAAAATCATCTCTTCGATTCTCACTCAATTCTCCATAATTCTCGTGGTTCCTTGGTTGTCTAAAGTCCTACCAATGTAGGCAAGAAGATTGAGTACTTTGAGGTCAAATTTCAACTTAGATCATACACCTCAAATTTGAACTCCATGTATCTCTCAATATACTTGGAGTTAGGATAAATTGAGGTCAGATTCATGCTCAGTGCCACTTTTACTTCAAAATCATGTCCTTCTCTTTTATTTTAGTGATGGTTATGACTGGACCAGTCCGACGAGGCTCGCCTGAGAAGGTGACCGGAGGTTTGCTCTGGTGGTGAGTTGGCAAGGTCCAGAGCCACATGATTTATTGAAATTGTTTTAATCCCGAGCGTTGGTTTTGATTACCACTTATGTGGCGCGCTGACTCAACTCTATCATGGAACGCGTGTTTGTGGCCAATTGATCTGCCACCTCAATTAATGAGGGAGATCAAGTGGTCCACGTTTTTTATGATTATTTGATTTTCATTTTATTTGTGGTATTTTCATTAATTTATATTAATTTTAATATTGATCCAAAAAATATGAGTTCCAACAAAAAAATTTAAATAAATTCCTCTTTTATTTTCTGAATTAAAATTATTTTTTGGATCATTATTAATATTTTTCATGATTTAATTAATTTTATGAATATTTTTAATTGTTTAAAAATAGTTTTAAGTTTCCAAAAATGATGAAATGTTTTCTCCAAGGTCCTTTGACCTTGTTAGACTTATGATAAATCTCATGGCTATTTCTTTGGTGTTTTGATGAGGTTTTAGGAAATTGACCAGCCGTAATTTAATTTAATGCATATTTTAATTATTTTTAATTGATTAATTGCAAATAAATTGTGTTGAGCCATTTTATTTGACTTGTTGAGTTTGACTTGTGTTGTTGGGCCTTGGTCAAGGTTGATTTGACTTTGTTAGATTAAGATCATTGGATTTAGGGGATTGATGAAATGTATATTTCATCTCGCAAAATGAATGAATGATCTTAGTTTGGTAAAAGTCATCCTTTGACCAATTTGTGTTGATTCCATTTCCCCTCCCTCTTCGTCTCATTCCTCTTCTTTATTCATTCATGTCATGGACCTATGATATCTCAATATCCTAAGGCTATTGGGTCCACCCTTTTGCATATTCTGTTTGTGTGTGGTATGTCTCATGAGCATAGTCCATCATACTATGTCTCTAACATGCATTAACACCAAAATTCTATTGCCCGTTTTCAAATAGTTATGACTTCTACATAAGTCCAATTACGATTGCTTAACATAGTGCTAAATTTGTGACACAAAAAGGCATAGCATTCTAGTAAGTGAGATTGTAAGTTTCTTTCATGGTATTGTGTGGAAACTTGGCCTTTTTTCCTTCCTTTGGAAGATGTCTTGGTTCAAGGATCCATGCTTGTGGCAAGTGGGTTGAGTGTTCTCCAGAGAATGACTTAAACAAAACAAAGCAAAAGCAACACTAACTTCTAATTAACTAACAACTAACATTTAATTTCAAGCCATTTACTTTTATGCACTTTAAATTTTGAGCTTTTATTCATTTGCCATTATTCATACCATTCAATTTGTTTATATGAATGCCATTTTTAATTTTCCCACTTGGGCCATAATTTGTAATATTTTGTGTTTGTATATACTTGTTTGTTTGTATGGTCTTTTGACCTTAATGTACATAATAAGAACAAAAACCCTAAAAAACATGTTATGTGGAATATTGGTTTGATCTGAGACTATTAGACTTAGAGTTTAGGCAACGCTCCCTATGCAAAAGACTTGGCCAATGCCAACTTTTATGAAACCAAGTGCTTGTGAAGTGAGCATTCATCTGATACAATATGGGAGATCCATCTGAGTTCATCTGCAACATGATCATATTTGAAGTTGTTACTTTGAACCTGTGTCTAATGCCATCTTTGAAGTCATCTGATACATGGGACTTTGGAAGAAGATCATGGAGTTGCTAAGCTTGGATGTGGCTATCTTTATTTGATGCCTTGCTCTTCATCTTGCTATTTGTGTATTGATATTGCTTGATTCCAAAGTCCAAGGGATGTTTGGGTTTCTATACGACATTCTTGTCTATTGGATTGCATCCCATTGGTCAGATCTTTTCAACTCTTAACTTTTAAATTTGTGCTTAGGATTAGTCTCTTCATCTCCTCCCCATTTCTTTAATTTCAAATCTCTCCCATCTTTCAAAATCTTATTTGTTTGTGATTTCTAAACTTAGACCATATTGCAAATTAGAAACTTTGTCCTTATGCCATTGAACTTTTAAAACTCTTTTCTTAATCAAATTTGTAAATGAAATTAATCATACTTGACCTAAAACTTCAAAATACAAAAATATTTAACACTCATTCAAACGTTTTGAGGCCTTTTATGCCTTTGTTAAACTTAAATTTTGTTAAAAGCAATGCATCCACTTTGAAATTGTTACCACGAACTACAAGGTTTTGATCCCTCATTTTTATGTTGGTTCATAGGCACAAGTCTGAAGGTCTTGTCAAACATAAAAATATAATTAATGAATTCTTTTCTCATCCCTCCACTCTATTTATTGCAAACATCATTTGTATAAAAACACATATGCACACAAAAAAGGGCTCCCTAGGAGTACCTAGGACACTTTGGGTGCTAACACCTTCCCTCTGTGTAACCAACCCCATTACCTGTAAACTCTGGCATTTTATTAGTTTCGATTTGAAAACTTCTTATATTTTGAATTTTGTTCGTACTTTACATTTTTCCCTTGGAAATAATAAAAGCGCGGTGGCGACTCTAGTTTTGTTGACGTCTAGCTTATCCATAGCTTGATGGTCATGAATTTACGCTACAGTAAAACCATTATCGACAATGGATCGAACTTGAATAATAATATGGTTGAAGCTCTTTCCAAAGACTTCTAGTTTGCACATCATAATTCTTCTCCCTACATATCTAAGATGAATGGGGTTGTTGAAGTTTCGAATAAGAACATCAAGAAGATCATTCAGAAGATGGTTGTGACCTACAAGGATTGGCATGAGATACTCCCGTTTGCTTTGCATGGGTACTATACATCCATCCGCACTTCAACAGGGGCAATCCTTTTTTCACTTGTTTATGGCATGGAAGTTGTGCTCCAAGTAGAGGTTGAGATCTCATTATTACGTGTTTTGATGGAAGCAAAGTTGACTGAAGTTGAATGATGCCAAACCAGATATGATCAATTGAATCTGATTGAAGAGAAAAGGTTGACTGCCATGTGCCATGGTCAGTTATATCAGCAGAGAATGAAGAAATCATTTGATAAGAAGTTCATGCCTCGTGTGTTCAGAGAAGATGACCTTGTGCTCAAGAAGATTTTATCTTCCAAACCAGATGCTAGGGGCGAATGGACTCCTAATTATGAAGGCCCATATGTTGTTAAGAGAGCCTTTTCAAGAGGTGCTTTGATTCTTACAACTATGGATGGGTAAGAGTTCACGCGTCTTGTGAATGCTGATGCAGTCAAGAAATACTTCACCTAAAAAAGGAAAAGAACAGCTCGCTAAGTTGAAAAGCCGAAAGGGCGACTTAGGCAAAAATGAGTGTCTCGGTGGATTGAAAACTCGAAAGAGAGATCCAAGCAAAAATTAGAGACATAAAATAGAAAGTTTATCCTGATAGTTTGAGTACCCCGCCTTGGGGAAATTTATGCAAAGATAGGGATCGTGGCAAGTAACTGCATTCGGTTGATCTCTAGTCTTGAGCAAGTCAGTCAACTCGGATTCACGATTTTCAACCAAAGCCAAGAGCACAGTGGATATTGAAGTTGGTAGAAGGATTCGTGATAATTGTATTCAATGTAGCCCTTTTCCATGTAAATTACCATTTTTCAACTTTTGTAAAGATCTATGGATTCTTGTCATTTACAGACTACCATTCTATTAAATAAAGTTAAGCTTTTTATCCAATTGTTTCTACTCTTATTTATTTTTCAACTAAATAGAATTAAATTTTTATGATGATAATTTTGAAATATTTAAAAATAAAACCCATTTTTCTTAAAATAATAAAAGCAATTACTTCTAAAAAGCAATCGACTTCTTCAAGAAATATCAACAGCAACCTGAGAAAATGTAAGTCTTAAAAATGCGGAACATTGTTGGTCTTCCCCAAGCAGTTGGTTTGATCACTTTTTCCTCCCCAACAGAGATTCAGTTTCTCAAGCCATGTTTTGTGATCGCCTCCCTAGCTGGACTGTAGGCGCGTATTCTCAACGGTTTGCATGATTGAACACATGATTTATATTCCCCTCAGGTCACCAGCAAAGTTCACTCCTAAACCCCTCCAGCACTGATTCTTGAGCAGTATTTCTGGTCCTCTGCAAGGTTGCCTCCCATGCGGCATGGTGTTTGTAGCGGTGTATTCGTCGCTATATGATTTATCGATTAAACCATAAGCAAAGCATACATTGAAATTTCGAGTCGCCACCGCACTTTTATTTATCCAAAGGACTGGCTAAAAAGCGAACAAAAGCCTAAGAAGTTTTACACGTAGAAAACTAATAAAAAGATCAGAGAGTCTGGGTAAGGGGTAAATTACGCAATGGGAAGGTGTTAGGCACCCATCACGTCCTAGGTACTCCTAGGGAGCCCTTTTCACACTTGTTGTATTAAATTGTTATTTGTTATGACATAAGTATTGTGCAAACATGATTGGGATGATGAGAAAAGAATATACAAGTTAGTTATTTTTGTGTTCGAACGGATGAACCCGCTGCCTACGTACCTTCCATCAAAGGTAAGGATCAAAACGCCGTAGTTCGGCTAAAAGATTTCCAAAAGTTGGTGGATTCAATTTTAAACAATAGCACTGAGGCTTTTCATTATCAATGGGAGAACACTCGACCAAAACCAACATCCACCATGCGAGGATAGCTTCGACGTACTAGAGGGGTTAGCCCTGTTTTCAGTACGGAAGTCTTACTGTCGACTCACTAAGGATAGGCAAGATTTACATCAACCACAATGATAATTGAAACCTATGGCTAATGCATGAAAAGATTAACAATGGGCAGAGCCAAAACAATTGAATGGGTGAAGTTAATTGATTGTGATTATGAAAATGGAGTCAAAGTATGATTAAGATTAATTCAAAGAAGTATTATGGAATGGAGTTTGAAAAAAGTCAAGGACTTGGGTCCAGGTTTTTAGTTTGAAAAAAAACATGAAGATGTTTGCACAATTTCTATGTCAAGTTTGAAATCAAAGTGTGAAAAGGTTTAGGACATAATGAGGATGAATGGATGAAGATGGATTGTAAAACTTCTTAGAAGGTTCACTTCTTGAAATCATATAGGGGATGATTCAAGTGTGTCCTTTGGAATAAGCAATGGATAACGACAAACAAACAAAAAAGTCAACAAAAGCGGATATCGGATGCCAATCACTGGGCTTATACCAATCTCCTAAAACAGAATGGGATATCAGATGCCACTCAATGGTCTTACACTAATCTCCTCAAAAGAAAACAAAGATGAAATATGGAAGTCAACTGCCAATCTATCTGGACTTAGGTTAACTCCACATATGCTCATAGGAAAACCAATGCCACATTACAGGGACTTACAATGGATCCTCACATACAAGAACAGAAGCAACACATGATCATAGGAAAGCAAATGCCAACTTACAGGGACTTATAATTGCAACCTCACATATAAACAACAAACCAACTTATGATCACAGGAGAGCAAATGCCAACTTACGGGGACTTACAATTGCATCCTCACATACAAACAAAGCAACAGAAGATATGAGTGACCAATGAGGTCTTACACTCTATCCTTCCATATCATAGGAACAATGGCCAAAGAGATGGACTTACAATTGTCCTCAATGGGCAAACAACAAATGACAATATCACAAAGACAAATGAGATGATTGTGCATTAATGAGCAATTAATGATGATGATAAATGCATGAAGCATACAAGCAAACATGTGCATATGAAGTAATCAATCAATCAAATAACAAACAACACACTCTATAGCCAAACAAGGAGGCTCACACAAGAGGGTTAGGCACTGAGGCCAACTGGAATAGGGTCAAAGAGTTGCTCTTAACCTTGCCATTGAGAGGCTAAGGTGAAGCAGATGAAAGGAGATGAGGGGTGTGCCTCGTTGCTCTTATCCCTGATCAGGGAGAGCATTTCAGAAAGTGTGGGAGTTCAGAAAGTAGGAACTCTCTCCACATATTAGACTCGATTGATCTTGGGTTTTGATCTCAATGCTACAACCATGTAATGGGAGCAAGGAGAAGACTCACTGAATAGTAGGGGATAGGTTGCTTATCCCTTTGATCTACCAATTGCCTTATTTGAAGGACTTTTCCTGCTTGGGACAAAATTAAACACACACAAGCATTGCCTCTTAAGGAGGACTTCAGACAGTTTGCCCGGCCAAATAACAGGCCGGGTCTCCAGACTACATGAAGAAAGAGGGATTACCTCAAAGCAAATTGCTAAATAGCAAAGCAAAGCAAGTTCAAAGAACTAAGCAACTAATGGTACCTGAAATAGTCAAACAAATCAGTACACAGTTCAACAGTTTAAATCAAAATGAGAATAGAATTAACAGTCAACACAGAGGGATAACTGTGCAATGCACAAGACTCAAGTCACATGAGTCAAGCCACCTACAAAACAAAGGTTAGCTTATGATAAACAGATAAACTCAATCAAATTGCAAAAGTTTCTTTGAAGCATTTGTAGCTTAACCTGAAACAATGAACTCAAACATAAGCCAGGAGACCCCTAGGACAAGCCTAGGGTCAAAAATAAATGATAAAAGTCAAAACAGCAAATGAAAGTCAACCAAAGTCAAGTTCAAACATTTGAGAAGCAAGCACAATTGGTTTCAAGCTTATATCATGCATCATCATCATTTTATAGACCAAAGAAGGCAAGGCATGGCAAATGAAAGCATATAGAAGTCAACAGCAAGACTTTGCTCAAAACCAAACATAAACATTTCCAAAAATTATCAAATAATTCAGGGTCAATCACAATCCACAACATAGCATGCATATGAAATTTCAGCTCAATTGGATCATGGGAAGATGGTCAATTAAAATCAGGAAGTCAAAACAATTTCAAGCATGCACAAAGAAGTCAAACATTCATGGGTCAACTTCAAAAAATCATAACAAAATGAAAACAGATGAGAAATGAATGGGATCAACACCAATGCAAAG
Source organism: Lathyrus oleraceus (assembly GCF_024323335.1). Lineage (NCBI taxonomy): Eukaryota > Viridiplantae > Streptophyta > Magnoliopsida > Fabales > Fabaceae > Lathyrus > Lathyrus oleraceus. Next base: position 217,230,021 of record NC_066580.1, read on the forward strand.
CTCAAGATGTCTAGTATGCACATGTAAAATTTCATGATCATCCAATAAGGTATGAGAATTTCACAAAGGAAATGGCAAGATGTATCACACAAGTCAACACTTTGATCAAACAGGGGATAAAATCTCAAACAATTTGGAAATGCCACAATTAATTCCAGGAAAATTCACACATCAACTAGACATATAAGAGATGGTTCATGCAAAATTGCACATTAATTGGGAGTCAGGAAGCATGTGAACAAAAATCATGAAATTGCATATCATTGGTGTGACACAAATTGTCACACCCTACTTCAAAAATTCATATCTCAATGACCAGATAAGATAAATTCACAAACTCTACACCAAAACAAACATGAGTGAGTGTAGGTTAACCACAAAAAATTTCAGAATCATTGGATACATCATCACAATTTCACAAAAGAAATGGCAAAAGGTACAAAATGTGCATACATGTTAAGAAACTTAAAGCCATTAAAAATCCAGCCAGCCAAAAAATCAATAAAAATCATGATAAAATAATAGACATTCATGTGATCATGATGAAAAAAATTTCATGAAATTTGGATGTGAAATGCACGAGTTATGAATTTTGTAAGTTGAGGAATGAATTTGGAATAAAATGAACAAGATAACATGTTGATTGGTCAAAGTGGTTGACCGAGTGGCACAATGGTAATTCCTGCAGTCACTTATCAAAACACAGCGTTTCAGACCACGAAATAAAATGTTGTGATTGGCTAGTGGCTTAATGAAACAGTGATTAGGGCATGCAAAACACACTTACATACAGCAAAACATGTTTCTGGGAAATTTCTAGGGTTTTAGCACACAGTATTCATCATCATCAACCAACCAAAATCGTGAATTTCAAACATGCCCAGAAACATCCATCAAGCATACCATTCGAACAAGTGAAACAAGCACACGCATAATCCAACATTCATCATCATTAATTCGAGCTCACAAAAGAGTAATCAACAAAAACAAGTTTGAACATAGAACTTCAAAGTCAGATTTCTCTTAACACAGTTAATCATTTTCCATGGTTCAAGGTTCATTGGAATCAGCATCAAAGGATCTATCCTAAACATAGCATAACTTGGTAAATGGTGAGACTCGAACACTTACTTGATTTTGAAGAAAAGAGTGGAGCAGTTGTTATTTGTATGTTTCAAGCTCCAACAGATCCTCCTTAGGCTTTGGTATGATGGATACTTGAGGTAGATTAGCTCAGCAAGGCCTGGAAACGTTCAACTCAAGAATTTCCATTGTTGTGCTTGGAAGAAAACAGAACGATACGCTGCAGCACAGTTGAGGTTTGGTGCTCGAAAACACTTCCAAATGATGTCCAAATGAAGAAACAATGAAGATGGCTCGTGGTGTTTTGGGAGTTTTGTGCAGAAAAATGTAAATCGTGAAATTGCAAGTTGAGAGAAAATGAAGGTTTTCTGTTTTGTAAAGGCTGCTGCTAGGGTTACAATGGCCAGAAAATGCAACTTATATTTGCTGTTTAAGCTTTGCTAATGATGTGCTAACAAGGATTAGCTTAAATGAAGTGAAATGCATAATTTGCTAATTTTGGACATGGTGTACATGGAGGTGTAAGGTTCTGCACGAATTGGGCCTTTGGGCAAGTCACAAATGATGTTTCTGAACATTTCCAATTGGCCAAAGTGAGTAAAAATGTTTAATTTCAAAAGTCAACTTTTGGTCAAACTTGAATTTAAATGAAACAAGTCCAAAAATGCCATTTTGATTGGCAAGGTTTTGGTGAAAGATGAATGCATTTTTGGAAAGAGGGGAACAAATAGAGCTTGTAGGAAAAAACCCCACCAAAATTGGCCAAATGGTTCATGAGATATGGCTTGTTGAAGTTCACAAATTTTTGAAATTGAATTGATCATATCTTGACAACCATCCATGGGATTTGAGTGTTCTTGGACTTTTTGAAAATGGGAGAACAAGATCTTCAACTTTCATGTTGGGAAAAAATTCATTTGAAGCTTGTATCATGATGTAAGTTGAGGATCAAGAAGTTTCCATTTTTGGCAGTTGAAATTACAGGTCCACTTTCTATTTCGGGAAATTTCTGATTTTGCTTCAAATTCTTCCATGATGAGGTTTGGCATGATATATGAGGCTTATTGGGACATGAATGAGCTCCTTCAAATCAATTCCATCCATCAAATCATTGATTAAATCCACAGTTGACCAAGTTTGACTTTCTGTTGACTTTTCTAGGGTTTTGGATGATTGAAGCAACTCTGATGAATTCCAAACCCTAATTCCTTGAGACCTTGATTCCAAATGATGTCCCAAGTCATATGAACTTTTGATTATTGACCATGGTGCCCAAATTCTGCAAGAATGGCCACCATCCACTGCTTTGACTGACTGTTGACTGTCTTTGACCTAATTGCTGATGACTGCTTCAACTGCAAGCAACAAGGTTAGAATGACAATATTTTTGTACTTTTTGAATGATAAACATATGAAAAGCAAAGATATACAAATGCAAGGCATGCTTGGTGATCAAGAACCAACCACAAGGCAATCTACCCGCTAGGAGGGAAACCAGGGCATGCAGTGATCCTTGAGGCCATGATATGATATGATATGGGCCATGAGGGATCTTAGGGCCCAAAATTGGGGTCTTACAGTGTTGACCTAAAATTCCCCGCAGAGTTGATGATTCAGATCCTCAGCAGATCTTTTCTATCTCCCCAGTCAGGGTCGAGTGGTTTGTGATGGATGGTTTATGTTCATCCCTTGCTTTTTCTCCAATTGATGCCTCTATCCTATCGAGATTAGTCGAGTGTTGTAGCGATGATTCAGATCAGTGACATTTGTATCCTTTGTGATTGTTTTGTCAGCATAATCATCAATCATATATACATATACATATACATTCATACATCAAATATTTCATTATACATTATTATTGCATTTGATTCCTTATTTTTCCGATCCTCTGCTATGGTGATATCCTTTCCCCATGCAGATTTGGTACGTATGTCCTCCCTCAATTGTAGAGTGTCATCCCCTTAAGCAGGAAGAATTTAACCTTTCTCATTCCCTGCTGAGTTATTTCCTCGTGGATGATTATTACTTCAGTTTCCTCCCTAGTTGATTATCTGGATGGAACCACTCCCCTTGAGATATATCCTCATTGGTTAGATTCATTTGTTCGACCATTTCTTTCTAGCTCTTACCTAGATAGATGTTTTTCGTCCCTCGAAAGTTTGTTACCTAGTAACTGGTAATATTCTTCTCGATTTGTGAGTACCTTACTCTTACCCAATACCTGGTAAAAGTAATCTACTCCCTCTGGTTTTTCCCCAGCGGATTCGTTTTACGTTTCCCCAGGTAGTATATCCTTGATATGTTCATCCTAACCGATGACAGATATTCTTCTCTTTGAGTTTATCCTTGATATGTTCATCTTAACCGATGATAGAGGTTCTCCCTTTTTTTGGGTTTTCTACCTAGTAAAAAGGTAGTTGTAATCCCTATTGATATGTTCATCTTAACCGATGATAGATGTTCTCCCTTCTTCTCTTTGCGGTCTTCTACCAAGTAACAGGTAGTTGTAAATCCCGCTTTCCCCTACTGAGTCTATCCTTGATATGTTCATCCTAACCGGCGACGTATATTGTCTTTTCGGTATTCTATCCAGAAACTGATAGATATAATTCCTATTTTCTCCCTGGTAGTATATCCTTGATATGTTCTTCTTAACTGATGACAAATATTCTTCCCTTTGAGTTTATCCTTGATATGTTCACTTTAACCAGTGACGAGTATTCTCTCTATTCGATCTTCTGCCCAGTAACCGGTAGTTGTAAATCCTATTTGGCTTTTCCCCAGTAGGTTATTCTTTCCCAGTAATTGGTAATGAATATATCTCCTGTTTTCCTCAGCAAGTCATCCTTGATATGTTTACCCTAACCGTTAACGGATGCCTCTCTGTCAGATTATGTTATCTCCTTACCCAGTAACCGGTAATAACTAATATAATTATGGTACTCTTGTGTTGAATTTCATTCTTCCCTAGTTGAGTTTGAGTGAGTATTTCCTTAGTGAAGTCGTCAATCCCCTGTTTGGTTTGAGTATTTCAGTTTTTTCTGATTTACCCGCTTCCCCTGCAAATTTTCCCTTTATTCCCGGCTGAGTCATTCCATTGATTTATTTTCATGGAATTACCCTCGTGTCCCTAGCAGTTTTTAAGTCGTATCCTGGCCTACGCACAAATTTTTATCCCCTAGAGTCTTTGTCTTCCCAGTGAGTTTCCCTTATGGAATACATTATGCTTCTGCGGACTTTCAGTCTCTCCAGATTCTTTTCCTTTGTGGAAATATTTTCCGCACGAAGATTCCTTTTAACTTTTATATCCTATTCATCATGAGGTATCTTAGGGACCAAAATTTGTTTCTATATGTTGTTATTTAAGTCCACTCTACTGAGTCGATACAAATATTTTAACCTTCATCTCCTCAGTTTGAATGTCCTTAAATAGGGGCAGCTGTAAGACCCCAATTTTGACCCTAAGATCCCTCATCCTATCTCATCATATGCATTGGCATTGGGATCACACCTTGGCATTCTTCTTATCCTCCATTCATTGGGTTTGTATTGAGAGATATCACCAAGCACTTTTGACTGTATCATGCTTTGCTTTTCATTATTTACTAACCAAAATACCAAAAATCTGTCAATGTATAGTTTAACTCTTTTGCAGGTATTGAGTATGCTCACCTATGCTCTATCAAGCTCACATCTAGGGTTTGAGACCCTCAATGCAAGGAGTGCAATCAAGAAATGGTTCACATTGGCTCTAAGTATCATATATCGATCCCTATGTTCTTCACATATCATTTTGATCAAGAAATCACCAAGAGTTTGAAGCTTGTTTGCCATGGAAGCCCTAATTCATCTGGGTATCTTGTGTGACTTCCTCAACAAGTTTCCTCATCATTTGATCAAATATTTCAAGGGAAACTTCATATTACATCATCCTACACATGTACGATCCTCCATGAGTCCCAAAATTCAAGAGAATATCAAGCTAGCAAGTTGGTTCATGGGGGGTGACCAGAGAAAGTCAATTAGTCAAAATTAAGGTTCTCTAGACCTTATCTCCGACAATTTTTGTCATATGAAAATTATTCCAAGAGAAACGTTACTCAAAATGACATTCCAAAAAACTTTCATGTTTAAGTCAAGAGCTATTTTTTCCTGGAAAGTCATTTTTTATGGTGAAAGATTATAGGTCATTTTGTCTAAACCCTAGATTTGATGTCAACTTACCGAGACCATAACTTGCTCAGTTTTTATGAGATGAAAGCCATTCAAATTCCATGATCAAATTCAAGACGTCTACTTCAACATTTATGTTTGGAGGAAGCTCAAATTCAACTTGAAAATGCATGTGCCAAGAGGAAACATTATAGGTCATTTTGGGCCACTACCATTGAACAAGTGATTTTCCTCAACTTCTAAAATGCATAACTCCTTCATGACAAATACAAATGAGGTCAAATTTGTGACCAAATTGAAGAAGTTTGAAATATCTACAACTTTGATGAATGAACATTTCTCATTTGAAGTCCATAGAAAAAGTTATTCAAGGTGGAAGAAGTGAACATTTGACTTGGGACTTAGAAAATTTTCAAATATGTTTGATTTCCCAAACTTCCACCTCAAAATTCATATCCAAGCTTCAAATGAAAATGTGTCCATGATCAAATTTATTCCCCTTGATCTCACCTTTCCAAAAAGTCCAATATCACCTCATTTGGCCAAAGAAAGAAGGACTTGCGCATGGGTGCAACGTGAGATACCATTTGGATGATATTCACTTCCACATTTTATACATGAGTGCATGGCCTCATAACATGATTCCAGCATGATTCTCACTCATTTTTGGACCTGAATACATCACTTGATGGGCCTATCACATGCCCATGTAAGCATGCAGCAGAATTACTCAAATTTTTCCATTTTTGGAAGTGTGTGGAAATGAATCTCTTTGGCTATAAATACAACCCTCGTTGCTCAGAATTAAGGACCTCATGCCCATGTTATGAACCTACAATCAAACCCTCACCATTAAAGGATAATCTTGAAGGTTTTCTTTTGAAAATAGTTTCAAATCTCCATATATTTTGAGATTGAAGCTCCAAGAGTCCAGACCTTTTCTTGATCCTAATCACTTCCAACAAGCTTGTAAAGCAAGGCCAAGCACAATAGGAATCAGATCGAGCAAGTTTGAAGCTCCATTGAAGGTAAATTTTCAGAAACTTCTTCTCTTCGATTCTCCCTCAATTCTTCACTGTTCTTTATGTTTTTTGGTTGTTTGAAGTCCTATCAATGTAGGGAAGAACATTGAGTTTCTTTGAGGTCAAATCGAAGTAACTCAGTTCATGATCCTCGAAATTCAAATCCCTGTATCTTTTTATATACTTGGAATTGGAGAAAATTGAGGTCAAATTCATGCTCCTGGGCATTTTTCCTTCAAATTAGTGTATTCACTTTTCATATTCCATGGAGTTGAGCCTGAACCAGACCGGTGGTGATCACCGGAGAAGATGACCGGAGTTAGGGCTCTGGTGGTGCGCTGGATCAATCCAGGTCATCTGATATGGTTCTCATGTTCTAATATCACGCGTCTAAAGTGATTACCATGCGTGTGCATGCATTGACTGTAGTGTTTGGTGGAAACACGTGCTTGGCCATTAGATCTGTAGTGTTTCCGAATTTTCATTTAATCCTTTTCTTTTGGTTAATTCATATTAATTTCATTTTTAATCCGAAAAATATGGGACTTCCACCAAAAATCTTCAAATGTTTTCCTCTTTTAGTTTCTGTATTATAATTATTTTTTGGATTAATTTTGATATTTTTCAGAAATAAATTGTTTTTGTGCATATTTTTTATTATTTAAAAATACTTTTGACTTTTCAAAAATTATGATTTTTTTTGTCTAAGGTACTTTATTTGGTGTTTTGAAGAGGTTTTAGGTATTGACCAAACTAAATTTAACTTAAATGCATTTTTTATTTGATTTTTAATTGATTAATTATCTAAAAATTATGTTGAGTCATTTTTATTGACTTGTGAAGTTTGACTATGTGTTTGGGCCTTGGTCAAGGTTGGGCATTGGATTTAGGGGATTGATAAAATGGACATTTCATATCCCAAAATGAATGAATGATTTTAATTTGATAAAATTCCTCCCATGACCAATTTGTGTTTTTTCTTATCTCCCCTCCCTCTTCATCTTCAATCCCATTCTCTCCCATCCTTTCCATTGACCAATGAAGTCTCAATATCCAAAGGCTAATTGGTTCATCAATAACTTTATGTTAAATGAATTAACACAAGTATGGATGAGATAGGTCCATCCATTTGGTCTTCTTTCTTGTGGTATGTTTTAGGAGTATGGTTCATTATACCATATCTCTAACATGCATTAACACCAAAATTTCTATTGCCTGACCTCAGATAGTTGTGACTTCTACATAACTCCAATTACGATTGCTTAAGGTAGAGCTAAATTTTGACCCTAAAGGCATATCATTCTAGTAAGTGAGATTGTAGGTCTCCCACCTTTCATGGTACTGTATAGAATCTTGGCCTTTTTTCCTTCCTTTAGAAGATATATTGGTTCAAAGATCCAGGCTTGTGAATAGAGGGTTGAGTATTCTCCAAAGAATGACTTAATCAACTGAAAAGTAAAACATCATTAACATCTAATCAACTAACATTTGACTAACTTTTATTATTATTGCCTTTATTTTCAAGTCATTTACTTTATGCAATTTAAACTCAAGTCATTTACCATATCATTTGTCATTTACACATCATTTAACTTGTTTATATTCATGTCATTTCATTTTGCTCACTTGAGCCATATATTGTGATTGTATATATTTGTTTGTGTATTTTGTTTGTGTTTCTGGTCTTAGGACCTTAAAATACTTAATAAACAACAAAAACCCTAAAAAATGTTTGTGTGGATTGTTGGATCTGATATGAGCTTTTGGACGTAGAATTAGGCAACATTCCATATGCAAAAGAACTTGGCCAACGCCAACATTTCTGAAACCAAGTTATTGTGATTTGAGCTTTCATTTGATGCAAGTATTGGGATCCTCATGAATTCATATGCTACATGATCTTGATGCAACTTTTACTTTGAGCCTGTGTCTAATGTCTTATTCTGAGCTAATCAATGAGTATGCCATCTGATACATGAGGATATAAAGAAGATTGTTAGCTGTGAAGTTGCTTGCTTGGATGTGGCCATCTTTATTTGATGCCTTGCTTGATATTGCTAATTGCTTGCTGATTATTGCTTGACTCAAAGTCCAAAGGGAAAGTTGATTTTCTATATGACATTCTTGTCTATTGGATTACATCCCTTTGGTGAGATCTTTTCAACCCTTAACTTTTAATTTTATGCTTAGGATTAGTCTCTTCATCTCCTCCCACTTCTTAAATTTCAAAATATCTCCCCCTTTTCAAAAATTTGCCTTGCTTGTGATTTCAAACTTAGACTCTTTTGCAAATTAGAAATTTTGGCCTTATGCCATTGCATTTTTTAAACTCTTTTATTAATCAAACTTGTAAGTAAATCTAATAATATTGACTTAAAATTTCAAAAAGACAAAAAGAACTAACACTCATTCAAACCTTTTGTAGGCTCCTTTGTGCCTCTTTTAAACTTAATTTTTGATTAAAAGCAATCCACTCACTTTGAAATTGATACCACGAACTATGAGGCTTTGATCCCTCATTTTTATATTGGTACGTAGGCACAAGTTTGAAGGTCTTGTCAAACACAGAAATATAATAAATTAATTATTTTCTCATCTCCACACTCTATTTATTACAAACATCTTTTATACCAAAAACACATACACACATAAAAAAGGGCTCCATAGGAGTACCTAGGACACTTTGGGTGCTAACACCTTCCCTCTGTGTAACCAACCCCCTTACCTGTAATCTCTAGTATTTTATTTGTTTTGATTTGAAAACTTCTTATCTTTGGGTTTTGTTCGTACTTTTCCCTTTTTCTTTGGAAACAATAAAAGCACGGTGGCGACTCTGGTTTTATTGACGTTAAGCTTATTTATAGCTTAAGGTACATGAAGTTACCGCTACAGGACCAACAATCGTTCATCCTATATGCCCACACCCTTTTCTCCACCCTAAAACTCTGAAGTAATGGAAATAGTGAGAACCATGCAAATCCAGCAGCAAAACTTCGCTACACTTCAAGAGGAGAGGTTCACAGCCTTGCAAGAACAAATTCAGAGTCAAGGTGACAACTTTTCATCTTTTGCTTCCATCCAAGAGGAACGGTATGCAGACCTAAGGAGTCAAATCCAAACCCACAGTGACAACTTCAACTCCTTTTCCTCTACCATCCTACAAAGGATTGATGGCTCAAATCGTGTTCTCGTAGGATCCATAAACACGCTGAACACGAACGTCATTGAATTAACCAACCTCTATAAAGAAGAAAGATATGCACGTCCACCTTCCGGTTATAGAGGCAGACATGAACCGTTCCGTGGACGACGACCTTAGATGGTTGCTCAAATTCAATGCATTTCTATTTTCTTATGCGTGCATGTTATTCTAGTTCTTATTTGTCTTAATGTATTCATTGAACACTTATTGTAATATTATTTCCTTATTATCTTTTACTCCGTGAGATAATTATGCATATACTTCTTCCATTGACTGCCCGTTATGTGTGTGGTTGTTGATGATTATATGTTGCAAAGTCGTTGCCTAAGTGATTCTGAATATTTTTGTTTCATGTTAAGCGTTTCATTGTCTCTTTTTGATGTTGTAAAAGGAGGAGAAGCAATGGAAACAACCAAAACAATAGATTTAGCAGATGGATAATAGTTGAATGTTCAAAGGCATGCATAAAATTAGGGGGAGGATATCCATCAAAGTACGCGTTTGTGCCACTGTTTGCCATCATCAAAAAGGAAGAGTATGTGAGGGTAAATGTGCCTAGTCCTTATTTTAATGATGTCAAACCTCTCCAGTTGCCCATAACGTGTCTTTGGATAATATCATCATAGCATAAAAAGCATTCATCCTTTAACATGTTCAAAATATAGGTTCAGTGTGTCCAAGCATATAGGAGCATATCTTATATGTGAATTTGAAATTTGATGTATGGGCCTGTACAGGCGCATGTGACGCCCAATGATGGGTGCAAAACCAAGCTGAATTCATTTGGAATGGAACTGGACGTGTACATGAAGTGGAACTAGCTTGCACATTAAGTTTCATCATGAAATGTCAAAATGAACATAAACGAAGAGCTCTTCGAAACTCATCAATGGTAAGTCCAAAAATGTAATGTGAGTAATGGTTGGAAAGCCTTTGCAATAAGGAACAAAAGTCATGTTGGGCAAAAATTCATTTGCCATTTGGAAATTAATGAAAACTGGCTGTGAAATTTTGGGTACAAAACATGTTTAAGTCACCTTTGAAAATTTTCACCAAAAGCAAGCCTATTCAAAACCCTCTTTTTCCATGATGCAAGCTTCAAATGGAAACACCTTCAACATCAAAGTTGTAGATATTTTCAAGATGATCAGCTTAGACTCAAATTTTGTATCATTTGGATTTTCTATGACAAAGTTATGGGCATTTGAAATTAGGTACTTTTTTAAATTCAATGACTTAGGTCCAATGTGACCTATAATGTTTTGTATTATCACATGTATTTATTTTAGGATTATAATATTTTTTCCAACATAAAATTTGAAAGTGCATTTGGTTTCACCTCAAAATAATAAAAATTAAGGAAGTTATGTTCTTGGTAAATTAACCCAAAATTAGGGTTTTAGTCAAAATGACCTATAATGTTTTGAAATGCATGATGACCTTCCAAGTTTCAAATGGATTTTTGATTCACATGAAAGTTGTTCATATGGTTCTTAAGAACATTTTTCTCTTGGGGTCATCTTAATTTGACAAACACATCAAAAGTTATATCTCAGTGGACCTCAGTTTAGTCAGATGACTTGACTGGTCAACTTCTCAAGGCCAACTTCCAATCTTGATGAATAAATGATTGGGGTACTCAAATAAGCTGATATATGCATAAAATGATAAATTAAAGAACTTCACTTGACTAAATTTGATCATAGATTGAGATTTCTTCATGAGTAAGGCACAGTTGAATTAGGGTTTCCTTGGGAAACAATCCTCAAGCCCTTTGGGTTATCTTGATCAAATTGGCAAATTGAGATACTTTGGAGACATATGATTATTAGAAGCTTTGTGGACCATTTTCATGATTTTTCTCATCTTCATCTAGCTATTGTATTGAGCTTAGGAGCCTCCTAGGAGCATTGTGGAGCACATGATCACTTGAGCTTCAAAACAAAAAGAGTTAGTAAAATATTTTTGTGCTTTTGGTTAGTAATCAAAATAAGAAAAGCAATAATATACAATACAAACATGCTTGGTGGTCTCAAACCACTCTCACAAGTCCCAACCCTAGGGTTAAGGAGCCAAACATGCTATGATCCTTGAGGCAATGCACTAATGCAATAACATGATGCCATGAAGGATCTTAGGGTCAAAGTTAGGGTCTTACAGATGCCCCTATTTAAGGTCATTCTAGCCGGAGATATGAAGGTTAAAATCTTCGTCTCGACGAGGTAGAATGGGCTTAAATAATAACAAAGAGATGAATTTTGGTCTTTAAGAGACCTCATGATGCAAATGTATGCATGCAAAAATAAAATCTTCATGGTGAATAATTGCCACAAAGGAAAAGAAATCGGGAGAAACTGAAAAGTCCAATAGGAGTAACACACTCACTAAGGAGACAAAGACTATGGGGAAATAACAATAAATGCGTGAGCAGGTCACGACTTGAAAACTTGTTGGGATACACGAAGGGAATCCACTAAAATAAATCGATGGAAAAACTCGAGCTGACGCAAAGATGCGTGTATTGGGGAATAAGCCAACACAATACAACTATCCTCAAAGGATATAGCGAATAAAAATCCGGACTCAGATAGGGAGATCCACGAAGGACTCAGCTGAGGAAGCATCACCGAGATATTACCGGTTACTGGGTAGTAAGCTCAAAGTGAGACATGTTATCAAAACACTGGTTACTGGGTGAGAGAACAACACACTCAGAGAGAAATCTGACTCCACGGGGGACAAGCCCCATCCTTCATCAGAGGTTTTGGGACCACAGACATTGGAACCTTTAACTGATCCTCCTCAGTCACCTCCATTCTTCTCTTGTCCTTTCTCACCATCTTCACTTTTATAGGACCCTTCCTGGGTACGGGATTGACATCCTCATCCATTATCTGTGCCAAGCTGATGGTCTTGGAGTCCACCATATCTTGGACGACATGCTTGAAAGCTCTACAACCCTCAATGTTGTGTCCGGGTGCCCCAGAATGGAACTCGCACCTGGCATTCTCATCGTAGCTTGCGGGCCTCCGCTGCTGTTCTATGGGAATCAATATCCTTGGCCGGACTAACCCCAGATCCCTCAACCTCTTGAACAAAAGGGTATAAGTCATCGGTGGCTGATCGAACTGACGATCCGTCTTCCCCTTCTTCACTTGGCTCTTAGCCTTTGGTGCTTTCTGTTGAGATGAAGGCTGTTGCGGTTGTACAGGTGGATTACTGACAGGAGTGGTTACAGTGGCAGCATAAGGGTGGTAACGATCCTTACCGCGTTCTTTCTTGGCCTGTGCACCACTTGACTCAACCTCCTTCTTGAGCTGACCACTGCCAGAGGGCTTCTTTACCACAGTGCCAGAGGGGTTGTCTACTTCGGATAACGAAGCCTTTCCTTGAACTTTCTCCTTGATCATCCAGCCTTCAATCCTTTCCAATCTTTCGGCCATTGCTTTCTGCCCCAAGGCAAGCCCTTGCACAACACTGAACAACTCCCTCATCATCTCTTTCATCTCGAGAATGTCGGCGCTGGGTGGATCCATCAGTTCGGATTTGTTGCCCCTAGCAGGATATCTGAATAGACAAGCTATGCACACCGGTTGACACCTACAAAACAGCTAATGGATTAGTATGACTCACGCATGTAATGTCTATCCGTACCAGGAATATTCTGTCCTTTGATTCTAGCGTCACAGAGATAGATAATTTTTCATCAATCACATTCTGTCATCTGGATGTCTCTCAACCAGAATCTTAATCACAAAAAATGGACCCTGAGTACGGATAGACATGGGTTGAATGCAGATGAATGCGAAATGAGAATGATGCAAATGCATGAATGCAGGCCACTGTGCCACCAAGTCATCTGAAGACCCATTAAGTCTCTGAACCAGTCACAGTCATCTGAGGGACTAAGTCACCATAAATCAAACTTGGGGAGTTCCGAAATAAACGGAACCGGAGGCATCACTATCATCACAGGAACATCCACTGAACGGACGACAACCAGATCCTGTGAACGAGTACTCTCAAATTCAACCCGGGGATCCGAAATAAACGGAACCCGTTGATAGATATCATGGACAGAACTCCGGCGTGTCAGAAGTAAGTACCCATAAGTTCATTAGAACCACAGTCACCATCAGTACCCCAAGTCACCAACAAGTCAGCAACAGTACCTGTAATGATCATTCCCTCCCCACTCACGGGTGTTACCTAGGCCAGGGTAAGGTCGAGAGAAACGCAACATAAACAACCCTTTCAAAAGTATCATCCTGTGCACACCCGATGTATGCACCGATAATACCCCATCAGAGTCTGAACTGCTCGTGATATCAATGTTCCGCTAAGTGGCGCATACCACCCGCTTCCCATGAATCACTCTATTCCTAGGTTTCCTAGATTTCACTCATAGCCTGGGTATTGGGCCTTTTACCTCATGTAACTCCCACCCCAAACAGAGAAACACAGCACAGCCAGCACAGATGAATATGAATGAATGCAAACATAAATGCAAACAATAAATAAATGAATGCAATAAATAAAGCAGCAAACAGCAACCAAAACCCTAACCTAGAGAGCGCTAGGAGAGACTCGCTTAGGGAAGATGGACCAGCAAGAGGTCAACTTCTGACTTCTCCCCAGCAGAGTCGCCAGCTGTCGCATTACGCGAAAAACCGGCGGGAAAACAAAACAACAGAGCCGCCACCGTGCGTTATTTATCCCAAAAGAGGGAAAGGAAATGCTCGAAGTAAACCTGGAAAAGACATGGTCTCGCGACCAAAGAGAATGGGATCGGGAGTCGGTTATGCGAAGGGAAGGTATTAGCACCCCTACGCATCCGTCGTACTCGACGGGATCCACGCATAAAAGGAAGGATAAAGGTTGCTAGAAACTGCTCACAAACATCACATACAGGCTGAAAGAGACACAGAAAACAAGAGAAACTAACTCGGCAGGATATCGCATCCTGGGCCTACGTAGTCTGTCAGGCACAGACATCAGAGTCGACGTAGTTCGGGACAGGGGGAAACGTGCTCGCTAGGATGTCGCATCCTATGCATACGTATCTTCTCGGACTAAAGGAGAATCAGAGCACTCGTAGCTCGGCTCACGCACGCCAAACAAACAAACACGGGAAATCGACTGTCAATCGCTGGACTTACGTCAAACTCCACACAAACAGGCAAACATGGAAACCGAATGCCAATCGCTGGGCTTACATCAGACTCCGAACCAACAAACACACACTGGAAACCAACTGCCAATCGCTGGACTTACGTCAGACTCCAACAAAGAAACTGGAAACCGAATGCCAATCGCTGGACTTACATCGGACTCCAACCAGAAAAGGAGAAACAACTCACACAAACAAAACAAAAGGGCGCCCGGAGAGATCTGCTCATCTCCTGCCTACGTACCTCATCTGGTATGAGGATCAGGGCGACATAGTTCCCCTACGCATGGACAAAGGACTAGCCTAACCAGAGACAAAGGGAGACACAACTAGGGAGACTACGACTCGAGCCTAGAAGTTATCATGCATATCATCCCTATGTTAAGGTTGCTATCTAACTTGCACAGGGAGCAAGCTATCCTAAACAGCACAAGCAAAGCAGTCATACAGAAGCACAAATAGCACACACAATATACAAACAAAGTGGGCTCAAACAAAGTTAGGCTTTAGTCAAGGGGTCATGTCAACCTCGACAAACAAGCCACTGTATCAGGGTGAAGTTAGCTCTTAACCCTAACATTGAGAGTTAGGAAGAAGCAGATGAAATGGGAAGTGAGGGGTGTGCCTCACAGCTCTTATCCCTCGCCTGGGAGAGCTTCAGACAAATGAAGGTGTGGGAGTTCAGAAAGTTGGAACTCTTCTATCCACATGACTGATACAACAAAGATCTTGGGCTATTATCCACAATGCATCAACACAAGGTGTGTGAGCAAAGGGATGACTCAACTGAATAGCAGGAGATGGACTACACATCTCTTGTATCTGCCAATGCCTCTTCACTTAGGAGGTCTTTGATATGTACAGGGGACAAAGATAAACAAACACAAGCATTGCCTCTTAAGGAGGACTTCAGACAGGTGCCTGCCCAAGTAACAGGACAGGTCTTCCAGACTACATGAAGTCAGAGAAGTTATACCTCAATGCTCAAGCTATCAAGCAAAGCAAAAGCAAGTTCACAATGAACTTAAGCAACTAATGTACCTGAAAACAATCTAACTCAGTCAGTACACAACTCAACAAAAGTCAAACAGACAGACTAGTGGTCAACAGTCAACAGTACACAATTAAACAGACAAGCATCAATGCACCAAGGCAAAGCACAAGCTCAACTCAAAGGAGCTAATCCACCTACAAGACAACTCAATGTTAATCAACATCAATCAAATAATCCAACTTAAGCAATGAACCAATTCCTTAAGGCCATATGCTTCTTGTCCTGAAAACACAACTCAACCATAAGCACAAACCACTAGGACAAGGCCTAGGGTCAAAGTGGGAGAAATAATCCAAAACAGAACATGAAAATTGGCATGAATCAAGCTTAATCAATTAGGAACAATATCCAAGTGGTCTCATATCAATAGCGTCAACCAAGTTCATTTCACAAAGCACATAAGGCAAAGCATGCAAGTTCGAAGCTCATTGAAGCAAACAGAATGAACCAATCCACATCAACTCAAAAATGATTCAATAAATCTCAATAAAAATCATGGCTAAACATCACACATCACATGATCATAACACCAAAATTCAAGGCATTTGGACACCTAGAAGCATGGCAATTAAATTCATCAAGTCATGGTAAGCACAAACAAGCTCAAAGAAGGCACAAATTGATACATCAAGTTCACACAAGCCTAAAACAGAATCCACACATGATAAATGTCTCAAACCAAAGCCACAATAAACTTCAAAGTGTCTAGAATCAATGTGCAAAATTTCAAGTTCATAGGATAAACATCAAGCATTTCACAAATCATTTAAATTCATGACTATCAAAAAGTGCACAAATGACAAGCCAGAAAGAAAAATCCCAAACAAATCAGAAATCAATCCAAAAATTCTACAAATATTCATGCTCAATCCTAACATCCAGAATAAGCATCATGCAAAAAATCTCATCAATTGGCATTTAATTGGCATGGCAAATAAAATCAACAATTTGAGCAAACAATTGTGTGACACACATTGTCACGCCTACCTTAACCAGATCATAACTCAACAACCAGAAATGATAAAAATGCAAACTTTATACCAAAATGTCAATTAGGATGTCTGTTTTAAGCATGCAAAATTTCACACTCATTGGATTAAAATCCACCATTTCACAATCAAAATGGCAAGGCATGTCAAGAAAACACACATGTACACACAATCCCTAAGCCAAAACAATTTCAACCCTGCACAATTTCTGGAGAAATCATCAAAAAATAGTAGACATCTTGAGGAACATCATGCAAAAAATCCCAGGCCAATTGGATCATCCATCATGAAGTTATGCATTTTTGAATGAATGGAAAAAATAAAAAAACATGTGAACAAGGCATATATGAACATGGATAAGGAATAGAATAAAATGCAAAGCCAAATGTGGAAATGTCCATCGCCCGGATTCGAAGCGTGTATCTTTTTGAACCAAGGCGTGCTTTATATGAAACTCTATGTTTCATTAAAGCTTATGTGGCAGCGCCATTTAACATCAGCCAATCAAATTGACACGCTGGATTACATGCAACCAGTACATGGCCATTAACATAAAAATACATGCACAGCGCGCAAATGAGGATCAAACATGCATTATGGGAAAGAAAACCTAATTGTTCATACGTGTTCATCATAATTTCCAGGCTCAAGAATATTTTTGCACAGAAATTGACAAAAGTTATATCAATGGCTTCATCTTTCAGTGTACAACACGAATCTAAGCTTGGATTAACCTAATTCTCATTATATCACAAGATTCGATCAAAAGAAAGTTCATGCCTCAAACTTAGATTCAACATATCTCGCTCAGTTCTTGATGAAATTCCACGATAGAAAGCTCAGTGCACTCTACATTCAAAGATCTACCGCATGCATATCCTAATTTCAAGAATGGTGACATTCGAAATCTTACCTTCAAGCAATTGCAGAACTGGATTCGTGGATTTCAGGCCTTGTAATGTCCAAACAGGTGTTCTCCAATGCTCATGTGAATGAATGGATGAATGTTGATAGCTCAATTGTGCTTGATGCAACTCAAATCCTCAACCGCCATTGATGAATGCTTGCTTCAACAGTTCCCAAAACAGCTCGAAAATGGATGGATCTTGCTTCCAACACACTCAATTATGCTTGTAGATCAAGGATTGATCAAGAACAAAGAAATGTTTGTGAAGATTTTGGATGAAAAAGTGAGAGGAAAAATTGTGAAGATTTTTGAAACTAGATCTAGATCTGAGAATTATGCAATGTTAATTCAATTTCTGTTAGGCTTATGCTTTTATATGATGCACTAAACATATTTGTTAATCATGATTAAGCAAAATGCAAAGGATTAGTGAAATCCAAGTGTTATGGCAAATTGTCCAATGCACCCTCATGCATGAAAAATGAATGCTACAGTACACGAAATATGTGCTAATTCACTTGCAAAATCAATTTGGAACCAAATGCCAATGTTTGAATGCATGTACAATGCTTAATTTTTGAATTAGACTTTTCCCTCCAAAATTCAAATGGAAAGTCCAAAATTTTTGTAATGAAAAGGCATGGTTTATGATGCATGAATTGGATAGAGCATGTCAAAACAAGAATGTTACAAAAAGAACCACTTCAATTGGCCTTATGGTGTGAAAGTTATCCCCTTTTGAACTTCAAATCATCTTGACCATGATTGATCCATAACTTTTCAACCATACATGAGAAATTCATGTTCTTGGACTTTTTGGAAAGGTGAGAGCAAAATATTCAACTTTCATGTTGGACAAAATTTCATTTGAAGCTTGCTTGATGATGTAAACTTGAGGAGAAGACCTTTCCATTTTTGGCAATTTCAAATTACAGGTCACTTACTATTTTTAGAAACTCTTCATCTGACCTCAAATTCCTCAATGTGGATGTTTGAAATGTCAAATGAGACTTGTATGGACATGAATGAGGCCTCTCTAACCATCTCCCACCTTCAAATCCATGGTTGAATGCACAGTTGACTTTGGTTGACTTTCTAGGGTTTCAGATGGATTGCATCTTGACTGATGATCTCTGAACATCCAATCTTTGGCCAAATCACTTCACAGTGATCTCTAGGTCATATGAACTCAATGAGCCAACCCTAGGGTTTTGCTTCCATAGAATATGCACTTGCTTGCTTGCACAACTGGATCTCCTGACCAGTCTTGACTGATGACTTGCACTTGGGCAATGGATAATGCAATGCTATGCAGTGGACAATCTAATGCTAATGACCTAAAATGAAAATGAATGTAGAAAATGGGAGGTGCAAATTTGAGGTGCTACACTATGATTTACACCTTATCAACACCCAAGTTCCATTGATATTGAGGATATACGAGAATGGATCAACCGCGAATCAAGGGTTTATTGTAAGTCACGAGCATGGACTCTTGGTTAAGAACCACCCAAAGGGAGTGTACTATGGTTAAACCTGACAATCATGTTCTAAAGAGGTTCCCATAGTCATCATCTCATCTTTCGGATATTATCGAATAAAACGACTACTCGTCCTCCAAAAATATTCTCAAGAGGGACTCTTATGAGTGTAGTATCGCGTAACAATCATATCAAATCTTACACTTGAACGACCTTTGCACTGCATCCTAAAATAGGCCAAGATGGACTAGGTATCTAAGGTCCTTCTCTTCTAAGGTTTATATTGGAAAGAGTAATGCCTAACCACGACTACTCGTGTGACATTATTGATCCCAACAAGACCTCCACCAAGTGAATGGGCTTTCAAGTCAACTTGTTAAGGAGTAACTCCACACAAGTCAACAAGACTATGCCATTCTCCTATCATAAGTGCACTCGAGTTCGGGTATAGAACTCATCTCACAAGAAACCACCAAGCATACAAGCAATTAATATATCAAGCAATTCATACATTACAGACAATACATTCATCCCAAATTTTCACAAAAATATGCCACAAATAAATATAAACATATAACACACATAAGCAAAAAGCAGGCTAAACCCACTAGAGACTAGTTCCCCAGCAGAGTCGCCACTTTTCTGTAGCGGGGTTTTGGTTACCTTTAAGTTTATTGACTAACCCAAAAGTAAACATACAATTCGAGTCTCCACCGCACTTTTATTTGTCCACAGGAAAGGCTAAAAAGCGAACAAAATCCAAGGTAAGAAGTTTTTCAAATCAAAAACTAATAAAAATTTCAGAGATCTGGGTAAGGGGGTTGGTTATGAAATGGGAAGGTTTTACACACCCAAAATATCCTTAGTACTCTAAGGGAACCCTTTTTGCAAATATGTGTTGTAGGTTGGTATTTTTGAAAAGATTTATGCAAAAAGATTGGAGGGATGAGAAAAGAATAGATTATATTTACAAATTTGTTGTCTGAGTGGATGAACCCATTGTTTACGTACCATCACAAAGATAGGATCAAAACCTCGTAGTTCGGGGTAAAAATCTCAAATATTGGTGAATTGATTTGATCAAAAGTCTTAAGGTCTTTTGTTATCAAAGGGAGAAAACTCAACCTAAACCAACAATCCACCATGTGAGGAAGGCTTCAACATACTAGTGAGGGGTTAACCTTATAATAAGTATGGAGACTTATAATCCAATCACTAAGGATGAGGTGAGATTTACATCAACCACAATGATAACTCAAACCTATGACTAATGTTTATGAAAAGGTTTTAATAAGGTGGCCATTGGAACCACAAAAGCAACTTAAAGTGAGTTATATTTACAAGTTAATTTATTTACAAAATGAAGTCAAAGTTGGATTGAGATTTATTCACAATGAGTATTAATGAAAATGATTTTGAAAAGTCAAAGGCTTAAGGCCTAGGTTTCTAATTTGAAACAAAGTAAAAGTTTGAAGAAAAAGATTTTGGCTTGGTTAGAGTGGGGAGAAGAAGAGAAGGGTTATTCCTAAGGCATACAAAGATAAGAGAGGAAAGATAAACCCTTGGAGTTCCTTTTCTTTAAATCATAGAGATGATTCAAGATGCTCCTTTCCTTTGGACTTAGCAAACAATCAAGCAATCAAACTATTTGGATTCAAGCTCCTAGGATCTCCATTTGGCTTGTCTCTCTTAACTTGGCTACTCATGACAATGGTCCTCTTTTCACAATCTCAAGGTAGGATCCCTATCACACAAGAGCAAACATTAAAAAGTTCACAAACACAATAAGGGGAATGGACAAAGAATAAGTTTGGATGAGAAGTCCTTCAAGATCAACTTTGAAATTTAGCATTCTAAAGGAAGGAGGCCTAGTTGCTTTTCAACAATTTTTAGCATTCTAAAGGCATGAGGCCTAGTTGCTCTTGAACTCTTTTAAGCATAGGTAAGTCCTAATTCTAAGTCCTTTCTCCTTTTGCATTAGGTTCACACAAAACAAAGACAAAGCAAACACAAGATAGCAATATATTTATGTATAATAATGAGCTCAAATGAGCAAAAGAAAAATAACATAAACATAAAATATGTGCTCAAATGAGCAAAGGGAAAATCAATATGAATAATGAGCAAGAAATAAATGACATTAAAAGTAAATGACAAGAAATTAAATGCTCAAATTAAAGTTAGTAATTAGTGGAAGTTATGTTAGCTTGTCGTAAGACAATGTAGCGCTATGTTAAGCAATCGTAAGTGGACTAATGTAGTAGTCACACCTATCTGAGGCCGATCAATAAAAATATAGGCAAATAACACAAGTTAGAGATCATGACTAGTAAGCCAAGCTCCACAAACTTGCCATGCCAAAACAAAAGGGGAAGGGCCTTGTATTGTCTTTTAGGTTATTTGCTTGACCAAGAAGCAACCTATCTTGGACACAAAACAACTCACTTGATCATGGATCAAGTTGTGTTTGGTTTGGATCAAAGAAGGTTAAACATCGCATTTGTCAAGACCAACCATAAGAACTTAACTCATTGGCCATTGATGGAAAGAAAGGGATGAAGATGAAAGGGAGGGAAAAGGAAGATAAGTATCAAATCCAATTGATCAAATGCGAACTAAGTCATCATCAATCAATGCCAAATAGAAAAGAAGTAAAGATTGCAAGTCAACAAGTCAACAATATGTTTTTGGTATTTTTTTGAATTAAAATAAAATGCAAATAAAAATAATAAAAATAAGGTCAAATCTCAAATTCAATTCAAATCAACTTCAACAAGTCCAATCAAATTCTCATAGGTCTGACATGGTCAAACAAGCTTTGACTAATTTTCTCACCAAATTTTTAAAACAGAAAGTATTTAAAAACACTAAAAAATAACACAATATGAATTAAAATCTCAAATAAATCTCAAATCAAATAAGAATTGATGAGACTATTTTTCATTGACTTATCATCATCCATAGGTGTTAGGAAAATATTTTTGGATTTTTCAAATATTAGAAAGTATTTAAAATTGAATTAGAACTATTAAAAACCAAATAATTAACAAAAAATATTAAATGAAGTCACAAAAGTATTTAAAAATCAAAATATGAAACTAGGTTTTTCAAGAAAATTTTTGGAATTGGTCTCATATTTTTCTGACTTCAAATAATTTTTTTATGAATTTTTAAAAATAAAAGGAATTAACTGAAAAAAAAAAGAAAATAGAAATAATTGAAAATTGCGCAGCCATTGGATCAAGCTCATTAATTGACGTGGCAAGGAGAAGCGGTCCAGATGTGAAGGTGCATGGTATGACCAAGTCAAACGCGTGGCAAAGTGATTTAAAAAAGGTAAACACAATGGATACTCAGGATTATAACGTGGAAGCACGGTCCAAGGGTCATGAATGCATACACGTGGTGATGGTGGGGGAAACCACCATCTTCTTCGATGAGCTACCAAAATCCGGCCACCACTTGCAGAGATTTTTTTTTAACAAAAATGAAAAACGAGGATATCAAACTGAAGCTCGTGTGATGTACATCACCACTGTGTCCATGGATCTTTCTCACTCTTCCTATTTTGAGAGAAATGTGAAGTGGAAGATCATGGTGTTCAAACTGAAAGTGTACGAAATGGAAAATTGAAACCACCATTGGCTTGCCTCAAGTGTGAGGACTTTAGAAAACCACATAAACAAGAGAATACTACATTGAATTGCAAGATCTAGATCCAAAAAGTTTGAAGTTCTACCTCTAAATTGGAGCACTTAAGGCCACGGATTCTTCAAGATCTTGATTCCTCTTTGCTCTAGGGATGTAATGGAGATGAGAGGCTAAGGAATTGAGCTTTGAAAATTAACTAATGATGTTGAATTTCAAGCTTGAAAATGAGAGAAAAATCTGGAAAATCCCTTTGGTATTGGTTAGGACTTTAGTGTTGCAGCATTTCAAGTCTCCAAAAGGTTATCAAATGAAGCTCGTGAGGTATTTATTTATAGCTGGATGTGGCTGAGTTCATGATTCCCTCGTGTGCATGACAATTTGAAATTTGATGCATGGGCCTGTACAGGCGCATGTGAGGCCCAATGATGGGTGCAAAACCAAGCTGAATTCATTTGGAATGGAATTGGACGTGTAGATGAAGTGGAACTAGCTTGCACATTAAGTTTCATCATGAAATGTCAAAATGAACATAAACGAAGAGCTCTTCGAAACTCATCAATGGTAAGTCCAAAAAAGTAATGTGAGTAATGGTTGGAAATCCCTTGAAATAAGGAACAAAAGTTATGTTGGGCAAAAATTCATTTGGCATTTGGAAATTAGTGAAAACTGGCTGTGAAATTTTGGGTACAAAACATGTTTAAGTCACCTTTGAAAATTCTCACCAAAAGTAAGCCTATTCAAACCCCTCTTTTTCCATGATGCAAGCTTCAAATGGAAACACCTCCAACATCAAAGTTGTATATGTTTTCAAGATTATCAATTTAGACTCAAAGTTTGAATCATTTGGATTTTCTATGACAAAGTTATCGGCATTTGAAGTTAGGTACTTTTTCAAATTCAATTACTTAGGTCCAATGTGACCTATAATGTTTTGTATTATCACATATATTTTAATTAGGATTATGAGATTTTGTCCAACATAACATTTTAATTATACATCTTCATATTTCCAATGCATTTGGTCTCACCTCAAAATCATAAAAATTAAGGAAGTTATGCTCTTGGTAAATTTACCCAAAATTAGGGTTTCAGTCAAAATGACCTATAATGTTTTGAAATGCATGATGACCTTACAATTTTCAAATGGATTTGTGATGAACATGAAAGTTGTTCATGTGGTTCGTAAGAACATTTTTTCTCTTTAGGTCATCTTCATTTGACAAACACATCAAAAGTAATATCTCAGTGGACCTCAGTTTAGTCAAATGACTTAACTGATCAACTTCTCAAGGCCAACTTCCAATCTTGATGAATAAATGATTGAGGATCCTCAAATAAGCTCATATATGCATAAAATGATGAGTGAAATAACTTCCCTTGATTAAATTTGATCATAGGTTGAGATTGCTTCATGAGTAAGGCACAGTCAAGGAACAGTTAAATTAGGATTTCCTTGGGAAACAATCCTCAAGCCCTTTGGGTTATCTTGATCAAATTGGCTAATTGAGATACTTGGGAGAAATATATGATGATTAGAAGCTTTGTGGACCATTGTCATGCTTTTTCTCATCTTCATCTAGCTATTGTATTGAGCTTAGGAGCCTCCTAGGAGCATTGTGGAGCACATGATCACTTAAGCTTCAAAACAAAAAGAGTTAGTGACATATTTTTGTGCTTTTGGTTAGTAACAAAAATAAGAAAAGCAATAATATACAATACAAACATGCTTGGTGGTCTCAAACCACTCACACAAGTCCCAACCCTAGGGTTTATAAGCCAAACATGCTATGGTCCTTGAGGCAATGTGTAACACCCTTCTAAAATACCCCAATTATTTAATTAAAATAATAAACATATATCAGAGTAATTATGCAGTTAAGGGTGTCACACAATCATTCACACCATGTTCCAAAATAACTGTCATGCTCTTTATTTAATCAATTAAACATTTGCATAAATCGCAGCGGATATAAATCAAATTAATCAAAACATGTAACATACTACATGTAAACTGGTTCAACAATCTTTAACAACATAATTAAAAAGGTTCCCTCCCGATGTTACATCTATCAGAGCATGACCCACTAAGGAGACTACACTAGACTCCAAGCATTCGCTTCTACTCAACTCATTTCTCGTTACCTGAAAAATAGTTGTAAGGGTGAGTTCCTCAATCAATATAATAAGCATTATAAAACAACATGTAATGCCAAGTAATTAACACATCAATCACCCTAATTGCAATACACATTCAGTAATAGCTCATTGGCTTAAACATCATTCTCAACATCAATATACAATACCAGTATAATCTCAAATCATACTTAACAACAACACAACACACGTATAATATTGGAACACATCCATTCATATTATACGCCATACATATTTTTATGCAATGAGACTCTACACATGCGGTACCGACTATCCCTGAACATATAGTTCAAGCTCACCGATCCCTCCGGATACGGCTACTAAGCTCACTAGTCCCACTCATTGAGATCTAATGACTCACTCACTAATTCCTCACCATGGGAATTAGCTACAGCCCCAAAGGCTAGACTATGCAAGCTAATCATCTAGCATGCAAACATCAACAACAATTCACAACGATTCACTCACCAATTCCTCACAATGGGAATTAGCTACAGCCCCACAGGCTATGCCATGCACACTAATCATCTAGCAATGCAGCATCAACAACAACTCACAATGGACATATGCTCACACTCTAAACCATACAACAGTCCATTCACAAATACATGCATAATATATACATTCACAACATTTTGCATATCATCATACATCATCAATACATGTATCAACACATCATCAACACATATATAAAACACTTCCTCCACACATGTATGAAACACCTCAGCAACACATGTATAAACACTTCTTCTGCCTTGCTCGCTAGGCGAGGTAGTGGCGAAGCTCTGGTTCGCTAGGCGAGCTCAAGGCGAACAGCTCCAGGAAATTGGTAAATTAATTCGCTAGGCGAGCTCAAAGCGAAGGTAATAGCGAACTCATTCTGTTTTGGTGAAAAACACAGCTAGCACTCACTCGCTAGGCGAAGCTCCAGCGAGTCCACAGCGAACATTACAGTAGCAAAACCTCTCAATCTCGCTGGGGCGAGGTTGAGGCGCGTTCCTTCGCTAGGCGAAGGTTATGTTCGCTAGGCGAACATGACAGTTCACCAGACGCGTTTTCTTTGGGCAGGGATCTCATGTGCCCATTCCAGACCCTTCCCACTCAAACTTACCCGTCGCTATTCATCACCAATTTATCGGTTTGATTACACACACAATTATCAATTTGATTACGGTTTTCACTCAACCTATTCATCACAAATTTTCAGCATTCCAAATCCCAATTAGGGTCAAATTAACGGCTTATCACTACCCATGACATATTATCCCAAAATACCCATTAATCGACGATAAACCCCCCTTACCTTAACAATCCGGCGAATCTTTGAGCTGCAAGCCTTTCCGTTCTTCTCCAACTTTCTTCCTCTTGCTCTGCCTCAGCCCTTTTCCTCTTCTCTGCAGTTTCTCTGTTTTCACGTGAAAACACTTCTTTACCAAATGGGATTCTCTTTCCTCATTTCACACTTATATATTTCCAATAATAATTATTATTCCAAAATAATTAAAATAATCCAATAATAATAATCTAATTATTTAATTAAATTAATAATATACTATTAATTCAATTTTTAATAATTATTTTATTTTATTGGGGTGTTACAACTCTCCCCCACTAAAAGAGTTTTCGTCCTCGAAAACATACCTCAAGTGAACAACTCTGGATAAGACTCTCTCATCTTACTCTCCAGTTCCCAAGTCACATTGCCACCTGCTGGTCCTCCCCAAGCTACCTTCACCAAGGCAATCTCTTTACCCCGCAACTGCTTCAACTCTCGATCCTCGATCCTCATAGGTGATGTCTCAACAGTCAGGTTATCTCTCACCTGTACATCATCTACTTGGACTACATGCGACGGATCATGAATGTACCTCCTCAACTGAGACACATGAAAAACCTCATGCAAATTTGCAAGCGACGGCGGTAAAGCGACACGATAGGCTACCTCCCCTATCCTCTCCAAAATCTGGTAAGGACCAATAAATCGCGGTGTCAACTTCTTCGACTTCAAAGCTCGACCAACACCAGTTACCGGAGTAACACGAAGAAACACATGATCTCCCTCTTGGAACTCAAGTGACTTCCTCCTCTTATCATGATAACTCTTCTGACGACTCTGAGCAATTCTCATCCTCTCCTGAATCATCTTAATCTTTTCCGTAGTTTGTTGAACAATCTCCGGTCCAACCACAGCGCCCTCACCGGACTCATACCAACATAAAGGTGTCCGACATCTCCTACCATACAAAGCTTCAAACGGTGCCATACCAATGCTCGAATGAAAACTATTGTTGTAGGTAAACTCAATCAAAGGTAAATAACAATCCCAAGCACCTCCCTTTTCCAAAACACAAGCTCTCAAAAGATCTTCTAATGACTGAATCGTCCTCTCAGTCTGACCATCAGTCTGCGGATGATATGCAGAACTCAATCTCAGCTTAGTTCCCAAAGCCCTCTGCAAACCTTCCCAGAACTTCGATGTAAATCTAGGATCTCTGTCTGAAACAATACTCGACGGAATACCATGCAAACTTACAATCTTCTCAATATACAACTCGGCTAATCTCTCTAACGGATAATCCATTCTGATCGGAATGAAATGAGCCGATTTTGTCAACCTGTCAACAATTACCCAAATGGCTTCAAAATTCTTATTTGTCCTCGGCAAACCAGAAACAAAATCCATACTGATACTATCCCACTTCCACTCTGGAATAACCAACGGTTGCATTAGCCCAGACGGCTTCTGATGCTCAATCTTTGACTTCTGACAAGTCAAACAGGAATAAACAAAACTCGCAATTTCTTTCTTCATTCCCGGCCACCAAAATAACTTTTTCAAATCATGATACATCTTCGTAGCTCCAGGATGAATACTCAAGCCACTACGATGTCCCTCCTCAAGAATACTCTTCTTAAGCTCAATAACATTCGGAATACACACCCGACTACCAAATTTCAAAACACCATTCTCATCAACTCTGAATTCACCACCTCGACCTTGATTCGCTAAAGTCAACTTATCAACCAAATGCATATCGGATTTCTGACCCTCTCTGATCTCCTCCAGAATACCACTCGTTAACTTCAACATTCCCAATTTAACACTGTTGTGAGTACTCTCACACACCAAACTCAAGTCTCTAAACTGCTCAATTAAATCCAATTCCTTAACCATTAACATAGACATATGTAATGATTTCCGACTCAATGCATCAGCCACTACATTTGCTTTACCCGGATGGTAATTCAACCCAAAATCATAATCCTTCAGAAACTCTAACCATCTCCTCTGTCTCATATTCAGCTCTTTCTGATCAAACAAATACTTTAAACTCTTATGGTCACTGAAAACCTCAAATCTTGACCCATACAAGTAATGTCTCCACAACTTCAAAACAAACACTACAGCTGCCAACTCTAAATCGTGCGTCGGATAGTTCCTTTCATGAACCCTCAGCTGTCTCGAAGCATAAGCTATAACCTGCTTATTCTGCATCAACACACCACCCAAACCCAACAATGAAGCATCACAGTAAACTTCAAATGGTTCCGACGAACTCGGTAACGTCAAAATAGGAGCAGTAGTCAACCTTCTCTTTAACTCTTGGAAACCTTCTTCACATTTTGAGTCCCAAACAAACGCTTGCCCCTTTCTAGTCAACATCGTCAACGGTAACGCCAACTTAGAAAATCCCTCAATGAACTTCCTATAATAACCAGCCAAACCAAGGAAACTTCGAATCTCCGCAACAGACTTCGGAGCTTCCCACTTAGATACCGCTTCTATCTTAGAAGGATCAACAGCAACACCACATCTTGAAATCACATGACCAAGAAAACTAACTTCTTCTAACCAAAATTCACACTTAGACAGTTTAGCAAATAACTGCTTTTCTCGCAGCACTCCTAAAACCACTCTCAAATGCTCAGCATGCTCTTCTTCAGATTTCGAATACACCAAAATGTCATCGATAAACACCACAACAAACTGATCCAAGTACGGATGGAAAATCCTATTCATGTACTCCATAAATACTCCAGGCGCATTAGTCACACCAAAAGGCATTACAGAATACTCATAATGTCCATACCTTGTTCTGAAAGCAGTCTTCTGAATATCCTCAGTTTTCACACGTATCTGATGATACCCAGATCTCAAATCTATCTTGCTGAACACACTCGCACCAACCAACTGATCCATCAAATCATCAATCCTCGGCAAAGGATACCGATTCTTGATCGTCACTTTATTCAGTTGCCTGTAGTCCACACACAGCCTCATAGTACCTTCTTTCTTCTTAACCAACAACACTGGTGCACCCCACGGGGACACACTCGGACGAATAAACTTCTTATCCAACAGATCTTCCAACTGACTCTTCAATTCAGTTAACTCAACAGCAGACATACGGTACGGAGCCATCGATATCGGTCTAGTACCAGGTACCAATTCAATCGAGAACTCAACTTCACGCTCTGGCGGTAACTCATTCACTTCTTCCGGAAACACATCAGGAAAATCACACACCACTGCTAGATCACGAATCACTAGTTTATCTTTAGCCTCTAAAGTTGCCAACAGCATAAACAACTCTGCCCCATCTGCCACTTCCTCATTCACCTGCCTGGCTGATAGAAACAGACTCTGCCCTTCCTCAGTCTCAGGAAATATCACCGTCTTATCAAAACAGTTGATATAAACTCGGTTAAACACCAACCAGTTCATACCCAAGATAACGTCAATCTGCACTAATGGAAGACACACAAGGTCTATCCCAAAATCTCTACCAAAAATATTCAAAGGACAACTCAAACAAACCGAAGTAGTAGTCACTGAACCCTTTGCAGGAGTATCAATCACCATACTTCCACGCATCTCAGATATCTCTAATTTAAGCTTCACAGCACAATCCACAGATATAAAAGAATGAGTAGCACCTGTGTCAATAATAGCTATAAGAGGAAAGCCATTAATATAACACGTACCTCTGATCAAACGATCATCTGCAGAAGTCTCAGAACCTGATAGAGCAAAAACCTTGCCTCCTGACTGATTCTCCTTCTTCGGCTTAGGACACTGGGGACTGATATGACCCAACTCTCCACAGTTGAAACAAGTTACAGTCTTCAATCGGCACTCTGCAGCCAAGTGACCACCTTTCCCACACTTGAAACACTTCATCTCAGCACTGGTACACTCATGAACACGATGTCCAGCCCGACCACATCTATAACACTTAACAGGAGCACTAGAGTCTCCCCCACTAGACCTCTTCATGCCACTCTGCTTCTGAAAACCTTTGCCAGCTGCATACGGTTTTCCACGATCCATCTGATTCTTACCCTTCCTATCAACCCTCTGCTGATAGCTTTCTGCTCTAGCCTTGGAATCCTGTTCAAAAATTCTGCAACAGTCAACCAAGTCAGAAAACACCCTGATCCTCTGATATCCAATAGCTTGTTTGATCTCAGGACGCAACCCGTTCTCAAACTTCACACATTTCGAAAATTCTCCAGCAGCCTCATTATAGGGAGTATAGTACTTTGACAGCTCGGTGAACTTCGCAGCATACTCAGTAACCGACCTGTTACCCTGCTTCAATTCCAAAAACTCTATCTCTTTCTTTCCTCTGACATCTTCTGGAAAATACTTTCTCAGGAACCTTTCCCTGAACACAGCCCAAGTGATCTCAGTATTCCCAGCAGATTCCAACTCAGTGCGGGTAGCAACCCACCAATCATCAGCTTCCTCTGACAGCATATGTGTACCGAACCTGACCTTCTGGTTATCAGCACACTCAGTTACTCTGAAGATTCTCTCAATCTCCTTCAACCACTTCTGAGCACCATCTGGGTCGTATGCTCCCTTGAACATTGGAGGATTGTTCTTCTGGAACTCACTCAGTTGACGAGCAGCTCCCATTCCCACAACATTCGGATTCCCTCCAAGTACTCCAGCTAGCATACCCAGAGCCTCAGCAATCGCAGCATCATCTCTACCTCTTCCAGCCATCTCTATTCTGAAAACCCAAACAAGCTAAAACAATAAGTACTGATAGGGTTACACAACACCTATCCCGTACAGGGGAAACAGAATAATTACGACTCGACTCGACCGACTATGCTCTGATACCACTAATGTAACACCCTTCTAAAATACCCCAATTATTTAATTAAAATAATAAACATATATCAGAGTAATTATGCAGTTAAGGGTGTCACACAATCATTCACACCATGTTCCAAAATAACTGTCATGCTCTTTATTTAATCAATTAAACATTTGCATAAATCGCAGCGGATATAAATCAAATTAATCAAAACATGTAACATACTACATGTAAACTGGTTCAACAATCTTTAACAACATAATTAAAAGGTTCCCTCCCGATGTTACATCTATCAGAGCATGACCCACTAAGGAGACTACACTAGACTCCAAGCATTCGCTTCTACTCAACTCATTTCTCGTTACCTGAAAAATAGTTGTAAGGGTGAGTTCCTCAATCAATATAATAAGCATTATAAAACAACATGTAATGCCAAGTAATTAACACATCAATCACCCTAATTGCAATACACATTCAGTAATAGCTCATTGGCTTAAACATCATTCTCAACATCAATATACAATACCAGTATAATCTCAAATCATACTTAACAACAACACAACACACGTATAATATTGGAACACATCCATTCATATTATACGCCATACATATTTTTATGCAATGAGACTCTACACATGCGGTACCGACTATCCCTGAACATATAGTTCAAGCTCACCGATCCCTCCGGATATGGCTACTAAGCTCACTAGTCCCACTCATTGAGATCTAATGACTCACTCACTAATTCCTCACCATGGGAATTAGCTACAGCCCCAAAGGCTAGACTATGCAAGCTAATCATCTAGCATGCAAACATCAACAACAATTCACAACGATTCACTCACCAATTCCTCACAATGGGAATTAGCTACAGCCCCACAGGCTATGCCATGCACACTAATCATCTAGCAATGCAGCATCAACAACAACTCACAATGGACATATGCTCACACTCTAAACCATACAACAGTCCATTCACAAATACATGCATAATATATACATTCACAACATTTTGCATATCATCATACATCATCAATACATGTATCAACACATCATCAACACATATATAAAACACTTCCTCCACACATGTATGAAACACCTCAGCAACACATGTATAAACACTTCTTCTGCCTTGCTCGCTAGGCGAGGTAGTGGCGAAGCTCTGGTTCGCTAGGCGAGCTCAAGGCGAACAGCTCCAGGAAATTGGTAAATTAATTCGCTAGGCGAGCTCAAAGCGAAGGTAATAGCGAACTCATTCTGTTTTGGTGAAAAACACAGCTAGCACTCACTCGCTAGGCGAAGCTCCAGCGAGTCCACAGCGAACATTACAGTAGCAAAACCTCTCAATCTCGCTGGGGCGAGGTTGAGGCGCGTTCCTTCGCTAGGCGAAGGTTATGTTCGCTAGGCGAACATGACAGTTCACCAGACGCGTTTTCTTTGGGCAGGGATCTCATGTGCCCATTCCAGACCCTTCCCACTCAAACTTACCCGTCGCTATTCATCACCAATTTATCGGTTTGATTACACACACAATTATCAATTTGATTACGGTTTTCACTCAACCTATTCATCACAAATTTTCAGCATTCCAAATCCCAATTAGGGTCAAATTAACGGCTTATCACTACCCATGACATATTATCCCAAAATACCCATTAATCGACGATAAACCCCCTTACCTTAACAATCCGGCGAATCTTTGAGCTGCAAGCCTTTCCGTTCTTCTCCAACTTTCTTCCTCTTGCTCTGCCTCTGCCCTTTTCCTCTTCTCTGCAGTTTCTCTGTTTTCACGTGAAAACACTTCTTTACCAAATGGGATTCTCTTTCCTCATTTCACACTTATATATTTCCAATAATAATTATTATTCCAAAATAATTAAAATAATCCAATAATAATAATCTAATTATTTAATTAAATTAATAATATACTATTAATTCAATTTTTAATAATTATTTTATTTTATTGGGGTGTTACACAATGCACTAATGTAATAACATGATGCCATGAGGGATCTTAGGGTCAAAATTAGGGTCTTACAGCATCATGTCATGAAAAAGAGTGTTCATTTCTCTCTGGTAAGTTACACCAACATTCTTTAGACCGAAATGCATCACTCTATTACAGAATGTTCCCCAGGATGTAATGAATCTGGTCTTCTCCATATCCTCGGGTGCCATTTTGATCTGATTATATCTGGAAAATCTGTCCATAAACGAAAAGACTTTGAATGTAGCTGTATTGTCTACCAATATATCAATGTGTGGCAAAGGGAAATCATCTTTCGGACTAGCTTTGTTCAAATCTCTATAATCAACGCACATGCGGACTTTTCCATCCTTCTTCGAAAGATGCACAATATTGGCCACCCATTATGGATACTCAGCAATAACGAGGAAACCCACATCAATCTGCTTCTGCACTTCTTCTTTGATCTTTACTGCCATATTAGGATGAGTCCTCCTCAACTTCTGCTTGACTTGCAGGCATTCTGGCTTCAACGGTAATCTATGCTCCACAATCTCAGAATCCACACCAAGAATGTCTTGATAGGACCAAGCAAACACGTCTGAATAATCTCGGAGAAGATCAATAAACCCCTTCTTAACCTCTGGACACAGTTGAGACCCAATCTTGACTTCATTCACATCACCTTCGGAACACAAGTTGACTAACTCAATCTGCTCTTCGAATGGCTGAATGGCTTTTTCCTCGTGCTCATGTAGACGATACAATTAATCAGACACTTCTTCATCACTTTCTTCCTCTGCCTCAAACACAGGGAATTCAAATTTTGGAGAAGGAGTAGGATCATTGTATTCAATGGGTTTAGAAACCAACCTGCATAATGATTTGATATTTTGATTTTAGAGAAATGAATTGTGACCAAATATTATGCAGATGGATAATTATTATTATTTACTTATGTTTTTTGTGATTACCATTTTCTGAAAAGAAAAAAGTAAAAATAAAACATCATAGATGTGGATGAATAGAATTGCATTTTATTAATGATCAAATTGGAAGATGCCAAACAATGTTCACTTCTCCTTTAGGCATAGGAGACAGTTTTTCAAAAACAATAGAAACAATTACTTAGAGCGATGCATAAGAATAGGAACATCGACAGCAGTCCAATTGTTGCAAGCTTTTCCATGTGTCACAAAATTGGTGAAGTCTTCATCTTCATCCCCCTCTATCACGGAAGCTAAGTGTTGTTCATTACCATGAATGAACCCTCCGTTACGGAAACTAGGTTGCACATCTTCAGCCTTAATCATAGACGTCCCTTGTTGGAATCCCAAACCAGCTCTACTCTTGTTCTCGGTGACCTCTACCATCCGGCCCCACTGATCAGAATTACCATCTTTAACAACTTTTTGCGTGTCTTTGAAAGAGGACATAGGTGCCCCAATTCTCTTTTCCTCAGCAATAGGTAGAGCTTGGAATGGAGTTCCAATCTCATCCTCAGCTTCAACATACGAAAAAGACGACAAGTGACTCACTAACAGAGCCTTCCCTCCACCGATGATAACAAGCTTACCATTCTTTACAAACTTCAACTTCTGATTCAGAGTTGACGTAACAGCTCCATCTTCGTGTATCCATGGCCTTCCCAACAAGCAGCTATAGGCCAGGTGGATATCCATTACATGAAAAGTAATTTGGAAATCACTCGGACCTATCTTCACCGGAAGGTCCACCTCACCAATAACAGTTTTGTAAGCACCATCAAAAGCTTTAACGATCATGCCACTGTATCTCATCGGAGCTCCTTGATACGATAATTTGGAAAGAGTTGACTTGGGGAGTACATTCAGAGAAGAGCTGATATCAACCAATACATTTGACAATGCATCGTCCTTGCAGTTCATTGATATATGTGGTGCTAAGTTGTGATTTCTACCTTCCTCGGGAAGTTCTTCATCGCAAAAGCTCAAGTTGTTGCAGGAAGTGATGTTAGCCATTGTATGGTCAAAATGATCTATTGTTACATCATGCTCTACATAAGCTTGTTGCAATACTCTTTGCAATGTTTCTCTGTGTGCTTCAGAGTTCATGAGCAGAGACAACACTGAAATCTTAGAAGGATTTTGGAGCAACTGCTCCACCATATTAAACTCGCTCTTCTTGATTAAACGGAGTACCTCATCATCATCATTAGGCTTCAAACTGCTGGATTCACCAGACTGACATCTTGGAGCGCTAACCAGATCTACTGCAGGAACATCAACCTTCTTACTGGAAGATACATCTTCTACACTTTTCGGGAACACAGGCCCAAAAACACGACCATTACGGGTCACCTTCGTCACATCAGCAATGCTCACAACAGAACTGGTCGTAGGCAACGGAACCTCTTGACCATTCTCTAGCATAGTAGCATTATATTGATATGGAAAAGCTTTATCAGATGCGTAAGGGACTGGACCCGCTAGCTGTATTACCAACGGTGATACCGATCTATTGATGACATTGTTATTGTTGCTGCTATCAAACTGGATTACCACCCTCTCTGGCGCTTTGAACACTGGAACTAT
This sequence comes from Lathyrus oleraceus, assembly GCF_024323335.1. Classification (NCBI taxonomy): domain Eukaryota; kingdom Viridiplantae; phylum Streptophyta; class Magnoliopsida; order Fabales; family Fabaceae; genus Lathyrus; species Lathyrus oleraceus. Next base: position 217,265,559 of record NC_066580.1, read on the forward strand.
TACATTGACATCATCTATATCCCTAGACTTTTGAATCTAGATTACATTCTCATCCATCAACCTCTGGATATCTCTCTTGACAACTGAACACCCATGGGGGCTCACAATGCAGACTGCACAAGTGGCGTGATCATGTTCACAATCACTAATAGTACGCAGGGTTTTATGCATCTCAACCAATGATTGACGAATTCGTCGCACATCAAACATTTGGAAACTCCTTGGACAACCATCTACCATGTTGATAGAGGAATTACCATGAGCAGGCAATGAGTTTGCTTTCACATTAGGAACACGGTCCTCAAAGGAAACCATCCCACTCTTTACCAACTTCTGGACTTCATACTTCAACGGATAGTAGTTCTCAATATCATGGTCGGGTGCTCCTTGGCAAAATGCACAGTGAAGCTCTGGCTTATACCACCATGGAAGTGGTTCTGGAATTTGTGGCAGATTTCTTGGTTGAAGCAGGTTCTTGATAACCAAAGATGGGTACAATTCAGCATAAGTCATAGGAATAGGTTCAAAAGAGACTTTCTTCCTCTCGAAATTCTGTTGCTGATGATGATTATTGTTATTGTTGTAGTTGTTTGTTCTTTGTTGTGGTTGTTGTTGAACTGGCATAGATTGATTGTTGGAAAATACTGGAATAACAGATGATACTTGATGATGGTGTTGACGGGGTTGGGGACTTCTTCTAACGTGAGGCCTCCTCTGCCTCCCAACTGATACTGCATTAGTCTCACCTTCCTTCTTCTTAGCGAAACTGTTACCATACCTCTTGCTTGATGATACCTCTTCTTTAGACAACCGTCCCTCACGGACACCTTCTTCTAATCTCATCCCCATATTTACCATTTCGGTAAAGTCACTGGGGGCACTAGCAATCATTCGCTCATAGTAAACGAGCTCAGTGTCTTGAGAAAGATCTTGGTCATCTCCTTTTCTTCCAAAGGAGGGGTAACCTGAGCGGCTAGCTCTCTCCATCTTTGGGCATACTCTTTGAACGTCTCCTTGTCCTTCTGAGACATCGATCGAAGCTCGTCCCTATCAGGCGCCATATCCACATTGTACTTGTATTGTTTCATAAATGCTTCATCCAAATTGTTGAACATGCGGACACTCACACTATCCAAACCCATGTACCACCTCAGAGCGGCACCAGTCAGACTGTCTTAGAAATAATGAGTTAGTAACTGATCATCATCAGTTTGCGTCTACATCTTTCTAGCATACATGACGAGATGGCTGAACGGGAAAGTATTCCCTTTATACTTTTCAAAGTCAGGGACTTTGAACTTCATCGGGATTTTAACATTAGGAACCAAGCACAGTTCCGCAACACTCTTACCAAACAAATCATTTCCCCTCAAGCTCTTCAACTCCTTTCGCAGCTCAAGGAATTGGTCTTTCATCTCGTTCATCTTCTTATAAACATCCGGACCCTCAGACGACACAGAATGGTAGATGGTATCCTAAACACGAGGCAGGGGATGAACAACCGGTGGCGGCACAGACATGATCGGGCTAGATGCCGACATGGAAGCAAAATTGGGTGCAAACCCTTCAGGCATAAAATTGGGCGGCATTCCTCACGGGAATCCGTCAGGCATGGCAGGAGTGAACTGAGTGGCAGGCACAATTGAAGTAACAACTTCTGATATTACAATCCTCTAAGGATGAGGGGTAGTAGGCGTTGGAGAAGATTGACTCTAAGTAGCTATAACTGACTCCATCATGGCAGTAAGGCGAGCGATCTCGTCCTTCAATTCTCGGTTCTCTTGTTCCAAGTGTTCCATGATTCTCAGATGGTTGGCGCAGGTATTGTATCGATGAGTCAGCTTGGCTGAAGCACAAAAGAATAACCAATAAGACATTTGGCGGAAGAAAAACCTGCTATGCAAATGATTCATGAAATGCAATGCTTAATTGTTTTTATTTTCAAGGAACATACTATTTTATTTGCAAATATATAACAATTGTAATAATTTGATTGTCCATAAAAAATCTCTTTTATTTATATGATTTAATAGGCTTACACTGAGTACAATTTTAGAAACCAAAACATAAAAAAAGAGAAAAGGAAACTAATCATCCTAAGGATCCCCTAACAACAGTGTCAGATGATCTGGTTGCAGGTGCGTACTTCCTTCGGATGCGTCGAATCTCGGACTCAAAAGAAGTCTTCATCTGAGCCTTCTCGAGGACAAGCTGATCAATAATTTTCTTCCAAGCACCGGAAGGCTGAGGCATGCTAGAGGAAGATGAACCCTCTGGCTCTCTCTGTCTTTTCACTGCTCGGTCTTCTAGAAGCCCAATAAGTGCATATTTGTCCTTAGACTCAAGCTGCAACTCCTCATGCTTTCTGCTCAAAGCATGGAACCGCTCTTCCCACATATCCTTCTCTTACTTCATCTTGGCAAGTGCGTCTTCCAACTCCTCTACATCTTGGTTAGGGAGAGTTAATGGCTCAACCACAACCATAGACATAGGTCTCTCACAAGCATATGACATTTTCAACTCTAAAGCTCTCTTCTTCACCCAAAGAGTGTAAGCTTCCAAAGCTACACAGTTGAGCGGACAAAGCTCGGATCTACCTTTCCTATGCACGTTATGCCAAGCATGCACCATCTTCTGCTTCAAGAGTTAGGGATTTTTACCCTATTGATAGAAAAGACCTTCTAACTGAGTGTTATTAGGTTTGTCTCTCAAGGGGAACCCAAGTTGACGATGAGCCAAAGCAGGGTTGTAATTGATTCTTCCTTGTGTACCAATGAGAGACACATTAGAGAATTCACCACAACCATCAATAATCTCCAAGCTACTCAAAGAAGAATCATACCAAACTATATCATCATTAGTGAGAGACATAAGTCTCTGAAACCACCTTAGACATTGTTTGTTCTCCACAAAAGCAGGCGTCTGAGGCAAGTGTTAAATAAACCACTTGTACAGAAGAGGAACACAACATACAATAGTTCCACCACCTTTAGAATTCCTTAGATACAAAGAGAAATACATATCACCCAACAAAGTAGGCACATGATTTTGAATCAAGAAGGTTCTAATGGCGTTAACATTAACAAAACCATCAATGTTAGGGAACAAAGCCAACCCATAGATGAGCGACACAAAGATAGCTTTAAAAGCATCCATACCACGGGCTTGAGAAAAGGCAGTAGCTTTTTTGATGAGGAACTCAGAAGTCAACCCAAAGATTCCTCCTTTCTTCACCCAATGATCCTCAATCTCAGACTTCTTCAGATGAAGAGCTTCAGCTATGATATGAGATCTGGGAATCTCCTCCAATCCACTAAAAGGCACTTTGCTAGAAACGGGTATTCCCAAGAGATGGGCATACTCCTCCAACGTAGGCACATGCTGATAATCAGGGAAAATGAAGCAACGGTAGAGAGGATCATAGAACTGAACCAACACACTCAAGAGTCCTTCAACCACATTAGTAGATAACACAGATAGAAGCTTCCCATGACGTTGTTTGAAGTCCAAGGGATCTAATACAAAAGATGATAGCTTCCTTAGCTCTTTCAAGTCGGGACATCTGAAACTGTACTTCTTAGTGTTCCTTTATCCACAATCCAAGGTCTGAAAATATTTGCAAATAAAACCTCAGTTCCTTGAAGTTATTTTTGGTGTGATGAATGTTATGATGCATATGAATGCATGAATGCAACAATCACAAGTAAGGGATCACACACAAGGCAAACAAAGGTCAAGGGATGAATCAAGTCATTATTAAGATCAACCATCCATTTTGGTGGATTATGGTTTTCACCTTATCAGCACTCAAGTTCCATTGATATTGACAAGACTTGATTGGATCAACCAAGAATCAAGGGTTTGTTGTGAGTTACGAGCATGATGTCAGGTTAAGAACCATCCTAATGGAGTGTACTAAGGATAAAAACCTATAAATCATGTTCTAAAAAAGTTCCCAGAGTCTTAATTCCATCAATCGGATATTACAGGTTAGGATGACTGACTCATCAACCCATAATATTCTCAAGAGAAACTCGTCTGAGTGTAGCATCGCGTAGCAACTGTTATCAAGTCTACACCTGAACAGTCTCCGCACTACGTCCTAAATAGGCCAATATGGGTTTAATGATTTACGGTCCTCAGCTTCTCGGACCCCAAATCAGAGAAAGTAATGCCTAACCACAAATAACTTGTGTGACATCAATAGCTCCAAAAGGGTCTCCACTTAGTAGATGGGTCTCAATCCAACTTGTTAAGGATTACTCCACACAAGTCGAACATGACTATACCATTCTCCTATCTTAATTGCACTCAAGTTCGGGTTAGAACTTATCTTACCACTCAGAGATCACCAAGCACAACAAGCAGATTATATCATACAAACAAATATACATACATTAAATATACAATTATATACACACAAAAAAGTATGTTAAACCCACTGGAGAAAAGTACAAACAAAACCCAAAGTTAAGAAGTTTTCAAATCAAAACTAATAAAATTCCAGAGATTACAGGTAAGGGGGTTGGTTACACAGAGGGAAGGTGTTAGCACCCAAAGTGTCCTATGTACTCCTAGGGAGCCCTTTTGTGTGTGTACATTTGTTTTGGTATAAAATGATGTTTGTAATAAATAGAGTGTGGGGTGAGAAAAGAATTCATTAATTATATTTTTGTGTTTGACAAGACCTTCGGACTTGTTCCTACGTACCAACATAAAATGAGGGATTAAAACCTTGTAGTTCGTGGTATCAATTTCGAAGTGAATGAGTTGCTTTTAACAAAAGTTTAAGTTTTAACAAAGGCACAAAAGGCACAAAAAGGTTTCAATGAGTGTTAGTTCTTTTTGTCTTTTGAAATTTTTAGTCAAGTATGGTTAAGTTCATTTACAAATTTGATTAAGAAAAGAGTTTGAAAATACAATGGCATAAGGCCAAAGTTTCTAATTTGCAATAAGGTCTAAGTTTAGAAAACACAAGCAAAGAAGATTTTAAAAGGAGGGAGAGATTTTAAATTAAAGAAGGTGGGAGGAGATGAAGAGACTAATCCTAAGCAAAAATAAAAGTTAAGAGTTGAAAAGATATAACCAATGAGATGCAATTCAATAGACAAGAATGTCATATAGAAACCCAATTTCCCTTGGACTTTAGAATCAAACAATATCAATACACACAATAGCAAGGTGAAGAGCAAGGCATCAAATAAAGATATCCACATCCAAGCTTAGCAACTACGTGATCTTCTTCAAAATCTCCCATGCATCAGATGACATACTCCTTGAATGGCTTAGAGATAGGCATTAGACACAGGTTCAAAGTAACAACTTCATCAAGACCATGTAGTAGATGAACTCAAAAGGGGTCTCAATACTTGCATCAAATGAAAGTTTTCTTCACAAGCACTTGGTTTTAGAAAAGTTGGCATTGGCCAAGTCCTTTTGCATAGGGAATGTTTCATAATTCTAATTCTAATGTCTCAGATCAAATCCAACAGTCCACACAAATCTTTTTTAGAGTTTTTGTTGTTATTATGTACGTTAAGATCAAAAGACCACAAACACAAACAAAATGCACAAACAAGTATATCCAATCACAACATAATCACAAGATATGGCTCAAATGAGCAAAGTGAAATGGAATTAAAGTAAACAAGTTAAATGGTATGAATAATGGCAAATGAATAAAGACTTGAAATTAAAGTGCAAAAGGTAAATGACTTGGAATTAAAAGTTAGTCAAATGTTAGTTGATTAGAAGTTAGTATTGCTTTTGCTTTTCACAAGCATGGATCCTTGGACCAAGACATCTTCCAAAGGAAGGAAAAAATGTCAAGTTTCCACACAATACCATGAAAGGGGGAGACTTACAATCTCATTTACTAGAATGATATGCCTTTTGCGGTCGTAATTACGAAAGCGCTATGTTAAGCAATCGTAATTGGACTTATGTAGAAGTCATAACTATTTGAGGTCGAGCAATAGAAATTTTAGTTTTAATGCATGTTAGAGATATGGTATTATGAACCATACTCCTAAAACATACCACACTTAAAAGAAAATGGCAAAGGGGTGGACCTAATCTCATCCATACTTATGTTGATCTTGCAATCAACTAGCCTTAGGATATAGAGATATCATAGGTCAAAGAAATGGGTAGGGAGAGAATGGGATTAAGACGAAGAGGGAGGGGGAATGAGATCAACACAAATTGGTCAAAGAAGGACTTTTATCAAATTAAAATCATTCATTCATTTTGGGAGATGAAATGTACATTTTATCAATCCCCTAAATTCAATGATTTTAATCTAACAAAGTTAAATCAACCTTGACCAAGGCCTAACAACAAGATTCAAACACAACAAGTCAATAAAACTAGCTCAACACAATTTATTTGCAATTAAACAATTAAAAATCAATTAAAAAATGCATTAAATTAAATTATGGTTGGTCAAAATCCTAAAACCTCATCAAAACACCAAATAAATGGCCATGAGATTTATCATAGGTCAAACAAGGTCAAAGGACCTTGGAGAAAAAAATTCATTATTTTTGGAAACTTAAAAGTATTTTTAAATAATTAAAAATATGTACAAAAATAATTAAATCATGAAAAATATTAATATTGATCCAAAAAATAATTTTAATTCAGAAAATGAAAGAGAAAAATTTTTGAGAATTTTTTGTGAAAGTCCCATATTTTTTGGATCAATATTAAAATTAATATGAGTTAATGAAAATAAGTCAAATAAAATGAAAATCAGAAAATGCAAAAATACGTGGACCACTTGATCTCCCTCATTAATTGAAGTGGAAGATCAAGTGGATTAGATCGCACATTCCATGATGTTCCCTAGTCAATGCGCCACACGTGTGGTAATCAATTTGGAGGCTAAAGAATAAAACAAAATAGAAGGATCCTGTGGTCTGAAGACACGCCAACGCACCGCCGGAGCCAGAGCTCCGGTCTTCTTCTCCGGTGGACCTCACCAGACTGGTCCACCCTCAACCATCACCAAAATGAAAAAGGAGGACATGAATTTAAAGTAAAGATTCCCAGGAGCTCGAATCTGGCCTCAATTTTACCTAACTCCAAGTATATTGAAATATACATGGAGTTGAATTTTAAGGATCATGATTTGAGTTGCTTCGATTTGACCTCAAAGCAACTCAATCTTGTTTCCTACATTGGTAGGACTTCAGACAACCAAAGATTATCAAGAATATTGGAGAATTGAGTGAGAATCGAAGAGATGAAAAATTCAAAAATGCACCTTCACTGCAGGTTCAGATGGACACGATCTTGCTCTCAATTGTGCTTGGCCTTGCTCTGGATGCTTGATGGAGTGGAAATGGATCAAGAAATAAGCAGGACTCTTGGAGATTTGAATCTTAAAATATTGGAGATTCAAACTCGATTTCAATGAAAATCCTCAAGGTTATCCTTTGAATATGAGGGTTTAGGGTTGGAGATTCAAAGCTGGCGCGCAAAGGTCTTCAATTCTGAGTGAAAGGGCTTCTATTTATAGTTCCCTATTTGTACTTCTTTGTATGCCTTTTTTGTCTTTCCATGTCTGAAAATTTTGCAAATAAACCCTTTTTAGTTCCTTGAAAATTTTCTGATTTTTCTGATGACATGAATGCAGATGAATGCATGAATGCATGAATGCAGCAATCACACTCAAGGATCAAGCAAAACACACCAGACAAAGGTCATGGGAAAGCCCATAGTATCCTTAATATCAATCATCCATTTTGGCGGATTATGGTTTACACCTTATCGACACCCAAGTTCCATTGATATTAACAATACATGAACCGGCTCAATCATCCTTAATATCAATCATCCATTTTGGTGGATTATGGTTTACACCTTATCGACACCCAAGTTCCATTGATATTAAGGGTGTCTGAACGACTCAACCATGAATCACAGGTTTGTTGAGAGTCACGAGCATGGAGTCTCGGTTAAGAACCACCCAAAGGGAGTGTACTAGGGTTTAAACCTGCCGAACATGTTCTACCAGAGGTTCCCATAGTCATCATCCCATCTTTCGAATATTATTGGAGGAACGAATACTCATATTCCAAAAATATTCTCAAGAGAGACTCTTATGAGTGTAGTATCGCGTAACAATCGCATCAGATCTTACATCTGAACGACTTCTGCACTACGTCCTAAAAATAGGCCAAGATGGGCTTGGTAAACTAAGGTCCTTGGCTTCTAAGGCACATGATTGAAAGAATAATGCCTAACCACAAATAACTTGTGTGACATTATTAATCCAACATGACCTCCACCAAGTGAATGGACTCGCAAGTCAACTTGCTAAGGAATACTCCACACAAGTTGACAAGACTATGCCATTCTCCTATCCTAAGGTGCACTCGAGTTCGGGTATAGAACTCATCTCACAGAGATCACCAAGCAAACAACAATTGTATATCAAGCAATTCAAACATTACAATCAATACAGTCATCCCAAATTATACAAAAATATGTCATTCAACAAATAAACAATATCATACAACAAGGGTGAAAAGTAGGCAAAACCACCAAGGATTTTTACGATCCCCAGCAGAGTCGCCACTTTTCTGTAGCAGTGTATTCGTCACTTTATGATTTATTGATTAAATCAAAAGCAAAGCATACAAAGAATCGAGTCGCCACCGCACTTTTATTTATCCAAAGGAATGGCTAAAAAGCGAACAAAAGCCTAAGAAGTTTTACACATAGAAAACTAATGAAAAGATCAGAGATCTGGGTAAGGGGTTAATTACGCAATGGGAAGGTGTTAGTCACCCAAAACGTCCTAGGTACTCCTAGGGAGCCCTTTTCACAACTTGTTGTACGAAATGTTATTTGTTTATGAAATATTTATTATGCAAACATGATTGAAGGGATGAGAAAAGAATATACAAGTTATTATTTTTGTGTTTGAACGGATGAAACCGTTGCCTACGTACCTTTCCATGGAAGGTAAGGATCAAAACGCCGTAGTTCGGCTAAAAGATTTCCAAAATATGAGTGGGTTCATTTTAAAACAAAAGCCCTAAGGTCTTTCGTTATCCACGGGAGAAAACTCAACCTATACAAACAACAAGTCCACCATGTGAGAAAAGCTTCAACTTGCTAGTGAGGGGTTAACCCTATAATAAGCAAGGAAGTCTTACAATTCAATCACTAAGGACAAAAGGTGAGATTAACATCAACCAACTAGGATAAATCAAACCTATGGCTAATGTATGAAAACTTATCAAGAAAGTGGACTTGAGCCACAAAACAATTGAATGAGTGAAACTAACCAATTAGAATTTATTCACAAAAGATGGTCAAAGTATGATTAGAATTCAATTCAAAAGAAGTATTATGAAAATGAAGTTTGAAAATCAAAGGCTTAAGGCCTAGGTTTCTAATTTGAAAAGAAATGAAAATGTTTGCACAATAGTTTTAAGTTTGAGTTAACATGCAAATGGAGGTTTAAAGAAACAAAAGGTGGGAGGGTGAGGAAGTAAAACTTCTTAGGTGTTCACCTCTTGAGATCATATGTAGATGATCCAAGTGATTCCTTTGGAATAGGCAGCAAGCAAATAACAGAGGCCCAAAGCAAATGGATACCGGATGTCAATCAATGGACTTACACCAATCTCCTAAAACAAAATTAAACATGGATACCAGATGCCAATCAATGGACTTATACTAGTCTCACAAAACAAAATGAAACATGGATACCAGATGCCAATCAACTGGACTTATACCAATCTCCAAGGAATGATCCTAGGAAACAAATGCCAATAAATGGACTTACAATTGACTCCTCACATACAACAAGCAAAACAAATGCAATAAGAAAGAGGAAACAAGTTGCCAATAAATGGTCTTACACTCGACTCCAAGGAAAAAGGATGCCAATCAATGGTCTTAGTCCTAACTCCTTCCAGATCATAGGAAACAACTGCCAATAAATGGACTTACAATTGATTCCTCAATGGACAAACAAAGATGTCACAAGGATATGAACAATGATCATGAAATGATGTACAATTAATGATGATAAATGCACAGAGGCACACATAAACAAATATGCACAGATGAATCAAGTAAGCAAACAGACAAATCAATTAGCACACACTATATACAATCAATTAGGCTCAAGCAAGGTTAGGCTTTTCAGCCAACTGGAATAGGGTATTTTGTGCTCTTAATCCTAACATTGAGAGTTAGGGTGAAGCAGATGAAAGGGAGATGAGGGGTGTGCCTCATAGCTCTTATCCCTGGCCTAGGAGAGCTTTTAAACAATAGAAGGTGTGGGAGTTCAGAAAGTAGGAACTCTTCTCCACAAATGATTGACTCTATAAGATCTTGGGTTATTATTCACAATGCATCAACACATTGTGTGAGCAAGGTGAATGACACACTGAGTAGTAGGAGATGGATTACACATCTCTTTTATCTGCCAATTGCCTCATAAGAGGACTTTTCTTGCTTGGCACAAAGAATAAACAATCACAAGCATTGCCTCTTAAGGAGGACTTCAGACAGGTGCCTGCCCACATAACAGGACAGGTCTTCCAGACTACATGAAGATTAGAGGTTATACCTAAGTGGTTAAGCAACCAAGCAAAGCAAAGTTCACAATAAACTTAAAGCAACTTATGTACCAGTGGAAACACTAAACAAATCAGTACAATACTCAGACAATCAAACAACAGTCAATAAGCAACAAACAATCCCAATGTACAACATATGCAAGCCAAAAGTCAAACTCAAATGAGTTAACATCAACCTACAAAACACACAAAGATTAGTAATCAAAGGCAAACATCAATTCTCAAGTGAGGAAGCATCAACAACTATGGAACTTGGATGTTCAACCTGAAATCAAAGCTCAAAGATAAGCAACAAACCACTAGGTCAAAGCCTAGGGTCAAAGATGGAGAAAAACTCCAAAAAAGAACTTGAAATTTAACATGAATCAACTTCAATTACATCTTGACACATTCCAAAAGGTCTCACATCAATATCATTAACCAAAAGCATTTCATGATCAATTGAAGTTCAAGGCAATTTTAAAGCTCAAATGTGGTCAACTAGAATGAAAAATCTCAATTAAATCGGAAATGATTCAAATGATTCCAAAAAAATTCATGATCAATCACAACATTCATAATATGCATCACACAAAAAATCAGAGGCATAGGACATCATTTGGCATGGCAAACACATCATACAAGTTGAACATCAAAAGGTGTGACACAAATTGTCACACCAAATTAGCACAATCATAAAACAGAATTGGTAATTGATAAAAATGCCAAATCAAAACCAAAATGTCAAGCAATGTGTCTAGTTATAGCATGCAAAATTTCACATTCATTGGATAAGAAACAAGCATTTCACAAAATGATAACCAAGGCAAGGTCAAATAAGGACACATGTTCAATCATTCTAGCACAAAAAATTATTCAGCCAAGCACAACTTGAAAAATTATGATGATAAAAAACTAGAGAGAATAAAGATCATAATGCAAAAAACCTGGTAATTTTTGGATCAATATTCAAATTGATATGAATTTTCTAAGATGAGAAAAATAAAAAACACATGAAGCATGGTATGGAAATATGGAGGGAAAGTGATAAAAGTGAGAAGCATTTGAAATAAGTGCACTGCCAAGGATCGAACTCGGTACGAGTTTGAATTGTGAAACGTGCCAAAGATGAAACGCAGCGTTTCATTTATTGACATGGCTTGGTCAGCGCTTGCGTGTCGCGGTCAAACCAACGTGATCCAATCAACATGCCAGCAAAGCGAATACATGGACCAATCAGGAACGTGCCCTAAGCTAACACATGCACATGCAGAAATCTGTTTCCAAACAGATCAAAACTGTGGCCAAAGGTGGATCTTCATCTTCTTCCTCGCGAAGAAGATGAACAGTGAATGTTCATCATGCATCAAGAACATTTTCTCCAGAAATCCAAATTAAAGACATCATCATGTAGGTCTTTCATCATAGATCACAAATCCAGCATGAATCAACACACACAAAGAGAATCGAGCACATGAAATCTCATACATGAAACTTTAATTCAACCTAACTCAGTCAATATTGCATGAAATTACACGATTCAAAGCTCAGCATTACCAGGACAACAAGATCTACAACAATATCACAATAGATTTCAAAATTAGGAGATTCGATTTGTAACCTCTTGAAGTGCAGAAGTTGGAATTGGCTTGATTCAAGGCTTGAAATGATCAAAATTTTCTCTATGATGCTTGTATGGATGATTGAAGTAGAGATTGAGGCTCAATTGTGCACGAATCCACCAAAATTTGGAATCACCATGGATGCTTCAAGCTTTGTGTATGCTTCAATATGGCACTGTTTCTCTTGGTTCCACGTCCAAACTTGCTCAACAACACTTCATGATCAAGAATCAAGCAATGGAATGTGCTTTTGTTTGAGGAAATTGCAAAAAAGTTTGAGAGAAAAGTTTCAAGAATTTGGATCTAGATCTGAAAAAAGAATTCTCCTCCCCTGAAAACAGTTAGGTTTTTCTTTATATATGCCATGCTAATTATTCTTTAATCATGTTTAAACCAAATGCTAAGTGAGATTAACCAAAATGAGGTGTATGTGCAAAAATGGTTTTTCACCTTATGCATGGAGTGCATGTGTGAACAGTGCACGAATTCCCTTCAATTTCACTTAAAATCCAATTTTAAAACCAATGGTGATGGCAAAATGTTCAAACAATGTACCAAATTTGAATTTTGAGATTTCCCTCCAAAAAACCAATGAATTAACAAGTGATCATGTGATGATAATTCATGTAATGTGATGCATGATTTGGAAATTAGAGGTCAAGAAGAGAAAATTGAAAAAAGAACCACCCATTTTGGAGCTTTGGTTGAAAAGTTATGTCCATTTGAAGTTCCATGCACTCTTTGCCATGATTTGATCATATCTCCTTAACCACACATGAGAAATTGATGATCTTGGACTTTTTGGAAATGGGAGAGAAAGATATACAACTTTCATGTTCAACAAAATTTCATTTGAAGCTTTTTTTATGATGTAATATTGAGTTGAAGTTGGTCCAAAATCTTTCCATTTTTGGAAGTTCAAATTATAGGTCACTTGCTATTTTTGGAAATTTTTGACTGGACCTCAAATTCTTCAATGTTAGTGTTTGAAATGTCAAATGAGACTTGTTTGAACATGAATGAAGTATTTCTAGTCACTTCCCACCTCCAAATCCACAGTTGACTTTGCAGTTGACTTTCTAGGTCTTTAGATGACTGGGGAATGTTCTGATGAAATTCAAGCCTCTACCACTTGGGATTTTGCTTCAAAATAACATCATAGCTCATATGAACTCTTATGAATGATTGTGGGGATCAAATATCAAGAATGACCACCATCTGTTGCTCAATGACTGCCTTTGACTGCTTTGACCTGTGATTGCTTCATCTGCAAGGCAAAGGTCAGATGACATATTTTTGTACTTTTTGGTTAGTAAATAGAAAGAAAAGCAATGATAGACAATGCAAACAATGCTTGGTGATCAAGAATCACTCTAAAAAAGATAACCTACCCATAGGGAAGGAAGCGAGGTGCACCATGATCCTTGAGGCTATGCAATGATATGATATGATGCCATGAGGGATCTTAGGGACAAAATTTGGGTCTTACACTTAGTCTCCCCTATCATCGACTTTAGGGCCACTATTGCATGACAACACTAGGGCTTTGTGTAGTCTCCCCTTAGTCTTTTCTTCTTTCTCTTGCATTAGAACTTCTTTTTTTAGTCAAATTCAAAACACTAAGCCATAACGAGTTGGTTCACATGTTACGAGACTTAAGTAATAGGAGGGTAACGAGGCGGTACATTCCGTTTACCGTTATTTCTCTTATTCATAGCCTTTTATTGTAGACCAAATCTTAAATATTTTTTTCTTCATAAAAGTAGAGAAGGAAGAGTTCCCTACATTGGGATGAATTCATCACTATCTACAACAAAAATACAAACCAAATCAAACTCTTTTTAGCCTCTTGGCCCTTGTTCTTTTGCAAACCTTTTCCTTAACAAAGGATGTGTTATTTCCATTCCGTGCAATACGACGTGTAAGTCCCCAAAGGTCGGGAGGTAAGTCGTCAAAATTCTAGAGTGTGAATGTAACATTATCCGCCTAAAAAACACAAAAAAACCAACTTCTGAGGTGAACTACGAATGCCCTGATCCCTCACTAAGGGGGTACGTAGGCACAAAGGTTCACAACCACGTCGGGCGCATTAATAAAAACCTTTTCTTTTTTTTCTTTGTAAATAAATCAACTTTCTACCATGCATTACATTCCCCCTTAGCTTTTAAGCTTTAGACTTAGACACCCTTTGAATAGACAGACTTGTGTGGATACCGTAAAGTACTATGAACGTGAGGGGTGCTAATACCTTCCCCTTGCGTAATCGACTTCCGTACCTAGTTTTCTTGACATTTTTCCCTTTTCTTTTTGGAAAAAAATAAAAGTTCGGTGGCGACTCTGTTTCAATCAAGTTAAGTTAATTAATAGCTTACACTCAGAATTTTCCCGCCGCGAAAGTACCCAACAAATACTTTCTTTTGGGCCCCGTATATACTCTTTTATAGGACGATATAGCGACAGTCTACCTTGTGAACCAATATTTATTGGGATCGTACCCAAACATCCCATTCCTTCTTTTTGGCTAAGACGTCTGTTTACTCTTCGATTCAAAGTTCACTCTCCATTGTGGATTTCCATGTTACCATTTTGTTGATACAAGTTATACTTTTCATCACTATCAATCTCCTATTTGTTCTCTTGGTTCCACGAACTACGAATCTCTACAATACACTTACCATACCTTAATATATATCTAAATTCTTTTCATGAAATACAACGACAATGGACTCAGCATATAGTGAACCATAGTTCTTTGAGAAAATAACAACTAATGCTCTATAGATAAAAGTAATATCAATAAAATACATTAACTATTCAAAATACATAAAATAATAACAAATATTAACGTGAATGAAAGTGTTATAATAATAATAATTAACAAATGAATGGAGAAGAACTAACCAGGGAAAATGTGTAATATAGTTAAAAGGAATGTGTATAAATTATAATATACATAATATGAGAATCCACACTAATGGTATTTATAAGAGCAAAATGGTATAGAATTGCAACAAAAATGGTATTTATAAGAGCAAAATAATATGAAAATGGTTTCTTTTCACGCGTCTCATTAGTAGGGCATCCATTATTCTACCTTCATTCATTCCATGTGATGTACTCTATCTTTGAGCCAAATAAACTATCTCTTTGAGTCCCATCTTGTGTCACCTTTTGAACCAAAAGTTATTTGTCTCGTACCCAAACACTTAATTCTCCTTGTTTTCGGCTATACCATATATAGTCGCGGACGCTTCTGGCTACTCCACATATTGGTTAACGCCCGTTTTACTCTTAGGTTCAGCTTTCTTCCCTTGTTAGAGTTCAAATCATACAATTCTTTGGTTCAGACCATACCTTGTTATCACAATTTCTTTTCACCTCCCGCCATTAGTTCTATGAACTACGGAGCTCTGAATTCCTTATTGCACTTTAAGGATACGTAGACATGAGAGCTCAAATCCTCACCGAGCACTTTATCTATTCGTTTCCTTTCCCTTATCCTTTTGCGAGTAATATTTAGATATAACACTCATTCGAGCTAAGAACAATAAAAAATGTTCCCATGGAGTACGATGGATGTTATGGGTGATAATACCTTCCACTTGCATAACCGACTTCCTTACCCAAATATCTATTTCCCACGGGTTTCATCGATGTTTTCCCTTTCCTTCGGGAATAAATAAAGTTCGATGGCGACTTTGTTGTATGTTCGAACCTACGATGCGTTCGAGTATATTTCCGCTAGCTTCAACCACCCATTTTAACTCAATTCCCGCTCTTTCAACACAATTCAAATATCTTAACTACTTTTACTAATCAGCAAGAATTGATTCGATTACGTCAAAATCACCAGGATTAATGGTGCTACGACATCACACATTATAGTAATTTCCATATGTAGTACACAAGTCGACATTGTTTCCATTGTAATGGTGAACTCCAACCTTGGCCAACATAACATAGTATTCAATCAGGAGACAACTAACCAATGTACTCAAACTTTAACAATATTATTCGACCTCCAGCTATTTCGACATTGGACCAACTCGACCTCTAGTTGGCTGCACTTGGTTTTAACCCTCCACATGACATACTTATTTTTTTCACTTGCCATTTATATTTAGGTCGAAAAATCCAAGGTAACACTAATCCCACTAAGGAAAGGGATACCTGGAAAGGCAAGTGTGAGGCTATGGAGTTGAGATGTTCTTCTCTATAGAAGGAGCTTATTATACTGCAGGATAAGGTTAAAGTTGCCAACTCTTTGCAGGAGGAGAAAAAGATCCATGGCTTTCCTTCCACTTTGGCCGCTCAGGTGACTAATATAGAGGATTCTCTCAAAGAGGTGGATAAGCAATATCAAGACACTTTTGATTATGTTACTAAGAAAAGTCATATGTTAGAGGAGCATCGAAAACCCCTTCTCTAGAAGAACGAGACTCATGTAGAGACCTTGAAAGCTCTGTAAGATGAGGTGGCCGATTTGAAGTAGGCGCTTTGTGATTCTCTTCAGCGGATTATGCAAAATATGCTCGGAGTTCGTGGACGAGTTGTTGAACAGGAGAGGAAGTTGTATTTTTATGGCATAATTTCAGTCGAGATGCTAGACCAGTCTTAGTATGCTCCCCTAAATGAATCACGTGTGTGTGTTTGTATGTGTGTGTGTGTGTGTGCGTGTGTGTGTGTGTGTGTGTGAGAGAGAGAGAGAGAGAGAGTGTGAGTATGTGTGAGTGTGAGTGAGTGTGTGTGTGTATATGTGTGTGTGTGTACGTGTGTGTGTGTGTGTGTGTATTTTCATATTAATAATTATTAGAATTCGTCACAAAGAAACAATGAAATAGCTAGATAGATAAACCTTCAATGGAAACTCCATTGTGGTCGTACGCCGCCTTGAGTCTTTGGTTATAGTACTTCTTTAGGGCTTCGAGATGGGTGCACCTTCTTTCTTTAAGGTGCCTTCTTTGGTTGGACAGGGTTCCAAGGTATCTCACTTTGTATCTGTCTGCCAACGCATAGTTAGATGGTCAACTTCTCCGAGATCGTAGCTTAAGGATGACCATTGATGACTTAAGAACTTGGGGTTGCCTTTGTTGAATTCCTTGACGAGGTTCGTTTTGACCACTGTGTTTGAAACTCCCTGGCTCCCTTCTTATTGTGGAATGGGTAATTACCTTACGTAGTCTATAGTTGGTCGATGATCTGCATGTGGATGATCAGCCTTGGTGGTCGGTTTCTCCTTGATCTGGTGTGACAGTCAGATGAAGATAATGTTTCTTGGGAGTCATGCCTTGTTGCCTTATGTGGGTGGATGTTGGATAACCCTCCCCTTATAATATTTCCTTTGGGACAACAATGTCAATCGGGAATCTGGGACTTTGGCCAACCGGCCTCCTTGCAACCAAAGTCCAAGGCATCTCTCTTTTGAGTTTGTAATCAACACACCACATTCATTCTTTCTATTTCGACCATGTTAGTGTTTGGACCACTACTAAAAAAAACCCTTTTATCTCGTTTGAAAAATGGATTTTACCTCAATTTTATAGGCGAGGTAATGGAGGGTGACATGAAAACTCGCCACTTTTTCTCCCGGTTAAAGTTCCATCAGAGAAAAAATTATATTGGTCTTGGGTTTGATCCCCAACAACTACATTTTTTAGATTTTCAAAATTGTGTTACATTTTACCTTGATTTTAAATAATACTCATAAGGTAAAGTCTTATTACAAACTTTTAGTTTTAAGGTGTTTTTTTTTTTTCGTTTTAATCTGCAAAGCATTAAATTCGTTGACAAACTCTAAATCTTCTTCTTCATCATCATCAACAACAACAACAAAAACAAAACCAATAGAATCCTTAAACATTAAATCTCAACAACATCAACAACAACAACAAAATCAATAGAATCTTTAACCATTAAATCTCAACAACAACAACAAAATCAATAGAATCTTTAATCATTAAATCTCAACAACAATAACAAATAAACAAAACCAATTGAATCATTATATATTAAATCTCAACAACAACAACCACAAAAATTATTAAATATTTTACTTGATACAACAACAACTAACATTAATAATTTATTTTTATTCTTTCCTGCCTAATATTAGTTTTAGTCATTAGATTAACAAGAAATCAATGATTAAGACGTGGAGTATTTTTAATAAATTATTTCTGAAGTAAGAATAATCCTCCTTTATATATATATATATATATATATATATATATATATATATATATATATATATATATATATAAACAGATGTGAAATGACTATTAAGTTAATAAAAATGACTTCTTTTCTAAATAAATAAGAAAACCATGATCTAAGGAGTGGGGTGTCAGGGACACGCATGCACTTCGCCCAACCATTGAAAAAGTCACCCCACTCACCCATCCAAGTAGAACATATGGCTTAAACATTGCCACATAAACTCTTATTATAACTTGTGGATTTTGGCTCTTCCCATAACATCAACACTGTCCTTTTATAGAAAAAGAAAAAAACAACATCCTTTCTGCTTTTCTCAATTGAAATTCATATGGCTTCACAACCTGAGGCAGAGCATCCCAAAAAGGCTTTCGGATGGGCAGCCAGAGACACATTTGGAGTCCTCTCTCCTTTCAAGTTCTCTAGAAGGTAACCATACTCATTCATTTAACATCTTTAATACATGTGATTACTTTCAATTCATTTATATTTTAAAATTATTACCAATATGTTGTGTTAGGATCGATGTCGTGTTTATGGTGTAAGTTCTTCATACATGGTCTAACATTCATGCATTTACTATGTGTTTGTGTTGGTTCTAACCTTGTTATATCGGTAAGATTCCATGCTGATTTCCCTACAAAACATAACTTGTTTATTTCTTTTTCAGGGAAACTGGAGAAAAAGATGTGGCATTCAAAGTATTGTATTGTGGTATATGTCATTCGGATCTCCACATGGTGAAAAATGAGTGGGGCAATTCTATCTATCCAATAGTTCCGGGGCATGAAGTTGCTGGTGAAGTAACAGAGGTAGGAAGTAAGGTAAAAAATTTCAAAGTTGGAGACAGAGTGGGTGTAGGGTGCATGGTTGGATCTTGCCATTCATGTCAAAGTTGTGCTGATAATCTTGAGAATTACTGCTCAAAGATGATTCTCACATATAGTGCCAAGAATGTTGATGGAACAATCACTTATGGAGGCTACTCCGACACCATGGTCTCCGACGAACAATTTGTGATCCGTATTCCTGATGCCTTGCCACTTGAAGCCGCTGCTCCTCTTCTTTGCGCCGGGATCACAGTGTTTAGTCCTTTGAAGTATTTTGGACTCGACAAGCCCGGTTTACACTTGGGTGTCGTCGGTCTTGGCGGATTAGGTCACATGGCTGTGAAATTCGCCAAAGCTTTTGGTGCTAATGTAACAGTGATAAGCACTTCTCCTAATAAAAAGAAGGAAGCAGTTGAACATTTAAAAGCTGACTCGTTCGTGGTTAGTCGCGAAAACGATCAAATGCAGGTGCGTATAAATAATAATTCGATTTTAACCTACAAAACACAGACAACTTTAAGAATAGGGTCAGAGCGGTGTCGTCAATTGTATGACACTTAATTGTTAATGCTAATGTTGTTGAATATGTTATAGGCTGTAATGGGAACCTTTGATGGTATCATTGACACTGTTTCAGCACTGCATCCACTAACTCCCTTGCTTGGTTTATTGAAAAACCATGGTAAACTTGTTATGGTTGGAGCTCCAGACAAGCCATTAGAGCTTCCTGCATTTTCTTTAATTGGAGGTAAAAAGAATATATAGATTATTTCATTTAAAAATAGGATTAATTATAAAGATTTTTAATTTATATTTCACATTTTTTGATAGGGAGAAAGATAATTGGTGGGAGTATGATTGGAGGGATAAAAGAGACTCAAGAAATGATTGATTTTTCTGCTAAACATAACGTGAAACCTGAAATTGAAATCATTCCAGTAGATTATGTTAACACTGCAATGGAGAGACTACTCAAAGCTGATGTGAAGTATCGATTTGTGATTGATATTGGAAACACTTTGAAGGCTAGCTCTTGAAAACCAAAGATTATTCCTCTCCTATTGTTTTTATTTTTTTTGTTTGTTTGTATTTTCTAGTTATTTAATAACATTTTGTACCGAAATCAACTAATAGATGTGCAATGATATCTGATTGCATAGTTACTTATTTAAGACATCCCAATATTTATCTATGAAATTTCAACTATTAAACTCCTGGATAAAAAAAATCTTTGATATAATACAAAAAAACTACTCATGTTTATTGAATCTCTTTCATCCTTTCTTTATTGCATTAAAAATTGAACCTACTATTGACAACAACATAAGTAAACATAAGCACAATACAACTAGCTTTATTATTGCTTTCTAGTAGTAACTTATTTAAGAATCTAAAAGTATATCTTCCTCTAATAAAAAAATCACACATTCAACTTGGTTGTTGGAGGACTTTCTAGGCGAATATAATCATATAAAACTCCTTCAAAAAGCGATCCAAATCTTGATTGTCTCAAATATAATGTGTTATCTCCTTTCACCAAATGAACACTGGGTAATTGTATACTAAATAACCAATATAATCCATGGATTCCATGTCTTGCTATGATGTTGTCATCTCCTATTCGCTTTGTTGTGAAGTAAGGAGGATCATCACTCATTTTATTGAACCAAACCTATTCACCCATCATCCAAAAAAATGAAAGTATATATATATATATATATATATATATATATATATATATATATATATATATATATATATATATTATTATAACCAAAAAGCTAATTATTAACTTATTAGTTAAGATAATTAATTATCTAAAAAATAAATTAGTGTACCTGTACTTCAGCATATGAGGCACTTGCTAGGGCCAGTTGTAATGTGTAGTTTCCATTTAATACATTACTAAGTTCAAATTTAACGTTCCATGTGGCTGCTTGATAAGTTTTATTTTCTAGGATCCTGTATTTATGTCAGTATAAAGTTTAGACTAAAGTGTAGAAAAAAAAATATACTTATGATAAATAAACAAAACTAATTTACCTTGGAACATGAGCGAAAAACCAATCATTTTGATATTTACTAACACCAACTTTGTAAACAATGTCGTGTTTTGGATATAATTCGGTGTAACGATTCCATAATCCATAATTTCTAAACCTGTTATGGAATAAACATTTTGCTTAAGATTCATACTATCTCCGTTGTTTGCATATTTATGAAAACGAATAAGCTATATAATAATTGATTATAAACTTACTTGTTTATGGGATCGTTAATATATAATTTGTTGGTGAGATAAGGATAAGGATTTGGTACAAAAAATTCAGCAGCAGATCGATCTGGAACGCCGATTTCCCATAGAGTAGGTCCATTTCTTGGAGGATTATATACAAGTGAATTCAAATTGATGGTAGATCCTACAAGTATATACATTATTACAACATCATTGCATAATGAAATAAATATATAGTTATTATTAAGTTTGAACTTTTTATTTATATTTCAAATTTATTTTTATTGTTTGAAATTAACTTTTATAATTTACCTGGTTTAATTGTAATTTCATAATTATATTTGTAATCTCCGATGAAACCAGGAATCCAGGCAAACAAGTTGTATGTTCCAGGTACAATGTTTTTTATAATAAAGTTTCCATTTAGGTATGATCGAGTCCAAAATTGATATCCCTGCAAATTTTAAATGTAATTCAAATCATTTTTAGTTGCATATATGTACCATCAGTGTAAAATCTAATAAACAACGGTATTCCGACGAATTCACGATCAATTTAAAATGTACCTTGCTTTCTCTCTGCCATGACCCTGCAGGCCCAGGCAGAGCTAGACCAATGTAAGCTTTTTTAGCATTTTGAGATTTATTCCCCCTAATAAATATAGTAACGCAACAAATTCACTTCCATTAATTTACTTTAGAGAAAAAAAAGTAAATAATCTGAATGATTTCTATTAAAAAGAATTATTTTATTTAACACATATTTTTGGACGAGATTATTCACTTTACCCGTCTTGGACTCTTAAATTTCCTAGTAGTGTTCCTCTTTGGTTGGGTGGAATAAAATCTTTTGATTGAGGAAAATCATAAGGCCAATTCTTGAGTTCATTCAATAACTGATGAATCAAATAATAATGTGTCATTACGCGTTAATTAAAATAAATAAATTGTATTTGAATGTAACCAAAATATAGACCTTTTGTTTAGCATCCGACCATAGAGATTTGAATTGATTATTACTTGGAGCAGAATTCAAGTAAACAAAAATAGGTCCAAAAACCTTTTTATATGCCTCTCCTTGTTGAAATTCTATTTCTACCTGTTTGCCAGCATAGTGGGTGCTCACAAACATCTACATATGAAAAAATAAAGAAGCAAAAGGAAAAATTATAAATATTTTTCGAAAATTCTAACACATTTTAGAGAATTAGTTGGTTTTTGTTGAACTTACAAAGAGGCAAGTCGGGCCAACATGAGATGTGAGATCTTGTTTAATAGGTCCGCCATTACGGAACTCATTACTTGGTGTTATGATCCAAAAGCCCACGGGCTTTTCAGAATCTGCAGTAATCCATCCATTAACTTGGTTGTATTGATTTTCACTTGAGTATTGGTATTTATCATCCACCTGAGTCCACCACAATATACAAACAAAATTATATTAGAAATGAACACATAATATGTAAGCAACTAAAAAAAAACCATGTAAATGCATAGAAGAAAAAGAGTTACCTCTCCCTTAAATTCTGGGTTAGATGGATTTTTTAACTGAACAGCTTCGGGATATGCTAGTTCTTGTCCTGTTTTTCTATCTCTCATAGATGGCATTTTTCTTTGTCTAGTATCTGATATGGCCATATAGTTGAATCTGTATGTGTAGTTTCTTCTTCATTAGTTATGCATATATTGTTTTTTTATTTATTTCAAAATGTAACATGAAATGTAACTTGATATAAAAAAATGTAAGAATATTTGTAGGTAGCATGATTTTAAATTGCGGTTTTGGTCATTGAATTACTGTAATTGCACATACGTGTATGTTGTAATATAAATTTTTATTGGAATTTTTTTGAATTTTAGAGTTGAAAAACATTTCATGTTAAATTTTTTTATTATATTATAAGATTTATATATATATATATATATAATATATATATATATATATATATATATATATATATATATATATATATATATATATATAAAATAAGTAACAAGAAGAATAGAGGAAAGGTTTAACAATCAAAGTATAAAAAGTTTGAAGAATGACACAAGAAGTAACAATTCCGGGATCTGGATCAAAGAAGAAGAAGAAAACAGAAACAACTATGAAAACTACAAAACACACAACCATAAGAAACAAAAACAAACAGAGTATCGCCACAGAAACACATAATAAATTAACATCAGTAAAAGTTAGAGCACTTCAATCTGAGGACACCTTAAAAGAACACCACAACCACAAACGGTGTAACAAGAACATATCCAATGGAGGTCGAAAACGCTCACAACAGAATAAGGTTCTCACACCAGTCCGAGAAACCACATGAGTTATCATCGGACCTACCAAGATACCATTTCCAAGCCAAGAAAACACTCATATCTCCCACGTTCTTTGATGTCACCGAAGACCCACAAAAAACTATATCATTTTGAGTTTTCCAAATCGACCAAACAACGACATACCAATTCATCTACAACCCTCTTGTAGACCTAGCACCCCCCGATGAATGGATAAACATCTAAAAAAGGGTCAAAATATCACTAGGAAAAACAACACCCACCCTATCCACTTGAAAATCCTATACCAAATAGAGGAAACAACATCACAGGTCACAAAGAGATAAAAGGAATACTCAATATACAATGAGCATAAAGGACATGAAAAGATCCTAGCGGTCAAGAAGACACCCTTCTTAAGTAAGTTTTCTCTGATAGGGATACGATCATGAAGAAGTTGCCAAGAGAAAACAAAAAATTTAGAGGGGGCCCAACTACACCAAATATCCGGAAGAACTAACTCAGAAGGGGTGGCCTGACGCCTTGGGGGAAAAACACGGGATAAAAGGAAAGAGATGGAAGAATCTACACAACAGAAGGGATGAAACCTCTAAGCAAAGACTGGAGATCGCTAAAAAGAGTTAACTCATAGTAAAAAAAAGAGGCCTCCTCCATCTGAGATCCCAGACCCAAATACCCTTATCCCAACTACCAACCTCCGCAACAAGTTTATAGATCTAGTCCGAAATTAGAAAAAAGAGAGGAAATCTATAACACAAGGTGAAGTCCCCAACCCAGATATCCTCCCAAAAGGAAGTAAGGAGACAAAAATCAACTCTTAAGGAGAGATCATCCCGAAACCAATAAGTCGAATCGGTCACTCTAGAAACCAGGAGGAAAACCCCTATCAACAAAGACGAAGCAAATCTAAGATGACCAACTCTCCCATCCAAAATAGAGATCATATGTGTTACACCATATCTGGCCACAAGGATGTCACGCCAAATATCTGAAGCCCCCGAAAGCAGGCGCCACCTCCACTTGTCCAAGAGGGCCAAGTTGACTAACTGAAGGTCACAAAATACAAACCCCCCTAACTTTTTAGGCTTGCACACATCCTCCTACTTGACCCAAACAGTCTTAGACTGGCCTTTCACTCCCCCCCAAAGAAATTTCATCTAGATCTTCACTATCTTCTTCCAAACTCTGACAGACATCTTAAGAAAGATAAGTAAAAGGTAGAATGACATTAGGGATAAAGTTAAGAAGGATGGCTATTCCACCTTGGGTGACATACCTATGTTTCCATGAAAGGAGCCTCCTAGAAACAATGTTAACAAGAGGTTCCCTTATAGAAACTAGACGAGGATTAGCTCTAACCGGGAGCCTAAGATACTTGAAAGGGAGAAACTCCTTCCTACAGTGGAGAAACTCATAAAACAAGATCTAAGAAACCCTGGTCAGAATTCACTTCAATAAGAGAACTCTTTGCAAAGTTCACTCGAAGGCCATAGCCAAGTTCGAACCCACGGAGAATAGCCTTAATGGTACAGAGGTTATCAACAGTAGCGTCAGCCAGAATAATCGTGTCATATACATACTGAAGATGAGAAACCAATAAATTTGAAGATCCAACTATAATGCCAGAATAATCGTGTCATCTGTCGACGAAAGCGTGATTTTAAATTACACTGTAATTGCGGTCCAATGCGGTAACAAAAACTACCACATCAGTAATATTACGGGTGTAATTACACTTAAGAACCACAATTTCAAACCATGGTAGATAGTTTAATTACCTGGCTTCATTTAACTTATATACAATCCTTATTTGATCAATGGTAATGGCAGGGAATCCTTTTGGCCGTTCAAATATCACATAAGAATAAAACCCCGAATCACCACTTCGTACTATATACCTGTAATATTAAATTAATACAAGAAATATATT
Organism: Lathyrus oleraceus; assembly: GCF_024323335.1. NCBI lineage: Eukaryota > Viridiplantae > Streptophyta > Magnoliopsida > Fabales > Fabaceae > Lathyrus > Lathyrus oleraceus. Next base: position 217,291,273 of record NC_066580.1, read on the forward strand.
AATAATCAAAAGAAAAATAAATATTTATTTTAAAAGCTATGTGAAATGATTGAGAGTAGGAGTTCACCTTTGGTCCATGTTTATAGGTACATTTGAGGCATCCATGGAAGATCTCCATGTCCTTAAAAATGAAACCTCAACTATATTCTCCTTGTGTGTTATGACTGAGAAATGTGTCCCATGAACTCTGCGATGATAATTTCAATTATAAGTCTTGTGTTTTTATTAACACATACATCATGAAGGTATCTACAATATACATTAAATTAAGTTATTATACCTTTGAGTTAACTTGCCAGAAGAAATGTCCAAGTACCTGTTACATATGATATCAAAGCCAAATTATGTCATATACATATATAACTGAATAAAAGCTTGCAGAAACTCCTTAAATTAATAAAATTAATTAGTTTAATACGAAATAAGTACCCTCTATCATTTTCTTCATTTTTTTCATCAAGTACATTGTCTATTCCAGCATATGATACTCCTTTGACATACCCTCTAGGGTTGGACAAAGTGAGGGAAATTATTCCATTGCTAATCACCACCTGAAATTCAATGAAAAAAATAATATTATCATCTCTATGTAAATAATATTACCATTGCTTCAAATATTAAATTGCAACTCGAAATCGTATTTGTGCCCGCAATATAACATTTGGCATTTCGGTTTCAAGAACCTGTGCAGAATTTTGATTATTAAGAGTGACCAGAGAATTAGCACTCGACGATTCTGGGTTGTCGAATATCCTCAAGTTTCTTCTGCAAAAGGAGTAAAAAAAAATCTTCTATATTATATTATTACTTTGTGTTTTTAAATCTCAGTAAAAAATATAGTAAATGTAAATAGCAATTTAAAAATGAATTATAGGGAGAACCTGAATGAAAAATCCTCAGAATAAGCACCAAGAATGAAACAAAGCTGACAAACAATTATATACCACCACAACAAGAGAACCCTTTTATCCATGCCACATTCCATCTTCATCTTTAAACAATATCAACCTGCAAATAAGTTTAAAACAATTAATGTCAAATAATTAATGCCAAAATAAACTTTGATACATAATAGTAGGTTTTATAATGACAAAAAAAAAAGAGTTATGTGTATATATAAGACAAGTTTGATCATACATAACCTTGATAAACCATTGATGAAAAAACTGTTAGCTATTTATATTTAAAATGTTTTTCAAAATTACTATGCAATGCATGCTTTACTATGAAATATTAAAATCTCAATATACAATATATATATATATATATATATATATATATATATATATAAGTGCATTTTCATATCGTATCGAAAATGTGTAAGCATTTAGATAAAGCCAAATGAACGACCTCATACATTACATTATTATACACAAGGTATAAAGGTCAATAACCAACTTTTACAAAATAAAATTAAATAACTTTTTTATACAAAGAAAAAGGTTAGGTCAAATGTCAATTGTTTTATTTTCTGTCTTACTACAGAAGTAAAGGACCATAGATCTTATTAAAAACGAATATAAGAAATACTCTAATTCACAAATTAAAAATTAACAATAATTTGTGGGCATATTCTCTTAACAATATATATTATCTATGAAGAGGATGAATAAAAAAAAGTTAAAAAATCAATACTTAATGTTATTTCCATTTCTATATATTTGGGCTTATTTGACATTATAAAGCGTTTGGTGAAGAATAACAATAAGTTTTTTTCATAGTTTAATGAGAAATTAAGAAATACAAAATAGACAAAATGCAAAGCAATAATATAATGTAACATGTTTTGTTATTTGAGAAGAGTCGAGGAATCATAATAGAATGGAAAAACGACAAAGCACTAGTCTCTACAATTCACCAACCATATACCTTAATCTATATCTGAATTATTTTCAATGAAGACAATGGACTTATCATATAGTGAACCATAGTTCTTTGAGAAAATAACATATTATGCTCCATAGATAATAGTAATATCAATAAAATACATTAACTATTTCAAAATACATAAATATTAGCAAATAGTAACGTGAAAGAATTTATAATAATAATTAACAAATCAATGGAGAAGAACTAACCAGGGAAAAATGTGTAATATAGTTAAGAGGAACGCGAATATATCATAATATACATAATATGAGAATGCACACCAGTGGTATTTATAAGAGCAAAATAGTATAGAATTGCAACGAAGGAGTTGTTATCTCTTTGATTCAATATTAACTTTATAGCTAATTTATTAAATTTAAAATGCAAAAGAGAATGACTATATATATATAGAAAATATTATAATATATTAGAAGGAGTTACTAAATATCTTTAAAATATTTTATACCTATTTCCTTTTATTTATTATAAAATTTTATATTTTATTAAAATGGAAATGGTTCATCTTTTTGTACTCTTTTGGATTGTCTAAATTAGATAAGTAATCAGATTTTTTTCATCTTTATAATAAAAATGTTATTTTAATTAAAAGTTAATATTTCCATAAAGAAAGAAAGAAAAATAAATTATGTAAACAATTCTAAGATTATCATAATCCATAAAAAAAGTTTAGTATTTTTTTAAAGAGTAACAACAACTTAATTACATTAATTTACATATTTAGAGAAAATAAAAATTAATGTTAAAGACACCAATGACTGACACTTATTTATTCCAATTGACAAATATTAAATATGAGTTTAGTTACTAAAAATTTAATAAATATTTTATATATTTTTAATGAAAACGAATCTTATTTTTAAAATAAAGGAGTTTTTAGAAAAAATGGTTTTGAAAAAAAAAAGTGAGAAATCCTAATTTTAGTTTTTCTAAAATATGTTTCATAAAAATGACGATTATGAATTCGTTAACCGTTTTATCGAGTAAATTTTTGGACACAACATTCAGTAGACGTAGAGATACACTTTCACTATTTAGACCATTAAAAATAGGTTCAGGAAGAGATATATTATGTTCTCCCTGCACTTGAGTTCTGGGACATTCTCCTCCCGCTGTCACTCATGACCGCCAGGGGAAAATGCACCCTGCCTTGATCTTGTCTAGCTCCACCTTATCCTTCTTCACAATCTAAATATTTGCATGCCTATAATATTAATCCTACTGTTAATGTGATTAACAAGCATTCATTTGCGCAAGTCCTAAAAAAATTACTACGTGTCATTCAAATGAGTCAGTTGCCTAAACTCATAATCAAGGGAGATCAAATAACAATTCTCATTTTCGAGGAGCAAGACATTACTAGTTTTGAATAATGAAAAAAAAATATTCATGATCGTATGATATGTGGCCAAAAGGAACTAAATAATTTAAGGTGGAAGAGATTCACGACAAAAGCATAAGAGTATAAAAATTAACCTTTGCTTTCTCAATTGGTTCATTTGTAGTAAAATATTAACTACTACGGAAAACACATATAATAACTGTTGTATGTCCGTTGTTAGGTAGTTTGTGGTTGTATGTATCGTGGTTTCCACCACGGGCGAAAAACTGTGGTTATAAGTTAGGTAGTGCACTACTTATAACAACGGTTTAATTAAACAACCGTTGTGAAATAATTTATAGGTTCTTGATTTGAATCTCAGCTTCACCATTCTTGCCTTTTATTATCTGGATAGCACGCTTTTCTTGTAGCAACGGTCGATGCCTTCTTGATGATCGTTAACAATATCATGTACATCATCTCTATCAACTTCTTCATATGAATTAGGCACTTGTGTTGCATAAGGAGTGCAAGGAATATCAAAACTTTCATCATCACTAGGAGAAATGTGTTTTTTGTAAGTTGTAAATGCGCCTAAGGGGGGGGGGGGGGTGAATTAGGTGGTTAAAAATTCTTCGAACTTGTTTCCGGTTTTTGGTTATTTTACGTTTAAGTGCGGAAAGTAAAAAGACACCGGAAATTATAGTGGTTCCCTTCATAATCCGAAGGTACATCCACTCCCCTTTCGACTCGAAAGAGATTTTACTATAGTTAGAATTATTGTACAACCTACTCACACCAATGGTGATGCTTACTATCTAACCTATAGGTAAACAAGTGTATGAAGAACAATCCTCTTCAACACAAACCCTTGTGTCCACTATGGCAAAAATGACTTTTAACAGCGCATCTTAGACAGCGCTTTTAAAAGAAAGCGCTGTCTAAGGGTAAAATAAAAATAGCGCGCTGAAAATGTTCCAAGAAAATAATGAAAGCGCTGTCTAAGGGGGGGTCTTAGACAGCGCTTTTAAAAAGCGCTGCCTAAGACCCCCCCTTAGACAGCGCTTTTAGAAAGCGCTTTTAAATATAGACCTTAGACAGCGCTTTTGATAAAGCGCTGTCTAAGGTCTTTAAGTTTTAAAAAAAAATTAAAACCAAAAGCGCTGTCTAAGGGGGGTTTAGAAAGCGCTTTTGGAAAGCGCTGTCTAAGGCCCCCCTTAGAAAGCGCTTTCCACAAAAGCGCTGTCTAAGGTGTAATTAAAATAAAATTTCAGACTTCATTTCTATTTTCGTTCTCTGTTCTTTTGTTTTCAAGCTTCAACCAGCGGCGACAACCCTAACGGCGAAAACCAGCGGCGACAACCCTAACGGCGAACACCAGCGAACACGAATACACTTGCGGTATGTTCTTCAATCTTTCTTCATTTCTATTGTTCATGTTATTACAACTGGTTTTTCAAGTACAGTACCCACCACTTCATACATTCTGCAGCGTCATTCCCTTATGCATCATTGTGAAGCTTTAGCTTTTAAGTAGCTGATTGTTGTACTAGTTCATATACAATTTTGATTGGAGTTGTGGTGACTAAGGTAGTATCTCACCATAAGTTAGTGCTTGACAATGTTCTTCATGTGCCCTCTATCACTAGGAACCTGATATCTGTCTCCAAATTTTCTGTTGATAACAATGTTGTTTTTGAGTTTAGGGTTGACAAATTGTGTGAAATGTCAGGTTTCTAAACAAGTTCTTATTGAGGGATTCCTTGATAATAATGGCTTGCACTGCCTTCCCAAGCTCTCATTGAAGCTCTCAGGGTTCAATTGCTTAAATAAATCCTTGCCTACACAGCTTGATGCTCAAGGCTACACTGTTGTCAAACCTAGTTTAGATGAGGTTTCCTCTTGTAATTCTTTGGCTGTATGGCATCATAGATTAGGTCATGCCAATTTCAATTCTGTCAAACAAATTCTCAGAAAGTGTAATGTTTCTCTACCTAATAAACATGATTCTTTGTTGTGTAAATCTTGCAATCTAGGCAAAGCTCATAGATTACATGACCCTACTTCAACTACTGTCTATGATAATGCCTTTGATATTATTTATTCTGACTTGTGGGGTCCCTCTCCTAATCCGTCTAGTCCTGGCTATAGATATTACATTGCCTTTGTAGATGGTCACACTAGGTATACTTGGTTATACTTTCTGAAACAAAAGTCAGAAGCTCTACAATCCTTTAAGCTATTTCATGTGTTTATTCAAACTCAATTTAAGACAACTATCAAGTCAGTCCAATCTGACTATGGAGGTAAACTTAGATCTTTCTCCAAGTTCTTAGTAGACCTAAGCATAAGTCACAGGCTTACCTGCTCACATACATCTCACCAAAGTGGATATGTAGAAAGAAAACACATTCACATAGTTGAAATGAGCCTCACCCTACTTGCTCATTCATCCATTCCTGTAACCTATTGGGATCATAGTTTTTCCACTGCAGTTTATTTGATCAATAGGTTACCATCATCCATACTCACTAAGTTTGATTCACCATACCATGCTCTTTATAACAAACATCCTAGCTATCAAACCTTGAAAGTGTTTACTTTAGTTATGTATTTTCGTCTGGATTAATTGTTTACTTTAATAAGTAGGAAAACCATGGATAAAACATGGATCTGTGCCGATCGAATGACCAAAGAGTACGAGAGTGGGGTTTTGGAATTCGTTAAGTATGCTGTTCAACACGCTGAAAACCCCAGACGAATGCATTGTCCTTGCTTGCGTTGTTGTTATATTGGTAAGGTTGACGCACATGGATTGAAATCGCATTTGCTGAGGCATGGAATTGATCAAAGTTATCAGTGTTGGATATTTCATGGTGAGAAAATTAACGAGAATGTTGAATCGAGTGGAAAAAGTAGTACGACCTATGCTTCATATGACAAAGACACGGAAACATACGATTGTGATCGAGTTGAAGAGATTGTAGAAGCACTGGAAGAAGATCTTCATGATTGTCCTGAAATGTTTGAGAGGATGGTAAGCGATGCAGAGAAACCGTTGTACAAAGGTTGCACTAAATTCTCAAGACTTTCTGCGGTATTAAAGTTGTACAACTTAAAGGCGGGCAATGGATGGTCGGATAAAAGTTTCACAGAGTTGTTGGCCCTTATGAGAGAAATGCTACCGGATGATAATGTTCTTCCTAATCGAACCTATGAGGCAAAAAAAATGTTGTGCTCTATTGGCATGAGCTATGATAAGATACATGCTTGTCCTAACGATTGCATTTTGTTTCGTAACGAATACGCAATGTTAAATGAGTGCCCTAAATGCGGTTTGTCTCGATATAAGAAAAGATTATCTCCCGCAAAAGTCTTATGGTATTTTCCGATAATTCCGAGATTTAGGCGCATGTTTCGTAGTGAAACCGATGCAAGACATCTTACTTGGCATGCAGATGAAAGAATTATTGATGGAATGTATCGGCATCCGGCTGATTCACCACAGTGGTCGAAGATTGATAATGATTATCCTGAGTTTGGATCAGAAGCAAGAAACCTTCGATTGGCATTATCTACTGATGGAATGAACCCACATGGTCTTCAAAGTATCTCACATACCACATGGCCTGTGATTCTTATGATTTATAACCTACCTCCGTGGCTATGTATGAAGCGTAAGTACATGATGTTATCTATGTTAATCTCTGGGCCTAAACAACCAGGGAATGACATTGACGTATACTTGACACCTCTGATCGAAGATTTAAAGATTTTGTGGGAGAACGGTGTGGAGGTTTATGATGGATATAGGAAAGAAAGTTTCAATTTGAGGGCGATGTTGTTTGGCACAATTAATGATTTTCCAGCATACGGGAATCTATCTGGGTATAGCATTAAAGGTCAACGTGCGTGTCCTGTTTGTGAAGACGGAACCGATACGATTCGATTGGAACTTTGCCAGAAGAATGTGTTTCTCGGTCATCGTAGATTCTTACATTCTAAACATCACTACCGTGGGTGGAGAAAAGCATTCAATGGAGACACCGAACATCGTAGAGCTCCACCCGCATTGTCAGGTGAACAAGTTTTTGAAAAGGTGAAAGATGTGCGTACTGAGTTTGGCAAGCCTTTTGCACATAAGATTGTGAAAGGTGGGTGGAAGAAAAGGTCGATATTTTTTGAATTGCCATATTGGAAGTCTTTGTACGTGAGACATTTTCTCGATGTTATGCATATTGAAAAAAACGTATTTGAAAGTGTTATCGGTACATTACTCAATATAAAAGGCAAGTCTAAGGATGGCCTTAAAGCAAGGGAGGACATGTTAAAATGGGAATGAGAACTGAATTAGCACCCGTGAAGAAAGGAAGACGAACATATCTACCACCTGCTGCTTTTACTTTATCTAGAAAGGAGAAAAAAATTTTGTGTAAGTCTCTGAGTGAAGTTAAGGTTCCAGAAGGATACTCATCTGATATCAGAAGACTTGTTTCTATGAAAGACCTCAAGTTGAAGAATTTGAAGACACATGATTGCCATGTTATAATGGAACATTTTCTACCGATAGGTATACGTTCTATTTTGCCAGAAAAAGTAAGAAGTGCCATAACTAAATTGTGTTTTTTCTTTAGGTCAATTTGTAGTAAGGTGATCGATCCCGAGATCTTACCAACACTACAAAAAGAGATTGTAATTACCTTGTGTGAGCTTGAAATGTATTTTCCTCCGTCTTTTTTTGACATAATGGTTCATTTAGTTGTTCATCTTGTGAAAGAGACACAGTTGTGTGGACCAGCATATATGAGATGGATGTACCCTGCTGAACGGTACATGAAATATTAAAAGGGTACGTGAAATCCCGAAGTCGACCAGAGGGTTGTATTGTTGAACGATACATTGTTGAAGAAGCTGTTGAGTTTTGTACTGAATATTTGTCTAACGTTCAATCGATTGGACTCCCCAGAGCTCAGATTTTCGACAAAATGGAAGGTAAAAAATTAATTGGGAATAAAATTGTGACAATATCAAGGGATGAACGGGATCAAGTTCATTTGTATGTTCTGCACAATAATAATGAGGTTGAGCCATATGTTGAAATGCACAAGGATGTACTCCGAATGTTAAATCCGAACAGAAATGAAAATTGGATAGTTATAGAGCACAATCAAAGTTTCATACAATGGTTGAAGGATCATATTTATTTGAAGCGCTCTTCAGATCCTTCTTCGGTAACAGAAAGGTTGAGATGTTTGGCGTATGGTCCAAGTTTGCATGTGTTTTCTCATAGCGCATATTCAATTAATGGATACACATTTTATACCAAAGAACAAGATGATAAGAGTACTATGCAAAATAGTGGTGTCACCGTGCTAGCTGAAGCAATGCATATATCAAGTATGAAGGACTTAAACCCCAAATATGCAAATTTGTCATATTTTGGAGTTATAGAGCATATTTGGGTGTTTGATTACGAGAAGTTTCAGATTCCCATCTTTGGTTGCAAGTGGGTGAGTAGTAGTGGCATACAAATGGATAAGTCTGGATTTTTGCAAGTTGATTTTACTAGGGTGGGGTACAAAGATGAACCTTTTATTCTAGCATCTCAAGCTAAACAAGTGTTCTATGTGAATGACCCGAAGAGTACAAAATGGTCTATAGTGCTTTTCTCTAACAAAGTGACTGATGATAGCGGTGTCGATCAATGTGATATTGATGTTGAGAATGAGTCATGCATTAGACGGAATGAGTTGAATAGAAATGATGAAGTTGAGGATCTTATACCGGATGAGTCATATATAAGAAACGATCATAATGAGGGAATTTGGATCAATTCATCCGTACGCATTGCTAAGAAACAAGTGATTAATATTCCAACAAAGAAAAGAAAGAGATGTTAGTGACTTAGGTAAATTATCCATGGTTTCTTTATGTTTTTTTTTCATTTGTTTTGATTATAAGTTATATGTGGTAATGCATGATTTCATTATATTTTTGTATTCAATTGCTTTGATTATAAGTTATATCTGATAATGCATGATTTCTTTATTTTTTGTTTTCAATTGTTTTGATTATAAGTTATATTTGATATTTGATGGTTTCCTTGGTTTATTACAGGTTAGACATGGCTGATGACCAACATGAGGAAGTTAGTAAAGTATCCGCGGAAGAAGAAATCCGAAGAGGCATCACAGTAATGCGAAGGGTGGTCCAAGGAAGATCTCGAGGCATCATACTAGATGTCTCTTGGAACAACCAGGGACAACTTATAGAACCTAATGGGCATACCTTAACTAGTTTCATCGGTGCACTAGTAAGGAATGAAATTCCCATTACGTGTGATGATTGGAGAAATAAAGAGTTGAAAGAGTCCAAAGAAAAAATTTGGAGTGAGATAAAGGTACAATCATTTGGCCCTTAATTATACCGTATCAATTATATTTTTTTCAATTACCGATACTAACTATCAATCTGTATGTTTTTCTTAGCGATGTTTTAACATCGAAGAAGAAAGAAGAGGGTTTTGCATGAAATTGGCCGGAAAGCTTCTTAGAGGGTTTCGGACATTTTTATCATCCAAGTTCCTTAAGGATGCGGATGGTAATTTTGTGGATGCGGAGCTTCCTAGAAAATATGAAAGTTTGATATCGGCTGAAGAATGGGAAGCTTTCAAATCCAAAAGACAAGATCCGACTTTTCAAAGAATAAGTGCTACGAATCGGGAAAGAGCATCGAGTCCCGCATATCCGTACCGAAAAGGACGTGTCGGATATGGACGCTTAGAACAATCCATGGTAAGTATTTATAAATTGCGAAAACAATTTGTTCATCATATATTAGTTTTATCTGATCAAATTGTATGACTTAATGTGTAGCTGCAGAAGGAGGAAAGTTCAGAAACATCTCTTCCTGCACATGTTTTGTGGAAGGAAGCCCGTGTGGGCAAATCCGGAGTTCCTCAAGAAGACGTTTTAAACGTATACCAGAAATGTGTAAGTATAACATTTTTTCATTAATTGAATAACATTTTTATTCACAAATATTTGACAAGTATACGGTATTCATCTGATTTTTCAGGAGGAGCTATCTCAGACTCTATCTCCCGATGATACTAAGAACATACTTAGTCGGGCATTAGATGTCCCTGAGTATTCTGGTCGGGTGAGGGGTAAGGGATTTGGAGTCACTCCGACCTCCCTCAGTGTTAGAAAAGGAAAGGCTCCTAGTAATCGGGAGCTTCATGCAAGATTGGAAGCCATGCAAGCTGAGCTTGATGCACTGAGGAGAGAAAGAGAGGCTAGCGCCTCAACGGTATACAGAGATGCTTCGGACAAAAACAGTATCAACTGTACCTTTCAGCCGAACATTCCAGAGGTAATTACATATAATTGTCTTAAATTGAACTGTTTGCTTAAATTATGTATTTGACATATATACACATTAACGATTTCTTGTTATTATTGGTTTTAGGGCATTTCCCATTGTCAGCTGTATTTGTCGTCACCACACTATCGGATGGTTGGCAAGGGAAAAGTGCATAACGTTAGCGGAGTATTACTCCACACTAGAGAGCTCCCTGCTGGATGTTTGAAGGTATCAGTTGATATTGCAGTTGACCCGAATGCATTATTACCATATCCTAGCGATGATTCGGATGCAACAACGGTGCACGAAGCAGTAGGTTCGTTTGTTGCATGGCCGACAAACCTCATATGCGTAGGATATGAGGTATGCTTAAAACTTATGTTAACTTTAATGTGTATATTCAAAGTTTAAAATTTATGCTTAAAATTTTACTTACATATTTTCCTTGATTATGTTAAATAGACTCCCACAAAATCCAAATCAAGAAAAGAGGTAATATACAATTATATGACATATATTCATGGAAGTTGTTACATTCTTAATTTGATCTAACTATTTATATGACATGTAGGTTCAAGAAAATGAGGTTAGCAATGCCTCCGCACAACAAATAAAGGAGGTTAAGAACGCCTCCGCACGGGTAAAAAGTTCTGGTGCTAAGAAGACCGTAGCTAGGAAAAAACCTACCACCAAGTATAGGTCGTGCCTCAGGACATTTATAGAGATGACCGATATACCGACCGGAGGTGTTCGGACTATACATATGGAGGAAGGGATTTTCGGCTTTGCTCACGACCAAATGATTGGTAATGAAGACTTCATGCAAGTATTTGGTCATGAAGAAATCGGCGTCAACGTTGTCAATACATATATTAGGTAAATCCGGTCTACTTTGTTTTATTAATTCGGTTTACTTTATGTTAATCCGGTTTACTTTATGTTTCAAAAGAGGTGTTAATGATGTTTTTATATTAGGTTTTTGTATGACAAAATGATGCGCCCCAATGATTTGGACCAGTCATTCGGATTCTTAGCACCAGCGAGCATCAACTTAGGTGCAATCTTAAATAACCCGGATTCCGTGACGGAGTACGTTCTTCGGATCCTCAATGACAATAAAAATGCGGAGAAGTTGTTTTTTATACCGTTTAATACCGGGTTAGCATTTCATTCTAAATTCATATTTTATAATTATTTTCCAAGTTACCATCTAACATTTGCCTAATCATTACAGTGGACATTGGTTGTTGCTCGCAATCAATCCTATCCGAGAAATTGTGTATTATCTTGACTCGTTAGGAAATGATTGGACAACATACCCGGATATGAAGCGCCTAATTGACACGTAAGTGAGAATGTTCAAAATTTTTCTTAGTTTATGTTAATTGTTCTAATTGCTTCATTTTTATTTTATTAGCATCCTACAAGCTTTTCGGGCCCAACGAGATATCCAAACCTCAAGGAGGGGCGCCAACCGCATTACATGGATTAAAGTGGCGGTATATTTTTAATTACCACATTTTTTATTATATTAGTGATGACACTTGATAAAACTTAGGATTTATAATCCATATTTTTTTTTCATGTAGTGTCCTCAACAACGTAATCAAATAGATTGCGGGTATTTCGTGTTGAGGTTTATGCGGGATACTCTTGCTTTGGGCCGATTAGTGATTCCCACCGATGTATGTATTACTAACTTATGAGTTAATTTTATATTTACACATATCTCATATAATTAAATAGTTGGAATTAATTCAAAATATTTTTTGCTTCATATGTAGTACTTTGAGGAATTCAAGTGTGCATTTTATACAAAGGATCAAGTGGACGAAATCAAAGAGGAGTGGTGTCAATTCATGATAGAGCTCAAAGTTTTTTCATAAATTTGTGTAATTTTGTAGTATATTTGTAATATATGTAATGACTTGTAAATGTGTACATAAATTTCGAGTATAGGTAATGACTTGTAAATGTGTACATAAATTTGTATATATTTTGATACATTTAAGGCAAAATTGGTTTGAATTGGTATATATATATTTGTTAGCCAAAAATTGGTAGAAAAAAGGCCAAAATGGCATGTATAAAATGTGATTCTGTCTGTCAAAATCTGGTTGAAAACAGGTAGAAATTCTGGTTTATAAACCTGGAAAAAATGTGGTTTAAAACAAAAGCTACAAAATTTTCGTATACATTAGACAGCGCTTTTGGAAAAAGCGCTGTCTAAGGGGGGGCTTAGAAAGCGCTTTAGGCAAAAGCGCTGTCTAAGGGGGGGCTTAGACAGCGCTTTTTGAAAAGCGCTGTCTAAGCCCCCCCCTTAGACAGCGCTTTTGCCTAAAGCGCTGTCTAAGGTATACCTAAAAAAATTAAAATAGGGGGGCTTAGACAGCGCTTTTCAAAAAGCGCTGTCTAAGCCCCCTATTTTAATTTTTTTAGGTATACCTTAGACAGCGCTTTTGCCAAAAGCGCTGTCTAAGGTATACCTAAAAAAATTAAAATAGGAGGGTCTTAGAAAGCGCTTTAGGCCAAAGCGCTGTCTAAGGGGGGGGCTTAGACAGCGCTTTTAAGATTTCAAAAAGCGCTGTCTAAACCTTTAGCAGCGGTGGTTTAGACAGCGCTTTAAAGCGCTGTCTAAGGCTAAAAAAAGCGCTGTCTAAGGTCTTGTTTGGCGTAGTGGTCCAACAATCCTGGATCACAAGTCAAAAAAGAAATAAGTCTTTTTGATGATTTTAACAAAGTGTATGATACTTTTCGATTAAAACATGCAAAATATTTGTTTGAACAGAAACAAATAAGAGTGCAAAGAATTGAATAAACGCTCAAATTTATTTGATGGAATGGTAGTCTGCAAATGGCAAGACTCCATGGATCTTTACAAATTTGAAATTGGTGATATATATTGGAAAAAGGGCTACATTGAACATAATGACCATTTCTCCACCAACTCTGAATCCGATGTATTTCAAGCTTCAGTTGACGATGACTGAGCGATCTTTGACAAATGACAGTTGTAGAACAAAGTCTTGTCAGGATGCAGTTACTTGCCAAATCCCTAATTTTTTCCTAGATTGCCCCAAGGTGAGGTGCTCCATCTAGAGGGATATATATTCAATTTTTATGTCTCTAACTTTTTCCTGGATCGCCCTTTCGGGGTTTCAATCCACCGAGACGCTCATTTTTGCCTAAGCCGCCCTTTCGGGTTTTCAACTTAGCGAGCTATTCTGTTTTTATTTTAGGCGAAGTATTTCTTGACTGCATCTGAATTCACAGGACGAGTGAAATCCTCCCCATCCATAGTTGTAAGTATCAAAGCACCGTCTGAAAAGGCTCTCTTAACAACATATGGACCTTCATAGTTCAGAGTCCACTTGCCCCTGGAATCGGGCGCGAAAGACAAAACTTTCTTGACCACGAGGTCACCTTCTCGGAACACACGAGGCTTGACCTTCTTATCAAAGACTTTCTTCATCCTCTGCTGATATAAATGACCATGGCACATGGCAGTTAATCTCTTCTCTTCTATTAAATTCAGTTGGTCGTAACGACTCTGAACCCATTCAGCATCAGTCAACTTGGCTTCCATCAAGACTCTCATTGATGGGATCTCCACCTCTACTGGGAGCACAGCCTCCATGCCATAAACAAGAGAGAAAGGGGTTGCCCCTGTTGAAGTGCGGACAGATGTATGATATCCATGCAAAGAAAATGGCAGCATTTCATGCCAATCCTTGTACGTAACAACCATCTTCTGGACAATCTTCTTGATATTGTTATTAGCAACTTCAACAACCCCATTCATCTTGGGCGTATAAGGAGAAGAATTATGATGCGCAATCTTGAACTCACTACACAGCTCTTTCATCATCTTGTTGTTCAAGTTAGATCCATTATCAGTAATGATCTTATCTGGCACACCATAATGGCATATGAGTTGATTCTTGATAAACTTCACAACCACCTGCCTGGTCACATTTGCATATGACGCCGCTTCAACCCACTTGGTGAAGTAATCAATTGCTACGAGAATAAATCTGTGACCATTGGACACTTTCGGCTCTATCATGCCAATCATGTCAATTACCCACATGGAGAAATGCCATGGTGATGAAATCACATTCAGAAGTGTCGGCGGAATATGAATCTTATCCGCATAGATCTGATATTTATGGCATTTCTTCACATACTTGCAGCTGTCAGACTCCATTGCCAGCCAATAGTAGCCTGCTCTCAACATATTTCTAGCCATGGCATATCCATTGGAATGAGTACCAAATGAACCCTCATGGACCTCAGTCATTAACAGGTCTGCTTCGTGTTTATCCACGCATCTGAGCAAAACCATGTCAAAGTTCCTCTTATAAAGCACATCGCCATTGAGGAAGAAACTGCCTGATAATCTCCTCAAATTTTTCCTATCTTTCACAGATGCCCAGGAGGGTAAATCTGACTTTGGAGAAAACATTTGATATCATAATACCGTGGCTTATCATCTTTTATTTCTTCAACTACAAATACATGAGTTGGTCTATCCAAGCGCATCACAGTGATATTGGGAACCTCATTCCAGAGTCTCACCACAATCATCGAAGCCAGTGTAGCAAGCGCATCTGCCATCCGATTCTCATCTCAAGGAATATGATGAAAGTCAACCTCAGTAAAGAATGTTGAAATCCTCCTCGCATAATCTTTATATGGGATGAGGCCAGGCTGATTCGTCTCCCATTCACCATTGATCTGATTAACAACAAGGGCCGAATCACCATAAACATCAAGATGCTTGATCCGAAGATCAATACACTCTTCCAATCCCATGATACAGGCCTCATACTCAGCCATGTTATTCGTGCATTTGAAAGTTAGCCTTGTTGTAAAAGGAAAATGTGTGCCCTGAGGAGTAATAATCACTGCCCCAATACCATTTCCATACTGATTTACAGCGCCATCAAATACCATGCTCCATCAGGAACCAGGCTCTGGCCCTTCATCGAGCGTAGGCTCATCGCAATCTTTCATTTTCAAATACAGAATCTCGTCATCTTGGAAGTCATACTGAACTGACTGATAATCCTCAATTGGTTGATGTGCCAAGTGGTCAGCCAAGATACTACCTTTAATAGCTTTCTAAGCTCGATACTCAATATCATACTCAGATAACAACATCTGCCAACGGGCAATCCTCCCAGTTAAAGCAGGCTTCTCAAAGATATACTTGATCGGATCCATTTTGGATATCAACCAGGTTGTATGATTCAACATATACTGGCGTAAGCGCTTAGCAGCCCAAGCCAAAGCACAACATGTTTTCTCAAGCATCGAGTATCGAGACTCACAATTAGTGAACTTCTTACTCAAATAGTAGATAGCATACTCTTTCTTTCCCGATTCGTCTTGTTGACCAAGGACACAACCCATTGAGTCTTCAAGAATTGTCAGATACATAATCAAGGGTCTCCCTTCCACAGGCGGAGATAGAATCGGAGGCTCGGACAAATATTCTTTGATACTGTCAAAGGCCTTCTGGAAATCCTCGGTCCAATCATGACATTGATCTTTCTGGAGGAGCTTGAATATCGGCGCACATGTGGCAGTCATATGGGATATAAATCGGGAAATGTAATTCAAGCAGCCAAGAAAACCTCGAACTTGCTTCTCAGTTTTGGGCGCAGGCATCTCTTGTATTGCTTTGACCTTGGCAGGATCAACCTTAATACCTCTTTCGCTGACAATAAAGCCCAATAACTTGCCGGAACGGACTCCAAATGTACACTTGTTGGGATTCAGACGAAGCTTATACATCCCCAAACGTTGAAAAAGCTTCAACAAGTGCTCTACATGTTCAACTTCCGTTCTTGACTTTGCAATCATATCATCAACATATACCTCAATCTCCTGGTGCATCATATCGTGAAACAAGGTAGTCATGGCGCGTTGATACGTGGCTCCGTCGTTCTTCAAACCGAAGGGCATCACTCGATAACAGAATGTTCCCCAAGGTGTGATGAATGTTGTCTTCTCCATATCCTCGGGTGCCATTTTAATCTGATTATATCCGGGGAATCCGTCCATGAACGAGAAGGCATTGAATTTAGCTGTATTATCTACCAACATATTAATATGTGGTAGAGGGAAATCGTCTTTCAGACTAGCTTTATTCAAGTCTCTATAGTCCACACACATTCAGACTTTTCCATCTTTCTTAGGCACGGGCACAATATTGGCCACCCATTCAGGATATGTATAAGTCACCAGAAACCCCGCATCAATTTGCTTCTGAACTTCTTCTTTAATCTTCACTGCCATATCAGGATGAGTTCTTTTGAGCTTCTGCTTTATAGGCACACACTCAGGTTTCAAAGGAAGGAAATGTTGCACGATATCAGTATCTAGACCAGGCATGTCTTCATATGACCAGGCAAAGACGTCAACGTATTCTCGTAGCAACTCAATCAACCCCTTCTTAACAAACTCTTCCAAGAGTGCCCCAATCTTCACTTCTCGCACACAATCTTCAGACCCCAAGTTGACTGTTTCCAAATTCTTGAGATGCGGCTGAATGATCTTCTCTTCGTGCTCAAGTAGACGGGTAATCTCGTCAGGAATCTCTTCAACATCATCTTCTTCGCCCTCAAATACAGGGGACTCAAAGTTGGGAGATTGTGTTGGATCATTATGTTCAATGGGTTTGATCAACCTGCATAATGATTTTGGATATAAAAGAGATTTTAGAATTCAAACAAAGCAAATCATTATGCAGATGAAAAGATTGATTTTATTCTATTTTTAAGGTTTTATGTGATCACCAATTTCATGCAAAAAGAAAAAAGTGAAAATAATTGGAAAAACAAACATTTAACATGAATTTACTTAATGAAAATATCATTGTATTTATGAGCCAACAATCTCATCACTCCTCCTTTTGGCATGGGAGAAGGGTTTTTAAACAAAATGAACATTATGTTGACTTAAGGACGACTGTTGGAACATCAACAACGACCTAGTTATTGCAGACCCCTCCAGGGATGACAAAGTTGCCAGGATCTTCCTCTGCATCCTCTTCCATAATAACAGCAGCTTCCTCGTCTTGGACGGCGTGGATGAACTCACCACTCTGAAACAGCCCATGCTTGTTGAAAGCGCCAGAAGAATACCCTATGCCAACCCGGGATTTGTTGTCTTCCAGCTTGATCATTTGTCCTAAATCGATATTTGTGCCATGCTCAATGGCCAACTTAGCATCATTGTATGACGCAAATGAAGAAGTTCCTTTCTTAGTAGGCTCAACAATAGATAAAGCTTGGAACGGTGTTCCAAATTCATCCTCAGCATTTATGTAAGAAAAGGAAGACAAATGGCTAACCAGGAGAGCCTTCTCTCCCCCTACCACCACCAGCTTCTTGTTCTTGACAAATTTCAATTTCTAGTGTAGGGTGGATGTAACGGAGCCTGCATCGTGAATCCACGGTCTGCCCAACAGACAACTATATGATGGGTGGATATCCATGACCTGAAAAGTGATCTGGAAATCACTTGGTCCAATCTTGATTAGGAGTTCAACCTCTCCAATCACCGTTTTGTGGGATCCATCAAAAGCTTTTACCACTACTACACTCTCCCTCATGGGAGGCCCCTGATATGACAATCTAGCAAGAGTGGATTTCAGCTACACATTCAGTGCTGATCCAGTATCTACCAGCACATTAGACATGGCATCATCCTTGCAGCTCATAAATATGTGAAGTTCCAAATTATGGTCTCTTCCCTCCTCAGGGAGATCAGCATCACAAAAACTCAGATTGTTACAAGTGGTAATGTTTGCAACAATACTATCGAATTTTTCTATTGTGACGTCATGGTCTACATACGCCATATCCAACACCTTCTGCAGAGCTTCACGGTGTGGTTCTGAGTTCATCAATAAAGATAGCACAAAGATCTTTGATGGCGTCTGTAGAAGCTGATCTACAACGTTGTACTCACTCCTCTTGATGAGCCTCAGCATCTCATCACAGTCTTCTTTCACGGTGCCATTCTGGCCAGCAGATACAAGAGTTCTTACAACGGTGGCAGGTTTGATAGCAGCAAGTGTCGGATTCGAAGCAATAAAAACACTCCCAACCAGGCGCACAACACAATCAACAACCTCAGCCCTTCGGACGTCAGCCTTGGGTTTTGGCGGAGCCGAGAAAACACGACCACCACGGGTCAGGCCGCTGACATCGACAATATTAACAACAGAGGTAGAGGGCAAAGGCACCTCCTTCCCATCTTTCAATGCCACAACATTGTAACAATAGGGGACAACTTTATCAGAAGAGTATGGCACATGGCCAGCTGGTTTAATAATCAAAGAGAGAGAAGCCTTCTGTTTGCTGCCATCATATCGGATGACAACGAGCTCTGGGATCCGAAATACTGGAGATATCACATTGACTTCATCATCATCGACATCGCGATTCTGAAGTATCTCAATTACACCTTCATCCAGCATTTCTTGGATGTCTTTACGGACTTGGCGACATCCCCTCTGATTGAAAGTGCAGACACGACATCTGTCATGGTCATGCTCGTAATGACTGTATTCACGCAATAGTTTGTGCATATCGACCAAAGACTGTCGAATATGGATGACATATTTGACCTTATATTTACTAGGGCAGCCCTGGACCATGTTGACAGAGGATTTCCCATGCTCGGGCAATGGGTTCTTCTTTACATTGGGACCTACGTCCTCGAAACACAAGATACCACTTCTCACAAGGTCTTGAACCTTGGTCTTCAGTGGGTAACAGTTTTCCACGTCATGTCCGGGGGCACCGGAATGATAGACACAATGTAGCTCGGGCTTATACCACCACTGAGGATTGGTAGGTATAGCTGGTGGGTCGCGTGGAGTGATCAGCTTCCTCTCTATCAAAGAGGGATACAACTCTAGATGGGTCATAGGAATAGGATCGAAGGTGACCCTTTTCCTCTCATAGCTGGTACTAGTCTGATTGTTGTTTCGAGGCTGGTAGACCTGCTGTTGAGGAAGGTGCTGTTGTTGTTGATATTGTTGATGTTGCTGTTGTTGGTTATTATTGTACTGATAGTGCTGATTTTCTCTAAAAACATGTGTTATGTGAGCCACCTGATGCTAATTACCGGCAGGACGCACGGTCTTCCTCCTTACTGAGGGTCTTCTTGGTTTGACATGGGAGGTCACAGCCTGTGCCTCACCATCTTTCTACTTTCCAAACGCCCCATATCGTTTGGCAGAAGAGCCTTCTTCTCTAGTCAGGCGCCCTTCCCTGACTCCTTCCTCCAAACGCATCCACATGTTCACCATCTCGGTGAAATAGAAGGAGCGCTGGCAATCATCCGCTCATAATAGAATGAGCTCAAGGTCTTCAGGAAGATCTTGGTCATTTCTTTCTCTTCCAGCGGAGGCACAATCTTAGCTGCTAGCTCTCGCTACCTCTGGGCATACTCTTTGAATGTTTCCTTGTCCTTCTGGGACATGGCCCTCAATTGATCCCTATCGGGAGCCATATCCACGTTATACTTGTATTGCTTGACGAAGGCCTCACCAAGGTCATTGAAGGATCGGATGTTTGCGCTGTCCAAGCCCATATACCATTTCAGGGCAGCACCGAATAAACTGTCTTGGAAATAGTGAATAAGAAGCTGAGCATTGTCGGTCTGAGTCGACATCTTCCTTGCATACATAACCAGGTGGCTGAGAGGGCAAGTACTTCCCTTGTATTTTTCAAAGTCAGGCACTTTGAATTTTACAGGGATCTTAACATTTGGAACTAGGCAGAGTTCAGCAACAGACTTGCCAAAGAGGTCATTTCCTCTGAGAGTTTTGAGTTCCTTGCGGAGCTCAAGAAACTGATCATTCATTGCATCCACGTGGGGGCAAGACCCTCAGGAACAAAGTTGGCAGGCATTCCCCAGTGAAACCCAGCTGGCATAGAAGTTGGTGCAAAGTGGGTGTTAGCCGCAAGCACTGTTGAAGAGGCAATCTCAGAGATGACTGTCCTCTGGGGAGGAGTTGAAGGTGTCGGAGACGACTGGCTCTGAGCGGCCAGGAAAGACTCCATCAGAGTAGTCAATCTGGCCACTTCCTCCTTGAGTTCACGGTTCTCCTGCTCTAAGTGATCCATCAGTCTTGAAGTGTTGGCTCGAGTGTAGTACCGGTGAGTCAGCTTGTCTTCAAAATAAATGAAAAACACAGAGTTAGACCATTGAACAAGAAGCCTGGAGCAAAACCTGCTTATGCACATGATGCATGCAATGCTTGAGCATATGATTTGTTTTTTATCAGAGGAACTTTAGAGTCCTATTTGCAAATATTTGAAAATATTAACCATTTAGACATATATGGAAATAACATATCAATGATATCTGGAAAATATTTTTACACCAAAGAAGTATAGTTTTGGTAACCAAATACAATACAAGAGAGAAGGAAAATGAACATCCTTTGGAACCCCAGAAATAATCATCTAAAGCTCTGGAGACTGGAAGACAAGTTGAACGAAGCCTCTTCACCTCCCTCTCATAGGCTGCTTCCATATCTTCCTTCTCTTTGGTGAGTCGATCATACTTCCTCTTCCAAAACTTGGAAGACTGAGGAAGAAGAGAAGTCAATGCATCATTAGGCTCATTGATCGCTCGACTTCGTGAGTCGAGAATGGGGTACAAACTGCAAGTGCATAGTTCTATCGCGTAGTTTTAAAAGATATCGATCCCACAGGGACTTATGAATCGATATACCGTTATCTAAGGTTACTTCGTAAAGCTAAGGTAAATAATGTTTCTATGTTGGGGGAAAAAGCTAAAAACTGAACTAAGATCTAGATTAAATATTAATAAAGCGGATATCGGTATGTAGTTCGTCGTAATTAGGGAATCAATTCTTTGTTGGTTTCTTGGTTTTAAAATAAATCCTTTCAGTTGACACTATTGATTAAAAGTTTTATCTCAAACTCTCGCTCTGTTGAATAAACCATGATTTTATGTTAATGTAGCTGTCACTTATAATTAAGTGAAAAACCATTTTTTTGAAAGCAATAAAGTCCGTAGAAACTCTTTTCAAGAAAACACTGACCGTTTAAACACCCTTATCTCAAACTCTCGCTCTGTTGACTTAGGTTATATAATTAAATTCGAATGCTTAACTCTCGTCCTCACATTCAATCTTTAAAAATACTTTTTGGAAAAGATCATAATTTAATTAACTCTAAAACTTGCTCTCGCCCTGATCTAGAATTAATGTCCAATTTACACTGTCCAGTTAAAACCTCAAACTCTCGCTCTATTGATTTTAACTTCTTTATGTCTTTTACTTTCGTAAAAACCCTTGTTATTAAACCTGTAAATTGAGACCGTAAAAAGAGTGATTTTAATTTTAAATTTAATTAAACCGACTTAGTTTTGATTCCTTATTCCGCTTACTTTACATACCGATATCTAAGCGAATTAGCCAGACATGCTAAACAAACTTAAATACTTATCATGCATAAACAGACTCATCCCAGGCAAATAATATAAATAAATAATAAAACAAAGCATTAAATAATAATTAAAGAACCTGAATAAGTTAAACAGTAGTCTTGAACACTCCACCACAAGCCGGTAGGATTTGTTCTTGGATTCTTCAATTAAACAACAAATTAAAACGAAGGAAATAAAAACTAGATTCTAACATAAGGTTAGATCCGGTAAAAAGGTACACAATAGTTTCCGGTGTAGAAACTATTGTGCGAAAAGAATTAACTAAATGCTAAAAAGGGAAATAGAAATTGCAAGGGAAATAATAAAAAACTCGTAAAAGCAGTGCTGTAAAAATAATGCTTAAGTTGTTGAAAAAGAAAAATGCAAAAGCAAAAACGGCAAAGAAAATATGGAAAGAGCGTGGAACCCTTTTAGGTTTGGAAAATAGCTATTTATAATGGTGTCTTCCGTAACTGCTTCCGCTTCAAAAGGTCTTCAACGTGCAGAATAGTTAGGCGTGGATATAGGGCTCAACTCTCCCTCAACGTCTCTGAAGCGTTCCTTGCGCCAAAAATGTAGGGGAATGGTGTGACGTTCGTCACACCATGTGTGACGTTCGTCACAGGAGTGTGCAAGGCGTGACGCTCATCACAGCCTCTGTGACGCTCGTCACAAGCACAGCACCTGTGTTTTGTGCTTTGGGCTGGGCTTTGATATTTGGTTCATTTTCTCTCCTTTTTGCACCTCCTTTTCTTCCATTTTTACTTGTGCTTCAAATAAACCACCTGAGACAAATAGGAAGAAAATACCGCGTAATATCTAATAAAATGAAGTGAACTGAAGTAAATAATAATATAATTTAATTGAATTAAGTCCTAAAATATGATATAATTTCATGTTATCAAACTCCCCCGTACTTAGATCTTTGCTTGTCCTCAAGCAAAATACAGTATAGAACTTGTTAAGATTTTTAGCCAGATGAAATTTCAAAACACACGTCAATTCGTATTAGGCTGCATGTAAACTTTGTGTAGAGGTAACTTGAGTTAAATCTTGACATCAACAACCACCGTCACAACCTCAGATAACCCCACCTTATGCAAATCAGTTCGAGTAATGCCATTATAGCTATCCTAGTTCCTTTACTCTTATTTCACCCGTTTTCATTCTAGCGAAATCACATTAAGCCCTTTATCTTTTCGCGCACATAGTGGAGTAACCGGTTAGTGATTCTGATTCCCTTTTTAGCTTGAAGTTCTGGTACATAAGTCGGATAACTTCGTTATTCAGTCCATTGCAAATTGCGAGGGATCGGACCGTAGTCCGCCCTACCAAGTTCAGTACCAGAAACCTGCTGAACCAACTCATAATGGATCTTTCATCTTATGTTTTTGTATGATCTGCAACCTTTAGATTAAATGATCTGGTAAGGATCACCTAACTTAATTAGTGCATTTCCTGATATATATATATTTTTTTATGTTACTTTGGGAATCATTCACTTATATTCATCGGCCCTCCACGTAGTTTGCTATTAAGATGGTGCTGACTTCTTGTATAAACTACTCGGGTTTACTATAAAACTAAAAGTTCAAGGGATTGGTATAATAGGTACTTATCCTGATCTAACGTGTTGAGGTTCTCATAGCGTTGTTATGGTAATGATTTTGTTTTTGATTTCACTCAAGTTTTATAAAATAAGCAACCTTTATACTTATTGGGTGTTGAATTTTTGTTATGGCTCACGAAAATTTGAGGGAATAGATAATAGAAATTTGTTCACACTCGGGACTTAACTTAAAATAAATCTAAATATATATTTTTTTGTTTTTACAATTAAAAGGTAAATAACAATGAAAGGAAAGGTACATACTTGTAAAAAATAATGGGAATAGAAAGAACAAGTTTTCCCCCCATACTTAAATTAAACATTGTCCCCAATGTTTGAAGGGAAGGAAATACAATAGGGAAAGGAAAAAGAAACTACAACTAATGATGCCTTCTGCCTCGTGTTCTTGGGCCAGGTGATCGTTGACGTATGTCTAAGTTGTCAAATCTACTGAACAACTCAGTAAACCGCTGGTCGGTTATGGCATTCCTAGCATCCTGTTGTTGTTGCATTTGACGCATCATTTGCATCATCTCGACATTTTGTGCTTGCATACCATCAATAGCATCCATGATATCGTCGTTGGTTGCAGGCCTTCTTCGACGACGACGTCGTGAGGATGGGCCAGTTGCATTATCGGAAGGGTTGAGCGGAACTGATTGTTGTGCAGGAGGCTGATTACCTTGCTCCATTTCTTCAAACTCGTTTGTGGGCGGGTTTGCTTGTGAAGGCTCGGTGGCTTCGGGAGCATTTAGATCATAGAGGAGGCGGTTGCGGTTTGTGACATCGGTCAGGGCCATGTTGGGTAGGACAACGCTTGGGATGGCCTGGTTGTTCACCATAAGATAATATCCTCCTCCTACTCTATTCTTAATCATGCGGCTGGATCGACAGTAGTTGATGTCCATAAATAGGGGAGGTAGAGATTCTAAGGTTTGGAGTCGGTCCCCTAAGTTTAAGCCAAGTGCTATGGTGGTGATTAATCCACCAATTACAAAGGGTTGGCGGCCTCTAGCACATAAGGTGCAGATATGATGAAATAGAAAAGAGGCAGCGTTTACCTTAGCAGTCGGTTCGAAGACGCATTCGAGGAAGAATAGTTCTTTTGCGTTGACCTTACTGTTGTTTGGTCTTCCAAAAACTGTGTTTTGTAGGATGCGGATAAAATATCGGATGGTTGGGTTATGTATGTGGGAAAGAAGGAGTTCTTCCCAGTTGTAGGCATCTAGACCAGATATTTTCTTAAAAAGGGTGGAAACGGCAACTGTGCTCCAGTTTATTTCGGGAGGGATTCTAGGGTAGACTTGACCTTCTGTGGGAAATTGTAGCATTGTACTCAATTGGTTTTGGGTTAAGGAGTACTCGGTGTTGAACATTCGGAAGGTTGCGGTGCCGGTTAAAAGTTCGTCTTCACCGGCGGAAGTGGTGTATTCGTATGAACTTAAGAATTCTAAGGTTAGGGAGGGGTATGTGGGTTGATTATGGGTGCATAGAAAGGTTAAGTCGGCTTGACGGAGCATCCATTCGATACCTTGGAGTAATCCTAATTGGTGTAAACAAGTAAAATCAGGGTACCTGGTGGAGACGACGCCTCGCTGTTGGAAACGCTCGAATTGCTCCCTTTGATAATTTTCATCTTCCGAAATTCTGATTTCCCGCCATAGTGATGAATGAATTTGAAAGAGTAATTTGGAAAGAAAAGAAATGTATTTGATAGGAGAGAATGGTTTGTGGTGAATGAAGGGAGGTTTTGATGGGTATTTATAGGAAAAGAATTTGGAAGTTGGAAAAAGAGATGGTTGAAAAGTAAATAAATGTGGGTAAATGTGAATAAATGGGGAAGATAAAAAATTGAAGGGTGTAACGTTCGTCTCCAACGGCTATGTAACGTTCACCTAGTCAGAAAGGTGTTATGCTCGTCACAGGGGTGTGACGATCGTAACAGGCACTTGGCGTGTCGTCCGTCATAGATTGTGTGACGCTCGTCACACTTTCTGTCTGGCAAGGCTTCACCTAGCGTTCTACAGAATTACTTTGGTAATGTATTTATTTTTATTATTTTGTTTTGCTTTTAGATTATTTTATTTTGCTAATTAATTTATCTTGCATGCTATTCTACTTTGCATAATAGTGCATGAATAATTCAATAAGTTATAGGTAGTAACAGTAGAGAACATAATAGCTATTGCATAATAAAATTAAATAAATAGCTTCAATAAAATGATCATAATGTAATATTAGAAAGAAAAACAAAAAGGAAACAAATGCGAACATGAATTCAAATAACATTAATGAATAATCTAACTTAAAACTAAATAACTAAGAAAATAATTTCTATCCATCTGCGCGATCTCTGGCCGGAGGAGCAAAAGAGTTAACACGGTATAGCAACTCGTGAAACTGATTTGTCATACTGCTCATGTATCCTAGAACTTCGTGTCTCATTTCAGTAAACTCTTCTCTGAGGGCGTCTTGTTCTGACATCAAAGCTTCAATGGCGGTGTTATAATCAGTTCCGGGCATATGATGTCGGAGGTCGGGTATTGCTGATTCTTCGGTCTGAACAGACTGAGGAGGAGGGTCGATATCATAATAGCCGGATGGTGTCCGAGGGTCGGATTCGGCATAAGGGATCTGGTCATCACAAATCTCATAGTCCTGGATGGATTCAGTGGATCTAGCAGGAGTGGGGGTTTCGTTCAGATTGTAGAGCCAGTTGTTGCGGTTATGAACACTAGTCCTAGGATCGGGTAAGGTAAATAGGCAAAGAACCTGGTTATTAATAATAAGCTCAAACTCATCAGATCCTAGGTTTGCTATAAACAAGGTGTTGAAGAGGAAGGGTATACTCATAGTAGTAATGCCACAAAAAGGGCTTAGATCGAGAATCGACTGACGTACCCCGATAGCGTTACCAATCATGGTTATCAGATCGCCTATTCTAATTGGTGCTCGCTCATCTTGGATAAGGTGGTCTAAATTTGCTAGCATAAAGGTGGCACCGTTTACTGGACGGTTCTGAGAAGCACAGAATATGATGAAAAGTTCATCACGTGAAACAGAAGTGCTGTTTGGCTTCTCTCCAAATAAGGTGTGGGTCAGGATCCCATGGAAGTAACGGAAAGCCGGGTTATGAATGTTTCCAGAGAGAAACTCATGGTCCTCGGGCTCATCATTCCCAGTCAAACTACCCCAAAAGTGTTCAAGTTCTCTATACTCAAAAAGTTCTTCCTGGCTTACTGTGAATGTGTCAAAGGAGGTAGGGAAACCCAAAAGGTTGGTAAAGTCTCTAATATTAAATTGGTACTCCATGTTGAACATTCTGAACTGGATAAAACCTCTGCTAATTCCTTTTCCATGGCTGGGTAGATAGATTAATGAGCTAAGGAATTCTAGTGTTAGTCTCCGGTAGGTGGCGAAATGTCTTAGGATAGGGGATGTCTCCCATCCTATCTGATTCAGCAAATACAGGACACTTTCTCTTAGTCCAAGGGCAGTCATAGCCCAATCATCAGCATATAAACTAGGTAGCATCTCTCTAGTGGCTAGTTCGTCAAACTTTTGTTTCTGAGCCATCCCTCTGAATTTGATACCCATACGATCAATATGTCCCATCTGGTTAGTATTAGCTAGAGAAAAGAAAACATGAGTTTTAGTTAGGATTTGGCCAAATGCCGAAAGATGAGAAAAGTTTTTAATAAATTAAAATAAATTAAGAATGAATACTAAACAGAAATTAAAAGAACAATTAAGGAAGAAATAGAAAAATAATAATAATAATATAAGGAAATAGTAAAATAATTGTGGGTTGTCTCCCACTAAGCGCTTTGTTTAAATGTCGCAAGCTCGACAAAGAAACTGTTAAATATAATCTATTGATCCTGGAGTCATTTCGTCTAAGTGTAGGATTTGCGAATCTTCGTTGGTTTCCGCATAGTGATAGTGTTTTAGACGTTGCCCGTTTACGGTGAACGGTTCTGTGGATTTGCCTTTAATTTCTATCGCTCCACTGGGAAAGATGTTAGTGATATGAAAAGGACCTGACCATCTGGATCGTAGTTTTCCCGGGAATAACTTTAGTCTAGAGTTAAATAAAAGGACTGCGTCGCCTTGCTTGAAGATTTTCCTTGATATACGCTTGTCATGCCATTGTTTCGTTCTTTCTTTGTAGATTCTGGCATTTTCATAGGCGTCTCTTCTGAGTTCCTCTAATTCGTTTATGTCAAGGATTCTCTTTTCGCCGGCGGCCTTATAGTTTAAATTCAGATTTCTAATAGCCCAATAGGCTTTATGTTCTAACTCTACCGGGAGGTGACAGGATTTTCCATAAATGAGCTTAAATGGGGTCGTCCCTATGGGGGTTTTATAAGCAGTTCGGTATGCCCACAAAGCTTCTGGTAATTTCAATGACCAGTCTTTCCTTGAAGTGGCGACTGTTTTTTCTAGTATTTGCTTGATTTCTCTGTTAGATACTTCCACTTGTCCACTGGTCTGAGGGTGGTAAGGTGTCGCTATCCTATGTCTCACGCCATATTTAAACAATAGTTTTTCGAGTACCTTGGATATAAAGTGCGATCCATCATCACTGACTACTATTCTTGGGATGCCAAATCTCGGAAATATTATATTCTTAAAGAGTCTAGTTACTACTCGGGTGTCATTTGTTGGAGAAGCTATAGCTTCGATCCATTTTGATACGCAGTCAACTGCCACGAGTATGTATTTGTTACCGAAAGAGGATGGAAAAGGTCCCATGAAGTCTATTCCCCACACGTCGAAAATCTCTACTTCCAAAATACCCTTTTGTGGCATCTCGTCACGTCTAGATATGTTTCCTGTGCATTGACATCTGTCACATTCCTTAATAGCCGCATGTACGTCCTTCCATATAGTTGGCCAATAAAAGCCGGCTTGTAGGATTTTAGAGCAGGTCTTGGATGTACTTGTGTGTCCACCGTAAGGAGCGGAGTGGCAGTGTTGGATTATATTTTCTACCTCTTCTTCGGGTATACATCGACGGAAAATACCATCGGGGCCTCTTTTGAAAAGTAAGGGATCATCCCAGTAATAGTGTTTTATGTCGTAGAAGAATCGTTTCTTCTGCTGGTAAGATAAAGTAGGTGGAACTATTCCGGCAGCTAAATAATTGACGAGATCAGCGTACCATGGTGTGACAGATATAGCTAAGGTGGTTTCTACTTGCTTGTCAGAGTTATTCTCTTCCAAAGTAGCTATAAGTTTATCGTACGAGAAATCATCATTAATTGATGTTCTTTCCGGTTCAAGGTTCTCAAGTCTAGAGAGGTGGTCTGCTACTACGTTTTCAGTTCCTTTCTTGTCTTTGATTTCTAAATCGAACTCTTGTAGCAACAAGATCCATCTTAGGAGTCTAGGTTTAGCATCCTTTTTTGTTAAGAGGTATTTGATAGCAGCGTGGTCAGTGTAAATTATTATTTTGGCTCCGACCAAGTAAGAACGAAATTTATCTAGCGCAAATACAACTGCTAGGATTTCTTTCTCGGTAGTGGCGTAATTCATCTGCGCTTCATCTAGGGTTCTACTTGCGTAATATATAACGTGAAGCTTTTTATCCTTTCGTTGTCCTAAAACAGCACCTACAGCATAATCGCTGGCATCACACATTATTTCGAATGGTTCATCCCAGTCGGGTGTCTGCATTATGGGTGCGGAGATCAATGCTTGCTTAAGCGTTTGAAATGCTTCTAGACAGTTATCGTCGAATATGAATTCAGCATCTTTCATCAATAGTCCGGTTAAAGGTTTAGTTATTTTAGAGAAGTCTTTGATGAATCGTCGGTAAAAACCGGCGTGTCCTAAGAAGCTTCGTACTTCTCTCACGGTTCTTGGGGGTTGAAGGTTTTCGATTACCTCTATTTTGGCTTTGTCTACTTCAATTCCTCTGTTCGAGATGATGTGTCCTAAAACAATTCCTTCTTGTACCATAAAGTGGCATTTCTCCCAGTTAAGTACTAAGTTTACTTTTACACATCGCTCAAGAACTCTTTCTAGGTTTTCAAGGCATTCTTCAAAACTTTGTCCGCATACGGAAAAGTCATCCATAAATACTTCCATGATGTTTTCGAGAAAGTCGGCGAAAATTGCCATCATGCATCTTTGAAAAGTTGCAGGAGCATTACACAGGCCAAACGGCATTCGTCTATAAGCGAAGCTACCAAAAGGGCACGTGAACGTTGTCTTTTCTTGGTCATCAGGGTGAATTGGTATTTGAAAGAAGCCTGAATAACCGTCTAGATAACAGAAATGTGAATGTTTTGCTAATCGTTCTAACATCTGGTCAATGAACGGTAAAGGGAAATGATCTTTTCGGGTTGCTTTGTTTAGTTTCCTATAGTCAATGCACATTCTCCATCCCGATTCGATTCGTTTAGTTATAGTTTCCCCTTTTTCGTTTTCAATAACGGTTATGCCTCCTTTCTTTGGTACTACGTGTACAGGACTAACCCATTTGCTATCAGATATAGGTGTAACACCTCAAAATTTGCCCTCCTCTATTGGGACTAGCATTAACATATTTGCATATCATTTTAGGACATTAGGCATTTCATATTGCATATCATGTGGTTACATAGTGCAAGCCATCTTCCCAAGTCTTAATCAGGAGATGAGGAAGTTCAAAGGTGCAAGCTAGGGTTTAATGACTGATCATGGGCCATCTGAGGATTGGACTGTGAATTAGGGTTTCATGATTTCCAAGGATATTGGTCTTCATCTTGTTTGAATTAATACATCATCATCATCATGGTTGGATGTCATCAGGAGATTGAAGAACGTTCCTTGAGATTAGGGTTTTGACCACTAGTCAACCCTAATCAGCTGTATTGGGCCAATCAGGGCTGGATCAGGAGATGAGGTTTCTGATGGTTATGAGTTTCATTTTGTGATTATATGGTGATTATTGAGGCTAGGGTTTCACCCTTGAGCCATTTCAGTTGGAGATTGGGGTTCAAATTGATCTGTGCATTGCCTGATTCATCTGTCAGTTGAAAAGTCAACTGTGGTCAACTGTACATGATCTGATGGATTTGGAGGTGGAAATGAGTTAGACACACTTCATTCATGTTGGAACAAGTGTTAAATGACATCTCGAAGCCTAAGAATGAAGAAAATCAAGTCAGGACAAAAACTGCCAAAAATAGCAGGTGACTGGTAACTGAAGTTTCCAAAAATGGAAAGTTTTTGACCTCAAAAACAGAAGTCCAAGGAAGCTTCAAATGAAAAATTGTTCAACATGACAGATGTAGATCTTGTTCTCACCTTTCCAAAAAGTCCAAGAACTTGAAAATCCAATGTGTGGTTTGCAAGATATGGCTCATTGAATTTCAGAAAAGACCGTAATCAGGAGGCCATAACTACCACATACTTTGTCCAAATTGCAAGTTCTTTATATGCACAAACTCCATTTGAAATGTACTTTGAGGGTGCATCATTGGATTTTCCCAAAAATGGCCAAGGCAAAAAGTCACTTTTCAACTGGACAGCTGAATTGGACCAGGGGCAAAATCGTCCAAATGTCAAAATAATTGGAATTTTTGAATGGGACTTTTTCCAACACCTCAGGAATGGCATTTGGAGTGTGTTTGAATATTCATTTCATGCCTAGGCCTTTTAAATTGAGATTTGGCTTGAAGAATGAAAGTGCATAAATTGGACATTTTGCATACACATAGTGAATTTGAGAATGGAGCAACCAATGGACACGAAACAAGTTCCTACAGCTCATACATGATATTTAGGGGTTGTGTGAGGTGTCAAAACAGGTGTCAATGAGCTGGCTATGGAATTGACAATTTTGCCCTTATTTGCACAATTACCATTTTCACTTAACATGCCATTTAACTAATCAAGTGGATTAAGCATGGATTAGGCTCCCATATATATTCTAAATCACTCCATAATCATAACAGAACCTCACAATTACCAAAGTTGGATCTCAAAACCTCTCACATTCTCTCAATTTTCATCAAGAACACCAAACCCTCAAATCCTTCAATCTTCCTCAATCTTGAACCAAATCTCGAAATTCTTTTTGCTTTGAACTTGTATCATCATGTGCTAGGACTGTTTTTGCCTCTCATCATCAATCAAGCTTCGAATCATGGCTGTTCCAAGAAGCTCCATCAATGGTGAAATCGGATTTTGAGCGATAGAAGCCAAGGCAAGTGGAGTTGAGCGCATCAATCACCTTCTCGATCTCTTTCCTGCATCTGTTTGAGGAAGAAAAGCTCAAAGAGCACTGATTTCGTGGCTGCCATTCCAGGTATGTGAATTTTCGACCGTCACGATTCTCTTAATGCTTATATGCGTTAGAAAGAGCATGAGACGTAGGTTCTAAAGCTGCTTGTGGTTTAGAAAATGATTAACCATAGGAGGAGAAATCTGGAATTAAAGTTTCATATCCAAACCCTAACTCGTTCGATTCTTGAGTTTTAGGAACTCTTAGGATGAATTGAATGGATATTTGGAATGTGCTTGAGAAGACGAGTTCAATGACTATATGCATGTCCATTTCTTTTGACGTTTGATGTTCTTCGATTTTTCGATTTTCTGGAGAATTTCGTGAGGAAGACGAAGCTGGAAGGTGTTTTGATCTGAAAATCTGTTCAAATTTTCAAACTGGAGGTTTCCCTCCCGCGCCTGTTTTATTTACAATACTGCCACTGTGCAGTTTTAATTAATTTGCTTAATTCACAAAAAATCATTAACACATTGAAAAAATCATAAAAAATTGTAGAAAATTCATAAAAATGTGAGGATTTTTTCTATGACTTTGTTGATGAGTGTAGGATTTTTTTGACCTATTGGTCAAAGTTGTGCATGGCAAATATCTTGTTTGACTTAGACTTGTTTCACATGTGTCCATTTTTGATACATTTCACCAATTTGATCACGAAATGCACATGCCGTTAAATAAATTCTTGAAAATTTTTGTGGTGATTGTAGACAGGCCAATGGTGATTTACATGTAAATTTTGTGAATTTTAGATACCTGGTCAATGAGCAGCAAATTCTGGAACTTAGGTGTGACAATTTGTGTCACACCTCATTATGTCAACTTGCTGGATTTTTTTTGAGTGACCTATACTTGTTGGAATTGATTGAAATTTTGCATGATGATTGGTTGGCATGTTGAGATGTTGTATGAATTTTTTTGGAATTTTACATTGCATTTTCAATTTGATCATGATTTTTCATTTCTGGTGGTCATTTGTGCAAGCTCATGTGACATAGGTTGGTAGAATGATTGGGAAATCCTCATGTGGTACTGTATGATCATGAAATTTGATATGCTTGTGCTAGACACATGTTAGGACCTCCCTGTTTTGGTCTCATCCATTTCTTTTTAGTTTCCAATGAGATATGAATTTTTGAAGTGGATGTATGCGTTGATGGTGTGAATTGGAGCATGAAATTGTGTCTGTTTTTGTTGATTTTCATTGACATGGTTCCATTTGCCCAATTGAGCTCAAATTTGACATGGTAGACCTTGATTGACCCCTGTTTAGGTGTATTTAATTTGAGATTTTTTTGATGTGTTTTGGCATGGCTTTGAATGCAATACTTCTGTTTGTATATTTGGTGCTTCATTTGAACCAATATGGATTGTTTTGTGCATGAATTGAACTTGATGGATGATATAAACATGAGACCAAGGATGTTTGCTCTTGTTTGATATTAATTTGATGTTGGATGGTGGATACCTTGCTGTTTTAATTTTTTTCTTGCTTTGGGACCCTAGGCTTGGCCTAGTGGTCTAGTTGCTAATGTTTGCTTGGTTTTTCAGGATCAAAAGCATAATGTACATGGAGAATGATACAAGTTGATTTTAATTGATGTTGTGGATGTTTGTACACTAACATAACATTGTTTTGTAGGTGGTAAAGCTTAGGCTTAAGCTTTGAGCTTGCCTTGTGTTGTGTATTGCTTTGTATAGTTTGATTGATTGAACACTTGCTGTTTGGTTTGTCTGATTGAGTACTGACTGAGTTTGATTGTTTCCAGGTACTTTAGTTGCTCAGTTCCTTGTGAACTATTGCTTTGCTTTGCTTTGCATAAGCAACTTGCATTGAGGTAACTTCCTAACTTCATGTAGTCTGGAGACCCGGCTGTTACCGGGCCGGGCAAATTGTCTGAAGTCCTCCTTAAGAGGCAATGCTTGTGTATGTTTATTTTTAAGCCAAGCAGGAAAAGCCCTTCAAGTAAGGCAATTGGTGGAAGGTAGGGACAAGCAACCTGTCCCCCACTATTCAGTTGAGTCTTCTCCTTGCTCCCATTACATGGTTGTAGCATTGAGATCAAAAGCCCAAGATCCTGTGCAGTGCACATTGTGTCTGAGTCATCGAGTATAGAAGGGTTCCCCTATTCTGGACCCATGCTCATTTGTCAGCTCTCCCTGGTTAGGGATAAGAGCTGTGAGGTCCGATCCTCACTTCACTCATCATCTGCTTCACCTTAGCCTCGTAATGGCAAGGTTAAGAGCAAACCCAGCCTGTACAGACGACTTGCTTAGGCAGTCAAACCTGATTGATTGAGCCCCCTTGTTTGGTTATAGCGTGTGCTCTGCGAATATCTGATTGACATGCTTGTTTGAGATGCCTGTTCTCATTTGATGTATGATATGATTGTATGCTTGTGTGCTAGCTTCTTTCCTGGTTAGGTTAGTTTGCTTATGCAAGTAGGATAGAAAACCGAACTTAGGGTTAACGATGCATGACAACATTAGGCTCGAGTCTCAGCTCCCTAGTCGTGTATCTTTCCCCGGTTTCTGGTTAGCAATTTAGTCCCTTTCAGGGGAACTACATCGCCCTGATCCTCGTTCCAGACGAGGTATGTAGGCAGGTGGTCGTGCGAGACCACTCCGGGCAACCTTTTTCTTTTTTGCGTGTGTTTAATTGTTATATGACTGTGTGTTTTGGCTCGGATGCCGACGTAAGTCCAATAATTGGCTGTCGGGCTCCACGTTTGCCCTTGTGAGTGTGTTTTGGTTCGGATGCCGACGTAATTCCATCCAGTGGTTGTCGGGCTCCATGTTTGCCACCTTTGCTTGTTTGTGTTGTTTTGTGTTGTTTGGCGTGCGTAAGCCGAACTACAGTGGCTCTGATTCTTGTTCCAGACAAGATATGTAGGCATAAGGTGCGATACCTTATCGAGCCCGTTTCTCTTAACCCCACCTGCGTTCCCCGTGTGTGTGTGATGTTTTAGCAACCTATTCTTTATTCTAGGACGTGGATCCCGTCGAGTACGACGGACGTGAGGGGTGCTAATACCTTCCCCTCGCGTAACCGACTCCCGAACCTTTTCTCTCTGGTCGCGAGACCATGTCTTTCCAGGTTTCTCTGAGCGTTTCCTTTCCCTATCTTGGGATAAATAACACGCAGTGGCGGCTCTGTGTGTGTTTTTATTTTCGAGCCTCGCCGGTTGATTTTCGCAGGATGCGACAGCTGGCGACTCTGCTGGGGACTACGTTGGATGTAGACCTATGCTGGTCCATCGTCCCTAAGCGAGTCCTTCCTAGCGTTCTAGGATTAGTTTAGGTTGCTTGTTGTGTGATTTATTGCATTTATTATTCTAACCTGTGTATATATTTGCATTTAATGTCTGCATGCATCATACTATCATATTGTTGCCGTCCTCTGTACAGGTGGTTCCTCTGTTTTGGGGTGGGAGTTACTCGAGGTAAAAGGCCCAATACCCAGGCTATGAGTGAAATCTAGGAAACCTAGGAATAGAGTGATTCATGGGAAGCGGGTGGTATGGCGCCACTTAGCGGAACATTGATATCACGAGCAGTTCAGACCCTGGTGGGATATTATTGTTACATACTTCGGGTGTGTATATGATGGTATTCTGCGAAAGGTTATTTATGCTGCGTTTCTTTCGACTTTACCCTGGCCTAGATGACACCCGTGAGTGGGGAGGGAATGATCATTCTAACAGGTACAGATGGTGACTGTTGGTGATTGAGGGACGCAGATGGTGACTTTTTGATCTGTGATTCAGAGACATGTTTATAAGTCGGATTTATGGTCATTTATTACCGTGACGCCGGAATGCTGTCCGTGATTTATCAGTGGGGATCCGTTTATTTCAGGATTCCCCGGGCCGAGATATTTATCAGTGGGGATCCGTTTATTTCAGGATTCCCCGGGCCGTTTCAGATGATTGTGGGTGTCTGCTCAGAGACTGATGGTGATGATGATGGTGTATCTTTCTTCCGTTTATTTCGGAACCCGTGGGTCAGATTTGTGGTTACAGTTTCCTCAGATGGTTGTGATCGGTTCAGAAATCAGGGCTGTGACTCAGAGCAACAAATGATCAGATGACTTGGAGGATGGCCCAGTGCATTGCATACATCTGCATCATTCTCATTTTGCATTCATCTGCACCAAACTTACGTCTAGTCATATGGGGAGTATTATTGATTGAGAATCTGGTTGAGAGACAGCATGAATTTCAAAATGTTATTGACAAAATGTTATCTGTCTCGATGAAACCAGAATCCAGGACAGAATATTCCTCATGTGGATGGACATTGCATTCATGCATAATAACTTGTTTTCTGTTTTGCAGGTGTCAGCTTCTAACCTGTTTGATTGACACAGGAATGATGAATCCGTCCAGCGCCGACATTCTCGAGCTGAAAGAGAGGATGGGAGAGCTGATCAGTGTCATGCAAGAGTTCGCCTTGGGGCAGAAAGTAATTGCCGAAAAGGTGGGGAGGATTGAAGACTGGCTGAAGATGGGGAACATGCAAGGAAACGCTTCGTCATCTGGACCGAAGAAATCCTTTGGTAACGACCAGCGCAAGGATGAGGGTGGATCGAGTGCTGTATACGCCCAGAGAGGACACGGTAGGGGTCGTTACTACCAGCACACTGCTGCAGTAACCATCCCTGCTGGTAATCGGGCAGTCCGACAGCAACCTCAGACTAATCCCCAGAAGATACAGGGAGCTGGGAGTCAAGTGAAAGGAAAGGGGGTTGATCGCCATTTTGACAAGCCACCCATGCCATATGCTGCTCTGTTTAAAAAGTTGATGGATCTGGGGATGGTTCAGCCAAGGACGTTAGCTCCATTGAGAGCAGATCAGTGGCCACCAAACTATAATGAGAACGCCAGGTGTGAATTTCATTCTGGTACGCAGGGGCATGACATTGAGGGTTGTAGAGCCTTTAAGCATACTGTTCAAGACCTGCTGGAGTCCAAGGCCCTCCATTTTTCACTATTGACAGATGTTAATGCTAATCCCATACCGGCGCATGGTCAGGCGATGGGGAATGCAATTACTGAAGATTCAGATTACACCCGGGCAGTGGGTAAAGAAACTAACAGTGACTGGGGAATTGATCAGTGGATAAAATCGTGCGTGCCAGGGAGCTGGAAGGCCTAAAAGATCAACATTGTTACTCGTCTGGAAGAGTATTATTTCTTGTTTTCAGTTTATTTGCATGAAAGCCATACGTGTTGCCCGACTCGTAATGGTCCATTGTAAGGGCCACCTCATGTTTAAATTTGCATTTCTGCATCATTAATAAATGGATGTTTTTCAGTCAAAAACGGTGTTCCCTGTTTTTCATTTATTTTGCAGTTTACAAACAAATAAAAATGGCAATGTTTATTTTCATTTTTTATCTTTTTGTTTTGTCTCGTTCCGACTTCAAAAAAAAAATTCTTCTCCGGATCTCATTGATAACAATTTGGTTACCTCTCATATGACTTCGACAAACCGATCTATCTTGCTGAAGAAGAAGACGAAGAAGATTGTGATCTGTTGGGATTGGCCAGATTGCTGAAAACAAGAGGAGAAGGTGATTCAGCCGCCTGTGGAGCAGATTGAGATTGTTATTCCACGCACCGCCGAGGTCAGGAAGGAAATAGGAAAAATGAGGCCGCTTCAGAGGCGAGTCGAGAGCAGAATGGTAGCCCTGTTAAAAGAGCATGTGGATATTTTCGCTTGGTCGTGTCAGGATACGCCAGGGGTCGAACACCGATATCGTTGCTCACAAGCTACCACGGAGAGAAGACTGTCCTCTTGAGAAGCAGGGCGCCGATGCCGCGTATCAGGGTGACTTTGTTTCATGATATGATTCATCATGGAATCAGATGCTATGACATGATAGCAAAGTCCCAACCAAAAGAGGGGCATCTGGCAGACTGGGGGCAAGTCGTTTGACCAGTGGAGATAATTCAGACTGAGGTTGAATTAGAATGAGTGCACTATCAGAGTGCGATCCGGTAAGATGTTGGGGGGTCATTATAAGAGAGGAATCGAGGTTGCTCCTGCTTTAAAAAAAAAAAAAAAAAAAAAAAAAAAAAAAAAAAAAAACAAATGCCTGAACCGAGAATAAAGAAAGAGGTTCGTGGTTTCTTAGAAAGATTGAACTACCTGTCATGGTTCACATCTCATCTAACCGCCACGGGTGAACTCATATTCAGATATTGATAGAAAGATCAAACGGTCAGGCGAAATAATGATTGCCAAGGGGCGTTGAAAAAATAAAGGAAAAGTTGCAGGAACCTCTGATTCTGATACTTCCTGTGGAAGGAGCAACTGTTAAATCTGTACTTGACGGCCTTCGAGGGTCTACGAGGTGTATTGGGTCAGCATGACGAGTCTTGTCGAAAAGAGCATGCAATTTACCTTAGCAAAAAGTTTATCGACTGTGAAACAGTACATTCACTGTTCGAAAAAACTTGATGTACTTTGGCATAGGCTGCTCGCCGACTGAGACAGTATATGCTGGTTCATACCACTTTGTGGATTTCCGAGATGGATCCGATCGAGTATGGGTTTGAGAATCCAGCATTGACCGGACGGGTTGCGAGAGTGAAAAAGAATATTGACTGATTTGTGATACTCTCAGAAAGCAATCAAGGGGTGTATCGTCTGATTACATCTCTCTGCAACCCATTGAGGGTTGTCAACCGATGAAGTGTGGATTCCCTGATGAGGACATCTCGAGGTGCTCTAATCGAAAGATTGAGAGTAACCGATCCCGGAGGAGGGGCCTGACCCTGAATCCGAACGGATTCTGATGTCTGATGGGGAGGATAAGATGAATAAGGTAGTGCTTCCTGGGGCACGATGGAATGCATCAACGATGGTGACCGAGGCCGAAGCTTGCATTCTGGGTATTGATCTTCGGTGTGTCTACTGGGGCAAACGCCTTTCTCACTCAGAGAGCCTGATTGGAGAAAAGAGGCTAGCAGCCATCTGTCATGGGCGGTATACCAGCAACGTATGAAGCGTGCTTTTGACAAGAAAGTGCGACCTCGGATATATCACGTGGGTGATATGGTGCTGAAAAGGATCCTTCCTCCTCAAAACGATCGAAGGGGCAAATGGACACCGAATTATGAAGGTCCATTCGTGGTCAAGAAGGTTTTCTCTGGAGGAGCCTTGTTGTTAATGACCATGGATGGTGAAGATTTTCCATCCCCTGTGAATGCGGACGCAGTTAAAAAATACTTCGTATAAAAAGAGACCCGCTGGACGAAAAGAACAAAATAGTCCAGGCAAAAATGGGCATCCCGGCGAACCAAAAAACAGAAAGAAAGGTTCGGGCAAAAATTAGGGATATAAATGAAAAATTGTACACCCGGCAAGTCGAAAACCTGAAA
Organism: Lathyrus oleraceus; assembly: GCF_024323335.1. NCBI lineage: Eukaryota > Viridiplantae > Streptophyta > Magnoliopsida > Fabales > Fabaceae > Lathyrus > Lathyrus oleraceus. The sequence goes on from NC_066580.1 coordinate 217,330,596, forward strand.
AGGCGACTTGGGCAAAAAAGGGTATCCCGGTGGACTGAAAACCTGAAAGGGCGGTCCAGGCAAAAGAGGGATTGAAACGAACAACTGCGTCTAGCATGATCGTTTGCGCTTTGGTTAAAGCATCATGGATAATACCCGGTAGGGATCAATCAGAATCGTCTTGTTCAGAAGGCAGAAAGCACGGAGAGTCTGAGGACATATGGGGTGTAACCGAGTTGGAACTCGATGAGATCACGGGTTTCACATTGCCATTAGGATAGATTTTTCCTTTTGTGTGCAATTACCTCTTTTCAGGAATTGCTTCTTTTTGTATTGCTCATTTGAGCCACACACTTTTTCAATCAATAAAATGCACATTCAGTCAAATAATTTTGTTTTTGTTTTTCATTACCGCTTTGATTGCAAAAACATCCAGATTATTGTGATAAAGAGTCTTGCATTTTTAACACATACAGGTTCCTTCCGATGCATGTTTATAAGATTGAGAGCTTGAAATCTTATTTGGAAGGTTGAGTGACCCAAGTGTTGAAATCTTGACACGCCTGGGGCACGGTTTTGTCTAACGATCTGTTTTGCAGGAACTGTTAGATGTTTTTCACTCACTTGCAGGTTGTGATGTGGAAGCTTTGACAAGGGAGATCCCCATGAGAGTCCGATCAGGGACGAACGTATGAAGAAACGACGAAGCGACGTTGCGACGTATGACGAGCCTTGATGATGATCAAGAAGACTCTTCAAAGTCGGAAGACTGGAAAGTTTGTAATTCCCCGCAGAGTTCGATCAGGGACGAAGGAGGAACGGAGAGACGACGAGAGACGCCCGACGACCATTGAAATTAATCAAGAAGACTCTTCAAAGTCGGAAAATTGAAATTTTTGTATATATCCCAGGAGTACGTTTCTCGTCGAGCGCGGGGCGATTTGGAATACAAGATGAGGGAGCAGAAAAGGTCCAGACGAGTCTGGGAACTCTCAAAAGTGGAAAGCCGATATGAGTATTGGAGGTAGACACCATGGTTCGACGAGTTGACGGGTGTTTTTATACCAACTTTTCTCATTTCCCAGCTAAGTCCCCAAGCAGAGTTATAGGATTAGCTCCCCAGCAGATTCAAGGTCTGTGAACTTCTCCAGCCGAGTCGGGATGGTTATACCGGCAGGTTTATGATGGTGTTTCCTCAGCAGCCAGGTCTGAAGGTGCTTATTCCCCGAGTGGAGCGGGTTTAAAGAAATATATCTCCAGCAGTTCCCCGAGTGGAGCGGGTTTTTTCAATGACATATCTCTCCAACAGTGTTCATTCTACCAGTGGATTGAACGAGTTTCCGTAGCAGACGAATAGCTGCATCCCCAGCCGAGGGTATCCTACATGTGGATTGATTGGGTCCTCCCCAGCGGAGTAGTTGCAGTTCCTTAGCAGGGTCGGGATGGTTATCCCCAGCAGGTGATAGAGTGATACATCCCCAGTTGAGTCTGGAGATTGCTATTCCCTTAGCAGAGTCTCTGTGAGTGTTTCCCCAGTGAAGTCAACAGGTATCTGTGAGGGTTTTCCCGAAGCGGAGTCAGGATTGATATCCTCAACAAGTCAAAGACTGTTGTATCCCCACAGAGTGTTGGTGGTGCTTATCCCCGGCAGTTTCTTGAGTGGATTGGGTGCAAAGGAGGTTCTTCCCCAGTAAGGGTTGCCTTTCCCCAGCAGCAGTATTACTCCCCAGCAGGGTGGAGTCGGAGCAGAGACGAGTTCCTCAGCAGAGTGCCTCGTATTCCCCAGCGGAGTCCCTTGAGGGGGATGTTTTTGTTTTTATACATTCATCATGAAAAATAGCATAGCATCTTGCATAGAAAAATAATAAATCGCGTAGCATTTCCATAAGTATGGAGCATTACGCAGAAAAAGATCATGCATCATTGTTGCAAGCGTAGAGCTAGTCTCAAGCCGTGGTTACCGTTTGAGAAGTGGTTGTGCCAGACAGCGAAGGTGCTATTCAGAGGAGTTTTAGCCTCAGGATTCGATCAGAGATGTACCCCAGTAGTGCGATACTGGAGGAAATGTTCCCGTCGGACAGAGATGGGGATACAGTCAGAAGACGTTACGCGATCGGCGCGATTCAAGCCGTGATTACCGCTTGAGGTTTGGTTTTGTCTGACAGCGAAGACGATGCTCCGAGGAGTTCAGCATTGTGAGTTTGGAACCACCGTTTCTTCCCAGACATCAGTAAGTGTTTGGTCGATCATTGTTTGATGTCTGTCCGCATCATTGTTTGATGTTTGTCCGCATCATTGTTTGATGTCTGTCCGCATCATTGTTGGATGTCTGTCCGCATCATTGTTTGATGTCTGTCCGCATCATTGTTTGATGTCTGTCCGCATCATTGATTGATGTCTGTCCGCATCATTGTTTGATGTCTGTCCGCATCGTTGATTGATGTCTGTCCGCATCATTGTTTGATGTCTGTCCGCATCATTGTTTGATGTCTGTCCGCATCATGGTTTGATGTCTGTCCGCGTCATTGTTTGATGTCTGTCTGCATCATTGTTCGATGTCCTGTCAACATCATTGTTCGATGTCTGTCAACATCATTGTTCGATGTCCTGTTAACATCATTGTTCGATGTCCAGTAAACGTCGAGTTTCTTCCCAGTCATCAGTCAGTGTCTGGTTGAAAGTGTTACTCTGAGGAGTGTGGTACCATGACGTCAGATCAGTAGTGTTCCCCAGTAGTGCGATATTGGAGGAAATGTTTCCGTCGGACAGAGATGGAAATGATATCAGAAGACGTTACGCGATCAGCGCGATTCCGGGGTTCAAATGGAGAAAAGGAGATGTTGCGACATTTTCTGGAGATCGGGGTTCGATCAGAGAAGAGTATATGCTGAGGCATGTTCCGGGGTTCAAATGGAGATAGAGTTGAAGATTATATCCAGGATGAGGTCCTTGGGATTATCTTCTGTTCATGTGTCACCTTAGACTTTGGCGGATGCCAGTGGAGGTCGTTACGGGTGTCTTCGGAAGAAGAGATGCACATGTTACCTTCCTTATGTGAAGGTGTACCCTCTGATATGTCGCCCTCAGAGTGGTTTGGTGTTATTTCCGTCATTGCCAGCGGAATTATCACGGGAGAATGGAGAAAAGGATATGCTGAGGCATTTTCCTGGGGTTCAAACGGAGAAAAGGAAATGTGGAGACATTTTCTGGAGACGGGGTTCAAATGGAGAAAAGGAAATGTGGATACATTTTCTGGAGAACGGGGTTCATTCTGGCGATCGAGAGTTATCGTCAGGCGACTGGGGTTCAAACTGGAGATCGGGGTTCATTATGCTGGCAAGAAGGAGTGCTGAGGCATTTTCTGGGGTTCAAATGCAGAGATCTGAGGGTCGTTTGCGCAGAAAAGAAGTTTTCGGGGTTCAAGAAAATGAAAAAAGAAGATAAGAAAATTTTGGGGTTCAAGAAAAGCACAAGAAAAAGAAGAAAGAATAATAATCCCGAGCGGATGTGTGGTGATCAGACCATGGTTGTCCCTGTGTTACCATTTATTTTGGTATCCAGGTCGACGTTTCAGAGTTTGTTTTTTCGCCGATGCTGACAGGCGTTGTTGATTATTTTCCCATCAGAGTGCAAATTGTTCGTCTGTTCTTGGTATTCAATCACTCTTCATCCTGATCATCCGAAATCCGAGGCTATTTCGTATCGACAGGTTCACAGTGGATTGAATAGGGGCAGCTGTAACACCTCAAAATTTGCCCTCCTCTATTGGGACTAGCATTAACATATTTGCATATCATTTTAGGACATTAGGCATTTCATATTGCATATCATGTGGTTACATAGTGCAAGCCATCTTCCCAAGTCTTAATCAGGAGATGAGGAAGTTCAAAGGTGCAAGCTAGGGTTTAATGACTGATCATGGGCCATCTGAGGATTGGACTGTGAATTAGGGTTTCATGATTTCCAAGGATATTGGTCTTCATCTTGTTTGAATTAATACATCATCATCATCATGGTTGGATGTCATCAGGAGATTGAAGAACGTTCCTTGAGATTAGGGTTTTGACCACTAGTCAACCCTAATCAGCTGTATTGGGCCAATCAGGGCTGGATCAGGAGATGAGGTTTCTGATGGTTATGAGTTTCATTTTGTGATTATATGGTGATTATTGAGGCTAGGGTTTCACCCTTGAGCCATTTCAGTTGGAGATTGGGGTTCAAATTGATCTGTGCATTGCCTGATTCATCTGTCAGTTGAAAAGTCAACTGTGGTCAACTGTACATGATCTGATGGATTTGGAGGTGGAAATGAGTTAGACACACTTCATTCATGTTGGAACAAGTGTTAAATGACATCTCGAAGCCTAAGAATGAAGAAAATCAAGTCAGGACAAAAACTGCCAAAAATAGCAGGTGACTGGTAACTGAAGTTTCCAAAAATGGAAAGTTTTTGACCTCAAAAACAGAAGTCCAAGGAAGCTTCAAATGAAAAATTGTTCAACATGACAGATGTAGATCTTGTTCTCACCTTTCCAAAAAGTCCAGGAACTTGAAAATCCAATGTGTGGTTTGCAAGATATGGCTCATTGAATTTCAGAAAAGACCGTAATCAAGAGGCCATAACTACCACATACTTTGTCCAAATTGCAAGTTCTTTATATGCACAAACTCCATTTGACATGTACTTTGAGGGTGCATCATTGGATTTTCCCAAAAATGGCCAAGGCAAAAAGTCACTTTTCAACTGGACAGCTGAATTGGACCAGGGGCAAAATCGTCCAAATGTCAAAATAATTGGAATTTTTGAATGGGACTTTTTCCAACACCTCAGGAATGGCATTTGGAGTGTGTTTGAATATTCATTTCATGCCTAGGCCTTTTAAATTGAGATTTGGCTTGAAGAATGAAAGTGCATAAATTGGACATTTTGCATACACATAGTGAATTTGAGAATGGAGCAACCAATGGACACGAAACAAGTTCCTACAGCTCATACATGATATTTAGGGGTTGTGTGAGGTGTCAAAACAGGTGTCAATGAGCTGGCTATGGAATTGACAATTTTTCCCTTATTTGCACAATTACCATTTTCACTTAACATGCCATTTAACTAATCAAGTGGATTAAGCATGGATTAGGCTCCCATATATATTCTAAATCACTCCATAATCATAACAGAACCTCACAATTACCAAAGTTGGATCTCAAAACCTCTCACATTCTCTCAATTTTCATCAAGAACACCAAACCCTCAAATCCTTCAATCTTCCTCAATCTTGAACCAAATCTCGAAATTCTTTTTGCTTTGAACTTGTATCATCATGTGCTAGGACTGTTTTTGCCTCTCATCATCAATCAAGCTTCGAATCATGGCTGTTCCAAGAAGCTCCATCAATGGTGAAATCGGATTTTGAGCGATAGAAGCCAAGGCAAGTGGAGTTGAGCGCATCAATCACCTTCTCGATCTCTTTCCTGCATCTGTTTGAGGAAGAAAAGCTCAAAGAGCACTGATTTCGTGGCTGCCATTCCAGGTATGTGAATTTTCGACCGTCACGATTCTCTTAATGCTTATATGCGTTAGAAAGAGCATGAGACGTAGGTTCTAAAGCTGCTTGTGGTTTAGAAAATGATTAACCATAGGAGGAGAAATCTGGAATTAAAGTTTCATATCCAAACCCTAACTCGTTCGATTCTTGAGTTTTAGGAACTCTTAGGATGAATTGAATGGATATTTGGAATGTGCTTGAGAAGACGAGTTCAATGACTATATGCATGTCCATTTCTTTTGACGTTTGATGTTCTTCGATTTTTCGATTTTCTGGAGAATTTCGTGAGGAAGACGAAGCTGGAAGGTGTTTTGATCTGAAAATCTGTTCAAATTTTCAAACTGGAGGTTTCCCTCCCGCGCCTGTTTTATTTACAATACTGCCACTGTGCAGTTTTAATTAATTTGCTTAATTCACAAAAAATCATTAACACATTGAAAAAATCATAAAAAATTGTAGAAAATTCATAAAAATGTGAGGATTTTTTCTATGACTTTGTTGATGAGTGTAGGATTTTTTTGACCTATTGGTCAAAGTTGTGCATGGCAAATATCTTGTTTGACTTAGACTTGTTTCACATGTGTCCATTTTTGATACATTTCACCAATTTGATCACGAAATGCACATGCCGTTAAATAAATTCTTGAAAATTTTGTGGTGATTGTAGACAGGCCAATGGTGATTTACATGTAAATTTTGTGAATTTTAGATACCTGGTCAATGAGCAGCAAATTCTGGAACTTAGGTGTGACAATTTGTGTCACACCTCATTATGTCAACTTGCTGGATTTTTTTTGAGTGACCTATACTTGTTGGAATTGATTGAAATTTTGCATGATGATTGGTTGGCATGTTGAGATGTTGTATGAATTTTTTTGGAATTTTACATTGCATTTTCAATTTGATCATGATTTTTCATTTCTGGTGGTCATTTGTGCAAGCTCATGTGACATAGGTTGGTAGAATGATTGGGAAATCCTCATGTGGTACTGTATGATCATGAAATTTGATATGCTTGTACTAGACACATGTTAGGACCTCCCTGTTTTGGTCTCATCCATTTCTTTTTAGTTTCCAATGAGATATGAATTTTTGAAGTGGATGTATGCGTTGATGGTGTGAATTGGAGCATGAAATTGTGTCTGTTTTTGTTGATTTTCATTGACATGGTTCCATTTGCCCAATTGAGCTCAAATTTGACATGGTAGACCTTGATTGACCCCTGTTTAGGTGTATTTAATTTGAGATTTTTTTGATGTGTTTTGGCATGGCTTTGAATGCAATACTTCTGTTTGTATATTTGGTGCTTCATTTGAACCAATATGGATTGTTTTGTGCATGAATTGAACTTGATGGATGATATAAACATGAGACCAAGGATGTTTGCTCTTGTTTGATATTAATTTGATGTTGGATGGTGGATACCTTGCTGTTTTAATTTTTTTCTTGCTTTGGGACCCTAGGCTTGGCCTAGTGGTCTAGTTGCTAATGTTTGCTTGGTTTTTCAGGATCAAAAGCATAATGTACATGGAGAATGATACAAGTTGATTTTAATTGATGTTGTGGATGTTTGTACACTAACATAACATTGTTTTGTAGGTGGTAAAGCTTAGGCTTAAGCTTTGAGCTTGCCTTGTGTTGTGTATTGCTTTGTATAGTTTGATTGATTGAACACTTGCTGTTTGGTTTGTCTGATTGAGTACTGACTGAGTTTGATTGTTTCCAGGTACTTTAGTTGCTCAGTTCCTTGTGAACTATTGCTTTGCTTTGCTTTGCATAAGCAACTTGCATTGAGGTAACTTCCTAACTTCATGTAGTCTGGAGACCCGGCTGTTACCGGGCCGGGCAAATTGTCTGAAGTCCTCCTTAAGAGGCAATGCTTGTGTATGTTTATTTTTAAGCCAAGCAGGAAAAGCCCTTCAAGTAAGGCAATTGGTGGAAGGTAGGGACAAGCAACCTGTCCCCCACTATTCAGTTGAGTCTTCTCCTTGCTCCCATTACATGGTTGTAGCATTGAGATCAAAAGCCCAAGATCCTGTGCAGTGCACATTGTGTCTGAGTCATCGAGTATAGAAGGGTTCCCCTATTCTGGACCCATGCTCATTTGTCAGCTCTCCCTGGTTAGGGATAAGAGCTGTGAGGTCCGATCCTCACTTCACCCATCATCTGCTTCACCTTAGCCTCGTAATGGCAAGGTTAAGAGCAAACCCAGCCTGTACAGACGACTTGCTTAGGCAGTCAAACCTGATTGATTGAGCCCCCTTGTTTGGTTATAGCGTGTGCTCTGCGAATATCTGATTGACATGCTTGTTTGAGATGCCTGTTCTCATTTGATGTATGATATGATTGTATGCTTGTGTGCTAGCTTCTTTCCTGGTTAGGTTAGTTTGCTTATGCAAGTAGGATAGAAAACCGAACTTAGGGTTAACGATGCATGACAACATTAGGCTCGAGTCTCAGCTCCCTAGTCGTGTATCTTTCCCCGGTTTCTGGTTAGCAATTTAGTCCCTTTCAGGGGAACTACATCGCCCTGATCCTCGTTCCAGACGAGGTATGTAGGCAGGTGGTCGTGCGAGACCACTCCGGGCAACCTTTTTCTTTTTTGCGTGTGTTTAATTGTTATATGACTGTGTGTTTTGGCTCGGATGCCGACGTAAGTCCAATAATTGGCTGTCGGGCTCCACGTTTGCCCTTGTGAGTGTGTTTTGGTTCGGATGCCGACGTAATTCCATCCAGTGGTTGTCGGGCTCCATGTTTGCCACCTTTGCTTGTTTGTGTTGTTTTGTGTTGTTTGGCGTGCGTAAGCCGAACTACAGTGGCTCTGATTCTTGTTCCAGACAAGATATGTAGGCATAAGGTGCGATACCTTATCGAGCCCGTTTCTCTTAACCCCACCTGCGTTCCCCGTGTGTGTGTGATGTTTTAGCAACCTATTCTTTATTCTAGGACGTGGATCCCGTCGAGTACGACGGACGTGAGGGGTGCTAATACCTTCCCCTCGCGTAACCGACTCCCGAACCTTTTCTCTCTGGTCGCGAGACCATGTCTTTCCAGGTTTCTCTGAGCGTTTCCTTTCCCTATCTTGGGATAAATAACGCGCAGTGGCGGCTCTGTGTGTGTTTTTATTTTCGAGCCTCGCCGGTTGATTTTCGCAGGATGCGACAATAGGATATATAATACCTGCTTCTAATAACTTGGTTATTTCCTTCTTCACCACCTCACTCAGGATCGGATTTAGTCTCCTCTGGTGTTCCCTAGAGGTTTTACAGTCTTCTTCTAGCATGATGCGGTGCATACAAATAGAAGGACTTATTCCTTTAAGATCGGTGATGTTGTAACCTAGTGCGGTTGGATACTTTCTTAAGATATGTAGGAGTTTTTCTGTTTCGAGTCTTCCTAGGTCTGCATTAACTATCACAGGTCGTTCAAGTTCTAAGTCTAGGAATTCATATCTCAGATTTTTGGGAAGTGTTTTCAGGTCAAGGGTTGGTTTGTTAAGACACTGCGTAGGGTCCGGTGTTATTGCTAAACATTGGTTAAATTTGTCTTCTACAAGATAGTCGGATGATTTGTCTTCTCCTAACTCTGCTTCTTTTATGCATTCGTCGATGATATCCATGAAGTAACATGTATCTTCTATTGCAGGTGCTTTCAAGAATTGGGAAAGAATGAACTCAATTTTCTCTTCACCTACTTTGAAGGTGAGTCGTCCTCGTTTTACGTCTATGATTGCACCGGCAGTTGCTAAGAACGGTCTTCCCAGTATAATGGGTGTAATATCATCTTCTCTAATGTCCATAATTGTAAAATTAGTTGGAATGTAGAATTGACCTATGCGTACGGGAACGTTTTCAAGAATTCCTACAGGATATTTGATAGAACGATCTGCTAGTTGCACAGACATTTTGGTTGGTCTTAATTCTCCCATTTCCAGTTTCTTACATATGGATAAAGGCATAACATTAATTCCGGCTCCTAAATCGCATAAGGCTTTGTCGATGACAAATTTTCCTATGTGACAGGGTATAGAGAAACTACCCGGATCTATGAGTTTAGGAGGCATGTTCTGGATTATAGCGCTACATTCGGCAGGGAGTGTAACGGTTTCGCTATCTTCAAGTTTCCTTTTATTAGAAAGAATTTCTTTTAAGAATTTGGCATATGAGGGCATCTGCGTAATAGCTTCGGTGAACGGTATTGTAACATTTAATTGTTTAAGGAGATCAACAAATTTTTTAAATTGGCCCGCATCTTTGGTCTTAATAAGCCTTTGAGGGTAAGGGATCGGCGGTTTGTAAGGTGGTGGAGGTACATAAGGTTTCTTCTTTTCTATGGTTTCCTTATTACTCTCTTCCTTCTCCTTAGGTCTATTTTCTTCCTCAGCTGACTTTTGAGAGTTTTGGTTTTCCATCCTTGGACAAACGGTCTTTCCACTTCCGTTCCACTTCTTAATATAATTGCATGAGCGTGGCTTCTCGGGTTAGGTTGGGGCTGTCCAGGAAATGTACCAGTTGGGGCAGCAGTAGGCGCTTGTTGTTGAGCTACTTGTGATATTTGTGTTTCCAGCATTTTGTTATGGGTAGCCAGGGCATCTACTTTACTTGCTAGTTGTTTAATTTGTTCGCCAGTGTGTACATTCTGGTTTAAGAAATCTTTATTGGTTTGTTGTTGGGAAGCTATAAAGTTTTCCATCATGATTTCCAAGTTGGATTTCCTAGGGGCGTTATTGTTAGGCATGGATGGGTTCGGTTTCTGATATCCTGGAGGTATAACTTGGGCTTGATTTGTAGATTGTCCGGGTGCGTATAAAGCGTTATTACTCTTATATGAAAAGTTTGGATGGTTCTTCCAATTTGAGTTATAGGTATGCGAGTAGGGGCTTCCTTGAGCATAGTTTACTTGCTCTGCTTGGATTCCTGTTAAGAGTTGACAATCCGTAGGAGTGTGACCTTGGATTCCACAGACCTCGCAATTCTGAGTTATAGCAACCACGGCGGCTGGAGGTGATACATTTAAACTTTCAATTTTCTGGACCAGAGCATCCACTTTTGCATTAACTTGATCAAGGTTACTTATCTCGTACATGCCGGTCTTCGTTTGAGGTTTTTCCACCATTGTTCGTTCGGTTCCCCACTGATAGTGGTTTTGGGCCATGCTCTCGATAAGCTGGTAAGCATCAGCATAAGGTTTGTTCATTAGTGCACCACCTGCAGCGGCGTCTATTGTTAACCTTGTGTTGTACAAGAGACCATTATAGAATGTGTGAATTACTAACCAGTCTTCCAAACCATGGTGTGGGCAAAGTCTCATCATGTCTTTGTATCTTTCCCATGCTTCGAAAAGAGACTCGTTGTCTTTCTGTTTAAATCCATTTATCTGGGCTCTTAACATAGCTGTTTTGCTTGGCGGAAAATATCGGGCAAGAAAAACTTTCTTCAACTCGTTCCATGTGGTGACAGAGTTGGAAGGGAGAGACTGAAGCCATCTTCTAGCGCTATCTCTTAATGAGAAAGGAAAAAGACGAAGTCGAATTGCCTCTGAAGTGACACCATTAGCTTTAACAGTATCAGCGTATTGGACAAATACGGATAAATGAAGGTTTGGATCCTCGGTAGGATTTCCAGAGAATTGGTTCTGTTGCACTGCCTACAACAACGAAGGTTTAAGTTCGAAATTGTTTGCTTCGATTGCGGGTGGAGCAATACTTGAATGCGGCTCATCTTGTGATGGAGCGGCGTAATCTCTAAGAGCACGAGCTGGTTCTGCCATCTCGGGTATCGAAGGAAAAATGTTTTTGAAATCAGGAAGTTCTACAGGAGGGAGATTGTTTGTAGCACGATATTCCCGAATTCGTCGTAAGACTCGGAGATATAGTTCGATATCGTTAATTCGTAAGTAGAATGGCTCGCCTTGTGAACGAGTATGTGGCATACAAATCGACGATAGAAAGAATAAAAGAAAAAAGAAAAAACCTTAGTCTCTACAGCGTAACAGAAGAGTTACGATATCGACTAAATAAAAGTCCCCGGCAACGGCGCCAAAAACTTGATCGCTCGACTTCGTGAGTCGAGAATGGGGTACAAACTGCAAGTGCACAGTTCTATCGCGTAGTTTTAAAAGATATCGATCCCACAGGGACTTATGAATCGATATACCGTTATCCAAGGTTACTTCGTAAAGCTAAGGTGAATAATGTTTCTATGTTGGGGGAAAAAGCTAAAAACTGAACTAAGATCTAGATTAAATATTAATAAAGCGGATATCGGTATGTAGTTCGTCGTAATTAGGGAATCAATTCTTTGTTGGTTTCCTGGTTTTAAAATAAATCCTTTCAGTTGACACTATTGATTAAAAGTTTTATCTCAAACTCTCGCTCTGTTGAATAAACCATGATTTTATGTTAATGTAGCTGTCACTTATAATTAAGTCAAAAACCATTTTTTTGAAAGCAATAAAGTCCGTAGAAACTCTTTTCAAGAAAACACTGACCGTTTAAACACCCTTATCTCAAACTCTCGCTCTGTTGACTTAGGTTATATAATTAAATTCGAATGCTTAACTCTTGTCCTCACATTCAATCTTTAAAAATACTTTTTGGAAAAGCTCAGAATTTAATTAACTCTAAAACTTGCTCTCGCCCTGATCTAGAATTAATGTCCAATTTACACTGTCCAGTTAAAACCTCAAACTCTCGCTCTATTGATTTTAACTTCTTTATGTCTTTTACTTTCGTAAAAACCCTTGTTATTAAACCTGTAAATTGAGACCGTAAAAAGAGTGATTTTAATTTTAAATTTAATTAAACCGACTTAGTTTTGATTCCTTATTCCGCTTACTTTACATACCGATATCTAAGCGAATTAGCCAGACATGCTAAACAAACTTAAATACTTATCATGCATAAACAGACTCATCCCAGGCAAATAATATAAATAAATAATAAAACAAAGCATTAACTAATAATTAAAGAACCTGAATAAGTTAAACAGTAGTCTTGAACACTCCACCACAAGCCGGTAGGATTTGTTCTTGGATTCTTCAATTAAACAACAAATTAAAATGAAGGAAATAAAAACTAGATTCTAACGTAAGGTTAGATCCGGTAAAAAGGTACACAATAGTTTCCGGTGTAGAAACTATTGTGCGAAAAGAATTAACTAAATGCTAAAAAGGGAAATAGAAATTGCAAGGGAAATAATAAAAAACTCGTAAAAGCAGTGCTGTAAAAATAATGCTTAAGTTGCTGAAAAAGAAAAATGCAAAAGCAAAAACGGCAAAGAAAATATGGAAAGAGCGTGGAACCCTTTTAGGTTTGGAAAATAGCTATTTATAATGGTGTCTTCCGTAACTGCTTCCGCTTCAAAAGGTCTTCAACGTGCAGAATAGTTAGGCGTGGATATAAGGCTCAACTCTCCCTCAACGTCTCTGAAGCGTTCCTTGCGCCAAAAATGTAGGGGAATGGTGTGACGTTCGTCACACCATGTGTGACGTTCGTCACAGGAGTGTGCAAGGCGTGACGCTCGTCACAGCCTCTGTGAAGCTCGTCACAGGCACATCACCTGTGTTTTGTGCTTTGGGCTGGGCTTTGATATTTGGTTCATTTTCTCTCCTTTTTGCACCTCCTTTTCTTCCATTTTTACTTGTGCTTCAAATAAACCACCTGAGACAAATAGGAAGAAAATACCGCGTAATATCTAATAAAATGAAGTGAACTGAAGTAAATAATAATATAATTTAATTGAATTAAGTCCTAAAATATGATATAATTTCATGTTATCACTCATCAATAACCTGATGCTCAAGAAACTCTATCAATGCATCCTTATCTCTAAGCTGCTGAAGTAGTTCCTCTCGTTCACGGATCCAAGCACGTGAACGGTCTTCGTCTCTCAAATCCTCTACTCCTTGGTCAGGGAGGGTTGAAGGCCCAGCCACAACCAAAGGTGTAGGTCTTGGAAACCCATAAGGCATGAGGTATTCGGAAGCTCTCCTCCTCGCCCACAAGGTATAGGGTTCCAAAGCAATATAGTTCTTTGGACCAAGCTCCTTCCTTCTTTTCCTATAGATCTTGCGCCAAGCACGGACCATCCTGCCCTTCAAGCCTTGGGGATCTTTACCCTCCTGAAAGAATACACCCTCTAACAGAATGTTATTAGTTTTATCCTTTAAGGGGAACCCAAGCTGACGACGTGCCAAAATAGGGTTGTAGTTAATCCCACCACATGTACCAAGAAGTGGCACATTGGAGAATTCACCACAAGAGTCGATAATATGCACACCATCATATACACGGTTGTACCAAAAGATATCATCATTAGTGAGAGACATAAGTCTCGTGGACCACCATAGACATCCTTTGTTCTCCTTGAAGGCGACCGTCTGCGGCAAGTAAGAAATAAACCACTTGTACAGCAGAGGCAAACAGCACACAATGGTACCACTACCCTTTGCATTCCTCATATGCAAAGAGAAGTAAGTGTCACCCAACAGAGTCGGAACGGGATTAAGAGTAGATAAAATCCTAATAGCGTTCACATCCACAAATTTGTTGATGTTGGGGAATAACACTAGCCCATAGATGAGAAGTACAAATAGGGCCTCAAAGGCGTCCTCACTCATTGCTTTCCCATACATAGTAGCTTGAGCTATGAGGAACTCAGAAGGGAGACCTTGAATTCCACCTTTGGTAGTCATATGAGCACCAACAGAGATTCATCTATATGCAACATATCAGCTATCTCTTGAGAAGTAGGAACCCTCTCTAAGCCACTGAACGGCAATTGATCTAGGATAGGTATGCCCACAAGATAAGCATACTCCTCAAGCGTAGGCAAGAGCTGGAAATCCGGAAATGTGAAGCAACGGTACAAGGGATCATAGAACTGCACCAATACACTCATCAAACCTTCGTCCACCTGAGTAGCAAGAATAGATAGAAGCTTCCCATGACGTGCCTTGAAATCCAAGGGATCTAATATATAGGATGTTAAATTCCTTATCTCTTTCAAGTCGGGTTATCTGAAACTGTACTTCTTCGTATTCCTTCTTTGTCTTTCCATGTCTGAAAATTTGCAAATAGATCTCTTAAGTTCCTTTGAAAATTTTATCATTATTGATGATATGGATGCATGAATGCATGGATGCAACAATCACACTCAAGGATCAAGCAAAGCACACCACACAAAGGTCATGGGATGGATCAAGTCATCCTTAATATCAATCATCCATTTTGGTGGATATTGGTTTACACCTTATCAACACCCAAGTTCCATTGATATTAAGGATACACAAGAACGGATCAACCATGAATCAAGGGTTTGTTGCGAGTCACGAGCATCGAGTCTCGGTTAAGAACCACCCAAAGGGAGTGTAGTAGGGTTTAAACCTGCCAAACATGTTCTACAAGAGGTTCCCATAGTCATCATCCCATCTTTCGGATATTATCGGATAAACGACTACTCGTATTCCAAAAATATTCTCAAGAGAGAGTCTTATGAGTGTAGTATCGCGTAACAATCGTATCAAATATTACACTTGAATGACTTTCACACTACATCCTAAGAATAGGCCAAGATGGGCTTGGTAAACTAAGGTCCTTGGCTTCTAAGGTCTATATTGGAAAGAGTAATGTCTAACCACGACTACTCGTGTGACATTATTGATCCCAACATGACCTCCACCAAGTGAATGGGCTTGCAAGTCAACTTGCTAAGGAATAACTCCACACAAGTCAACAAGACTATGCCATTCTCCTATCCTAAGTGCACTCGAGTTCGGGTATAGAACTCATCTCACAAAGATCACCAAGCATACAAGCAATTGATATATCAAGCAATTCAATCATTACATACAATACAGTAATCCCAAATTGCACAAAAAATATGTCAGAAAATAATATACAATACAATACAACAAATATGAAAAGTAGGCAAAACCCAATAGGCAAATTTCCCCAGCAGAGTCGCCACTTTTCTGTAGCGGGGTATTCGTTACCTTTAGATTTATTAACTAAATCAAAAGTAAACCATACAAGTTGAGTCGCCACCGCACTTCTATTTATCCAAAGGAATGGTTAAAAAGTGAACAAAAACCTAATAGTTTTATCAAATAAAAAACCAGTAAAAATGTCAGATATTGGGGTAAGGGGGTTGGTTATGCAATGGGAAGGTTTTAAGCACCCAAAACAACCTAGTTACTCCTAGGGAGCCCTTTTCACACTTGTTGTAAGGTTGGTATTTTGTGAAAATTTGTTTGTGCAAACATGATTGGGGAGATGAGAGAAGAATATACAAGTTATTTACAATTTTGTGTTTTAATGGATAAACCCATTGCCTACGTACCATCTTAAAAAGATAGGATCAAAACCTCGTAGTTCGGGGTAAAAATCTCAAAACAAGTTGGTGAATTGGTTGGTCCAAAAGCCTTAAGGTCTTTTGTTATCCAAGGGAGAAAACTCAACCTAAAAACCCCAAATCCACCATGTGAGGATAGCTTCAACATGAAAGTGAGGGGTTAACTCTATAATAAGCATGGAAGACTCATTGTCCATCACTAAGGATATAGGTGAGTATTACATCTACCTCAAGGATAACTGAAACCTAATAACTAAAGGTTATGAAACGTTTTTGATAAGAAGTGGCCATTGAAACCACAAAAGTATTTGAATGAGTTATATTTACCAAAGAAAAGTATTTACAAAGTATGGTCAAAGTTGACTTAAAGATTCAATTCAAAATAAGTGTTATGAAAAGAAAGTTTGAAAATCAAAAGCATAATGCTTAGGTTTCTAATGTTTGAAAACAAGTGTTAATGTTTGCACAAAAGTTTTGGCTTGGGTTAGAGTGGAGGGAAGAAGAAGAATGGCTAAAGTCCTAATCATACAAGAGATGACGAATAAGAAACAAGACCACAAATGAAGTTCCTCTCTTGAGATGATATTGATGATCCATGTAGCTCTCATCCTTTGGAATAAGCAAGCAAATAAGTGTATACTCAAGCAATCAATCAATCAAGCAAAGCTCTTAGGAATCTTCCAATGGCTCTTGGATCTCTCACTTTAGAAGCACATAACAATGGTTCTTCAATTTGGCTCAAATAGGATTCCCTAGCACAAAAGCACACACATCAAAAAGTTCCATGAAGTAAGTCAAGAATGGACAAGAGTGAGTTTAGAGATTTGGTCCTTCTAATTCCTCTTCAACATTAAGGCCTTTTTACTCCATTTTTGCATAGGGAATGTCCTAGAATTTAAGTCCTTTTTTTGTCCATTTTTGCATTTGGTCCACAACAATCAAAACAAAACGCAAGCACAATAATTTACACAATTATGTGCTCAAGTGAGTGAAAGACAAATTGCATTAACATAAACATGTGCTCAAATGAGCAGAGGGCAAAAGCAAATGAATAATATGTACAAGAATAGTAAATTGCATTAATGTAAAGAGGAGGAATTAAATGTTAATGGTTAATGGTTAGTGTTAGAGTTAGTGTGCCATAAGGCAATTTAGCGCTATGTTAAGCAATCGTAATTGGACTTATGTAGAAGTCACAACTATCTGAGGCCGGTCAATAATAATGTAGGCAACAACACAAGTTAGAGATTTTGATTAATGAATCAAACTCCTACAACTTGCCATGCCAAAAAGAAGATGAGAAATGATCTTGTATTGATTTAGGTTCTTTGCTTGATTAGGAAGCAACCTATCCTTAATGGAAAGCCATTCACTTGATCCATGATCAAGATGAATTAGATTTTAATCAAGGAAGGTTAGACCTCTCATACATCAAGGCTAACCACCAATCTTTAACTCATTGATAAAAAAAAAAAAAGAAGAAGAAGAAGAAGATGAATATTAACGTACATTAATGGAAATAAAATGAAATAATCAACAAGCATTGACCAAAGATAGAGAACATCAAGGTCGAACAATTGTAAACAGAAGCAAGATGAAGATTAGAAGTCAAGAAACAAATAAAATATTTTTGGGATTTTTTTAAAAGTAAAATAATACTTGAATTAAAATAAGAAAGAAAAGTCAAACTTCAAATTCACTTCAAATCAACATTGGAAAGTTCAAGTGAATTATCCTAAGTTCAACAAGGTCAAACAAAGTTTGACAAAAAATTTCAGCATTTTTAGAGGTCAGAAACTATTTTTAATCAATTGAAAATGCATAAAAATAACCTAATTGAATTAAAATCTCAAATAAATCTCAAATCAATTAATAAATTGATGAGAATATTTAATAAATGGAAAAATATTTTTGTATTTTTTTTATATCAAAAACTATTTTAAATGAATTAAAAATAATCAGAAAAGAGAAAATTCCTAAAAAATATCAAATGATAAAATAAAAAATATAAAAAATCATTTTTAGAAACTATAAATTAAAAGAAGAAAAATGCAATTGGTCTCACATTTTTTGGACCAATAATGAAGGAGATATAAATTTTTAAAATGAAATGGAATTAAAAGAAATAAAAGAAAATTAAAATTAGAATTTAAAAATAGCAAAAAGCGTGGAGCGTTGGATGCAGAGCTCATTAATTGAGTTGGCGAAGGCAAAAGTTGTAGAGAAATAAAAGTTTACCAAATGCCACGATCTAGGTACCAAACGAAAGCTGGGGTGATGTACATCACCCCTGTGCCAACCAAATCCACTCTAGATTCCTATTGAGAGAGAAATCAGAGGTTGAATTTTATGGAGTTCAACTGAAACTTGTTGGATTATAGAAATTCAAAGCTCAAAAAGATTGCCTCTATGTAGAGGACTTCAGAAAACACAACAACAACAAGAAAAAAGCAATATATGAGCAGATTCGAAGAAAATAAAATTTGAAGTAAACCTCTGATTTGTAGAGCTTGAGAGCACGATTTCTTGGTGATTAAGCTTGCAGTGTGATCTATGGATTAAGGTAAGAAAGGCTAAGGAACTTTAGATCTAAAAATCAATCAATGAAATTGAAGTTTAGATCTAAAAAAAAATTGAGAGAAAATGGTGAGTTCCTTTGAGTATGGGTGAGGAATCAATCGTGCAGCATGTAAGGCGCCTTTAGGTTATTGAAATGAAGAGCACAAGGCACTTATTTATAGCAAAAGGCATGGCTGAAAGCATGATCAAAGCATTGCATGGATGGAAAGGGCCTCCATGCATGGGCCTGTACAGGCGCATGGAGGGCCCAATTCCACTTGGATTTACAAGCTAATTATTAGCAGATGTAAATTGGACGTGCAGATGGTGTATGTTTAGCTCATGCAATGCAAATTTAATGAGTTTCCAAAATTATACAAATATGTTCATGCTTTCGAAAATGCCATTTCAATAATTGAAACCCAACCTTATGAGTAATGGTTGGAAATCTTTTTTCATGAGGATCATTTGTTATGTTGATCAAAACTTCATTTGAAACTTGGAAATTGGTGAAAAGTGATCATGAAGTGTAGGGTGCAAAACATGTACATGTGAAAGTTTCAAAAATGGCCAAACTTTAAGCACTTCAGTTTCAATGATGCAAGCTCCAAATGACAAAATCTTCAACATAAAAGCTGTAGATCTTTTCAATAAAATCAATTTAGACTTAAATTTTGCATCATTTAGACTTTTTATGAAGAAGTTATGGGCACTTGACATTGGACTTTTTCACATTTCAATGCCTTGGGTCCAAAGTGACCTATATTGTTTTGCATTATCACATGTATTTATTTTAGGATTATGAAAATTTTTTCAACATAACAATTGAATTAGACATCTTAAAATTTCCAATTCATTTTATCCCACCTCAAAATCATGAAAAATGAAGGAGTTATGTCCTTGGGAAGTTGACCCAAAATTAAGGTTTAAGTCAAAATAATCTATAATGTTTTGAAATGGATGATGACCTTCCCAGCTTCAAAACAATTTTTGATTAACGTGAAAGTTGTTCATATGGCTCTTAAGAACATTTTTTCTCTTGGGGTCATCTCCATTTGAGCAACACATAAAACGTTAGGTCTCATTGTACTTCAAAATAGTCAGATGAATTAACTGATCAACTTCTCAAGTCCATGCCTCAAATATTGATGAATTGATGATTGAGGGCACTCAACTAAGTTCAAATATGCATGAAATTATGATTGAAAGAACTTCCCTTGAGTTAATTTGATCATAGGTTGGGGTTGCTTCATGAGCAAGGCACAGTTGAAGCATTGATGAATTAGGGTTTCCTTGGGAACCAAGCCTCAAACCCTTTGGTTTTCCTTGATCAAAATGATGAATTGAGATACTTGGGAGGCATATATGATGAATAAGAGCTTTGGGAACCATTGCCATGCTTGCTTTCATCTTCTCTTGGCCATATCAATGCACATAGGATGTCCTAGAAGCTTTGGATCTTGTGACTGCTCAAGCTACAAACAAAAGATGTTAGTGACATATTTTTGTGCTTTTGGTTATTGAATAAAATCAGAAAATCAATAATATACAATTCAAGCATGCTTGGTGATCTCAAACCAACTCTCAAGAGATCCCACCCAAAGGTTAAGGAGCCAAGATGCTATGATCCTTGAGGCAAGATGCAAATGCAATGTTAAGATGCCATGACGGATCTTAGGGTCAAAATTAGGGTCTTACACAGGGCGATGATGAATGGTGCCTAAGATGATCTTCAATCATACACGGAGGTTCTGATGTAGCTCATTGTTCTTGGAATGCTTGCCTTCAGCACTCTGTTGGAAGATGGTAGGGTTGATTTCTTGGGACAAGTATTTTGCCTTAAGGTTTATGTTGTAGAGAGGAAATGGATTTCTAGTGATGACTATCTTGACTCCCAGAATGTAGGAGACAATGTAGTGATCATCTAAGTCTGCGAAACGCCAGAACTCCTTCACCAGATTTGTATACACATGGCCATAGAGACGTTGAAAATAGGTTTCCCACCTTTGCATTCTCAACTCTTCAGTTAGGTCTACGCCATTCTTCTTCATGTTTTCAAAGTCCACTAGCGACTCACATAGTACTTCCAGTTTTTTAAATGGTGTTGCTAGGTGGATGAGAGGCTCACCATCGAGGATATGGGGTTCCCTATAGATTGGGGTTGAGACGATGTCGGTGGTTGTTGTAGTTTGTTGACTTGAAATGGGTGTTTGCTACACTGAATTCATTTGTTGGGAGAAGTTGTAAACTGATTGTTGCTGAGAATCCATGAAGAACACCGTTGAAAATAAAGGTTGCTGAATGAATAACTTGATGAAAATTGCAAATTTCTTGAGGAAGATGAAGAACTGAGAGAGATAGGGGGTTTAGTGTGGCCGTGAGTGTAAATTGTGCAAGTGTGGTATGTGAAATGAATTTATACACATTAGGATACATGCAAAACGACAGTAATGAGGGAGTTTAACTGTTTAGACATTAAATGCAACACGTTAACCAAGTAAGCACGTTTGGAGGAGAATGATTATAACCCATGATGGAGGTCAAATCCCAAAATCAGCACACTGCTCAAGGAGATTTCAAGAGTCTGTCTCTTGATTTCTGCTAGACAGCATCTAGAAGTTCCAAGGTCATACGTAAGATGTACCACATGTTACTTTATCTTATCTTCAGGAATACCAAAGGGTTGCTTCCTGAGGATTTCTGATTCAGATTGCTTCTAACTAGTAGTAGCATCAGAGTCAGATACAGATTCCAGATGTTTACTTCAGAGTCTTATTTTTCTATTTCAGAGGCACATTTCATTCTAGACAATTTTGAATGTTTAAATTTTTCAAGTAAAAAGAGAATCTATCTTCAGCGAGGGGTTTGGTAAAAATGTCAGCCCATTGATGGTCTGTATCAATAAATTTTAAAGCGATTACCCCTTTCTGAACACAGACTCTAATGAAATGATGTTTTATTTCTATGTGCTTAGCTATGGAATGCAAAATAGGATTCTTACTTAGACAAATGGCAGCAGTATTATCACAGAAAATAGGAACGTTACTCTCAAAAATCAGAAGGTCTTCAAGTTGATTCTTCATCTAGAGCATCTGAGTAGTGCATAGTGATGCTAATATATATTCTGCTTCTGCAGTGGACAGAGCTATGGTTGATTGCCTTTTGCTGGCCCAGGATATAAGATTATTTCCTAAGAACTGACACTTCCCAGATGTACTTTTACGTTTCATTTTGTTCCCTGCGTAATCTGCATCACATTAACCAGAAAGTCTATACTCTGATGTTTTCTCATACATCAGGCCCAGGTTAGGGGTTCCTTTCAGATACCTAAGGATTCTTTTAACAGTTGTTAAATGAGATTCTCTAGGATCTGATTGGAATCTAGCACAAAGACATACACTAAACAAAATATCAGGACGTGTAGCAGCCAGATAGAGAAGAGAGCCTATCATACTACGATAGAGCTTCTGACAAACCTTCTGGCTAATTTCTTCTTTTTCTCGAATGCAGGTTGGATGCATATGAGTTTTAGCAGGTTTGCATTCAGCCATTTCAAACTTCTTCAGAATGTCTTTTATGTATTTACTTTGATAAACGTAGGTAGCTTCTGAAGCTTGATTGATTTGAATCCCTAGAAAGAACTTTAGTTCTTGCATTAAGCTCATTTCAAATTCCGCCTGCATTAGCCTAGAGAGTTCTTGGCATACAAAAGGGTTAGTTGAACCAAAATTAATGTCATCAACATATATCTGGCATATCATGAGATCATTTCTAATGTTTTTACAGAAGAGTGTAGAGTTAGCCTTTCCTCTAATAAAGTCATGTTCTAGAAGGAAGTTACTTAATCTATCATACCAAGCTCTAGGAGCTTGATTTAAACCGTACAATGATTTCTTGAGTTTAAAAACGTGTTCTGGACATTTAGAGTTTTCAAAACTTGGAGGTTGATTGACATAAACTTCTTCTGATATATAACCATTAAGAAATGCACTCTTGACATCCATTTGATATAGTTTGATAGAATGATTTAAACCAAATGAAACAAGTAGGCGAATAGATTCTAACCTGGTGATTGGGGAAAAGGTTTCGTTGTAGTAAATGCCTTCTTGTTGATTGTACCCTTGTGCCACCAGTCGTGCTTTGTTTCTGACTACTTCTCCCTTTTCATTTAGTTTGTTTCTGAACACCCATCTGGTTTCAATAATATGACTTCCTTTAGGCTTTGGAACAAGATCCCAGACGTCATTCTTTGAGAATTGATCTAGATCTTATTTCATAGCTAGAACCCAGTCGTTGTCTTGAAGTGCCTCATCATAGGAAGTAGGCTCAATCAGAGATACTAGTCCTAGAGGAGTTTCTTCAGATACTTTAAATGTTGACCTAGTTCTGACAGGTTCATCCTTGTTTCCTAGAATCAAATCTTCATTGATGTTGGGATGACTTCTTGATTTCTTCTGGATAGTTGAGGCTTCAATTTCATCTGGACTTTGTTTATCAGATACTTTTGGTGGTTTAGTTTTTTCGTCAGAAACTGCAAGAGTAATCTCCAAATCTGCAAGTTTCTCAACTAACTTTGACTTTTCAGGGTCAAGCTTATCATCAAATCTAACATGGATTTATTCTTCCACAATTTTGGTTTTTGTGTTGTATACTTTGTAGCCTTTAGAGCGTTATGAGTATCCTAACATAATACTTTTTTGTGCTTTTGAATCAAACTTGTTCAGATGTTCTTTAGTATTCAGGATAAACCAAGAGCATCCAAAAGGATGGAAATAAGAAATGTTGGGGTTTCTTCCCTTGCACAGTTCACAGGGAGTCTTTTCCATAATAGGTCTTATAGAGATTCTATTATGAATATAACACGTTGTATTTACTACTTCAGCCCAAAAGCACTTAGCCACATTTGTTTCATTGATCATGGTTCTGGCCATCTCTTGGAGTGTCTTATTCTTCCTTTCTACAACTCCATTTTGTTGTGGAGTTCTAGGGTAGGAGAAATCATGGGACATTCCACTAGAATCAAATAGTTCCTCAAAAGATTTATTCTCAAATTCTCCACCATGATCACTTCTAACTCTGATGATTTTAGAGTCAAATTTGTTTTTCACTTTGGAATAGAAGCTAGTGAATACAGAGTGAGACTCACTCTTGTGCTTTAGGAATTTTACCCATGTCCAGCGACTAAAGTCATCAATAATAACTAGTCCATATTTCTTTCCATTGACTGACGCTGTCTTAATAGGCTCAAATAGGTCAATGTGAAGAAGTTCCAGAGGCTTAGAGGTAGAAATAATATTCTCCTTTTTCAAAGACGTTTTTGAAAATTTACCTTTCTGACATGCCTCACATAGAGCTTCTGAAGAGTACTTCAGTTTAGGTAGGCCTCTGACTAACTCGAGTTTATTTAGCTGAGAGAGTTTTCTCATATTAATGTGGCCCAAGCGTCTATGCCATACCCATTACTCTTCATGAACAAACATCAAGCATTTTACATTTTGTTCTTTTAGGTTTGAAAGATTTATCTTTTAAATATTGTTTTTCCCCTTGCCAGTGAATAGGACTGCTCCATTGTTCTGATAATTGCTTTACATGTTTTTTGATTGAAGATTACATAATAATCGTTATCACTTAATTGACTTCTTGATAACAGATTAAGCATTGATCCTGTTGGTTCTATGTGTTGGCATCAATTTTGGTAAAACTTAGAGTTATCACAAGTTGTCACACGTGTTATCTTGACATGTGATATCAGCTTCTTGCAGGATGTTTAAATATGGTTGTGCAGAATTTAGCTAAGATGTCAGACCTGATGTTAAGACATGTGTATACAGAACATTCAATCTGAATGTTATGTATCTTAATATTGCGCTTTTCATGCAAATATGAGTGTGATTATGTGGAGATTGAATGCACTATTCAAGGAGTAATTTGATTTAAAACCAGAATGATATATTTTCTAATAAGGGATGATTAGATGTCGTTACTTAGAAGATACGCAAGGAAAATAGAATTAGGGTTTTATGCTGCCCAAGCCCATTCAAAAGCTTCTATTTAAAGGCCATGTAAAACCTGGTTTAAACACACAAGAAGCGAACGAAAGAGTGAGAGAGTTTTAGGGTTTTAGTCTTGTGTGAGCTTGTGTATTGTGAGCCATTCATTCATCTTATTGATGTTTGAATTGGATTGCCTTTTGTATTGTAATTTGTCCACTCTAAGCTTTGAAGCACGAGTGTGTGTTTACTTGGTTGAAGCTTTTAAGCAAGATCAAGTATGTGTCCTTGAAGAGTGTCTTCTTTCTTTGTAATATTTGTTTTTATATCACTGATGTGATTGAGGGGGAGTGAGTAGGATCTCATATCTAAGAGTTCTTAGATAGAAGTCACACGGGTAGAGATTAGGTGAAAAGACTGTAACTTGAAGTTGTTTACTGAGAGTCTTTGAACTAATTCTGTTTAGTGGATTTCCTTCCTGGCTTGGTAGCCCCCAGACGTAGGTGAGTTTGCACCGAACTGGGTTAACAATTGCTTGTGTCACTTGTTCAATTGTTTCTTTGTTTTTATCCTGTTTATATTTTAGTTGTTGTTCAGATATTAGTGTCGTGACATTACCTTCGACATCTCATATCTAATAGCAGAATTTCAATTGGTATCAGAGCACGCATCTTGCTCTGGTTCTGGGTGATATCTTGGGACGTTACTTTCTGGTACTATGGATAGAGACGGAGGATCTGTACACAGACCACCAATTATGGATGGATCTAACTATGACTACTGGAAACCTCGAATGGTAGCCTTCTTGAAATATCTGGATAATAAGGCTTGGAAGGCTGTTTTAACAGGCTAGGAACATACCTTCACTACTAAGGTAGGAGAAGTTACAACTGATAAGAAGGCTGAGGAAGAATGGACCAAGGAGGAGGATGAACTAGCTCTTGGAAACTCTAAAGCATTGAATGCTATATTCAATGGGGTTGATAAGAACATCTTCAGACTAATGAACAACTGTGAGGTGGCTAAAGATGCTTGGAATATTCTCAAAACCACTCATGAAGGTACCTCTAGAGTGAAGATGTCTAGATTGCAGTTGCTTACTACTAAGTTTGAGAATTTGAGGATGAAAGAAGATGAAAGTATTCATGACTTCCATATGAATATCCTTGAAATTGCTAATTCCTCAGGAGCCCTGGGTAAGAAGATGTCATATGAAAAGCTTGTGAGGAAAATTCTCAAGTCACTTCACAAGAGATTTTCCATGAAAGTGACAGCCATAGAAGAATCTCAAGATATCTGCAAGATGAGACTGGATGAGCTAATTGGACCCCTTCAAACATTCAAGTTGGGAATGAGTGATGGATCTGAAAAGAAAGTCAAAAGCATAGCCTTTTTGTCAAATGTTGAAGAGAAAGAGGAAGACAATAGTCAGGATACTGATGAAGATCTGGAAAATGATGTAGCATTACTTGGGAGACAATTCAACAAACTCCTGAAGAGGATGGATGTAAGGTCAAAGTCTAATGTCAAGAACAACTCATTTGACATCAGTAGGTCCAATGATGCTGGAAGAAGAACAAAATGTGAGGAAAAATCCCAACATGGCAAAGGAATTCAGTGCCATGAATGTGAAAGGTATGGACACATTAGAGCTGAATGTGGGACCTATCTCAAGAAACAGAAGAAGAGTCTTGCTGCTACTTGGTCTGATGAAAGTGAAACAGAAGGAGAGTCTGCCAATCTTGTGACTGCCTTGACTGGAAGATGGGATTCTGATGAAGACTCAAGTGATGATGAAGTAACCTTTGATGAATTAGCTACTACCTACAGGAAGTTGTGTTTCAGAAGTGAAGAAGTGTGTCAACAAGTGGAGAATCAGAAGAAATTGATAACCCAACTATAGAGGATGAGAAGACAGAACACTTAGAAACCATTTCTAAGTTCAAGATCGAAGTTGTGTTCCTGAACTCCAAACTGGATGAGATGACAAAGTATGTCAGAATGCTAAACAGTGGATCTGACACCTTAGACAAAATCCTCCAGACTAGAAAGATGGCAGGAGACATGACTTGCATTGGGTTCAATGAATCCTCTCCTTAGTGTAGTCCCACTGGTAGCAAACCAAAGATGTCACATCAGGTGTCTCAACATCACAAGGAAAGACAACATAAAGGAAAACACCAAAGATGGAGATGTCATTACTGTGGGAAATTTGGCCACATAAAACCATTATACTTTAAGTTGTATGGTTATCCTAGTCCAACTCATCATCAACCTAGACCCAAACAACAAATCCCTGTTAACAGAAAATAGTGGGTTCCTAGGGCTGGTGCTACTAACTTGATAGCTCACACTTCCTTCAGAGTCTCAGCCAAAGAAGACTGGTACTTTGAGAGTGGATGCTCCAGACACATGACTGGAAGCAAAAACCTGTTAATTGACCTCCAACCTCATGCCACCAGCGATGTAACTTTTGGTGATGGAGAAAAGGGTGAAATCAAGGGTATTGGAAAGTTGAACTTTCTTGGAGTCCCTAACCTTGATAATGTGCTGCTTGTTAAAGGATTGATTGCAAACCTGATCAGTATCAGTCAACTATGCGACCAAGGTCTAAATGTGAACTTCACAAAAACTGAATGCTTGATTACTAATGAAAAAAATGAGGTGATCATGAAAGGAGTCAGGTCTAAGGACAACTGCTATATGTGGAATTCTTAAGAAACTAGTTATTCATCAATGTGTACTCTAGCTAAATAAGAAGAAGTGAAACTATGGCATCAAAAATTGGGTCATCTGCATCTTAAAGGAATGAAGAGGATTATATCTCTTGAAGTTGTCAAAGGAATCCCAAAATTAAATATTGATGAAGGAGGAGTTTGTGGTGATTGTCAGATTGGAAAGTAGACAAAGATGTCACATTAGAAGATCAAACATGACACCACATCTAGAGTGATGGAACTTCTCCACATGGACTTGATGGGACCTATGCAGGTGGAAAGTCTTGGTGGGAAAAGGTATGCTTATGTTGTGGTGGACGACTTCTCCAGATATACCTGGGTAAATTTTATAAGGGAAAAATCTGATGTGTTTGATGTGTTCAAAGATCTTTTCCAAAGACTTCAAAGAGAAAGAGAGAGTCATATTAT
The DNA here is from genome assembly GCF_024323335.1 of Lathyrus oleraceus. Taxonomy (NCBI): domain Eukaryota; kingdom Viridiplantae; phylum Streptophyta; class Magnoliopsida; order Fabales; family Fabaceae; genus Lathyrus; species Lathyrus oleraceus. The sequence goes on from NC_066580.1 coordinate 217,358,168, forward strand.
CAGAATTAGAAGTGATCATGGGAAAGAACTTGAGAACAATAAATTTTCTAAATTTTGTTCATCTGAAGGAATTGGTCATGAGTTCTCCTCTCCCATTACCCCTCAGCAAAATGGTGTGGTAGAAAGGAAAAATAGAACTCTCCAAGAATCTGCTAGAGCTATGATTCATGCTAAGAAGTTGCCTTACCACTTCTGGGCTGAAGCTATGAATACGGCCTGCTATATTCACAACAGAGTAACCTTGAAGAAAGGGACCCCAACCACTTTATATGAAGTCTGGAAGGGAAGAAGACCTACTGTCAAATACTTCCATGTGTTTGGAAGTAAATGTTATATCCTGGCTGATCGTGAACAAAGAAGGAAAATGGACCCCAAGAGTGATGAAGGAATATTTCTGGGCTACTCAACAAACAGCAGAGCGTTTAGAGTTTTTAATTCCAGAACAAAAGTTATGATGGAATCTATCAATGTTGTTGTTGATGATCAAGAGACTAATGTCACAGACGATGTTGAAACATTTCTGAATGATGCCCCAGCTGATCTCCTGGACAAAAGTAATTAGAGTGAGTCCATTCAAGCTGAACTTGAAGCTGATAAAGTTAATAAGGGACCCTCTATCAGAATTCAAAAGGATCATCCTAAAGATCTCATTATAGGAGACCCAAATAAAGGGGTCACTACTAGATCAAGGGAAGTGATCTCACGTGCCTGTTTTTTGTCCAAGATTGAGCCTAAGAATGTCAAAGAAGCCTTAACTGATGAATTCTGGATCAATGCCATGCAGGAAGAGTTAGGCCAATTCAAGAGAAATGAAGTGGGGGAATTGGTTCCAAGATCTGAAGGAATAAATATTATTGGAACAAAGTGGGTTTACAAGAATAAATCTGATGAAAAAGGTGTGGTTACTAAAAATAAAGCAACATTGGTAGCACAAGGATACACTCAAGTTGAAGGAGTTGACTTTGATAAAACATTTTCTCTTGTAGCTCGCCTGGAGTCCATTAGATTACTCCTAGGAGTGGCATGTATTCTGAATTTTAAACTATTCCAAATGGATGTGAAAAGTGCCTTCTTAAATGGCTACTTAAATGAGGAAGTGTATGCTGAACAACCTAAAGGGTTCACAAACCCAAATCTTCCAAAGCATGTGTATAAGTTGAGGAAAACCCTCTTTGGGTTTAAACAAGCTCCTAGAGCTTGGTATGAGAGACTCGCAGTGTTTCTCATTGACAATGGATACAGGAAGGGAGGCATTGATAAGACTTTATTTTTCAAAAATGAAGGAGGAAAGCTCATGGTAGCAAAGATATATGTGGATAATATTGTGTTTGGTGGGATGTCAAGTAAGATGGTTCAACATTTTGTTGAACAAATGCAGTCTGAATTTGAAATGAGCCTTGTTGGAGAACTAACCTATTTTCTTGGGCTACAAGTCAAGCAGATGGAAGATTCTATCTTTCTATCTCAAAGTAAATATGCCAAAAATATTGTTAAGAAGTTTGACATGGAGAATGCAAGCCACAAAAGGACACCTGCTCCTACTCATCTGAAAGTGTCTAAAGATGAAAATGGTGTCAGTATGGACCAAAGTTTCTACAGAAGCATGATAGGGAGTCTGTTATATCTCACAGCAAGCAGACCTGACATTGCTTCTGCTGTAGGTGTATGTGCTAGATATCAAGCTGAACCAAAGGTGAGTCACATAAACCAAGTGAAAAGGATCCTGAAATATGTCAATGGAAATAGTGACTATGGGATGCTATACACTCATGGATCTGAAAATGTGTTGTCTGAATATTGTGATGCTGATTGAGCTGGAAGTGCTGATGATAGGAAAAGCACATCAGGAGGATGCTTCTTCTTGGGGAACAATTTAATATCATGGTTTAGTAAGAAACAAAATTCTGTGTCTCTGTCTACTACTGAAGCTGAATACATAATAGCTGGAAGTAGTTGTTCTCAACTGGCGTGGATGAAACAAATGTTGACTGAATACAATGTCACGCAAGACGTCATAACATTGTACTGTGACAACCTGAGTGCTATAAACATTTCTAAGAATCCTATTCAGCACAGCAGGACAAAACATATTGATATCTGTCACCATTTTATTAGAGAACTCGTGGAGGATAAAATTGTAGTTACCTGATATTTTTACAAAGGCCTTGGATGCAAATCAATTTGAATTCATGAGAGGGAAATTAGGGATTTGCATTTATGAAAATTTGTAGCAATTAATATGGAGTGGAAAAAGTAATCAAATTATTGTCTATTTTCTTAAAATAAAGCGCCCCATTTATGGTAAATCATCACCTAGACTTAGAAATACCATCTATTACCTTTTCACACGCAACCTCACTACCTACTCCAACTCTTCCAACTCCCTGCTTCTTCCTCACACTCCTCTGCTAGGGGAACTGCAATTTTTCCACAGAAACGTCAAGATGTCACAACATCAAACTACATCTGATTCAAAAACTACTAAATCCACTCACAAGGTTAACACTCCTTCCATGGACATTCACGATGATGAGATTTTGGATGTGGTTCCTCTATCTGTTATTCCCTGCGAAGCCCTTAATTTAACCCATCCCATGGATGTATCAGCTTCTGCATGCCCCAATCAAGGTAACAACTCTAGTATCCCTTCTAGCTCAACTCATGCCACTAGTTCTAAGAAAGATATACACCACGCTGATCGTGTCATAAGAAACCTAGTCACTAGAATCCTTAATGAAGGATATTCTCTGAAGGGAGTCTCTACTCCCATCTCTAAAATGTACCCCTCTCCTGAGGTTGAACATCATAGTGAGAAGGATGACGATTCCTCTAGATCTGAGAAGGACATGGCTGTTGAAAGTTTGTGCTCTCTAGGGAAAACTGTGTCTGGTAAAGGAAAATTTGTGGCGTCTACAACTGTGAATGCTTCCCATTATGAGAAGCATGATGTTGCAAACAATGTGATTGACCTAGAGGATGATAGGTATGATGATCAAGAGGATAGCTTACTTCATCACTTAAAGCCTAGTGTGGCTAAGCGTATGAAGACTAGAAAAGGAAGATCTGTGGCTGAAATGATGTCAACTAAAATAGCTAAGAAGACTGTTGGTGTTGATCCTTCCAAATCATGGAGCAAGGTTGATGTGAAGAAGAGGAAGGTTAGAGAAGTTTCTAAGTCTGAAGAAGATGTTGAGGAAGATGTCCCTGATATCTCCCCTTCGAAGAGGACCACTGTGAGGAAGTCCCCTGTGAAAGTTGCTGCTATGCATTTGGATAATATCTCTTTCCATCTTGAAGATGGAGCTGCCAAATGGAAATTTGTGATTCAAAGAAGGGTGGCTGTAGAGAGGGAGTTAGGAAAGGATGATGTTGAAGTCAAAGAGGTCATGGACCTAATAAAGACTATTGGGTTGATGAAGACTGTGGCTAGGTTATATTAGTGATATGAGGGTTTGGTTAAGGAATTCATTGTCAACATTCCTGAGGATATTCCTGATAAGAACAACATGGAATTTTGCAAAGTATTTGTGAGAGGTAAGTGTATCACATTCTCTCCCACTGTCATTAACAATTTTCTGGGAAGAAGAGTTGAGGGTGCATGTGAATTGGAAGCTACATACAATAAGGTCTGTAGAGAAATTACAACAAGGTAGGTGAAAGGGTGGCCTATTAAAAAGCATCTTCCTGCTGGGAAGATGACTGTCAAGTATGCTATATTGCATAAAATAGGATCTGCAAATTGGGTGCCTACCAACCACATTTCCACAATTTCTAATACCCTTGGAAGATTTATCTTTACTGTTGGTAGCAAACTAAAATTTGACTATGGTAGATTTATCTTTGAACAAATTGTCAAGCATGCATCTACTAATGTAGTGAAGTTGCCTATAGCCTCTCCCTCTATGATTTGTGGGATTATTCTGAGTCAACACCCTGGGATTCTGAGTTCTAATGACTTACCAAGTAGAAGAAAACCTGCTCTGTCAGTGCACTATAAACTGTTTGAAGGCAGTCATGTCGAAGACATTATCATGACATCTGCTATGAAAAAGCCAGCCTCAAAAGTTGGAACTATTGCTGAGCTGAAGGAGATGTGTAAAGAGTTAGGTGAAGGGATAAGGGTAGGAACAGCTAGGAAAGAATCGTAGGAAACCCTGATTGCGAGCTTGGAGCGAGCTAAAGGTGAGAATATTGAACATGCTAAGGAAGCTGAAGCCTACACCTCTAGTGAGAGGTCTGCAACTAATGATGAGACAAGTGGCAATTCTGTTTCTGATGTTGATGAAGCTGCAAGCTCAAGCCCCTCTAATTAGCTCCTTTGAATTTAGCCCCCATTGATGTGATGATTTTTGTTGCTGTTTTGATGGATTTTCTTGATTTTGGCAGTTATGTTCTGTTGTTTTGATATTTACTTTGTTGGTTTGTATCTCAGCTTGCTTAAAGTTGTTTACGTACTTGGTTCTGTAACCCTTAACTTTTGACATTTTGGTTTATGACTGAATAGACATTTATTTTGTCTCTTTGGTCTCTTTTGGCTAAAGAGGGGGAGAAGTAGCTATAGCTATAAATGATGTTGGATGTTTGATACAAAGAGGGAGAAGAGGGGGGAAGTGTTTTGTCTGTGTGAAGCAGATTGGTGCTTGGTGTGGACTAGCTAAAGGGGGAGGTGGTGTGTTCTGAGCACAAGCGCATGTGTGTTTACTAGTTGCTATTTTTGCTAGTAATGTGTGCATGTTTACTTCTGCTACTGAACTGATACTGTGATTGATTTCTTGTGAAACGTATGATCTGATATATGTTTTAGCGAAAATTTTCCAAAGGGGGAGTTTGTTGGTTCTATGTGTTGGCATCAATTTTGGTAAAACTTAGAGTTATCACAAGTTGTCACGCGTGTTGTCGTGACATGTGATATCAGCTTCCTGCAGGTTGTTTAAATATGGTTGTGCAAGATTTAGCTAAGATGTCGGACCCGATGTTAAGACATGTGTATACAGAACATTCAGTCTGAATGTGATGTATCTTAATATTGCGCTTTTCATGCAAATATGTGTGTGATTATGTGGAGATTGAATGCGCTATTCAAGGAGTAATTTGATTTAAAACCAGAATGATTTATTTTCCAATAAGAGATGATTAGCTGTCGTTACTTAGAAGATACACAAGGAAAATAGAATTAGGGTTTTATGCTGCCCAGGCCCATTCAAAAGCTTCTATTTAAAGGCCATATAAAACTTGGTTTAAACACACAAGAAATGAACGAAAGAGTGAGAGAGTTTTAGGGTTTTAGTCTTGTGTGAGCTTGTGTTTTGTGAGCCATTCATTCATCTTATTGATGTTTGAATTGGACTGACTTTTGTGTTGTAATTTGTCCACTCTAAGCTTTGAAGCACGAGTGTGTGTTTACTTGGTTGAAGCTTTTAAGCAAGATCAAGTATGTGTCCTTGAACAGTGTCTTATTTCTTTGTAATATTTGTTTTTATATCACTGCTATGATTGAGGGTGGGTGAGTAGGGTCTCATATCTAAGAGTTCTTAGATAGAAGTCACACGGGTAGAGATTAGGTGAAAAGACTGTAACTTGAAGTTGTTTACTGATCACACCGAATTAGACCGTGTTTTTGACCGGATTTCACATATTTATTAGGACTTTATTATCATTTTGTTTGTATTATGCTCTCTTTTCTCTTGTTTTAGGATATTTAGCACTTTCGAACTCTTTTGGAAGAAACAAAGCAAAAAGACCTAAAATTAGGGTTTTTTCGGCAAAATTACACACATGGCGTTGCACATGGCGACCGCTATAGGGGAAGCCATGAGTCATCAGCCCTCAACTACGAGGTAACCGCCACGTTCCCATGATCCACCCCATTTACACACATGGCGGACGCAATGAAGGGATGGTGGGCGCCACCTTTGGAAATCACGTTCCCACTAAGTCCCACTAAGGGGAAGTTGGAGGGCACCATGGTCTTTACAAACTGTTGAGAATCTCTATAAGCATATAGTTATCATTTGTAATAGCGATAATCCGTCACATCGGTGGGTTATCGCACCTTTGTGAGATTGAGTTGGGTCACTTCAAGTTGCTGTTGTCTTTAGCTTCAGGAGTTGGAGGTTTATTTTTGTACCAGAATCGAAGCTTCCGTTTGGAGCAGGTTCTCATTTATCGCTTTATTTATTTTCCGCATCGCTTTTACTTTATTTATTTCCCACATCGCTTTTACTTTATTTATTTTCCGCACTCGCTTTTACTTTATTTATTTTCCGCACTAGCTTTTACTTTATTTATTTCCCGCATCGCTTTTATTTTATTTATTTCCCGCATCTCTTTTAATTTATTTATTTCCCGCACTCGCTTTACTTTATTTATTTTCCACACTCGCTTTATTTTATTTATTTTTCGCACTCGCTTTATTTTATTTGTTTTCCGCACATTACTCGCTCTCTATCCCTCACATTCTAAAACAAACTTTTCATAATGATTAACCCCGTTATGTTTGTTTGTGTTACCATGTATGGCTAAATCTTTTAAAGGTTAGAATGTAAGGATCATGGTTAAAGTAATGTTTCACATATTGATATCTATGGAAATACTTAAAAGGCTGTTTTGATTTTTAACTTGAGTTTTCTAAAACTAACTTAGTTAGTTTTAACTATTCGAGTAGTGTGAAAGCACCCTGGCTTAGTAACTAGGAATCTTTATCACTTTAAGGAAAAACTATTTTTGAAACTGTTTTCGGACGCGTTGATAGGTTTAAAATCAGGAAACTCCTTGGGTAAACTTTCCAAATCAAAATCACTTTTCAACTAAGTCTACGAGTCTCATTTCTTAAAAATAGGTTTACTACTTTAGTGTTTTGCGCACCTTTTATAAGTGACATTAAAAGGCCTTAATTTAAGGGTAAACTCGGTTCTGAATACGCGAAAGCGACAATTCCTGTTAAATGGATTCTTTTCAAGAGTAGAAAATATTGCCTCATAAGTAGTTCTATTTTTACAATCGAAACATCACTTAACTGACGTGAATTACATTCAACCTGTCTTTACCTGCATTTATTATTTACCGTTATTTTGCAAACCCAATATCTCTTTTACACCGCCTTAGATAAACACCGTAACGATAGTAATCGATAGATTGACGATTGGTCTCTGTGGGATCAATATTCTTTTATATTACTTTGACGTTATTCGTGCACTTACGAATCACAGCGATCAAGTTTTTGGCGCCGTTGCCGGGGACCAACTTTGTCAAATTTCGTACCCTGTTATTACACCGTATATACTAAGGCATTATTACCCGGTAAATGCGAAGAACCCGTAGTACCGGAAATTTAGTAGATCCTTTAGCGGACCCCGAACGTTATACTCGTACACGCCTCTTACTCATCCGAATTAAGAAAGCTATGGTCTAGAATCGCGATAGGCGACCTCTTAAGGAATTTGCCCAACCCTCTGATGAGGAACCTAGTTCGAGTATAGTAAACCCCCTTATACCTACTAATAATTTCGAACTAAAACCGTCTTTGTTGCAATTAGTGCAACAAAACCAATACACGGGTCTCGCTACTGAGAACCCGAATCAACATTTAAAAGTTTTTATCCAACTAGCCGACACCTTTAAATCTAACGGCGCTTCACCCGATGCGATCCGTTTAAGATTATTTCCTTTCTCCCTCAGGGATAGAGCACATTCATGGCTAGATTCACTTCCAGCTAATTCAATAACTACCTGGGAAGACCTTAGGAGAGTATTCCTTGCTAGATATTTCCCCCCTAGTAAGACTGTTGTTCTTCGAAACCAAATAACTAGATTTGCTCAAAACCAAGGAGAATTGCTTTTCGAAGCTTGGGAGAGATATAAAGAGCTATTAAGAGTCTGCCCACACCATGACCTAGAACAATGGCTGATCGTTCATACCTTCTACAATGGACTCCATTACAACACCAAGATGAGCATCGACGCAGCCGCAGGTGGCGCGCTGATGAACAAACCTTATCCAGAAGCTTGTGACCTAATTGAGGATATGGCCCAAAACCATTATCAATGGGGAACTGAACGAGCACCAATAGAGAAAAAGGAGACCCAAGATGGAATACATGAGGTGAGCTCTCTAGACATGATGCAGGTGAAAATGGACGCTTTAGCCCATAGGATCGAACATATGTCTACAAACACCAACACCATAGCAGTAGTCCACACACAGTGCGGACTCTGTGGATCTAAAGGACACGAATCGGAGGAGTGTAACCTTTTGAACAAACTAAATACTGACCAAGTGAATCACACCCAAGGTAACCCATTTTCAAACACTTACAACCTTGGATGGAAGAATCATCCAAAATTCTCCAAAAAAAAACCAGAACCCTATCCAAAATAATGCACCTCAGAGACCGCAAGGTTATCAAGCCCAAAAACTAAACCAACCTATGCAAGTTGTGCCCCAGAAGTCTAACCTTGAGAAGATCATGGAAAGCTTTATATCGGGCTAGACTCAGCAAAATAAAGAGTTCCTAAACCAAAACATTCACTTAAACAAACTTATAACGCAATTAGGAACCAAGGTTGATCAGATAATCACTCATAATAAGATGCTTGAAACCCAGATCTCACAGGTAGCACAAAACCAAGCCCCACAAACTACACCTGGAGGCCAATTTCCTGGACAACTTCAACCAAACCCTCGAGGGCAAGCTAACGCTATCTCGTTACAAAGCGGAACCGCTTACGAAGGGCATCAGAACCAAGAAATGAGCGAGTTTAAAAGTTCTAAAGAGAATATGCCTACAAACCAAGAAGAGGAACCCGAGGAATCCGAGAAACAAACCAACCAAGAAGAGGAACCGGAGGAATCCGAGAAACAAACCAACCAAGAAGGTGGAGCCAAGGATGAAACTTACAAACCACCGCCCCCTTACAAACCACCAATCCCGTATCCACAAAGACTTAAACAAACCAAAGTCAATAACCAATATCAAAAATTTATAAAAGTGATAGAAAAGCTTCATGTAGAGATCCCTTTCACCAAAGCTATCACCCAAATTCCGTCTTACGCCAAATTAACAAAGACATCTTAACTAACAAGCGTAGGCTCGATGATCCAAAACCCTTGGAATGCAACTTTATTTCTGAGGATAAACTTGCTAAGAAAGAGAGAGACCCTGGTAGCTTTTCTATACCTTGCATTTTAGGAAGTCATGTGATCGACAAAGCTTTCCTAGACTTAGGCGCTAGTGTAAGTTTAATGCCCTTAGCTATATGTAAGAGATTAAACCTAGGAGAATTGCAACCAACTAAGATGTCCCTTCAATTAGCCGATAGGTCTGTTAAGTATCCTGTAGGCATTTTAGAAGACTTCCCAGTTAGGATCGGTCAACTTTATATCCCAACAAACTTTATGGTCATGGATATCAAAGAAGACGAAGATATCCCTATCCTTTTAGGTAGACCATTCTTATTAATAGCCAGAGCTATAATAGATGTCAAAAGAGGGAAATTAACCTTCGAAGTAGGGGACGAAAAGATCGAGTTCATTCTTTCGAAATTCCTGATGGCACCAATTCTAGGAGACGCATGTTATGCGATCGATATCATAGATGAGTGCATAAGAGAATTTGATCAGGGAGAACCTAAGATCGAACCATTTTCAAACTCGAACAAAAAGGATGACGAGTTAGAGGAAACGAAACCTCTCACTAACGAATGTCTGGATCTTACTCCAGACCCTTCACCTAATTCTCAAAAACTAGCCCAAGAACTTAACGAACTACCCAAGAACCTAAGATATGAGTTCCTGGATGAAGAAATGAACCGCCCAGTAATAGTTCGTGCCACCTTAAACCAAGACGAGACGAATCGACTCTTGAATGTTTTAAGAAGATACCCCTCTGCCTTAGGGTACAACATCTCTGATTTAAAAGGTATTATCCCATCCGTGTGTATGCACCGGATCTCACTAGAGAAGGATTCAAAACCTTCTAGAGAACATCAGAGACGAATCAACCCTATGATGAGCGAGATAGTAAAGAAGGAAGTCCTTAAACTAGTGGAAGTTGGTATAATCTATCAGATCTCTGATAGTAAGTGGGTAAGTCTTGTACATGTGGTATCCAAGAAGGGAGGCATCACAGTCGTGCAGAACGAAAAGGGAGAGCATGTCGCTAAACGCATATAAGGCGGATGTCGTATGTGCATAGATTATAGGAAACTCAATAAGGCAACTAGGAAAGACCATTTCCTCCTTCCATTCATAGATCAAATGCTGGAGCATCTTGCCATACACTCTTACTTTTGTTATCTTGATGGATATTCTGGATTTTTCCAAATACCCATTCACCCCGAGGATCAAGAGAAAACAAGCTTTACCTGTCCCTACAGAACGTTTCCTTACAGACGAATGCCGTTTGGACTCTGTAATGTGCCAGCTACTTTCCAACGTTGTATGATGTCAGTCTTCACAGATTATCTCAACGTAATCATGGAAGTATTTATGGACGACTTCTCGGTGTGTGGATTAGACTTTGAAGACTGCCTTACTATCCTTCAGAAAATCCTGGAGAGATGCGTAGAAGTTAACCTAGTGTTAAACTGGGAGAAGTACCACTTTATGGTCAAAGAAAGCATAATGTTAGGACATATAATATCTGAAAGAGGCATTGAGGTTGATAAAGCAAAAATAGAAGTTATAGAATACCTTAACCCTCCTAAGACAGTTAGAGAAGTCCGTAGGTTCCTTGGACACGCCGGTTTCTACCGACACTTCATAAGTGACTTCTCTGAAATAACAAAACCCCTGACCGGCCTTCTGATGAAAGACTTCGAATTTATTTTCGACGAGAAATGCATCAAATCCTTTAACCAGTTAAAACAAGCGTTAATCTCAACACCCATTCTACAAATCCCAGATTGGACTAAACCCTTCGAAATAATGTGTGATGCTAGCGATTTCGCTATAGGAGCTGTTTTAGGGAAAATAAAAGATAAGAAAGTACATGTAATATATTACGCTAGTAGAACCCTAGATGTTGCTCAATTAAATTATACAATAAGTCAGAAACATCATATATAGCATTGTCATTCTTCACCCTATGGTGGACATTCAAGCACATCCAAGACATACGCTAAGATCCTTCAAGCTGGTCTTTATTGGCCGACATTATGGCGTGATGTCCATGCTTATATTGTCCGATGTGACCGGTGCCAGCATGCTGGGAACATCTCAAGACGTGACGAAATGCCTTTGAAGAACATCCAAGAAGTAGAAGTATTTGACGTTTGGGGTATAGATTTCATGGGACCTTTTCCATCTTCATTGGGAAACAAGTACATTTTGGTAGCAGTTGACTATGTGTCCAAGTGGAAAGAAGCTATAGCCGCACCCACCAACGACAAGAGTAGTCATCAAGATGTTCAAGAGCAATATCTTTCCCAGATTTGGAGTTCCACGACTTGTCATAAGCGATGGTGGATCGCATTTTATATCCAGAATATTTAATAAACTCTTAAGGAAATATGGAGTGAAACATAGAGTAGCAACACCATATCACCCCCAGACTAATGGTCAAGTGGAAGTATCCAACAGAGAGATTAAGCAGATCTTGGAGAAAACTGTATCAATTTCTAGAAAAGATTGGTTTGAAAAGTTAACAGAAGCACTGTGGGCTTACAAAACTGCTTACAAAACCCCCATTGGAACTACACCGTACCAGTTGGTCTATGGAAGTCATGCCACTTACCTTTTGAACTCAAGCACAAGGCATATTGGGCCATCAAGACCCTAAATTTTAATTACCTAGCGTCTGGCAAGAAGCAAATCCTTGATATTCACCAATTGGAGGAACTTTGCCAGAACGCTTACGAGAATATCGTTATACACAAGGAGAGAACCAAAGCTTGGCACGACAAGAGGATCGTGAAAAAGGAATTTAATATAGGAGACTATGTTCTTCTCTTCAATTCGAGATTACGTCTTTTTTCAGGTAAGATGCGTTCGAGATGGACAGGCCTCTTTGAGGTGTCCAAAATCCTGAAATCTGGAGCAGTTGAAATCCGGAACAACTCCTGTAATTCATTCGTGGTAAACTGACAAAGATTGAAGCAATACCAAGGAGGTGACATACCCACAAAATGTCATGACCAAACCCTGGTCGACCCTCCAGTTCCTACCTCTAACATATAAAGTCCGAATCGTCAAGCTAATGACGTTAAACAAGCGCTGCATGGGAGGCAACCCATGACTTCTTTTCCTTTACTTTTACTATTTTCAATTTATATTTATTTGTTTTATATGTATGTATGTCTATGTGGAGACTAACAGTTATAATATTTGTGATTTCAGGTGTCCTCTGTTTCTAATCTAACTTTTCAGGAATGGAGAATATCGACACCATGCCATTAATATTCCGTGACCCAGTTCAAGAGCAGCGCTACACCATGCTTTCACAGCGCCCGATGCTGCCTACTAGATATCCCGACTCAAGCTGCATGGAGGCATTAGGCATTGAGCCTAGTGGCAGGCACTTATGCAATCAGTTAAAGTGGGATGAATATACAGGTGATATGCACGTGACTTATAGGAACCTGACTTTGGAGTTCCTGAGCTCGCTTGTCTACGAGCCTTATATTGGTCACGCCAGTGATGGAGGATACATTAACTTCAGGTTGTTTGGGGCAGAATACACCTTCAACAACAAGCGTTTCAGCGACTTTCTTGGTTTCCAGACTGCCTATGATGCTTCATCCGAGCTCCTCATGAGCTACTTCCTGAGCCGACACGTCGAGAAGTTTTGGAGCGATATCACGTGTGGAGGTAGTCCTGATCCTTCAACCCAGATCTCCAACAAGATTCACAACCCTGCTTTCCGATACTTCCAGATGATCATCGCCCACACCTTCCTGGGGAAGAGTGACCCTGATGCGCATGTGAGTGTTGAAGAGATCTTCTTCATGTATTGTACCTTAACCACTCCCGGTTTCTACATCACCGAGGAGATGTGGCGCGAGCACCTGGATCATGAGGAAAGGCGTGACACCCTCATGAACACCATAAACCAACAACTATCAGATAATATGAGTTTTATGGTAGCTTCCCAACAGCGTAGTGAGCGAGCACATCAGACTGTCACCGAGTCTTTGCTTACGATCACTAATGAGCAGCAACACATGAGATAGTCTAATGAGCGTCACTTCGCTCTCATCGAGGCCGCCCAAGGATCTCTCCTAGGTTGCTCTCAGCAGCTGCAGGAAGGACTTAGTACTCGAACCAGATGTCGTCGACCCAGGCATCCTGACCAGGGCGGTGATGGTGACGGTACCGGTGCTCACCCCTAGCTCTCTCTCTCTCTCTCTCTCTTCTAGGTTAATCATACCCTATCTCATATCGAAACATTGAGGACAATGTTCGGTTTAAGTGTGGGGGAGATTTTATGGCTTTTTCATCTTTCCTTTATTGCTTTTTATCGCTTTCCTTTACTTTTATCGTTTTTTATCGCTTTCCTTTACCTTTAGTATGTTTTGTTTTATTTTAGTTGCTTGTTTTTCCCTTTCAATAAAATAACACGTGTCTGACGAGTCATTTGTGTAAGTGTATCCTTATTTCCCCCATTTCTTTAACCTTACCAATTTTTTCTAGCCAAAAAACAGTACATCTTGAACATTCAGGCTATAAGACAGGTTTATAATAGGATGTAAAAGACTTGGGAAAACTTTTTCTAAAAATCGGTATTGTCTTAACACCTTAGGCTTCATGATTATAAGAGTCGATCCCGATACCCCATATGATGTAGCCCCAATTTTTGTTCCAAATAAGTCCTTAAGTAGTTTATCCTAGCAGTCAGCTTCGGCTTAAGCATGCTCTACATAGGGGACCGATGAAAATAAGTGAATGATCATAAAAATTTCTGCTTTGTTCTCAAATCGCATGAAAATCCGGGCTAGGTGACTCTCACACGGTCATTTAACCCAGCAAAATAAAAACATATGCGGAACATGCAAAAGAAAAATAAAAATAAATAATAATAAGCCTATTTGCTTGTTGGTTCAGAGGTATCTGGTGCTGAACTTGGTAGGGTGGATTACGATCCAATCCCCCATAACTGCAAATTAGCTTGAATAAAAGGGTTACACCAACTTATGTACCAGAGCCCCATGCTTAAGATCATAATCACTAACCGGTCACTTTGCTATGAGTATGTACGGATAACGGGCTTAATGTGATTGCACTTGAATGAAAAGGACTTTAAGAAAACAAAAAGAAGGCTTAGGTATGGTGGGGTAATGTGGATTGATTTGTATAGGAACGAAGCCTACGACCGTAATTGCGGGAAGTGTCACTACAATACCCTTAGTTCGATTCGTTAGTACCTATCGATACATTCCGTGAATGAACTCATAAGTCTTTTTGCCTCGAATTAACTCTAGTTGATATTGATTTTCTTGCATAAACTATAAAGAGTTTTGCTTGAGGACAAGGAAAGTTTTAAGTGTGGGAGAATTTGATCACACCGAATTACACCAAGTTTTTGACTCGGATTTCACATGTTTATTAGGACTTTATTATCATTTTGTTTGTATTATGCTCTCTTTTCTCTTGTTTTCAGTAATTTAGCACTTTCAGACTCTTTTGGAAGAAACGAAGCAAAAAGACCTAAAATTAGGGTTTTTCGGTGAAATTACACACATGGCGTTGCACATGGTGGCCGCTATAGGGGAGGCAATGAGTCATCAACCCTCAACTAGGAGGTAACCACCACGTTCCCATGATCCACCCCATTTACACACATGGCGGGCACCATGAAGGGATGACGGGCGCCACCTTTGGAAATCACGTTCCCACTAAGTCACACTAAGGGGAAGTTGGAGGGCACCATGGTCTTTACAAACTGCTGAGAATCTCTATAAATAGCTCATTCCATTTTGTTTTCTAATCATCCAACTTAGTTTTACAACACTAAGCATATAGTTATCATTTGTAATAGCAATAATCCGTCACATCGGGGGGTTATCGCACCTTTGTGAGATTGAGTTAGGTCACTTCGAGTTGCTTAGCTTCAGGAGTCGGAGGTTTATTTTTTTACCAGAATCGAAGCCTCCGTTTGGAGCAGGTTCTTATTTATCGCTTTATTTATTTATTTTCCGCATCGCTTTTACCTTATTTATTTCTCGCATCGCTTTTATTTTATTTATTTTCCGCATCGCTTTTACCTTATTTATTTCTCGCATCGCTTTTACTTTATTTATTTTCCGCACTCGCTTTTACTTTATTTATTTTCCGCACTCGCTTTTATTTTATTTATTTCCCACATCGCTTTTATTTTATTTATTTCCCGCATCGCTTTTATTTTATTCATTTCCCGCACTCACTTTACTTTATTTATTTTTCGCACTCGCTTTATTTTATTTATTTTCCGCACTCGCTTTATTTTATTTATTTTCCGCACTTTACCCGCTCTCTACGCCTCACATTCTAAAACAAACTTTTCATCATGATTAACACCGTTATGTTTGTTTGTGTTACCATGTCTGGCTAAATCTTTTAAAGGTTAGAATGTAAGGATCGCGGTTAAAGTAATGTTTCACATATTGAAATATGTGGAAATACTTAAAAGGTTGTTTTGACTTTAAGGAAAAACTATTTTTGAAACTGTTTTCGACGCGTTGATAGGTTTAAAATCAGGAAACTCATTGGGTAAACTTTCCAAATCAAAATCACTTTTCGACTAAGTTTACGAGTCTCATTTCTTAAAAATAGGTTTACTACTTTAGCGTTCTGCGCACCTTTTATAAGTGACAATAAAAGGCCTTAATTTAAGGGTAAACTCGGTTCTGAATACGCGAAAGCGACAGTTCCTGTTAAATGGATTATTTTCAAGAGTAGAAAATATTGCCTCATAAGTAGTTATATTTAGACAATCGAAACATCACTTAACTGACGTGAATTACCTTCAACCTGTCTTTACCTGCATTTATTATTTACCGTTATTTTGCAAACCCAATATCTCTTTTGCACCACCTTAGATAAACAGCGTAACGATAGTAATCGATAGATTGACGATTGGTCTTAGTGGGATCGATATTCTTTTATATTACTTTGACGTTATTCGTGCACTTACAAATCACAGCGATCATTTACTGAGAGTCTTTGGATTAATTCTGTTTAGTGGATTTCCTTCTTGGCTCTATAGTCCCCAGACGTAGGTGAGTTTGCACCTAACTAGGTTAACAATTGCTCGTGTCACTTGTTCAATTGTTTCTTTGTTTTTATCCTGTTTATATTTTAGTTGTTGTTCAAATATTAGTGTCGTGACATTACCTTCGACATCTCATATCTGATACCAGAATTTCAAATCCTTCTACATAGAGAACATCATATATAGAGGGAAGAGTTCCATTACCAATAGTTATGGAGCCTCTGATTCTTCCTTTCTGATTTCCTCTGAAACATATAAAGCCATCATCTTTAAGTTCCCGACTTTGGAACATATGCTTTCTTCACGTCATGTGTCGCAACCATCCAGAGTCCAGGTACCATGATTGATGTCTTAACTCTGCTGCATAAGATATCTGCAACATAAACAATCTTATCCTTTGGTACCCAGAATCTTTTGGGTCCTTTATGATTAGTTTTCCTAGAGTTTCTTAGAATTTTGGGTTTTCTAGCATTATCAAAACGTTGTACTTGTGTATGTGTGTAGTGATAAGAAAAAGGAGATTTAGGTTTGTCATCTGTGGAATATTTATCTTCACTAGGGACATACCCTATTCCTCTTTTATTATTCTGACTTATTCCATAAATCATGGATGCCATTCTGCTCCTTTCTATCCCATTTTTCAGAAACTTTTGAAACGATTTTTCATATTCATATATCATTGTGTTAGAAGTTTGTGGGGCTTGAGATAGTGCTTCTTCAAGTTTTAAACATTGTTTATTTGTGGAGTCCCTTTCTTTTATCAAAGTTTGATTTTCATCTTTTAGTTCTGAAGCAGTTATCTCAAGCTTATCACATTCTTTGATAGTTATTTCAAGAACTCCTTTTAAAGCCTTAAATTTTTGTTTAAGTTTATAATATATGTTTAGAGTTTCAGAAAGGCATGATTCAAGGTCAGAGCGAGAAAGATCAGAAAATACCTCTTCAGAGTCAGATTCTCCATCTGATGTATTTCTGGAGGTGGTAGCCATGAGTGCAACATTTTCCTATTCTTTAGAGTCTTATTCAGATGAATCAGATCCACTGTCATCCCAGATGGCCATCAATCCCTTTTTGGTTTTAAATGAACTTTTCTTGAAATTCTCTCTTCTGGAGCTTTCTTTCTTCAGCTTGGGACATTCGTTTCCGTAATGACCTGTTTTTACATTCATAGCATGTTATTTCTTTGTTTGAATTACCTCTGGAAGTTGATTCTGAGCGACTCCCTTGGGTCTTGGTCTTCTGAAGTTATTATTCCTTTTTCTCTAGAGTTGTTTAACTCTTCTGGTCAAAAGGGATAACTCTTCTTCATCGTCAGAGTCTTCCTTTTCAGAGTCGTGATTGTCTTCTTCTTCAGCATGGAAGGCATTGTTTCTTTCTGGTTTGCGTCTTTCAAATCTGGACTTCAGTGCTACATACTTGATCTTCTTTTGAGGCTCATCTTCCTCGAGTTCTATCTCGTGGCTTCTGAGTGAACTGACGAGTTCCTCAAGGCTGATATTGTTCATATCTTTGGATAACTTTAAAGTTGTGACCATGGGTCTCCATTTCTTTGGTAAGCTTCTGACTATCTTTTTGACATGATCTGCAGTTGTGTAGCCCATGTCCAGAACTTTGAGTCCTGCAATTAAGGTTTGAAATCTAGAAAACATTACCTCTACAACTTCATCGTCCTCAATTTTGAAGGCTTCATATTTCTGAATTAGAGCCAAAGCCTTTGTTTCTTTGACTTGAGAATTTCATTCGCGAGTCATCCTCAGGGAGTCGAGTATTTCTTTAGCAGTTTCCCTGTTGGTGATCTTTTCATATTCATTGTAGGAAATATAATTTAGTAGTATCGTTTTGGCTTTGTGATGGTTTTTGAATTCGCGCTTCTGATCATCTGTCATTTTGCTTCTAGGAATGGCAACGCCAGCGTCAGTCAGAAGAGGTGTGTAGCCAATTGTGAATATATCCCATAGATCAACATCGTAGCCTAAAAAGAAACTTTCAATTCTGTCTTTCCACAATAATCAAATTTTTCTCCATCGAAGATTGGAGGTTTAGAATTGTAACTATCTCTTTCATTGGTGTTGGCCATAGTGTTTCTCACGCTGGATCTCTCTACACTGCTAAGTGTTTGATTAGAAAATCAACAATAGAGCCGAAGCTCTGATACCAATTAAAGGTAGAGAAAAATAAGAAAAGGGGTTTGAATTATTTTGGAAAAAAAAAGATTTTGACAATTTAGACACACATAGAATAAAAACAAATTGACAAAGAATTTTATACTAGGTCGCTTGAAATTTAAAGCTACTCCAGTCCACCCGGCCAAGGTGATTTCGCCTTCAAAAAGGACTTAATCCATTAATCTTGAAAGGTTACACAAACAACTGTCTAAGAGAATAATCCCTTAGCCCTCTCAAGTATTCAGACTGCACATAGTCACTTGAGGAAGTATCTTAACAAAAAAATGATTGTAATGCAATGTGCTTCTAACAAAAATAGGGGCATCTGTAAGACCCTAATTTTGACCCTAAGATCCCTCATGGCATCATATCATTTGCTCATTGCATTGCCTCAAGGATCATAGCATGTGTGGCTCTTTAACCCTAGGATTGGGACTTGTGTGAGTTGGTTTGAGACCACCAAGCATGCTTTTAATTTATATTATTGCTTTTATTATTTTGATTACTAACCAAAAGCAGAAAAATATGTCACTAACTCTTTTTGTTGTGAAGCTCAAGTGATCATGTGCTTTAATGCTCCTAGGAGGCTCCTAAACTCAGTGAAATGGCTAGATGAAGATGAGAACAAGCATGACAATGGTCCATAAAGTTCCTAATCATCATATATGTCTACCAAGTATCTCAATTTGCCAATTTGATCAAGATAACCCAAAGGGCTTGAGGATTGTTTCCCAAGGAAACCCTAATTCAACTGTGCATTAATTGTGCCTTGCTCATGAAGCAAACTCAACCTTTGATCAAATTTAATGAAGGGAAGTTCTTTCATTCATTATTTTATGAATATATGAGCTTATGTGAGGTTCCTCAATCATTCATTCATCAAGATTTGAAGTTTGGCCTTGAGAAGTTGACAAGTTAAGTCATCTGACCAAACTGAGATCCACTGAGACACAACTTTTTATGTGTTTGTAAAATGAAGATGACCCCAAGAGCACAAATGTTATTAAGAACCATATGAACAACTTTCGTGTTCATCAAAAATACATTTGAAACTTGGAAGTTCATCATTCATTTCAAAACATTATAGGTCATTTTGACTGAAACCCTAATTTTAGGTCAACTTTCTAAGGACCTAACTTCCTTATTTTTTATGATTTTGAAGTGAGACCAATTGCATTAGAAAGCTTAAGATGTTTACTTCAAATTTTATGTGGACAAAATTTCATAATCCTAAAATAAAAACATGTGATAACACAAAACATTATAGGTCACTTAGGACCAAAACCGTTGAATTTGAAAAATGTCCAACTTTAAGTGCCCATAACTTTCTCATTAAAAATTCAAATGATGCAAAATTTAAGTCCAATTGATCATCTTGAAAATATATACAACTTTGATGTTGAAGGTTTTTCCATTTGAGGTTTGCATTACTGAAACATAAGGGCTTGAAGTCGATCACTTTTGTTAAAAAATTCAAAGGAAACCTAGACATGTTTTGTACCTCAAACTTCAAAGCCAGTTTTCATATTTTTCCAAACTCCAAATGGATTTTTTCCAACCATAGCTTTTATTCCTTATGTCAATAGCTTTCCAACCATTACTCACATGACCATGCTTGGATTTTCCATGTGTGATTTTCGAAGGGCTTAATATTTATGATCAATTATGCAATTCACATTGAAACTTGAAATGCAAGCAAATACCAGGACTTGTGCACGTCCAATTCACTTTTGGGCCTCACATGCGCCTGTACAGGCCCATGCATGGAGGACCCAAAGTTCATGCACACGAGTATTTCACTACCTTGCATCAAGCTCAACTATAAATACATGTGCTTCCTCATTCAAAATTCAACCTCAAGGTGATCTGAAACTCTGCAGATTTGGAAACCCAACCTCACTCAAAGGAATTTCAGTTTTCATTTTTCAAATTCAAGCTTGAATTTCAACATCCTTAGTTGATCTTCAAGTCTTAATTCCTTAGCCTTGCATCCTCATTACATCTCCAGATCACATTGGAATCAAAAGCTTGAAGAAATTATGTTATCCAAAGCTGCACTTCAAAGGTATATCACTCAACTGTTTTGATCTGGATCTTGAAATACAATGTGAATTGCTTGAGTTTGAACGATTTTCTGAAGTCCTCGAGCAAGAGGCAGGCCAGTGGTGGTCTTAATTTCATGAATCGTGCCATTTCAGTTTGTGCACCTTGATTTTCAAGCTCAAATTTCTCATTAAATAGAAACATTAAGGAAGATCCAAGGTTATAGGGGTGATGTACATCACCCCAACATCATTTTGATACCTGACTTGTGTATTTTGGTTAAGGTTGAAAACCCTACGCGTGGTTGCCGGAGAAGATGGTGGTTTCCACCACTATCCCCACGTGGATGCTTCAGATCCCTTAGATCTCTCTCAAATGTTATAATCTTGGTCGTGCGTTTCTTTGACTTCTTTTAATTCATTGTGTGATGCGCTTGACTCTTGAACACCATATGACCGCGCCTCTGGACCGTGTGATGGTGCCACGTCAATTAATGAGACACATCCAAGCGCTCCTGATTTTTGATATTTTCTTATTTCTGTTTTAATTTCTTTTAATTCCTTTTAATTTCAAATATTCATAACTATTTTATTTGAGGTCACAAAAATATGAGACCAACACCAAAAAATTTCTTGAAAAATCTAGTTTCATATTATGATTTTAATTATTTTTGTGACTTCATTTAATATTTTTTGTGAATTATTTTGTTTTTAATAGTTTTTAATTCATTTTAAATGCTTTTTGATATCTGAAAAATCCAAAAATATTTTCTCAAAACATATGGATTATGATAAGTCAATGAAAAATAGTCTCATCAATTTCTTAATTGATTTGAGATTTATTTGAGATTTTAATTCATTTGTGTTATTTTTCATTATTTTTTAATTGATTTAAAATAGTTTCTGTTTTCAAAAATTGTTGGAAAAATTTGTCAAACCTTGTTTGACCATGTTAGACCTATGAGAATTTAATTGGACTTGTTTGAGTTGATTTGAATTGAATTTGAGGTTTGACCATATTTTGTCCATTTTAATTTCAAAAATACCAAAAAAATATGTTTGATTTGTTGACTTCTAATCTTCATTTCTCTTCTATTTTACATTGGTTAATGATGATTTGATTCACTTTTGACCAATTGTATTTGACATTTGAATTCTCTTTTTGTTCATTTCATCTTCATCTCTTTTCTTCTTTTTATTTTGGCCAATGAGTTAATGATTTGTGGTTAGTCTTGACATATGAGAGGCTTAACCTTCTTTGATCCAAATCAAACTCAACTTGATCAAAGATCAAGTGAGTTGCTTTGTGTCCAAGATAGGTTGCTTCTTGGTCAAGTAAAAAGCCTAAAGTCCATACAAGGCCTTCCTCTTTTCTTTTGGCATGGCAAGTTTTAGGAGCTTGACTTACTAGTCATGATCTCTAACTTGTGTTTATTTGCCTATAGTTTTATTGACCGGCCTCAGATAGGTGTGACTACTACATTAGTCCACTTACGATTGCTTAACATAGCGCTAAATTGTATTATGACACACTAACATAACCACTAATTACTAACTTTAATTTGAGCATTTAATTTCTTGCAATTTACTTTAATGCACTTTATTTCTTGCTCATTTATTCATATTGCTTTTTACTTTGCTCACTTGAGCTCATATTTTTATGTTTATGCCATTTTCCTTTTGCTCATTTTGAGCTCATTATTGTATATAAATATATTGTTGTTTTGTGTTGTTTTGTCTTTGTTTGTGTGAGCCCAATGCAAAAAAGGAGAAAGGACTTAGAATTAGGACCTTACCTATGCTTAAAGGAGTTCAAGGGCAACTAGGCCTCATGCTTTTAGAATGCTAAATTGGTTGTGTAAGACCCCAATTTTGTCCCTAAGATCCCTCATGGCATCATATCATACCATTTCATTGCCTCAAGGATCATTGTGCACCTTGCTCTTTCCCTGTGGGTGGGTCATCTTTTGAGAGTGATATCTTGATCACCAAGCATGTTTTGCATTTGTATATCATTGCTTTTCTTTTTATCACTAACCAAAAGTACAAAAATATGTCATCCAACCCTTGTCTTGCAGATGAAGCAATCAACAGTCAAAGCAGTCAAAGGCAGTCATTGAGCAATAGATGGTGGCCATTCTTGAGAATTTGGACCCCACAATCATCCACGAGAGCTTATATGAGCAATGATATCATTTTGAATCAAAATCCCAAGTGATAGAGGCTTGAATTTCATTTGAGCATAGCCAGGTCAACTGAAGGCCTAGAAAGTCAATTGCCCAGTCAACTGTGAGATTTGGAGGTGGGAAGTGATTAGAAATACTTCATTCATGTTCAAACAAGTCTAATTTGACATTTCAAACATCAACATTGAAGAAAATAAAGTCAGGTCAAAACTTTCCAAAAATAGAAAGTGACCTATAATTCAAATTTGGAAAAAATGGAAAGGTTTTAACCTAGCTTCAACTTCAAATTACATCATCAAAAATGCTTCAAATGAAATTTTGTTGAACATGAAAGTTGTAGATCTTTCTCTCCCATTTCCAAAAAGACCAAGATCATCCATTTCTCATGTGTGGTTAAGGAGATATGATCAAATCATGGCAAGGTGTACATGGAGATTCAAATGTGCATAACTTCTCAACCAAATGCTCCAAATCATGTGGCTCTTTTTGCTAAATTCTTGTTTTGACCTATAATTTCATAATCTTGCATCGCATTGCATCAATTCTCATCACATGAACATTTTGCAAATTCACTTAATTTTGGAGGGAAAACATGGAATTTGAATTTGGTGCATAATTCAAATGTTTTGCAATTGCCATTGATTTTAAAATGTCATTTTAAGTGAAAATACATTGCATTTCGTGTACTGTTCACTCATATTTACCATGCAAGGGTGAAATGACCAAATTTGCATAAACACCTGATTTCACTAATTTTCATTAGCAATTGGTTTAGCATAATTAAGCATGTTTAGCAAGGCATATATAAAGCAAACCCTAACAGAATTTCAGGGAGAACACCTCATAATTTTCAGATCTAGAAATTTTCATCAAACTTTTCTCTCAATTTTTCTTCAAATCTCTTCAAACAAATTGCATTTCCCTTGCCTAATTCATCATCTAGAAGCATCATGGAGCAATTTTGAAGCAAGATCCAAGCCAATTCGTGCAGTTTGAAGCAGCTCAAGCTTGAAGCTCAACAATGGTGAAAGCAAAATTCTGTTGAATCAAGGACAATTGGACCTCAAGATCACTTCCAAATACTTGTACAAGCTTGCTAGAGGAAGATTGAAGCATTGCCAGGCCTGGAACACGCGAATTTCAAAACTGCTCTTCAAGAGGTCACGAAATATTTTCTCTCTTTTCTCAAATTGCTTATGCTATACTTGTAGATCATGTTCTTGTGATTACTCTGAGCTTTGAATCACTGAAAACCATGCCTCATTCACTTAGATTCGAAGATTTAAAGTTTGGATGATAAATTTTGATTTGCTCGATCCATGTGATTTGTGATGTTAGATGCTTGATTAATGCTTGATTCTTGCTCTAGTATGTTCATGCTACATGTTGATATGATTAGTTTTAAGATCTGGAAAAAATGTTCATGATGATCTTGAGCTCTTGCTGTTCATTCTGGCCGCGCGAAGAAGAAGAAGTACAGGAACTTTACGCCACGGTTTTTTGATCTTTTGTACCACGCGTTAAACCGTTGCCTTTGTTCATGTTAGGGCTTGCGTTTCATTGGACGCATGCAGCGCTCCATGCTGAGTGCTGATTGGCCAGGCGTATTCTTTAATGAAACGTCGCGTTTAACCTGGCGCCAAATCCTATTATTTCAAATTAAATACATTAAATCCTATTATTTCATTTAATTTGTTTTCATTTCATTTCAATTTCATTTCATCTTTAAAAATTCATAACAAATTCATTAATGATCCAAAAAATGTTAGGATTTTTGCATTGATCTTCTTTTTCTCTCTAGTTTTTTATCATCATGATAACTCAAATTGTTCCTGGCTGGATTTAATTTTGCCCTAGGGTTCTTGTACATGTGTTCATTTTGACATTGCCTTGCTTTTGCATTTGTGAAATTCTGGTTGTTGATCCAATGAATCTGAAAATTTACATGATGAAACTAGACATGTTGCTTGACATTTTGGTGTTGAGTTTGCATTTTTACCATTTGTGGTTTCTGTTTTATGATCATGTGAATGTAGGTGTGAGAATGTGTGTCACACCTTTGCTTGTCCAACTTGATTAATTGATTTGCCATGCCAAATGAATTCCAATTGATGTGATTTTTTGTATGATGTTTCTTGTCGATGTTGTGGATGCTCATGATTTTTTGTGGAATTTTTGGATTGATTTCTGATTTGATTGAGATTTTTCTTTCTGTTTGGTCACTTTTGTACTTTAAAGTTGCCTTGAACTTCAATTGATCCTAAAATGCATTTGGTAAATGATATTGATGTGAGACTTTTTGCTATGTGTCAATAATTGTTTGAAGTTTCATCATGTCAAATTTGAGCTTCTGTTTTGAATTTTTTCTCCATCTTTGACCCTAGGCTTTGACCTAGTGGTTTGCCTCTCATGTTTGAAGTTTTGATTTCAGGTTGAACATCCAAGTTATATGATTCATGATGCTCCATCATTTGAGCATTTGATGTTTACCTTTGACTACTAACATTGTGTGTTTTGTAGGGTTGTTAACTCATTTGAGCTTGACTTGTGGCTTATGCCTTTGCTTATTGGGTTTGACTGTTGATATTAACTGTTAGTTGTTTGTCTGTATAGTTGTACTGATTTGTTTGATGTTTCCACAGGTACATTAGTTGCTTAAGTTCATTTTGAACTTGCTTTTGCTTGGTTGCTTAACCACTTAGGTATAATTTCTTTTCTTCATGTAGTCTGGAAGACCTGTCCTGTTACTTGGGCAGGCACCTGTCTGAAGTCCTCCTTAAGAGGCAATGCTTGTGATTGTTTACCTTTTGTGCCAAGCAGGAAAAGTCCTCTTATGAGGCAATTGGCAGATAAAAGAGATGTGTAATCCATCTCCTTCTATTCAGTGTGTCATCCCTTTGCTCACATTACATGTTGATGCATTGTGGATATTAACCCAAGATCTATAGAGTCATTCACTTGTGGAGAGAGTTCCAACTTTTTGAACTCCCACACCTTTTAATATTCAAAGCTCTCCCAGGCCAGGGACAGAAGCTATGAGGCACACCCCTCATCTCCATTTCATCTGCTTCACCTTAACTCTCAATGTTAAGGTTAAGAGCACAATTTACCCCATTCCAGTTGACTGTAAAGTCTAACCTTGTTTGAGCCTAATTGCTTGTGTATAGTGTGTGCTAATTGACTTTTTTGTCTGATTGCTTGATTCATTTGTGCATATCTGCTTATGTGTGCCCTTGTGCATTTATTATCATTAATTGTACATAATTGCATAATCATTGTTCATATCTGTGTGATCATTTTGTTTTGAGGAGTCAACTGTAAGTCCATTTATTGGCAGTTGTTTCCTATGACCATTGAGGAGTCAATTATAAGTCCAGTTATTGGCATTTGTTTCCTGTGATATGGTAGGAGATTGGTGTAAATCCATCGATTGGTATCCGGTATCCTTGTTTCTTTGCTTTAGGAGATTGGTATAAGTCCAGTGATTGGCATCCAATATCCGGTTTTCTTGTTTTCCTTTGTGAGACTAGTATAAGTCCAGTGATTGGCATCTGGTATCATTGTTTGTTTGTGAGATTGGTATAAGTCCATTGATTGGCATCCGGTATCATGGTTTTGTTTTAGGAGATTGGTATAAGTCCATTGATTGGCATCCGATATCCATTTGTTTTGCTTATTTGTTATTGCTCATTGTTGCCTATTCCAAAGGAATCACTTGAATCATCTTCCATATGATTTCAAGAGGTGAACATCTGAGAAGTTTTACACTCCCTCACCCTCCATCCTTTTGTTTCTTTAAACCTCCATTTGCATGTTATACCAAACTTGAAAACTATTGTGCAAACATTTTCATGTCTTTTCAAATTAGAAACCTAGGCCTTAAGCCTTTGACTTTTTTTTAAACTTCATTTTCTTGATACTTCTTTGAATCAAATTCTAATCATACTTTGACCATCTTTTGTGAATAAATCCTAATTGGTTAATCCAACTCATTCAATTGTTTTGTGGCTTTGTCCATTCTTGATAAGTTTTCATACATTAGCCATAGGTTTGATTTATCCTAGTTGGTTGATGTTAATCTCACCTTTTTGTCCTTAGTGATTGAATTGTAAGACTTCCTTGCTTATTATAGGGTTAACCCCTCACTAGCAAGTTGAAGCTTTTCTCACATGGTGGACTTGTTGTTTGCATAAGGTTGAGTTTTCTCCCGTGGATAACGAAAGACCTTAGGGCTTTTGTTTAAAATGAACCCACTCATATTTTGGAAATCTTTTAGCCGAACTACGGCGTTTTGATCCTTACCTTTCATGGAAGGTACGTAGGCAACGGGTTCATCCGTTCAAACACAAAAATAATAACTTGTATATTCTTTTCTCATCCTTTCAATCCGTGTTTGCACAATAAATATTTCATAAACAAATAACATTTCATTTCAACAAGTTGTGAAAAGGGCTCCCTAGGAGTACCTAGGACGTTTTGGGTGCCTAACACCTTCCCATTGCGTAATTTACCCCTTACCCAGATCTCTGATCTTTTCATTAGTTTTCTATGTGTAAAACTTCTTAGGCTTTTGTTTGCTTTTTAGCCATTCCTTAGGATAAATAAAAGTGCGGTGGCGACTCGATTCTTTGTATGCTTTGCTTTTGATTTAGTCAATAAATCATAAAGTGACGAATACACCGCTACAGGTTGAAGAGCAACTAGGCCTCATGCCTTTAGAATGCTAAATCTTAAAGTTGATTTCAAAGGACTTCCTTTCCAAAACTTATTCTTTGTCCATTCCTCGTATTATGTTGTGAACTTTTTGATGTTTGCTCTTGTGTCATAGGGATTCCATCTTGAGATAGTAAGAAGGACCATTGTCATGAGTAGCCAAGTTATGAGAGACAAGCCAAATGGAGATCCTAGGAGCTTGAATGTATATTTGTTTTGATTGCTTGTTGCTTGCTAAGTCCAAAGGAAAGGAGAATCTTGAATCATCTCTATGATTTCAAGAAAAAGAACTCCAAGGGTTTTATCTCTTCTCTCATCTTTGTATGCTTTAGGACTAGCCCTTCTCTTCTTCTCCACTCTAACCCAAGCCAAACTCATTTTGTGCAAACTTTGACATTGTTTCCAAATTAGAAACCTAGGCCTTATGCCTTTGATTTTTCAAAACTCTTTTCATTAATACTCATTGTGAATAAATTTTAACCATACTTTGACTTCATTTTATAAATACTTCTAACTTGTAAATACAACTCACTTCAAGTTGTTTTTGTGGTTCCAATGCCCCTTGTAAATACTTCTAACCTTTGTTAAAAAATGTTTTATAAACATTAGCCATAGGTTTGAGTTATCATAGTGGTTGATGTAAACCTCAACTTATCCTTAGTGATTGGACTATAAGTCTTCCATACTTATTATAGGGTTAACCCCTCACTAGTATGTTCAAGCCCTCCTCACATGGTGGATTGTTGGTTTAGGTTGAGTTTTCTCCCTTTGATAACAAAAGACCTTAAGGATTTTGATCAAATAAATTCACCAACCTTTTGAGATTTTTACCCCGAACTACGAGGTTTTGATCCCACCTTTGTGATGGTACGTAGGCAATGACATCATCCATTCAAACAACAAAATTGTAAATATAATCTATTCTCTTCTCATCCCTCCAATCTTGTTTGCACAAATATTTTCACAAATACCAACCTATAACACACATTTGCAAAAAGGGCTCCCTTAGAGTACTAAGGATATTTTGGGTGCTTAAAACCTTCCCATTTCATACCCAACCCCCTTACCTAGATCTCTGACATTTTTATTAGTTTTTGATTTGATAAAACTTCTTACTTTGTTTTTGTTCGCTTTTTAACCTTTCCTTTGGATAAATAAAAGTGCGCTGGCGACTCGAATTGTATGTTTACTTTTGATTTTGTCGATAAATCTAAAGGTAACGAATACCCCGCTACACTGCACACTTAAGAAAAATTTCGTTAGAGTACCATTTTTGTTTTATCCTTTGTTATCATCAAAATCTTAGAGATACATTGTAGAACCAACTTTGTTCTTACAATACCATTATATTAAATAAAGTCGAGCTTTTATCAAATTATTTCTATTTTTATTTACTTATGTTGAATAAAATTGAATTTTTATGATGATAATTTTGAAATAAATTAATGAATAATTATTTTGAAATAAAATCCAAGTGTGAAGCATTGTTGGTCTTCCCTAGGAAGTTGGGTTTGGTAACTATTTTCCTCCCCAACAGTTCGTCATTTATCCCCAGCTTGATCGATGAGTTTCTCCCCGAGTGATTTTCTTATCCCCAGTAGAGTTGGTGGGTCTCATCCCCGATTGAGCTGATGATCGGTCCCCTTTGTGAATCTATATACCCTAGCAGTGATGCTCATGTTTTGAATCCCCCAGTTTGTGATTTGAAGGTTTGGACCCTGGATATCCGGAACCTTTATTTTGTTTCCAGATTCCCATTTGCATTTGTTTGTGTTGCATAACCCCGGTAGTTTCTCCCACGTGTGAGTCAGATCCGATTGTCTTTTCCTTGGAATTGGTTCATTTCACAATTTCCGAGAAGAATTCGATGATTATTGAGGAATATGTTGATCTTTCAGATCTCAGCATCCCTAACACTTTTGCTCGATTCCCCGCTCAGAGTTTTATCCTTGCATCCCCAACACTTTTGCTTGATTCCCCGCTCAGAGTTCCCTCTCCCCCGACAGTATTTGGTTCTGAGCAGTATTTAACTTTGTCTCCTGTAAGGTTGTCTCCCATTTGATATGGTGTTAACTTCAAATTCCCTGCAGCGTTGATTTGTTTGGATCCTCAACAGATCCTTCTCTATCCTTGGCATGTTTGGTTGATCATCCTTCACAAGTGCTCTCTCCCCTCAGAGTTTTCCATGATTTACTGAAAGCATGTTCTCCATGACTTTCCCCATACAGGGTTGATTTATTCAGAGATAGATGAATTTTTCATCCCTAGCATTTTCTCCAGTTGGTGTTTCCATCTTATTGATATTCGCCTAGTGTTGTAGTGATGATTCAAATCTTTTTTATTTGTATCCTTTGTGTTGTTTTGAAAGCATCATAATATACATGCGTATTCATTCATAAAACACAACATTTGATATTTCATTATGCATTCTATCACATTGATTTTTCTTCGGATCCACTGCTTTGGTGATATTATTTCCCCATACAGATTTGGTGTGTCTTTCCTCCTTCAATTGTAGAGTGTTAGCCTCTTAAGCAGAAAGAGTTTAACCTTTCTCATTCCCAACTGAGTTATTTCCTCATGGATGATTGTTATTTCAGTTTCCTCCCTAGTTAATTATTTGTGTGGAACCACTCCCCTTGAGTTATATCCTCATTGGGTTGAGTCTTTGTTTGATCATTTCTTTCTAGTTATTGCCTAGATAGATATTTCAGTCCCCCGAGAGTCTATTACTCAGTAACTGGTAATATTCTTCTTGATGTTGAGTACATTATTTTTGCCCAATACCCGGTAAAATGTAATCTACTTCCTTTGTTTTCCCCAACGGATTCGTTTTCACGTTTCCCTAGTAAGTTTATCCTTGATATGTTCATCCTAACCAATGAAGAATATTCTTCCTCTTTGGTTTTCTACCCAGTAAAAAGGTAGTTGTAATCCCTACTTTTATTACCCAGAGAGTTTATCCTTGATATGTTCACTTTAACTGGTGACGGATTTTCTCTTCTTTATGGTCTTCTGCCTAGTAACCGGTAGTTGTAAATTCCATTTCCTCTTCTGAGTCTATCCTTGATATGTTTACCCTAACCGATAACAAATATTCTTCCTCATTCCCCAGGTGGTCTACCCTTGATATGTTCATCCTATCTGATGATATATATTCATCCTTTGAGTTTATCCTTGATATGATCACTTTAACCAGTGACGGGTACACTCTCTTTGGTCTTCTGCCCAGTAACCTGTAGTAGTAAATCCTATTTGATCTTTTTTCCCCAGTAGGTTATTCTTACCCAGTAACCGGTAATGACTGCATCTCTTTTTCATCAGTGAGTCATCCTTGATATGTTTACCCTAACCGATAACGGATGTCCCTCTGTTAGAGTGTATTATCTTCTTACCCAGTAAGTCGTAGTAGATAATAAATCTCATTTACTCCTGTGTTGAAGTTCATTCATCCCCAGTTGAGTTTGAGTGTGTATTTTCTCAGTGAAATCGCCATCCCCTGTTTCATTTGGGTATTTTAGCTTTGTCTTGATTTACCCATTTTCCCTGCAGTTTTTCCTGTTTCCCCAACCGAGTCTTTCCATCGATTTATTTTCATGGAAATCCCTCATGTCTATATCAATTTTTAAGTCGTAACCTGGCCTACGCGTAGATTTTATTCCCCAGAGTCTCTGTCTCCCTAGTGAGTTTATCTTACGGAATACATTATGCTTCTATGGACTTTCAGTCTCTCTGAATTCTTTTCCTTTGTGGAAATATATTCCCCACAAAGATTACTTTTAACATTCATATTATATTGTAACACCTCAAAATTTTCCCTCTTCTCTTGGGACTAGCTTAACATATTGCATTTCATCTTGTAGGTCATTAATCATTGCATTTTTGCATGTCATGTGGAAACAATGAGCAAGTCATCCTCCTAAGTCTTGTTCAGAAGATAAAGAGGTTAAAAGATGCAAGCCTGAGGGTCTTATTGAATTGATCACTAATCATCTGAGGGTTTATGCTTCAATTAGGGTTTCTTGCATCCTCAAGGAGATTGATCATTATCTTATTGGCAATGGTACATCACCATCATCATGGTCTTATCATCACCAAGAAGTTCATTGTGCCTGATCAGTTCCTTGGGATTAGGGTTTTGACCTCTGGTCAACCCTAATCATCTGCATTGTACCAATCAGGGTTTGTCAAGGAGATGAGGTCTTTCATGAGAGGGGGATCATCACATGGTTTTATTGAGCTTGTACAAGCTAGGGTTTCATTTTGGAACCATTTCATCAGAAGATTGAGGCTCAAATTCATCTGTGCATGGCCAAGTCATCTATCAACTGAAAAAGTCAACCAAAAGTCAACTGATGGATTTGGAGGTGGGAAGTGGTTAGAAGTGCTTCATTCATGTTCAAACAAGTCTCATTTGACATTTCAAACATCAACATTGAGGAAAATAAAGTCAGGACAAAACTTTCCAAAAATAGAAAGTGACTTGTAATTTGAATTTGCCAAAAATGGAAAGGGTTTCTCCTCAAGATTACATCATCAAAAATGCTTAAAATGAAATTTTGTCCAACATGAAAGTTGAAGATATTTCTATCCCCTTCCCAAAAAGTCCAAGAACATGAATTTCTCATGTATGGTTGAGAAAATATGGTCAAATCTTGTTCAAGATAATTTGAACTTCACAAGTGCATAACTTTTGAACCAAAAGGCCAATTGAAGTGGTTCTTTTTGCAACATTCCTCTCTTGTCATGTGCTATCCAAAAGATGCATCACATATCATGCATTTCCCTTACAAAAATTTTGGCATTTTCATTTGAATTTTGGAGGGAAAATCCAAATTCAAAAATGGTGGATTGCTTTCACTTCCAATCATGTGCATTTGGCTCAAAACAGGTTTTGCAAGTGAATTAACACATAAATCATGCACTGTTCCATCCATTCCATGCATAGAGGTGAATTGGACAATTTGGCATAACACTTGGTTTTTACTTAATTCACTTGCATTTGCTTAATTGTGATTAGCAACATCATTAGGAAACCATATATAAACATAATCATAACAGAAAATTGGATTAAGATTTCATTTTGCTCAGATCTAGATCTAGTTCACCAATCTCTTCAAACTTCTTCTCTCACTTTTCTGCAAATTTCTTCAAATCCATTGCCTCGTTCTTGGTTGAATCATCATTCACGAGCATAGTTGAACAAGATTGAAGCAAGGTTTCAAGGATTTCGAGCTGAATTGAGGATTGTTGAAGCAAGCATCCATTCATGGCAGTTGAGGATTTGAGCAAGATCCAGTGCAATTGAGCTATCAACATTCATCCATTCAATCATATGAGAGCTTAGGATCATCTGTTTCTACATTACAAGGCCTGAAAGCTACAATTCCAGTTCTGCATTCTCTTGAAGGTCAGATTTCGAATTCCATGATTCATGAAATTATTGTATGCTTCTGGTAGATCTTTCATCCCTGAGTGCATTGAGCTTTGAATCATCGAATTTCATTAAGAAAGAATAAGTTATGTTAGATCTAAGATTGATGTATGAAACTTCCATGGCTCGAAACTTTGAACATAGGTAGAATTAGAGCAATCCAAGCCTCGATCCATGTTGTATATTGAAAGATGAAGCTAATGGTGTATTCATTTTGCATTTCTGAGCACATGTGTTCTTGAGCTCAAGAACACGTTGAAGGTTGATGAACACCTAGGGTTTTAATTCCAGAACCGCT
Organism: Lathyrus oleraceus; assembly: GCF_024323335.1. Taxonomy (NCBI): domain Eukaryota; kingdom Viridiplantae; phylum Streptophyta; class Magnoliopsida; order Fabales; family Fabaceae; genus Lathyrus; species Lathyrus oleraceus. Next base: position 217,391,190 of record NC_066580.1, read on the forward strand.
TTTGATCCATGTTAGCGCATGTTTGCATGTTGTGTGGTGTTTCTGGCCATGCATTGGTACGCGTGGCCTTGACATGGCGTAATGGTTGGTCCAAAATGCACGCCCTTGCCACATGTATTTAGTGAAACGGCGCGTTTCACTTGTGAGGGCGCTCAATTCAAAAGCGCACGCGCTTCGAATCCGGGCGAGAGCACTTCAAACTAGGCCTTTAGCATTTTATTTCATTTTCTCATCCATGTTCTCACCATTCTTTCAACATGTTTTTTAATTTTTCATTCATTTAAAAAATTCATAACTCATTGATGGATGATCCAAATGACCTGGGATTTTTTGCATTTTGTTCCTCATCATGTCTAGTATTTTATGGCTATTTTTCCAGAAATTGTGCACGCATGAAAAATGTTTTGGCTTAGGGATTGTGTATGTGTGTGTTTTCTTGACCTACCTTGCCAAAAGCTTTGTGAAATGATGAAATTTTATCCAATTCTCTTGAAACTTTGCATGCTTAATCTAGACACTTTGATTGAAGTTTTGGTGTTGAGTTTGTATTTTTAGCATTTCTGGTTGATGAGTTATGATCTGATTAACGTAGGTATGACAATGTGTGTCACACCTTTGCTTGCTTGACTTGTGGATTTTCTTTGCCATGCCAATTCAATGCCAAATAATCTGATTTTTTGCATGTTGATTCTTCTGGATGTTAGGATTGATCATGAATTTGTGTAAAATTTTTGGATGCAGTTTTGATTTGTTTGGGATTTTCTTTGCTGGTTAGCCATGTTTGAACATTTGGATAGTCATGAACTTAGATGATTTGTGAAATGATTGATGTTTATCATATGAACTTGAAATTTTGTACATTGATTCTAGACACTTGGAAGTTTATTGTGGCTTTAATTGGATGTGTTTATCATGTGTGGATTCTGTTTTAGGCTTGTGTTAAGTTGATGTATGAAATTGTGCCTCAATTGAGCTTGTTTGTGCTTACCTTGCCTTATGGAATTTATTTGCCATGCTTAGACTTGTCCAAATGCCTTGATTTTTGGTATGTTGATCATGTGATGTGTGCTGTTTAGCCATGATTTTTCTTAAGATTTATTGAGTCATTTTGGAATTGATATGGATTTGTTCATTCTGTTGCTTTAATGAGCTTTGAACTTGCATGCCTTGCCATGATTGCTTTGTGAAATGAATTTGGTTGATGCTATTGACATGAGGCCTTTTAGATTATGTTCTTAATTGGTTTAACTTGATTCATGTCAATTTTCATGTTCTGTTTTGAATTATTTCTCCCTCTTTGACCCTAGGCCTTGTCCTAGTGGTTTGTGTTTATGTTTGAGCGTTGTTTTCAGGATAAGGAGCATGTGGTCATAAGGGAATTGATTCATTTGCTTGAGTTGGATCATTTGGTTGATGATTAGCTAACATTGATTTGTTTTGTAGGTTGCTTTTAGCTCATTTGAGTTGAGCTTGTGCCTTACACATTGTAGCTTGCACTTGTTGTTTGTTTGACTGTGTACAGTTAATTGTTGACTTTTAACTGTCTGTTTGACTTTGTTTGAGTTGTAAACTGATTGTGTTAGATTGTTTTCAGGTACCTTAGTTGCTATAGTTCCTTTGTGAACTTGCTTTTGCTTTGCTTGGTTGCATAAGCATTGAGGTATAATTTCTATGACTTCATGTAGTCTGGAAGACCTGTCCTGTTACTTGGGCAGGCACCTGTCTGAAGTCTTCCTTAAGAGGAAATGCTTGTGTTTGTTTATCTTTGTGCCAAGCAGGAAAAGACCTTTGATAAGGCAATTGGCAGATAAAAGAGATGTGTAATCCATCTCCTGCTATTCAGTTGAGTCATCCCTTTGCTCACACACCTTGTGTTGATGCAGTGTGGATATTAACCCAAGATCCATGTTGAGTCAGTCATATGTGGATAGAAGAGTTCCTGCTTTCTGAACTCCCACACCTTCTATTTGAGTCAAGCTCTCCCAGGCCAGGGATAAGAGCTGTGAGGCACACCCCTCACTTCCCATTTCATCTGCTTCACCCTAACTCTCAATGTTAGGGTTAAGAGCTAACATCACCCGATTCCAGTTGGCTTGTGTTTCACAGCCTAACCTTATGTGAGCCCACTTTGTTTGTATATAGTGTGTGCTAATTGTGTGTATGTTTGCTTTGCTTTGCCTGTTTAGGATAGCTTGCTGCCTATGCAAGTTAGATAAAAAACTCAACCTAGGACCATTGTGGATTGCATGATAACTATTAGGCTCGAGTCAGTCTCCCTTCTAGTTTGTCATTTCCCAGTCTCTGGTTAGGAGAAAGTTTCTCCCCTGTTAAGGGGAAATACGTTGCCCTGATCCTCATACCAGATGAGGTACGTAGGCAGGAGGTCGTACGAGATCTCTCCGGGCACCCTTTTTCTTTTTGTGTGTGTTTGCTTGACAGTTGCTAGGCTCGAGTGCCAGACTCCTTAGTAACTTGTTGTGTGTTAACCCTTGTGTGTGTTAGGAGATGGATGTAAGCCCAGCGATTGGCATTCCATATCCTATTGTTGTGTGCTTGGAGTCCGATATAAGCCCAGCAATTGGCATTTGGTTTCCAGTGTGGGTTTGTTTGGTTCGGAGTCTGATGTAAGTCCAGCGATTGGCATTCGGTTTCCATGTTTGCCTGTTTGCGTGTGTTTTGTTTCGGCGTGCGTGAGCCGAACTACGGTAGCTCTGATTCTTATTCCAGATGAGATACGTAGGCATAGGATGCGATATCCTAGCGAGCCCTTTCCCCTCTTCTCCCACCTGTGTTTGTTTCAGTGTGTGTGTGATGTTTGTGAGCAGTTGTAGCAACCTTATTCTTTCCTTCTGAGCGTGGATCCCGTCGAGTACGACGGATGCGTAGGGGTGCTAATACCTTCCCTTCGGATAACCGACTCCCGATCCCATCTCTCTTTGGTCGCGAGACCATGTCTTTTCCAGGTTTACTTCGAGCGTTTCCTTTCCCTCTTTGGGATAAATAACGCACGGTGGCGGCTCTGGTTCGTTTTGTTTTAACCCGCCGGTTGTTTTTCGTGGATGCGACACATATGCATCATGAGGTCTCTTAGGGACCAAAATTTATTTCTAGATATTGTTATTTAAGTCCATTCTACTGAGTTGATACGAATATTTTAACCTTCACATCCTCAGTTAGAATGTCCTTAAATAGGAGCAGTTGTAAGACCCAATTTTGACTATGTATAACTTTGTTTCTTTTGTAGTTAGTGTGTGATTCCACCTATTTTTCATCAAACTCATATCTAGGGTTTGAAACCCTCAGTGCAAGAGATCAATCAAGAGATGGTTCACATTGGTCCTAATCATAATATATGGAACTCCATGACCTTCATTTATTATTTTGATTAAGAATTCATCAAGAGTTTGAAGCGTGTTTGCCTTGGAAGCCCTAATTCATCTGGGTATCTTGTGTGACTTCCTCAACAAGTTTCTTGTGTGATTTTGATCAAATATTTCAAGGGATACTTCATATTACATCATATTATACATATATAATCCTTCATGAGTCCCAAAGGTCAACAAAACATCATGTTTGCAAGTAGGTTCAAGGTGGTTGACCAGAGAAAGTCAACTGGTCAAAACTGGGGTTCCCTAGACCCTATCTCCTACACTTTTTGTCATGTGAAAATGATTCCAAGAGAAACTTTACTCCTTATGACATTCCAAACAACTTTCATGTTGACATCAAGAGCTAGTTTTGCTTGGAAAGTTATTTTTTATGGTGAAAGATTATAGGTCATTTTGTTTGTGCCCTAGTTAGGAGGTCAACTTCCAAGGACCATAACTTACTGAATTTTTATGAGATGAAGGACATACAAGATTCATGATCAATTCCAATATTTTCTATCCAACTTTGATTCTTTTAGAAATGTCAAATTAAACTTGCAAGGGCATGTGCCAAGAGGAAACATGATAGGTCATTTTGGGCCATCATCATTGAACAAACAATTTTCCTCAACTTCTAAAAAGCATAACACCCTCATGCCTAATGCAAATGAGTTCAAATTTGTGAAAAACTTGAATAGGGATGAAAGAGATACAACATTGATGAAGTAACTTTTTCCATTTGAAATTCATAGCAAAAGTTATTCAAGGTGGAAGAAGCGGTCATTTGACTTGAAGTTGGATTGCATCATTTATTGGGCCTAATGCATTTCCCATTCATCCATGCACCATGGTTTCTAATTTTGTAAAAAATTCAAAGGGTGAAAAACTGAATTCCATTGTCTATATAAACAAGTGGATTGCCTCAAGATCAACACACACACCTTGCCCAAGCTTTGCCAAGAGATCTCAGAACCTCACACCATAGAATTCCTTGAAGGTTTCTTTGAAATCGAGTTTGTATTTCACCTTATGTTTTGAAGTTCAAACTCTAACGATTCATTGCTTTTTTCATCTCAATTGGTCACTGCAAACAAGAGGAGGAAGAATTAAGCAAATCTAGATCAAGATCAAGCTGAATTGAAGCTACCCGAAGGTGAAATTTCAGAAATTTCTCTCATTTCTCTCATTTCAACTATTTTGATTGATTTTTGGTTTGCTGAACTCCTACCAATGTAAGAAACAAGATTGAGTTACTTTGAGGTCAAATCGAAGCAACTCGGATCATGAACCTAAATTTTCAAATCCATATATCTTTCAATATACTGGGAATTGGATAAAATGGAGGTCAGATTCGTGCTCCTGAGCATTTTTCCTTTAAAACCATGTCCTCGCCTTTCATTTTTGTGGTGGTTTATGGTGGACCAGTCCGGTGAGGTCCACCAGAGAAGAAGACCGGAGCTAGGGCTCCGGTGGTGCGTTGGCGCCTTCCTAACCACTTGATCATGTTCAAATGTTATAATTTGGGCCTTTGATTTGTTTGACTCTGTTTGCAGCACATTGACTCATGTCTATTATGTTCCCCATGCACGTGGCCATCAGATCTGCCACCTCAATTAACGAGGGAGATCTGATGGCCCTTGATTTTTGTTATTTTCTGATTTTCCATTTATTTATCTTATTTTGTTTAATTCATAATAAATCCATTTTTAATCCAAAAAAATGGGACTTTCACCAAATACCTTTAAATATTTTTTTATTCCATATTCTGAATTAAAATTATTTTTTGGATTAATTTAGGTATTTCTCATGAATTAAATGTTTTTGTGCATATTTTTAATTGTTTAAAAATACTTCTGACCTTCTAAAAATTGTGAATTTTTTTGTCTAAGGTCCTTTGACCTTGTTCGACCTAGGATAAATCCCTTGGCCATTTATTTGGTGTTTTGAAAGGATTTTAGGTTTTGTCCAAATTAAAATATATTTTATTTCTTTTTTAATGTGATTTTTAATGGATTAAATGTTTAAAATTTATGTTGAGCCATTTTTATGGTCTTGCGATGTTTGACAATCTGTTTGGGCCCTGGTCATGGTTGATTTGACTTTTGTTGGATCAAACCCATTGGATTTAGGGGATTGATGAAATGTACATTTCATCTCCCAAAATGAATGGATGATTTTGATCAGATGAAATTCCTCTCATGATCAATTTGTGTTTCTATCTCCCCCCTCCCTCTTCATCTTCATCCATATTGTTCCCCATTCCCTCATTTGACCAATGAAATCTCTAATGTCTAAAGGCTAATTAATTCATCGATGACCTTGTGTTAGATGAATCAATACAAGTATGACTGTGATAAGTCCTTCCCATTTTTCTTTTAGTGTGTGGTATGTTTTAGGAGTTTGGTTCTTTGTACCAAATCTCTAACATGCACAACACCTATATTTTTATTGCTCGACCTCAGATAGTTGAGACTTCTACATAAGTCCAATTACGATTGCTTAACATAGAGCTAAATTTGACCCTAAAGGCATACCATTCTAGCAAGTGAGATTGTAAGTCTCCCATTCTTCATGGCATTGTATAGAGACTTGACCTTTTTTCCTTTCATGGGAGCTAGTGGCATACTTGTTGAGTTATCCAAGTTGGAGCCCTTCTCATGGAAGATGTCTTGGTTTAAGGATCATATTTGTGAATGAGTGGTTGAGTGTTCTCCAAAGAATGACTTAATCAACTAAAATTCACCACTAACATTCGACTAACCATTAACTAACTCTTGTTAATATTATTTTTCTTTCCAAGTCATTTACTATTGTGCAATTTAAATTTCAGTCATTTATCATCCATTGCCATTTACATTTCATGTAACTTGTTTATGTTTCAAGTCCTTTTCACTTTGCTCATTTGAGCCATATCTTGTGATTGTATATATTGTTTGCTTGCTTTTGTTTTGTATGTGGTCTTAGGGCCTTAAAATACATGATAACAACAAAAGCCCTAAAAAACATTTGGTGGACTATTGAACTTGATCAGAACTCTTGGACTTAGAGTTAGGCAACATTCCCTCTGCTAAAGGACTTGGCCGATGCCAACATTTTGAGACTGAGCTATCTTGAATTATGCCTTCATCTGATGCAAGACCTTGAGGATTTCTTTGATTCATCTGCTACTTTGTCTTTGTGCTTAATTGCTTATTTTGTTGTTTGTCTATGTCTGATGTTTTTCTCTAAGTTGATGAAGGAACATTTCATCTGATGCATTGGAAGATAATGAAGATTGCTAGCTATTGGAGTGCTTGCTTGGATGTGGTTATCTTTATTTGATGCCTTGATCTTCATGATGTCTGGATATTACCCATTGCTTATTGATTATTGCTTGATTAAAGTCCAAAGGAAATGGGTTTCTATATGACATTCTTGCTTGTTGGATTACGTCCCATTGGTCAGATCTTTTCAACTCTTAACTTTTAATTTGTGCTTAGGATAGCCTCTTTATTTCCTCCCACTTCTTAAATTTCAAAATCTCTCTCTCTTTTCAAAAACCTTTCTTTGCTTATGATTTCAAACTTAGACATTTTTTAAATGATTAGAAACTTTGGCCTTATGCCATTGAATTTTCAAATTTTTTTCCTAAATCAAACTTGTAAATAAACTTAACCATATTGACTCAAATTTCAAAAGACAAAAAGAATTAACAACTTCATTTAAAATTTTGGCCTTATGCCATTGAATTTTCAAATTTTTTTCCTAAATCAAACTTGTAAATAAACTTAACCATATTGACTCAAATTTCAAAAGACAAAAAGAATTAACAACTTCATTTAAAATTTTGGCCTCTTGTGCCCTTTTTACTTAAACTTTTGTTAAAAGCAATTCATCAACTCTTTTGAATTTTTTACCACGAACTACGGGGTTTTGATGCCTCATTTTTATGATGGTACGTAGGCATAAGACCGAAGGTCTTGTCAAACACAAAAATATAATCAATGAATTCTTTTCTCATCCCCTCACAATATATTTTTTCAAACATCTTTGATACCAAAAACATATCAGATGAAATATTTCTTAATCAACTCAGAACAAAACATCAGATATAGTTTATAATAACAAAATAACAACTAAGCACAGAGACAAAGTAGAAAATGAATCAAAGAGATCCAAGGTCTTGTATCAGATGAAGGCACAATCCAAGATAGTTCAATCTCATATGTTTGCATTGGCCAGGTCCTTTAGTGTTGGGAGTGTTGCCTAGTTCTAAGTCCAAAAATTCAGATCATGTCCCAACAGTCCAACAAATGTTTTTTAGGGATTTTGTTGTTATTAGGTGTTTTAGGGTCATAAGACCACAAACAAAACAAAAGCATGCAAATAATATATACAATCAGAAGATATGGCTCAAGTGAGCAAAGTGAAAAGGACTAAAACATAAACAAGGTATATGAAATGTAAATGGAAGATGAATGGTAAATGACTGAAATTTAAATTTCATAAAGTAAATAACTTGAAAGATAAAGTAATATGGATAAAAGTTAGTCAAGTGTTAGTCAAATATTAGTGATGAGTTTTAATTGATTAAGTCATTCTTTGGAGAACACTCAACCATTCATTCACAACTATGAATCCTTAAACCAAGACATCTTCCATGAGATGGGCTCCAACTTGGATAATTTAACAAGTATGCCACTAGCTCTCATGAAAGGAAAAAAAGGTCAAGTTTCTACACAATGCCATGAAGAATGGGAGACTTACAATCTCACTTACTAGAATGCTATGCCTTATTGTTCAAATTTAGCTCTATGTTAAGCAATAGTAATTGGACTTATGTAGAAGTCACAACTATCTGAGGTCCGGCAATAGAAATATAGATGTTAATGCATGTTAGAGATTTGGTACAAAGAACCAAACTCCTAAAATATACCACACACTAAAAGAAAATGGGAGGGACCTATCTCAATCAGACTTGTATTGGTTCATCTGACACAAGGTCATTGATGAATCAATTAGCATTTAGACATTAGAGAAATCATTGGTCAAATGAGGGAATGGGGAAGAATATGGATGGAGATGAAGAGGGAAGGGGAAATAGATACACAAATCGATCATGAGAGGAATTTCATTTGATCAATATCATCCATTCATTTTTGGGAGATGAAATGTACATTTCATTAATCCCCTAAATCCAATGGTTTTGATCAAACAAAAGTCAAACAACACAAGACCATAAAAATGACTCAATAATATTTTAAAACATTTAATCAATAAAAAATCAATTTAAAAATGAATTAAAATGCATTTTAATTTGGTCAAAACCTCAAATCCCTTCAAAACACCAAATAAATGGCCAAGGGATTTATCCTAGGTCAAAGAAGGTCAAAGGGCCTTAGACAAAAAATTTCATGATTTCTTGAAAAGTCAGAAGTATTTTAAAACATTTAAAAAATATGCACAAAAACATTTAATTCATGAAAAATACCAAAATTTATCCAAAAAATAATTTTAATTTGAAATATGAAAGAAAATAATATTTAAGGATTTTTGGTGAAAGTCCCATATTTTTTGGATTAAAAATGAAAATTCTATGAATAAAATAAAATAAAATAAAATAAAAGGATTAAATGGAAATTCAGAAATTAAAATAAAATTCTAAAAAACAAGGGCCATTAGATCTCCATCTTCAATTGAGGTGGCAGATCTGATGGCCAAGCGCGCGCGTCCCTTAATGATCCTTATTCATTGCGCAACAGGCTCGATAATCACAAGGAAAGGCTGAGATTAAAACATTTCAAATAGATCAAATGATCAGGATGCACGCCAACACATCACTTGAGCCCTAGCTCAAGTCATCTTCTCCGGTGGACCTCACCGAACTGGTCCACCCTCAACCAATTGGAAAATGAAAACCAAGGACACTATTTCAAAGTAAAAATGTTTAGGAGCTCGAATCTGACTTCCATTTCATCCAATTCCAAGTATATTGAAATATACCTGGATTTGAAATTTGAGGATCATCATCTGAGTTGCTTCGATTTAACCTCAAAGTAACTCAATCTTGTTGCCTATATTGGTAGGAATTCAGCCAACCAATAATCAATCAAAATAGTTGAGAAATGAGGGAGAATAGAAGAAGGGAAGTTTGAGAAAAGTCACCTTCGGGTAGCTTCAGTTCAGCTTGATCTTGCTTTCAATTTGTCTTGGCTCGACTCTAGAAGTTTGCATGAAGTGAAATGGATCAATGAAAGGCTTGGATTCTTGGAGTTTCAATCTCAAAACAGAAGGAGAATTGAAACTCGATTTCAAGTGAAATCTTCAAGTTTATCTTTTAATGGAGGTTAGGGATGCAATGCTTCAAAGCTTGGGCAAAAGGGATCCACATTCTTATCACAATGGACCTGTATTTATGTGTTTTACTTTGTTTTTCACACACTTGAAAATTTGGGTAAATTTAGCAACATTGATGCATGGATGCATGGACATTTATTTGGGACTAAATCGGGATGTAATCTCACTCCAATTCATGCACAATCGATCCTGAAACAATAACATGTAAGCATGCAAAAGGAAATGGTCCCTTGAATTCAAAACATGACAAAACAAACCCAACAAAGGAACCATGTGCAAGTCCCTCAATTCTTGTCCAAATGAGGTGATCTTGGACTTTTTGGAAAGGTGGCATCAAGGGTAACAAATTTGATTTTGAACATGTTTCCATTTGGAGCCTGGATCATTATGAATTTTGATATGGAAGTTGGAGAAATCAAACGTAATTCAAATTTTTCTAAGTACCAAGTCAAATGACCACTTCTTCCACCTTGAATAACTTTTTCTATGATCTCCAAATGGAAATGGTTTCTTCACCAAAGTTGTATCTCTTTCATCCCTCATCAGTTTGGTCACAAATTTGACATCATTTGGATTTTGCATGATGTACTTATGCATTTTAGAGTTTGAGGAAAATTGCTTGTACAATGGTAATGGTCCAAAATGACCTATAACGTTTCCTCTTGGCACATGCCCTTGCAAGTTGATTTTGACAATTTGCAAAGAATCAAAGTTGGAGAAGACATTTTGAAATTGATCATGAAACTTGGAAGTTGACCTCCTGTTTACCTTGAAAATCGGTAAACAACCGCTGATCTTCCAAATTTCTAAATTTGCTTACTTGTAGGATCGATCAAATTGATCCTAGGACATGTGCTAATTGTTTTTGAAATGAATTGTGGTAAAAACGAATGCTCAATAATAAGCACTAAGTCAGAGTTTAAAACTAATAAAAAGGGTGATATAAACGAGAGAAACTATAAAGGATTTGTAAATGGCAAAGTAAATGTTGAAAGTACAGGAATCTTAAAACTGTAAAGTAAATGTTAAAAGCAAGGAAAAAACAAGGAAATCTTAAAACTGAAAATGACAAAGTAACAGAAGGGTGTTTGAAATGGAGAAGTAAGGAAGTACATTTCTGGAAAAAATAAATACAAATTTATATTGCTTTGAAATAACTAACAATGGTGTAAACAACGTAGATTCTGTGATTTACGATTCTTTTTCACACGAATACTTGGTAAATTTACAAATTTTTGTACACAATTTGACACACGCCTTTCTAACACTAACACCCTATATTTATATTGGATCGAGATAACCGCTTTGATGGTTCTTCAATCACGTCGAGACACATGGCGCCTGTCATGCGCGCATTCATCCACTATGCTCCATGTGTGCTCTCACGGTTTCTGATGAGGGCGAAGTACCCTCCCTTATTTGAATTTTGAATCTTTAATTAAAATCTATTTTCAATCATTTCTTTAAGAGATCCCTATGGGATCTCAGTTGTATGCTGATCCTCATTCACCTAGCCTAATCGAATCACCCCTAATTGGTCGAATACTACTTCCTGGTCGAAAACAGCTGTGCATATGATTTCAAAATTTGGTAATTTTTAATGGGCGTCGAAAACATGAGCTAACAAATTTCCTCCAAAAAATGTTATTTTCGACACTTGTGAGAAAAAGACATTTTTTTGAGACCCTATTTCGACGCCTTGATAACTCTGACATTATGCCAAGTGTCTCAATGTTAGCAAAACTTTTAAGTTTCTTCAACTTGTCTGGTGACGTCAGAGTCTTTAATTGTCATCTCCGAATCTTTTTTCAATCTCCTACCCACGTCTTTTCAGCCCACAACCGAATCTTTTTTACTCATCACGTTCCCTAGCTTCTAGGAAATCATGGGTTACATCATTCACTGTCATCTCCGTTACACTGCCTAAGGGAGACACGTGTCCCATTAACTAGTCCATCATTAATACTGATTTGAAACGCTCTCTCTTCCAAGCATGCCTATAAAACTCATTTACTTACCCATTTCACATTTTTCTTACGCCTTATGAATCTCCAAGCACTCTAGCTCTCTTTTCTTCAAATATTCTTTAACTAAACCCATATTTCCTTCAAACTCTAACAATAGCAACCTCAAGCAAAGCTCTTTAGGGAACAAGTGTCTTTGTCAAAACCACCGCCAACAAGACCAAAGCTCCAAAAAAGATCTCCGAACTCCTCCATTCTCTATGTTGTGTGCTCCTCTCGTAGTTGGCAACCGACAATACATACCAGAGCCCCAGACAGAAGAACAACGCAAAATTTATACTTCTCAGGTACTTATTCCTGTTTCTGTATCTGAAAAAACTTATGCATTATCTGGGCCCTTAGCTGATTTAGATGTTGATGGTAGTAAGCTTAGAGAATTTTCCCCTCTTACCACAAATGCAAACCCATAGGGTAGGCTAGAAACCCTAGAACTGAAACTACCTCCACTGAAAACATTTAGGCTGGGGATATTATAGATCTGAGGTTTATGAATAATGGTTTCAGATCCTTCCATGCTACTCCCACCTTTAAAGATCCTACTGATTACCTAAATTGGTTAACAAAGTAGAGAAGGAGAAAGCCCAGGCTTGGAAATACATAGGAATATATGACCTGATTATGTTGTCGAAACTGAATTTAGATTACAACACTCCCATGTTGATTTTCTCGTTGTACTTCTGGGGCAATACATATTATTCCTTCCACCTTCCAGGTGGTATAGTCGCACCAACCCTCTTCGACATTGCCGCCATCACAGGGCTGAAGCCCACTGGACACACTTATGATCCTAACATCGATTATATGGATACCATCGCCTTTTCAACCACCAGAGCAGTGTACTCAACACACATTTCTCATTACCATGATAAAGATACTGACGTTGTCTCCGACGTGGAGCACATAGCTTTCTTGGCTTTGTGGTTGTCACATTCTGTTTTTTGTTTGAAATCCCTACAAGTTGCCAAGAAATATCTTACTCTGGAGAACCAACTGCACGCGGGGCACGATATCTTCCTAAGTGAGATGATCCCGGCAAGCCTTTATGAATCTTTGAGCGATGGAGTGGCTCAACTGAAGAATTTGGGGGACAAATGGAACCTTCTTCTGTCTGGCCCTTTTTGGTTATTGCAACTCTGACTCAATGCCATTTTCGAGGTCAGCCTGCTGAACAAAGGCCTCGTCGACGAGGATGATGAGGAGATCCGGAACAGAAGGGTCGAAAGCCCTAGATTAGCTCATTTGACCCCCGGTGATGAAGGAAAATCTCTCTAATCGACATTAATGAATTATATCATGATGTTTTCTAAGCGTCATGTCTTGACTTCGAGCATTTCTGCATTCGCTTTCAGAAAAGTGGGTCCCAAGTGGTTTACTAGGACCTTCCCCTCTCCATCTAAGAAACATGAGACATAATCCTTGCTGATTTGGGAAGCCTTTTTGACTCCCAAGATTCTAACCCTTCGACTCAACCCTTCGAAGGTTCAGGTTACATTGATAACCTACCAACCCAACCTCGTCACTCGACAATTTTGGGTTAGTTCAGGTCCTCCCAAAGTGCCTGTATGACTAGAAAGGTAATCTCCTTTTCCAAAATGCAGTCCATACCGAAGCTACTGCTCTCAAATAATTAGCCATATATACTTGCAGAACCCAACTTACTCCATTCAACTTCGAGCCCAGCTTCCTCTACACTCGAGAGTTTGGGAAATGGTGGGCTAAGTACTACGTCGAAGAATTTTGTGATGGCACCTCCTTTATCCAACTATTTGACAAATATTTTCTTCTTGTGTAGGAAAATACCAGGAAAGGTACTTATACACTTATAATAGAAATTCAAGCTTTTCAAAGCTATTTTGAAACTGCCTATAGGCCTGATGATCTTAGTCGAACCATCCGCAAAGTAGCTGTCACGCTTAAAGAGAATTTTTTTTAAGAAAATGTAAAACTTAAAGATTCCCTCATACGTTCCTCATGAGAAACGCTATGAAATGACTCTTGAATTGTTTCCCCCAAAGTTTCCTCCAATGCCTAATGCTGATTTCGGAGTGGCCATTGCCCCTCCATTTCCAAAGTGATTTATTTGTGGAGATTCTATTAAAATACTTCGACAACAATCTTATAAAAAAGCTCAGCGGGTGGTTGCAACTAAGCATACTATAGGAAGTTTCAAAGATGTCCGAATCGAATCGGACATATATGAAAGTGTGACACAGGAGGTTTCCCTCGAAGTACATTCCCTTTGAAAGCCATATACTCTTAGCTAACACTAATTGTTTTATGTTGTTCTCATTTAGCTATCAAGATTCCACCTAAGAAACCCACCAGCAAGAGACCAATCGAGTTGAAGACTGAAGGAGGCAGCAAGCCTGTAAAGGTACCTTTTTTCTTGTTTCTTTTGTCTTTGTTGTATATTGATGATACTAATATTCCCATTCTTGACTCAGGATGCTCGAAAACCTCCAGTAAATCCCTTAAAAATCCAAAAACCTGCTAACATTCCTGGCATTATAGAATCTGACGAAGATGATTAATCGCCAGTTCTCGACCTAACTTCTAGGAAGAGGAAGTCACAACCAAAGGCCATTGATGCTTCAGACCATCCTCCAGCCAAACTTCCAAAGAAAAGGCCTGTTGCACCTGTTATCCAAGAGCCTACTCCTAAGGAGATGGCGAAGATAGAGGCAACCCAAAGTGAGAGCGATAACTCCAGCCCTGGGGTCGAAGATGACAAGGTATAGAAAACGTCTCTCCACCTCACATAACTTGTTTACCTCCTTTATCCATTTATAATTTTCGATCATATTAATTTCAAGGTGTTGTAAGCATTGTCGTTCAAACCAAGAAGACAACCTCTTCCGCGCCTGTCTCCTCACCTGATGTTTTAAATAGTGTTAGCGAACCTACTTATCGACCATCATCTGAAAATGGGTCTATAAGTGAGATTAACCAACCTCTATCTGGTGACCTTGACAATTCACCACTGAAGACTACTACTCAACATTCTCAAACCAGCGACTCTGGTCACGAAACTGATTCAAGCGAAGAAGGTGGGGCTAGAGGAAATCCAGACCCCATGGTTGAGGATGAGGTAGCTGAAGACGAGGAAACCCATGGGGATGATTTACATACAGCTGAAGGAGCGAACGATCCTCAGGGAGAAGGTGGAGATGTCGAACATATGGTTATGAGTGAGGCGAGTGAAGGAAACCCCATCACAAACCCTGATGATGATGATGACTTTGAAGGGGGAGAGGCTAATACAGGCAAAGAGCAAGCTCAAACTCAAACTCCTGCCACTCCTACTATGGTTGATGTTCCAACGACCGGAGTTTCATCGAGTAGTATCGGGGGTCTTTCTATAGAAAAATTGGCTATCTTGAATCAAAGCCAACCCCTTGAGTATTTGAAAGCTATGCTAAACTGCAGGGAAAGTTCCTCTGACAAAATCCTTAATACTTCAGTATCTGAAGATTAACCTTCGAGCACTCCTGCAGGCGAGGTTCTTTCTAAGATCAAAGACAAAGTCTTCAAAGGTGACTTGTTTCTGTTTCTCCTGGTTGATCCCTCTGCCCCTTTGACTCTAAAGGCTCTTCTCATCCAACTCGACCTGTTAGAAGCTTCTCCAGAAGTGGCAAACGTTATCTTGGAGATAGGAACTATGATCGACCAAGCAGTTGCAGATCATAACTTACTACCTCAACTCACGGGGGAAATTGAGAAGAAGTTTGGTTCTAAGGTTGCTTCCTGGGAAGTTGCCACCAAATCTACGAATAGGGAAATGGAATTGGAACAAACTAAACAAAAGAACAAGGAAAAGGTTGAAGCTCACAACTGTGGCATTTCTTCCTAGAGGAAACAAATAGAAGAACTTCAGGCGAAGATCTCTGATGCCGAAAAAAGCAAAAATCAACTCTTGGAATTTGACGAAGCTTTAATGGCTCAAGAACTATCATTTGGCATGGAATTTGTCGGAAAGCCTCGACAACTTGAGTCTGACGTTAAACTCATGCGATCGAAGAGATCTTTGTGTGAAAAAAGTCTAGAGCTTCTTAAGGCCACGTATCTTCAGATCTAGGCCAACCTCCCTTTCTAGTGCTGCTTTATCTATTTTGCAATGTAATGAAATTTTCTTTGTAATGAATATTGGTTCTTTGGACCTCCGACTTTAATATAACCATCTTGGCATTCTTACCATATTGGCTTTGTTTTATTTATATGATTATTCGTCTCTTAATTTTCCCTAGGGCTCTATCTTTTTGATCCATTGGAAGGATCACTTTCTAGACCAAGTGTTTAGGTGCGAAACTTTTGACTTTTACCTTCTTATTATAAGAGATTTCTATTTTCTTCTTTTGTCGTTCTAGAAATTCTAAGGCATTTAACCTTTCTTCATCTAAGTCTACCAATTCATCCAACATCATGCTCCAATATGACTATGTTGGAAGTTCATGGTGCCTTTGAATCCTTATGGATTGTAGGTGAATTTCTACTAGTAGAACAATATCATGGCCAAAAGTTAGACGAAAGGGGGTCGACTTAGTGGCCTCTTTGGGAGAGGTACGACATGCCCATAAAATCTGGT
The DNA here is from genome assembly GCF_024323335.1 of Lathyrus oleraceus. Classification (NCBI taxonomy): domain Eukaryota; kingdom Viridiplantae; phylum Streptophyta; class Magnoliopsida; order Fabales; family Fabaceae; genus Lathyrus; species Lathyrus oleraceus. Next base: position 217,407,500 of record NC_066580.1, read on the forward strand.
CCAGAGTTTTGTGCCAATTCTTAGGCTTCTTCCCTACATGCTTTTTAATCAAACCAATGATAACTTTGTTGGCCGCTTCGACTTGTCCATTGGCCTGAGCATAATAGCGCGTTGATATTAACAATTTGAATCCCATTTTATTGGCAAATTCTTGCATTTTCTGACTAGTAAATATTGACCTTTGATCTGTTGTAATCGTCTCTGGTATCCCAAATCTATAAATAATATGCTTTTGGATAAATTCGATCACATCCTCTTGGTTCACATTTGGTAAGGGTATATCTTCAATCCACTTTGTAAAATAATCAACTCCCACCAATATATATCTTTGACTTTTGGATGATGGAGGTCGAATTTCCCCAATTAAATCTAAAGCCCAACCCCTAAATGGCCAAGGCTTGATGATAGAATGTAATTCACTTGCAGGGACGTGTTGTATGCCTGCATGCATCTGACATTCTTGGCAACCCTTTGTGAATTCAATACAGTCTTTCAACATGATAGACCAATACATCCCTTGGCTAAATAAAATCCATTTCATCTTATGACCAACTTGGCGTGCCCCACACGCTCCACTATGTACAGTCAAAAGGGAAAAGTACGCCTCTAACTCACTGAGGCGCTTAAGCCAAATTCCCTCAGGAGATTTCTTAAACAACTTTGTACCCAAAAGAACATAACTCAATGCTCGATACCTGGTTTTCCGATCAGTAGACGTTGTTGGATTCTGCAGATACACCACTGTTGGCTTCCTCCAATCTTCATCCGTCAAATTGTCTATTGCCAATATTTCGAAATTTCCTTCATCAGCATATCCTAGCTTTGTCTTTTCTAAATCTAGGGGAATTAATCTGGTTGCCACGACCTTTCCCCTAACTTCAATGATTTTATGACAATTTTCTTTTCAAATTTTATACCCGGATGCAATCTGAGCCAAATCGTTAGCCACTTGGTTTTCTAGTCGAGGTATGTGTCGAATAGAAACCATTTTGAACATTTTTAGCAGTCGACTGACGATTATGAAATACATGATCAAATTATCTTAAACATATCTATATTCCTTTGTGATCTGTTTTATGACCAACTCTGAAAATCCCATTATTTCGACCCGAGTTGACCCCAATTCCAACAACATTTCAAGTCCTGCTATGAGGGCTTCGTATTCAGCCTCATTGTTTGAGCAGGTACCTTCTACTTTGTACTGGAATTTTGTTGGAATTTTATTAGGAGAAATAATTACAACCCCGACGCTTGTACCATCTTTATGACTAGACCCATCAAAGTATAACTTCCAAGGTCCTAATTCAAGATAGTTCAATGCGTTTGCGTCTACGGAATGGTTGACTATAAAGTCTGCTACCACTTTCCCTTTAACAACTCTTAATGGCTTGTATGTTAAAGAAAATTCAGTCAATGCTAATGCCCATTTCCCAATTCGACAATGCAAAATTGGTTTGGATAACATATGTTTAATAACATCACAATGAGATGAAACATAAACGTCAACAGGTTTGATATAATGTTTCAATTTTGTACACGAGAAATATAAGCATAAACATAATTTTTCGATCATGCTATACCTAGTTTCTGCATCATTTAAAACTCTACCAAGGTAGTAATGTCTCTTTCGACACCATTATCATCCTCCTCGGCTAACATGCTTCCTAGAGTTTTGTCAGATGCAAATATATACAATATCATACTTTTATTTCTACAAGGTGGTGTCAAGATTGGTGGATGGCTCAAGTATGCTTTAATCTTATTGAATCCTTCTTGTTGAGCCTGCCCCCATTCGAACCCTTCCTTGTTGAGTCGAAGAAAAGGTGAAAATGCGTGCGTCTTCCCACTAAGGTTTGAGATGAATCTCCTTAGGAAATTGATCTTTCCCAGCAGTGACTACAAACCTTTCTTCATCGATGGCACTTTCGCTTCCACGATAGCTGTAGCGGTAAATTCATGACCATTAACCTATGAATGAACTTAACGTCAATAAAACCAGAGTTGCCATCCCGCTTTTATTGTTTCTAAGGGAAAAGGGAAAAGTACGAACAAAACCCAAAGATAAGAAGTTTTCAAATCAAAACTAATAAAATGCTAGAGACTACAGGTAAGGGGGTTAGTTACCCAGAGGGAAGGTGTTAGCACCCAATGTTCCTAGGTACTCCTAGGGAGCCTTTTTTGTGTGCATATCTATTTTTGTACAAAATGATGTTTGCAATAAATAGAATGGGGGGATGAGAAAATAATTCATTAATTATATTTTTGTGTTTGACAAGACCTTCGGACTTGTGCCTATGTACCAATACAAAATGAGGGATCAAAACATCGTAGTTCGTTGGTAACAATTTCAAAGTGAATGAGTCGCTTTTAACAAAAGTTTATGTTTAACAAAGGCACAAAAGGCCTAAAAACTTTTGAATGAGTGTTAGTTCTTTTTGTCTTTGGAAATTTTAAATCAAGTATGGTTAAGTTCATTTATAAATTTGATTAAGAAAAGAATTTGAAAATGCAATGGCATAAGGCCAAAGTTTCTAATTTTCAATAAAGAGTCTAAGTTTAAAATCAAAAGCAAAGAAGGTTTTTGAAAAGAGGGAGATATTTTTAATTTAAGAAGTGGGAGGAGATGAAGAGACTAATCCTAAGCAAATATTTAAAAGTTAAGGGTTGAAAAGATCTGACCAATGGGCTGGAATCCAATAGACAAGAATGTCATATAGAAACCCAAATTTCCCTTGGACTTTAGAATCAAGCAATATCAATACACAAACAACAAGGTGAAGATCAAGGCATCAAATAAAGATAGCCACATCCAATCTTAGCAACTCCAATGTCTTCTTCATAATCTTCCATGTATCAGATGAATTCAAAGATATGCACTAGGCACAGGTTCAAAGTAACAACTTCAGTAAGACCATGTAGCAAATGAACTCAGATGGGGTCACAATACTTGCTTCATATGAAGTTTCAATTCACAAGCACTTGGTTTCATGAAAGTTGGCATTGACCAAGTCCTTTTGCATATTGAGTGTTGCCTAATTCTAAGTCCAATGTCTCAGATCAAATCCAACAGTCCACACAAATGTCTTTTAGGGTTTTTGTTGTTATTATGTACATTAAGGTTAAAAGACCACACAAACAAACAAATATATACAATCATAATATAATCACAAAATGAGGCTCAAATGAGCAAAGTGAAAATGACATTAAAGTAAACAAGTTGAATGGTATGAATAATGGCAAATGAAATAAGACTTAAAAATTTAAAGTGCATAAAAGTAAACGACTTGAAATTAAATGTTAGTTGTTAGTTGATTAGAAGTTAGTATTGCTTTTGCTTTTGTTTTGTTTAAGTCATTCTTTGGAGAACACTCAACCCACTATTCACAAGCATGGATCCTTGAACCAAGACATCTTCCAAAGGAAGGAGAAAAGGCCAAGTTTCCACACAATACCATAAAAGAGGGGAGACTTACAATCTCACTTACTAGAATGTTATGCCTTTTGTGTCACAAATTTAGCGCTATGTTAAGCAATCGTAATTGGACTTACGTAGAAGTCACCGCTATTTGAGGCCGCGCAATAATTTTTTTGGTGTTAATGCATATTAGAGACATTGTATAATAGACTATGCTCCTAAAACATACCACACACAAAAAGAATATGCAAAAGAGGTGGACCTAATCTCATCCATACTTATGTTGATTTTACAATCAACTTGCCTTAGGATATAGAGATATCATAGGTCCATGACATGAATGAATAAAGAAGGGGATTGAGATGAAGAGGGAGGGGGAATGGAATCAATACAAATTGGTCAAAGTAGGACTTTTATCAAATTAAAATCATACATTCATTTTGGGAGATGAAATGTATATTTCCTCAATCCCCTAAATCCAAGAATTTTAACTCAATAAAGTCAAATCAACCTTAACCAAGACCCAACAACACAAGTCCAATTCAACAAGTCAATATTAGAAACTCAACACAATTTATTTTGCATTTAAACAATTAAAATCAATTAAATAATGAATTAAATTAAATTATGATTTGTCAAATTCCTAAAACCTCATAAAAACACCAAAGAAATGGCCATGAGATTTATCATAGGTCAAACAAGGTCAAAGGACCTTGGAATTTTTTTTGCATAATTTTTGGAAACTCAAAAGTAGTTTTAAACAATTAAAAATATTCACAAAATCAATTAAATCATGAAAAATATTAATAATGATCCAAAAAATAAGTTTAATTTAGAAAATGAAAGAGGAATTTATTTAAATTTTTTTGGTGAAACTCTCATATTTTTTGGATCAATATTAAAATTAATATGAATTAAAGAAAATAAACCAAATAAAATGAAAATCAGAAGATAAGAAAAAACGTGGACCACTTGATCTCCCTCATTAATTGAGGTGGCAGATCAAGTGGCTGCTAGCGCGAATTCCACCATGGTCATGAGTCAGCGTGCAACACAAGTGGTAATCAGTTTCAACGTGCGAGATTAGAACATTTCAAATGGATCATGTGGTTCTGATGAGCGTCAACGCATCACCAGAGCCAAAGCTTTGTTCTCCTTCTGTAAGACCCCAATTTTGACCCTAAGATCCCTCATGGCATCATAACATTGCATTTGCATTGCCTCAAGGATCTTTAGCATCTTGGTTCCCTTTGCCTTTGGGTGGGACTCCTTGTGATTAGTTTGATATCACCAAGCATGCTTGAATTATACATCATTGTTTCTCTTCTTTTGTTTACTAACCAAAAGCACAAAAATGTGTCACTAACATCTTTTGTTTGGAGCTTGAGTATCATCCAACAGGTTCAAATGAGGCATATTCATCATTCAGAACGCTAACCTTGATGGAGCAAAAATCTGCCTTTGAGCTGTCATGCTCGCTAGGCGAGCAGTAGGGTTCGCTCAGCAAACTGAACTGTCATGCTCGCTAAGCGAGCAGATCCTTTGCTAGGCGAGGCGCACACATTTTGGAAAATAATAGAAAATTTTGGGCTTGACTCTAAGCCCACAAAAGTCACCAAAATTAGGTTATAAATACCAGAGCTTCATTTGAGAAAAACAGAGGTTGGAGATTATTACAAACCCTGGAGAAAAAGAGAGAGAAAAGAGGCAGAAGGGAAACCTACGAACTAACCTGCAGCAACCTCCAGGCAACTCTGAAAGGTTCACTTTGACTCACACACTTTTTCGCCTCCGCCTCACGCAAACCCTAACATTGCTTTGTAAACCCAGTCGTGCCAGTCGAGTTTTATCGGTCTCTCCAATCAGGTTTGCCCTTATCCCCATTGCTCTATGCTTTTAATTTGAATACTCTGAATGTGTGAGGTATCGTTCAGTTTTTGCCCACGGGTTTAGATATGCGTGAATGTGTAAACAATACCTTGAATGTTTTGATCACTTAATTTCTGAGATGGATGCCATAGGGTTTGGAGTCCCTAAAATCGTACTGTTATCAATGGGAAATCTAGAACTCGCAGGCGCTCGCCTGCACCCTCGCTAGGCGAGCCTGCAGCGAAGCTTCGCTAAGCTTTCGCTGGGCGATGCAGCAGCGATCGCGACAGTAGTTGTTTTTTTCCTGTTTGCTCTAACTTGTTTTGTGTTTGTTATGGCATTGTTTTCTCCTAATTCTGTCATATTACTCTAACCTGTTTGTTGAGTTTTTGTGAGGGCTCACATACTCTTGCAGGGATAGCTTGCTTGGTGTTCCACTTTATTTATGGGGTACCACCTGGAGATTTATTCCGATTACCTGTACTAACTCGCTTTCTTTGATGGTGTTTAGCTTGGAAGAGTCTTTGGGTTTCTTATTTATCTTAAATTGTTGTTGCTTCGGATCTTTATCCGTAGGGTAGATCTCTCGATCCCTTTATTTTTCCCGCATTTTACCGCTTTTCTTAGGTTTCGTATAGCCTCTCGTGGCATGTCAATTAAGGTTGCGCGGTTCCTTCATCTAGGACTGCCTTTTTGCATAAGCATCCCTAAACACCCCAACTCATTGATTTTTCTTCTCCTAAGAACACGTTATCTCCTTATACTACAGGCGAGTAAGTCTCTAAAGGTCGAGCATCCAGTAGATTGCGTAGTAACGTCGTTCACCCCAAAACATAACCCTTACCCCATAGGTGGTCGAACTACGTTTTGCTCTGATTTTCATCCCAGATGAGATACGTAGGCATAAGACGCGATGTCTTAGCGAGCACACTCCTCTTTAACCCATAGGTAGTCGAGCTATGAAGACTCTGATTCTCAAATTCAGATGAGATACGTATGAAGTGGATGCAACGTCCATGCAAGTCATTTTCTTTTGACCCTTCTTTTAGTAAGTAGTACATTAGATAAACATACACGCTTTTCTCATCCCTTCAATCATGTTTGCACAAATAAATTTTCAAAAAAAAACAACAACCTTTGCAACAAATGTGAAAAGGGCTCCCTAGGAGTACCTAGGATGCTTTGGGCGCCTAACACCTTCTCATTACATAACCAACCCCCTTACCCAGATCTCTGACATTTTTACTAGTTTTTTATTCGATAAAACTTTTAGGTTTTTGTTCGCTTTCTAACCATTCCTTTGGATAAATAGAAGTGCGGTGGCGACTCGACTTGTATGATTTACCTTGGATTTAGTCAATATCTCTAATGGTAACTGTAGCGGTGTATTCGTCACTTTATGATTTATTGACTAAATCAAAAGCAAAACATACAAAGATAGAGTCGCCACCGCACTTCTATTTATCCAAAGGAATGGTGTTAGGCACCCACAACATCTTTAGTACTCTAAGGGAACCTCTTTTCACAACTTGTTGTAAAATTATTTGTTTATGAAATATTTTTTGTGCAAACATTGATTGTAGAGATGAGGGAAGAATATACAATTTTTATTTTTTGTGTTTGGATGGAAGAATCCATTGCCTACGTACCTTCACAGGATCAAAACCTCGTAGTTCGGCTAAAAGATTACCAAAACATGGGTGAATTGATTTTAAAACAAAAGCCCTAAGGTCTTTCGTTATCCACGGGAGAAAACTCAACCTATACAACCATAAGTCCACCATGTGAGAAAAGCTTCAACTTGCTAGTGAGGGACCATGCCCTATAATAAGCAAGGAAGTCTTACAATTCAATCACTAAGGACAAAAGGTGAGATTCACATCAACCACTAAGATAATTGAGATCTATGGCTAATGTATGAAAACTTGATTAAGGAATGGACAAAGCCACAAAACAATTGAATGAGTGGAATTAGTCAATTAGAATTATTCACAAAAAAGAAGTCAAAGTATGATTAGAATTCAATTCACAAGAAGTATTATAAAAATGAAGTTTGAAAATCAAAAGCATAAGGCCTAGGTTTCTAGTTTTGAAAACAGATAAAAAATGTTTGCACAAATTTTCTGGTTTGGGTTACAAATGCAAGTGGAGGTTATAAGGAAACAAAAGGTGGGGAAGAGGAGTAAAACTTCTTAAGAGTTCACCTCTTGAGATCATATGTAGATGGTTCAAGTGATTCCTTTGGAATAGGCAACAAGCACAAAGCAAATGAGCAAGGTTCAAAAATAAAGATGGAAATAGATGGCCAATAAATGGTCTTATACCCAACTCTACAACTAGAACAAAATAGGAAACAAGTTTCCAATCAATGGTCTTATACCTGACTCCACAAAATGATCACAGGAAACAGATAGCCAATCAATGGTCTTACATCTGACTCCTCACAAGATAAAAATAAAAATAGGAAATGGAGTGCCAATCAATGGTCTTATGTCCATCTCCACAAACAAAGATAGAAACCAGATGCCAATCAATGGACTTACACTAGCCTCACAAAGCAAAGAAAACAAATGCAATAAGCAAGAGGAAACAAGTTGCCAATAAATGGTCTTACACTCGACTCCTAGGAAATGGAATGCCAATCAATGGTCTTAGTTCCAGCTCCTACCAGATCATAGGAAACAAATGCCAATAGTTGGACTTACAATTTACTCCTCAATGGACAAAACAAAATGTCACAAAGTATGAACAATGATCATGAAATGATACATAATTAGTGCTCAAAGATGAAAACAATGCACAGAGGCACACACAAACAATTATGCACAAATGGACAAATAAGCAAACAAGCAGTCAATTATCACACACTATACACAAGCAATAGGCTCAAGCAAGGTTGGGCTTTAGTCAAGGGGTCATATCAACCTTGACAAACAAGCCAAATACTGGAATGGGTAGTCAGGCTCTTAACCTCTAACATTGAGAGTTAGGGTGAGCAGATGAAATGGAGATGAGGGTTGTGCCTCATAGCTCTTAACCCGGGCCTGGGTGAGCTTGAATCCAAGAATGTGCGGGAGTCCAGAATGAGGAACTCTATTCCACAATGACTGACTCTATATACAAGATTTTGGGTTTTATTCAAATTGCATCAACACCTGGTGTGATCAAGATGAAGGACTCAACTGAATAGTAGGGGGTGGGTTGCACATCCCTTCTATCTGCCAATTGCCTCTTAAGAGGACTTAACCTGCTTGGTACAACATTAAACAAACAAAGACATGGCCTCTTAAGGAGGGCTTCAGACAGGTGCCTGCCAAAATAACATGATAGGTCTTCCAGACTACATGGAGATAAAGGAAAATACCTAAGTGGTATGCCAACCACAAGCAAAGCAAAGCAACTCAAACAATGAGTTAAAGCTACTAAAGTACCTGTGCAAACAACCAAACAATCAGTACAGTGTTCAGACAAACAGACAATAGTTAACAACAAACAGACAATCCCAATATACAACATGTAAGCCAAACAACTCAAGTGAGCTATCATCAAAGCCTACAAAACAACCAGATGTTAGCAATCAATAGCAATTATCAACACTCAAATGATGAGGCAACCTCAATCATGGAAATTGGATTCTTGAACCTGAAATTCAAAGCTCAAATGTGAGTTCCAACCCCTAGGTCAAAGCCTAGGGTCAAAGGTGGAGAAAAAAGTCAAAACAGCAACCAATATTCAACACAAAGCATGTTTATTCAATCATGAACATGTCCTAAAAAGGACCAAATCAAAATCATCAAGCAAGGGCATGTAATAAGCAAGAGAAGTCAAAGACAATTTCAAAGCTCACAAATGATCATTGAGAATGAAAATTCTATATCAAAACAGAAATGATTCAAACAATTCTGGAAATTTTTATGACCATATAATACATCTGTAACACCTCAAAATTTGCCCTCCTCTCTTAGGACTAGCTTAGCATATTGCATATCATTCTTAGGTCATTAGGCATTACATATTTGCATATCATGTGGCAACAACAATCAAGTCATCCTCCAGGTCTTGATCAGAAGATAAGAGGTTGATATATTCAAGTTTGAAGGTTTAATTGAATTGATCACTAGCCATCTAAGGGTTGTGCATCAATTAGGGTTTCATGGTTCCTCAAGGAGATTGAGCTTGATCTTGGTAGAAATGGTACATCATCATCATCATGGTCTTGTCATCATCCAAGAGATTTATTATTCATGATCAGATATCTTGAGATTAGGGTTTTGACCACTTGTCGACCCTAATCATCTGCATTGTGCCAATCAGGGTTTTGCAAGGAGATGGGGGTTTCAATGGATATGGGGATCATCATATGGTTATATTGAGCTTATGGAAGCTAGGGTTTCATCAGTGAGCCATTTCATCAGGAGTTTGAAGCTCAAGTTCATCAGTCAAGCTGAAATTCATCTATCAGTCAGAAAAGTCAACTGTGGTCAACTGTGCCTGAATTGGTGGATTTGGAGGTGGGAGAGGGTTAGAGACACTTCATTCATGTCCAAACAAGTTTCATTTGACATTTCAAAGATCAAGATTGAAGAAAATAAAGTCAGATGAAAACTTTCCAAAAATAGAAAGTGACTTGTAGTTGAAAATTGCCAAAAATGGAAAGTTTTTCTCCTCAAAATTACATGTCCAAAAATGCTTCAAATGAATTTTTGTTCAACATGAAAGTTGTAGATCTTGCTCTCACATTTCCAAAAAGTCCAAGAACATGAAATTCCCATTTGTGGTTGGCAAGTTATGGATTGATCATTGTCAAGAAATGTTGAATTTCAAAGTTGCATAACTTTTGATTCACAAGGCCAAATGGAGTGAGGTTTCTTTGAGAAAAATTCTTTTGATGTCCTCTATCCAAAACAAGCATTGCATTTCATGAAAACTCATCACATAAAAAGTCCATTTTTCAAGTGGACTTAATTTTGAATTTGGAGGGAAAAAGTGTATTTTGAGAAATAAGCCTTGTTTTCACATGATTCCACTTGCATTAGCTCACCAATACCATTTGAAACTTGCTGCAACAAAGAATTTTTACTGTTACATTGCATTGCACATGTGTAGGTGAAATGACCAATTGTCCATTTAGCATGAAAATGCATTTTCACTAATCCATTTCATTAGCACTAATTAGGATTAGAATCATCATTAACATAACATATAAAAGCATAATTGTAACTGTTTTCATCTTAATCATAACAGAATCAAGATCTAGATCTAAAAATTGCACAATTCTCTCAACTTTTCATCTTCACTTTTTTGCAATTTCGTCACAAGCCTAGCCAAGATCTTCATTGTTTCATCATCTACAATCATTGTTGAAGCTAATTGAAGCAAGGAATCATCATTATCAAGCCAATTCATGGACTATTAAAGAGAGGTGCATCAATGGCAATTCAAGATTTGAGCTAGATCGTGCGTAATTGAGCAACAAGCTTTGTTCCATTCATCTTCCACATCATCAAAGCACATCTGTTTTCGTGTTCCAAGGCCAAACAACATCAAATTCACAACTGTCTTCAAATTAAGGTTAGTTTTCGAATTTAATGATTCATGAAATCAATTGGTGCTTTAGATAGATCTCTTAGAGTAGGTAATTCTGCAATTTATTTCACTGATTTTGGCTGAGAAATGAGAGAGTTATGTTGATTTGAACTTTCATGCATGATTATGTTTGGCTTCGATTCTCTTAGATTAGGAAGAATTAGGTCAAAATAATTATGGATTCATGATGTACGCTGTAAGACCTTTCCATTGATATAAGGTTTGTGTGATTTGGTGAACATTTGTTCTTGGACCTATGAACATATGATGAACATGAAGAACACGTGAAAAATTTCCAAAAAATGCGTGTAGATCCAAAATTTCGTTACTGTTCATGCTGATATGTGTTTGCGCGCGCTGGGATTTGAATGTGGACTTGCTTCGAGTCCTGGCCATGACATTTCACATTTTTTGCTTTGCCATTTATTTCAACCATATGCTACATATTTCACATGCTTTATTTCATTTTTTTATTTTTTCCCTTGCTTCCAAAATTCATAACTCATGAAATAATTGTCCAAATTGATTGAAATTTTTTTCACCATGATCCTTATAGTCTCTACAATTTAATGGATATTTTTGCAAAAATTGTGCATGTGTGGATTTCTGTTTTGGCTAGGGTTTGTTCATGTATGTGTTTGCTTGCACCTTGCTTGATGTTTGGCTTGTGAAATGATGATGCTTAATTGGAAATTCTTGAAATTTGGTATGCATAAACTAGAGACCTTAATGGACATTTTGGTATATAGTTTGTGATTTTTGAGTTCCTGGATTGAGAGATATGCTATGATCTTTAGAGGTGTGACAATTTGTGTCACACCATTTCATGTCTAACTTCCTGATTTTTGTTGCCATGCCTATTTAACATGAATTGAGCTGGAATTTTGCATGATGATGCTTAGAGATGTTAGGTTCACATGTGAATTTCTCCTCTGTTTGTCCAATTGTGAACCTTTTGTGAGTCATAATCTTAAATGTTTTGTGAAATTCTAGATATGTATTGGATGGACTTGAAATTTGGCATGAGTATTATAGACGTCTTGAAGTTTACCATAGCTTTGGTCTCATTCATTTATCATGTTCCTACACTTTTTTATGCTTGCTTGAAGTGGATGCATGTTTTGGTGCCTTGTATGAGCTTGTTTGAACTTGTGTTGACTTGATGAATTTCATTGACTTGCTTCCCTTGGTCCAAATGGCTTGAAATTTGGTGTGTAGGCCATGTTGTGGATGCTGTTTAACCATGAATTTTTTGATGATTTATTGAAATTTTTGTGAGTTGATTTGAGTTGAATCATTCTGTTTGGTCCTATGATGTTCTAAATTGCATGCTATGTACTCTTTGCCTCACGAAATGATAATGGTTGATGATATGAACATGAGACCAATTGGATTTGATTATTAATTGATTGATCTTGATTTTGGATAAGTTTCATGTTCTGTTTTGACTTATTGATCCTAGTTTGACCCTAGTCTTGGACTAGTGGTTTGTGTTCTCACATTTGAGCTTTGTTTCAGGTCAAAGAGCACAATTGCTTATACTTGATGATGTGCACTCAATTGGGATTGGTTTATTGATTGTTTATGACTAACTTTGAGTTTGTTTTGTAGGCATTGAGATTTATGCTTAAGCCTTGTGGCTTGCACCTATGTGCATTGATGCTTGTTATCTGTTTGTGCTGTTAACTTGTAATTGTCTGTTTGACTGTTTGAGCTGTGTACTAACTGAGCTAGATTGATTTCAGGTACCTTAGTTGCTATAGTTCATTTTGAACTTGCTTGTGCTGCTGCTTGGTTGTATAAACCAATTGAGGTAGAATTTCTTTTCTCCATGTAGTCTGGAAGACCTGGCCTGTTACTTGGCCAGGCACCTGTCTGAAGTCCTCCTTAAGAGGCAATGCCTGTGCTTGTTTATTTTTGTCCCCAAGCAGGAAAAGACCTTGAATAAGGCAATTGGCAGATACAAGAGATGTGCAATCCATCTCCTGCTATTCTTGTTGAGTCATCCTTTTGCTCACACAACTGGTGTTGATGCATTGTGGATCCTAACCCAAGATCCTTGTATAGTTGTGCAGTTGAGTCAGTGTCATAAGTGTAGAAGGGTTCCCACTTTCTGAACCCACACTTCTTTGTCTGAAGCTCTCCCTGGCCAGGGATAAGAGCTGTGAGGCACACCCCTCACTCCCTATTTCATCTGCTTCACCCTGACTCTCAATGTCAGGGTTAAGAGCTAACACCACCCTGATACAGTTGGCTTGCTCTTGCAGCCTAACCTTTGTTTGAGCCCCACTTGGTGTGTATATAGTGTGTGCTATTTGTGATTGTTTGCTTTGATTGCTTTGCCTGTTTAGGATTAGCTTGCTTCCAGTGCAAGTTAGGATAGAAACCATAACTTAGGGATGATATGCATGATAACATCTAGGCTCGAGTACAACTCCCTAGTAGTGTGTCTCCCTTTGTATCTGGTTAGAATTTCTTTCCCATTCAGGGGAACTACGTTGCTCTGATCCTCATACCAGATGAGGTACGTAGGCAGGAGGTCGCACGAGATCTCTCCGGGCACCCTTTTTGTTTTTCACCCTTTTTCTTTTTGTGTGTGTTTGCTTGGCAGTTGCTAGGCTCGAGTTCCCGACTCCTTAGTAGCTTGTTGCTTATTCTTTCTTGTGTGTGTAGGAGATGGATGTAAGCCCAGCAATTGGCATTCCGTATCCTCTTATTGGGTGCTTGGAGTCCGGTATAAGTCCATCAAGTGGCATCTGGTTTCCAGTGTGGGTTTGTTTGGTTCGGAAGCCGATGTAAGTCCAGCGATTGGCGTTCGGGTTCCATGTTTTCCTTTTTGAGTGTGTTTTGTTTCGGCGTGCGTGAGCCGAACTACGGTAGCTCTGATTCTCGTTCCAGACGAGATACGTAGGCATAGGATGCGATATCCTAGCGAGCCCTCTCCCCTCTTCCTCCATCTGTGTTGTTTTCAGTGTGTGTGTGTGTGATGTTTGTTTTAGCAACCTTTTCTATCTTTTAGAGCGTGGATCCCGTCGAGTACGACGGATGCATAGGGGTGCTAATACCTTCCCTTCGCATAACCGACTCCCGATCCCATTCTCTTTGGTCGCGAGACCCTGCTTTTCCCAGGTTTACTTCGAGCGTTTCCTTTCCCTCTTTTGGGATAAATAACGCACGGTGGCGGCTCTGTGTTGTTTTGTTTCAGCCCGCCGGTTGTTTTTCGCGGATGCGACAGCTGGCGACTCTGCTGGGGAATAAAGAAGTTGACCTATTGCTGGTCCATCTTCCCTCAGCGAGTCTCTCCTAGCGTTCTAGGATAGTTTAGGTTGCTTGTGCCGCTTTATTTATTGCATTGATTATTATGTTGTGTATATATTTGCATAAATGTTTGCATGCATCATACTATCATGTTGCTATCCTCTGTATAGGTGGTTCCTCTGTTTGGGGTGGGTGTTCTGAGCGGGGCTAAAACCCAGGCCCGAGTATACACCTAGAATTAGTGTGGTCTCATGTTGCCTCCTTCATGTTAGGTCAACATGTATTTGGCAATGTGATGTACCACAAGCCGGACGAGGTTCATTTGATAGTGCCCTTCCTTTGTGGGGTACTCCACTCTGGTTGAGTCACTTCATCTGAACTATTGACTCTGGTGACCGATCATTTCCCGGATCTTTGGTTTAGACGATCTCAGGAGAGCTACAGTGGCACACCCGAAAGGGCAAACCCACTGAGTATCTTTGCCCGATTGTCGAGACTATTATCCGCCTTAGGATGACCTGAGTAGAATTTACCTGTGAGGGGAGGGTGATTCTTACAGATGCATGTTCAGATGGTGACTTGGGTAGTGACTAATGGTTCCGTTGATCAGAGTCATGTTCATAAGGCGGATTTATGGTCATTTATTGCTGAGACGCCGGAGTGCTGTCTGTATTATTTATCAGTGGGGATCCGTTTATTTCAGGATTCCCCGGGCCGATTCAGAGAATTGTGGTTATCTGCTCAGAGATTGTCTGGTGATGATGGTGATGTATCATTCAGTTCCGTTTATTTCGGAACCCTTGAGTCGGATTTGTGGTTACATATCCCTTCAGATGGTTGTGATCGGTTCAGAGACCAGGCTTCAGTGCAACATATGCTCAGATAACTTGGAGGATGGCACAATGCATTGCATTCATTCATCAGCATCATCACATTTTGCATTTACCTGCATCTAACACATGTTTATCCATATGCAGGGACATTTCGCTCAAGATCCTGGTTGAGAGACTTCTTTGCTCAGACATGAGGACCGGTTTGAAAGACGATGTTGTCTACAGTTTCTTCAACTCAGAGATTGATGAGTTGAGAGATATGATAACATTAATTACGCCCGACCATGTGGGGATGTTCAGAGAGGCATACGGTGGTATTCTGAAGATGGCTTTCAGACTCACTGACAGCGACAAAAGCGCCATTCATACTCTTCTCCAGTTCTATGACCTGGGTCTGAGATGTTTTATGTTCCCGGACTATTTGTTGGGGCCTCTGATGGAGGACTATGCCAGCATTTTGGGTATGCAGATCCGAGATCAGGTTCCTTTCTGTGCCATTAGGGGAGAGCCTGACATCCTTGGGATTTCTCGTGCTCTTTATTTGAGTCCGGAGATGACCAGGGAAGGTTTGAAGGAGAAAGGAAAATTACCGGGTTTTCATTTGAGTTTCTTGGAGGCTAAGGCCAAGGAACATGCTGTTGCGGGTAATTGGAAGACGGTTTGTGCCTTGATTGCTGTGAGCATTTATGGGACCATCTTGTTTCCTAATCAAAAGAGTTTTGTGGACCATAATGCCATCAGATTGTTTATGTAGAGGAATCCTATTCCTACTATGATTGGAGATGTCTATTACTCGGTTTATAACAGGAACGAGAAGCGGCGTGGGGGTTTGATCCGATGTTGTGCTCAGATGTTATTCAGATGGTTCATGGGGTATTTGCCTTCCCGAGGTGCTTTTGCTTCTCTTGATCCTACGGTCAAGTGGTCAGTCAGGTTGATGGGTTTGCGAGCCACTGACATAGCTTGGACTCATAACGGTAGGGCGGGACGAGATTTCATATATAGCTGTGGGAGTTTTCCCAATGTGCCTCTCATAGGAGTTCAGGGTTGCATTAATAACAATCCAACGCTTCTTAGGAGACAATTGGGGTTTGCTATGGAAGTTCCTCCTCTCGAGTGCGAGATTCAGGAGTCCTTCTACTTCCCAGTTGAGGGCAATCAGGCCAAGTTGAGGCAAGTGGCTGGGTCATGGCATAACATTCAGAGAAAGGGTAAGGTTCCTTTTGGCAAGGTTAATAGCCGGTCTTTTCCCCCTTTTGATGATTGGCTTCGGAAGAGAATTGAGATCACACATCTACCATTTCCGGGAGGTGATCCTTGGTGTCCTATGATTGAGGGTCCGCGTTCTTCTGTCAGTATGGAAGAATTCCTCGAGATGAAGAGAGCCAGAGATCAGTTGCTTGCGGAGAAAGCTGAATTGGAGATGAGTGTTGCTCGTATTCAGATGTCTAATCAGGATATTAAAGTAAGGATGGAGGATCAGGATAAGCGACATGCCCTGGAAGCAAAGCGCTTTGAGATGGATACTGCCTACTATGGGAAGATCAACCAAGCCCTAGCATCATCAACAAAGGAGCACGACATCACTAAGGAGAAGCTAGCCAGAGCGGCAAAGGTCATTGAAGATGAGAAGAGGAGGCAAATCCTCGTGAGGGATCAGAGGGACGACAGAGTTAGAGTTCTCATTGCTGAGTGGGAGTTAAAGCTGAAGACCAAAGAAGCAGAGAATGTGAAGATCGCTGTTGAGAGAGACCATTATCAGGCTGAGAGAGATCATTACTTCAGGCAGATGAAGATTCACCAGAAGGAGGTGGGGAGATTACAGCAGGAGAACACCGAGCTCAGGTTCGCCGCAGAGTTTGCGAAGATGGTTGATGATATAGGGCCGTCTGTGGGACCCTCATCAGGCTAGACCTTTCATTTGTGTGGATTACCGTCAGGCCTGTTGACGGAATTCACTTGCTTGTATTTCCTTCTTGATTCTGGAGAATTGTATTTGGCTTGTGCCAGCTTGATGTATGACTATGACACTTATTGTGCACTTTTGATATACGATGGTTGTTTTCATTCAGTGATTGGTCTTCAAGCTTTATTTGCCTTACTGTATGCACTCACACAGCACACACATGGTTGGGGGTATTTTGCTAAATCATATATTTCTGATCTGTATGGCGAAACCAAATGATGAATATCAGAATATTGCTGCCGGATTATTATCTGTCTCGATGAAACCAGGATCGAGAGACAAAGTGTTCCTTATGTGGATAAATATTGCATTCATGCATAATCATAATAACCTGTTTTCTATTTTGCAGGTATTGGCTTCTGACGTGCTTGGTTGTTTCAGGAATTATTGCTCGTGCGCGTAGAGTTATTCCCTTGCACGCAACACGTCCTCACAAATACATCCCCAGACTCAACAAACCCAGGCCGATGGATCCACTCAATGCTGACACTCTCGAGCTGAAAGAGATGATGAGAGAGTTGTTCAAAGTCGTGCAAGGGATCGCTTTGGGGCAGAAGGTAATTGCTGAAAAGGTGGAGAAGATTGAGAAATGGTTGCTAGCGGAGAAAGTTCAGGGAAAGGCTCCGTCCTTCGTAGTAAAGAAGCCCTCTGGCAATGGTCATCTTAAGAAGGAAGTTGAAGCAGGTGGTGTGCAGGCCAGAAGAGAACGCGGTAAGGATCGTTACCACCCATATGCTGATACGACAATGATCCCTACTAGTAATCAATCTGCACAACAGCAGCAACCACCACCTCAACAGAAGACACAAAGAGCAGGGGGCCAAGTGAGAAGAAGGACGACAGATCGTCATTTTAATAGGCCGCCCATGACTTATGCCTCTCTGTTTAAAAGGTTGAAGGATCTTGGGTTGGTGCAGCCGAGGATATTGGTTCCAGGGAAACCGGATCAGAGGGTTGCCAGTTACGATGAGAATGTCAGGTGTGAGTTCCATGCTGGGGCACCCGGACATCACATTGAGGATTGCAAAGCTTTTAAGCATGTGGTCCAAGACTTGGTGGATTCTAAGGCAATCAACTTTGCACCGACGACATATGATAGTGCTAACCCCGCGACAAGGCATGGTCCTGTAAAAGTGAAACTGATGTCGACGGACAGGAAAGGGATAGAGGTGACTGAGAAGGATCAGTTAAGAATGCCAATGTCTGTGGTCCCAAAACCTCGGATGAAGGATGGAGTTTTCCCTAGTGTTGATGATTGTTGTGCGACTGTCGCCACAAGGGGGTGTGTTGTGATTGGGAAACAATCCGGAGAATGATGAAAGTAGAAATGGATGATGCAAGATGTAAAGCACCCAGTCTAGCAGCTGAAACCGACAAGGGGAAAAAGGCCATTGGTGTTGAGAAATAGGAAAAGCCGTCCATTTCTTCGTACAAGCAAGCAGTGGAAGTGGTGAGAAATGGAGGGATCCCAGGCTGGGGAAAGATCATAGGCATTGTGGTGAAGGCGGATATGTTCGGGGTTGGCTATCAGCCAGATCAAGAGTCGTCTAGACAAAACAGAGGACGTCGTCCACCATTCACATTTGTCAGTGCTGGAGTGCTGGATCCAGGTCACGCCTATACAGTGGGTGAAGAGATTGACAGTGACCGCGAGCTGGAGTCGTGGATAAAACTGTGCGTACCAGGGATGGAGATCCAGAACTGGAAGGCCTAAAAAGATCATCATTGTCGCTCATCCGGAAGAGTAATAATTTCTGTTTTCAGTTTTTATTTGCATGAAAGCCATACGTGTTGCCCGACACGTAATGGTTCATTGTAAGGGCCACCTCATGTTTCATTTTGCAGCATTTTGCATCATAAATAAAAGGATGTTTTTCAATTAAAAGCGGTGTTCCTTGTTTTTCATTCACTTTTGCAGTTTAAAACAAATAAAAATGGCAATGTTTGTTTTCATTTTTCCTTTTTGATTCGTCTCGTTCCGACTTCGAAAAGTAATTCTCCGGGTCTCGTTGATAACAATTCGATTACACCTCGGTATGACTTCGACAATCCGATCTATCATGCCGAAGAAGAAGGCGAAGAAGATTGTGATCTACTGGAATTAGCCAGGTTGCTAAAATAAGAGGAGAAGGTGATTCAACCGCACGAGGAGCGAGTTGGGCTTGTTAACCTGTATACTGCCGAGGTCAGAAAGGAAATGAAAATTGAGGCCGCTTCAGAGGCAAGTCGAGAGCAGAATGGTAGCCCTATGGAAAGAGCATGTGGATATCTTCGCCTGGTCGTGTCAGGATATGCCAGGTCAAGTACCAATGTCGTTATATGCAAGCTACCATGGAGAGAAGATTGTCCTCTAGAGAAGCAGAACGCCGGTGCTACGTATCAGGGTGACTTTGTTTCATGATATGATTCATCATGAAATTGAATGCTATGTTGATGACATGATAGCAAAGTCCCAAACAGAAGAGGGGCATCTGGCAGACCGGGCCAAGCTGTTGGACCAGTTGAGACAGTTCAAACTGAGGTTGAGCCAGAATAAGTGCACTATCAGAGTGCGGGCCGGTAAGCTACTGGGGGTTTTATTGTAAGTAAGAGAGGAATCGAGGTTGATCCTGCTAAAAAAAAAAATTAGACAAAAAAAAACAAGAAGTGCCTGAACCGAGAACAAAAAAGAGGTTCGTGGTCTATTAGGTAGATTGAACTACATGTCATGGTTCACATCTCCTCTAAACAGCCACGTATGAACCCGTATGAAAACATATCAAACGGTCAGGTGAAATAATGATTGCCAAGGGGCATTGAGAAATAAAAGAATGAGTTGCAGGAGCCTCTGATTCTGTTGCCTCCCTAAGGAAAGAGACCGTAAACCCTATACTTGACAGCCCTCGAGGGGTCTATGAGGTGTGTATTGGTGCAGCATGACGAGTCTTGTCGAAAAGAGCATGCAATTTACCTTAGCAAAAAGTTTGCCGACTGTGAAACAATACATTCACTGTTCGAGAAAACTTGATGTACTTTGGCATAGGCTGCTCGCCGACTAAGACAGTGTATGCTGGTTCATACCACTTTGTGGATTTCAAGATGGATCTGATCAAGTACATATCTGAGAAGCCAGTAGTGACCGGACGGGTGGCGAAAGGGCCAATGATTTTGATTGAATACGATATTCGATATACCTCTCAGAAAGTGAACAAGGGGAGTGTATTGCTTGATTACCTCGCCCAACAACCTATTGAGGATTATCAACCGAGGATGTTTGAGTTCCCTGATGAGGACATCTCGAGGTGCTCAAATCGAAAGATTGTGAGGAACCGATCCCGGAGGAGGGGCCTGACCCTGAATCCGAACGGATTCTGATGTCTGATGGGGAATGTGGATGAGTTAGTGCCGTTTTGGTTGCACCATAAGGATCCCACGTTCCTTTTTGCTACCCGACTAGCATTTGAATGCACCGGCAGTGTAATTGAGTATGAAGCTTGTATCCTGGGTATCGAACCTCGGTACATCTACTGGGGCAAAACCTTTCTCACTTGTATATGGAATGGAAGCCGTGCTACCGGTTGAGGTTCAGATTCCCTCTTTGAGAGTCCTGATGGACGTAAAGTTGCAAGAGGCGGAATGGGCAAGGACTCGGTACGAAGAGCTGAGCCTGATTGAGGAAAAGAGGCTGGCAGCCATCTGTCATGGGCAGTTGTATCAGCAGCGGATGAAGCGTGCTTTTGACAGAAAGGTACGACCTCGGGTATATCACGTGGGTGATATGGTGCTGAAAAGGATCCTTCCTCCTTAAAACGATCGAAGGGGCAAATGGACACCCAATTATGAAGGTCCATTCGTGGTCAAGAAGGTTTTCTCTGGTGGAGCCTTGTTGTTAACGACCATGGATGGTGAGGATTTTCCATCCCCTGTGAATGCAGACGCAGTTAAAAAATACTTCGTATAAAGAGACCCGCTGGACGAAAAGAATAAAATAGTCCAGGCAAAAATGGGCATCCCGGCGAACCGAAAAAAACAGAAAGAAAAAAGGTTCGGGCAAAAATTAGGGATAAAAAGAAAAAATGTACACCCGGCAAGTCGAAAACCTGAAAAGGCGACTTGGGCAAAAAAGGGTATCCCGGTGGACTGAAAACCCGAAAGGGTGGTCCAGGCAAAAGAGGGATTAAAATGAACAACTGCGTCTGGCATGATCGTTTGCGCTTTGGTTAAGGCATCATGGATAATACCCGGTAGGGATCAATCGGAATCGTCTTGTTCAGAAGGCAGAAAGCACGGAGAGTCTGAGGACATATGGGGTGTAACTGAGTTGGAACTCGATGAGATCACGGGTTTCACATTGCCATTAGGATAGATTTTTCCTTTTGTGCGCAATTACCTATTTTCAGGAATTGCTTCCTTTGTATTGTTCATTTGAGCCACACTTTTCAGTCAATAAAATGCATATTCAGTCAAACAATTTTGTTTTTGTTTTTCATTACCGCTTTGATTGCAAAAACATCCAGTTGATTGTGATAAAGAATTTTGCATTTTAAGACATACAGGTCCCTTCCAGTGCATGCTTATAAGATTGAAAGTTTGAAATCTTATTCGGAAGGTTGAGTGACCCAAGTGTTGGAATCTTGACACGCCTGGGGCACGGTTTTATCTAACGATCTCTTTTGCCGGAACTGTTAGGTACTTCCCCTCACTTGCAGGTTGTGATATGGAAGCTTTTGACGAAACAATCCCCATGGAGTCCAATCAGGGATGAATGAATAAAAGAAAGGTGAAAAGACGGCGATGGACGTTCGACGACCCTTGAGAGTTAATCAAGAAGACTCTTCAAAGTCTGAAGATTGAAAAGTATGTGTAAATCCCAGGAGTTCGTTCTCCATCGAGTACGGAGCGGTTTCGAATACAAGATGATGGAGCAGAAAAGGTCCAGACGAGTCTGGGAGTTCTCAAAATTGGAAAGCTGACAATGGATAAGAACAGTGAATGCCAGGGTTCGACGAGTCGACGGGTGTTCAGTACCAGAATTTCCTTATCTCTCCAAGCAGAGTCGTGAGGACTAATTCCCCAGCAGATCCAAGGTCTGTGGCTTCTCTAGCAGGGCCAGGATGGTTATCCCCAGCAGGTTTCAGATTGATGCTGCCCCAGTCGCCAGGTCTGGAGGTTGCTCTTTCCCATCGGAGGTATCTGTGAGGGTTTCCCAAGCAGAGTCGGGATTGTTATATCCCCAGCAAGTCAAAGACTGTTGTATCCCCACAGAATGCGTTGGTGATTTCTTCCCCAGCGATGTCCCCAAGCGGACCGGGTGCAAAGGAGGTTTTTCCCCAGCGAGGGTTGCCTTTTTCCCAGCAGCAGTATTATTCCCCAGCATGGTGGAGATTGGAGTGGTGGCGAGTTCCTCAGCAGAGTGTCTCGAGCTCCCCAGAAGAGTCCCTTGAGGGGGATACTTTTTATACATTCTTCATGTAGATAAGCATAGCATATTGTATAATGAATCGCGTAGCATTTCCATAATTATGGAGCATTACACAGAAAAATCAATCATGCATCATATTGCAAGCATGAGCTAGTCTCAGACCGTGGTTATCGTTTGAGAAGTGGTTGCCTGAGGGTGAAGGTGTTGCTCCGAGGAGTTTGGCACCGTTTTTTATCAACAGTACTTCCCCAGTAGTGCGATGCTGGAGAAGATTCCTGTTGTGCGAAACAGGAAAGGGAAGATGTTACTCTGAGGAGTCTAGCATTATGATGTCAGATTAGCAATGTTCCCCAGTAGTGCGATACTGGAGGAAACTTTTCCGTCGGACGGAGATGGAAATGTTACGCGATCAGCGCGACTCAAGCCGTGGTTACCGTTTGAGATTTAGTTTCGTCGGATGGTGAAGGTGTTACTCTGAGGAGTGTAGCATCATGACGTCAGATCAGCAATGTTCCCCAGTAGTGCGATACTAGAGGAAATTTTTCCGTCGGACGGAGATGGAAATAAAATCAAAGGACGTTACGCGATCAGCGCGACAATCGGGGTTCAAACGGAGAGAGGGAAATGTTGAGGCATTTTCTGGAGATCGGGGTTCAAATGGAGAAAAGGAAATGTTGAGACATTTTCTGGAGAACGGGGTCCAAATGGAGATTGGAGTTGAAGATTATATCCGGGATGAGGTCCTCAGGATTATCTTCTGTTCATGTGTCACCTTAGACTTTGGCTGAGGCCAATGGAGGTCGTTATGGGTGTCTTCTGAGGAAGAGATGCACATGTTACCTTCCTTTTGTGAAGGTGTACCCTCTGATATGTCGCCCTCAGAGTGGTGTTTGGTGTTATTTCCGACGTTGCCAGCGGAATTATCACAAGAAAGCGGAGAACGGGGTTCAAACGGAGAAAGGGAAATGTTGAGGCATTTTCTGGAGAACGGGGTTCAAATGGAGAAAAGGAGACACGAGGTGTTTTCTGGAGAACGGGGTTCACAATGGCGATCACAAGTTATCGTCAGGCGACTGGGGTTCAAAATGGAGAATGGGGTTCATTATTTTGGCAAACAAGATTTCGGGGTTCAAATGCAGTGATCCGGGATCATTTGCGCGAAGGAAAATTTCGGGGTTCAAGAAAACGAAAAAAGAGAAAATTTCCGGGGTTCAAGAAAAGCATTAAAAAGAGGTGATAATCCCCAGCGGATGTGTGGTGTTCAGGCCATGGTTATCCCTGTGTTACCATTTATTTTGGTATCCAGGTCGACGTTTCTGTTTCGGTGATCAGGCCGACTTTCTCCGTACCAGACGGGTTTTTTCTTCAAGATTGTTTCTTTGCCGATTCTGACAGGCATTGTTAATTTTTTTCCCATCAGAGTGCAAATTGTTCGTCTGTTCTTGGTATTCAATCACTCTTCATTCTGATCATCTGAAAGCCGAGGCTATTCATATCGACAGGTTCACAGTGGATTGAATAGGGGCAGCTGTAACACCTCAAAATTTGCCCTCCTCTCTTGGGACTAGCTTAGCATATTGCATATCATTCTTAGGTCATTAGGCATTACATATTTGCATATCATGTGGCAACAACAATCAAGTCATCCTCCAGGTCTTGATCAGAAGATAAGAGGTTGATATATTCAAGTTTGAAGGTTTAATTGAATTGATCACTAGCCATCTGAGGGTTGTGCATCAATTAGGGTTTCATGGTTCCTCAAGGAGATTGAGCTTGATCTTGGTAGAAATGGTACATCATCATCATCATGGTCTTGTCATCATCCAAGAGATTTATTGTTCATGATCAGATATCTTGAGATTAGGGTTTTGACCACTGGTCGACCCTAATCATCTGCATTGTGCCAATCAGGGTTTTGCAAGGAGATGGGGGTTTCAATGGATATGGGGATCATCATATGGTTATATTGAGCTTATGGAAGCTAGGGTTTCATCAGTGAGCCATTTCATCAGGAGTTTGAAGCTCAAGTTCATCAGTCAAGCTGAAATTCATCTATCAGTCAGAAAAGTCAACTGTGCTCAACTGTGCCTGAATTGGTGGATTTGGAGGTGGGAGAGGGTTAGAGACACTTCATTCATGTCCAAACAAGTTTCATTTGACATTTCAAAGATCAAGAATGAAGAAAATAAAGTCAGATGAAAACTTTCCAAAAATAGAAAGTGACTTGTAATTGAAAATTGCCAAAAATGGAAAGTTTTTCTCCTCAAAATTACATGTCCAAAAATGCTTCAAATGAATTTTGTTCAACATGAAAGTTGTAGATCTTGCTCTCACATTTCCAAAAAGTCCAAGAACATGAAATTCCCATTTGTGGTTGGCAAGTTATGGATTGATCATTGTCAAGAAATGTTGAATTTCAAAGTTGCATAACTTTTGATTCACAAGGCCAAATGGAGTGAGGTTTCTTTGAGAAAAATTCTTTTGATGTCCTCTATCCAAAACAAGCATTGCATTTCATGAAAACTCATCACATAAAAAGTCCATTTTTCAAGTGGACTTAATTTTGAATTTGGAGGGAAAAAGTGTATTTTGAGAAATAAGCCTTGTTTTCACATGATTCCACTTGCATTAGCTCACCAATACCATTTGAAACTTGCTGCAACAAAGAATTTTTACTGTTACATTGCATTGCACATGTGTAGGTGAAATGACCAATTGTCCATTTAGCATGAAAATGCATTTTCACTAATCCATTTCATTAGCACTAATTAGGATTAGAATCATCATTAACATAACATATAAAAGCATAATTGTAACTGTTTTCATCTTAATCATAACAGAATCAAGATCTAGATCTAAAAATTGCACAATTCTCTCAACTTTTCATCTTCACTTTTTTGCAATTTCTTCACAAGCCTAGCCAAGATCTTCATTGTTTCATCATCTACAATCATTGTTGAAGCTAATTGAAGCAAGGAATCATCATTATCAAGCCAATTCATGGACTGTTAAAGAGAGGTGCATCAATGGCAATTCAAGATTTGAGCTAGATCGTGCGTAATTGAGCAACAAGCTTTGTTCCATTCATCTTCCACATCATCAAAGCACATCTGTTTTCGTGTTCCAAGGCCAAACAACATCAAATTCACAACTGTCTTCAAATTAAGGTTAGTTTTCGAATTTAATGATTCATGAAATCAATTGGTGCTTTAGATATATCTCTTAGAGTAGGTAATTCTGCAATTTATTTCACTGATTTTGGTTAAGAAATGAGAGAGTTATGTTGATTTGAACTTTCATGCATGATTATGTTTGGCTTCGATTCTTAGATTAGGAAGAATTATGTCAAAATAATTATGGATTCATGATGTACGCTGTAAGACCTTTCCATTGATATAAGGTTTGTGTGATTTGGTGAACATTTGTTCTTGGACCTATGAACATATGATGAACATATGATGAACATGAAGAACACATGAAAAATTTCCAGAAAATGCGTGTAGATCCAAAATTTCGTTACTGTTCATGCTGATATGTGTTTGCGCGCGCTGGGATTTGAATGTGGACTTGCTTCGAGTCCTGGCCATGACATTTCACATTGTTTGTGTGATTTGATTGAAATTTTTTCACCATGATCCTTATAGTCTCTAAAATTTAATGGATATTTTTGCAAAAATTGTGCATGTGTGGATTTCTGTTTTGGCTAGGGTTTGTTCATGTATGTGTTTGCTTGCACCTTGCTTGATGTTTGGCTTGTGAATTGATGATGCTTAATTGGAAATTCTTGAAATTTGGTATGCATAAACTAGAGACCTTAATGGACATTTTGGTATATAGTTTGTGATTTTTGAGTTCCTGGATTGAGAGATATGCTATGATCTTTAGAGGTGTGACAATTTGTGTCACACTATTTCATGTCTAACTTCCTGATTTTTGTTGCCATGCCTATTTAACATGAATTGAGCTGGAATTTTGCATGATGATGCTTAGAGATGTTAGGTTCACATGTGAATTTTTCTGGAATGTTTGAGTGCATTTCCTGTTTGTTGGATAATTTCTCCTCTGTTTGTCCAATTGTGAACCTTTTGTGAGTCATAATGTTAAATGTTTTGTGAAATGCTGGATATGTATTGGATGGACTTGAAATTTGGCATGAGTATTATAGACATCTTGAAGTTTACCATAGCTTTGGTCTCATTCATTTATCATGTTCCTACACTGTTTTATGCTTGCTTGAAGTGGATGCAAGTTTTGGTGCCTTGTATGAGCTTGTTTGAACTTGTGTTGACTTGATGAATTTCATTGAATTGCTTCCCTTTGTCCAAATGGCTTGAAATTTGGTGTGTAGGTCATGTTTTGGATGCTGTTTAACCATGAATTTTTTGATGATTTATTGAAATTTTTGTGAGTTGATTTGAGTTGAATCATTCTGTTTGGTCCTATGATGTTCTAAATTGCATGCTTTGTACTCTTTTCCTCATGAAATGATAATGGTTGATGATATGAACATGAGACCAATTGGATTTGATTATTAATTGGTTGATATTGATTTTGGATAAGTTTCATGTTCTGTTTTGACTTATTGATCCTAGTTTGACCCTAGTCTTGGACTAGTGGTTTGTGTTCTCACATTTGAGCTTTGTTTCAGGTCAAAGAGCACAATTGCTTATACTTGATGATGTGAACTCAATTGGGATTGGTTTATTGATTGTTTATGACTAACTTTGAGTTTGTTTTGTAGGCATTGAGATTTATGCTTAAGCCTTGTGGCTTGCACCTATGTGCATTGATGCTTGTTATCTGTTTGTGCTGTTAACTTGTAATTGTCTGTTTGACTGTTTGAGCTGTGTACTAACTGAGCTAGATTGATTTCAAGTACCTTAGTTGCTATAGTTCATTTTGAACTTGCTTGTGCTGCTGCTTGGTTGTATAAACCAATTGAGGTAGAATTTCTTTTCTCCATGTAGTCTGGAAGACCTGGCCTGTTACTTGGCCAGGCACTTGTCTGAAGTCCTCCTTAAGAGGCAATGCCTGTGCTTGTTTATTTTTGTCCCCAAGCAGGAAAAGACCTTGAATAAGGCAATTGGCAGATACAAGAGATGTGCAATCCATCTCCTGCTATTCTTGTTGAGTCATCCTTTTGCTCACACAACTGGTGTTGATGCATTGTGGATCCTAACCCAAGATCCTTGTATAGTTGTGCAGTTGAGTCAGTGTCATAAGTGTAGAAGGGTTCCCACTTTCTGAACCCACACTTCTTTGTCTGAAGCTCTCCCTGGCCCGGGATAAGAGCTGTGAGGCACACCCCTCACTCCCTATTTCATCTGCTTCACCCTGACTCTCAATGTCAGGGTTAAGAGCTAACACCACCCTGATACAGTTGGCTTGCTCTTGCAGCCTAACCTTTGTTTGAGCCCCACTTGGTGTGTATATAGTGTGTGCTATTTGTGATTGTTTGCTTTGATTGCTTTGCCTGTTTAGGATTAGCTTGCTGCCAGTGCAAGTTAGGATAGAAACCATAACTTAGGGATGATATGCATGATAACATCTAGGCTCGAGTACAACTCCCTAGTAGTGTGTCTCCCTTTGTATCTGGTTAGAATTTCTTTCCCATTCAGGGGAACTACGTTGCCCTGATCCTCATACCAGATGAGGTACGTAGGCAGGAGGTCACACGAGATCTCTCCGGGCACCCTTTTTGTTTTTCACCCTTTTTCTTTTTGTGTGTGTTTGCTTGACAGTTGCTAGGCTCGAGTTCCCGACTCCTTAGTAGCTTGTTGCTTGTTCTTTCTTGTGTGTGTAGGAGATGGATGTAAGCCCAGCAATTGGCATTCCGTATCCTCTTGTTGGGTGCTTGGAGTCCGGTATAAGTCCATCAAGTGGCATCTGGTTTCCATTGTGGGTTTGTTTGGTTCGGAAGCCGATGTAAGTCCAGCGATTGGCGTTCGGGTTCCATGTTTGCCTTTTTGCGTGTGTTTTGTTTCGGCGTGCGTGAGCCGAACTACGGTAGCTCTGATTCTCGTTCCAGACGAGATACGTAGGCATAGGATGCGATATCCTAGCGAGCCCTCTCCCCTCTTCCTCCATCTGTGTTGTTTTCAGTGTGTGTGTGTGATGTTTGTTTTAGCAACCTTTTCTATCTTTTAGAGCGTGGATCCCGTCGAGTACGACGGATGCATTGGGGTGCTAATACCTTCCCTTCGCATAACCGACTCCCGATCCCATTCTCTTTGGTCGCGAGACCCTGCTTTTCCAAGGTTTACTTCGAGCGTTTCCTTTCCCTCTTTTGGGATAAATAACGCACGGTGGCGGCTCTGTGTTGTTTTGTTTCAGCCCCCCGGTTGTTTTTCGCGGATGCGACAACATCCAACACAATCATCATACCAAAAATCATAATCAACAAGGGTCATTTGATATGGAAATGAAAATGCACAAGTTGAACATCAAATTGTGTGACACACATTGTCACACCATACAATCATGTGTATAAAACAGAAATGAAAAATGGTAAAAATGCACAATCAAGCCTCAAACATCCATAAGCATGTTAAGAATCATCATGCAAAATTTCATGGCATTTGGATCAATATCAAGCATTTCACAATAGGAAGAATGGAGCAAGGTCACATATGCACACATGTTCAATCATCCTAACACAATTCAAAATCCAGCCATGCACAACTTCAGAAATCAACACCATAAAATAGAAGACATTCCAAGGATCAAGTAGCAAAAAACCAGGAATTAATTGGATCATTTTTCAATTTTATATGATTTTTCAAAGTTGGCAAAAAAATATGAAATAAAATGGAATAAGCATATGAAATTTGGAGGGAAATGGCAAAATGAAGAATTAATTTGAAAATGTTGCCTCGGCCAGAATCAAACTCGGTGCAAATCAAGAGCGCGCCTAATGCGCTGCGTTCCATTAAGTCTATGTGGCGGTCAACAGCTTATGTGGACGGAGTCAAAGAGATACAGGCCAATCGCTTCGCTAGCGTGGCGCTGACTCACCAAACCCTAGCGCCAGCAACATAAGTTGCAGACGGCGGCGCTTGCAAGCAGGCACGGTGGAAAACACCGTCTTCCTCGCGAAGACGGTGATGAACAGTAGCAACATAAAAAAAAAAATTCCAGAATTTGTCAAACTTTATACCATTCGAACCGTTTCAACATGTAGATCATAGATCAACTATTATTTCACACTAATTCATCACTAACAGAGAGAATCGATGGAAAACATTTTGATGTGACAAACTTTAATCAACTATATCTCTCTCAATAGTTCATCATTTTCAATTCTAAAAGCATCAGCAAACTCAGCATTCCAAGATCTACATTAACATGTCCATGGATTAAAGAATTATGAGATTCGAAAAATTAACCTCTTGAAGAGCAGCTTCTGGAAATGCACAATTCAAGACTCCAAACGATCCAAATCAACTCCTGAGATGTTACCTTGAAGCTTTATGCAGTAATTGAGGCTTGTAGTGGCTTAGATCCAGCTCAACAATCAACTTCCATCTTCACCTTCATGAACTTGCCATGCTTGATTTCCCCACAAATTCAACAATCCAAAGCTTGATCTGCACTAAATCCACACCAGAGAACAAGGATATGGAAGAATATAACAAGGTTATTTGAAGATTTTTTAATTTTTGATTAGGAGAAAATTTTGGAGGGAGAGAGAATTTAGATCTAGAAATGGTGAAAATCCCCAAATTCTGTTAGGATTATGGTATTTATATGGTGTCCTAATCATGCTGAAAATGTTAATTAAGCTTGGTTAATGGTGATTAGCAAAAATAAGGTGTTTTGGCAAAATTGAAAAATTGGTGGTGCATGGAGTAATCCCACGTGAACAGTGCCATGTGCCTGATCAATTTCACTTAAAAACTTCCAATAAACACAATGGCAATGGTGATTTGTTCCCATGATGCACCAATTTCAAATTTGCCAAATTCCCTCCAAAATGGGCATGAATATGCAAATGATCATATGATGGAAATTCATGCGATGTGATGAATGCTTTGAAAAGTTCATGTCATGACAAGCTTTTTAGAAAAAGAGGCACCAAATTTGGAGTTATGAATCAAAAGTTATGGCCTTTTGAAGTTCCATGCACACTTGGAAATGATTGGACCATATCTCCTCAACCATTCATCAGATGCTCATGATCTTGGACTTTTTGGAAATGGGAGAAAGAGATCTTCAACTTTCATGTTGGACAAAAATTCATTTGAAGCTTCTTTGATGTTGGAAAGTTGAGTTGAAGTTGGACCAAAAACTTTCCATTTTTGGAAACTTGAAATTATAGGTCACTTTCCATTTTTGGAAACTTTTGCTTTGACTTCAAATTCTTCAACATTGATGTTTGACATGATGAATAAGCCTTGTTTGAACATGAATGAGATGAAGAAACTCAATTTCACACTTCAAAGCCTTCAGTTGACTTTTCAGTTGACTGCATTGGCCCTTAGATGACCTGAGAATATTCTGATGAACTTGGGCCTCAACCACCTGGGGAATTTGCTCCAAAATGAACCTATAGCTATTATAAGCTAAAAATAATGATCCCATGATCCATATCTCAAGGAAAACCTCATTTCTTTCACAAAGGATTCACTTGAACTGCCTTGACCTATTGACTGCTTAAGCTGCAAGTAACAAAGGTTAATGACATATTTTTGTACATTTTTGGTTAGTGATTAAAAGAAAAGCAATGATATACAAATGCAAGCAATGCTTGGTGATCAAGAACCACTCTCCAAGAGATATCCCACCCACAGGGAAGGAAGCAAGGTGTCCAATGATCCTTGAGGCAATGCAATGTTATGATATGATGCCATGAGGGATCTTAGGGACAAAATTGGGGTCTTACAGTAACGAATACCCCACTACAGAAAAGTGGCGACTCTGCTGGGGAAGTGTATTTTCCTAGTGGGTTTTGCCGACTTTTCATGCTTGTTGTATTGTATTAGTTTTGTGACATATTTTTGTGCAATTTGGGATTACTATATTGTATGTAATGATTGAATTGCTTGATATTAATTCCTTGTATGCTTGGTGATCTTTGTGAGATGAGTTCTATACCCGGACTCGAGTGCACTTAGGATAGGAGAATGGCGTAGTCTTGTTGACTTGTGTGGAGTTATTCCTTAGCAAGTTGACTTGCAAGTCCATTCACTTGGTAGAGGTCATGTTGGGATCAATAATGTCACACAAGTAGTTGTGGTTAGACATTACTCTTTCCAATATAGACCTTAGAGGCCAAGGACCTTAGTTTACCAAGCCCATCTTGGCCTATTCTTAGGATGTAGTGCAAAAGTCGTTCAAGTGTAAGATTTGATACGATTGTTACGCGATACTACACTCATAAGAGTCTCTCTTGAGAATATTTTCGGAATACGTGTAGTCGTTTCTCCAATAATATCCGAAAGATGGGATGATGACTATGGGAACCTCTTGTAGAACATGTTTGGCAGGTTTAAACTCTAGTACACTCCCTTTTGGGTGGTTCTTAACCTAACTCCATGCTCGTGACTTGCAACAAACCCTTGATTCATGGTTGATCCATTCAGGTATCCTTAATATCAATGGAACTTGGGTGTTGATAAGGTGTAAACCATAATCCACCAAAATGGATGGTTGATATTAAGGATAACATGATCCATCCCATGACCTTTATTTGGTGTGCTTTGCTTGATCCTTGAGTGTGATTATTGCATTCATGCATTCATGCACCCATATGCATTCATATCATCAAAATAATAAGAAAATTTTCAAGGAACTTAAGGGGTTTATTTGCAAAATTTTCAGACATGGAAAGACAAAGAAGGAATACAAAGAAGTACATCTTCAGGCAACCAGATTTGAAAGAGTTAAGGAATATGACATCCTATGTATTAGATCCTTTGGGTTTCAAGGCTCGTTTTGGGAAGCTTTTTCCTCTTCTGACTACTCAGGTGGATGAAGGATTGGTGAGTGTATTGGTGCAGTTTTATGATCCCTTGTACCGTTGCTTCACGTTTTCGAATTTCCGGCTTTTGCCTACACTTGAGGAGTATGCTTATCTTGTGGGTATACCTATTCTAGACCAGTTGCTGTTCAGTGGCTTGGAGAGTATTCCTACTTCTCAAGAGATAGCAGACATGTTACACATAGATGAATCTCGGGTTGATGCTCATATGACTACCAAAGGAGGAATCCAAGGTCTCCCTTCTAAGTTCCTCGTTGCTTAAGCTACTATTATGGGAAGGCCATGAGTGAGGACGCCTTTGAAGCCATATTTGTACTTCTCATCTATGGGCTAGTGTTATTCCCCAACATCTACAAGTTTGTGGATGTGAACGCTATTAGGATCTTCTCTACTCTTAATCCCGTTTCGACTCTATTGGGCAATACTTACTTCTCTTTGCATATGAGGAATGCAAAGGGTAGTGACGCCATTGTGTGTTGTTTGCCTCTGTAGTATAAGTGGTTTATTTCTCACTTACCTCAGACGGTCGCTTTCAAGGAGAACAAGGAATGTCTACGGTGGTCCACGAGACTTATGTCTCTCACTAATGATGATATCTCTTGGTATAACCGTGTGTATGATGGTGTGCAGATTATTGACTCTTGTGGCGAATTCTCCAATGTACCTCTTCTTGGTACATGTGGTGGGATTAACTACAATCCTGTTTTGGCACGTCGTCAACTTGGGTTCCCCTTAAAGGATAAACCCAATAACATTCTGTTAGAGGGTGTATTCTTTCAGGATGGTAAAGATCCCTAAGGCTTGAAAGCTAGGATGGTCCGCGCTTGGTGCAAGATTCATAGGAAAGGAAGGAAAGAGTTGGGTCCTAAGAATTGCATCGCTTTGGAGCCTTACACTGTTTGGGTTAGGAAGAGGGCGTCTGAGTATCTCATGCCTTACGAGTATCCGAAACCTACACCTATGATTATGGTTGGGCCTTCAACCCTCCCTAATCAAGGAGTAGAGGAGTTGAGAGACGAAGACCGTTCACGTGCCTAGATCCGTGAACGTGAAGAGTTGCTTCAGCAGATTAAGGAGAAGGAGGCGTTGATTGAGTTTCTTGAGCATCAGGTTATTGATGACCCTGATGATGTATGGACTTCTCTACTTCCTCAGTCTTCTAAGTTCTGGAAGAGGAGGTATGATCGACTCGCCAAAGAGAAGGCCGATATGGAGGCAGCCTACGAGAGGGAGGTGTAGAGGCTTCGCGCATCTTATCTTCCTGTGTCCCGAGCTTTAGATGATTGTTTCTAGGGATCCATAAGACGATTATTTTCCTTTTCTCTTGTACATGATTGACGTTGCTGCACTTCTTTCCCTTATATTATTTGATGAGATATTTCCATATGTGATAAAATGCTTAATATTTCCAAAATTTGCAAATAAAACTCTAAAGTTCCTTTGAAATAAAAAACAAATCATATGCACAAGCATTGCATGCATCATATGCATAAGCAGGTTGTTTCCGGTCCCTTGCCCTGTGGTCTGACTCTGTGTCTTTCATTTATTTTGAAG
The DNA here is from genome assembly GCF_024323335.1 of Lathyrus oleraceus. Lineage (NCBI taxonomy): Eukaryota > Viridiplantae > Streptophyta > Magnoliopsida > Fabales > Fabaceae > Lathyrus > Lathyrus oleraceus. The sequence goes on from NC_066580.1 coordinate 217,441,361, forward strand.
ACAAGCTGACTCATTGGTACTACACTAGAGCCAATATTCCAAGACCATGGATTCACGAGGCAGGCGCCGTGACGTCCACCCTACACCAGAAATTGAAATTCGTGAAAAACAAGAAGCTGGTGGTGGTAGGGGGAGAAAGGGCTCTCCTGGTTAGCCATTTGTCTTCCTTCTCTTATATAGATTCTAAGGTTGAAGTTGGAACTCCTTTCCAAGCTTTATCTATTGCTGAGCCTATTGAGAAGAGAACTCCTTCATTTGCTTCCTACAAAGATGCAAAGCTGGCCATTGAGCGTGGTGCAACCACTGGTTTAGGAAAAATGATTGAGTTAGAAGACAACGAGTCCCGGGCTGGCATAGGTTTTTCTTCTGGTACTTTCAACAAGCAAGGGTTATTCAAGAGTGGAGGTTTCATCCACACTGGTCTAGATGAGGAGGCTGCTGCCGTTTTAGAAGAAGATACAAAGGATTCTGGCAATTTCATCATCCTTGAAGGGGTCTGCAACAATTGGGTCACTGTGGATATTCCAACAGTTGTCCATAAGTCAACGTAATCATCACTTTGTTTAAAAACCCTTCTCCCATGCCAAAAGGAGGAGTGATGACATTGTTGGCGCATAAATACAATGATATTTTCATTCAATAAATTCATGTTAAATGTTTGTTTTTCCCATTTTTTCCCTTTTTGCTTTTGCATGAAATTGATGATCACATAAAACCCTAAAAAAATAGAATAAAATCGATCTTTTTCATATGCATAATGATTTGCCTTGTTTGATTTCTAAAAGCTTTTCATATCCAAAATCATTATGCAGGTTGATTTCTAAACCCATTGAACATAATGACCCAACACCATCTCCCAATTTTGAATTCCCTGTATTTGAGGCAGAGGAAGATGATGTTGAAGAGATTCCTAATGAGATCACCCGGCTACTTGAGCATGAAGAGAAGATCATTCAGCCGCATCTTAAGAATCTGGAAACAGTCAACTTAGGGTCTGAAGATTGTGTGCGAGAGGTAAAGATTGGGGCACTTCTGGAAGAATCTGTTAAGAAGGGGTTGATTAAGTTGCTACGAGAATATGTTGACGTCTTTGCCTGGTCATATGAAGACATGCCTGGTCTAGATACTGGTATTGTGCAACATTTCCTACCTCTAAAGCCTGAGTGCATGCCTGTAAAGCAGAAGCTTAGAAGAACTCATCCTGATATGGCAGTGAAGATCAAAGAGGAAGTTCAGAAGCAAATTGATGCGGGGTTCCTGGTGACTTCTATATATCCTCAATGGGTGGCCAATATTGTGCCCGTGCCTAAGAAAGATGGAAAAGTCCGGATGTGTGTGGACTATATAGACTTGAATAAAGCTAGTCCGAAAGATGATTTCCCTCTACCACATATTGATATGTTGGTAGATAATACAGCAAAATTTAAGGTCTTCTCGTTTATGGATTGATTTTCCGGATATAATCAGATTAAAATGGCACCCGAGGATATAGAGAAGACAACATTCATCACACCTTGGGGAGCATTCTATTATCGAGTGATGCCCTTCGGTTTGAAGAACGCCGGAGCCACGTATCAACGAGCTATGACTACCTTATTCCATGACATGATGCATAAGGAGATTGAGGTGTATGCTAAGTCAAGATCGGAGGCTGTACTCCCTGTAGAGGTGGAGATCCCATCAATGAGAGTCTTGATGGAAGCCAAGTTGATTGATGCTGAATGGGTTCAGAGTCGTTATGACCTGCTGAACTTGATAGAAGAAAAGAGATTGACTGCCATGTGCCATGGTCAGTTATATCAGCAGAGGATGAAGAAAGCTTTTGATAAGAAGGTCAAGCCTCGTGTGTTCCGAGAAGGTGACCTTGTCCTCAAGAAAGTCTTGTCTTTCGCACCCGATTCCAGGGGCAAGTGGACTCCAAACTATGAAGGTCCATATGGTTTTAAGAGAGCCTTTTTAGGCGGTGCTTTGATACTTACAACGATGGATGGGGAGGATTTCACTCGTCCTGTGAATTCAGATGCAGTCAAGAAATACTTCTCCTAAAAAAATAAAAACTTAATAGCTCGCTAAGTTGAAAACCTGAAAGGGCGGCTTAGGCAAAAATGAGCGTCTCGGTGGATTGAAAACCCGAAAGGGCGATCCAGGCAAAAGTTAGAGACACAAAAAATATATAATAATGATATATGTATCCCGCTAGATTGAGTACCTCGTCCTGGGGCAATCTAGGCAAAAATTAGGGATTTGGTAAGTAACTGCATCCTGACAAGACTTTGTTCTACAACTATCGTCCGTCAGAGATTCTTGCTCATTATCAACCAAAGCTTCAAATACATCGGATTCAGAATTGGTGGAGAAATGGTCATTATGTTCAATGTAGCCCTTTTCCAATATATATCACCAATTTCAAATTTGTAAAGATCTATGGAGTCTTGCCATTCGCAGACTACCATTCTATCAAATAAATTTGAGCCTTTTATCCAATTATTGGCACTCTTATCTGTTTCTATTCAACAAATATTTTGCATGTTTTGATTATGAAAATATCATTGTTTTAAACGATCAAATTTTTTATAATTTGTTTTTAAACAAAGTGAACATTCACAATGACGAAAGGATACTTAGGAGATCCTCAGTGCTCTCCCAAGGGTGGTACGATCCCCAACAGGGTAAGATTTTTGTCCATATTCCTGGCATGACTGTATCTCCTCCCTCTGGAACCCCTTGTGGTTTATCCTACCAAGTGGATTGCTTGTCGAGAGTCACCTCTCTTCCCTTCAGCAGAGTAGTAATCTTTCTTCCTCAGCAGCTTGGATCTCTTTGGGCAAGAGCGGTATTTGGTGGTTGATCCCGATAAATCCTTTATCTCCTTGGATAGATTCCCCAGTAGAGTTGTTCGTGTGGTGGACCTTGTCTGTGATAACTCTCGTCCCCAGCTGGAATGATTGATGATTCATCCCTTGCAGAGTTCTTTGCTTCCTGGTATCTTTGATCCCCAGCAGATTGGATACTCCCTGGTGAACTTGGCTTTGTCTCTTGAGATGTAGTACCGGGTGGTTGATTCCTAGACCTGGTTGTGTTAGATATGTCTGTCTGTCAGCATACATCATACATAAACCACGCATATTCATGCATAATTATAACATTCATATATTCATGTTGCATTCTTTTCCATATATCGTTGTTTGCTATCTCTTGCTATTTGGTGATATACTTCCCCGAGCAGATGTGTGTGTCTGATCTCTCCATATAGAGTCAGCTCCATAAGTAGAAAGCGTTTATCCTTTCTTCCATATTCCCCACCGGGTTATATCCTTGTGGATGTTGATTGTTTTTGTTCCTTCCCAACATATATACTGGGATGGTTTTCCCCATTGAGTTATATCCTCACCGGGACAAGTCTTGATTTGGTGTGCCTATCTAGTTTGATCCTAGATCGGTCTCTTGAGACTCTTTTCCTGTTTCCCCGTGGTAAATGAATAATTGCTCAATAATTAGTAATTATTATCCCCGGCGGAGTCTGTGTTTCTCTACCCTCATACCGGTAGTTGTAAACCCTATTTCTTACCTTTTTGCAGAGTAACTATTTTTGCTCATCTTTAATTGGTGACAGTTATCTTCATCCAATATTCGGTGATGATATCCCCTCATCTGCTTGGATAATTGCCTTGATTACGCAATTTATGCCCAGCGGGTCATCTCTCGTCTACCTTATTGTTGTTGGTAACGATTGTTTCTCCCCTGAATCGGTCATCATTATATACCTAGTTTCGGTATCCCGATGCCTTTTCTTTTCGGTCGATTTATCCTTTATTAACCCAGTAACCGGTTGTGGATAATTGTCCATGCGAGTATATTATCTACGTTCTGACGGTAATAGATAGTATATCTCATGCACTCTCGGGTCTGAAGCCTTTTGTTCTTCCCTAGTTGAGTAAGATTCGTATCCCCTTTGTGGAGTCGAATATCCATCCTGTAATCGAGTTTGCTTTTAGCCCTCTTTTGGATGATGAGTGTTTTGGGAATATTCCCCAATTCATGCCTTGGTTGGTCACCTATTATATGCCCAGTAACCGGTATCCCTGGTGTTCCTTCCTCTCTGCTCCCTATTATGACTTTTTGTCCCCTGTGGTGTCAGAATCCTTGAGTTGAAGTATACCTTTTAGGTTTTCCTCAGACGTTTTGAAGTTTTGATATCTCTCACCCTTATACCGGTCTTGGATATTCATCTCTTCCTGAGCATGTTGTATCTCTCACCCTCATACCTGGCGTTTAGATCACATGTCTCCTTGAGCTTATTACCCAGTAACCGGTAATACCTCGTCCCACTGCTTCCCCAGGAGTGTCCTTGTGGACATCCCCAGCGAAGTCCCTTAGTGGATCGTTTTCATCCGGATTTTATCCGAAGTATCCGCTGTGGATAGCTTTTTTGTTGTATTGGCATATTCCCCAATACATGCATCTTCGAGTCAGCTTGAGTCTTTCCATTGGATCTTTTCCCTTTGGAATTATGTTCCCCACGCTTTGAGTCGTGACCTGCTCGCGCATTTTTATCCCTTTTCTATCCCCAGGAGAGTCCCCAGGGTCTTGGTCCCATGGAGTGAATTGCTCATATGGATTATCAGTGGCTTCTGATTTCTTTGCTTTTAAGGACACATATCTCCACAGAGTGCTACCATTTTTCATACCTACATTTGCATCATGAGGTCTCTTAGGGACCAAAATTTGTCTCTTTGTTATTATTTAAGCCCATTCTACCCCGTCGAAACGAAGATTTTAACCTTCACTTCTCCGGCTAGAATGACCTTAAATAGGGGCATCTGTAAGACCCCAATTTTGACCCTAAGATCCCTCATGGCATCATAACATTGCATTTGCATTGCCTCATGGATCTTTAGCATCTTGGTTCCCTTTGCCTTTGGGTGGGACTCCTTGTGATTGGTTTGAGATCACCAAGCATGCTTGAATTATACATCATTGTTTCTCTTACTTTGGTTTACTAACCAAAAGCACAAAAATGTGTCACTAACATCTTTCGTTTGGAGCTTGAGTATCATCCAACAGGTTCAAATGAGGCCTATTCATCATTCAGAACGCTAACCTTGAAGGAGCAAAAATCTGCCTTTGAGCTGTCATGCTCGCTAGGCGAGCAGCAGGGTTCGCTCAGGGAACTGAACTGTCATGCTCGCTAAGCGAGCAAATCCTTTGCTAGGCGAAGCGCGTGCATTTTGGAAAATAACAGAAAATTTTGGGCTTGACTCTAAGCCCACAAAAGCCACCAAAATTAGGTTATAAATACCAGAGCTTCATTTGAGAAAAACAGAGGGTGGAGATTATTACAAACCCTGGAGAAAAAGAGAGAGAAAAGAGGCAGAAGGGAAACCTACGAACTAATCTGCAGCAACCTCCAGGCAACTCTGAAAGGTTCACTCTGACTCACACACTTTTTCGCCTCCGCCTCACGCAAACCCTAACATTGCTTTGCAAACCCAGTCGTGCCAGTCGAGTTTTATCGGTCTCTCCAATCAGGTTTGCCCTGATCCCTATTACTCTATGCTTTTAATTTGAATACTCTGAATGTGTGAGGTATCGTTCAGTTTTTGCCCACGGGTTTAGATATGCATGAATGTGTAAACAATACCTTGAATGTTTTGATCACTTAATTTCTGAGATGGATACCATAGGGTTTGGAGTCCCTAAAATCATACTGTTATCAATGGGAAATCATGAACCCGCAGGCGCTCGCTAGCACCCTCGCTAGGCGAGCCTGCAGCGAAGCTTCACTAAGCTTTCGCTGGGCGATGCAGCAGCGATCGCGACAGTAGTTGTTTTTTTTCCTGTTTTCTCTAACCTGTTTTGTGTTTGTTATGGCATTGTTTTCTCCTAATTCCGTCATATTACTCTAACCTGTTTGTTGAGTTTTTGTGAGGGCTCACATGCTCTTGCAGGGATAGCTTGCTTGGTGTTCCACTTTATTTGTGGGGTACCACCTGGAGGTTTATTCCGATTACCTGTACTGACTCGGTTTCTTTGATGGTGTTTAGCTTGGAAGAGTCTTTGGGTTTCTTATTTATCTTAAACTGTTGTTGCTTCGGATCTTTATCCGTAGGGTAGATCTCTCGATCCCTTTATTTTTCCCGCATTTTACCGCTTTTCTTAGGTTTCGTATAGCCTCTCGTGGCATGTCAATTAAGGTTTTGCGGTTCCTTCATCTAGGACTGCCTTTTTGAATAAGCATCCCTAAACACCCCAACTCATTGATTTTTCTTCTCCTAAGAACACGTTATCTCCTTCTACTACATGCGAGTAAGTCTCCAAAGGTCGAGCATTCGGTAGATTGCGTAGTTACGTCGTTCACCCCAAAACATAACCCTTACCCCATAGGTTGTCGAACTACGTTTTGCTCTGATTTTCATCCCAGATGAGATACATAGGCATAAGACCCGATGTCTTAGCGATCACAGTCCTCTTTAACCCATAGGTAGCTGAGCTACGAAGACTTTGATTCTCAGATTCAGATGAGATACGTATGCAGTGGATGTGACGTCCGTGCGAGTCATTTTCTTTTGACCCTTCTTTTAGTAAGTAGTACATTAGATAAACATACACGCTTTTCTAATCCCTTCAATCATGTTTGCACAAATAAATTATAAAAAAAAACCAACAACCTTTGCAACAAATGTTAAAAGGGCTCCCTAGGAGTACCTAGGATGCTTTGGGTGCCTAACACCTTCCCATTGCATAACCAACCCCCTTACCCAGATCTCTGACATTTTTACTAGTTTTTGATTCGATAAAACTTTTAGGTTTTTGTTCGCTTTCTAACCATTCCTTTGGATAAATAGAAGTCCGGTGGCGACTCGACTTGTATGATTTACCTTGGATTTAGTCAATATCTCTAATGGTAACGAATACCCCGCTACACCTTCTCTAGTGAGCTTCACCGGACTGGTTCACTCACAACCATCACCAAAATTAAATATAAGGACATGAATTTAAAGTAAAAGTGCTCAGGAGCTCGAATATGGCCTCAATTTATCCTAACGCCAAGTATATTGAAAGATACAAGGAGCTGAAATTTGAGGTGCACCATCTGAGTTGCTTCGATTTGACCTCAAAGCAACTCAATCTTGTTGCCTACATTGGTAGGACTTCGGACAACCAAAGATCCAAGAGAATTATTGAGAATTGATTGAGAATCGAAGATATGAAAAGTTCTGGAAAATACCTTTAATGCAAGTCTGTGCGCGATTAATCTTGCTCTTGCTTGCTCTTGATCTTGCTCAAGACACTTGATAGAGTAGAATTGAATGGACAAAAGGCTCAGGATCCTTGGAGATTTGAATCTCAAAATAGTGAGATTCAAACTTAATTTCCAATGGAAATTATCAAGATTATCCTTTGAAATGAGAGAGTTTGGAGGTTTGGAATCAAAGCTGGCACGCAGGGTCCTTGTTTATGAGCATAGAGGGATCTATTTATAGTCAACCCAATTGATATTTGAACACTTGAAATGGAATTCCAAAAATAGCAATGTACATTGCATGAGTGCATAGGCGTGTAACAGGCCCATGTAATCACTTCTTCTGATCCATAATTGAGTACAAGCATTTCTGAGATCATGTTGGAATGTTATGCATTGGTGTATGGAATGTTCAAGTTCAATTTGTGCCAAATGATCACTCATGTTCAAACCATGCTCAACCCATTCAAATCTTGTCCAAAATGGAATAAATTGGAATTTTTAGAAAGGTTGGATCAAGAGGAACAACTTTCATGTTGAACACTTTTCCATTTGAAGCTTGGATCATGATGTATTTTAAGGTGGAAGTTGGTAAAATCAAACATGTCAAAAAAAATTCAAAGTGTCAAGCCACATGTTCACTTATTCCACCTTGCCCAACTTTTCATATGAGCTTAAAATGAGAAACTTTCCTTCATCAAAGTTGTATCACTCTCAAACTCGTTCAAAATGGTCACAAATTTGACCTCATTTGGATTTAATATGAAGGAGTTATGCATTTTTGAAGTTGAGGAAAATCAATTGTTTAATGGCGTTGGTCCAAAATGACCTATAATGTATCCTCATATCACATGCACATAAAAGTTGAATTTGTTCTTACTCCAAACATAAAGGTTTAAGTAGACATCTTTAACTTGATTGTGCAACTTAGAAATCTTTCATCTCATAAAAATTGAGCAAGTTATGGCCTGGGGAAGTTGACCTCCAAATTAGGGTTTAGACAAAATGACCTATAATCTTTCACCATAAAAAATGACTTTCCAAGAAAAAATAGCTCTAGACTTCAACATGAATGTTGTTTGGAATGTAATTTAGAGTAACGTTTCTCTTGGAATCATTTTCATATGACAAAAATTGTAGGAGATAGGGTCTAGGGAACCCCAGTTTTGATCAGATGAATTTCTCTGGTCAACCACCATCAACCAACTTGTTAATTTGCAATTTTCTTGACTTTTTGGACTCATGGGAGATCATATATGCATAAGATAATGGAATTTAAAGCATCCCTTGAAATATTTGATCAATTGGTGAAGAAGCTTGTTGAAGAAGTTACATAAGATACCTAGATGAAATAGGGTTTTCAAGGCAAACCAACTCCAAACTCTTGATTATTTCTTGATCAAAATAACATGTGAAGACCATGGGGATTCATATATGATGATTAGAGCCATAGTATATAAAATCTTGGTTGAGCTCCTTGTAATGAGGGTCTTAAACCCTAAATGTGAGCTTGATGAATCAAAGGTGAACATGTGCACTACCTACAAAAGAGTTAGACAATACAATGACATATTTTTGGTATTTTTGTTAGTAAAATGATAAAATACAAAGTATGATACAATTTAATGGTGCTTGGTGATCTCTCCCAATGCAAACCTAATGAATGAAGGGTAAGGAGGATGCCAAGGTGTGATCCCAATGCTAATGCATATGATGAGAATAACATGAGGGATCTTAGGGTCAAAATTTGGGTCTTACAATGACCTTCTTCTTATTCTTGTTTATTTCGATCCCCTTTTTATGGACCACAAAACCTAAGAAATCCCTAGCCTGCACACAAAAAGCGCATTTTAAAGGATTCATTTTTAGACCATGTTTTCTCATCCTCTTGAAAGATATTTGAAGATGGTATACGTTACTCTTCCCTGAAACAGACTTAATAACAATATCGACTATATAGATTTGCATAAAAGTCTATATGAAAGGCATCACTACCCTTTCGTAGGTGCCTAAGGCTCCGGGGCAACGAAATGTTGTTTTCGGGACATCCTCTTCAGTAATAAATATTTGATTATACCCAAAACACCCTTGGAGCATGCTTAAATATTCATACCCTGCAGAAGAATCGACTAGCATTTCCGCCACTCGCATCGAATATTATCTTTTGGGGTTGCAGTATTTAAATCTCTAAAATCTATGCAAACCCTTAAAGTACTATTCTTCTTTACAACTGACACAATATTAGCTAACCATTCGACATACCTGGTGGTGCGAATGAAATTACAACGGAAAAGCCTCTCAACTTCCTCTTTGATCTTCGAAAGTATTGCTGGAGCAAATCGTCTTGGTTCTACTTCACAGGCTTCTTTCCAGGCTTGATCAGAAGTTTCAATTTGACCAGCTCTCTGCTTAAACCAGACATTTCATCATAGTCCTATGCGAAACAGTCCTTAAACACTCTTAGCAACTTGACCACTTCGATCTTGAGTTGAGGATGAATGTTGGCACAAATGTAAGTTGGCCTTTTTATTTCCCCCTATCCCAAGTCTACTTCTTCAAGGGGATCCTGAGCCAGCATTTTAATGTTTGTTGCTAAAGGATCCTTCTCGAAACCCAAAGGCTCATCGTCATAAATCGCATCGAGCCTCTGGTCTTGCTCTTCATTCTGACCTTTATCAGGTGGCATTGGGTATATAGCGGTAAATTCATGATCATCAAGCTATGGATAAGCTAGACATCAAATAACAAGAGTCGCCACCGCACTTTTATTGCTTCCAAGGGAAAAGGGAAAAGTAAGAACAAAACCCAAAAGTAAGAAGTTTTCGAATCAAAACTAATAAAATGTCAGAGATTCCAGGTAAGGGGGTTGGTTACATAGAGGGAAGGTGTTAACATCCAAAGTGTCCTAGGTACTCCTAGGGAGCCCTTTTTGTGTGCATATGTATTTGGTACAAAATGATGTTTACAAACAATTAGAACGGGGGGATGAGAAAAGAATTCAATTAATTATATTTTTGTGTTTGACAAGACCTTCGGACTTGTGCCTACGTACCAACATAAAAATGAGGGATCAAAACCTCGTAGTTCGTGATACAAATTTCAAAGTGGATGCATTACCCTTAACAAAAAAATTATGTTTGAAAGGCACAAAAGCCTAAAAATAGTTCGAATGAGTTAGTTCTTTTTGGATTTTTTAATGTTTAAGTCAAGTATAGTTAAGTTTATTTACTAGTTTGATTTAAGAAAAGAAATTTGAAAATACAATGGCATAAGGCCAAAGTTTCTATCTTTTTGCAAAATGGTCAAAGTTTAGAACAAAATAAGTTCAATCAAAGAAGATTTTGAAAAGGGAGGGAGAGATTTTGAAATTGAATAAATGGGAAGAAGATGAAGAGACTAATCCTATGCACATAATTAAAAGTTAAGAGTTGAAAAGATCTGACCAAATGGGTAGCAATCCAATAGAGAAGAATGTCAATAAAAACCCAGAATTCCCTTGGACATTTAGAATCAAGCAACACACAAATGCACAATTATATTATCTTGAAGATCAAATGCATCAAGTAAAGATAGCGACATCCAATCTTTAGCCACTCCATGATCTTCTTCAAATTAGTCCGTGTAACAGATGGATTCCACAAGTCACACGTTCAAAATAACAACTTCGTAATGATCATGTTGCAGATGAACTTAGAGGGATCTTGAATGATGTATCAAATGAAGTTTCAAATTGCAAGTACTTGGTTCCACACATGTTGGCATTGGCCAAGTCCTTTAGCATAGGAATGTTGCCTAAGTTCTAAGCCCATTTGTCCAAGATCAAGCCAACTGCCCGTACAAAAGTTTCTTAGGGTTTTGTTGTTATTATGTACATTAATGGTCAAAGACCACACAAACAAGCAAAGTACAGACAAACAAGATATATCACACAATATGGTCCAAATGGACAAAGGGAAGATTACATTAACATAAACAATTAGAATGGTATGAATAATGGCAAATGAATAAAAGGCTAAAATTAAATGACATTAAAGTAAATGGCTTGAAATTAAAAGTTAATTGTTAATGAGTTAGAAGTTAGTATTGTTTTGCTTTTTCTTTTCATTTTAACACATTCTTTGGAGAACACTCAACCCACTTATCACAAGCATGGATCCTTGAGCCAAGACATCTTCCAAAGGAAGGAAAAAAGGCCAAGTTTCCATAAAATACCATGAAAGAGGGGAGACTTACAATCTCACTAACTAGAATGTTATGCCTTTTGTGTCGCAAATTTAGCGCTATGTTAAGCAATCATAATTGGACTTATGTAGAAGTCACAACAATTTGAGGTCGGGCAATAGAATTTTGGTGTTAATGCATGTTAGAGACATAGTATAATGGACTATGCTCATGCAACATACCACACACAAAAAGAGATATGCAAAAGAGGTGGCCTAATCTCATCCATGCTCATGTTAATTTTTCAATCAACTAGCTTTAGGACTTTGAGATATCATAGGCCAAATGAGATGAATGCATAAAGAAGGGGAATCAGAAGGGAATGGATCAAAACTCAAATTGGTCAAAGGAGGACTTTTATCAAATTAATATCATTAATTCATTTTAGGAGATGGAATGTACATGCCATCAATCCCCTAAATTCAATGATATTAACTTGACCAAGTCAAATCAACCTTGACCAAGGCCCAACAACAAGAGTCAAACTCAAACAAGTCATCACAATTGGTCAACAAAATTATTTGATATTTATTCAAATTAAAAATACTAAAATAAGGCATTTAAATTAAATATGGTTTGTCCAATTCTTAAAACCTCATCAAAACACCAAAGAAATGGCTATGAGATTTATCATAGGTCGAACAAGGTCAAAGGACCTTAGAAAAAAAAATCAAAATTTTTAGAGACTTACAAGTATTTTTAAACAATTAAAAATAATCATAAAATCAATTAAATCATGAAAAATATTAATAATGATCCAAAAAATAATTTTAATTTAGAATATGAAAGAGGAAATTATTTGAATTTTTTGGTGAAACTCTCATATTTTTTTGATCAATATTAAAATTAATATGAATTAATGAAAATAAAACAATTAAAATGAAATTCAAATAATCAGAAAAAACGTGGACCACTTGATCTCCCTCATTAATTGAGGTGGCAGATCAAGTGGCCATCAACGCGCTTTCCACCATAGTCATGAGTCAATGCGTAACACAAATAGTAATTACAAGAAACGCGTGAGATTAAAAAGTTTCAAGTGAGATCAACGGCTCAGAACCTGTCCAGCACACCACCGGCGCTGGAACTCCGGTCACCTTCTCAGGCGAGGTCCACCGGACTAGTTCACTCATCACCATCAAGAAAATGAAAAAGGAGGACATGATCTGAAAGAAAAAATGGCGTAGAGCACGAATCTGACCTTAATTTTAACTAACTCCACATATATAGAAAGATATGAGGAGTTTAATTTTGAAGTGTGTCAACTGAGTTTCTTCGATTTGACCTCTAAGCAATTCAATCTTCTTGCCTATATTGGTAGGACTTCAGACAACCAAAGATCCAATAGAATTAAGTGGAATTGAGAGAGAATCGAAGAGATGAAATTTTCTAGAAAATACCTTCAATGCAGGTCTAGATTCACTTGTTCTTGCTTTGGCTCGGGCTTGATCTTGCTGAGGATGCTTGCAGAAGTAGATTAGAATGCACTAAAGGTCTTGGATCCCTGGAGTTTTGAATCTCAAACCATGGAGATTTCAACTCAATTTCCAAAGAAAATTCTCAGGATTATCCTCTCAAATGGAAAGGTTTGGTGTTTGGGATCAAAGCTGGCGCGAAGGAGTCCTAAATTCTGAGCATATGATGATGTATTTATAGCTGAATCACATGATATTTGCACCTTACAATTGAGTTTCCAAAATTGGCAATGAGTGATGCATGTGTGTACGGGCGTGTACAAGCCCATGAGATCATTCCATTTGATCCATAATTGAGTGTGAACAAGTCTGAAATCAAATTGGAGTGCTAGGCAATTGTACATGGAAGCTTGAAGTTTGATATTTTCCAAATGATGATGCAATTTTCAAGCCATGCGCAACCCATTCAAATCTTGTCCAAAACGGATGAAATTGGACTTTTTGAAAAGGTTAGATCAAGAGGAACAACTTTCATGTTGAATAATTTTCCATTTGAAGCTTTTATCATGATGAATTTTAAGGTGGAAGTTTGGAAATTTTAACATATCAAAAAAAATTCTAAGTGTCAAGCCATATATCTCAATATTCCACTTTGCTTAACTTTTTATGTGAGCTTCAAATGAGAAACGTGTATTCATCAAAGTTGTAACTATTTCAAATACCTTCAAAATGGTCACCTATTTAATTTCATTTGGATTTTTAATGATAGAGTTATGCATTTTTGAAGTTTGGAAAAATCACCTGTTCAATGGTATAGGTAAAAAATGACCTATAATGTAACCTCATATCACATGCTCATAAAAGGTGAATTAGCTCTCACTCCAAACATAAACGTTGCGAAAGTTATGGCCTTGGGATGTTGACTTTCAAATAAGGGTTTAGACAAAATGACCTATAATGTTTCCACATAGAAAATAATTTTACAAGCAAAAATGGCTCTACGTATCAACATGAAAGTTGTTTGTAATGTCATTTAGAGTAACTTTTCTCTTGGAATCATTTTCATATGGTGAAAAGTATAGGAGATAGGGTCTAGGGAGACCCAGTTTTGAATAGATGAATTTATCTGGCCAACCACCATCAACCAACTTGCTAACCTCCAATTCTTTGGACTTTCTTGGCTCATGGTAGATCATATATGCATAAGATGATGAATTTTGAAGTATCCCTTGATAAATTTGATCAAATGGTAAGATATCTTGTTGGAGAAGTTACTTAAGATAACCGTTCAAACTAGGGTTTCCAAGGCAAATCACCCTTAAACTCTTGAAGAAAACTTGATCAATATGACATGTAGGAATCAATAGAACTCATATATGATGCTCATAACCATTATTGGATCAATTCATGGTTGTGCTCTTTGTCATGAGGGTCCTAAACCCTATATATGAACTTGATAGATCAATGGAGATCATGCCCTTCCTACAAAAATTTAGGCAAATGCAAAGACATGTTTTTGGTATTTTGGTTAGTAAAAATTGTAATATACAAGTATGATACAATTACAAAGTGCTTGGTGATCTCTCCCAAAACAAACCCAATGGAGGATGGGTAAGGAGGATTCCAAGGTATGATCTCAATGCTAATGCTTATAATGAAATTGCCTGAGGGATCTTAGGGTCAAAGTTGGGGTCTTACAGCTGTCCCTATTTAAGGACATTCTAACTGTGGAGGCGAAGGTTAAAATCTTCATGTCGACTCAGTAGAATGGGCTTAAAGAACAACACATAGAAACAAATTTTCGTCCCAAAGAGACCTCATGATGCATATGATATGAATGTAAAGGTTAATGCTTCGTGGGGAAATATTGCCACAAAGGAAAAGAAAGTAGAGAGACCGAAAATCTACAGGAGTACAATATATTCCGTAAGGAAAAGTCACTGGGGAGACAAAGACTCTGGGGGGAAAGACGAGTTATGCGTAGACCAGGCTACAACTTAAAACTGCTTGGGGACTCGAGGAATTCCAAAAATGGAAAAGACTCAGCCGAGGAACAACAACATCTGCAGGGGATACAAGTAAGTCAGGATAAACCTGAAATACTTGAATCATGCATGGAAAAGCGATTTCACTAAGGAAATGCGCACTCAACTCAACTGGGGAAGAAATAAACTTCAATACAAGAGGAGCAAAAATTTATTATCTACTACATGTTACTGGGTAAGGAGATAATAAAGATCTGACAAAGAGAAAATCTGTCATCGGTTAGGATGAACATATCAAGGATGACTCGCTCAGAAATGCCAGGAGGGAGTATTCATTACCGGTTACTAGGTAAGAATAACCTTGCTAGGGAAAACTCCAGAAAATAGGATTTACGACTACCAGTTACTAGGCATAAGACCAAAGATGAGAATATTCGTCATCAATTAGGATGAACATATCAAGAATAGACTCAACAGGGAAGAAAATCTGTCATCAGTAAAGATGAACATATCAAGGATAAACTTGCCTGGGATATGTCAAGGAGGATATCCATCATCGACTAAGATGAACATATCAAGGATAAACCAACTGAGCAACAAATAGGAATTACATCTATCGAATGCTGGATAGAAGACCATCAAAGAGACAATTTGTCATCGGCTAGGATGAACATATCAAGGATAGACTCTGAGAGGGAAGAAAATAGGAATTACATCTATCAGTTACTAGATAGAATACCATGAGAGAGGATCCGTCACTGGTTAAAGTGAACATATCAAGGATAAACTCTGCGGGAGGAAATAGGGTTTACAACTACTAGTGACTGGGTAGAAGACCAACAAAGAGAAAAATCTGTCACCGGTTAGGGTGAACATATCAAGGATAAACTCTACGAAGGGGCCAAAAACAGGATTTACAACTACCGGTTACTGAGTAGAACACCGCAAAGAGAAGGAAACCCGTCATCAGTTAGGATGAACATATCAAGGATTAACTCTCTGGGGAACAAGAATAGGGATTACAACTACCTTTTTATTGGGTAGAACAGCAAAGGTGAGAATATCCGTCATCGGTTTGGATGAACATATCGAGGATAAACTCAGGATGGGGAGAGAGAAATATATCTGTCACCGGTTAGGGTGAAGATATCAAGGATATACTTCCTGGGGAATCAGATCCACTGGGGACTCTATTGAGGAGAAAACAGGGATACTTTTGCCATGTATTGGGCAAGAAGTAACAAACTGCAAACAAAGAAGAATATTACTAGTTACTGGGCAATAAACTCTTAGGAGACTCGAAGCATCTATCTAGGTAAGAGATAGAAAGAAACAGTCAATCAAGACTCAACCCATTAAGGACATAACTCAAGGGGAGTGATTCCATCCAGATAAACAACTGGAAAGGAAACTGAAGTAGTAATCATCCACGAGGAACATCTCAGTGGGGAAGAGGAGAAAGGTTAAAGTCTTTCTGCCTAAGGGGCTGGCGCTCTACAATTGAGGGAGGACAAACACTGAAATTTGTATGGGGATACAATACCTTTATACAGAGAATGAGAATCTCAAACCAACAAGTTAATCAGATATGCAAATATGTAATTATGAAATTATATGATTGTATATGTATATGATGATTATGCTGACAACACGATCATAAAGGATACAAAGGTGTCACAAAGAATTTGAATCATCGGTATAATCCTCAGTCAATCCACAAAAAGAGGGAGACAACTGCTGGAGAACAGAGAAATCACAAACCAAAGGCTCAAATCTAGCCGAGGGAGGAGACCTGCTGAGGAGAGGCGAAGTTATCGAGTCTGCAAGGAATTTTAGGTCAACACCATATCAAAATGGGAGATAACCATACAGAAGATAAACACAAATAGTTGCTCAGAAACCAGGAGGAAACTCTGACTGGGAGCGAATCGGATGGCGATTGGTGGGGAAACCAATGCGATCTACTGGGGAAAACATCTTACTCTGCTGAAGAAACGTGAACCCTGTTGGGGAATACAGAAACTCCGCCGGGGAATTAACACGCCCCGAGGTACTGAATTGACTTACTTAGCTGGGGAAAAGTATCGGAACTCCGTTAGGGAATAAACACTTTGCAGGGGAACCAAATCAACACATACAATTAGGGATACCCGAAGAGTTAACTACTTGGGGAACCTCTGATGCTTAGCACTTAAGGACTTGCTGCTTTTGAAGTGTTGTTGATACTTCCTTTTTAATTGCTTTAAAAATTTCTTGTTTTTATATGTTTTAAAAAAAGATTTTGATTAAAAAATTTAAATTTTCAAAATGATCATAATAAAATTTAAACTATTGGCTGAAGTAAATAAGAGTAGAAACAATTGGGTAAAAGCTCAACTTTATTTAATGGGATGGTAGTCTGTAAATGACAAGACTCCATGGATTTTTACAAAGTTGAAAATGGTCATTTACATGGAAAAGGGCTACATTGAATACAAATGATCCTTGGTCCTTCTACCAATCCTTTGATATCCATTGTGCTCTTGACCGCTGCTTGGATGATGAATTGACGTTAACCCTCGTGCTTAAAGTTCTCCAAAATTTGAAGATCAGCAAAATGCAAATACTTGCCATAATCCTTAATTTTGCATAAGCTGCCCCAAGGTGGGGTACTCAACTTATCGGGAAAGTTTTCTATTTTTTATGTCTCTAATTTTTGCCTGGATCGCCCTTTCAGGTTTTCAATCCACCGAGACGCTCTTTTTTGCCTAAGTCGCACTTTCGGGTTTCAACTTAGCGAGTTGTTCTTTTCTTTTTAGGCGAAGTATTTCTTGACTACATCTGCGTTCACAGGACGAGTGAACTCTTCACCATCCATAGTTGTAAGAACCAAAGCACCGCCTAAAAAGGCTCTCTTGACAACATATGTGCCTTCATAATTAGGAGTCCATTTTCCCCTAGAATCTGGTTTTTGATCACAAGGTCACCTTCTCTTCACACACGAGGTCTGGCCTTCTTATCAAAAGCTTGCTCCATCCTCTACTAATATAACTGACCATGACACATGGCAGTCAATCTCTTCTCTTCAATTAAATTTAACTAGTCAAACCTAGTTTGACACCATTCAGCCTCAGTCAACTTGGCTTCCATGAGCACACGCAATGAAGGAATCTCAACCTCTACGGGGAGCACTGCTTCCATACCATATACAAGAGAGAAAGGGGTTGCCCCTATTGAAGTGCGGACGGATGAACGATACCCATGCAAAGAAAACATGAGCATCTCATGTCATTCCTTATACGTGACAACCATCTTCTGAATAATCTTTTTAATGTTCTTGTTCGCAACTTCAACAACCTCATTCATCTTAGGTCTGTAGGGAGAAGAATTATGGTGTGCAATCGTAAAGTCTTTGCAAAGAGCTTCCACCATATTGTTATTTAAGTTCGATCCATTATTAATAATGATCTTACTTGGCACACCATAACGGCATATGATCTGATTCTTGATAAACCTCACAACAACTTTCTTGGTTACATTTGCATACGATGCCGCTTCAACCCATTTTGTGAAGTAGTTGATTGCCACTAAAATGAAACGATGTCCATTCGAAACTTTAGGCTCAATCATCCCAATCATATCAATTCCCCACATGGAGAAAGGCCATGGGGAAGAAATAATATTCAATAGTGTCGGAGGAACATGAATCTTATTAGCGTAAATTTGACACTTGTGGCACTTCTTCACAAACTTGTAATAGTAAGATTCCATTGTCAGCCAATAGTAACCTGCTCGCAACATCTTTTTCGCCATTGCATGTCCATTGGAATGAGTACCAAAGGAACCTTCATGCACTTCTGTCATCAACAAGTCTGCTTCGTGTCTATCCACACATCTGAGTAAAACCATGTCGAAGTTTCTCTTGTACATTATATCACCATTCAAGTAGAAATTACTAGCTAATCTTCTCAAAGTCTTCTTATCTTTCAAAGTTGCCCCAGGCGGGTAAATCTGACTTTGGAGGAAACATTTGATGTTGTAATACCACGGCTTCTCGTCTGTGATCTCTTCAACAGCAAGCACATGAGCTTGCCTATCAAGACGCATCACATACAAATTGGGAACTTCATTTCAATACTTCACTACAATCATTGACGCCAATGTTGCAAGAGCATCTGCCATCCGGTTCTCATCTCAAGGTATATGATGAAACTCAACCTTTGTAAAGAAAGTTGAAATCCTCCTCGCATAACCTTTATATGGTATTAAACCGGGTTGATTTGTCTCCCATTCACCTTTGATTTGATTCACAATCAAAGCTGAATCTCCAAAGACATCGAAATACTTGATTCTGAGATTCATGGCCTCCTCAAGCTCCATAATGCAAGCTTCATATTCTCCGATGTTGTTTGTACATTTGACAGTCAATCTAGCTGTAAATGGTAGATGCGTTCCTTGAGGAGTAATAATCACTTCCCCAATGCCATTACCATACTGATTAACAGCTCCATCAAATACCATGCCCCAATGGGAACTAGGTTCTGGCCCTTCTTCAAGCAATGGTTCATCATAATCTTTCATTTTCAAGTACAAGATCTCTTCATCAGGAAAATCATACTGCACTGACTGGTAATCTTCAATTGGTTGGTGAGCCAAATGGTCAGCCAAGATACTACCTTTGATCGCTTTTTGAGATCTGTATTCTATATCATACTTTGATAATAGCATCTGCCAACGGGAAATCCTTCCACTTAGAGTAGGATTTTCAAATATATATTTAATTGGATCCATTTTGGATATCAACCAAGTTGTATGATTCAACATATACTGACGCAGACGCTTAGCAGCCCAAGCCAATGCGTAACAGTCGTTGAACTTCTTACTGAGGTAGTAAATTGCAAATTCTTTCTTTCCAATCTCATCTTGCTGGCCAAGAACACAACCCATACTATCTTCAAGCACAGTCAAATACATGATCAACGGTCTTCCTTCAATAGGTGGAGATAAAATCAGAGGCTCAAGCATATATTCTTTGATACTGTCAAAAGATTTATGGCAGTCTTCGGTCCAATCACAAGACTGGTCTTTCCGAAGAAGCTTGAATATTGGCGCACATGTGGAAGTCATGTGGGAAATGAATTTGGAGATATAATTCAAGCGGCCGAGAAAACCTCTGACTTACTTCTCAGTTTTGGGTGCAGGCATCTCTTATATTGCTTTGACCTTGGCAGGATCAACTTCAATACCCTTCTCGCTGACAATAAAGCCCAACAACTTACCGGAACGAACACCAAAAGTACACTTATTGGGATTCAAGCGGAGTTTATACTTCCTCAAACGCTGGAATAGTGAAATTCTGGTATCAGATATGAGATGTCGAAGGTAATGTCACGACACTAATATCTGAGTAACACAAACAGGATAAAGATACAAAATGGTAAAACAAAAGACACAAGCAATTGTTAACCCAGTTCGGTGCAACTCACCTACGCCTGGGGGCTACCAAGCCAGGAAGAAAATCCACTAAATAGAATCAGTTCAAAGACTCTCCATACACTTCAAGAAGATACAGTCTTTCTCACCTAATCTCTACTAGTGCAATTTCTACCTAAGCACTCTTAGATATGAGAACCACTTCACTTCCCTACAATCACACCTGTGATTTTAAACAACAATCCCTTGAGAAAAGAAAACACTTTTCAATAACACACACTTTATTTTACTTCACAGTTTCAATCAAGTAGACACACACTTGATCTTGCTTAACAACTTTGATAGTGTAGACACACACTTGATCTTGCTTAAAAACTTTGATCAAGTATACACACACTCTTGCTTAACAACTTTAGAGTGACAAATTACAACCACAAATCAGACCAATTAAATCATCTATGGATGACTTGAATGGCTTACAATTCTCACGACTAAACAAGACACAAACCATAGCTCTCTCTCTATATTTCGCTCAGTATTGGTTGTGTTGTTAAAACAGGTTTTCCAATTCCCTTTTTATATAAGCTTTCAGTTGCGCTTGGACATCTTGAAAACCCTAAAACTATTTTCCAATTAAATCTTTTCATAACAGCTGGTTAGATCTCCTTGGAAAATAAGTAAATCAGGTTGTAATCAATGATTGAATGCGCCTGCAAATAAGATCATCAATCATACAAAGATTTCCATTAATTGCGCAATCATATAACACCAGACATTCACACTGAATGTTCTGTCTACAGGATGTCATGACATCGGGTCTGACATCCTGGAACAATCCTGCATAATTCCATAATTCCTTTTATAATTTCCAGCAGGTACATAATATCAGATGTCATGACATTGTGTATGACATTCTGAAACAATTCTGCATGATTATGTTCTTGAACTCCAGTAGGTACACAATATCAGATGCCATGACATTGTGTATGACATTCTGAAACAATCCTGCATGATTATGTTCTTGAACTCCAGCAGGTACACAAGATATCTTATGTTAAGACATCACACATAACATCTTGTGAACACTCTTTTTTTTACCAAAATTTCTGCCAACACTTAGAACCAACAAACTCCCCCTTTTGGCAAATTTTGGTTAAAACATATATCTGTCCTTTTTGTTCACAAGAAAACTATCAGCAGTTAAACAATAGTTTAAACAGCAGCAGAAGCAAACACAATTACTAGCTATAGCTACTAGTAATACACACATGCACAAGGGTACTTCTTCTCCCTCTAAATTTGTGCAACACAAACGGAATTACTAGTTATAGAGGCAACTAGTAAGACACACAAATGCACAAGGGTACTTCTTCTCCCCCTAAATCTGTGCACCACATACATCTCCCATGATAATAACAACATCTATAACCACAACACCTGTAACAGTCAGAATCACCTTCTGCATCTGCTTCAACATTACCTGTGCTCCACATCAGACATCCCCTTTTACATCTGTAAACAGAACATCATTCTGTTTTACAACAAACTCATCTCCTTCAATAATAGTTGTTGCTTTGTTTAGCTACACCAGCACATACATCTTCTCACAACTCCAAATCTCCAACATCACTTTCCCCCTTTTTAGTCAAAATTTTGACCAAAGGTAACCAATTAGACAAAATAAATGTCAATTAGCCTAGCAGAGAATGTCACCACAAATGTCATAACATATAACATGTTAAAACATAATTTTTTAGGAGATACATACCAACATTATACACAACTGTGACAACTGAGATAATGACAAATCCATGGAACTCATTAAGAGCCCAAAATATTACATAAAGGCATCAATAAGGACCGCCACAAATTACACATTTAAACAAAAAGAAACAAATTCTTTAGCATCAAAACAACAGGGGGAACAACTTCCATAACATCAACCACAACAACCACACCAAGAACAGTCTTCAAACACAGCACACCTCACACAGTCTTCAACTTCAGGGGGAACCAATAATCATCTAATCAGAGGAAGAAGTATCATCTTCACCTTTAGAGCTGCCACTAGATTGAGCACTTGACCTCTCACTTGAGGTATTGGCATCTGAATCTTTGGTCTCACCAGCCTTCTCCATTTCTTCCTTTTCTAGGCTACTAATAAGAACCTCCAAAGCTTCTTTTCTTGCCTTGGCAACCCTTATACCATTATCCAGTTCCTTGCAGGTTTCCTTTAATTGATCAATCAAGCTACCCTGAGATGTAGGCTCCTTTCTGGCAGATGTCATGACAACATCATTGACATGACTTCCCTCAAACAGCTTGTAGTGGATGGATAGTGGGGGCTTTCTTCTGCTTGGTATGTCAGTTGTATTAAGAATGCCTGGTTGTTGGCTCAAGATAATACCACAAATGATAGATGGGAAGGCAATGGGCAACTTCACTGCATTTGTGGGGGCATGTCTGACAATTTGATCAAACATAAACCTTCCAAAGACAAAGTTTATCCTGGTTCCAACAACATGAATGATTCTTCCAAGACCAATGGAGATGGTTGAGATATGATTAGTAGGCACCCAGTTGGCTGAACCAATCTTGTGCAAGATGGCATATTTGACAGTTAGCTCGCCAGCTGATAGGTGATTCCTACTAGGTCATTCCTTAACTTGGCCAGCTGTAATAGTCCTACAGACCTCATTGTCTGTAGTCTCTAAATTCACTCCTCCATCAGTTCCTCTCCCTAGGAACTTGTTCATAATGGTTGGTGAGACTCTCACACATCTACCCCATACAGAAACTTTGCAGAATTCCCTGCTGCTCTTTTCATAATTATCTTCAGGGATATTCACAACAAATTCTTTTACTAACCCCTCATAACATTGGGGAAGAGCAACCACAGTCTTCATCAGTCCAACATTTTTATAAAATCCATCACTTCCTTTACCTCTATAACCTCTTTTCTCAGCTCTCTTTCAACAGCTATCCTCCACTGAATGACAAATTTCCATTTTGCAGGACCATCTTCTAAATGAAAGGAGATATTGTCTAAGTGCACAGCTGCCACTTTGCCTGGAGACTTCTTAATAACCTGTTTTTTAGCAGGGGAGATGTCTGGGACATCGTCTTCGACTTCCTCATCAGAGTCAGAACTCTCTCTTTCTTTCCTCTTCCTAACCTCAACTTTACTCCAAGATTTGGAGGGTCCTACACCAGCAACCTTTTTCTCTCTTCTTGTTGTCCTCATTTCAGCCACAGTCTTCCCTTTTCTAGTCCTCAGTTTCTTAGATACACTTGGTTTTACAAGATGGACCAAAGTGTCATCCTCTTCTTCAGGACTTTCTTCCTCCAGATTAATAATATTCTCAGCAGTTTCATGAGACACATTTGCTGCTTTCTTGCTAGGTAGGGTTTTACCTAGAGAACATAATCCCTCAGCAGCCACTTCCTTTTCTGATCTAGATGAGTCATCATCTTTCTCATCTTGGGGTTCCTCCTCAGGAGAGGGGTCCCTTCTGGACAGAGGGGTAGAAACACCCTTGATTGCATGCCCTTCCCTTAGAATCCTAGTTACTAGGTTCCTAATGGCACGATCAGCATAATGCATGTCATTTTGATGAGGAGATTTATCAGGAATATTACCTTGCTTACTTCCAGCCATGGAAGAGGGGCCTGGGGCGTCACCTGGTATCACACGAAGAGGAGTAACGTCCAACACGTCTTCATCTAGAAACTCCATGGAGGGAGTTCTTGCATGATGAGTGGGTTTTGAACCAGCTGATGATGGATGTTGAGACATGTTGTTGAACTTTTGAAAAAAAATTCTTTGCCCTAGCAGAGGTTTTCTGAGTAGTTGGATGAAGATGGAAAGAGTTGTGTTTAGGTAGCATATGGAAATGGCATAGATACTAGTTCCAATACTAGGTAATGATTCATCATTAATGTGGCTCTTTCTTTTAAGTGGGCATGCACTATTTTTATTTCCTTTTCCACTCCACTTTAATTGCCATAATTTCAAAAGAATCCATATCCCTAATTTCCCTCTTACATATTCAAACTTATTATCATCCAAATCCCTTGCAAATTTGTCAACTAATTGTATTTCATGCTTTAGAGCTATGAATTTGTCTTCCATAAAGTTTCTAATGGAGTGATGACAGCAAAAAAAGTGCTTGGTCCAACTGTGATGAATAGGATTTTTGGACATAGTTGCAGCATTCAGGTTGTCATAATATAATGTCATGACATCGTGTGTGACATTGTATGCAATCATCAGTAGTTTCAACCAACCCAGTTGAGAACAACTGCTTCCATCTGCTATAGTTTCAGCATAAACACCATTTTCATCTTTCAAATGTGTAGGAGCAAATGTCCTTTCACTCTCCATCCCAATCTTCTCAACATTGTTCTTGACACTTTTGCTTTGAGATAGACACATAGTCCCTTCTATCTGCTTGACTTGTAGCCCAAGTCCAACAAAGCTCTTTCCAACATGTCCACCTATCTGATCCAACCTCCTATCTATTTGAGCCATCATGAGCTTTTCTCCTTTGGAAGTGATGTTAAGTCTGAGCTTCTAGTGTGACATCCTTGTCTGACATTTCCCACAGACTTGTCTTTCATCATTCTTGAGAGTTCCTCTAGCAGATATACTCATCTTCATCCCTTTCTCTTTGACATAGGTACACTTTGAGGAATAATCAATTTGAGATCTCCACATGTAACAGTTGTCTTTGGTCCTGATTCCTTTCATAATTACTTTACTGTCTTTGTTAGTAATCAGACATTCAGTTTTAGTGAAGCTAACATTCAGACCTTGATCACATAGTTGACTGATGCTTATTAGATTTGCAGTCAAGCCCTTAACCAGTAGGATATTGTCAAGTTTAGGAACTCCAGGACAATCAAGCTTGCCTATCCCCTTGATTTCACCCTTTGCTCCATCACCAAAGGTTACATAACTTATGGCATGAGGATGAAGATCAGTTATCAGGTCTATGTTTCCAGTCATGTGTCTGGAACATCCACTATCAAAATACCACTCTTCTTTGGCAAAGAATCTAAGGGGAATGTGAGCTATTAGACTTGTAACATTAGTCTTAGGAACCCATTGCTTCTAGGTTGATATTGAGTCTGATGATGAATAGAGCTAGGATAACCATACAACTTATAGCAGAAGGGCTTTAGGTGACCAAATTTCCCACAGTAATGGCATCTCCATCTTTGGTGTTTCCCTTTCTGCTGTCTTCTCCTTTGATGTTGTGACATATGATGTGACATCACAGGTTTGCTTTTACTATGGCTGCACTTAGGTTTGGCTTGAGGTTTGCAACCAGTCTAACTGCTCTCAGGCTTAGATTTATTATATACAATGCCAAATTTGTCTCCTGTTATTAGTCCAGTTTGGAGAATCTTGTCTAAGGAGTCAGATCCATTGTTTAACATCCTTACATACTTGGTCATCTCTTCTAGTTTTGAATTTAAGAACATAGCTTCAGTTTTAACTTGGAGATGGTTTCCACATGGTATGCCTTCTCATTCTCCAGCTGTACTATCTTCTGGCTTTCAACTTGTTGACTTTCATCTAGCTTGGCATTCAGAATCATTGCTTTTGTTTTTAATTTGGAGATGGTTTCCAAGTGTTCTACCTTCTCATTCTCAAGTTGAGTTATCTCCTTCTTCTGGCTTTCAACCTATTTACACAACTCTACACTTTTGTGACACATCTTTCTATAGGTAGAAGCCAACTCTTCAAAGGTTACTTCATCATCACTTAAGTCTTCATCAGAACCCCATCTTCCTGTCAATGCAGTCACAACATTTGCAGCTTCCTCTGTTTCACTTTCATCAGACCAAGTGGCAGCAAGACTCATCTTCTGCTTCTTGAGGTAGGTTCCACATCCAGTTCTAATGTGTCCATACCCATCACATTCATAGCACTGTACTTCTTTTCCTTCTTTGGGCTTAGCATCTGACCTTGCTATTCTGCCAGCATTGTTGGATTTACTGATGTCAGATGAGATGTTCTTGACATTAGCCTTGGATCTTACATCCATCTTTTTCAACAGTCTGTTGAACTGTCTTCCCAGCATTGCCACTTCATTGGCCAAATCTTCATCACCATCCTGATAATTTTCCTCTTTTGTGTTTGACATGAAGGTCATGCTTTTGGTTTTCTTTTCAGAACCATCATTCAATCCCATCTCAAATGTTTGGAGGGAACCAATTAGCTCATCAACCCTCATGTTGGAGATGTCTTGAGACTCTTCTATGGCAGTCACCTTCATAGCAAATCTCTTAGGGAGTGACCTGAGTATTTTTCTTACTAGTTTTTCATCTGACATCTTCTCTCCCAGGGCTTCTGAGGCATTAGCAATTTCAAGGATACTCATATGAAATTCATGAATATTTTCATCTTCTTTCATCCTTAAATTTTCAAACTTTGAGGTGAGCAGTTGTAGTCTAGACATCTTTACTCTAGAGGTGCCTTCATGAGTGGTCTTGAGAATGTACCAAGCATCTTTAGCCACTTCACAATTGTTTACCAACCTGAAAATATTCTTGTCTACTCCATTGAATATTGCATTCAATGCTTTAGAATTTCCAAGGGCTAGATCATCCTCCTCCTTGGACCATTGTTCTTCAGGTTTCTTATAAGTTGTGGCTTCTCCTTCTTTAGTAATTACAGGATGTACCCAACCTGTTAACACAACCTTCCAAGCCTTGTTATCAAGAGATTTTAGAAAGGCTACCATTCGAGGTTTCCAATAGTCATAGTTAGAACCATCCAAAATTGGTGGCCTGTGAACAGATCCTCCATCTCTCTCCATTGTACCAGAAAGTATTGTCCCTAGATCTCACCCAGAACCAGAGCAGGATGCCTGCTCTGATACCAATTGAAATTCTGGTATCAGATATGAGATGTCGAAGATAATGTCACGACACTAATATCTGAGTAACACAAACAGGATAAAGATACAAAATGGTAAAGGAAAAGACACAAGCAATTGTTAACCCAGTTCGGTGCAACTCACCTACGTCTGGAGCTACCAAGCCAGGAAGGAAATCCACTAAATAGAATCAGTTCAAAGACTCTCCGTACACTTCAACAAGTTACATTCTTTCTCACCTAATCTCTACCCGTGCAATTTCTACCTAAGCACTCTTAGATATGAGAACCCACTCACTTCCCTACAATCACACCTGTGATTTTAAACAACAATCCCTTGAGAAATGAAAACACTTTTCAATAAAACACACATGATTTTACTTCACAGTTTTAATCAAGTAGACACACACTTGATCTTGCTTAACAACTTTGATCAAGTAGACACACACTTGATCTTGCTTCACAACTTTGATCAAGTAGACACACACTATTGCTTAACAGCTTTAGAGTGACGAATTACAACCATAAATCAGACCAATTCAATCATCTATGGATGACTTGAATGGCTTACAAGTCTCACGACTAAACAAGACACAAACCCTAGCTCTCTCTCTATATTTTGCTCAGTATTGGTTGTGTTGTTAAAACAGGTTTTCCAAGTCCCTTTTTATAGAAGCTTTCAGTTGGGCTTGGACATCTTGAAAACCCTAAAACTATTTTCCAATTAAATCTTTTCAAGGAACTTACTTATATCACTTGTAAATATATATCAACAATGGCAATAATTTTTTATATGACCAAAAAAATCTCTTTTCATTTGTATAATTGGAAGGATTACACTGAGTACAATTTCAGAAACCAAATGAAAAATACAAGAGAAAAGGAGACTAGTCATCCTAAGGATCCCTAACAACAATATCAGAAGCCCTAGCTGAAGGCACGTACTTCCTTCGAATGCGACGGATCTCGGTCTCAAAAGAAGCCTTCATCTGAGTCTTCTCAAGGACAAGCTGATCAACAATCTTCTTCCAAGCAACGAAAGGCTGAGGCATTTTAGAAGATGAAACCTCTGGCTCTCTCTGTCTCTTCGTCACCCGGTCTTCAAGTAGCTCAATAAGTGCATCTTTGTCCTTAGACTCCAACTGCAACTATTCATGCTTCTTGCTCAAAGCATGGAAACACTCTTCCCACATATCCTTCTCTTACTTCATCTTGATGAGCGCGTCTTCCAACTCCTCTACATCTTGGTTAGGGAGAGTTAATGGTTCAACCACAACCATGGACATAGGTCTTTCAAAAGGATAAGACATCTTTAACTCCAAAGCTCTCTTCTTCACCCAAAGAGTTTAAGCTTCCAAAGCTACACAATTGCACGGACCAAGCTCGGATCTTTCTTTCCTATGCACATTATGCCAAGCATGCACAATCTTCTACTTCAAATGTTGGGGATCTTTACCCTTTTGATAGAAAAGACCTTCTAACAATGTGTTATTAGGTTTATCTCTCAAGGGGAACCCAAGTTGACGACGGGCCAAAGCAGGGTTCTAGTTAATTCCTCCTTGTGTACCAATGAGAGGCACATTAGAGAATTCACCACAATAATCAATAACCTCCAAACTTCTCAAAGATGGATCATACCAAACTATATCATCATTAGTGAGAGACATAAGTCTTTAAGACCACCTTAGACATTGTTTGTTCTCCACAAAAGCAGGTGTCTGAGGCAAGTGCGAAATAAACCACTTGTATAGAAGAGGAATGCAACAGACAATAGTTCCACCACCCTTAGAATTCCTTAGATACAAAGAGAAATATATATCACCCAATAAAGTAGGCACAAGATTCCCAATCGAGAAAAGTCTAATGGCGTTAACATCAACAAAACCGTCAATGATAGGGAACAAAGCCAATCCATAAATGAGCAACACAGAGATAACATCAAAAGTGTCCACACTACCGGCTTGAGCAAAGATAGTAGCTTCCTTGATGAGGAAATCAGATGGATATCCAAACAATCCTCCTTTCTTCATCTAATGAGCCTCTATTTCAGAATTCTTCAAGTGAAGAGCTTCAGCAATAATACTAGATCGAGGAATCTCCTCCAATCCACTAAAAGGCACTCTACTAGAAATAGGTATCCATAAAAGATGATAATACTCCTCCAAGGTAGGCACAAGCTAAAAATCTGAGAAATTGAAACAACGGTAGAGAGGATCATAGAACTGCACCAATACACTCAAGAGTCCTTCAACCACATCAGCAGATAAGATAGAGAAAACTTCCCATGACGTTGTTTCAAGTCCAAGGGATCTAATACAAAAGATGCTAGCTTACTCTTTCAAGTCAGGACATCTGAAACTGTACTTCTTAGTGTTGCTTCGTCCATAATCCATGGTCTGAAAATATTTGTAAATAATGCCTCAGTTCCTTGAAATTTTTGTATGATGAATGTTATTATGCGCATGAATGCAACAACCACAAATAAGGGATCACATACAAGGCAAACAAAGGTCAAGGGATGAATCAAGTCACTATCAAGATCAATCATCCATTCTGGTGGATTATGGTTTACACCTTATCAACACCCAAGTTCCATTGATATTGACAAGACTTGATTCGATCAACCAAGAATCAAGGGTTTGTTGTAAGTCACGAGCATGGAGTCTCGGTAAAAACCATCCCAAAGGAGTGAACTAAGGATAAAAACCTGTAGATCATGTTCTAAAAAGTTCCCACAGTCTTAATTCCATCTATCGGATATTATAGGTTAAGATGACTGACTCATCAACCCATAATTATTCTAAAGAGAAACTCGTCTGAGTGTAGTATCGCGTAACAACTGTTATCAAGTCTACACTTGAAGAGTTTCTGCACTACGTCCTAAATAGGCCAAGAGGGGGTAAATGCTCTACGGTCCTCAGCTTCTCAGACCCAAATTAGAGATAGTAATGCCTAAGCATAAATACTTGTGTGATATTTCCAAATCCAAAAGAGTCTCCACTGAGAAGATGGATCTCAAGCCAACTTGTTAAGGACTACTCTGCACAAGTCGAACATGACTATACCATCCTCTTATCTTAATTTCACTCAAGTTCGGGTTAGAACTTATCTCACCACTCAGAGATCACCAAGCACAACAAGCAGATTATATCACACATACATATATACAAACATCACATATACCAATATATACACACAAAAAGTAGGCTAAACCCACTGGAGACTACTCCCTAGCAGAGTCTCCACTTAATTTCTGTAGCGGTAAATTCATGATCATCAAGCTATGGATAAGCTAGACTTCAAATAACAAGAGTCGCCACCGCACTTTTATTGTTTCCAAGGGAAAAGGGAAAAGTACAAACAAAACCAAAAAGTAAGAAGTTTTGAAATCAAAACTAATAAAATGTCAGAGATTACAGCTAAGGGGGTTGGCTACACAGAGGGAAGGTGTTAGCACATAAAGTGTCCTAGGTACTCCTAGGGAGCCCTTTTTGTGTGCATATGTATTTGGAACAAAATGATTTTTACAAACAAATAGAACGGGGGGATGAGAAAAGAATTCGATTAATTATATTTTTATGTTTCACAAGACCTTCGGACTTATGCCTACGTACCAACATAAAAATGAGGGATCAAAACCTCGTAATTTATGATACAAATTTCAAAGTGGATGCATTGCTTTTAACAAAAAAATTAAGTTTGAAAGGCCCAAATACCTAAAAATGGTTTGAATGAGTTAGTTCTTTTTGGCTTTTTGAAATATTAAGTCAAGTATAGTTATGTTTATTTACAAGTTTGATTTAAGAACATAAGTTTGAAAATACAATGGCATAAGACCAAAATTTCTATCTTTTTGCAAAATGGTCAAAGTTAAGAACAAAATAAGTTCAATCAAAGAAGATTTTGAAAAGGGAGTGAGAGATTTTGAAATTAAAGAAATAGGGAGAAGATGAAATGACTAATCCTATGCAAAGAATTAAAATTTAAGAGTTGAAAAGATCTGACAAAATGGGTAGCAATCCAATAGACAAGAATGTCAATAGAAACCCAGAATTCCCTTGGACATTTAGAATCAAGCAACACACAAATGCACAATTATATTATCTTGAAGCGCAAAGGCATCAAATAAAGATAGCCACATCCAAGCTTTAGCCACTCCATGATCTTCTTCAAATTAGCCCATGTAACAGATGGATTCCACAAGTCATAGGTTCAAACTAACAACTTCACAATGATCATGTTGCAGATGAACTTAGAGGGATCTTGAATGATGTATCAGATGAAGTTTCAAATTGCAAGCACTTGGTTCCACACATGTTGGCATTGGCCAAGTCCTTTAGCATAGGAATGTTGCCTAAGTTCTAAGTCCATTTGTCCAAGATCAAGCCAACAGTCTACACAAAAGTTTCTTAGGGTTTTTGTTGTTATTATGTACATTAATGGTCAAAGACCACACAAACAAGCAAATTACATACAAACAAGATATATCACACAATATGGTCCAAATGGACAAAGGGAAAATTACATTAACATAAACAATTAGAATGACATGAATAATGGCAAATGAATAAAAGGCTAAAATTAAATGACATAAAAGTAAGTGGCTTGAAATTAAAAGTTAATTGTTAATGAGTTAAAAGTTAGTATTATTTTGCTTTTGCTTTTCATTTTAAGACATTCTTTGGAGAACACTCAACCCACTTATCACAAGCATGGATCCTTGAGCCAAGACATCTTCCAAAAGAAGGAAAAAAGGCCAAGATTCCACATAATACCATGAAAGAGGGGAGACTTACAATCTCACTAACTAGAATGCTATGCCTTTTGTGTCACAAATTTAGCGCTATGTTAAGCAATCATAGGTCATGAGATGGCCATGAGATTTATCATAGGTCAAATAAGGTCAAAGGACCTTAGAGAAATAGTTTTAGAATTTTTAAAGACTTAAAAGTATTTTTAAACAATTAAAAATAATCACAAAATCAATTAAATCATGAAAAATATTAATAATGATCCAAAAAATAATTTTAATTCAGAATATGAAAGAGGAAATTATTTGAATTTTTTTGGTGAAGCTCTCATATTTTTTGGATCAATATTAAAATTAATATGAATTAATGAAAATAAAACAATTAAAATGAAATTTAAATAATTAGAAAAAACATGGACCACTTGATCACCCTCATTAATTGAAGTGGCAGATCAAGTGGCCATCAGCGTGCTTTCCACCATAGTCACGAGTCAATGGGTAACACAAATGGTAATTACAAGCAACACGTGAGATTAAAAGGTTTCAAGTGAGATCAACGGCTCAGAACCTGTCCAGCACACCACCGACGCTGGATCTCCAGTCACCTTCTCAGGCAAGGTCTATCGGACTTGTTCACTCATCACCATCAAGAAAATGAAAAAAGAGGACATGGTCTGAAAGAAAAAATGGCATAGAGCACGAATCTGACCTCAATGTTAACTAACTCCACATATATATATAAAGATATGAGGAGTTGAATTTTGAGGTGTGTCAACTGAGTTGCTTCGATTTGACCTCTAAGCAACTCAATCTTCTTGGCTACATTGGTAGGACTTCAGACAACCAAAGATCCAAGAGAATTGAGTGGAATTGAGAGAGAATCGAAGAGATGAAATTTTCTGGAAAATACCTTCAATGTAGGTCTGGATTCACTTGTTCTTACTTTAGCTCGTGCTTGATCTTGCTGAGGATGCTTGCAGAAGTAGATTAGAATGCACAAAAGGTCTTGGATCCCTGGAGTTTTGAATCTCAAAACAGTGAGATTCCAACTCAAATTCCAAAGGAATTTCTCAGGATTATCCTCTCAAATGAAAGGGTTTGGTGTTTGGGATCAAAGCTGGCGTGAAGGAGTCCTTGATTCTGAGCACATGGTGTTCTATTTATAGCTGAATCACATGATATTTTCACCTTACAATTTAGTTTCCAAAATTGGCAATGAGTGATTCTTGTGTGCATGGGAGTGTACAAGCCCATGAGATCATTTAATTTGATCCATAATTGAGTGTGAACAAGTCTGAAATCAAATTGGAGTGCTAGGCAATTGTACATGGAAGCTTGAAGTTTGATTTTTGCCAAATGATGATGCAATGTTCAAGGCATGCGCAACCCATTCATATCAAAAAAAATTCTAAGTGTCAAGCCATATATATCAATATTCCACCTTGCTTAACTTTTTATGTGAGTTCAAATGAGAAAAGTGTCTTCATCAAAGTTGTAGCTCTTTCAAAGACCTTCAAAATGGTAACCAATGTCATGTCATTTGGATTTGGAATGATAGAGTTATGCATTTTTGAAGTTTGGAAAAATCACTTGTTCAATGGTATAGGTCAAAAATAACCTATAATGTAACCTCATATCACATGCTCATAAAAGTTGAATTACCTCTCACTCCAAACATAAAAGTTTAAGTAGACATATTGAATTTGGTTGTGTAACTTGGAAATCTTTCATCTCATAAAATTTAGCAAGTTATGGCCTTGGGAAGTTGACTTTCAAATTAGGGTTTAGACAAAATGACCTATAATTTTTCCACATAGAAAATGATTTTCCAAGCAAAAATAGCTCTAGCTATCAACATGAAAGTTGTTTGGAATGTCATGTAGAGTAACTTTTCTCTTGGAGTCATTTTCATATGGTGAAAATTATAGGAGATAGGGTCTAGGGAGACCCAGTTTTGATCAGATGAATTCATCTGGCCAACCACCATCAACCAACTTGCTAACCTCCAATTCTATGGACTTTATTGGATCATGGTAGATCATATATGAATAAGATGATGAATTTTGAAGTGTCCCTTGAGAAATTTGATCAAATGGTAAGATAGCTTGTTGGAGAAGTTACTCAAGATACCCAGTCAAACTAGGAGTCAATGGAACTCATATATGATGCTCATAACCATTATTGGATCAATTCATGGTTGTGCTCTTTGTCATGAGGGTCCTAAACCCTAGATATGAACTTGACAGATCAATGGAGATCATGCCCTTCCTACAAAAAGTTAGGCAAATGAAAAGACATATTTTTGGTATTTTGGTTAGTAAAAATGGTAATATACAAGTATGATAAGTGCATGGTGATCTCTCCCAAACTAAACCCAATGGAGGAGGGGTAAGGAGGATGTCAAGGTATGATCCCAATGCTAATGCTTATGATGAAATTGCATGAGGGGTCTTAGGGTCAAAATTGGGGTCTTACAGGGTCAAAGTCCTTCCCGTGACCTATCGATTGAGAAACTTCATTGGCTTCGACAAACATATTTTTTACTTCGGCCTCTAAGGCCAATTGTTGTTTGCTATCGGCTATGTAAGCCAAAATCCTCTTTAGTGTTCTAAACTCAATCATCATTACTGAATTCACTTCCCTATCTTTTGGGGTTGATTCCAGACACTCCCAAATATCTGAAGTTGTCTTCGCCTATTATCTCTCTATCCCACCAAAAACCATAGTGAGGGTGTAATGACAAGGAACAATAAGCGTTGTCGCCAGGGGTAAATGCAAACTCAGCCGAATCACATGGGGCTATAGTGGCCAAGTGCTTGTCAAATTGGCGCCTGTTGATATGATTGATAGGGCTTTTAAAGTACCCCTCATCCGCCTCTATGTTTTCGATGATGCCATATGGGTACCAAATTATTATCCTATAGTGCATTGAAGATGGGACATCTCCGACCCCATGGACCCATTCTCTTCCAAGCAACATATTGTAGTTAGCCTTTCTTTCCATAATCATTAACATTGTGGACCTAATGACTATGCCTATAGTTGATTCGACTTGGATAGCCCCCATGGTGGAACCCACTTTATCTTCATAGTTAGTTAGCACCATATTACGAGGTTTGGCATCAGTATCATATTTGCCAATTTTCCTCAACATGCGGTGAGGCATCAGGTTCACAGTCGCTCCACAATCCACCAATATTTTATTAACAGGGACGTCTTCGACTTTTCCAGTGATGAAGAGGGGTTTCAGGTGGATCTTCATGGCTTTAATGGGCCTTTCCAAAAAGGAATTTTGATGTTCAACACAACCGTTGTTCATCACAGAGTAACATACTGGCTTGTGAGCAACCATCTCCCTCTCTATGATACTGTTATTGCCTTCGACTTCAGTAATCCAATCGAATTCTCTTGGCATCACGGATACCATAAGATGTCTAAGTAAGCTTCCGAACCAGAGTCAAAGTTGTTAGTCAATAATTCATCTTCGGAGGCCACCTGATTGTATTTTTCACTGGCCGTTTTAACTGGAATATCAGGATTTCTTTTGGGGAAGTTTGGGTCCTCCTTTTTCTTCACAGTCACATTGGTACTCGACTTAGCCTGATCCCTCTCACCAGCTTATCTTTGGGCTTTTCTCCTTCTTTGTTCTCTTATCCACTGAGATCTGGCCATAGGGTTTTTTCCCTTATAGTTCTCGGACACATGTGAGGTCCTTTTGTTAGTCCAAAATTCCTTGCGGTAAGCTAGTGACGAACCCCTTTCAACCTCAAAGTTTTGCCACTTTCCATGACCGTGTTTCCTACCATCAGTTTGCTTGACCCACTTTCCATTTGACCCTTCGACACTAGGCTTGAAGGAGATGGGTTTGAAATTTCTCCCTGCTTGCTTGGTTTTACTCAGCTTCACCATGGGGCGTCTTGGATCAGGATATCTCCTGGGATCGAAAGCCCTTCCAGGCTTACCCACTTGATGATTTTGGATGGTTTATGACCATCTTTGTGATTTACTCTCCTAACCCCTTTAAGATTTTGAGTTTGTTTCTTGTCGAATACAACACTGCACCTAGGGCATAACATAACTTCCGACTTCTTTTTCTGACACCTTCGGAGGAAGTCCGACAGCCTTTCTTCCTCTTAAGGGAAGGCGACCTTATCATACTCCTCCTGTCTACATTCATTGTCAACCTCCATAGAGGTTTCTTGAGATAACTCCACCATATTGACCTCCATGCGAATATCCTCAGTAATATCCAACCTTTGGAATTGTTTTTGAAGGCCCTCAGTGGCCTTGTCCATATGAACGAAATCATCAACAATTTCTTTAGTGATCATCATTAACTTTGAACTTTCAGTGTCCTGAGCATCGGAGGCTTCTGTATTTTTGTTGTTGACATCTCCTGCATCCTTTTGAGCAAAATCATTAAGAGGAGTTTGCTCGAAATACTCATGAACCCTGGCCATAACAGGTCCATTGATGAAGTCTTCAGTGACTTCAGTCATGTTGAAATCATCAGTGACTTCAATAAGGTTCACTTTCTCTGGTTCAGTATAATGGGCCTCAACTACCTGTAGAGGATCATAGTCGATCTTCATCTGGCTCTGTGTTTTGTCTCCAAACTTGAGTCTTCCTTCCTGGATGGCATTCTGCACAAGATCCCTGAAAAGAAAACATTGAGACATTTTATGACCCAAAAAACCATGGTATTTGAAATACCCTCTTTTCTTTCTTTGCTCTAAAGGGGGTACTTTAGCACGCGGAGGTAATATCATTGACCATCTTTGACTAGTAAGTCAAAAGATTTGTCACATTTTGTAACGTCGAACATATAAGTTTTCTTAGGAAATTTGTCACTCTTTTCAGATTCGACAAGATTTTTCCCATTCGAATGGGCTAAAACTTTCCATGCATATGGTGGCCCTTGTGTCATTTCAGCAAGGTCGATCTCATTATTGTCGAACTCTGAAAATTCATGACATGAACCTTCGTCATCATTCCAGAAATTGACATAGGCTCCCCTTTTACCTTTATTCGCCCTATCCTTTTCTTCCTTCAAACATTCTAACTGTCGAACTCTGTCAGCCAATTGGGCCATATCCCTTAGGTACTGAGTATCTAGTTTCTTTCTAATCGGATATTCAAGGCCCCCAACGGCCATTTCGACCAGTTCATGCTCTGGTATTTGCGTAAAGCACCTAACTTTGAGTAATCGAAATCTATTTAGATAGTAATCAATTGGCTCAATGAACATTTGCCTGACACTAGCCAACTTCTTCAAACTTATCTTCGTTTTCCCCATGTAAAACTGTTCATGGAACATTCTTTCCAGTTGGTTCCAAGTGTGGATTGAATTTTGGGGCAAGGTCGTGAACCATGTGAAAGCATTCTTTGTGAGAGAACTTGGAAAAAAATTTATCCTAAGGCTCCCATTATTTGACATATCTCATGTCTCGATTAAATATCTCGCCACATGCTCAAAAGTAGACTCAGTAGTATCCCCAACAAACTTGGTGAATTTTGGGATTTTGGTTCTAAGGGGTGCTTCTACTTGTAAGATATAATCTGACAAAGGAGACGTATAATTTGGCCTTCTAAAGCAGAAATTTACCCTGTTTCGAACCATGATTCATTCGATTATAGCTGCTAGGTTATTATCTACTGCCACATCGTCATGTCGAACTTGACGTATGATATCATCAGCATTTTGGTTTCTATTCACCATTAATATCCTTGGTTCCCTAGGTACTTGTGGTTTGGTCCTAGGCGGTATTGCTACCCCCCCCCCCTTGGTTTTGTGGGATCTAGTTAATGGTGAGGTCTTCTTCAAACATGGCCTCTTGATTCTCTCTTACCCAATCCTTAGGAGGAGGTCGTTGGTGCTGAGGTATACCAAGAAACTCAGACATTCGAGCCACATGTGCTGCCATCTGTTGATTCAACTGAGTCGTATTTTGAATCAGAGGATTCAACACAGTGGTCAAAGAGACGATTGGTTGGTTCGACCCATGTTAATCCTAGACCCTTGCACTGGAGAATTTAAGTTTACCACCGGTTCTGAAAAAGTAGAACCAGCATTCTGTAAATTGGCCATCACTGAAGTTGGAATTCCATACGGCTGTTCTCGAATACCAAATGGTATTGAGAAACCAAGGGGTACCAACGACCTAGTTGGAATATCTCTAATTGGTGGGGGAGTATGAGGAGGTCCCCTAGGCCTAATGTAGGTTAAAGTTGGTTCAGTATGGGGGATCAAATGCGTAGGCGTCGAACTCACCATAGATGAAACTACTTCTGACACATATGTTGTGGTTGTGTTTGCCCCTGTCGAAGAAGAAGGGGGCGTTATGTTATTGGTTGATGGATTTTGAGAGTTTTGGGTCTCTGTCGCATTCACATTCTCCATCCTCGTATGGGATTCTCTCCATGTTTGTTGTTCGTCGTTTATGGCTATTTTACCACTTCTTAATAACATACAACAAATCTTTTCCCCAAAAAAAAATTAACAACCAGAACTACGCACAATACGTAACATTAGCACTGGTCCCACTGGCGTGCCAATTTGTTTACCTTGAAAATCGATAAAAAACCGTTGGTCTTCCAAATTTCTAAATTTGGTTACTTGCAGGATCGATCAGATTGATCCTAGGACATGTGCTAATTGTTTTTGAAATGAATTGTGGTAGTAACTGATGCTCAATAATAAGTGTCAAATTAGAGTTTAAAACTAATAAAAAGGGTGATATGAACGAGAGAAACTGTAAAGCAATTGTAAATGACAAAGTAAATGTCGAAAGTACATGAATCTTAAAACTGTAAAGTAAATGTTAAAAGCAAGAAAAAATAAGGAAATCTTAAAACTGCAAATGACAAAGTAACAAGGGGGTGTTTGTAATGGAGAATTAAGGAAGTATATTTCTGGAAAAAGTAAAGGAAAATTTATATTGCTTTGAAATAACTAACAATGGTGTAAACAACCTACATTCTATGATTTATGATTCTTCTTCACACGAATACTTGGTAAATTTACAGATTTTTGTGCATAATTTGGCACACGCTTTTCTAACACTAAAACCCTATATTTATACTGGATCGAGATAACCACTTTGATGGTTCTTCAATCACGTCGAGAGACATAGCGCTTTGCATATGCGCATTCATCCACTATGCTCGACATGTGATCTCACGGTTTCTGATGAGGGCGAAGTTCCCTCCCTTATTTGAATTTTGAATCTTTAATCGAAAATTGTTTTGAACCGTTTGTTTAAGAGACCCCTCTGGTGTCTCAGCTGTATGCTGATCCTTATTCACCTAGCCCAGTCGAATCACCCCCAGTTGGTCGAATACTACTTCCTGGTCGAAAACAGTTGTGCATATGATTTCCAATTTTGGTAATTCTTAATGGGCGCCGGAAATATGAGCCAGCACCTCCTAACTAGGGCACATACAAAATGACCTATAATATTTCACAATAAAAAATGACTTTCTAAGCAAAACCAGCTCTTGATGTAAAAATGGAAGTTGTCTGGAATGACATAAAGAGTAATGTTTCTCTTGGAATCGTTTTCATATGATAAAAATTCTAGGAGATATGGTCTAGGAAACCCCAGTTTTGACCAACTGACTTTCTCTAGTCAACCTCTTTGAACCAACTTGAAAACTTGAAATTATCTTGATCTTTGGGCTCATAGAGGATCATATATACATAAGATGGTGTATCATGAAGTATACATTGAAATATTTGACCAATTATTGAAGAAACTTGTTAAGGAAGTCACACAAGATACCTAGATGAATTAGGGTTTACAAGGCAAACAATCTTCAAATCCTTGATGAATTCTTGATACAAATGATAAATGAAGAACATGGGGATCCATATATGATATTTATAACCAATGTGAATCTTTCCTTGATTGATCTCTTGCACTAAGGGTCTCACACCCTAGTTGTGAGCTTGATGAGGCATAGGTGGATGCACACACTACCTACAAAAGAAACAAAGTTATACATAGACATATTTTTGGTATTTTGGTTAGTAAAAAAAGAAAAATAAAGTACGATACAATCAAATGTGATTGGTGATCTCTCCCAATGCAAACCCAATGAATGAGGGGAACGGAAGATACCAAGGTGTTATCCCAAAGCCAATGCAAATGATGAGATAGCATGAGGGATCTTAGGGTCAAAATTGGGGACTTACAGATCTCGACCAAAAATCTTCTGATTAAGTAACATAAAAAACACGGTATTTTCCAAGACATCCTTCGACCATATTTACAGTTGCACCACCATGTTTAGGAAACGAATTGGCTTGTACATTAGGACCAAAGTCTTCAAAAGACAAAATAGCACTTTACATTAATCATCTCAACTTGGATTTCAAAGCGAAACAGTTTTCAATATCATGATCGGGTGCTCCTTGATGGAACGCACAATGATGATCGGGTTTTTACCACCATGCAAGCTCTTTCGGAATATCTAGTGAAGTTCTTTCCTATACCAAGTTCTTTTGTATCAAAGCAAGAAATAATTCTACATAGGACTCGAGATTGGATCAAATTGTGCAGGTCTCTGGACATAATTTGGTTGATTTGTTTGATTGATACGTTGTTGAAAACATGGTTGATAACTTGGTGCTATTTGAACAACCAGAACAGGATTAATAACCAGGGAAAATGATGCAACATGTTGATGACATTGATTGTTTCTCGGAGCTCTCCTACGCTTCTTTTGGGAAATAGAGTTAGCATCATCTTCCTTCTTCTTAGGCAAACCATTAACATACGTTCTGGAACTGTCAAATGAACCATTCTCTTTCAGTGGTTCCTGACAGACACCTTCTTCTAGTCTCATCCCCATGTTTACCATCTCGGTAAAATCACTGGGGGTGCTTGTAACCATCCAGTCATGGTAAAACAGACTCAATGATTCAAAAATAACTGTCATTTCCTTCTCTTCTAACGGAGGATTGACTTGCATAACAATCTCACGTCATCTCTGTGCGTACTCTTTGAAAGTTTCTTTATCCTTATGGGATATAGCACGGAGTTGATCTCTTTTACTAAAGAACAAAAGCTCCACCTAGATCGTTGAAAGTACGGATTTGGGTGTTGTTAAGTCCCATGTACCATTTCAAAGAAGCACCAGTCAGACTGTCTTGAAAATAGTGAATCAACAGTTGATGGTTATCAGTCTGAGTCGACATCTTGTGAGCATACATCACCAAGTGACTCAAAGGATAAGAGTTTCTCTTATACTTCTCAAAGTATGGAACTTTGAACTTATGAGGTATCTTCACATTAGGAACTAAGCACAGACCATGAGAAGTTTTCCCAAATAATTATTTTCCTCTCAAAGGCTGAATCTCTTTCTGCATAGCTTGAAACCGATCTTGAAATTCATCCATCATTTCATAGACACCCATAATTTCACTATGGTGAGCATGGAAAGTAGGTTCTTCAACATAAGGAGCAGCATGGACTACGAGAGGTGGTGCAGACATAACCGATTGAGCCACGTGAACTTCAACAGTAGGTTGATACCCTTCAGGCATAATGTGATTAGGCATTCCCTAAGGGAACTAGGAGGCATTTGGTGTTGTGGAGCACTGACCGGAGCCACATAAACGGGTGTAGGGACAATTTAAGAAATCATAATCCTCTAAGCGAAGGAGGATGAGGAGGAGGAGGAAGAGGAGGCTGATTCTGGGAAGCCACCAGATTTTCCATCATAGCAGTGAGACTTTCAAAATTGTCCCTCAAAGTAGTCACAACTTCACCGAGTTCACGATTCTCTTGCTATAGACGACCCATCTTCTTCAGTTGATTAACATGAGTGTTATACTGGTGAGACAACTTGTCTGAAGAGAGACCAATAAAGGAAGAAATCAGACCCCTGTAAAACTTACTCAAAGCAAGACTTAGATGCAACAGGATGCATGATATGCAAAAATGAAAATGCAAAGTTTTCAAGGAACTTTGAGACATAGAAAACAAATTGCAAACATCATAAAGGGAATAACATATTCTAAAATACTGAAAACTCTCATTTTATTAATAATATGAAGGATTACAATCTGAAATACAATTTCAATAATCCTAAAACATAAGCGGAGAGAAACTAGATTGATGGAATCATATCCGATGATGACCCAACTCCAAGCTCATACTTATTGCGAATTCTTTTGATCTCTCTTTCATAGGTGATTTTCATGGCGTCCTTCTCCATTACGAGCTGATCCATAATGCCTTTCCAAAGACGAATTGTAGTTGATTCATCCTTATGTACCAAGAAGAGGCACATTAGAGAACTACCTAGAACTATCAAAAATCTTGACGTCGTCGTTAACAGAAGAATACCAAGTGATGTCATCATTGGTGAGAGACATGAGTCTTTGGGACCACCTTAAACAACCCTTTTTTTCTTTGAACATAGGAGACTACGGAAAGTAAAAAATAAACCACTTGTACAATAAATATGCACAACAGACAACAGTTCCATTCCCCTTAGAAGTCCTATGATGAATGGAGAAGTAGGTGTCACCAAGCAAAGTTGGGACATGATTCCCAATAGCATTAACATCCACAAAATTGTCAATGTTAGGAAACAAGACCAAACCATAGATGAGCAAGGACAAAATGTTTCAAAGCCCACCATACTACCAGCATTAGCAAAAGAAAAAGCTCTCTCAATCAGAAAAATTGAAGTCAACCCTCTGATACCTCCTTTGGTAAGAAGATTAACATCTATGTCAGATTTTTTCACGTGAATAGCCTCAACAATAACTTGAGACTCTATAATCCCTTCCAAACCACTAAAAGGAACTCTCTCAGAAACTCGCATACCCAAAAGATAAGCATACTCCTCCATGGTAGGAAACAACTGATACTTAGGGAAAGTGAAGCACCGGTAGACGGGATCATAGAACTGAACCAGAGTACAAAGAAGATCATCTTCAACATCAGTAGATAGAACAAACAAAAGTCATCCAAAACGGTCTCTAAAATCCTTAGGACCATCCACAAAAGATGCTAGCTTCTTAAATTCCTTAAGATCGTGACATCTGAAACTGGATTTCCGAGTATTCCTTCTTCCGATATCCATGGTTAAAATATATGCAATATTTTACAAAGAGAATCTCTAAGTTCCTTGAAGACTGAGAAAAATTCTCATGAACGCTATGAATGCATGATGCAACAATTACAAACAAGATCGCACAAGGAACACAAGCAAGTTCTAAAGGTTCGGAGTCACGAGCATGGAGCCAGGCGTAATAACTAACCCACAATTTATGTACTAATGGTATAATCACCTGTAGTACGAGGTTCTAAAAAGTTCCCAGAGTGATAGTTCCATATTTTGGATATTACCAGCTTAAACGACTACTCACCAGCCAATAATATTCTCAAGAGAAACTCGTTCGAGTGTAGTATCGTGTAACAACTAATTCAAGTCTACACCTGAATAGCCACCACACTACATCCTAAAAGGCCAAGATAGGTTAAGGGTTCTAAGGTTCTCATCTTCTCGCGCT
Organism: Lathyrus oleraceus; assembly: GCF_024323335.1. Taxonomy (NCBI): domain Eukaryota; kingdom Viridiplantae; phylum Streptophyta; class Magnoliopsida; order Fabales; family Fabaceae; genus Lathyrus; species Lathyrus oleraceus. Next base: position 217,484,800 of record NC_066580.1, read on the forward strand.
CCTAGATCAGGAAAAAATAATGCCAACTACGACTAATCGCATGACATCAGTAATCCCAAAGAGGGGATCTCAAGTTAGCTTATTGTAAGACCCTAATTTTTACCCTAAGATCCCACATGCTATCTCATCATTTACAATAGCTTTGGGATCATACCTTGGCATCCTCCTTACCCATCATTCATTGGGTTTTCATTAGGAGAGATCACCAAGCACATTTGATTGTATCATACTTTTTTTTCATAATTTACTAACCAAAATATCAAAAATATGTCTATGTACAATTTACTTCTTTTGTAGGTAGTGTGTGTGTTCACCCATGCTCCATCAAGCTCATATCTAGGGTTTGAGACCCTCAATGCAAGGAGTCTAATGAAGAGATGGCTCATTTTAATCAAGAAATCATAAAGATTTTGAAGCTTGTTTGCCTTGGAAGCCCTAATTCATCTGGGTATCTTGTGTGACTTCCTCAACAATTTTCTTCACCATTTGATCAAATATTTCAAGGGATACTTCATATTACATCATCTTATGAATATATGACCCTCCATGAGTTCAATAAATCAATATAATTTCAAGTTTTCATGTTGGTTCATGGTGGTTGACCAGAGAAAGTCAACTGGTCAAAACTGGGGTTCCTTAGACCCTATCTCCTACAATGTTTGTGATATGAAAATAATTGCAAGACCAAATTTACTCCTTATGACATTCCAAACAACTTTCATGTTGAAGTCAATAGCTAGTTTTGCTGGTAAAGTCATTATTTATGGTGAAATATTATAGGTCATTTTGTCTGAACCCTAGTTAAGAGGTCAACTTCCAAGGACCATAACTTTCACAATTTGTATGATATGTAAGCCATTCAAGTTTCATGATAAAATTAAATATGTCCTCTCCAACTTATATTCTTTGAGAAAATTCAAATTCAACTTGCAAGGGCATGTCCCAAGAGGAAACATTATAGGTCATTTTAGGCCATTACTATTGAACAAGTGATTTTCCTTAACTTATAAAGTGCATAACTCCTTCATGAAAAATCCAAATGAGGTCCAATTTGTGACCAAATTTAAGAGGTTACAAAGAGATCCAACTTTTATGAAGGAAATTTTGACTTGGTACTTAGAAAATTTGGAAATATGTTTGATTTTCCAAACTTCCACCTAAAAGTTCATCATGATTCAAGCTTTAATTGGAAATGTGTTCAACATGAAAGATTTTTCCCTTGATCTCACCTTTCCAAAAAGTCCAAGATGATCTCATTTGGCCAATAATTGGAGGACTTGCGCATGGGTTCCTTTCAAGGGTTCATTTGGGTGAAATTCACATTCACATTTTAATCTCCATTGTATGATCACATGACATGATTTTCGCATTCCACATGAAGGATTTTTTACCTGATAGCATCATTTGATGGACCTATCACACGCCCATCATGCAAGTGAATTGCTATTTTTGGTCAATTTTGGAAGTTTGTAGAAATCAATTGCATTGTGTATAAATAAGACCCTAAGGACTCATAATTAAGGACACATTGACCAAACTTTGAACCTACAATCCAAACCCTCACCATTAAAGGATAATCTTGAAGGTTTTCATTTGAAAATCGAGCTTCAAATCTCATTTTGTTTTGAGATTGAAACTCCAAGAGTCCAAGCTTTTCCTTGATCCAATTCAACTCCTACAAGCTTCTAAATTCAAGCCAAGATCAAATGGAAGCAAGATCAAGCAAGTTTGAAGCTCACTCGAAGGTGATTTTCCAGAATTTTCATCTCTTTGATCTCTCTCAATTCTTCACCATTGTTTGTGATTTTTGCTTGGCTGAAGTCCTACCAGTGTAGACAAAAAGATTGAGTTGCTTTAAGGTTAAATCGAAGTAACTCAGTTCATGATCCTCAAACTTCAAATCCTTGTATCTTTTTATATACTTGTAATTGGAGAAAATTGAGGCCAGATTCGTAATCCTGAGCATTTTCTCTTTGAATTAGTGTCCTTGTTTTTCATTTTCCATTGAGATGAAGTTGGACCAGTCCGGTGGAGGTCACCGGAGAAGATGACCGGAGCCCTAGCTCCGGTGGTGTGTTGTCACGCTTCCTGGCCATCTGATCATGTTTAAATGTTATAATCTAGACTCTTGCATCTGATTACCACGCATACATTGCATTGACTGAAGTCCACCATGGACCTTGCGTGTGTGACCATCAGATCTGCCACCTCAATTAATGAGGGAGATCTGATGGCCCTTTGTTTTTCTATTTTTATTTTTATTTTTGATTTTATGTTTAATCCATTTATTTTGTTTAATTCATATTAATTTCATTTTTAATCCAAAAAATATGGGACTTTCACAAAAAATCTTTAAATATTTTTCTCTTTCATATTCTGAATTAAATTATATTTTGGACTAATTTTGATATTTTTCATGAATTAAATTTTTGTGTGCGTATTTTTAATTGTTTAAAAATACCTTTGACTTTTCAAAAATCATGAAATTTTTTGTCTAAGGTCCTTTGAACTTGGTTGGCCTAGGATAAATCTGTTGGCCAATTATTTGGTGTTTTGAAGAGATTTTTGGTTTTGACCAAATTAAAGTGTATTTTAATTCATTTTTAATTGATTAATTGTGTAAAAATTATGTTGAGCCATTTTTATGATCTTGTGATGTTTGACTTTTTATTTGGGCCTTGGTCAACGTTGATTTGACTTTTGTTAGATCAAAACCATTGGATTTAGGGGATTGATGAAATATACATTTTATCTTCCAAAATGAATGAATGGTTTTGATTTGATAAAATCCTCCCTTGGTCAATTTGTGTTTCTATCTTCCCCTCCCTCTTCATCTTCATCTCTATTCTTCCCCATTCCCTCATTCGACCAATGAAATCTCTAATGTCTTAAGGCTAATTGGTTCGTCAAGGACCTTGTGTCAGATGAACCAATACAAGTATGACTGAGATATGTCCCTCCCTCTTGATCTTTTATTTTAGTGTGTGGTATGTTTTTGGAGTTTGTTTCTTCATACCAAATCTCTAACATGCATTAACACCTAAATTTTTATTGCCCAGCCTCAGATAATTGTGACTTCTACATAAGTCCAATTATGATTGCTTAACATAAAGCTAAATTTGACCCTAAAGGCATAGCATTCTAGTAAGTGAGATTGTAAGTGTCCCATTATTCATGGTATTGTGTGGAAACTTTACCTTTTTTCCTTTCATGAGAGCTAGTGGCATACTTGTTGAATTATCCAAGTTGGAGCCCTTCTCATGGAAGGTGTCTTGGTTTAAGGATTCATACTTGTGAATGGATGGTTGAGTATTCTCCAAAGAATGACTTAATCAATTAAAAATACTGTAAGAACAAAAATTGTTCTACATCAGATTCCATGATTTTGATGACAACAAAGGATGAAACCAAAAATGGCACCCTAACGAAATGTTTCTAAGTGTGCAGGGTTCTAAGGAAAGAAGGAAAAGATCTGATGACGTTACCAGATACAGAATCATATCAGATACAAATTATCAGAATATCAGAAGCATCTGAAGAAGAAATGCACTCTGGAAGCTCTGACTCTGAACAACGGTATATCACTCCAGAAGCTCTCAGCATCATCTGAGAACATCATCAGAACTCCTTTAAGATAAACTTGAGAAGCTCCGAATCAACATAGCAAGATTCCAAGATTCCCAAAGTCACGCAGACTTTGGCAATGGGTTTCCTAATACAGAAAGAGTAACGTTAAGTTCAAATTCAAATGGAAAGGAACTATATTTGGAAAGAAGTTATTCAGGAAGACAAAGTTGTTTTTGGCAAGAAACAACAGAAGTTATGGCATTAATTCCTATTCAAGACAAATTATCTGCCATCAATTTCAACGGTCCTTTCACTCCTATATAAAGGACAGCAATCAACATTGAGAGACACACAAGCATACACTGAAACATTCTCTCTCTCTCTCAATTTTTTTTCACAAAGCTTTTGCTTAGAACGTAAAACACTCTTTTGTTCTTAATATTGTAATATCTTGCTTGACTTAGAAGCACTCTAGATTACAAACTTTGTTTTATCTATTGTTTTATTTCCTCAAGTGACTCTGCGCAGTCTGTATACTTGAGAGGACTAAGAGATCTTTCTCTTAGACGTTGGTTGTAAACAATCTTTCAAGATTAGTGGATTAAGTCCTTGTTGAAGGTGAAATCACCTTGGCCGGGTGGACTGGAGTAGCTTTGTGTTATAAGCGAACCCGTATAAATTCCTTGTGTGGTCTTTATTTTGAAAAAGCGCTTATTTTCCAAAACAATTCAAACCCCCCTTTCTTGTTTTTCTCACCTTCAATTGGTATCAGAGCTTCGGCTCTGTTATTGATTTTCTAATCAAACACTTAACAGTGTAGAGAGATCCAGAACGAGAGAAACTATGGCCCACACAAATGAAAGAGACAGTTACAATGCTAAGCCTCCTGTTTTTGATGGAGAAAAATTCGACTACTGGAAAGATAGAATTGAAAGTTTCTTTCTGGGTTATGATGCTGACCTCTGGGACATTGTCACGGATGGATACACACCTCCAGTCTCAGAAAATGGAATTGAAGTTCCCAGAAGTAAGATGTCAGAAGATCAGAAGCGTGTCTTCAAAAATCATCACAAGGCCAGAACCATACTTCTCAATGCTATATCTTACAACGAGTATGAAAAGATCACTAACAGAGAAACAACAAAAGACATCCTTGACTCTCTGAAGATGACTCATGAAGGAAACTCCCAAGTCAAGGAGACAAAGGCTCTGGCGCTTATCCAGAAATATGAAGCTTTCAAAATGGAAGATGACGAAGCCATAGAGGTAATGTTCTCTAGATTCCAAACTCTTATTGCAGGTCTCAAGGTTCTAGACAAAGGATACACAACTGCAGACCACGTCAAAAAGATAGTCAGAAGTTTGCCAAAGAAGTGGAGACCCATGGTTACTGCCCTGAAGCTGTCAAAGGATCTGAACAATATAAGTCTTGAAGAGCTTGTCAGTTCCCTCAGAAGCCATGAGATAGAACTAGAGGAAGATGAGCCTCAGAAAAAGAACAAGTCTGTAGCATTAAAGTCCAGATCTGAAAGACGCAAATCAGACAGAACCAAAGCTTTCCAGGCAGAAACTGAAGATGCTAATGACTCTGAACCAGAAGATTCTGATGATGAAGAAGAATTGTCCCTCCTGACCAGAAGAGTTAAACAACTCTGGAAAAAGAGGAACAACAACTTCAGAAGACCAAGACCCAGAGGGGATCGATCAGAATCAACCTCAAAAGGTAAAACTAACAAAGACATTACTTGTTATGAATGTAAAGAAACAGGTCACTACAGGAATGAGTGCCCCAAGCTAAAGAAAGACAATCCCAGAAAAGAAAGTTTCAAGAAAAATACCTTCAGGACAAAGAAATGACTAATGGCTACCTGGGATGATAGCGAATCTGGCTCATCGGAATCTGACTCTGATGAACAGGCCAATGTGGCATTTATGGCTACCACATCCAGGAACAACTCAAATGAAGAATCTGAAGAGGTATTTTCTGAACTCTCTCGATCTGATCTAGAATCATGCTTGTCAGAAACTCTTAGCTCATATCAGAAATTAAAACAAAAGTTTAAAAATATAAAAGGTTGTCTTGAAGCAAAATTTGAAGAATGTGGCAAACTTGAGATGACAATTCTAAAACGAGAGGATGAAATCAGATCCTTAACATTACAAAGAGATGCAGCGAATAAAAATCGTTTAGAACTGGAAGAAGTGTTATCTCAAGCTCCACAGACTTCAAATACAATAATTTATAAATACGAAGAAGCCTTTCAAGAATTTCTGAAAAATGGGATAGGTAGGAGTGTCATGGCATCCATGATTTATGGAGTCAGTCAGAACAATAAAAAGAGAATTGGGTATGATCCTAAGGAAGATAAAACTTCTACTGGTGACCAACTTAAATCTCCGTTTTCATATCACTATACGCACACACAACAACAAAAATTTGAAAATGCTAGAAAAACCAAAGTTATAAGAAACTCTGGGAAAACTAATCAGAAAGGACCCAAGAAACTCTGGGTACCAAAAGATAAGATTGTTTATGTTGCAGATATCCTATGCAGCAAAGTTCAGACACCAGTCATGGTACCTGGACTCTGGATGCTCGCGACACATGACGGGAAGAAAGTCTATGTTCCAAAGCCTGGAACTTAAAGACGCTGGATTCGTAGGCTTCGGAGGAGATCAGAAAGGAAGGATCAGAGGCTCCGGAACTATTGGTAATGGTACTCTTCCCTCTATATCTGATGTTCTTTACGTAGAAGGATTAATGCATAATTTGTTATCCATAAGTCAATTAAGTGATAACGGTTATGACGTGATCTTTAATCAAAAAACATGTAAAGCCATAAATCAAAACAATGGTTCAGTCCTATTCACAGGCAAGAGGAAAAACAATATTTATAAAATCAATCTTTCTGATTTAAAAGAACAAAATGTTAAATGCCTGATGTCTGTTCACGAAGAGCAATGGGTATGGCATAGACGCTTGGGCCACATTAGCATGAGAAAATTATCTCAGCTAAATAAACTCGAGTTAGTCAGAGGCCTACCTAAACTGAAGTTCTCTTCAGATGCTCTATGTGAAGCATGTCAGAAAGGAAAATTTTCAAAAACATCTTTTAAAAAGAAAACTGTTGTTACTACCTCTAAGCCTCTGGAACTTCTCCACATTGACTTATTTGGTCCTGTGAAAACAGCATCAGTCAATGGAAAGAAGTATGGACTAGTCATTATTGATGATTACAGTCGCTGGACATGGGTGAAATTCCTAAAGCACAAGAGTGAGTCTCACTCTGTATTCACTAGTTTCTGCTCCAAAGTGCAAAAAGAATTTGACTCTAAGATTATCAGAGTCAGAAGTGATCATGGTGGGGAATTTGAAAATAAATCCTTTGAGGAATTATTTGACTCTAATGGAATATCCCATGATTTCTCCTGCCCTAGAACTCCACAACAAAATGGAGTTGTAGAGAGGAAGAATAGGACACTCCAAGAGATGGCCAGAACTATGATCAATGAAACTAATGTGGCAAAGCACTTTTGGGCAGAAGCTGTAAATACAACGTGTTACATTCAGAACAGAATCTCAATAAGACCTATTCTGGAAAAGACTCCCTATGAACTGTGTAAAGGAAGGAAACCAAACTTTTCATATTTTCATCCATTTGGATGTTCTTGTTTTATTTTGAACACTAAAGAACATCTGAACAAGTTTGATTCCAAAGCACAGAAAGGTATTATGTTAGGATACTCAGAACGCTCTAAAGGCTACAGAGTATACAACACAGAAACCAAAATTGTGGAAGAATCAATTCATGTCAGATTTGATGATAAGCTTGACCCTGAAAAGTCAAAGCTAGTTGAAAATTTTGCAGATTTAGAAATCACTCTTGCAGGATCTGATAAAGCTCCAGAAGCAACTGTCACTCAGAACTCTGAGGATATTAAAACCCCAGAAATCCCAAAGAAAGTTAAAAGTCGTATCAACGTATCTGAAGATTTGATTCTAGGCAACAAGGACGAACCTGTCAGAACCAGATCTACCTTCAGAACCTCTGAAGATACTCCTCTGGGACTAGTGTCTCTGATTGAGCCTACGTCCTGTGATGAAGCACTTCAAGATAACGACTGGGTGTCAGCCATGCAAGAAGAACTAGATCAATTCACAAAGAATGACGTCTGGGATCTTGTTCCCAAGCCCAGAGGCACTCACGTTATTGGAACCAGATGGGTATTCAGAAACAAGCTGAATGAGAAAGGAGAAGTAGTCAGAAACAAAGCTCGACTGGTAGCTCAAGGTTACAGTTAACAAGAAGGTATTGACTATAATGAAACCTTTGCTCGAGTCGCAAGGTTAGAATCTATTCGTCTTCTTGTATCTTTTGCCATTAATCATTCGATTAAATTATATCAAATGGATGTCAAGAGCGCATTCCTTAATGGTTATATATCAGAAGAAGTGTATGTTAACCAACCTCCAGGTTTTGAAAATCCAAAATTTCCAGAACATGTTTTTAAACTTAAAAAGTCCTTATATGGACTTAAACAAGCTCCCAGAGCTTGGTATGAACGTTTAAGCAAGTTCCTTCTGGAACACAATTTTATCAGAGGGAAAGTTGACTCCACACTCTTCTGTAAGAACCTTAACAATGATCTCATGATATGCCAGATATACGTTGATGATATTATATTTGGTTCAGCTAACGCCTCTATTTGTCAAGAATTCTCTGAGTTAATGCAGGCAGAATTTGAAATGAGCTTAATGCAAGAACTAAAGTTCTTTCTAGGAATTCAAATTAATCAAACTTCAGAAGTCACATATGTTCATCAAAGCAAATACATTAAAGATGTTCTGAAGAAATTTGACATGGCTGAATGCAACTCAGCAAAGACTCCTATGCATCCAACATGCATTCTTGAAAAGGAAGAAGCAAGTAAAAAGGTTTGTCAGAAGCTCTATCGTGGTATGATAGGCTCTCTTCTCTATCTGACTGCTACTCGACCTGATATTCTCTTCAGTGTCTGTCTTTGTGCCAGATTCCAATCAGATCCTAGAGAAACTCACTTAACAGCAGTTAAGAGAATTCTCAAATATCTAAAAGGAACTCCTAACCTGGGCCTGATGTATGAGAAAACATCAGAGTATAGACTTTCGGGTTATTGTGATGCAGATTATGCAGGAGATAGACTGGAACGAAAAAGCACATCTGGAAATTGCCAGCTCCTAGGAAACAATCTAATATCCTGGGCCAGCAAGAGACAGTCAACTATCGCTCTATCTACTGCAGAAGCAGAATACATCTCAGCATCACTGTGCACAACTCAGATGCTCTGGATGAAGAATCAGTTAGAAGATCTGCAAATCTTCGAGAGTAACATTCCTATCTTATGTGATAATACTGCTGCCATTTGTTTAAGTAAGAATCCCATTCTACACTCCAGAGCTAAGCACATTGAAATAAAACATCATTTTATCAGAGACTATGTTCAGAAAGGGATAGTAACGTTGAAGTTCATTGATACAGATCATCAATGGGCAGATATCTTTACTAAGCCCTTGGCTGAAGATAGATTTCTATTTATCTTAGAAAATCTGAATATTCAAAATTGCCCTGAATAAATTGTGCCTCTGAGAATGTAAAATGAGACTCTGACATAGACAAATGTACCTCTGCCTCTGACTCTGATACTTCTACCAAGTTAAGAAGATATCTGAGTTAGAAATCTCCAGGATCCAATCTTTTGGTATTCCTGAAGATCAGATACATCAAACCACGTGGAGCACTTAGCGACTAACCCTAGAACTTCTAGACAGCTGTCCAGAAGAAAATCAAAGGGCAAACGTCTAAGATCTCCTCGAGCAGTGTGCATACTGTTGGGATTAGACATTCATTAATGAGCCTTAATCATTTCTCCCCCAAGCGTGCTAACTTTATTTTTGTGCTAACGCTGAATTGTGTGTCGTTTTGCATGTGTTTTCGTTTAGGGTATTTAAACACTCCTCTCACATTTCACACACTTATCACTCTCACTCACTTTCAACTTCTCTGAAGCATTTCTGCAAGCAGTTCTTCTTCAACTCATCTTCATCAACTATGGATGCTCAACAACAACAAGTTTTCAACTTCTCTCAGCAAATGGAATCAAGCACCACAACCAAAGACACAAACACTTCTACTCCAACAGTTACAGGCGTATCCATTACTCCAGTGTACAAGGAACCCCATGTTCTTGATCGTGAACCTCATATCAACCTTGCAACTCCCTTTGAGGGACTGGATGTTTTATGTGAATCATTGGTAGACTTCAACAACATGAAGAGAAATGGAGTAGATCTTACTGAAGAACTCCTTCAACAAGGGTGGGAAAACTACTTCCAACGGCTCTATGGCCCTATTTACCCAAATCTCATCAAAGAATTCTGGAGATTTGCTGACGCTGATGATCACTTCATCGTCTCCTACGTGTTGGGGGTCAAGATAGTGATCACTGAAAAATCAATTGCTTCATTACTGAATATGGAGAAAACTGGAGGAAGAAGGATCTACGACATCAACCCTAGATCAAAGTACATTGCTCAAGTGATCAATCCCACCATCTTCAAACACAACACTGAAGGCAACCCATCAAAGAACAAAGAATTTCATCAGAACCTCAGAGTAGGGCTCAAGATCATTCTGGGAACCATTCATCACCGCCCAACATCAAATTCCTCTGACTACATCAATACAGATCAGAAGTGCATTCTGTATTGCATTCACAAGGGTTTGAAGCTCTACCTCCCAGCACTACTATTCAAGTATCTCAGAGACTCTGTAAGGGAGACCAGAAACAACATGAAACCCAGAGCCTACATCCCTCTGGGAAGGCTTTTGTCTGATGTTTTCATAGAAAATGGGCTTGTAGATCATCTGGAGAAGAACAAGCTTATGGAAGATCTGGCGATAGATACTGGAAGGCCTCTGAACGCCAGAAATCTAAAAAGCATGGGAATTCTGAAGAAGATCCAAGTCAAACCCACGCGTGACACCTCCTGGGACGCCTTGAAAGATCAGAGGAAGCTGCCACATGGTCTTGCAAGGTTCTACAAGAATGAACCCAGAGAAGCAATCCTTCACTACATGCAGCGTCTGAAGGATGAAGGAGTTGACATCTCTGACTTCAGACTGGACGATTGTCTAGATTCAGAAGAAGACTTCGTCAAGTTCGAAAGAGGTCCCTCTGGAAAGAAGTCTTTAAAGGCAAAGAGAGCAAGGCTAGGAGAAACTTCTGAAACAAGATCTCCAGCGCCTTTACAAGTAACTACTGGTAAGTCTACTCCCTCTATTCCCTCTGAACCTCCTGTGGCTTCCTCTACTTCTCTCCCAGCACCTATATACACTTCCTCTGAAACCCCACCTTCTACAACCAGAACATCACAACCTCAACCTAAATTTAATCTTGCCCATACAACACTACCTCTATCTGTAGCTAAAGAACTCAATCAAACCACCTCTTCATCTTCAAACCCAGAATCACCTCCCTACCTTATCCTCTCCTCTGACCCAGAACCCTCTGACCCCGCTTCTCCCACTTTAGCCTACCTTTATTCTCTAAACCAAAACTCACAACAACCACAACAACCTCCACCTGAACCTGAAGTCACTTCACCACCCCCAGAACAAACAACCAATAACCCTTCTGAAGCTCAACCCTCTGACATCACCCCCCAAAACACTTCCGCTGAACCTGAACCTCTAACATTAAACTTAAACCCTCCAAACTCTCCACCCCAAACATCTGAACCCGAACCTGAACATTCCATGCCTACCCTTGAGGAAGCCATAATGTTGTTCGCAGGGGCTTCAGTACAGAAGGTCAAGTCTCTGACCATTAACTCTGGCATCAGTGATGATCCTGACTCTGTAAGGACACACTGGAACAGAGTCATTGGCTGGATGACTTCTGAGGCTTTCAAGCTGAAGCACATCTCTGAACAAGTCAGAAATGACTTCATCAGAGATGCTGAGGCAAGACTACAGGAAAGACTTGCCAGAGAAGCTGCAGAAGAAGCAAGAAGAAAAGAAGAAGAGAGAGCCAGACAAGAAGAAATCCAAAGGGCAAAGGAAGCTGAAGCCAAAACTCTGGCTGATGCTGCTGCCGCTGCTGAAGCTGAAGCACAAGCTGCCGCTGAAGCTGAAGCAAAGGCCGCTGCTGAAGCACAGAGTGCTCTGACTCAGGGGGAGTCCTCTACAGTTATCCCTATGGTTCTCCAGACGCTTGAAGAACTCAAGAACGACCAGAAGGAACTCCGTGCCAGAATGGATAAACAAGACACTGTCAACGACAACATTCAGAACATGCTGGCTCAACTGCTTCAGAGAATGCCTCCGCCTCCCAACCCTTAGGCACTTAGGATTATTTGCTTGTTGCTCTGTCTTCTTTGTTTCTGATGTCTGCTTGTTTGCTTTCCTGCCATTGTCTTTGTTGTTCTATTATCTGAATATAATATCTTTTTGTTTATCTTAAGTCTTTTTGATTCTGACAAAAAGGGGGAGAAATCAATATAGCTCTGATGAAAATTGCCTAATACCCTAAGCACTCTACAACATGTTTTTCTTAAAAATAAATTCATCTAACTTTGAACTTAAGAAATTGCAGAAGGTATCGAAACTTCATTGCTTAGAGGCTCTGGTAAGAACTTCTGAACTCCCTAACCTATCTCAGGGGGAGCTCACATCTATCTGATATGATATTTTTGTTTGTTTTGTCATCATAAAAAAGGGGGAGATTGTAAGAACAAAAATTGTTCTACATCAGATTCCATGATTTTGATGATAACAAAGGATGAAACCAAAAATGGCACCCTAACGAAAAGTTTCTAAGTGTGCAGGGTTCTAAGGAAAGAAGGAAAAGATCTGATGACGTTACCAGATACAGAATCATATCAGATACAAATTATCAGAATATCAGAAGCATCTGAAGAAGAAATGCACTCTAGAAGCTTTGACTCTGAACAACGGTATATCACTCCAGAAGCTCTCAGCGTCATCTAAGAACATCATCAGAACTCCTTTAAGATAAACTTCAGAAACTCCGAATCAACATAGCAAGATTCCAAGATTCCCAGAGTCACGCAGACTTTGGTAATGGGTTTCCTAATACAGAAAGAGTAACGTTAAGTTCAAATTCAAATGGAAAGGAACTATATTTGGAAAGAAGTTATTCAGGGAGACAAAGTTGTTTTTGGCAAGAAACAACAGAAGTTATGGCATTAATTCCTATTCAAGACAAATTATCTGCCATCAGTTTCAACGGTCCTTTCACTCCTATATAAAGGACAGCAATCAACATTGAGAGACACATAAGCATACACTGAAACATTCTCTCTCTCTCTCAATTTTTTTTCACAAAGCTTTTGCTTAGAACGTAAAACACTCTTTTGTTCTTAATATTGTAATATCTTGCTTGACTTAGAAGCACTCTAGATTACAAACTTTGTTTTATCTATTGTTTTATTTCCTCAAGTGACTCTACGCAGTCTGTATACTTGAGAGGACTAAGAGATCTTTCTCTTAGACGTTGGTTGTAAACAATCTTTCAAGATTAGTGGATTAAGTCCTTGTTGAAGGTGAAATCACCTTGGCCGGGTGGACTGGAGTAACTTTGTGTTATAAGTGAACCAGTATAAATTCCTTGTGTGGTCTTTATTTTGAAAAAGCGCTTATTTTCCAAAACAATTCAAACCCCCCTTTCTTGTTTTTCTCACCTTCAAATACCACTAACACTTGACTAACCTTTGACTAACATTTGACTAACTCTTGTTAACATTGCTTACTTTCAAGACATTTACTTTATGCAATTTAAGTTTCAGTCATGTATCATTCATTGCCATTGCCATTTACATTTCATTTAAATTGTTTATGTCTATGTCATTTTCCCTTTGCTCATTTGAGCCATATCTTGTGATTGTATATATTTATTTGTGCATTTTGATTTTGTGGTCTTAGGACCTTAAAATACTTAATAACAACAAAAACCCTAAAAATCATCTGGTGGAATGTTGATCTTGATCTGAACTATTGGACTTAGGATTAGGCAACATTACCTATACAAAAGGACTTGGCCAATGCCAACATTTTGAAACCAAGTTATGTTGAACTGAGCCTTCATCTGATGCAAGCCTTGGATCTTGTTTGAATTCATCTGCAATCTTCTCTTTGTACTAATTGTTATTTTTGATCTGGTGTTTAATGCTTTATTCTGAGTTGATCAAAGAATATTTCATCTGATACATGAGAAGCCAAAGAAGACTGTTAGCTATGGGATTTGCTTGCTTGGATGTGGCTATCTTTATTTAATTCCATGATCATCATGATGTCTAGATATTTCCATTTGCTCATTGATTATTGCTTGATTAAAGTCCAAGGGAAAATTGGTTTCTATATGACATTCTTGTCTGTTGGATTGCATCCCAATGGTCAGATCTTTTCAACTCTTAACTTTAAAATTCATGCTTAGGGTATTATCTTCATCTCCTTCCCACTTCTTAAATTTCAAAATCTCTCCCTCTTTTAAAAAACTTTCTTTTTCTTGTGATTTCAAACTTAGACTTTGTTTAAATGATTAGAAACTTTGGCCTTATGCCAATGAATTTTCAAACCTTTTTCTTAAATCAAATTTGTAAATTAACTTAATCATATTGACTTAAAGTTTCAAAAGACAAAAAGAACTAACAACCCCATTCAAATTTTGGTCCCTTTGTGCCTTTTCATTTAATCTTTTGTTAAAAGCAATTCACCAACTTTGAAATTTTTACCATGAACTACAAGGTTTTGATCCATTATTTTTATGTTGGTACGTAGGCACAAGTTTGAAGGTCTTGTCAAACACAAAAATATAATCAATGAATTCTTTTCTCATCCCCACACTCTATTTTTTTCAAACATCTTTTATACCAAAGACACGTGCATACATAAGAAAGGGCTCCCTAGGAGTATCTAGGACACTTTGGGTGCTAACACCTTCCATCTGTGTAACCAACCCCCTTACCTGTAATCTCTGGCGTTTGATTAGTTTTGATTTGAAAACTTCTTATCTTTGGGTTTTGTTAGTACTCTTCCATTTTCCTTTGGAAACAATAAAAACACGGTGGTGACTCTGGTTTTATTTATGCTAAGCTTATCCATAGCTTGATGATCATGAATTTACCGCTACAGAAATTAAGTGGCGACTCTGCTGGGGAGTAGTCCTAAGTGGGTTTAGCCTACTTTTTTATGTGTATATATTTGTATATTTGATGTTTGTATATGTTTTTGGGTGATATAATATGTCTTGTCAATATCCTTTGATTCTTGGTTGATCCGATCAAGTCTTGTCAATATCAATGGAATTTGGGTGTTGATAAGGTGAAAACCATAATCCACCAAAATGGATGATTGATCTTGATGATGACTTGATCCATCCCTTGACTTTTGTTAGTGTTTGCCTTGTGTGTGATTCCTTGTTTGTGATTGTTGCATCCATGCATACATGCACATCCTAACATTCATCACAGAAAAGTAAATTTCAAGGAACTAAGGGCTTATTTGCAAATATTTTCAGAGCATGGATTGTGGACGAAGGAACACTAAGAATTACAGTTTCAGATGTCATAATTTGGAAGAGCTAAGGAAGTTGTCATACTTTGTATTAGATCCCTTGGACTTTAAGCAATATCATGGGAAGCTTTTGTCTGTATTATTTGTTGATGTGATTGAAGGACTTCTGAGTGTCTTAGTTAAGTTCTATGACCCCCTCTACTGATGCTTCACTTTTCCCGATTAGTAGCATGTACCTACGTTAGAGGAGTATGCCCATCTCTTGGGAATACCCGTATCTGACAAAGTACCTTTTAGTGGATTGGAGGAGATTCCCATATCTCGTATCATAACTAAAGCTATTCATTTGAAGAAATCTGAGATTGATGCTCATTCGATGAAGAAAAGAGGTATTCTTGGGTTGACTTCTGAGTTCCTAATTGGAAAACTTACTGTCTTTGCTCAAGCCGGTAGTATGGATGCTTTTGAAGCCATCTTTGTGTGGCTCATCTATGGTTTAGCTTTGTTCCCTAACATTGACGGTTTTGTTGATGTTAATGCCATTAGAATCTTCTTGATTGGGAACCATGTTCCTACTCAGTTGGGTGACATGTATTTCTATTTGCATTTGAGGAATTATAAAGGTGGTGGGACTATTGTATGTTGTGTTCCTCTTCTGTACAAGTGGTTTATTTCGCACTTTCCTGAGATGCCTGCTTTCTTGAAGAACCAACAATGTCTACGGTGGTCTCAGAGACTTATGTCCTCACTAATGATGATATTGCTTGGTATGACTCTGCATTTGGTAGCTTGGATATTATTGACAGTTGTGGTGAATTCTCTAATGTGCCTCTCGTTGGTACACAAGGAAGAATCATCTACAACCTTGCTTTGGCTCGTCGTCAACTTGGGTTCCCCTTGAGAGATAAACCTAATAACACTCAGTTAGAAGGTCTTTTCTATCAAGAGGGTAAAAAACCCTAAATTTTGAAGCATAGAATGGTATGTGCATGGCATAATGTGCATAGGAAAGGAAGATCTGAGCTTGGTCAACGCAATTGTGTAGCTTTGGAAGGTTACACTACTTGGGTGAAGAAGAGAGCTCTGAAGCTAAAGATGTCGTATGCTTGTGAAAGACTTATGTATGTGGCTATGGCTGAGCCATCAACTCCCCCTAACCAAGACGTAAAGGAGTTGGAAGATGCACTCACCAAGATGAAGCAAGAGAGAGAGATATGTGGGAAGAGCGGTTCCATGCTTTGAGCAGAAAGCATGAAGAGTTGCAACTTGAGTCGAAATACAAGGATGCGCTCATTGAGATTCTTGAAGACCGAGCAGTGAAGAGACAGAGAGAGCCAGATGGTCTATCTTCCTCTAGTATGCCTCAACCTTCCGGTGCTTGGAAGAAGATTGTTGATCAGCTAGTTCTTGAGAAGGATCGGATGAACACATCCTTTAAGCACGAGATTCAACGCATCCAAAGGTAGTACGCGCCCATAGCCAGATCATCTGATACTATTGCTAAGGGGTCCTTAGGATGATAGTTTCCTTTTCTCTTGTACTTGTGTTTCAACCAAGCTTACTCACCGTTATCACACTCTTGCTAATCTACCAAGGATCATGGAGCATCTAGAGCAAGAGAATAGAGAGTTGAAGGATGAGATTGTCAGGTTAACAACGCTGATGGAATCTGTCGTTGCTGCACAGAACTAGTCATCACCAACTCCCGCAACTCCTCCCCAGAGGATTGTCATATCTGAGGTTGCTACCTTAACTGTTCCCATTGCTTCCAATCAACATGTCCCCTCTATGCCTGTTGGATTCCCTTGGGGGATGCCATCCAACTTTATGCCAGAAGGGTATGCGCCCACCTTTGTCTCTCTTCCGGTATCTAGTCCGGTCATGTTAGTGCCATCTAAGGATGATATCTACCACTCTAAGCCGTCTGAGGGTCCGGATGTGTATGAGAAGATGGACGAGATGAAAGATCAGCTCCTAGAGTTGCGCAAAAAGTTGAAGACTTTAAGAGGAAAGGATTTGTTTGGGAAGAGTGTTGCTGAGCTCTGCCTGGTCCCCAATGTTAAGATCCCGATAAAGTTCAAGGTCCCCGACTTTGAAAAGTATAAAGGGAACACTTGTCCGCTGAGCCATCTTATGATGTATGCCAGAAAAATGTCTACTCAAACTGATAATGCTCAGTTGGTGATTCAATATTTCCAAGATAGTTTGACTGGAGCTGCTTTAAGATGGTACATGGGTCTGGACAGTGTGAGCGTCCGTACTTTCAACGAATTACGCGAGGCCTTTGTTAAGAAGTACAAATACAACATGGATATGGCGCTAGATAGAGACCAGTTGAAGTCTCTGTCTTAGAAGGAAAAAGAGGCGTTCAAAGAATATGCCCAGAGATGAAGGGAGTTGGCTTCCCAAATTAGTCCACCTCTTGAGGAGAAAGAGATGACGAAGATCTTCTTGAAGATGTTGAGCTCATTTTATTATGAGCGTATGATTGCAAGTTCCCCCAATGACTTTACCAAAATGGTAAATATGGGGATGAGGCTAGAAGAAGGAGTCTGTGAAGGACGTCTGTCTAAGGGAGAAGCATCGTCTAGCAAGAAGTATGGTGGGAGTTTCTCTAAAAGGAAAGAGGGAGAAACTAATTTTGTATCTGGGGGGGAGGCATAGGAGGCCTCATATCAGAAAGAGTTCCCAACCTCATTAACATCAACATTAAGTTTCATCAGTGATTCCTGTATTTTCCAACAATTCCAACAATCAACCAATTCCGATTCAGCAACAACAACGTCAACAACAACTGCAACAAAGAACCAACTACAACAAGAATAATAACCAACAAAACTTTGAGAGGAGAAAGGTCTCCTTTGAACCTATTCTTATCTCAATAACCTCATTGAACCATGAAATCCTCTACAGATTCCTGAGCCACTTCCATGGTGGTTCAAGCCAGACCTTCATTGTGCCTTTCACCAGGGCCCCCTGGCCATGACATAGGGAACTACTATACGTTGAAGTATGAATTAGAAAAGCTTGTAAAGAGTGTAATGGTGTCCTTTACGGACAAAACGCCTAATGTGAAAGCCAATTCTTTGCCTGCTCATGGTAACGCTTCTGTCAACATGGTGGACGGCTGTCCAGGGAATTTAAGAGTGTTTGAGTGCGGCGTATCCGAAGATATCTAGTGGAGATGCATAAAACCTTGTGTTTAATGAGTGAATGTGAGCATGACCATGACGGTTGTGCAATCTGTAGTGTGAACCCTCGTGGATGTGGTATTGTGAAGAGGGATATCCAAAAGTTGATGGATGAAAGACTTATTCAGATTTTCCAGTCAAGGGATATAAAGAATCTGAACGTGATTGTATTGGTATTTAAGACGCATGAGCGAGTAATTATCCAGTTTGATAGCAGCAACAATAAAAACGTCAATAGATTGGTATCGTCGTTGGTAATACAATTAGCGGGCCCTGTCCCTTATGCATCAGGAAAAGTTGTGCCATATCAATACAACGCCACAATGGTTGAGAATAGTCAAGAGGTTCCTCTTCCAGTTGCAGACTCTATGGTGAACATTGTTGATATTGCGAAGGTCACCCATAGTGGTCGTGTGTTCGGTATGGTATTTCTGAAAGAAGTAGAAGATGTTTCAGCAAGTAAGAAGGCAGAGATTCCAGTGGTGAATCTAGTTAGCACTTCAGTTTGTCAGTCTGGTGAGTCCAGCAAACTGAAGACTAACAATGATGATGAAGTTTTGAAATTGATCAAAATAAGTGAGTTCAATGTTGTGGAGCAGCTGCTCCAAACTCCGTCAAAGATCTTCGTGTTATCACTATTGATGAACTCTGAAGCACATAGGGGAGCACTGCAGAAAGTGCTAGAACAGGCTTACGTTGAGCATGATGTGATTGTGGATCAGTTTGACCATATTGTTGCCAACATCACTTCTTGTATAATCTAAGCTTTTGTGATGAAGAGCTTGCCGAGGAAGGTAGAAATCACAATTTGGGATTGCACATTTCAATGAATTGTAAGGAGGACGTTATGTCTAATGTGTTGGTAGACACTGGTTCATCTTTGAATGTGCTTCCGAAATCAACTATGTCAAGACTTTTGTATCAAGGCGCCCCAAAGAGATATAGTGGCGTGATTGTCAAGGCATTCGACGATTCTCGTAAAACTGTCATTCGTGAAGTGGGTCTTCTAGTAAAGATAGGTCCGAGTGATTTCCAGATTACTTTCCAGGTAATGGATATCCACCCGGCCTATAGTTGCTTGTTGGGAAGGCCATGGATTCATGAAGCTGGAGCAGTGACGTCTACTCTTCACCAGAAGCTAAAATTTGTGAAGAATGACAAGCTTGTCGTTGTTGGTGGAGAGAAGACATTGTTGGTGAGTCATATGTCATCTTTTACATATGTTAAAGCTGAGGAAGAGGTCGGAACGTTGTTCCAAGCCTTGTCTATTGTTGAGGAGAAGAAAATTGGGGCACCCATGTCTTCTTTGAAAGATGCACAAAAGGCTATTGAGGCTGGCAACGTTGATCAATGGGGTCGTATGATAGAGATTGCTGAGAACAAGAATAGCGTTGCTGGATGGATTTTCTGATTATAATCAAATCAAATTGGCACCTGATGATATGGATAAGACCACATTCATTTCACCCTGGGGAATATTCTATTATAGAGTGATGCCTTTCGGGTTAAAGAATGCTGGTGCAATGTACCAGAGAGCAATGACCACTCTTTTTCATGATATGATGCATAAAGAGAATGACGTCTATATTGATGATATGATTGCTAAGTCAAGTGATAAAGAAGAACATGTTAAGCATTTATTGAAGTTATTCCAGCGTTTGAGGATGTATAAACTCTGCTTGAATCCCAATAAATGCACTTTTGGTGTTCGTTATGGTAAGTTGTTGGGCTTCATTGTCACCGAGAAAGGTATTGAAGTTGATCCTACTAAGGTCAAAGAAATACAAGAGATTCCTGCGCCCAAAAGGAGAAGCAAGTCAGAGGTTTTCTCGGCCGCTTGAACTATATCTCGAGGTTTATATCACATATGACTGCCACATGTGCGCCTATTTTCAAGCTTCTTCAGAAAGATCAGTCTCGTGATTAGACCAAAGATTACAATAAAGCTTTTGATAGTATCAAAGAGTATCTGCTTGAGCCTCTAATTCTGTCTCCGCATGTTGAAGAAAGACCATTGATCATGTATTTGACTGTTCTTGATGAGAGTATGGGATATGTTCTTGGTCAACAAGATGAATCTTGGAAGAAAGACTATGCAATTTACTACCTCAGTAAGAAGTTCACCAACTGTGAGACTCGATATTCTATGCTTGAAAAGACATGTTGTGCATTGGCTTGGGTTGTTAAGCGTCTGCGCCAGTATATGTTGAATCATACTACTTGGTTGATATCCAAAATGGATCCAATCAAGTACACTTTTTAGAAGCCTGCTTTATTTGGGAGAATTTCCCGTTCGCAGATGTTGTTATCCGAGTATGATATTGAATATCGATCTCAGAAAGCAATTGAGGGTAGTGTCTTGGCTGACCATTTGGCTCACCAACCGATTGAAGATTATTAGTTAGTGCAGTATGATTTTCCTGACAAAGAGATTTTCTACTTAAAGATGAAAGATTGTGATGAACCATTGCTTGAAGAAGGGTCAGAGCCTAGTTTCCGTTGGGACATGGTATTTGATGGAGCTGTTAATTCGTATGGTAATGGCATTGGGGTAGTGATTATTACTCCTCAATGCACTTATTATCCGTTTACATCTAGATTGACTTTCAAGTGTACAAACAATATGGTTGAGTATGAAGCTTGCATTATGGGGCTTGAAGAGGCCATTGATCTCATAATTAAATATCTTGACGTCTATGGAGATTCAACCTTGGTTGTGAATCATATCAAAGGCGAATGGGAGACGAATCAACCCGGTTTAATACCATATAGAGATTATGCAAGGAGGATATCAACTTTCTTTACAAAGGTTGAGTTTCATCATATCCCTCGAGATGAAAACCGGATGGAAGATGCTCTTGCAACGTTGGCTTCAACGATTATGGTGAAATTTTGGAATGAAGTTCCCAATTTGATTGTGACGCGTCTTGATAGGACAACTCATGTGTTTGCTGTTGAAGAAATCGAAGATGAAAAGCCATGGTATTATGATATCAAATAATTCCTACAAAGTCAGATTTACCCGCCTGGGGCATCATTGAAAGATAAGAAGATTTTGAGAAGATTAGCTGGAAACTTCTACCTGAATGGTGATGTGCTTTACAAGAGAAACTTTGATATGGTTTTGCTCAGATGCGTGGATAGACACGAAGAAGATCTATTGATGACTAAAGTCCATGCAGGATCCTTTGGTACTCATGCCAATGGACATGCTATGGAAAAGAATATGTTGAGAGTAGGTTACTATTGGCTGACAATGGAATCTGACTGTTGCAAGTTTGTGAAGAAATGCCACAAGTGTCAAATCTATGAAGGTAAGATTCATGTTCCTCCGACATTATTGAATGTCATCTCCTCTCCATGGCCCTTATCCATGCGGGGAATTGATATGATTGGTATGATTGAGCCCAACGGTTCAAACGGACATCGTTTCATTCTGATGGCTATTGGCTACTTTACAAAGTGGGTTGAAGTGGCATCGTATGCAAAATGTAACCAAGCAAGTTGTTGTAAGGTTGATCAAGAATCATATTATATGCTGTTATGGTGTGCCAAGTAAGATCATTACTGATAATCGATCGAACATGAACAATAATATGGTGTAAGCTCTTTGCAAAGACTTCAAGATTGCACATCATAATTCGTCTCCCTACAGACCTAATATGAATGGGGTTATTGAAGCTGCAAACAGGAACATCAAGAAGATGATTCAGAAGAAGGTTGTGACGTATAAAGATTGGCATGAGATGCTCCCATTTGCTTTGCATGGGTACCATACATTCGTTCGCACATCAACAGGGGAAACCCTTTTCTCACTTGTTAATGGCATGGAAGTTGTGCTCCCTGTGGAGGTTGAGATCCCATCATTATGTGTCTTGATGGAAGCCAAGTTGATAGAAACTGAATGGTACCAGACCAGATATGATAAGCTGAATTTGATTGAAGAGAAGAGATTGAATGCCATGTGCCATGGTCAGTTATATCAGCAAAGAATGAAGAAGGCATTTGATAAGAAGGTCAGGCCTTGTGTGTTTAGAGAAGGTGACCTCATGCTCAAGAAGATTCTATCTTTCAAATCTGATGTTAGGGGTAAATGGACTCCTAATAATGAAGGCCCATATGTTGTAAGGAGAGCCTTTTCGGGCGGTGCTTTGATTCTTACAACTATGGATGGTGAAGAGTTCACTCATCTTATGAATGTCGATGCAGACAAGAAATACTTTGCCTAAAAAAGAAAAAAATAACTCGCTAAGTTGAAAATCTGAAAGAGCGACTTAGGCAAAAGTGAGCTCTCGGTGGATTGAAAACCCGAAAGGGCGATCTAGGAAAAAATTAGAGATATAAAACAGAAATTATCCAGGTAGATTGAGTACCCCATCTTGGGGCAATCTAGGCAAAAATTAGAGATTATGAAAAGTAACTATATTCGGTTGGTCCTAATTATTAAGGCAGTTTTAAACAAGTCATTTTGGGTTTGATTCATCACTCTCAACCAAAACTAAAAGCACAATGGATATTGAAGTTGGTAGGAAGAGTAGTGATCATTGTATTCAATGTTGCCCTTTTCCATGTAAATTACCGTTTTTCAACTTTTGTAAAGATCTATGGAGTCTTGTCATTTACAGACTACCATTCTATTAAATAAAGTTGAGCTTTTTATCCAATTATTTCTAATCTTATTTATTTTTGCTAAATAAAATTGAATTTTCATGAAGATAATTTTGAAGTAAATTAATGAATAAAAATTATTTTTCTTAAATAATAAAAACAATAACTTCAAGAACAATCAATTTCAGCAAGGAATATCAACAGCAGTCTGAGAACAGGTAAGTCTTGACGTTCGAAGCCTTGTTGTTCTTCCGCAAGTAGTTGGTTTAGTATTTTTCCTAATAGTTCGTTAGGTTCACATCCCTAGTAGACTAGAGCTGATGATCAGTCCATATCCCACAGCTGCAGTACCCTCTTGATATCCTCTAGTTTGTGACTTCGGAGATCCGGAACCTTTATTTGGTTTCCATTCGCATATTTGTGTTGCATGACTTCTGCAATTCATCAGATCCGGTTATCTTTTCCTTGGAATTGGTTTATTCTGCAGTTTCCTAAGGGAATTTGATGATTTTTAGGGATGCAACGATCTTGGTCATAACATCCATAGTACCTTTCCTAGATCCCCGTGCAGAGTTTTACCTCTTGTATTCCCCAAAGGAGTTTATCTTCTGATATTGAAGATCCCTCGTCCTTGGTGGTTTTGAATTCTGAGCAGTATTTTGGTTTGGTCCCCTGCAGGGTTATCTCCCATTTTTGATATGGTGTTGACCTAAAACTCCCCGCATAATTGACAATTTGGATCCTCAACAGATCCTTTATCTCTCTCCCCAACCAGGGTTGAGTATTTCATATCTATATGACTTATGTCCATCCCCAACATTTTCTCGAGTTGGTGTTTCCATCTTATTGAGATTAGCCGAGTTTTGCAGCGATGATTCAAATCTGTGATATTTTTATCCTTTGTGTTGTTTCGTCAGCATAATTATAATCATATACATACATATTCATACATAAAACACAACATTAAATATTTCATTATGCATTTTATTGCATTTGACTCCTTTATTATGATCCCCTGCTATGGTGATATTATTTCCCCATGCAGGTTTGGTGTGTCTGTCCTCCTTCAATTGTAGAGTGTCAGCCCCTTAAGCAGAAAGAGTTTAACCTTTCTCATTCCCCAGTGAGTTATTTTCCTCGTGTACGATCATTATTTTAGTTTTCTCCCCAGTTAATTATCTGGATGAAGGCACTCCCCTTGAGTTATATCCTCATTGGCTTGAGTCTTTATTTGACTGTTTCTTTCTAGCTATTACCTAGATAAATATTTTGGTCCCTTGAGAGTCTATTACCCAGTAACTGGTAATATTCTTCTCAAAATTTTTAGTACTTTACTTTTTCCCAATACCTGATAAATGTAATTTACTTCCTTTGTTTTCCCTAGCGGATTCGTTTTCATGTTTCCCTCGGGAAGTCTATCCTTGATATGTTCATCCTAACCGATGACAAATATTCTTCCTTTGTGATTTTTTACCCAGTAAAAAGGTAGTTGTAATCCCTACCTTTATACCCCAGAGAGTTAATCATTGATATGTTCATCTAAACTGATGACGGATTTTCTCCTCTTTGTGGTCTTCTGCCCAGTAACTGGTAGATGTAAATCCTACTTTCCCCTCCGATTCTATCCTTGATATGTTCATCCTAACCGGTGATAGATATTATCTCTTTGGTATTCTATCCAGTAACTGGTAGATATAATTCCTATTTTTCCCCAGCAGTCTATCCTTGATATGTTCATCCTAACCGATGATGGATATTCTTCCTTTGAGTTTATCCTTGATATGTTCACTTTAACCGGTGACAAATATTCTCTCTTTGGTCTTCTACCCAGTAACTGGTAGTTGTAAATCCAATTTGATCATTTTTCCCGGCAGGTTATTCTTACCCAGTAACCGGTAACGAATACACCTCTTTTCCCTCAGCGAGTCATCCTTGATATGTTTACCCTAATCGATAACGGATGTCCCTCTGTCAGAGTATACTATCTTCCCGCCCAGTAACCGATAATAGATAATATATTTCCGATACTCCTGTGTTGAAGATCATTCTTCCCCAATTGAGTTTGTTTTAGGTATTTCAGCTTTGTTCTGATCTACCCGTTTCCCCTGCAGATTTCCCTTATCCCCAACCGGGTCCTTCCATTGATTTATTTTCATGGAAAGTCCCCTCGTGTCTCCAGCAGTTTTTAAGTCGTAGTCTGACCTACACATAGCTTTTTATTCCCCCCAGAGTCTCTGTCTCCCAAGTGAGTTTTCCTTATGGAGTGCATTATCCTGTGGACTTTCAGTCTCTCTAAATTCTTATCCTTTGTGGTGATATATTACCCACAAAGATTATTTTTTAACATTCCATATCATATGCATCATGAGATCTCTTAGGGACCAATTTTTTTTTCTACATGTTGTTATTTAAGTCCATTCTACTGAGTTGATACCAAGATTTTAACCTTCACATCCTGAGATAGAATATCCTTAAATAGGGGCAGCTGTAAGACCTTAATTCTGACCCTAAGATCCCTCATGCTATCTCATCATATGCATTAGCTTTGGGATAAAACCTTGGCATCCTCCTTACCCTTCATTCACTGGGTTTGCATTGGGAGAGATCACAAAGCACATTTGATTGTATCATACTTTGTTTTTCTTTGTTTACTAACCAAAATACCCAAAATATGTCTATGTATAGTTTACTTCTTTTGTAGGTAGTGTGTGTGTCCACCCATGCTCCATCAAGCTCATATCTAGGTTTTGAGACCCTAAATGTAAGGAGGCTAATCAAGAGATGGATCACATTGGCTCTATACATCATATATGGATCCCCATTATCTTGACATATCATTTTGATCAAGAAATCATCAAGAGTTTGAAGTTTGTTTGCCTTGGAAGCCCTAATTCATCTAGGTATCTTGTGTGACTTCCTCAGCAAGTTTCTTCATGATTTGATCAAATATTTCAAGGGATACTTCATATTAAATCATATTATGCATATATGATCCTCCATGAGTTTAAGAAATCAAGAGAGTTTCAAGTTTGCAAGTTAGTTCATGGTGGTAGATCAGAGAAAGTCAACTAGTTAAAACTGGGGTTCCTTAGACCATATCTCCTACAATTTTTGTCATATGAAAATTATTCCAAGAGAAATGTTACGCCTTATGACATTCCAAACAACTTTCATGTTGAAGTCAAGATCTAGTTTTTCTTAGAAAGTCATTTTTTATGCTGAAAGATTATAGGTCATTTTGTTTGAACCCTAGTTAGGAGGTCAACTTCCAAGGACCATAACTTGCTCAAATTTTATGCTAATAATTCCTTTAAGTTTCATTATCAAATTCAAGATGTCCTCTCCAACTTTTATCCTTTGATAAAATTCAAATTCGACTTGAAGGGCATGTTCCAAGAGGAAACATTATAGGTCATTTTGGGCCATTACCATTGAACAAGTGATTTTCCTTAACTTCTAAAATGCATAACTCCTTCATGCCAAATCCAAATGAGGTCAAATTTGTGACCAAATTGAAGAGGTTTGAAAGAGATACAACTTTTATGAAGGAACTTATTCCATTTGAAGCCCATAGTAAAGGTTATTCAAGGTGGAAGAAGTGAACATTTGACTTGGTACTTAGAAAATTTTCAAATAAGTTTGATTTTCCAAACTTCCACCTCAAAATTCATCCTGATCCAGGCTTCAAATGGAAAAGTGCTCAACATGAAAGTTGTTCCAAAAAGTCCAATATCATCTCATTTGGCCAAGAATTGGAGGAATTGTGCATGGGTTCCTTTCAAGGCTTCATTTGGATGAAATTCACATTCACATTCACATTTCAATCTCCATTTCATGATCACATGACATGATTTCAGTATTGCACATGAAGGATTTTGGACCTGATAGCATCATTTGATGGGCCTATTACTTGCCAATGCAAGCATGCAAGTGAATTGCTATTTTTGGTAAATTTTGGAAGTGTGTGGAAATCAATTGCATTGCCTATAAATAAGACCCTCATGGCTCATAATTATGGATACCTTGCCCAAGCTTTGAACCTGCAATCTAAACCCTCACCATTAGAGGATAATCTTGAAGATTTTCATTTGAAAATCGAGCTTCAAATCTCATTCTGTTTTGAGATTGAAACTCCAAGAGTACAAGTTTTTCCTTGTTCCTATTCAACTCCTACAAGCTTCTGAAGTCAAGCTAATTGGAAGCAAGATCAAGAGGCCAATTCGAAGCAAGAGGCCAATTCGAAGCAAGATCAAGCATGTTTGAAGCTCACTCGAAAGTGATTTCCCAAAATTTTGATCTCTTCAATTCTCTGTCAATTCTTCACCATTCTTTGTGATTTTTGGTTGGCTGAAGTCCTACCAATGTAGGCATCAAGATTAAGTTGCTTTTAGGTCAAATTCAAGCAACTGAGTTCATGATCCTCAAAATTAAAATCCATGTATCTTTTTATATACTTGGAATTGGAGAAAATTGAGGTCAGATTCGTGATCCTGGGCATTTTCTCTTCAAATTAATGTCCATATTTTTCATTTTCGATTGAGATGAAGTTGGACCAGTCCGGTGGAGGTCACCAGAGAAGATGACCGGAGCCCTAGCTCTGAGGGTGTATTGTCACGCTTCCTGACCATCTGATCATGTTTAAATGTTATAATATGGATCGTTGCATCTGATTACCACGTGTACATTTCATTGACTAAAGTCCACCGTGGAACACGCACGTGTTGCCACTATATATTCCACCTCAATTAATGAGGGAGATCTGATGGCCCTTGTTTTTTCTATTTTTATTTTAATTTCCGATTTTATGTTTAATCCTTTTATTTTGTTTAATTCATTTTTAATCAAAAAAATATGCGACTTTCACAAAAAATCTTTAAATATTTTTCTCTTTCATATTCTGAATTAAAATTATCTTTTGGATTATATTTGATATTTTTCATGAATTAAATGTTTTTGTGCATATTTTTAATTATTTAAAAATACTTCTGACTTTTAAAAAATCATGAATTTTTTTGTCTAAGGTCCTTTGACCTTGGTTGACCTAAGATAAATCTCTCGAACATTTATTTGGTGTTTTGAAGAAACTTTAGGTTTTGACCAATTTAAAATGTATTTTATTTCATTTTTAATTGGATTTTTAAGTGATTAATTGTGTAAAAATTATGTTGTGCCATTTTTACGGTCTTGTGATGTTTGACTTTCTGTTTGGGACTTGGTCAAGGGGTATTTGACTTTTATTGTATCAAAACCATTGGATTTAGGGGATTGATGAAATATACATTTTATCTCCCAAAATGAATGAATGGTTTTGATTTGATAAAATCCTTCCTTGGTCAATTTGTGTTTCTATATTCCCCTCCCTTTTCATCTTCATCTCTATTCTTCCCCATTCCCTCATTTCACCAATGAAATCTCTAAGGTCTTAAGGCTAATTGGTTCATCAAGGACCTTGTGTCAGATGAACCAATACAAGTATGACTGAGATATGTCCCTCCCTCTTGATCTTTTATTTTAGTGTGTGGTATGTTTTAGGAGTTTGGTTCTTCATACCAAATCTCTAACATGCATTAACACCTAAATTTTTATTGCCCGGTTTCAGATAATTGTGACTTCTACATAAGTCTAATTACGATTGCTTAACATAGAGCTAAATTTGACCCTAAAGGCATAGCATTCTAGTAAGTGAGATTGTAAGCCTCCCATTCTTCATGGTATTGTGTGGAAACTTGACATTTTTTCCTTTCATGAGAGTTAGTGGCATACTTGTTGAATTATCCAAGTTGGATCCCTTCTCATGGAAGATGTCTTGGTTTAAGGATTCATACTTGTGAATGGATGGTTGAGTGTTCTCCAAAGAATGACTTAATCAATTAAAACATACCACTAACACTTGACTAACCTTTGACTAACATTTGACTAACTCTTGTTAATATTGATTTACTTTCAAGTCATTTACTTCATGCAATTTAAATTTCAGTCATTTATCATTCATTTACATTTACATTTCATTTAAATTGTTTATGTTTATGTCATTTTCCCTTTGCTCATTTGAGCCATATCTTATGGTTGTATATATTTGTTTGTGCCTTTTGATTTTGTTTATGGTCTTAGGAACTTAAAATAGTTAATAACAACAAGAACCCTAAAAACATCTGGTGGACTGTTGATCTTGATATGAACTATTGGACTGAGGATTAGGAAACATTCCCTGTGCAAAAGGACTTGGCCAATGCCAACATTTTGGAACCAAGCTATGTTGAACTGAGCCTTCTTCTGATGCAAGCCTTGGATCTTGTTTGAGCTCATCTGCAATCTTGTCTTTATACTAATTATTATTTTGTTCTAGTGTCTGATTCTTTGTCTAAGTTGATCAAGGAATATTGCATCTGATACATGAGAAGACAAAGAAGACTGCTAGCTATGGGATTTGCCTGCTCGGATGTGGCTATCTTTATTTGATGCCTTGATCTTCATGATGTATAGATATTGCTAATTGGTCATTGATTATTATTTGGTTAAAGTCCAAGGGAAAACGGGTTTCTATATGACATTCTTGTCTATTGGATTGGATCCCATTGGTCAGATCTTTTCAACTCTTAACTTTTAAATTCATGCTTAGGGCTGTCTCTTCATTTCCTCCCCACTTCTTAAATTTCAAAATCTCTCCCTCTTTTCAAAAAACTTCTTTTGCTTGTGATTTCAAACTTAGACTTTGTTTAAATGATTAGAAACTTTGGCCTTATGCCAATGAATTTTCAAACCTTTTTCTTCAATCAAATTTGTAAATAAACTTAATCATATTAACTTAAAGTTTCAAAAGACAAAAAGAACTAACAACCCCATTCAAATTTTTGGCCCTTTGTGCCTTTTCATTTAAACTTTTGTTAAAAGCATTTCACCAGTTTTGAAATTTTTACCACGAACTACGAGGTTTTGATCCCTCATTTTTATGTTGGTACGTAGGCACAAGTCTGAAGGTCTTGTCAAACACAAAAATAGAAAGAGAAATAAAATCAGAAAAAATACGGTGCGTTGAATCTGACTTCGCTAACTGACGTGGCAGATCCAACAATCCTCAGGCTGGGATGCATAGTGGAATTTAGCAAGAATAAAATACGGGATCTAATTGAAATTGGACCAATCAAAACATTCCAAATATCTAGCATGTCTCCAAACTCAAATGACCTAAGATAAACTTTGGTCGTCTTCTCCGATGGTCCCTCAACAGAGTTTCATCGTTTGGTAAATTCAGAACATGAGACCACCACCAATGTGATCGCCTCCTCATCACGAATTCCACCTCATGCTCCACATTCATTTATCTAAACTGAGCACGGGGAATTTCAGAGAAGTTTCAGAAACAAGCAAGCCATGAAAAATAAAATTAAATGATGAACACGATCAATCAACACCAGATAAGTTATGGGAAAGCATCAGAGAGTGAATGACTATATTGGAGTAACTTGTTTGAGTTCAAATGGTGCTCAAAACTACCTTGTCCAAATGATGATCAGAAGTTGATGAAGCTCGACCTGATTAGAGAACTTCAGGAGGTCTCAAAGCTTGGGAATTGTTGCAAAAGGTTAATAGGAGGCCAAAGATGCTAATGGAATCAAGAAATTGGATTAAAACAAGCTGAAATTCAAAACACGATAGTTGAATTTTTCTGGAAAATTTCAGATTGAAGGTGGGGTTTCTTGGCTCTCAAAAGCTTAGAAATGAATGCAGTAGCTTCCTCTATTTATATGGATGTGTTTGGAATCAAATACATGTGAGATCAAGCTTAAGTCATGCAAAACGATTTTAATCATGAAGTGAGAAAAGTGTGACTTGCAATCCATCAAAACTCAGCCAAATGATGTGTTTAAAGGGTCAATTAACTTTGGGAGACTTGGTTAAACATGTTTAGGTCCAAAACACATGCTAATTTGGCTTGGAATTGAGATTAGTGATGTTCAAATTTCGGGCCATGGTGATTTCTTCAGTTCTAAGTCACCATGTTCAACTCAATGAGGCATCTTGCTTATGAGACTTTTTGATCCCATTCTTTTTGCAATGTGTTGACATCATATTGAAGATTTAATTTGGATGATTTAGCATAAATTTATGGCATATTGAAGTTGGCACGAAAAACTGGTTATGTAACTTAGAAAAATCTAAGTCTCAAATGCCTGAAAAGGCCATGTAATATTTCAAGAAAATTCCATGGCCTTCCAAGCGTAGTTTGACTTTGATCCTTGAAGAAACTTTGTAGAGTGCATCAAAAATGATATTATGCAAAAATAATTAACCTAAAATGTTGAAATATGAATAAGTTATGAATCTTGAAAGTTGAGAAAAAGTCACTTGAAAACAGGTCAAATTTCACTAAGTCCACAAATGATCTATAATGTCTCCAAACATTTTATGATTCTATAAGCATAATTAGCTATTTTCATGTAAAGAGAAGTTGTAAAGGATAATGATAAGAATCATATGCAAAAACCATAATTCAAAAATGTTGAGAATTTAAGGAGTTGTGATCCTTGGAACTTTGACTTCAAATTTTGACTTTTTGGTCAACTCTCTTGGAATAAATTTGTGCACTTGGACTTTTCTTGCATTCTAAGGTACATGGATGATCATATGAACTAAAAATAAGGTGTCCTTGAATGCCTCTTAATTGAATTCCTCAAAGTTTGAGGTAGCTTGTTGAATAAGGCATGGAAAAAAACACATGAACCTTTGACTTTTCTTGAGAAGTAAACAACAAACTTTAAGATACCCTTGATCAAAAAATGAGATTGAAAAGATGCTTGGGGACCTTATAGATCATTCCTTGAGATATAGTCCCTTTAGAATCAATGGTTGACCATACTTTGACTTGAGGAATCAACACAAACCCTAGCTGAGGAGCCATGCATGATGCTCTTGATGGGAAAGCCCTACCTTACACAATAAACTTAAATAAACAAGACATATTTTTGCTATTTTGGTTAGTGGTTAGATAAGTAATAAAAATATAAACACAAAATTAAAACACTAATAAAGAGGTGCTTGATGATCCTTGCAAAAAGGCAAACCCAAAGATGAGAGGGAGAAGACCAAGATGTGATTTTGTTTGTATGCAAGGATGCAACTGATATCTGGGATCTTAGGGTTAAAAGTTATGGTATGACAATAATTCTTATTCTCTCTTCGTCTAAGAATATTTGGAATATCTATATCCCACCTACTAAATCTTTCATAATTTGGAAATTTTTTCATATCCAGAGATGCCTACGAATGATAATCTCTGGTTGTATGGTGTCACCTACCTTACATGTGTAGTCTGTCAAAGTGTCATCAGGAATCCTCATACCATATTTTCTTTTATTTTCCTTTTACTTTTCATATTTGGCACTGGTTTTTTAATATGATCAATATCCCTCTCGGGTCTAACATTGTTAATATTCTAGAAATTTGTGATAGAAAATGGAGTCCTCAGTTCAGAACCATCATTTAGGCTTCCATAATCCACATTACCAATTGAATTTGGTCTTCCTGTAATCATGTTAGATTTTGTGATGCTACCACCCATTGGAAGAGGGATCTTAATCAAATTCTCGTCGAGGTGGCCTTCATAGGAAATATTACTTCAAAGATGGCTAGCTCCTCAATTAATGAGTTCACTATTATTCAGACGTTCATTGTTAAGTTGCATCTGCCTGAGGCTCCAAGTATCATTGATGTTATTTGGAGGCACTTGACAAATGGTTGACTTAAGTGTAACACAGACGACTCGTTCTCCACAAATTTAGCTTCTTGTGGAGGTTTGTTCATAAACTCTTTGGGTAACTTTGTTTTTGGGTTCTAAAATAAGCTTGTTTTCCCTTCCTCTATTCGGGCAGAGCTTTTTTTAGGTTATTAAAGCCATATATTTTGTTTCTAATTTTGGTTGGAATATTATTTGGCTTGAAACCGATTGTTATTTTATTTTGTTGGCTATTCATGATCCTAAGGTGTTCGCTTGGAACATTAGGACCGTTTAGCTTAACTGTTTAATCAAAATTAGGCTTTTAAGATTCCATATTTCTTATATTTTCATAGAAGGGAACCAATGTGCGGATTTGCTAGCTTCTCTGGCTATCAATTCCTCTTTGTCGATGACTTCGGACACGCCTCCGGGGACCCTTATCTCCTTGCGTATGCACAAAAAATTAGGGTGTCCACATTATTGTTTTGTTAATTTCTTAGAGGATTTTGGTCTATTCTCCCTCTTTTGTATTTTTGATCCATTTCAATTATTTTATTTTTCTCTAAAAAAATAAAAATAATGTAAGACTATTTTTATGATAATAATATTATTAGTACACAAAAGAATGAAATTTTTCTTCAATAGACATAAATTTTACCAACTTATTTTACAAAAGAATGAGAATTCTTCCTTCCACCCTCCAAATTATACATAACACCCCTCATACTTTCATATTTATTAAATTGTCCCTGACTGAAAATTGAATGAATATTCCGAACGAAATTTTCGGTGGATATAACAAAAAATTTGGTACAGTTCAAAATTTTCGGTAGTACATTTTAAATTTCCTGTATACCGGATATTTCAATATTTCCAGTTTGTTTCAATAATTTTCGGAAATTTGAAATTTACATATGGCTACCGGAAATGTCAACCTAAATGAAATTTCCTGTAGGGTTTTTATTTTTAGTTTTTGGACGCTTAGGATTTTGCCGAAAGTTTTAGATGGCTTTGATTGCACCGAAAATTTTGTCTGATCCAGAGTAAATACAAAGTTGTATAAATAGGGGGTCACATGTTTGAAAAAAACATCTAAAAAATGCCTCTTCCTCAATTTTTGATTAAGGCATAAATGTACTTTAACGAAGCTTCATCTCTCGTAGATTTTCGACTTCCGGATGGCACGACATCTCTCGTCAGCCTAACGTCCAAGTTGAAAGAATTATTGGCTGATACTCAAACTAGGAAGTCGAGAAAGATCGAGTTTCGTGAAGAT
Organism: Lathyrus oleraceus; assembly: GCF_024323335.1. Lineage (NCBI taxonomy): Eukaryota > Viridiplantae > Streptophyta > Magnoliopsida > Fabales > Fabaceae > Lathyrus > Lathyrus oleraceus. The sequence goes on from NC_066580.1 coordinate 217,518,730, forward strand.
TGGATTGATATTGACGAGAGGGTGAAATACAACCTTATTGAGTTGAAGATTAACGAAGATATGAAGGAAATGTGGAGATCATTTCTCCGTAGGATAGCAAAGGGATCGATCGAGTTAGATGCTAGGCTTTCAAGATCCGTTGACAACATAATGGAGATGTTTAAACATCCAGAATCATCTGGCAGTGTTTCGGTTTTTCTTATTTATTATTGTCTTCTTAAGTTATGTTTAAGTTAATGTTGATGTTGCATTCGTATTTCAGTTAATGTTGATGTTTAAGTTATGTCATAAAAAATATTATGCAATAAAAAGTTACGATGAAAAAGTATGAATCTACAAATAATACAAATAATACATAATATACGAAATCCATAATATATAAAAGATGTCTAAATAACCCCCATAGGCTATGTATGCAGCCCAAGATAATCCAATATAAACCTCCCCATCTAGGTTTACCAAGCCCATGAGGTCATCCATAATAACTATAATCATCTAGAGGTGCTTTTGGGCATCATCATAAGTTGGAGGAGATGGCAGTAGCATGTCATCAACAGGTACTCCAACATCAGAAGGCCCCGTATCAGCAGTAGGTGGGACGATGTGAGAGTGTGATAAAGTGAGGTATCATTCTAAGTAACCATCATCACACTATGATGGATGATGAACCCTAACTTCCGAATATCTATTGGCACGACCGGAGATGATGAAGTTACTCTAAAACCACTAATCAATGTCCACACATGGTATATCTGGAACAGGACGTAGGATACTCTGAACATAACCTTACTATCGCAGACACCTCTCAATGAAGTGCCTAGCAACCATGGTCTCCTACCCTATATACTATGAATATAATAACGACTCCTGGAACTCAGGATGGACTCTATGACCAGTGTATAGTGTCTAGATGACATCATCTACAACTAGCTCATCGAGTCGCCTCCTTTACTCAGAAACACCAACAGGATGTGTCTTCCTGGCCTTCCATCTCTTTGCTCATGGGGACCCCATTAGGAAATGATGTACCCTCCTGTCACAGATGCAGGGGAAAGTCTCATATATCCAACACTGATTTCAAACAACGACATAACACATAATAAATAAGAAATTCTATTTGTAACAATTAAATAAGAAATTAAAAACAACTAATAATTTCAAGTATACCTGTAGCAGAAACAAATAACCAGCAAGTTGTTGGTCTCAAAGATCGTCGCCCTTCCAAGGGTTGTATACATAAGTCTTAATGCAACACACCCCCAGGCCCAACTGGTGTCCTTAAGTCTACTGAAGAGGCACACGTATCAGGCATCAATATAAACATCAGACTTGTCTGCAAAAAGATTACATGTTACTATATGTAGCATGTATGCCCTAACGACAACCTCATAACTCCCGGTTACTACAAGATCATTGTACATCTTATGAAGCCAAAACATACGAAGATGTGTGTCCTAGTTGACTCCAAAATCCTCCTGCACAGCCGCATCAGCCACTCCCGAATCTCGTGCAAGAGTCTGACATGCAAGGGACATGCTAAGTATGGGAGCCGTCCAGAATCTGTTGTTGATGGGGAGATGGAACAATGAGAAGACATCCTCCAGAGTGATAGTCATCTCCTCAAGCGGAAGATGAAATGAAGATGTCTCCTTGTGCCATCTCTCAACAAAAGCACTAAGTAGTGGAGCGTCAAGCATGTTGAGGAAGCGGTGTGCAAAGTCAAGCAGTTAGAAGTCCTGTATAATCCAGCTTACCTACTCAGGCATCAAAATTTTCGTAAAGTCTTTCATCTTTGACTCATGTGATATCACCTTCAGTATGGGACGCTCATATGACAAACTAATATAAATTGAAGTTAGCAGAAATATACCCGAATGCATCGCACGCTCGAACATATAAGAGAGTCGCTTTTGAACTTTATTTATCCCCGAAGGAAAGGGAAAACATCGATAAAACCCAAGGAAAAGAGATAATTGGGTAAGGAAGTCGGTTATGCAAGAGGAATGTATTAGCACCCCTAATATCTGTTGTACTCAACGGGAACCATTTTGATTGTTCTTTTCTTGAATGGGTGTTATATCTAAAGTTTACTCGTAAAAGAATGATGAAAAGGAAGAGAAATAGATAAAGTCCTCAGTGAGGATTGGGGCCCTAATGCCTACATATCTGTAAGACCACAATTTTGACCCTAAGATCCCTCATGCTATCTCATTATTTGCATTAGCTTTGGGATCACACTTTGGCATCCTCCTTACCCCTCATTCATTTGGTTTGCATTGGGAGAGATCGCTAAGCATATTTGATTGTATCATAGTTTATTTTTCTTTGTTTACTAACCAAAATACCAAAAATATGTCTATGAATAGCTTTGTTTATTTTGTAGGTAGTGTGTGCATCCACCAATGCTTCATTAAGCTCATAACTAGGGTTTAAGACCCTCAATGCAAGGAGATTTATCAAGAGATGGTTCGCAATGGTTCAAGTTTGCAAGTTGGTTCAAAGAGGTTGACCAAAGAAAGTCAACTAGTCAAAATTGGGGTTCCCTAGACCCTATCTCCTATACTTTTTGTCATATGAAAATGATTACAAGATAAACTTTACTCCTTATGACATTCCAAACAACTTTCATGTTGACATCAAAATCTAGTTTTTCTTGGAAAGTCTTTTTTTTTGGTGAAAGATTATAGGTCATTTTGTTTGTGCCCTAGTTAAGAGGTCAACTTCCAAGGCCCATAACTTGCTCAAATTTCATGAGATGAATGCCATCTAAGTTTCATGATCAATTTCAAGATGTCCTCTACAACTTTGGTTATTTGATAAATGTCAAATTCAACTTGCAAGGGAATGTGCCAAGAGGAAACATTTACGTCATTTTGGGCCATCATCATTAAATAAGCAATTTTTCTCAACTTCTAATAAGCTTTAAATCCCTCATGCCAAATCCAAATGAAGTCAAATTTGTGACCAAATTGAAGAGGGATAAACAGATACAACTTTGGTGAATAAACCATTTCCATTTGGAGCTCATAGCAAATTTTATTCAAGGTGGAAGAAGTGGTCATTTGACATGGTACTTAGAAAATTTTCAATTATGTTTGATTTGTCAAACTTCCACCTCAAAATTCATCATGATCCAAGATTCAAATGGAAAAGTCTTTAAAATCAAATTTGTTCCCCTTGATTTCACCTTTTCAAAAAGTGTATGATCACTTCATTTTGACAAAATTTGAGGGACTTGCACATGGTTCCTTTCATATATTTGTTTTGTCAAGATTTGAATTCATTTGTCCATTTCCTTTTGCATGCTCACAAGTTAATGCTGCAGGATCCATTATGGAGCAACCCCTTTCTATCTTGTTTATGGCATGGAAGTTGTCCTCCTCGTAGAGGTTGAGATCCCATCATTGCGTATTTTGATGGAAGCCAAGTTGACTGAAGTTGAATGGTGTCAAACTAGATATGATCAGTTGAATTTGATTAAATAGAAGAGATTGACTGCCATGTGTCATGGTCAGTTATATCAGAAGAGAATAAAGAAAGCATATAATAAGAAGGTCAAGCCTTGTGTGTTCAAAGAAGGTGGCCTCGTGCTCAAGAAGATTTAGTCTTTCAAACCTAATGCGTAGGCCAAATGGACTCCTGATTATAAAGGCCCATATGTTGTTAAGAGAGCCTTTTCAGGCGGTGCTTTGATTCTTACAACTATGGATGGTGAAGAGTTCACTCGACCTGTGAATGTCGATGCAGTCAAGAAATACTTTGCCTAAAAAAAAGAATAACTCGCTAAGTTGAAAATTTGAAAGGGCGGCTTAGGCAAAAATGAGCGTCTCGGTGGATTGAAAGCCTGAAAGGACGGTCCAGGAAAAAATTAGAGACATAAAACAAAAACTTTATCCTGGTAGATTGAGTACTCCACCTTGGGGCAATCTAGGCAAATATTAGGGATTATGGCAAGTAATTGCTTCCGGTTGTTCTTAATCTTTGAAGCAGTTTTGAGCAGTCATTTGGTTATGATTCGTCATTCTCAACCGAAGACAAACACAATGGATTTCAAAGTTGGTAGGGAGATTAGTGATCATTGTATTCAATGTATCCCTTTTCCATGTAAATTACCATTTTTTAAACTTTGTAAAGATCCACGGAGTCCTGCCATTTGCAGACTGCCATTCTATTAAATAAAGTTGAGCTTTTATCCAGTTATTTCTATTCTTGCTTGTTCCTATTTTAAAATTGAATTTTTATGATGATAATTTTGAAATAAATCATTGAAAAATTATTTTTCTTAAAATAATAAAAGCATGCACTTTAATAATAATCGATTTCAGCAAGGAATGTCAACAATAATCTAAGAGCATGTAAGTCTTGAAGTGTGAAGCATTCTTTTCTTCCCAAAGCAGTTGGTTTGGTAACTTTTTCCTCCCTAACAGTTCGTCGTTCGTTCCCATCATGGTTGATAAGTTTCTCCCTAAATGACCTATTATCCCCGGTTGAGCTAATGATTGATCCCCTTTGCAGTTCATCTTCCCCAACTGAGGTGTTCATGTTTTGCATCCCCTAGTTTGTGACTTGATGATTTGACCCTGGATATCTCGGAACCTTTATTTGGTCTCCAGATCCCCATTTGCATTTGTTTGTGTTGCATAACCGCGACAGTTTCTCCCTTGTGTGGGTCAGATCTGGTTATCTTTGCCTTGAAATTGGTTTATTTCGCAATTTCCAAGAAGAATTTTATGATTATTAAGGAGTGTGACGGTATTTGGTTTGTTCCAATAAGTCATAGTATCCCTAACAATTTTCTTGATTCCTCATTCAAAGTTTTATCTCTTGTATTCCCCAGCGAAGTTCATCTTCTGATAGAAGTTCCCTCTTTCCTGGCAGTGTTTGGTTCGGAGCAGTATTTGATTTTTGTCCCCTGCAAGGTTGTCTCTAATTTGACATGGTATTGACTTAAATTTCCCCCAGTGTTGGCTTATTTGGATCCTCAGTAAATCCTTCTCCATCCTCGGCATGTTTGGTTGATCATCCTTCAGTACTGCTCTCTCCCCGCAGAGTCTGTCATGATCGATTGGAAGCATGTTCTCCATGTCTTTCCCCAGTCATAGTTGATTTATTCAGAGCTAGATGATTTATTTTCATCCCTAGCATATTTTCCAGTTGGTGTTTCCATCTTGTTGAGATTAGCCGAGTGTTTTGTAGTGACGATTCAAATCTTTGTTATTTGTATCATTTGTGTTGTTTTGTCAGCATAATCATAATCACTGACATACATGTTCATGCATAAATCACATCATCAGATATTTCATGGTGCATTTTATCGCATTGATTTTCCTTCTGATCCCCTGCTTTTGTGATATTATTTTCCCATGCAGATTTGGTGTGTTTGTCCTCCTTCAATTGTAGAGTCTCAGCCCCTTAAGCAGAAAGAGTTTATCCTTTCTCATTCCCCAATGAGTTATTTCCTCGTGGATGATGATTATTTCATTCTCCTCCCTAGTTTATTATCTGGATGGAACACTCCCCTTGAGTTATATCCTCTTTGTGCGGAGTCTTGGTTGGTCGCTTCTTTCTAGTTCTTACCTAGATAGATCTTTTGGTCTCCAAGAGTTTATTAATCAGTAACTGGTAATATTCTTCTCGTTGTTGAGTACATTACCTTTACCTAGTACCCGGTAAAATGTAATTTAATTCCTTTGTTTTCCCCGGCGGATTCGTTTTCACGATTCCTCGGTAAGTCTATCCTTGATATGTTCATCCTAACCGGTGATAGGTATTCTTCCTTTTTTTGTTTTCTACCCAGTAAAAAGGTAGTTGTAATCCCTACTTTTATTCCCCAGAGAGTTTATCCTTGATATGTTCACTTTAACCGGTGACAAATTTTCTTCTCTTTGTGGTCTTCTGCCCAGTAAATGGTAGATATAAATCCTACTTTTCACCTCAGAGTTAATCCTTGATAAGTTTACTCTAACCAGTGACGAATTCTCTCTATTTTTGTGGTCTTCTGCCCAGTAACAGGTGGTTGTAAATCCCATTTCCTCTATTGAGTCTATCCTTGATATGTTCATCCTAACCGGTGATAGATATCCTCTATCTTTAGTCTTCTACCTAGTAACCGGTAGGTGTAATTCCTATTTCTCCCCGGCAGTTTATCCTTGATATGTTTCCCCTAATAGGTAACAAATATTCTTCCTCTTTCCCTAGGTGGTCTATCCTTGATATGTTAATCCTAAACGAAGACATATATTCTTCCATTGAGTTTATCCTTAATATGTTCACTTTAAACAGTGATAGATACTCTCTCTTTGGCCTTTTTCCCAGTAACAGGTAGTTATAAATCCTATTTGATTTTCTCTCCCCGGTAGGTTATTCTTGCCCAGTAACTGGTAATGAATACGCCTCTTTTTCCTCAGCGGGTCATCCTTGATATGTTTACCCTGATCGGTAATGGATGTCCCTCTTTCAAAGTGTATTATCTTCTTACCCAGTAACCGATAGTAGATAGTACATCTCTTTTACTCCTGTGTTGAAGTTCATTCTTCCTTAGTTGAGTTAGAGCTCGTATTTCAGTGAAGTCACCATCCCCTACATATAACTTTTTCCCCATGCAGAGTCCTTCCATCGATTTAGTTTTTATGGAGAGTCTCTCGTGTCTCAAGCAGTTTTCAAGTCTTAGCCTGGCCTACGCATAGCCTTTTATCCCCTAGAGTCTTTTCCTACTCAATGAGTTTTCCTTACGAAATTCATTACGCTCCTTTGTACTTTCAGTCTCTCCGGATTCTTTTCCTTTATGGAAATATATTCCCCATAAATATTATTTTAACATTCATATCATATGCATTATGAGGTCTCTTAGGGACCAAAATTTGTTTCTTGATATTGTTATTGAAGTCCATTCTACTGAGTTGATACAAAGGTTTTAACCTTCACATCCTCAGTTACAATATCCTTAAATAGGGGCAACTGTAAGACCCCAATTTTGATCCTAAGATCCCCCATGTTATCTCATCATTTGCATTAGCTTTGGGATCACACATTGGCATCCTCCTTACCCCTTATTAATTGGGTTTGCATTGGGAGAGATCACCAAGCACATTTGATTGTATCATACTTTATTTTTCTTTGTTTACTAACCAGAATACCAAAAATATGCCTATGTATAGCTTTGTTTCTTTTGTAGGTAGTGTGTGAATCCACCAATGCCTCATCAAGCTCACAATTAGGGTTAGAGACCCTCAGTGCAAGGAGATCAATCAAGAGATGGTTCACAATGGTTCTAATTATCATATATGGATCCCCATGTTCTTCATTTATCATTTGGATCAAGAGTTCATAAAAAGTTTGAAGCTCGTTTGCCTTGGAAGCCCTAATTCATTTGGGTATCTTGTGTGACTTCCTTAGCATGTTTCTTCAACAAATGGTCCAACATATCAAGGTATACTTCAATATACATCATCTTATGCATATATGATCCTCCATGACTCCTAAAGATCAAAAGAACTTCAAGTTTGCAAGTTGGTTCAAAGAGGTTGACCAGAGAAAGTCAACTGGTCAAAACTGGGGTTCCCTGAACCCTATCTCCTATAATTTTTGTGATATTAAAAATATTCAAAGAGTAAAGTTACTCCTTATGACATTCCAAACAACTTTAATTTTGACATCAAGATCTAGTTTTTATTGTAAAGTCATTTTTTATGGTGAAATATTATAGGTCATTTTGTTTGTGCCCTAGTTAGGAGGTCAACTTCCAAGGACCATAATATGATCAAATTTTATGAGATGAAGGCCATCCAAGTGCCATGATTAATTTCAAGATGTCATCTACAACTTTTATTATTTGAGGAATGTCAAATTTAACTTGCAATGGCGTGTGTCAAGAGGAAACATTATAGGTCATTTTGGGCCATCATCATTGAACAAGCAGTTTTCCTCAACTTCTAAAATGCATAACTGCCTCATGCCAAATCCAAATGATGTCAAATTATTTAGCAAATTGAAGAGGTATGAAATATCTATAACTTTGGTGAAGAAACTATTTCCATTTGAAGTTCATAGCAAAAGTTATTCAAGTTGGAAGAAGTGGTCATTTGACTTGGTACTTAGAAAATTTTCAATTATGTTTGATTTCTCAAACTTCCACCTGAAAATTCATCATGATCCAAACTTCAAATGGAATAATTTTAAACATCGAAGTTATTCCCCTTTATGTTACCTTTCCAAGAAGTCCAACATCACTTTATTTGGACAAGATTTGTGGGACTTGCACATGGTTCCTTTCATAGGTTTGTTTCAACAAGATTTGTGGGACTTGCACATGGTTCCTTTCACACGTTAATGCTACAGGATGCATTGTGCATGAATTGGAATGTGATCACATCATGAATTAAGCCCAAATTATTTTCCATGCATCCATGCACCAAAGTTTCTAAAATTGGCAAAATTTCAAAGTGTGTGAAAAGAAACTTGTTGGGCTTTATATACATGACCATTGTGATCAGAATGAGGATCCCTTCTTGCCCAATCTTTGAATGATTGCCTCCCTAACCTCCACTAAATGATAAACTTGAAGATTTCACTTGAAATCTAGTTTCGAATCTCCTTGTATTTTGAGATTTAAACTCCAAGAATCAAAGCCTCTCTTTGATCCATTTCACTTCTTGCAAGCATCTAGAGGCGAGCCAAGGCCAATTGGAAGAAAGATCAAGCTAGATTCAAGCTACCCGAAGGCGATTTTACAGAAACTTTGAGCCTTCTATTCTCTCTCAATTCTTCACTATTCTCTTTGATTTTTGGTTGCCTGAAGACCTACCAAAGTAGGCAACAAGATTGAGATGCTTTGAGGTTAAATCGAAGCAACTCAGATCATGAACCTCAAATTTCAAATCCATGTATCTTTCAATATACTTGGAATTGGATGAAATGGAGGTCAGATTCGAGTTTCTGAGCATTTTTCCTTTAAAACCATGTCCTTACTTTTCATTTTATGATGGTTTGTGGTGGACCAATCCGGTGAGGTCCACCAGAGAAGATGACCGGAGCTAGGGTTTCGGTGGTGCGTTGGCACCTTCCAAACCATATAATCCATTTGAAGTATTTTAATCTTAGCCCTTGGTTCTGATTACCACGCATGTGATGCATTGACTCAGGTTTAACATGGAACGTGTGCGCTAGGCCATCAGATTTGCCACCTCAATTAATGAGGGAGATCTGATGGCCCTTGTTTTTTGTATTTTCTGAATTTCCATTTAATCCACTTATTTTATTTTATTCATAGAAATTTCATTTTTAATCCAAAAAATATGGGACATTCACCAAAAATCTTAAAATATTTTTCTCCCTTCCATAACTTGAATTAAAATTTCTTTTTTGATTCATTTTGGTAATTTTTATGAATTAAATAATTTTGTGCATATTTTTAATTGTTTTAAAATACTTCTGACTTTCTAAATTTTATGAAATTTTATGTCTAAGGTCCTTTGACCTTATTTGACGTAGGATAAATACCTTGGCCGTTTATTTGGTGTTTTGAAGGGATTTGTGGTTTTGACCAAATTAAAATATATTTTAATTCATTTTTAATGTGATTTTTAATTGATTAAATGTTTACAAATTATGTTGAGGCATTTTTATGGTCTTGTGATGTTTTACTTTCTGTTTGGGCCTTGGTAATGGTTTATTTGACTTTTGTTTGATCAAAACCATTGGATTTAGGGGATTGTTAAAATGTACATTTCATCTCCCAAAATGAATGGATGGTATTGATCAGATGCAATTTCTCTCATGATCAATTTGTGTTTCTATCTCCCCCTCCCTCTCCATCTTCATCCTTATTCTCCCCTCCCCCCCCCCCCCCCCCCCATTCCCTCACTTGACCAATGAAATCTCTAATGTCAAAATGCTAATTGATTGATCAATGACCTTGTGTCAGATGAATCAATACAAGTCTGACTGAGATATATCCCTCCCTTTTTTTTAGTGTGTGGTATATTTTAGGTCTTTGGTTCCTTGTACCAAATCTCTAACATGAATTAACACCTATATTTTATTGCCCCGCCTCAGATAGTTGTGACTTCTACATAAGTCCAATTACAATTGCTTAACATAAAGCTAAATTTGACCCTCAAAGCATCGCATTCTAGTAAGTGAGATTGTAAGTCTCCTTTTTTCATGGTATTGTGTGGAGACTTGACCTTTTTTCCTTTCTTGAGAGCTAGTGGCATACTTGTTGAATTATCCAAGTTGGAGCCCTTCTCATGGAAGATGTCTTGGTTAAAGGATTCATACTTGTGGATGAATGGTTGAGTGTTCTCCAAAGAATGACTTAATCAATTAAAACTCAATACTAACATTTGACTAACCATTGACTAACTCTTATTCATTATGCTTTTACTTTCAAGTCATTTACTTTAGACAATTTAAATTTTAGTCATTTACCATTCATCTGCCATTTTACATTTCATATAACTTATTTATGTTTCAAGTCCTTTTCATTTTGCTCACTTGGGCCATATATTATGATTGTATATATTGTTTGCTTCCCTTTTGTTTTGTTTGTGGTCTTAGGACCTTAAACCACATAATAACAACAAAAACCTTAAAAAATATGTTGGTGGACTATTTGATTTGATTTGAGCTTTTTGGACATAGAATTAGGAAACAATCCCAATGCTAAAGGACTTGGCCAATGCCAACATCTAAGATTGAGCTATCCTTGACAGTGACTTTCATCTGATGCAAAATATTGGATTCATCTGCTACTCTGTCTCTGTGCCTAATTGGCTTATTATTATCTATGTTTGATGTTTAGTTCTAAGTTGATCCAGGAATATTTCATCTGGTACATTGGAAGACACTGAAGACTGCTAACTATTGGAGTTATTGCTTGGATATGGCTATCTTTATTTGATGTCTTGATCTTTATGATGTTTGGATATTACTCATTGCTTATTGCTTATTGCTTAATCAAAATCCAAAGGAAAATGGGTTTCTATATCACATTCTTGTCTGTTGGATTGCATCCCATAGGTCAGATCTTTTAAACTCTTAACTTTTAAATTTGTTCTTAGGGTAGTCTCTTCATCTCCTCCCACTTCTTTAATTTCGAAATCTCTCCTTCTTTTTCAAAAACTTTGTTTACTTATGATTTCAAACTTAAAGATGTTTTAATGGTTAGAAACTTTGGCCTTATGCCAATGAAATTTCATACTTTTTCTTAATCAAATTTGTAAATAAACTTAACCATATTGACTTAAATTTCAAAAGGCAAAAAAAACTAACAACCCCATTCAAATCTTTGGCTTTTTATGCCCTTTCACTTAAGCTTTTTGTTAAAATCAATTCACCAATTTCTTTGAAATTTTTACAACGAACTACGAGGTTTTGATCCCACATTTTTATGTTGGTGCGTAGGCACAAGACTGAAGGTCATCTCAAACACAAAAATACAATCAATGAATTTTTTTCTCATCCCCACACTCCATATTTTATCAAACATCATTTATACCCAAAAACATATGCACACAAAAAGGGCTCCCTAGGAGTAACCAACCCACTTACCTGTAATCTCTGGCATTTTATTAGTTTTGATTTGAAAACGTCTTACCTTTGGGTTTTGTTCGTACTTTTCCATTTTCCTTTGGAAATAATAAAAGTGTGGTGGCGACTCTGGTTTTATTGACGTTAAGCTTATCCGTAGCTTGATGATCATGAATTTATCGATACTGAAATTAAGTGGTGAATCTGCTAGGGAGTAGTCCTCAGTGGGTTTAGCCTACTTTTTATGTGTAAATATTTCTATATTTGATGTTTGTATATATTGTTTGTGTGATATAATATTTATGTTCTGCTTGGTGATCTCTGAGTGGTGCGATAAGTTCTAACCCGAACTTGAGTGCAATCAAGATAGGAGGATGGTATAGTCATGTTCAACTTGTGTGGAGTAGTCCTTAACAAGTTGGCTTGAGACCCATCTACTCAGTGGAGACCTCTTTAGAGTTACTGATGTCACACAAGTTATTTGTGGATAGGCATTACTTTCTCTGATTTGGGGTCCGGGAAGCTGAGGATCGTAGAACATTTAACCTAACTTGGCCTATTTAGGACACAGTACAGAGACTGTTCAAGTGTAGACTTGATAACAGTTGTTACGCGATACTACACTCAGACGAGTTTGTCTTGAGAATATTATGGGTTGATGAGTTCGTCATCCTAACCTGTAATATCCGATAGATGGGATTAAGACACTGGGAACTTTTTTAGAACATGATCTACAAATTTTTACCCGTAGTACACTCCTTTGGGATGCTTCTTAACCTGACTTCATGCTCGTGACTCACAACAAACCCTTTGATTCTCGGTTGATCCGATCAAGTCTCATCAATATCAATGGAACTTGAGTGTTGATAAGGTCAAAACCATAAACCACCAAAATGGATGATTGATCTTGATGATGACTTGGTTTATCCCTTGACCTTTGTTTGTGTTTTCCTTGTGTGTGATCCCTTATTTATGATTGTTGCATTCATGCATACATGCGCATCATAATATTCATCATTGAAAAATAAATTTCAAGGAACTAAGGTCTTCTTTGCAAATATTTTTAGACCATGGATTATGGACGAAGGAACACTAAGAAGTACAATTTCAGATATTCTTACTTGGAAGAGCTTAGGAAGTTGTCTTCCTTTGTACTAGATCCCTTGGACTTTAAGCAACGTCATGGGAAGCTCTTGTCTGTGTTATATACTGATGTGGTTGAAGGACTTCTAAATGTTTTGGTTCAATTCTATGATCCTCTCTATCGGTGCTTCACTTTTCCAAATTATCAGCTTGTGCCTACGTTGGAAGAGTATGTCCATCTCTTGGGTATACCCATATCGGACAAAGTACCTTTAAGTGGATTAGAGGACATCCTGAGATCTCATATCATAGTCGAAGCTCTTCATCTGAAGAAAGGAGGAATTGTGGGTTTAACTTATGATTTTCTCATTGGTAGAGCTACTATTTTTGCTCAAGCATGTAGCATGGATGCCTTTGAAGCTGTCTTTGTTCTGCTCATCTATGGCTTGGTTTTGTTCCCTAATATTGACGATATTTTTGATATTAACTCCATTCAAATTTTCTTGATTGGGAATCATGTTCCGACTCTGTTGGGTGACATGTATTCATCTTTGCATTTGAGGAATTCTAAAGGAGGTGGTACTATTGTGTAATGTGTTCCTCTTTTGTACAAGTGATTTATTTCGCACATGCCTCAGACGCCTACTTTTTTGGAGAACAAGCGATGTCTATGGTGGTCCCAGAGGCTTGTGAAAGACCTATTTCTTTGTTGTGGATAAGCCATTAACTCTCGCTAACGAAGATGTAGAGGAGATGGAAGACGCACTAGCCAAGATGAAGCAAGTGAGAGATATGTGGGAAGAGTGGTTCCATGCTTTGAACTGAAAGCATGAGGAGTTGCAACTTGAGTTGAAAGACAAACATGCACTTATTAAGATCCTTGAAGACCGTGCAGTGAAGAGACAGAGAGAGCCAAAGGATATATTTTCCTCTAGCGTACCTCCTCCAGCTTCCGGTGCTTGGAAGAAGAGAGTCGATCAGCTTGTCCTCGAGAAGGCTCAGATGAAGACATCCTTTGAGTCTGCGATTTGACGCATCTATAGGACATACACTCAATTGATCCCTCATCTTCTGATACAGTTGCTATGGATCCTTAGGATGACATTTTACTTTTTCTCTTGTATTTGTATTTTGGTTTCTGAAAATGTACTCAATGTAATCCTTCCAATTTTATGAATAAAAAGAGATTTTATGGTCAATTGAATTATTATTGTTGATTCTTATTATATTTACAAGTAAGACTTCATATATTCCTTGAAATTAAAAACAATAAAAAAATATTCCATTTCATGCATCATTTGCATAACAGGTTCTTCCGCCAGGTGTCTTATTAGTTTTTCTTCTGTGAATCAGCCAAGTTGACTCACCACTACAACACTCGAGCTAATCAACTGCGAATAATGGAGCACCTAGAGAAAGAGAATAGAGAGATGAAGGTTGATATTTCCATACCTACGGTGCTGATGGAGTCAGTCATTTCCGCTCAGAACCAGACATCAATGTCTCTTTTAACTCCTCCTCCTCAGAGGAATGTCATTTCTGAGATCGCTTCACCATCTATAACTATGACTGTTGCCAGCCAGCCCATTCCTGCTATGCCTTCTGGATTCCCTTGGGGAATGCCACCAAATTTCGTGCTAGAAAGGTATGCGTACATGTTTGTTTCTCTGTCGGCATCTAGCATGATCATGTTAGTGCCTCCTCCCATCGTTCATACTCTGCCTCTTATTCAGGAGAGTATCTAACACTCTGAGTCGTCTGAAGGTCCGGGTGTCTATGAAAAGATGGACGAGATGAAATATCAATTCCTTGAGCTGCACAAAGAATTGAAGACTCTAAGAGGGAAAGAATTATTTGGCAAGAGTGTTGCTGAACTCTGTTTGGTTCCTGATGCGGTGCTTTTCGCAAGTATACGAACGCGTCAGAGTAATATAAAAGATTGTCGAATCCACAGACACCAAGTGTCAATCTATCATTATCTATTGTTATGGTGTTTATCAAAGGCAATCAAAATAGGTGTTTTTAGAGTGTGCAATGAAAAGTAAAGTATTGAATAAAGTTTAATTAATAAAGACAGGGTCGAATGTAATTCACATAATCAATTAATCATCCAAGTACTTGCTAATAGGGCTACTTATGGGCAATGTTTCCTACTTTGAAAAGAACTAATTTAACGGGAACTGTCGCTTTCGCGTATTCAGAACCGAGTTGTACTCCCTAATCAAACCCTCTTATTGTCACTTATAAAAAGGCGTGCATTGCGTTAGAGTAGTAAACCTATTTTTAAGAAATATAGTATCTTGACTAAGCTGAAAAGTATTATAACTTGGATTTCTTAACCAAAAGAGGTTCTTACGAACCAGACTCTAAACTTATAAACGCGTCCGAAAATTGTTTTAAAATCTTCTAATGAACTAAACAAAGCGCTTTCGCTGTTTTTGAAATAGTTAAAAAAAATTAAGTTTAGATAGACGTTGGACGGCTTTCGATCTTACCCAACGGAATTGAAGTGCGGGAAAACTTAAGTTGAAAGTTAAAATAGCCCTTAAGTGCTTCTACAAACAATTGTACGGATTATCGGTTCGATTACGATCCTTACATTCTAACCTTATAAATTTAGTTAGGCATGGTAAAGTAAAAGTGCATGAATTTAAATAAAAGTTGTGCGAGTGCGGAAAGTAAATAAAAGTAGTGCGAGTGCGGAAAGTAAATAAAAGTAATGTGAGTGCGAGGAAATAAATAACTTAAAGTGAGTGCGAGGAAATAAATAATTTAAAGCGAGTGCGGGTAAATAAATAATTTAAAGCGAGTGCGAGGAAATAAATAAAAGTAAAGCGAGTGCGAGGAAATAAATAATTTAAAGCGAGTGCGAGAAATAAATAAAAGTAAAGCGAGTGCGAGGAAATAAATAAGATAAAGACAAGTAATAAAAACCTGCTCCAATCCGAGGGTTGAGTAAATTGCAAAGCGGAAATGAAAATGGCGGCAGGATTAACTTCCTTCCAAAGTGCTCCAAACTCGATTACAGACTCGATTACACAATTGTGGTAAAACTTCAATGCCAAGCGATTACCACTTTAAAATACTGAATATATGCCTAAGTGAAACAAAGTTGCTATGTGTTTTCCTTTGCTCTAAGTTTGGATGATTGTAAAAGTGATTTCGAGTTTCTATTTATAAGCAAGTAAAAAGATGGAAATGACAAGCATGCCCTTCAACTTGTAAATGGGAGGGAAAACGTTTCCTCTTGTGGCGCCCGCCACAAGGCCATGGCACCCGCCACAAGGCCAATCTGAGGCGCCTTAGGGGAAGTAGTGGGGAACGTGGCAGTTGAGGGAGGTTGAGCTTGGACACATCATGGCAGGGTCTATGGCGCCAACCATGGTGGAAGCCACAAGTACAAAATGCTGAATTTTAGGGTTTTTAGCTCTTTTTCGCTCCTTTTCTAGATCGGGGCTCCGATTAAAGTAAAAACCTGAAAACAAATAAAAACATAGTAATAACACAATAAAATAACAATAAAACAACTAGAATGCATGTGAAATCGGAGTTGAAAATACGGTAAATTTCAGTGTTATCAGTTCCCAATGTTAAGATATCGGTGAAATTCAAGGTCCCAGACTTTGAAAAGTATAAAGGGATTACCTTCCAGTTTAGCCATCTTGTTATGTATGCTAGAAAAATGTCTACTCAAATTCATAATGATCAGCTGCTGATTCACTACTTCCAAGACAGTTTGATTAGAGCTTCCCTGAGATGGTACATGGGCCTGGACAGTGCCAGCATTCGTACTTTCAATGACTTAGGCGAGGCCTTTGTCAAGCTGTACAAGTACAACTTTGATATGGCGCCGGATAGAGATCAATTAAGGTTGATGTCTCAGAAGTGAAATTCTGGTATCAGATATGACATGTCGAAGGTAATGTCACGACACTAATATCTGAACAATATAAATAGGATAAAAGATAAAGAACAGTAATACAAGTGACACAAGCAATTGTTAACCTAGTTCGATGCAAACTCATCTACGTCTGGGGGCTACCAAGCCAGGAAGGAAATCCACTAAACAGAATTAGTTCAAAGACTCTTAGTAAACAACTTCAAGTTACAGTCTTTTCACCTAATCTCTACCCGTGTGACTTCTATCTAAGAACTCTTAGATATGAGATCCTACTCACTCCCCCTCAATCACAGCAGTGATGTAAACCGAATATTACAATGAAAGAAGACACTCTTCAAGAACACATACTTGATCTTGCTTAAAAGCTTCAACCAAGTAAACACATACTCATGCTTCAAAGCTTAGAGTGGACAAATTACAACTCAAAAGTCAGTCCAATTCAATCATATATGATGAATGAATGGCTCACAATACACACGACCACACAAGACTAAAACCCTTATTCTCTCTCAATATTTCATTTGTTATTTCTTGTGTGTTAAAACCAGGTTTTCCATGCCCTTTATATAGAAGTGTTTGGTTGGGCTTGGACATCATAAAACCCTAAAACTATTTTCCATTCATATCTTCTCATGATAGCTGATTATATCTTGTTGGAAAATAAGTCAATATGGTTTTAATTACTGATTGAATGGCGCGTTCAATCATCTCATCAATCACACATAGATTAGCATAAAAAGCGCAATCACACAATACATAACATTCAAACTGAATGTTTTGTATACAGATGTCTTGACATCGGGTCTGACATCTCAGCAAAATCCTGCACATCCACATTTTAAACACCTTGCAGGAACCTGTTATCTTATGTCAAGACAACACTTGTGAAATCTTGTGAACACTTCTAGGTTTTACCAAAATTGATGCCAACACATAGAACCAACAAGAAGGATAAACAAACATTCAAAGAATATGCTCAGAGATGGAGAGAGCTTGCTGCTCATATTAGTCCTCCTTTGCAAGAGAAGGAGATGACCAAAATTTTCCTAAAGACGCTGAGTTAGTTTTATTACGAACGCATGATTGCAAGTGCCCCCGACGATTTTACCGAAATGGTAAACATGGGGATGAGACTAGAGGGAGGACTCCGTGAAGGGTGTTTGTCCAAGGATGAGGCGTCAGCTAGCAGGATGTATGGTGGGAGTTTATCCAACAAGAAGGAAGGAGAGACTAATGCAGGGTTAGTAGGTAGGAAGAGGAGGCCTATTGTAAGGAAAAGTTCTCAATGCCATCAATATCAGCACCAAGTTTCGTCAGTAATTCCGGTTTTTTCCAACAATTGAACTAATCAATCAGTACTAATTCAACAACAACAACATCAACAACAACCGCAATAATTGACCAACTAGAACAATAACAATAATCATTATCAGCAACATTTTGAGAGGAAGATCTCCTTTGACCCTATTCCTATTACATACGCAGAGTTGTACCCGTCTCTGGTACTCAAGAATCTTATTCAGCCGAGAATTCCTCCGCAAATTCCTGAGCCACTACCATGGTCATTCAAACCTGATCTTCATTGTGCTTTTCACCAGGGAGCCCCTGGTCATGATATAGAGAATTGCTATCCGCTGAAATATGAAGTTCAGATGCTTGTGAAGAGTGGTATGGTGTCCTTTGAGGACAGAGCGGCGAATGTGAAAGCCAATATGTTGCCTGCTCATGGTAACACTTCTGTCAACATGGTGGACGATTGTCCGAGGAATTTCAGAGTTTTTGATGTAAGGCGTATCAGGAGATCTCTGGTGGAAATGCATAAAACTCTGTGTTAAATTAGTAATTGTGAACATGACCACGATGGTTGTGTTATTTGTAGTGTGAACCCTCGTGGGTGTATGATTGTCAAAAGGGATATACAAAAGTTTATGGATGAGAATGTAATCCAGATTCAACAGTTAAGAGATATGGGAAATGATGTAAATGTCATTGTGTCGGTGTTCAAGACCCCTGAGCGGGTAGTCATTCGATTTGATAACAACAACAAGAATAATATCAACAGATTGGTATCGTCGTTGGTAATACGGTTAGCGGACCATGTCCCCTATGCATCCGATAAAGTTGTAACATATTAGTATAATGACACAATGATTGAAAATGGATAATAGGTTCCTCTACCAGTTGCAGATTCAGTGGTAAATACTATAGATATTACGAAGGTGACTTATAGTGGTTGTGTGTTTAGTCTGGTGTTCTCGAAGGTTGTAGAAGATGTTTTTGTAGGGAAGAAGGAAGAGATTCCTGCAGTGAATCCGGTTAGTGCTCCAAAGTGTCAGTTTGGTAAATCCAGCAAATTGAAGACTAACGATAACGATGAAGTGTTACGATTGATTAAAATAAGTGAATTTAACATTGTGGAGCAGCTGTTCTAGACGCCGTCAAAGCATATTCTCCAATTGGTGTTTCCATCTTGTTGAGTTTAGCCGAGTGTTTTGTAGTGACGATTCAAATCTTTGTTATTTGTATCCTTTACGTTGTTTTATCAGCATAATCATATTCACATACATATATGTCCATGCATAAATCACACATAAAATATTTTATCGCATTGATTTTCCTTCTGATCCCCTGCTTTGGTGATCTTATTTTCCCATGCATATTTGGTGTGTCTGTCCTCCTTCAATTGTAGAGTGTCACCCCCTTAAGTAGAAAGAGTCTATCCTTTTCTCATTCCCCATTGAGTTATTTTCTCATGGATGATGATTATTTCAGTCTCTTCCCCAATTTATTATCTGGATGGAACCACTCCCCTTGAGTTATATCCTCATTGGGTTGAGTCTTCGGTTGGTCGCTTCTTTATAGTTCTCACCTATATAGATCGTTTGGTCTCCAAGATTTTATCACCCATTAACTGGTAATATTCTTCTCGCTGTTGATTACATTACCTTTACCCAATACCCGGTAAAATGTAATCTAATTCCTTTATTTTCCTCGGCAGATTCGTTTTCACGTTTACTCGGTAAGTCTTTGCTTGATATGTTCACCCTAACCGGTGACAGATATTCTTCCTTTGTGGTTTACTACCCAGTAAAAAGGTAGTTGTAATCCCTGATTTTATTCCCCAGAGAGTCTATCCTTGATATGTTCACTTTAATCGGTGACGAATTTTCTTCTCTTTGTGGTATTCTGCCCAGTAAATGGTAGATATAAATCCTATTTTTCCCCTCAGAGTTAATCCTTGATATGTTCACTCTAACCAGTGACGGATTCTCTCTATTTTTGTGGTCTTCTGCCCAGTAATCGGTGGTTGTAAATCCCATTTCCTCTACAGAGTTTATCCTTTATATGTTCATCCTAACCTGGACGAACATTCTCTATCTTTGGTCTTCTACCCAGTAACTGGTAGTTGTAATTCCTATTTCTCCCTGGCAGTTTATCCTTGATATGTTTACCCTAACATGTAACGAATATTCTTCCTCTTTCCTCAGGTGGTCTATCCTTGATATGTTCATCATAACCGATGATGAATATTATTCCTTTGAGTTTATCCTTGATATGTTCACTTTAACCAGTGTCAGATACTCTCTTTGGTCTTCTGCCCAGTAACAGGTAGTTTTAAATCCTATTTGATCTTCTCTCCCCAGTAGGTTATTCTTACCCAGTAACTGGTAATGAATATGCCACTTTTTCCTCAGCGAGTGATCCATATGTTTACCCTGACCAGTAACGAATGTCCCTCTGTCAGAGTGTATTATCTTCTTACCCAGTAATTGGTAGTAGATAATACATCTCTTTTACCCCTGTGTTGAAGTTCGTCCTTCCCCAGTTGACTTGGAGCACGTATTTCCTCAATGAATTCGCCATCCCCTGTAGATAACTTTTTCCTCAAGCCGAGTCCTTTCATTGATTTATTTTTATGGAACGTCCCTCGTGTCTCCAACAGTTTTCAAGTCGTAGCCTGGCCTACCCATAGCCTTTTAGCCCCTAGAGTATCTGTCTCCTAAGTGAGTTTTCCTTTTGGAATGCATTACGCTCCTTTAGACTTTCGGTCTCTCTGGATTCTTTTCCTTCATGGCAATATATTCCCCAGAAAGATTATTTTAACATTCATATCATATGCATCATGTTGTTATTTAAGTCCATTATACTGAGTTGATATGACCCCAATTTTGACCCTAAGATCCCTCATGATATCTCATCATTTGCATTAGCTTTGGGATCACACCTTGGCATCCTCCTTACCTTCATTCATTGGGTTTGCATTGGGAGAGATTGTAACACCCTTCTAAAATACCCCAAATATTTAATTAAAATAATAAACATATATCAGAGTAATTATGCAGTTAAGGGTGTCACACAATCATTCACACCATATTCCAAAATAACTGTCATGCTCTTTATTTAATCAATTAAACATGTGCATAAATCGCAGCGGATATAATTCAAATTTATCAAAACATGTAACATACTACATGTAAACTGGTTCAACAATCTCTAACAATATAATTAAAAGGGTTCCCTCCCGATGTTACATCTATCAGAGCATGACCCACTAAGGAGACTACACTAGACTCCAAGCATTCGCTTCTACTCAACTCATTTCTCGTTACCTGAAAATAGTTGTAAGGGTGAGTTCCTCAATCAATATAATAAGCATTATAGAATATAATGTCATGTTAAGTAATTTAACACATTAATCACCCTAATCGCAACATACAATCAGTAACAGCACGTCAGCTCAACATCATACTCAACACCAACATAAAGCACAAGTATAATCTCAAATCATACTCCACGACAACACAAATACACGTATAATATTGGAATACATCCATTCATATTATACGCCATACATACATTATGCAATGAGACTCCACACATGCGGTACCGACTATTCTTGAACATACAGTTCCAGCTCACCGATCCCTCCAGATACGGCTACTAAGCTCACTAGTCCCACTCATTTGAGACCTAGTGACTCACTCACTAATTCCTCACCATGGGAATTAGCTACAGCCCCGAAGGCTAGACTATGCACACTAATCATCTAGCATGCAAACATCAACAACAAACCCACAATGGTTCACTCACTAATTCCTCACCATGGGAATTAGCTACAGCCCCAAAGGCTATGCTATGCACGCTAATCATCTAGCAATGCAGCATCAACAACAATTCACAATGGACATATGCTCACACTTTAAGTCATACAACAGTCCATTCACAAATACAGGCATAATATATACATTCACATCATTATGCATGCCATCATCCATCATCAACACATGTATCAACACATCATTATCATGTAAAGCAATTAAACACAGTATTAGCACACTCTACTAATACCTATACTGCTCAAAACAGCGGGAAATAATCCCTATTACATCATACGCCAACATAGGCCAACTCTCAATTATGTACACAACATTAAAAAGCCAATTTTTCCACTCTGCAACAGTGTTAACCGGTTAACGCCCTGGGTTAACCGGTTAACGCAGGCAAAACACATTTTCTGGCAAAACGCAACAGTGTTAACCGGTTAACGCCCTGGGTTAACCGGTTAACGCAGGCAAAACAGTACATTTTCACAATTCAAAACAGTGTTAACCGGTTAACACCCTGGGTTAACCGGTTAACGCAGACAAAACAGCAGTTCCTGCGCTAACACAAGGCAGAATGCAGAATTCTCCGCATTTTCCGCCATTGGAGGACTTCCGGACCTCCGATTCCGATTCCGTAAAAAGCTATACGTTCGGAATTCCACAACTAACCCAAACACAGATTCAATTACAGTCTAAATACAATTTATCCAATTCAATTCTTCAGCATCAACAATCCCAATTAGGGTCAAATTAACGGCTTATCACTACCCATCACATATTATCCCATAATACCCATTAATCGACGATAAACCCCCCTTACCTGATTAATCCGGCAAATCTTTGAGCTCCAAGCTTTTCTCTCTTCAACCTTCAGCCCTTGCTCTGTCTCTTTGCCCTTTTCCTCTTTCACGATCGTTTCTCTGTTTCACGTGAAACTTTCTTTTTACCAAATGGGATTCTTTTTCTTATTTCCAACATATATATATTTTCCGAATAATAATAATAATCCAAAAATAATAATAATAAAATTTCCAATTATTTAACTAAATTAATAAATAATAAATTAACTCAATTTAAATAATTATTTTATTATTATCGGGGTGTTACAACTCTCCCCCACTAAAAGAGTTTTCGTCCTCGAAAACATACCTCAAGCGAACAACTCTGGGTAAGACTCCTTCATCTTACTCTCCAGTTCCCAAGTCACGTTGCCACCTGCTGGTCCTCCCCAAGCTACCTTCACCAAGGCAATCTCTTTACCCCGCAACTGCTTCAACTCTCGATCCTCGATCCTCGTAGGTGATGTCTCAACAGTCAGGTTATCTCTCACCTGTACATCATCTACTTGGACTACATGCGACGGATCATGGATGTACCTCCTCAACTGAGACACATGAAAAACCTCATGC
Source organism: Lathyrus oleraceus (assembly GCF_024323335.1). Lineage (NCBI taxonomy): Eukaryota > Viridiplantae > Streptophyta > Magnoliopsida > Fabales > Fabaceae > Lathyrus > Lathyrus oleraceus. The sequence goes on from NC_066580.1 coordinate 217,541,757, forward strand.
AAATTCGCAAGCGACGGCGGTAAAGCGACACGATAGGCTACCTCCCCTATCCTCTCCAAAATCTGATAAGGACCAATAAATCGAGGTGTCAACTTCTTCGACTTCAAAGCTCGACCAACACCAGTTATCGGAGTAACACGAAGAAACACATGATCTCCCTCTTGGAACTCAAGTGACTTCCTCCTCTTATCATGATAACTCTTCTGACGACTCTGAGCAATTCTCATCTTCTCCTGAATCATCTTAATCTTTTCTGTAGTCTGTTGAACAATCTCCGGTCCAACCACAGCACTCTCACCGGACTCATACCAACATAAAGGTGTCCGACATCTCCTACCATACAAAGCTTCAAACGGTGCCATACCAATACTCGAATGAAAACTATTGTTGTAGGTAAACTCAATCAAAGGCAAATAACAATCCCAAGCACCTCCCTTTTCCAAAACGCAAGCTCTCAAAAGATCCTCTAATGACTGAATCGTCCTCTCAGTCTGACCATCAGTCTGCGGATGATATGCAGAACTCAATCTCAGCTTAGTTCCCAAAGCCTTCTGCAAACCTTCCCAAAATTTCGATGTAAATCTAGGATCTCTGTCCGAAACAATACTAGACGGAATACCATGCAAACTTACAATCTTCTCAATATACAACTCGGCTAATCTCTCTAACGGATAATCCATTCTGATCGGAATGAAATGAGCCGACTTTGTCAATCTGTCAACAATCACCCAAATAGCTTCAAAATTCTTACTTGTCCTCGGTAAACCAGAAACAAAATCCATACTGATACTATCCCACTTCCACTCTGGAATAGCCAACGGTTGCATTAGCCCAGACGGCTTCTGATGCTCAATCTTCGACTTCTGACACGTCAAACAAGAATACACAAAACTCGCGATTTCCTTTTTCATTCCAGGCCACCAAAATAACTTTTTCAAATCATGATACATCTTCGTAGCTCCAGGATGAATACTCAAGCCACTACGATGTCTTTCCTCCAGAATACTCTTCTTAAGTTCGGTAACATCCGGAATACACACCCGATTACCAAATTTCAAAACACCATTCTCATCAACTCTGAATTCACCACCTTGGTCTTGATTCACTAAAGTCAACTTATCAACCAAAAACACATCGGATTTCTGACCCTCTCTGATCTCATCCAGAATACCACTTGTTAACTTCAACATTCCCAATTTAACACTATTGTGAGTACTCTCACACACCAAACTCAAATCTCTAAACTGCTCAATTAAATCCAATTCCTTAACCATTAACATAGACATATGCAATGATTTCCGACTCAACGCATCAGCCACTACATTTGCTTTACCCGGATGGTAATTCAAACCAAAGTCATAATCCTTCAGAAATTCTAACCATCTCCTCTGTCTCATATTCAGCTCTTTCTGATCAAACAAATACTTTAAACTTTTATGGTCACTGAAAACCTCAAATCTTGATCCATACAAGTAATGTCTCCATAACTTCAGAACAAATACCACAGCTGCCAACTCTAAATCGTGCGTCGGATAGTTCCTCTCATGAACCCTTAGTTGTCTCGAAGCATAAGCTATAACCTGCTTATTCTGCATCAACACACCACCCAAACCCAACAATGAAGCATCACAGTAAACCTCAAATGATTCCGACGAACTCGGTAATATCAGAATAGGAGCACTAGTTAACCTTCTCTTTAATTCTTGGAAACCTTCTTCACATTTTGAGTCCCAGACAAACGCTTGCCCCTTTCTAGTCAACATTGTCAACGGTAACGCCAACTTAGAAAATCCCTCAATGAACTTCCTATAATAACCAGCCAATCCAAGAAAACTTCGAATCTCAGCAACAGACTTCGGAGCTTCCCACTTAGATACCGCTTCTATCTTAGAAGGATCAACAGCAACACCTCCTCTTGAAATCACATGACCAAGAAAACTAACCTCTTCTAACCAAAATTCACATTTAGAGAGTTTAGCAAATAACTTCTTTTCTCGTAGAACTTCTAAAACCACTCTCAAATGCTCAGCATGCTCATCTTCAGATTTCGAATACACCAAAATATCGTCAATAAACACCACAACAAACTTATCTAGGTACGGATGGAAAATCCTATTCATATACTCCATAAATACTCCAGGCGCATTAGTCACACCAAAAGGCATTACAGAATACTCATAATGTCCATACCTTGTTCTGAAAGCAGTCTTCTGAATATCCTCAGTTTTCACACGTATCTGATGATACCCAGATCTCAAATCTATCTTGCTGAACACACTCGCACCAACCAACTGATCCATCAAATCATCAATCCTCGGCAAAGGATACCGATTCTTGATCGTCACTTTATTCAGTTGCCTGTAGTCCACACACAACCTCATAGTACCTTCTTTCTTCTTAACCAACAACACTGGTGCACCCCACGGTGACACACTCGGACGAATAAATTTCTTATCCAACAGATCTTCCAACTGACTCTTCAATTCCGTTAGCTCAACAGCAGACATACGGTACGGAGCCATCGATATCGGTCTAGTACCAGGTACCAAATCAATCGAGAACTCAACTTCACGCTCTGGCGGTAATTCATTCACTTCTTCTGGAAACACATCAGGAAAATCACACACCACGGCTAGATCGCCAATCGCCAGTTTATCTTTAGCCTCCAGAGTCGCTAACAGCATAAACAACTCCGCCCCATCTGCTACTTCCTCATTCACCTGCTTGGCTGATAGAAACAAACTCTTTCCTTCTTCAATCTCAGGAAATATCACAGTCTTATCAAAACAGTTGATATAAACTCGGTTACACACCAACCAGTTCATACCCAGAATAACATCAATCTGCACTAGTGGAAGACACACAAGGTCTATCCCAAAGTCTCTACCAAAAATACTCAAGGGACAATTCAAACAAACTGAAGTAGTAGTCACTGAACCCTTCGCAGGAGTATCAATCACCATACTTCCAAGCATCTCAGATATCTCTAACTTAAGTTTCACAGCACAATCCAAAGATATAAAGGAATGAGTAGCACCGGTGTCAATAATAGCTACAAGAGGAAAGCCATTAATATAACACGTACCTCGGATCAAACGATCATCTGCAGAAATCTCAGCACCCGATAAAGCAAAAACCTTGCCTCCTGACTGATTCTCCTTCTTCGGCTTAGGACACTGTGGACTGATATGACCCAACTCTCCACAGTTGAAACAAGTTACAGTCTTCAACCGACACTCTGCAGCCAAATGACCACCTTTTCCACACTTGAAACATTTCATCTCAGCACTGGTACACTCATGGACACGATGTCCAGCCCGACCACATCTATAACACTTAGCAGGAGCACTAGAGTCTCCCCCACTAGGCCTCTTCATCCCACTCTGCTTCTGGAAACCTTTGCCAGCTGCATACGGTTTTCCACGATCATTCTGATTCTTGCCTTTCCTATCAACCCTTTGCTGATAGCTATCTGCTCTGGCTTTGGAATCCTGTTCAAAAATCCTGCAACAGTCAACCAAGTCAGAAAACACTCTGATCCGTTGGTATCCAATAGCCTGTTTGATCTCGGGACGCAACCCGTTCTCAAACTTCACACATTTCGAAAATTCCCCAGCAGCCTCATTATAAGGAGTATAATACTTTGACAGCTCTGTGAACTTAGCAGCATACTCAGTAACAGACCTATTACCCTGCTTCAATTCCAAAAACTCTATCTCTTTCTTTCCTCTGACATCCTCTGGAAAGTACTTCCTCAGAAATCTCTCTCTGAATACAGCCCAAGTGATCTCAGCATTCCCAGCAGTTTCCAACTCAGTGCGGGTAGCAACCCACCAGTCATCTGCTTCTTCTGACAGCATATGCGTACTGAACCTGACCTTCTGGTTATCGGCACACTCAGTTACTCGGAAGATCCTCTCGATCTCCTTCAACCACTTCTGAGCACCATCTAGATCGTATGCCCCCTTGAACATCGGAGGATTGTTCTTCTGGAACTCACTCAGTTGACGAGCAGCTCCCATTCCCACAACATTCGGATTTCCTCCAAGTACTCCAGCTAGCATACCCAGAGCCTCAGCAATCGCAGCATCATCTCTACCTCTTCCAGCCATCTCTATTCTGATAACCCAAACAACTAAAACAATAAGTACTGATAGGGTTACACAACACCTATACCGTAAAGGGGAAATTAGAATAATTACGACTCGACTCGATCGACTATGCTCTGATACCACTAATGTAACACCCTTCTAAAATACCCCAAATATTTAATTAAAATAATAAACATATATCAGAGTAATTATGCAGTTAAGGGTGTCACACAATCATTCACACCATATTCCAAAATAACTGTCATGCTCTTTATTTAATCAATTAAACATGTGCATAAATCGCAGCGGATATAATTCAAATTTATCAAAACATGTAACATACTACATGTAAACTGGTTCAACAATCTCTAACAATATAATTAAAAGGGTTCCCTCCCGATGTTACATCTATCAGAGCATGACCCACTAAGGAGACTACACTAGACTCCAAGCATTCGCTTCTACTCAACTCATTTCTCGTTACCTGAAAATAGTTGTAAGGGTGAGTTCCTCAATCAATATAATAAGCATTATAGAATATAATGTCATGTTAAGTAATTTAACACATTAATCACCCTAATCGCAACATACAATCAGTAACAGCACGTCAGCTCAACATCATACTCAACACCAACATAAAGCACAAGTATAATCTCAAATCATACTCCACGACAACACAAACACACGTATAATATTGGAATACATCCATTCATATTATACGCCATACATACATTATGCAATGAGACTCCACACATGCGGTACCGACTATTCTTGAACATACAGTTCCAGCTCACCGATCCCTCCAGATACGGCTACTAAGCTCACTAGTCCCACTCATTTGAGACCTAGTGACTCACTCACTAATTCCTCACCATGGGAATTAGCTACAGCCCCGAAGGCTAGACTATGCACACTAATCATCTAGCATGCAAACATCAACAACAAACCCACAATGGTTCACTCACTAATTCCTCACCATGGGAATTAGCTACAGCCCCAAAGGCTATGCTATGCACGCTAATCATCTAGCAATGCAGCATCAACAACAATTCACAATGGACATATGCTCACACTTTAAGTCATACAACAGTCCATTCACAAATACAGGCATAATATATACATTCACATCATTATGCATGCCATCATCCATCATCAACACATGTATCAACACATCATTATCATGTAAAGCAATTAAACACAGTATTAGCACACTCTACTAATACCTATACTGCTCAAAACAGCGGGAAATAATCCCTATTACATCATACGCCAACATAGGCCAACTCTCAATTATGTACACAACATTAAAAAGCCAATTTTTCCACTCTGCAACAGTGTTAACCGGTTAACGCCCTGGGTTAACCGGTTAACGCAGGCAAAACACATTTTCTGGCAAAACGCAACAGTGTTAACCGGTTAACGCCCTGGGTTAACCGGTTAACGCAGGCAAAACAGTACATTTTCACAATTCAAAACAGTGTTAACCGGTTAACACCCTGGGTTAACGGTTAACGCAGACAAAACAGCAGTTCCTGCGCTAACACAAGGCAGAATGCAGAATTCTCCGCATTTTCCGCCGTTGGAGGACTTCCGGACCTCCGATTCCGATTCCGTAAAAAGCTATACGTTCGGAATTCCACAACTAACCCAAACACAGATTCAATTACAGTCTAAATACAATTTATCCAATTCAATTCTTCAGCATCAACAATCCCAATTAGGGTCAAATTAACGGCTTATCACTACCCATCACATATTATCCCATAATACCCATTAATCGACGATAAACCCCCCTTACCTGATTAATCCGGCAAATCTTTGAGCTCCAAGCTTTTCTCTCTTCAACCTTCAGCCCTTGCTCTGTCTCTTTGCCCTTTTCCTCTTTCACGATCGTTTCTCTGTTTCACGTGAAACTTTCTTTTTACCAAATGGGATTCTTTTTCTTATTTCCAACATATATATATTTTCCGAATAATAATAATAATCCAAAAATAATAATAATAAAATTTCCAATTATTTAACTAAATTAATAAATAATAAATTAACTCAATTTAAATAATTATTTTATTATTATCGGGGTGTTACAGAGATCACCAAGCACATTTTATTGTATTATACTTTATTTTTTATTGCTTACTAACCAAAATACCAAAAATATGTCTATGTATAGCTTTGTTTCTTTTGTAGGTAGTGTATGCATCCACTAATGCCTCATCAAGCTCACAACTAAAGTTTGAGACCCTCAGTGCAATAAGATCAATCAAGAGATGCTTAAAAATGGTTCTAATCATCATATATGGATCCCCATTCTCTTCATTTATCATTTGGATCAAGAGTTTGAAACTTGTTTGCCTTGGAAGCCCTAATTCATCTATGTATCTTGTGTGACTTCCTTAGAAGGTTTCTTCAACGATGGTCCAACATATCTAGGGATACTTCATTATACATCATCTTATGCATATATGATCCTCCCTGACTCTTAAAGATCAAAAGAACTTCAAGTTTGCAAGTTGGTTCAAAGAGGTTGACAAGAGAAAGTCAACTGGTCAAAACTGGGGTTCCCTGAACCCTATCTCCTATAATTTTTGTGATATTAAAATTATTCAAAGAGTAAAGTTACTCCTTCTGACATTCCAAACAACTTTAATTTTGACATCAAGATCTAGTTTTTATTGTAAAGTCATTTTTTATGGTGAAATATTATAGGTCATTTTGTTTGTGCCCTAGTTAGGAGGTCAACTTCCAAGGACCATAATATGATCAAATTTTATGAGATGAAGGCCATCCAAGTTCCATGATTAATTTTAAGATGTCATCTACAACTTTTATTATTTGAGGAATGTCAAATTTAACTTGCAATGGCGTGTGTCAAGAGGAAACATTATAGGTCATTTTGGGCCATCATCATTGAACAAGCAATTTTCCTCAACTTCTAAAATGCATAACTGCCTCATGCCAAATCCAAATGATGTCAAATTATTTAGCAAATTGAAGAGGTATGAAATATCTATAACTTTGGTGAAGAAACTATTTCCATTTGAAGTTCATAGTAAAAGTTATTCAAGTTGGAAGAAGTGGTCATTTGACTTGGTACTTAGAAAAATTTCAATTATGTTTGATTTCTCAAACTTCCACCTGAAAATTCATCATGATCCAAACTTCAAATGGAAAAATTTTAAACATCCAAGTTATTCCCCTTTATGTTACCTATCAAAAAAGTTCAAGATCACTTCATTTGGACAAGATTTAAGGGACTTGAGCATGGTTCCTTTCATAGGTTTGTTTTGGGAAGATTTGAATTCATTTGTCCATTTCCTTTTGCATGCTCACATGTTAATGTTGCAGGATCCATTATGCACGAATTGGAATGTGATCACATCATGAAATGGGTCCAAATCTTTGCTAATGCATCCATGCACCAAAGTTGCTAAAATTGGCAAAATTTCAAAGTATGTGAAAAGCAACTTGCTTGGCTATATATACATGACCATTGTGATCAGAATGAGGATCCCTGCTTGCCCATGCTTTGAACGATTGCCTCCCTAACCTCCATTAAAGGATAAACATGAAGATTTCACTTGAAATCGAGTTTCAAATATCCTTCTATTTTGAGATTTAAACTCAAAGAATCCAAGCCTATCTTTGATCCATTTCACTTCCTAGAAGCATCTAGAGTCGAGCCAAGGCCAATTGGAAGCAAGATCTAGCCAGATTCAAGCTACCTGAAGGTGATTTTTTAGAAACTTTGAGCCTTCGATTCTCTCTCAATTCTTCACTAGTTGGCTGAAGTCCTACCAATGTAGGCAACAAGATTGAGTTGCTTTGAGGTCAAATTGAAGCAACTTAGATCATGAACCTCAAATTTCAAATCCATGTATATTTCAATATACATGTAATTGGATGAAATGGAAGTCAGATTCGAGCTCCTGAGCATCTTTCAATATACGTGAAATGAAGGTGACATAGTTTGGCACAACGATGAGATGCGAAGAAATAAAAAAGGACGAGTAAACAGGACGTGTATTAGAACATAAATCAATACGAATGATAAAATGATAAGACTATGTAGTATATATCGTCAACCAGGACCCAATAAGAACAACTATCCCAATCTAGGAGCAACATCTGCATCATAAGATAGTATCTCCTTTCAATTTCTGTAACCTTGGATTTTTATATATCATTATCTTTTTGTTACAACAAGGTTAACAACAAACATCACTACAACATAAGCAAACTTAAAACAGAATATTTCTAACTGATTACAACAATCAAACTGATGTTATCTCGTCCAAACAACATTTCCCTAGCATCTTTATCATTTTTGACTCGCACCCAACCAAATATACTATTGACTCTCTAAATACTGCTAATTTTTTCTCCTTCTGGTATTTTTCTGTCTAACTAAAGATCCAACTCCCTGTTCAGTTGATCAAAACTACAGATGTTCCAGAACAGCATCAACATCGAAGGCTTGTCTCTCGAATAAATCACTTTTCCATAGCGACGACGAACACCAAACATGTTTGCAACATGAGGAAATGAGATGTAGAAAAATGAATCACACAACACATTTATTTATAACCAAAAAATTTCAAATTACACAGAGGCGCAAAACCAATTGGCACCTCCTCTTACAAATAACACATGGGCGCCAATTGGATTGTAGCACCATGTGCTGTAGCCAATCTAATTGGGGCCTCCACTTAAAGTTTAAGGGTAGCCGCCAATTGTTCTGGCGCCTATGCCTTACGTTTTTTTTTTCAAACTGGGGTAGTTTGGGAATTTTTTTGAAAACTGGGTTATTTTGGGAATTTTTTTTAAAAGTGGGGTATTTGAGTAAAAATTTCGTTGGAAGTTGGCGGGTTTGAGTTAATATTGTATAGAGTAGGAAGTTGAAGGGTTTTAATTGAAAGAGGTTTGAAAAACGCGTAGAAGGGAGAAGAAAAGGAGGAAAACGTTCTATTTTCCTGATATGGCGAATGCCATCTGCCTAATACACTAGGATTTTCAAATTTGAAGCGAATGGCGAACACCATTAACCTCATGTTCGAAATTCTGGCAAATTTAAAGATTAAAGTAGGGAAATTATATTAAGGCTACAAAACTGTTAATTAAAATTATTGGCTATAGTTAAGAAGCAATAAAATTTGTAAGCATGAACATAATAAGCAATTAAATAAAACAATTGACTGAAATGCAAAGTACATTAATTAAATGTAGGTGTAACACAAGTTCATGTCGATATATCGACTGTAAAGTAGGCAAATACTGAAAAATAACAACAAGGGAAACAAATTTCGATGATAAATAAAATACTAAACATAGAAAATACTAAAACTCTAGTACAATCAGTTAATACTAGCTATCACTTCGGTCCACGAGAATGCTCCAAAGAATGAATATGTTGGAAGACCTGATCGAACTGCTTGTTAACGACATCCATAAATTCTAGGAGATCCACTCAGAGAGAATCCACTTCTCCTATGATGAAATCGAGTTTAGACTGTAGAGCATGTATAGTAGTGCCAAAATCAATGGGAGGAACGACATGAGGAGCACCAGAAGTGTGTGAATCAGCATCAGGAAAGATGGCTTCTGGGTTCTCATAATGTTGAGGGTTCTAAGGTGGTGTAGAAGACACATTTTGGCCCTCTAAGTTGTAGAACCAGTTAGCTCGGTTGTTGACGTTGGTTTTCTTATGATTTGGCAATGTAAAATTTCTGACTACATCGTTATCAATTAGCATCTCAAACTCTGCCGGTCCTAAACTGGTGATGATGCCACAATTGAAACAGAAGTTCAAGTGCATAAGGCGGATACCACCAAAAGCATGTAAACGATTAAGCGGGTATCTTAAGCTTATAACGTTAGCAATCATGGTTATTAAACCACCAATGATAATAGGATTGTGTGTTTCTCGGGAGATCTTGGCTAGGTTTGCTAACACAAACATAGTTGCATTCAGTGGTCTCCCTTGGGAGGCATATTACAAGATAAAAAGTTTGTCCTTAGAAACAACGGTGATGTTCTCTTCCTTACTGAACAGGGCATGAGCTAGGATCTTGTGAAAATACCGGATAACAGGGTTGTGGATATTCTCGGAAAATATGGTGTGAGGTTTAGGGTGATAATTCCTGGTTATGTTTCCCCAGAAATAGTCAAGGTCCATGTCTATGAAGGCATCATCAGGGGTAATAGTATAAGTATTTGCACCACTAGGAAATCCTAATAACCCAGCCATCTCATGATGGGTGAAATGATACCTGGTTCCGAACAGTCTAAATATAGTCAGACCTCTACCAAATCCTATTCCTCTGTTAGAGTCATAATAGAGGGAACTCATAAATTCAAGGTTGAGCCTACGGTATTGGCTATACCTCTTCCTCACAGCAAAATTTTCACAACCTACTTGGTCCATAAGATACATAACACTGTCTCTTAGTCCTAAGGTGGTCAAGGTAAGTCCATCTGGATAAATAGAAAGTCGCATCTCCCTTTTTGCTAACATGTCAAAATGTCGCTTCTGATTTTCGTTCCTAAGTACAACCTCCATATTGTCAATGTGCTCCATATTTCTAAGTTAGTGATAAGCTATCCCAAGCTATGTTAGCCTAAAAGTAAAAAAAAAGGTTATACTATTAGTAAAAAGGTACCGCATGTTAGTATTATAATAGGTAGTAATAACAATTGTAATAATAAGGTGTTATCGTTGTTAGTATTAGAATAGGTAGTAATAATAATAGTAATAGTAATACTAATAATAGAAAAGAGAAAAAATAAAAACAAACATGGGATAAAAATAATAAAAATTAAAACCAACAAAAAAGAAAAGAAAAGGATTAAAGGTCGTGGATTGCCTTTCATGAAGTGCTTCGTTTAATGTCGGGAGCTCGACATCGATTAAAACAGTGATAACCTTTTGAAAGAGCGGGTAGTGCTTAAGTCGCTGCCCATTTACAATGAATGGTTCATTGGTTTTACCTCTTATTTCCACAACTCCACTCTGGAAAGCTCTCGTACCTCAAAAGGGCCTGACCATCTAGAACAATGTTTTCTTGGAAATAGTTTGAGTCGAGAATTAAAGAGAAGGACTATGTCACCCTCCTTGAATTCTCGCCTTGTAATTCGTTTGTCATGCCACTGTTTGGTTCTCTCCTTATAAATGCGAGCATTCTCGTAGGCATCTAGTCTATGTTCTTCTAGTTCATAGATATCCCAAATTCGTTTCTCGCCTGCAGCTGTGTAATTCATGTTAAGGGTCTTAATGACCCAATAAGCTTTATGCTCGAGTTCGACAGGCAGGTGACATGATTTACCATAAACCATCTTGAATGGTGTTGTTCCTATCGGGGTTTTGTCAGTTGTCCTATAAGCCCACAAAGCTTCGTGAAGTTTTGCAGACCAATCTTTCCTAAAGGTTGCAACAGTTTTCTCAAAAATTTGTTTTGTCTCTCTATAGGAAACTTCAACTTACACACTTGTTTGAGGGTGATATGGCGTTGCTACACGGTGTCAGACTCCATATTTCAGCAACAATCTTTTGAAGATTTTGGAAATGAAGTGTGAACCTCCGTTGCTGATCATGAGTCTTGGTACACCGAATCTAGGGAAGATTTGAATTTGAAAAGCTTAATCACTACTCGTGCATCGTTAGTGGGAGAGGCCATTACCTCGATCCGTTTTGATACGTAATCGACAACAACGAGTATGTATTTTTTTCCAAAAGAAGATGGGAAAGGACCCATGAAATTTATACCCCAAACATCAAAGACTTCTAACTCTAAGATACCTTTTAGTGGAATCTCATCGCGTCTAGAGATGTTGCTAGTGCGTTGACACCGGTCGCAATTTTTAATCGCGATGTGAACATATTTCCAAATTAGGCCAAAAGAGGCCAGATTGTAAGATTTTCTCACAAGTCTTCGAGGAGCTTGCATGCCCTCCATAGGATGCAGAGTGGTAGTGGAATATGATGTCATTTACTTTTGATTCAGGGACACATCGACGAAAAATAACATCAGCTCTCCTTTTGAAAAGTAGTGGTTCGTCCCAATAATAGTGTTTAAGATCATGGAAAAATTTCTTTTTTTGTCGGTATGTTAGGTTCGATGGAAGAACTTTAGCGGCTAGGTAGTTGACAAAGTCAACATACCATGGCAGTGTGGTCTTGGTGCAAATAGATTCCACAACTTCATTGGTTTGTGCGTCATTATATATTAAATAGCTTTCGGTCGTTTCTATTTCGACTTCAAATTGGGCTACAAGTCGATCGTAGGGGAAATCATCATTGATAGGCACTTGTTCGGGTTTTAGATCCTCAATCCTAGATAGGTGATCAGCTACTACGTTCTCGGTGCGTTTCTTATCTTTAATATCTAGATCGGATTCTTGTAAGAGTAGGATCAATCTTAAAAGCCTCGGCTTATCATCCTTCTTACTTAACAGGTACCTAATTGCGGCGTGGTCGGTATAGACAATTATTTTTTCTCCCACTAAGTAGGAACAAAATTTATCTAAAGTGAACACAATGGCTAGGAGTCCTTTTTCTATGGTGGCGTAGTTCATATGTGCGTTGTCTAAGGTTCTACTTGCGTAATAAATAACATGGAGATTTTTATCTTCTTTTTGTCCTAAGACTGCGCCAACAGCGTAATCACTAGCGTCACACATTATCTCGAATGGCTTACTCCAATCAGGTGGTTTCATAATGGGTGTTGTAATAAGGGCAATTTTTAGATGTTCGAACGCTTTTAATCACTTTTCGTCGAATATGAATTCAGTATCTTTCATTAATAAGCCCGTTAGTGGTTTTGTTATCTTAGAGAAATACTTAATGAATCGTCGGTACAAACCGACGTGTCCTAAGAAACTACAAATTTCTCTAACGGTTTTCGGAGGTTGAATATGTTCTATAATTTCGATTTTCGCTTTATCCACCTCAATCCCTCGATTGGATATGACATGTCCAAGTACAATTCCTTGTCGGACCATGAAATGCCATTTTTTCCAATTTAACATAAGATTTACCTTAACGCATCTCTCCAATACCATTCCTAGGTTCGAAAGACATGCTTCAAATCTTTGCCCATAAACAGAGAAGTCATCCATAAACACTTCCATCATGTCGTCTAGAAAATCAGAAAAGATCAACATCATGCATCTCTGAAATGTTGCAGGGGCATTACACAGTCCAAATGACATTCATTGATAGGCAAATGTACCATTAAGGCATGTGAAAGTAGTATTTTCTTGCTCATCAGGATGGATAAGAATTTGAAAAAGTCCTGAGTATCCGTCTAAATAGAAGAATTGAGAATGCTTAGCCAGTCGTTCAAGCATTTGATCAATGAAAGTTAATGGAAAGTGATCTTTACGAGTGGCTTTACTTAGTTTCCTATAGTCTATGCACATTTTCCATCCAGTTTGAGTTATTTTAGCAATTGATTCGCCCTTATCATTACTAACAATGGTAACACCTCCCTTCTTTGGAATGACATGTATCGGGCTGACCTAGTAACTGTCGGATATCAGGTATACGATTCCTGCTTCTGATAGATTTTGTACCTCCTTTTTTACTACATCACTCAAGACGGGATTTACTCTTCTCTGATGCTCTCTAGAGGTTTTACATTCCTCCTTTAGCATAATGCAATGCATACATATAGAAGGGCTTATTCTTTTTAAGTCGGAGATGTTATAGCCTAGAGCTGTTGGATATTTTCTTAAGACATGGAGTAAGTTTTCGGTTTCTATCTGTCCTAAGTCAGCGTTGCTATAACTAGTCTTTCAAGCTCGATATCTAGGAATTTATACCTTAGATCTTTGGGGAGTGTTTTAAGTTCAAATGAAGGTTTCTCGGGGCTGTAAGACCCCAATTTTGACCCTAAGATCCCTCATGCTATCTCATCATATGCATTGGCTTTGGGATCACACCTTGGCATCCTCCTTACCCCTCATTCATTGGGTTTGCATTGGGAGAGATCACCAAGCATATTTTATTGTATCATACTTTTTTTGCATTATTTACTAACCAAAATACCAAAAATATGTCTATGTATAGATTTGTTTCTTGTATAGGTAGTGTGTGTGTCCACTTGTGCCTCATCAAGATCACAATTAGGGTTTGAGACCCTTAATGCAAGGATATAAATCAAGAGATGGTTCAAATTGGCTCTAGACATCATATATGGGTCCCCATGATCTTCACTTATCATTTTGATCAAGAATTCATCAAGAGTTTGAAGCTTGTTTGCCTAGGAATCCCTAATTCATCTGGGTAACTTGTGTGACTTCCTCAACAAGTTTCTTCATAATTTGATCAAATATTTAAATGGATACTTCATATTACATCATAGTATGCATATATTATCCTCCATGAGTCCCGAAGATCACGATAACTTTAAATTTGCAAGTTGGTTCATGGTGGTTGACTAGAGAAAGTCAACAAGTCAAAACTGGCGTTCACTAGACCCTATATCCTACAACTTTTGTCAATTGAAAATGATTCCAAGAGAAAAGTTACTCCTTATGCCATTACAAACAACTTTCATATTAAGGTCAAGGTCTAGGTTTGCTTGGAAAGTCATTGTTTATGGTGAAAGATTGTCATTTTGTCTATGCCCTAATTAGGAGGTCAACTTCCAAGGACCATAAATTGCTCAATTTTTATGATATAAAGGCCATCCAAGTTTCATGATAAATTTCAATATCTCCTCTATAACTTTGATTCTTTCGGAAACTTCAAATTCAACTTTCAAGGGCATATGCCAAGAGGAAACATAGGTCATTTTCGGCCATTACCATTGAACAAGCAATTTTCCTCAACTTCTAAAATGCATAACGCCTTCATGCCAAATCCAAATGAGGTCAAATTTATTACCAAATTTAATATGTTTGAAAGAGCTACAACTTTGATGAAGGAATGTTTTCCATTTGAAGCTCATAGCAAAATTTATTCGAGGTGTAAGAAGTGAACATTTGACTTGGTACTTAGAAAAATTTCAATTATGATTGATTTTCCAAATTTACACCTCAAAATTCATCATGATCCTAGCTACAAATGGAAAAGTGTTCAACATGAAAGTTGTTCCAGTTGATCTCACCTTTCCAAAAAGTTAAAATCAATTCATTTGGCCAAGGTTTGAATGACTTGCGCATTGCTTTTCTTCAAGGTTCCATTTGGATGAATCTCATAACCATTTCTCAAATCCAAATGCATGGCTTCATGTCACACTTTCAGTATCACTCATGATCATCTTTGGATCATTTGGCATCATGAATTAGGCCTACCACACGCCCTGCATCCATGCAAGTGAGAATTGATATTTTTGGCATTTGAATGGAAGTGTGTGGAAATCAATTGTCAAGCCTATAAATACATTGCCTCATGCTCATAATGGGGGACACCTTGCCCAAGATTTGCTCTTGCAACCTTCCCTTCACCATTAGATGATAAACTTGAAGGTTTTCAATTGAAAATCAAGTTTTAATTTCACTTATGTTTTGACGTTGAAACTCTAAGAATCCAAGCTCTTCGTTGATATATTTCACCTCCTGCAAGCTTCTAGAGTTAAGCTAAGGCCAATTGGAAGTAAGATCAAGTAAGATTCAAGCTATTCGGAGGTGATTTTTCAGAAACATTCTCTCTTCGATTCTCTCTCAATTCCTCACCATTCTCTTTGATTTTTGGTTGGCCAAAGTCCTACAAATGTAGGCAACAAGATTGAGTTGCTTTGAGGTCAAATCGAAACAACTCAGTTCATGATCCTCAAAATTCAAATCCCTGTACCTTTCAATATACTTGGAATAGGAGAAAATTGAGACCAGATTCGAGCTCCTGAGCATTTTTCCTTTGAAATAGTATCCTTGTTTTTCATTTTTCATTGAGTTGAGGGTGGACCAGTCCAGTGAGGTCCACTGGAGAAGATGACCGGAGCCCTAGCTCCGGTGGTACGTTGGCACCTTCCAAACCATATGATCCTTTTAAATTGTTTTAATCTTGGCCTTTGGTTCTGATTACCACGCGTGTGATGCATTGACTCAGGTTCTACATGGAACGTGCACGCTTGGCTATCAAATCTGCCACCTGAATTAATGACGGAGATCTGATGGCCCTTGCTTTTTTGTATTTTCTGAATTTCCATTTAATCCACTTATTTATTTAATTCATAGAAATTTCATTTTTAATCCAAAAAAATATGGGATTTTCACCAAAAATCTTTAAATATTTTTCTCTTCCATATTCTGAATTAAAATTATTTTTTGGATTAATTTTGATATTTTTAATGAATTAAATATTTTTATGCATATTTTTAATTGTTTAAAAATACTTATGACTTTTTAAAAATTGTGAAATCTTTTGTCTAAGGTCATTTAGCCTTGTTTGACCTAGGATAATTCCTTTGGCCATTTATTTGGTGTTTTGAAGGGATTTTAGGATTTGCCAAATTAAAATATATTTTAATTCATTTTTAAATTGATTTTTAATTGATTAAATGTTTAAAAATGTTGTTGAGCCATTTTTATGGTCTTGTTATGTTTGACTTTCTGTTTGGGTCTTGGTCAAGGTTGATTTGACTTTTGTTGGATCAAAACCATTGAATTTAGGGGATTGATGAAATGTACATTTCATGTCCCAAAATGAATGGATGGTTTTGATTTGATGAAATTCATCCCATGATCAATTTGTGTTTCTATCTTCCTCTCTCTGTTCATCTTTATCCCTATTCTCCCTCATTCCCTCATTTGACCGATGAAATCTCTAATGTCTAAAGGCTAATTGGTTCACAATGACCTTGTGTCAGATGAATCAATACTAGTGTGACTGAGATAGGTCCCTCCCCCTTGATCTTTTCTTTTAGTGTGTGGTATGTTTTAGGAGTCTGGTTCTTCATGCCAAATCTCTAACATGCATTTACACCTAAACTTTTATATCTCGGCCTCATATAGTTGTGACTTTTACATAAGTCCAATTATGATTCCTTAACATAGAGTTAAATTTGACCCTCAAGACATAGCATTCTAGTAAGTGAGATTGTAAGTCTCCCATTCTTCGTGGTATTATGTGGAGACTTGACCTTTTTTCCTTTCATGGGAGCTAGTGGCATACTTGTTGAATTATCCAAGTTGGAGCCCTTCTCATGGAAGATGTCTTGGTTTAAGGATTCATACTTGTGAATGAATGGTCGAGTGTTCTCAAAATAATGACTTAATCAATTAAAATCATCACTGACACCACTAACTTTTTGACTAACATTTTACTAACTCTTGTTAATATTGCTTTACTCTCCAATCATTTACTTTATGCAATTTAAATTTCAATCATTTATCATTCATTGCCATTTACATTTCATATAACCTATTTATGTTTATGTTATTTTGACTTTGCTCATTTGAGCCATATTTTGTGATTGTATATATTGTTTATGTGTTTTGATTTTGTTTGTGGTCCTATGACCTTAATGAAGGTAGAGAAAAACAAGAAAGGGGGTTTGAATTATTTTTGAAAATAAAAACTTTATAAGAACTTAGACGCAAGCAAAAACAAAATTCAACACAGAATGTTCTACTGGTTTGCTTGAAATTCAAAGCTACTCCAGTCCACCTGGCCAAGGTGATTTCGCCTTCAAAAAGGACTTAATCCATTAATCTTGAAAGATTACACAAACCACCGCCTAAGAGAAATAATCCCTTAACCCTCTCAAGTATTCAGACTTCACAGAGTCACTTGAGGAAATATCTTAGCAATGATATGATTAGTAATGAACAGTGCTTCAAACAACAAGAAAATATTACAGAATATAAGAGCAAGAAATGTTTTCACGTTAGAGCAGCAGCTCGTGAGAGAGTGAAAATAACCAATAACAACAAAAACCCTAAAAAAACATCTGGTAGATGGTTGAACTTGATCTGAACTTTTGGACTTAGGATTAGGCAACACTCCCTGTGCAAAAAGGACTTGGCCAATGCCAACATTTTAAGACTGAGTTATTTTAAACTGTGCCTTCATCTGATACAAGCCTTGGGAATTTCTTGGGTTTATCTGCTACTCTGTATTTATGCTTAATTGTTATTTGAATCTTGTGTCTGATGTTTTGTTCTAAGTTGATCAAGGAATATTTCATCTGGTACACTGGAAGACAATGAAGATAATGAAGACTGCTAGCTATTGGAATGCTTACTTGGATATGGATATCTTTATTTGATGTCCTGATCTTTACGATGTCTGGATATTGCTCATTGCCTGTTGATCATTGCTTGAGTAAAGTCCAAAGGAAAATGGGTTTCTATATTACATTCTTGTCTATTGGATTGTATCCCATTGGTCGGATCTTTTCAACTCTTAACTTTTAAATTTTTGCTTACGGTAGTCTCTTCATCTCCTCCCACTTCTTAAAATTCAAAATCCCCCCCCCCCTTTTTCAGAAAAACTTCTTTGCTTGTGATTTCAAACTTAGACTTTGTTTTAATGATTAGAAACTTTGGCCTTATGCTATTAAATTTTTGAACTTCTTTTCTTAAATCAAACTTGTAAATAAACTTAATCATATTGACTTAAAATTTCAAAAGACAAAAAGAACTAACAACCCCATTCAAACTTTTGGCCCTTTGTGCCTTTCTTAGTAAACTCTTGTCAAAAGCAATTCACCAACTTATTTGTAATTTTTACCACGAACTACGATGTTTTGATCACTCATTTTTATGTTGATACGTAGGCACAAGTCTGAAGGTCTTGTCACACACTAAAATATAATCAATGAATTATTTTCTCATTCCCACACTCTATTTTTATCAAACATTTTTTATACCAAAAATACTTGCACAAATAAAAAAAGGGCTCCCTAGGAGTACCTAGGACACTTTGGGTGCTAACACCTTCCCTTTGTGTAACCAACCCCCTGACCTGTAATCTCTGGCATTTTATTAGTTTTGATTTGAAAACTTCTTATCTTTTGGACTTTGTTCGTACTTTTCCGTTTTCCTTTGGAAACAATAAAAGCGTGATGGCGACTCTAGTTTTATTGACGTTAAGCTTATCCATAGTTTGATGGTCATGAATTTACCACTATAGGGGCTTGGTATTGGATTTGGGGTTAGTGCTAGACATTCTCTCAGACTGTCATCTACGTATGGCTCATGCCAATTATCATCTTCGAATATAGGAGGTGTTGGTATCTTTAGTACTTCAGTATACTTAAATGGTTCCTTCTCCATTTCTTTCACACATTCGTCTATGACGTCTAAGAGACAACATGAGTCATCTATAGTTGGTGCTTGTAGGAATTTAGCTAAGAGAAATTTAACTTTTTCTTCTTCGACTTTGAATATCGGCCTTCCTTTCTTCACATCTATGATGACTCTGGCTGTGGCTAAAAAAGGTCTTCCTAGAATAATAGGGATGTCCGAATCCTCCTTTTTATCCATTATCACAAAGTTGGTAGGAATATAGAATTGTCATTTACGAACGGGAATGTTCTCGGGCATAGCTACGGGAAATTTAACGGAACGGTTAGCTAGATGTAGAGACATCTTTGTTGGTCTTAATTCTCCCAAATTGAGTTTTTCGCATGTGGATAAGGGAATTAAACAAACACCGGCTCCTAAATCACATAGAGCTTTGTCTATGATAAACTTTCCGATTACACATGGTATGGAAAAACTACCAGGGTCTTTCAGTTTAGGAGGCATGTTGTTTAGAATGATAGCGATGCATTCTATAGTAAGCATAAAGGTTTCATCATCCTCAAACTTTTTCTTGTTGGATAAAATCTCTTTAAGGAATTTAGCATATGAAGGCATTTGAGTAATGGCTTCTATGAATGGTATGGTTATGTTTAGTTGCTTCAGAAGTTCCACGAATTTCTTGAATTGTCCTTCGTTTTTGGATTTAACAAGCCTTTGGGGATAAGGTACAAGTGGTTTGTATGGTGGTGGAGGCACATAAGGTGGTTCTTTATCTTTTGCCTCTCCGCTTTCATCTGCTTTTCCATCATTGGTTGGTTCGTATACTTTTTCGGATCCTTTACCAGAATTTTCATACATGGCCGGATTTTGAATTCTTGGGTCAGTTGGTTCATCTAGTTCTGTCCCACTCCGAAGTGTGATAGCGTTAGTGTGGCCTTTCGGGTTTGGTTGAGGTTGACCAGAAAATGCTCCAGTTGGGGATGCTATTTTGGCTTGTTGTTGGGCTACATGGGAGATCTGGGTTTCTAACATCTTGTTATGGGTAGCCATAACATCAAACTTATTTGACAATTGTTTCATCAGTTCACTCGTATGAGTGTTTTGATTTGCAAATTTCTTTATTTTTTTGAGCTTGGGTATTTATAAAGTTTTCCATCATGATCTCCAGATTTGACTTTCTAGGTGCTTGTGGAACAACAAGGGCTCCTTTCGGATAGCCATGTGGAATAGCAGGTGTTGGATTTGGTGGAAACAAAGCATTGTTACTTTTATAGGAAAAGTTCGGATGGTTCCTCCAACCAGGGTTGTAAGTTTTTGACTATGGCTTTCCTTGAGCATAGTTTACTTGGTCGGTGAGTACACTAGCCAATAACTGACAATCAGCATTAATGTGCCCAGGGGTTCCACATAATTCATAGTTTGGTGTTATAGCAGCTACGGTAGCTACTGGTGTTATGGCCAAGCTTTCAATCTTTTGAGTAAGCGCGTCCACTTTAGCATTGACGCGGTCTATGCCATTGACTTCATACATTCCACTTTTCTGAGTTGGTTTTTCTACAGAAGCATGTTCTCCTCCCCATTGGAAATGATTTTGAGCCATGTTCTCTATGAGTTCATAAGCTTCGTCATAAGGTTTGTCCATTAGAGCACCGCTAGAGGCAACACTTAAATTCATCTTAGTGTTATACATCAGAACATTATAGAAAGTATGGATAATCATCCATTCTTCAAGTCCGTGGTGTGGACAGAGTCGCAACATGTCCTTGTATCTTTCCTAAGCATCGAATAGAGATTCATTATCTATTTCTTAAATCTGTTGATTTGAGCTCTTTCCATAGCTGTTTTGCTTGGTGGAAAATATCGGGCTAAGAAGACTTTCTTCAACTCGTCTCATTTGGTTATTGAGTTTGAAGGTAGAGACTGGAGCCAAGCTCTATCTCTATCTCTTAATGAAAAAGGGAAAAGACGTAGTCTAATCGCTTCTTGACTGACACCCTTTACTTTCACTGTGTCTGCGTACTGTACAAACACTGACAAATGCAAGTTAGGATTGTCTGTAGGACTACCTAAAAATTGGTTTTGTTGAACGGTTGATAATAGTGAAGGTTTCAACTCAAAATCATTTCTATTTATGGTAGGGGCCACAATGTTGTTATGTGGTTCTGCTTGCGATTGAACAACATAATATTTCAACGGACGGTTTTGTAGTCTTTCAACCATAATTGGTTATGGTTCTAAAATTAGGGTGTTAGGATCTGGAAGGTCGTATTTAATACGAAAGTTCTTGATTCGGCGTTTTAGATTAAGATAATGCTCGATATCGTCAATTGGTTGCTCTAACTCCTTGCTTCTGAGAGCGAGTGTCTGACATACAATCGACAAAGAAAAAGGAATTTTCTTTGCCTTAGTCTATATTGCGCAAGAAAGAAATCACAATATTGACTAAATTAGTCCCAGGCAACGGCGCCAAAAACTTGATGAGCGACAGGTGTGTCTGTCGGATTATGACTGCAAGCGCATATTCTATCGTGTAGTTTTAAAAGATTATCGAACCCACATGGACTAATGGTCAAAGTAATTCTATATATTGTTGTAGTGCAAAGCTAAGGATAAAGTTTATAAGGGTAGGAATGGAAATGAAAATACTAATTTCTAGCGGTTTAAAAGTTATGATAACAAACGAGTCCGGAATATGGATTCCGCGTACCTAAGGGATTAGGTAAAATTGGGCACTAAATATGATTTTATTGCGTTATGTAGAAAATACAGACTTAAAGATCTCGTATCACACCCCCGCGCTATTGACAAAGATCACACCTCCTAACCATGGGATTTTGCTCTCGCTCGCCCGTTCTAATTAGAAAGCGCATTTTGAAAGTAAATAAGATCCTAAACGATGCCTAAAGCGCTCTCGCTGTTTTTAGGATCGATGCCTAGTTTCCACTATCTGGTTCCTTCCTCACACTCTCTCTCTATCGGATTGAACTTTAATTTATCTCACACTCTCGTGCTAAAATAATAAAACATACAATTGGAAACTAAAGCCATAACATAGTTAAATAATAAATTCGCACCTATTATTTCACCCGAGTCCCGTCGGTAAAGACAATCCTCATACGCCAGACTCAGAATAAATTATCAAGACATGATATTATTTGGGAACAACATAATTAAAACATTATTCCTTAGTTGTGCTCTTAGCTATGAGGGTCTCAAACCCTAGATGTGAACTTGATAGATCAATGGTGATCATGCCTTTCCTACAAAAGAGTTATGCAAATACAAAGAGATATTTTTGGTTTTTTGGTTAGTGAAATGATAATATACAAGTATGATACAATCACATGGTGCTTAGTGATATGTCCCAAAACAAACCCAATGAAAGAGGGGTAAGGAGGATGCCAAGGTATGATCCCAATGCTAATGCATATGATGAAATTGCATGAGGGATCTTAGGGTCAAAATTGGGGTCTTACAGCTGCCCCTATTTAAGGACATTCTAACTGAGGAGACAAAGGTTAAAATCTTAAATAACAACATATAGGAAGAAATTTTGGGCCCTAAGAGCTTTCTAACCATTTCCCACATGCATATGTTTCAATTTTGCAAATGGCATTTTCGAAGAGGAGAAGTTTTAGGTCCAATTATGCATACCATGTTAAAATTCCACGCACAAGCTAATACATTTCAATCTGCACGTCCAACTTCATTTGGTTGATGTTTAGCACTCAATTGCCATTGCTTTTGGGCCTCACATGCGCCTGTACAGGCCCATGCATGTAGGACCCAACTTCACATGCACACGAATTCTTCATGGCATTGCATCACCCTTGGCTATAAATAGAATGCCTTGCACACTTCAAACTTCAACCTAAAGGCGCCTGAAGCTCTGCACATTTGAATCCCTAACCTTCACTCGAAGGAATTCTGCATTATTTTCTCCATATTTCAAGCTTGAATTTCAACTTCCTTGGTTGATCTTCAACTTCAAATTCCTTAGCCTAGCTTCCTTGTTACCTCAAGAGCAAGCTGCATTGAAGAATTGGAGTGGATCAAGCATTGAAAAGTTGCACTTCAAAGGTTGATTCTCCAACTGTTTTCATTCGAATTCCTTTGGATATTGAGCATTTCTTGTATTGGTTGGTACCTCTGAAGTCCTCATGTGAGAGGCAATTGATTTGTGCTTTTAATTTTGTGAATTGAGTAAGTTCAGATTGAACACCACATTTTTCCATCTCAGATTTCTCTCTCTATAGGGATCTTGAGTGGAAACTAAGGGTACATGGGTGATGTACATCACCCTAGCTTTCGAATGATGTATGGATCGTGAATTTTGATTGAGGTTGTGAAACCTGCAACTCTGGCCGCAACAGTGAGGTTCACCGGAGAAGACGGTGGTTTCCACCACCGTCCCCACGTGGATGAGTTCCTGGCCCTTGGATCCCTTCCTTCAGATCTAATATTGGCTCTAGGTTTGATTGACTATTTTAAATGCTCTGTACTTCATTGTTGACTCAAGTGTTCCATGAGCGCGCGCTTCTCAGCCACCAGATGCGCCACGTCAATTAATGAACCAAGATCCAAGCGCTGTGGATTTTTGCTATTTTATGAATTTCCATTTTATTTTCTTTTATTCCATTTTATTTTAAAAATTCATAACTTATTTATTTGGAATCACAAAAATATGGGACCAATTGCAAAAATTTTCTCTTAAATTCTAATTTCTAAAAATGATTTTGAATTATTTTTGTGATTCCATTTAATATTTTTTGTGAATTATTTCTTTTCTGGTTATTTTTAATTCATTTAAAATACTTTTCAATATTCAAAAATGCCAAAAATATTTTCTTAACATCTTTGGATGATGATGGATCTATGAAAAATATTCTCATCAATTTTTTAATTGATTTGAGATTTAGTTGAGATTTTAGTCCAATTATGTTATTTTTCTTCATTTTTTAATTGTTTAAAATTAGTTTCTGTTTTCAAAAAATGATGGAAATTTTTGTCAAACCTTGTTTGACCATGTTAGACTTATGATGATCCAATTGGACTTTTCCAAGTTGATTTGAATTGGATTTGAAGTTTGACCTTTATTTGTTTATGTTATTTCAAGTATTATTTTAATTCCAAAAAATACCAAAAATATTTTGAAATTCTAGTTATCAGACTTTAGATGTCACACGGGTTGTTATGACATCCAATTCTGCACAGACAAGAATTATGCAGAACTTAACAGTAAGTGCAGTAAATAACATAAGTAATTGTTTACCCAGTTCAGTCCAACATGACCTACATCTGGGGGCTACCAAGCCAGGGAGGAAATCCATTATCAGTAGTATTAATTCAAAGCTAAACTCACCCGTTTACAACTCGTCACTTAATCCCTACCCAATGCAATTTCAATCTTACTCTAAGATCAGAGTTCCTACTCACTCCCCCTCAATCACCTCAATGATTACTACCTTTAATCAATATTAAAGACACTTTTGAAGTCACACTTCAAACAACTCTTGATTGCGCTTAACAACTTTAATCAAGATACACAGCACTCACGCTTAAAAGCTTTGAGCGACACAACACTTACAACTCAATGAACACCCTATGCCAAAGCAATCATCTACGTGATAAAGGCTTGGCTTACAAGATATGTCTAATACAAGACTCACAAAAATACAGCAGTGAAGTATGATGGACACACTTAATCTTCACGCCTCAAAATCCCCAAAACTGAATGAAGGAACGACTTCCTTTTATATTGCAGTACCTGGGCTTTTGCACTTGTATTCTCCTGAATTTAAGGTCACGCGAGTTCCCATAAATTCAATATCTAGGTTACTAACAAATAGGTTATTTGTTAGGTTCATTAAATGCAGCTTGGTTGTTGATTTCCTGGTTTTTCTCTAAGCTGTTGACTTCCTAAAGAATAGCCTAAGAAAAAGCTGAAACAAAAAACTGAACAACCTACAATATAGCATATGCTGTCAGGAATGAATGTCACGACATTCAGCTAGACATCAAGGATCATATGCTGAGTCTGTTTTTCCAGAAAACAGACTGTACAATTTTGCTGACCTATACATGACCAAAGTGACCATACTACAGTAACAGCTTACATTAATAAATGTCAAAGTATCCAATTTGACATTTACACATTTGGCCTCAAGTTAGTTCTGTTATCCTCTTGAAGAACAAACTAAGAAACATACTGAAGTGTAGCAGAACACCCCTCTGTCTATTATTCAGTATATACTGTTCATGATGAATGTCATAACCTCCAGTTTGACATTCACACAGTAGGCCTTATGCCAAGTCTGGTTCTTCCTTGATAACCAGACTGCAAATGAATACTGAGCTCTAATAGAACGCCAACTGTTCTATTCCTCAGTAGCTGCTGAATGTCACAGTCTCCAGTTTGACATTCAATAAATCCTGTATTAGCTAATCCTGCAGTAACTACTCAAGTGTGTCATGACATCAGTCAAGACATCAGAGTACAGTTAGATATTCTAACCTACAATGCAGTCACACATACACACCATGTCATGACATCAGTCAAGACATTAGAATCCAGCTAGTGTTTTACCATATAATGCAGCCAATTAAACACCTACAAACTCCCCCTTTTGCAAATTTTTGGCTAAAACACTTTGATCCCCATAACAGAGTTCATAGCAGCGGAATCACACATCTAGCAGGAAATAAACCTAGCTAATACACTCAGAGTGGCAGCACACTCACATACATGGAAGTTAAATAAAAACTTCACAAAGCAGCACACATCAGCTGCTGCAGGGGGGGGGGAATCTTCGAATCTGTCAAGAACGTCTGTTTTCACAGACCAATCTGTTGTCTGGGGTATCACCTGTTACTCCCCCTTTTTGTCAAAAATGTTGCCAAAGTCGACAACATAAACAGAAAAAAATGACAGACTTACAGACTTGGTTTTACTTCACAGTTTCAACCAAGTTAGTACCCACTTGATCTTGCTTCACAGCTTTGATCAAGTAATCACCCACTTTTGCTTTACTGTAGGTACAACCATATCAGATGCCATGACTTTGTTTCTGACATCCAGAACCACTCCTGCATGAACAGCGTCCTTGAATTCCTGCAGGTGCATATGCCTTCTCACGTTAGGGTGTCTCCTTACCCTCTTGTTGCCACACTTGTTGCAAGTGGTAAAGCTATGATCTGTTGACCAATAAGAACATAGTTCCAACAAGTACATTCCAAACCTCAGTGATTGCTATAAGGTCTCAGAAAGACATATTCCCAGTTTGCCCCTTAAGTTTTCAAACTGAGTAGCATCCAGAGCCTTTGTAAATATGTCAGCCAGTTGAAGTTCAGTGGCTACATGTTCCAAAGTAATCACCTTGTCTTCCACCAGTTCTCTGATGAAGTGGTGTCTAATGTCAATATGTTTGGTCCTGCTGTGTTGGATGGGATTCTTGGAGATATTGATGGCACTGAGATTATCACAGAACAATGTCATGACATTTTGAGTGACATTGTACTCAGTGAGCATCTGTTTCATCCAAACCAGTTGGGAACAGCTGCTTCCAGCTGCTATGTATTCAGCCTCTGCAGTGGACAGAGATACACAATTCTGCTTCTTGCTGAACCAAGATATGAGATTGTCTCCCAAGAAGAAACATCCTCCTGATGTGCTTTTTCTGTCATCATCACTCCCAGCCCAGTCAGCATCACAGTACCCAGATAGGACAGGCTCAGACCCATGTGCGTACAGCATTCCATAGTCACAAGTCCCATTGATGTACTTGAGAATCCTTTTGACTTGATTCAAGTGGCTCATCTTAGGCTCTGCTTGGTATCTCGCACACACTCCAACTGCATAAGAGATGTCAGGTCTACTTGAAGTTAGATATAGTAGACTGCCTATCATGCTTCTATACAAGCATTGATCAACACTAGGCCCTCCATCATCTTTGGTTAACTTCAGATGAGTAGGAGCAGGAGTCCTTTTGTGCCTAGCATTATCCATACCAAACTTCTTAACGATGTTTTTGGCATACTTGCTTTGGGAGAGGAACATAGAGTCCTCCATTTGGTTGACTTGCATTCCAAGAAAGTAGGTTAGTTCCCCAACCAGACTCATTTCAAACTCAGATTGCATCTGTTGAACAAAATGTGATACCATTTGTTCTGACATACCACCAAAGACTATATCATCCACATAAATTTGAGCAATCATGACTTTGCCGTCTTCATCCTTCACAAACAAGGTTTTATCTATTCCACCTTTTCTGTATCCATTTGAGGTCAGAAATTCGGTCAACCTTTCATACCATGCTCTAGGTGCTTGTTTCAACCCATACAAGGCTTTCCTCAACTTGTATACATGCTTAGGTTGGTTAGGATCACAGAACCCTTTAGGTTGTTCCACATAGACTTCTTCATTCAAGTAGCCATTCAAGAATGCACTCTTCACATCCATTTGGAATAGTTTAAACTTCAGAATGCATGCTACCCCTAACAACAATCTGATGGACTCAAGCCTAGCCACAGGAGCAAATGTCTCATCAAAATCAACTCCTTCGACTTGAGTGTATCCTTGAGCTACTAGTCTTGCTTTATTCCTAGTAATTACTCCTTTCTCATCAGATTTGTTTTTGTAGATCCACTTGGTACCAATGATGTTGGTCCCTTCAGGTCTTGGAACTAGCTCCCATACTTCATTCCTTTTGAACTGCTCAAGTTCCTCTTGCATGACATTGATCCAGTACTCGTCAGTCAGGGCTTCTTTCACATTCTTTGGTTCAACCATGGATACAAAGCAGGAATTTGAGCTTATTCCCCGTGACCTGGTAGTCACACCACTATTAGGATCCCCTATGATAAGATCCTTAGGGTGGTCTTTTTGAATTCTGATAGATGGCATTTTGGTGGTTGCATCTACTTCACATTCAGGAGGAGGTTCCTGTACTTCTTCAGACTTGACTGGAATGTCAGTTAAACTGTCAAGGAATGTTTCAACATCCTCTATGACATCGATCCCTTCCTCTTTATCATCCACAATAACATTTATGGATTCCATCAGGACATTGGTCCTGTAGTTGAACACTCTATAGGCTCTGCTGTTAGTGGAGTATCCTAGAAATATACCCTCATCACTTTTGGGATCCAGTTTCCTTCTCTGTTCACGATCTGTGAGAATGTAGCATTTACTTCCAAAGATATGAAAGTACTTCACTGTGGGTTTTCTGCCTTTCCATATTTCATATAGAGTGGAGGAGGTTCCTTTTCTCAAAGTGACTCTGTTGTGAACATAGCACGCGGTATTCATTGCTTCAGCCCAAAAGTGCATGGGGAGCTTCTTTGCATGAATCATTGCTCTGGAAGATTCTTGAATAGTTCTATTTTTTCTTTCAACTATCCCATTCTGCTGGGGAGTTATAGGGGAAGAGAACTCATGACTTATTCCTTCAGACGAGCAAAACTCATCAAACTTGGAATTCTTGAACTCTGTACCATGATCACATCTAATCCGGACCACACAACTGTCCTTTTCCCTTTGAAGTCTGATGCACAGGTCTTTGAAGACATCAAATGTATCTGACTTCTCTCTGATGAAGCTTATCCACGTGTATCTGGAATGGTCATCAACCACCACATAGGCATATTTCTTCCCACCAAGACTTTCAACCTGCATAGGTCCCATTTAGTCCATATGCAACAGTTCCAGAACTCTGGAAGTTGTAGGATGTCCCAGCTTCGGATGTGACATCTTGGTTTGCTTGCCCACCTGGCATTCACCACAAACTCTTCCTTCATCAATAAGCAGCTTTGGGATCCCTCTGACTGCTTCCTTGGATATAATCTTCTTCATTCCCCGTAAGTGGAGATGTCCAAGTCGTCTATGCCACAGCTTCACCTCCTGTTCTTCCTTGGCTGAGGAGCATATTATGGAAAAGTTAGAGACTTTAGGTTCACACAGATAACAGTTATCTTTGGACCTGGTTCCTCTCATAACTTCCTGATTGTCACCATTTGTCACAGTGCACAGCTCCTTAGTAAACTGAACATAGAATCCTTGATCACACAGCTGGCTTATGCTGATGAGATTTGCAGTTAGTCCTCTTACTAACAGTACATTATTCAGTTTTGGAACTCCAGAGTAGTCTAGCTTGCCCATACCTTTTATTTTTCCTTTGGCACCATCACCAAAGGTCACATAGCTGGTAGTGTGAGGTTGAATATCCACCAGTAGATTTTCCATACCAGTCATATGTCTTGAGCATCCACTATCAAAGTACCAGTCTTCTCTGGTAGAAGCCCTTAGAGTTGTGTGTGCTAACCTAGCATACCATTGTTGCTTCTTGCCGGGGACATAGCGCTTATATGTCTTATGCTTAGGCCTGACATGCGAGGCTTGGTTAGGGAAACCATGAATCCAGTAGCAGAAGGCTTTGATATGTCCAAGCCTACCACAGTGGTGACACCTCCACTCCTGGTATTTCCTCTTCTGATGATTATTCATCCTAATTCCTCGATGTTGAGACATTGGCTTTGACTTCCGCTTGAACTTCTGAACTTTAGCCTTTGGGCGTTTGTGTTCAGCTGAGGATCTTTTCCCAAATCCTAGGCCAGATTTGGTTCCAGACTTCTGTCCCACCTTTGGAATTTCTTCCAAGGTGTTAGTTCCCTTGTTCATCATTCTGATGGATTTAGTCATCTGATTCATCTTGGAGTTCAGCAAGGCTATCTCACCATTTAGACCCTCTATGGCTGTCAGATGCTTCTGTCTCTCATCTTCCAGTTCCTTGATGAGTTTCTTCTGCTTTTCTCCTTGTGCACGGACTTCTGCACTGGTGGTACACAGCTTCTTATAGGCTGCAGCAAGTTTATCACAGGTCAGTTCATCTGCACTTGAGTCATCATCAGAGGCACAAACACTGTTTAGTGCAGTGACATGTTTGGCAGATTCTCCTTCAGATTCACTTTCAGAATCTCCTTCAGACCATGTGATAGTTAGCCCCTTCTTTTGCATCTTGAGATAAGTAGGACATTCAGCTCTGACGTGTCCATACCCTTCACAACCATGACACTGGATTCCATTGCCTTGGTTGAACTTTTCTTCAGAAGTTGATCTTTTCCTGATGTCAGACGGGATGTTCTTGACATTAGGTCTCCCTCTTTGATCAATCTTCTTCACGAACTTGTTGAACTGTCTCCCAAGCATGGCTAAAGCTTCTGATATACTTTCATCACCTTCAGTATATCCTGCTTCTGACTCCTCTTCAGCATTAGATGCAAAAGCTATGCTTTTGTTCTTCTTTTCAGCATTCTCACACAAGCCCATTTCAAAGGTTTGGAGAGAACCAATGAGCTCATCCACCTTCATATTGCAGACGTCCTGCGCCTCCTCTATGGCTGTGACCTTCATAGTAAATCTCTTAGGCAAGGACCTGAGAATCTTTCTTACAAGTTTCTCTTAAGCCATTTTCTCACCTAGTCCACCAGAGGTGTTTGCAATTTCAAGAATATTAGTCATGAATAGTCTCATCCTCTTTCATCCTCAGATTTTCAAACTTGGTGGTCAGCATCTGAAGTTTGGACATCTTCACCTTGGAAGTACCTTCATGAGTTACCTTGAGGGTATCCCAAACTTCCTTAGCTAGTTCACAGTGGTGGACCAGCCTGAAGATGTTCTTACTGATTCCATTGAACAATGCATTCAAGGCCTTGGAATTTCCAAGAGCTAATGCCTCTGGCTCCTTGTCCCACTCTTCTTCAGGAATCTGCACACTGACTTCATCTTCACCTGTCCTCATTGGATGTTCCCATCCTTTGTTGACAGCTCTCCAGACTTTGCTGTCTAGAGACCTTAAGAAGGCTATCATACGAGGCTTCCAGTCATCATAATTAGAGCCATCCAACATGGGTGGTCTATTTGAGTGTCCTATATCCTTGTCCATGGTACTAGAAAGTAACTTCCCTAGATCTCACCCAGAAATTCACAGGCAGGGTGCCTGCTCTGATGCCAATTGAAATTCTAGTTATCAGACTTTAGATGTCACACGGGTTGTTATGACATCCAATTCTGCACAGACAAGAATTATGCAGAACTTAACAGTAAGTGCAGTAAATAACACAAGTAATTGTTTACCCAGTTCAGTCCAACATGACCTACATCTGGGGGCTACCAAGCCAGGGAGGAAATCCACTATCAGTAGTATTAATTCAAAGCTAAACTCACCCGTTTACAACTCGTCACTTAATCCCTACCCAATGCAATTTCAATCTTACTCTAAGATCAGAGTTCCTACTCACTCCCCCTCAATCACCTCAGTGATTACTACCTTTAATCAATATTAAAGACACTTTTGAAGTCACACTTCAAACAACTCTTGATTGCGCTTAACATCTTTAATCAAGATACACAGCACTCACGCTTAAAAGCTTTAAGCGACACAACACTTACAACTCAATGAACACCCTATGCCAAAGCAATCATCTATGTGACAAAGGCTTGGCTTACAAGATATGTCTAATACAAGACTCACAAAAATACAGTAGTGAAGTATGATGGACACACTTAATCTTCACGCCTCAAAATCCCCAAAACTGAATGAAGGAACGACTTCCTTTTATATTGCAGTACCTGGGCTTTTGCACTTGTATTCTCCTGAATTTAAGGTCACGCGAGTTCCCATAAATTCAATATCTAGGTTACTAACAAATAGGCTATTTGTTAGGTTCATTAAATGCAGCTTCGTTGTTGATTTCCTGGTTTTTCTCTAAGCTGTTGACTTCCTGAAGAATAGCCTAAGAAAAAGCTGAAACAGAAAACTGAACAACCTACAATATAGCATATGCTGTCAGGAATGAATGTCACGACATTCAGCTAGACATCAAGGATCATATGCTGAGTCTGTTTTTCCTGAAAACAGACTGTATAATTTTGCTGACCTGTACATGACCAAAGTGACCATACTACAGTAGCAGCTTACATTAATAAATGTCAAAGTATCCAATTTGACATTTACACATTTGGCCTCAAGTTAGTTCTGTTATCCTCTTGAAGAACAAACTAAGAAACATACTGAAGTGTGGCAGAACACCCCTCTGTCTATTATTCAGTATATACTGTTCATGATGAATGTCATAACCTCCAGTTTGACATTCACACAGTAAGCCTTATGCCAGGTCTAGTTCTTCCTTGATAACCAGACTACAAATGAATACTGAGCTCTAATAGAACGCCAACTGTTCTATTCCTCAGTAGCTGCTGAATGTCATAGTCTCCAGTTTGACATTCAATAAATCCTGTATTAGCTAATCCTACAGTAACTACTCAAGTGTGTCATGACATCAGTCAAGACATCAGAGTACAGTTAGATATTCTAACCTACAATGCAGTCACACATACACATCATGTCATGACATCAGTTAAGACATTAGAATCCAGCTAGTGTTTTACCATATAATGCAGCCAATTAAACACCTACATATTTTATTATTGCTTGACTTCTAAGCTTCATCTCACTTCTGGTTACCATTGATTGATGTTGATTCCATTCATGTTTGATCAATGTGTGTTGGTTATGTCATTTCAATTTCAATTATGTACATTCCATTTCCATCTTCTTCTTCTTCTTTTTCTTTTTGACCCATGAGTTAATGATTGGTGGTTAGCCTTGACACATAAGAGGCTTAACCTTCTTTGATCCAAATCAAATTCATCTTGATCAAAGATCAAGTGAATTGCTTTGCATTGAAGATAGGTTTCTTCTTGGTCAAGCAAAAAACCTAAATCCATACAAGGTCACTCTTCTTTTCTTTTGGGATGACAAGTTGTAGGAGCTTGGCTTACTAGTCATGGTCTCTAACTTGTGTTTGTTTGCCTATAGTTTTATTGACCGGTCTCAAATAGGTGTGACTACTACATTAGTCCACTTACAATTGCTTAACATAGCGCTAAATTGCCTTATGGCACACTAACACTAACTACTAATTACTAAATTTTTATTCAAGCATTTAATTCTTGCAATTTACTTTAATGCAATTTAATTTCTTGCTCATTAATTCATTTGTCTTTGCCCTTTGCTCACTTGAGCTCATGTTTATGTTAATGCAATTTGCCTTTTGCTCACTTGAGCATATTCTTGTGTATGTACTATTGCCTTGTGTTTGTTTTGTTTTGTTTGTGTGAACCCAGTGCAAATGGAGAAAGGACTTAGATTTAGGACCTTACCTATGCTGAATGGAGTTTGAAGAGAAACTAGGTCTCATGCCTTTAGAATGCTAAAATTGTTGAAGAGCAACTAGGCCTCATGCCTTTAGAATGCTTAATCTTGAAAGATGAATTTAAAGGACCCTAATTCTAAGCTCACTCTTGTCCATTCTTTTGATTGCATTGTGGAACTTTTTGATTTGTGTGTTCTTGTGATAGGGATACCAAACTTGAGCTACTTAGAAGGACCATTGTCATGAGCATCCAAACTGAGAGAGACAAAAGCTAATTAGAAGATTCCTAGGAGCTTAATTGAATATTTGCATAATTGCTTGAGTTGTTTGCTTATTGCTTGCTAAGTCCAAAGGAAAGGAGTAACTTGGATCATCTTTATGATCTCAAGAAGGGAAATCCAAGTGGTTTTATTTCTCTTCCCTCATCTTTGCATGTTTAGGACCTAGCCTTTCTCTTCTTCTCTCCACTCTAACCCAAGCCAAATGTTTTGTGCAAACACTGACATTATCTTCAAAAATTAGAAACCTAGGCATTATGCCTTTGATTTTTCAAACTCTTTTCATAACACTTATTTTGAATTGAATCTTAAGTCAACTTGGACTTTATTTTGTGAATACTTTTCATTTGTAAATACAACTCACTCAAATTGTTTTGTGGTTCCAATGACCATTTGTGTTAAAGCTTTTTATAAACATTAGATATTAGGTTTGAGTTATCCTAGAGGTTGATATGATACTCACTTGTATCCTTAGTGTTGGATCATAAGTCTTCCACGTTTATTATAGGGTTAACCCCTCACTAGCATGTTGAAGCTCTCCTCACATGGTGGATTGTGGTTTTAGGTTGAGTTTTCTCCCTTTGATAACAAAAGACCTTAAGGCTTTTGACCAATCAATTCATAAACTTATTTTAAGATTTTTACCCCGAACTACGAGGTTTTGATCATACCTTTTTAAGATGGTACGTAGGCAATGGGTTTATCCATTCAAACACAAATTTGCAAATAACTTGTATATTCTTTTCTCATCTCCCCAATCATGTTTGCACAAATATCTTTTCACAAATACCAACCTACCATACAACATTTGTAAAAAGGGCTCCCTTAGAGTACTAAGGATGTTTTGGGTGCTTAAAACCTTCCCATTGCATAACCAACCCCCTTACCCAAATCTCTGACATTTTTATTAGTTTTTGATTTGATAAAACTTCTCGGTTTTTGTTCGCTTTCTAACCTTTCCTTTGGATAAATAGAAGTGTGGTGGAGACTCGAATTGTATGATTTACTTTTGATTTAGTCAATAAATCTAAAGGTAACGAATACCCCGCTACAGAAAAGTGGCGACTCTGTTGGGGAAAATTTGCCTAGTGGGTTTTGGCTACTTTTTATCTTTGTTGTATTGTATGTTTATATTTATCTTGTGACATATTTTTGTGCAAATTTGGGATTACTGTATTATTTGTAATGTATGAATTGCTTGATATATCAATTGTTTGTGTGCTTGGTGGTCTTTTGTGAGATGAGTTCTATACCCGAACTCGAGTGCACTTATGATAGGAGAATGGGATAGTCTTGTTGACTTGTGTGGAGTTATTCCTTAGCAAGTTGACTTGCAAGCCCATTCACTTGGTGGAGGTTATGTTGGGATCAATAATGTCACACGAGTAGTCGTGGTTAGGCATTACTCTTTCCAATATAAACCTTAGAAGCCCAGGATCTTATATTACCTAGCCCATCTTGGCCTATTTTTAGGACGTAGTGAGAAGGTTGTTCAAGTGTAAGATTTGATATGATTGTTCCGCGATACTAAACTCATAAAAGTCTCTCTTGAGAATATTTTTGGAATACGAGTAGTCGTTTATCCGATAATATCCGAAAGAAGGGATGATGACTATGGGAACCTCTTGTAGAACATGATCGTCAGGTTTAACCATAGTACACTCCTTTTGGGTGGTTCTTAATCGAGACTCCATGCTCGTGACTCGCAACAAACCCTTGATTCGCGGTTGATCCGTTCTCGTATATCCTTAATATCAATGGAACTTGGGTGTTGATAAGGTGTAAACCATAATCCACCAAAATGGATGATTGATATTGAGGATGACTTGATCCATCCCGTGACCTTTGTGTGGTGTGATTTGCTTGATCCTTGAGTGTGATTGTTGTATCCATGCATTCATACACATCCATATCATCAACAATGAGAAAATTTACAAGGAACTTAAGAGGTCTATTTGCAAATTTTAAGACATGGATAAGCAAAGAAGGAATACGAAGAAGTACAGTTTCAGACAACCCGACTTGAAAGAGTTAAAGAGTTTGACATCCTATATATAAGACCCCTTGGTGTTCAAGGATCGTCATGTGAAGCTTCTGTCTATTCTTGCTACTCAGGTGGATGAAGGTCTGATGAGTGTGTTGGTGCAGTTCTATGATCCCTTGTACCATTGTTTCACATTTCTGGATTTCCAGCTTTTGCCTACGCTTGAGGAATATGCTTATCTTGTGGGTTTACCTATTCTAGATAAGTTGTCATTCAGTGGCTTGGAGAGAGTTCCTTCTTCCCAAGAGATTGTTGATCTGTTGCATATTGATGAATCTATTATTGGTGCTCATATGACTACCAAAGGTGGAATTCAAGGTCTCCCATCTGATTTCCTCATAGCTCAAGCTACTTATTTTGGGAAGGCCATGAGTGAGGACACCTTTGAGGCCATATTTGTACTTATCATCTATGGGCTAGTGTTATTCCCCAACATCGACAATTTTGTGGATGTGAACGCTATTAGGATTTTCTCTACTCTTAATCCCGTTCTTACTCTGTTAGGTGACACTTATTTCTCTTTGCATATGAGGAATGCAAAGGGTGGTGGTACCATTGTGTGTTCTTTGCCTCTGTTGTACAAGTGGTTTATTTCGCACTTGCCACAGACGCTCGCCTTCAAGGAGAACAAAGGATGTCTACGGTGGTCCACGAGAGTTATGTCTTTCACTAATGATGATATCTTTTGGTACAACCGTGTGTATGATGGTGTGTAGATTATTGACTCTTGTGGTGAATTCTCCAACGTGCCTCTTCTTGGTACATATGGTGGGATTAACTACAACCCTGTTTTGGCATGTTGTCAGCTTGGGTTCCCCTTAAAGGATAAACCTAATAACATTTTATTAGAAGGTGTGTTCTTTCAAGGGGGTAAAGATCCCCAAAACTTGAAGGGTAGGATGGTCCGCGCTTGGCGCATGATTCATAGGATGGGAAGGAAAGAGCTTGGTTCGAAGAATTATATTGCTTTGGAACCCTATACCTCATGGGTGAGGAGGAGAGCTTCTGAGTACTGCATTCCCTATGACTATCCGAGACCTATACCTATGGTTATGGTTGGGCCTTCAACCCTCCCTAACAAAGGAGTAGAGGAGTTGAGAGATGAAGACCGTTCGCGTGCTTGGGTCCGTGAGCGAGAGGAGCTACTTCAGCAACTTAGAGATAAGGATGCTTTGATAGAGTTTCTGGAGCATCAGGTTATCGACGAGCCTGATGATATGGTGACTTCTCTTCTTCCTCAGTCTTCCAGGTTTTGGAAGAGGAAGTACGACCGACTCGCCAAGGATAAGGCAAGTATGGAGGCAGCCTATGAGAGAGAGGTGAAGAGGCTTCGTGCAGCTTATCTTCCGGTCTCGAGAGCTTTGGACGATTGTTTCTAGGGTTCCATAGGATGTTCATTTTCCTTCTCTCTTGTATTGTATTTTGGTTACCAAGCCTGTACTTCTTTGGTGTAAATTTTTTTCCAGATATGATTGATATGATGATTCCATATATGTCTAAATGATTAATATTTCCGAATATTTACAAATAGAACTGTAAAAGTTCCTCTGATAAAAATAAAATTATATGCACAAACATTACATGCATCATATGCATAAGCAGGTTTTGTTCAGGGCTTTTTGTTCAGTGGTCTAACTCTGTGTTCTTCATTTATTTTGAAGACAAGCTGACGCACCGATACTATACCAGAGCCAACTCATCAAAGCTAATGGATCACCTCGAGCAAGAAAACAGAGAACTCAAGGAGGAAGTGGCAAGATTGAATGCCCAGATGGAGTCATTCTTGGCTGCTCAGAGTCAGTCTTCTCCAACGCCTGCAACTCCTCCCCAAAGGACAGTCATTTCAGAGGTTGCTTCCTCTACCGTGCCTGCTGCCAGTGCCCACTTTGCTCCGTCTACTATGCCAGCCGGGTTTCCCTGGGGGATGCCCGCGGATTTTGTTCCAGAGGGTCTCGCCCCTACATTTTCTTCTCTGCCGGCATCTAGCCCGATCCTCGCTGTGCCTCCTCCAGTCGTGCATATGTTGTCGAGAGTGGATGACACCATTTATCACTCAGAGCCGTTTCAGGGCCCAAATGTGTACGAGAAAATGGACGCTATGAATGATCAATTCCTTGAGCTGCGCAAGGAACTCAAAACTCTAAGAGGGAAGGACCTCTTCGGCAAATCTGCTGCTGAGCTATGCCTCGTACCTAATTTCAAGATTCCTATCAAATTCAAAGTGCCTGACTTTGAAAAGTACAAAGGAAACACTTGCCCGCTCAGCCATCTTGTGATGTACGGACGCAAGATGTCGATTCATACCGACAACGATCAACTCCTGATCCACTACTTCCAGGACAGCCTATCCGGTGCCACATTGAGATGGTATATGGGCCTGGATAGTGCGAACATCCGCTCCTTTAACGACCTTGGCGAAGCCTTCGTCAAGCAGTACAAGTACAACGTTGATATGGCTCCCGATAGGGACCAACTGAGGGCTATATCCCAGAAGGAGAAAGAAACATTTAAGGAGTACGCCCAGAGGTGGCGTGAATTGGCTGCACAGATTGTGCCCCCACTCGAAGAGAAAGAAATAACGAAGATCTTTCTCAAGACTTTAAGCTCTTTCTATTACGAGCGGATGATCGCTAGTGCTCCTTCTGACTTCATCGAGATGGTGAACATGGGGATGCGACTAGAAGAGGGAGTCAGGGAAGGGCGCCTGACCAGAGAAGAAGGCTCTTCTGCGAAACGCTATGGGGCGTTTGCCAAGAAGAAATATGGAGAGGCACATGCTGTGTCCTCCCATGTTAAACCAAGAAGACCCTCTGTGAAGAGGAAGACTATGGGTCCCACCAGTAACCAGCACCAGGTGGCTCATATAGCACCTGCATTTAGAGAAAATTAACATTACCAACATCAGAACCAACAACAGCAACATCAACAGTATCAGCAACAACAACATCATCCGCAACATCAGGCCTACCAGCCTCGAAACAACAATTAAACCAGTACTAGCAATGATAGGAAGAGGGTCACTTTTGACCTACGCTGAATTATATCCTTCACTGATTGAAAGGAAGCTGATCACTCCACGTGACCCACCTGCTATACCAACCAACCCTTAGTGGTGGTATAAGCCCGAGCTTCACTGTGTTTATCATTTCGGTGCTCTCGAACATGATATGGAGAACTGTTACCCTCTCAAGACCAAGGTTCAAGACCTTTTTAGAGGTGGTATTTTGTTTTTCGAGGACGTAGTTCCTAACGTGAAGAAGAACCCATTGCCCAAGCATGGGAAATCTGCTGTTAATATGGTTAAGGGTTACCCTAGCAAGTACAAGATCATATATGTCAGCCATATCAGACAATCCTTGGTCGAGATGCATAGACTGTTATGTGGATACAGTCATTATGAGCATGACCACGACAGCTGTCGTGTATGCACTGCCAAAGAGAGAGGATATCGTCAAGTCAGGAAAGACATCCAAGAAATGCTGGATCAAGGTGTGATTGAGATACTTCAGAATCGTGATGAGGATGAAGTTAATGTTATATCGCCGGTATTCAGAATACCTGAGCCGGTTGTCGTCAGATATGATGGCAGCAAGAAAAAGGCTTCTCCTGCTCTCATTATTAAGCCAGCTGGCCCCGTCCCCTACTCTTCCGACAAGGTTGTTCCCTATCGATATAATGCAATTGAATTAGAAGATGGGAATGAGGTGCCTTTACCTTCCACTTCTGTGACCAGTATCTCTGATGTCAGTGGTTTGACCCGCATTGGTCGTGTTTTTTTGGCGCCGCCGAAACCCCAGGTTGACACCAGAAGAACTGATGTTGTTGATAGTGCCGCCCGTCCTGTGGGGAATTCTTCTACTTCTCTGAATCCAGAACTTGCTGTTGATAGACATGTCGTGACTGCTAGAGCTCCTATCCCTGCTGGCCAAAATGGCATGTTGAGAGAGGACTGTGATGAGATGTTGAGGCTCATCAAGAGGAGCGAGTATAATGTTGTAGATCAGCTGCTACAAACGCCTTCAAAGATATTTGTGTTGTCTTTGTTGATGAACTCTGAGCCACACCATGAAGCTTTACAGAAGGTGTTGGACGTGGCATACGTGGATCACGATGTCACCATAGAACAATTTGATAGCATTGTGGCAAACATTACTGCTTGTAACAACCTGAGCTTCTTTGATGTTGATCTTCCCGAGGAGGGAAAATACCACAATTTGGAACTTCACATCTTTATGAACAGCAAGGATGATGCCTTGTTTAACGTGCTGGTAGACACAGGATCATCACTGAATGTGTTGCCAAAATCCACTATGGAGAAACTTTCTTACCAGGGACCTCCCATGAGGCAGAGTGGAGTGGTCGTCAAAGCCTTTGATGGATCGCGTAAGACTGTGATTGGCGAGGTTGAGCTCCCAATCAAGATAGGACCTAGTGATTTCCAGATCACTTTTCAGGTCATGGATATCCATCCATCATATAGCTGTTTGTTAGGCAGACCATGGATTCACGAG
Organism: Lathyrus oleraceus; assembly: GCF_024323335.1. Lineage (NCBI taxonomy): Eukaryota > Viridiplantae > Streptophyta > Magnoliopsida > Fabales > Fabaceae > Lathyrus > Lathyrus oleraceus. The sequence continues at coordinate 217,582,078 of NC_066580.1, forward strand.
GCAGGCACCGTGACATCCACCCTACACCAAAAGTTGAAGTTCGTGAAGAACAAGAAGTTGGTGGTGGTAGGGGGCGAGAAGGCTCTCCTGGTAAGCCATTTGTCTTCCTTTTCTTATATTGATGCTGAGGATGAGGTTTGGACGCCGTTCCAAGCCTTATTTATTGCCGAGCCTTTAAGGAAGGGAACTTCTTCATTTGCGTCCTACAATGATGCGAAGTTGGTCATTGAGCATGGTGCAACTACTGGTTTAGGAAAAATGATTAAGCTAGAAGACAATAAATCCCGGGCTGGCATAGGGTACTCTTCAGGCACTTTCAACAAGCACGGTTTGTTTTAGAGTGGTGGTTTCATCCACACGGTCGAAGTCAAGGAAGCAGCTGCTATAGAGGAAGATGATGTAGAGGAAGATTCTGGTAACTTTGTCATCCCTGGAGGAGTCTGCAATAATTGGGTCGCTGTTGATGTACCAACATTTCTCCATAAGTCCACGTAATGTTCATTTTTGTTAAAAAACCCTTCTCCCGTGCCAAAAGAAGAAGTGATGACATTATTGGCACATTAATACAATGATATTCATTAATAATTACATGTTAAATGTTTGTTTTTCCAAATTATTTTCACTTTTTTCTTTTTTTGCATGAAATTGGTGATCACATAAAACCCTAAAAAGAGAATAAAATCAATCTTTTCATCTGCATAATGATTTTCCTTGTTTGAATTCTAAAAGTCTTTTATATCCAAAATCAGTAGGCAGGTTGATCAAACCCATTGAACATAATTATCCAACACCATCCCCCAAATTTGAGTTCCCTGTATTTGAGGCAAAAGAAGATGATGTTGAAGAGATTCCTGAAGAGATTACCCGTTTGCTTGAGCAAGAAGAGAAGATCATTCAGCCACATCTTGAAAATTTGGAAACAGTCAACTTGGGGTCTAAAGATTGTGTTCGCGAAGTGAAGATTGGGGCACTTCTGGAAGAGTCTATAAAGAAGGGGTTCATTGAGTTGCTACGAGAATATGTAGACGTCTTTGCCTCGTCATACGAAGACATGCCTGGTCTGGATACTGATATCGTGCAACGTTTCCTGCCTTTGAAGCCTGAGTGTGTGCCTGTGAAGTAGAAGCTCAGAAGAACTCATCTCAATATGGCAGTGAAGATTAAAGAAGGAGTTCAGAAGAAAATTGATGCGGGGTTTCTAGTGACTTCTACATATCCTCAATGGGTGGCCAATATTGTGCCCGTGCCTAAAAAAGATGGAAAAGTCCGAATGTGTGTGGACTATCGAGACTTGAATAAAGCTAGTCCAAAAGATAATTTTCCTCTACCACATATTGATATGTTGATAGATAATACAGCTAAATTCAATGTCTTCTCATTTATGGACTGATATTCCGGTTATAATCAAATCAAAATGGCACCCAAGGATATGGAGAAGACAACATTCATCACACCTTGGGGAACATTCTGTTATCAAGTGATGCCCTTCGGTTTGAAGAACGCCGGAGCCACGTATCAACGAGCCATGACTACCTTGTCTCACGATATGATGCTCAAGGAGATCGAGGTATATGTTGATGATATGATTGCAAAGTCGAGAACGGAAATTGAAATTGTAGAGCACTTGTTGAAGCTTTTTCAACGTTTGAGGAAGTACAAAATCCGTCTGAATCCGAATAAGTGTACATTTGGAGTCCGTTCCAGCAAGTTATTGGGCTTTATTATCAGTGAAAGAGGTATTGAGGTTGATCCTGCCAAGGTCAAAGCAATACAAGAAATGCCTGCGCCCAAAACTGAGAAGCAAGTCCGAGGTTTTCTTGGCCGCTTGAATTATATTTCCAGATTTAAATCCCACATGACTGCCACATGTGCGCCAATATTCAAGCTCCTCCAGAAAGATCAGCGTCATGATTGGACCAAGGATTGCCAAAAAGCCTTTGATAGTATCAAAGAGTATCTGTCCGAGCCTCTGATTCTGTCTCCGCCTGTGGAAGGGAGACCCTTGATTATGTACTTGATTGTTCTTGAAGACTCTATGGGTTGTGTATTGGGCCAGCAAGATGAATCCGGGAAGAAAGAATATGCCATCTACTATCTGAGTAAGAAGTTCACTGATTGTGAGTCTCGATACTCAATGCTTGAGAAGACATGTTGTGCTTTGGCTTGGGCTGCTAAGCGCTTACGCCAATATATGTTGAATCATACGACTTGGTTGATATCCAAAATGGATCCGATCAAGTATATCTTTGAGAAGCCTGCTTTAACTGGGAGGATTTCCCGTTGGCAGATGTTGTTGTCTGAGTATGATATTGAGTATCGAGCTCAGAAAGCTATTAAGGGTAGTATCTTGGCTGACCACTTGGCACATCAACCAATTGAGGATTATCAGTCTGTTCAGTACGACTTCCCTGATGAGGAGATTCTGTATTTGAAGATGAAAGATTGTGATGAGCCTACGCTCGATGAAGGGCCAGAGCCTTGTTCCCGATGGAGCATGGTGTTTGATGGCGCTGTAAATCAATATGGAAATGGTATTGGGCAGTGATTATTACTCCTCAGGGCGCACATTTTCCTTTTACTGCAAGGCTAACTTTCAAATGCACGAATAATATGGCAGAGTATGAGGCCTGTATTATGGGTTGGGAAGAGTGTATTGATCTCAGGATCAAGCATCTTGATGTTTATCGTGATTCGACCCTTGTTGTTAATCAGATTAAGGGTGAATGGGAGACGAATCAGCCTGACCTCATCCCATATAAAGATTATGCGAGGAAGATTTCAACTTTCTTTACTGAGGTTGACTTCCATCATATTCCTCAAGATGAGAATCGGATGGCAGATGCTCTTGCTACACTTGCTTTGATGATTATGGTGAAGTTCTGGAATGAAGTCCCCAATATTACTATGATGCGCTTGGATAGACCAACTCACGTATTTGCAGTTGAAGAAGTGAAAGATGATAAGCCATGGTATTATGACATAAAATGTTTTCTTCAGAGTCAGGTTTACCCGCCTGGGGCATCTGTTAAAGATAAGAAAACTTTGAGGAGATTATCTAGTAGTTTCTACCTCAATGGAGATGTGCTTTACAAGAGGAACTTTGACATAGTTCTACTCAGATGCGTGGATAGACACGAAGTAGACCTGTTGATAAACTGAAGTCCATGAGGGTTCATTTGGTACTCATTCTAATGGACATGCCATGGCAAAGAAGATGTTGAGAGCAAGCTACTATTGGCTGACAATGGAGTCCGACTACTGCAAATATGTGAAGAAATGCCATAAGTGTCAGATTTATGCGGATAATATTCATATTCTCCTGACACTTTTGAATGTTATTTCCTCACCATGACCTTTCTCCATATGGGGAATTGACATGATTGGCATGATAGAGCCAAAAGCGTCCAATGGTCACTGGTTTATTCTCGTAGCAATTGATTACTTCACCAAGTGGGTTGAAGCGACATCATATGAAAACGTGACCAGGCAGGTAGTTGTGAATTTTATCAAGAATCAACTTATATGCCGTTATGGTGTGCCAGATAAGATCATTACTGATTATGGATCTAACTTGAACAACAAGATGATGAAAGAGCTGTGTAGCGAGTTCAAGATTGCACATCATAATTCTTCTCCCTATTGATCAAATATGAATGGGGATGTTGAAGCTGCTAACAAGAATATCAAGAAGATTATCCAGAAGATGGTTGTTACGTACAAAGATTGGCATGAGATGCTGCCATTTGCTTTACATGGTTATCGCATATTTGTCTGCACTTCAACAGGGGAAACCCCTTTCTCTGTTGTATATGGCATGGAGGTTATGCTCCCAGTGGAGGTTGAGATCCCATCAATGAGAGTCTTGATGGAAGCCAAGTTGACTGGTGCTGAATGGGTTCAGAGTCGTTATGACCAGTTGAACTTAATTGAAGAGAAGAGATTAACTGCCATGTGTCATGGTCAGTTGTATCAGCAAAGGATGCAGAAAGCCTTTGATAAGAAGGTTAAGCCTCGTGTGTTTCGAGAAGGCGACCTCGTGCTCAGGAAAGTTTTGTCTTTTGCGCCCGATTCCAGGGGCAAGTAGACTCCAAACTATGAAGGTCCATATGTTGTTAAGAGAGCCTTTGCAGGCGGTGCTTTGATACTTACAACTATGGATGTGAAGGATTTCGCTCGTCCTGTGAATTCAGATGCAGTCAAGAAATACTTTGCCTAAAATAAAAATAGAATAGCTCGCTAAGTTGAAAACCCGAAAGGGTGACTTAGGCAAAAATGAGCGTCTCGATGGATTGAAAACCCGAAAGGGCGGTCAAGGCAAAAGTTAGATACATAAAAAATGAATATATATATATATATATATATATATATATATATATATATATATATATATATATATATATATATATCCCGCTAGATCGAGTACCTCACCCTGGGGCAATCTAGGCAAAAATTAGGGATTTGACAAGTAACTGCATCCTGACAAGACTTTTTTCTATAAGCCGACTTCTGTCAAAGATTCTCACTCAGTCATCGTCAACTGAAGCTTCAAATACATTGGATTCAGAGTCGGTGGAGAAATGGTCATTATGTTCAATGTAGCCCTTTTTCCAGTATATATCACCAATTTCAAATTTGTAAAGATCCATGGAGTCTTGCCATTTGCAGACTACCATTCCATCAAATAAATTTGAGCCTTTATCCAATTCCTTGCACTCTTATTTGTTTCTGTTTAACAAATATTTGCATTTTTTAATTGATCAATATCATTGTTTTAAACAAATAGAGTTTTTATAAACTATTTTTTAACAAAATGAACATTCACAATGGCTGAAAGGAAGAAATGGAATGTCTTTAGTGCTCTCCCAAGGATAGTACGATTTCCAAAAGGGTAAGGCATTTGTTCATATTCCTAGCATATCTGTTATCCTCTTCATCATCTTTCAGGTTTGTCTCCTCAGTGAGCGCAGAGAGGGATGATACACCACCAAAGTCCCTAGAGAGTCTGGAGTTTGGTCTCAGTCTTCTAGCTCCCCGATGAGTCTAGATCTAACATCGGTGTTTTATCAATTATATGGTTGTCATCCCTTCTGTGGATTGACCTAAAATCCCTTATAGATTGATAAAAATTGATATGCTTTCGAGGAAGTTGGTCTTCCCTCATTCAGATTGAAAATCTCTCGTAGAGTGAGCAGGAACTCCCATCAAGAGTGGAATTTTCAACAAGATAGTTTGTAGCTTATCCCCAGTGGATTCGCATACATTAATCTCTAGCAGGTTTGCCTCTTGTTCATCCTGAACAGGGTTGCTCCCATTAGACTTCCCTAGTTTGGTCACCAGTAGGTTATCTCCAGCTGATCGCCTACAGGTTATCCCCGGTTCAGTCATCAGCAGTCGTTCCCCAGTGGAGTTGCCTGATCGGAGCCTGATTGTTGTTTGCTTCCTCCTTCTCGGATAGTTTTCCTCCTAGCAGAGCGGGTGATGAAAATGTTTATTTTCTATCCCAGCGGAGCAGTGTTTCTCCTCTCCTCGGCAGAGATTGTTTCTCCAGTAGTATGAGGAATTGGGATGGTTATTAGAACTTTTGTTCGATGCTTATTCCCCGTAGAGTTTCATATCTTTCCTTGATTTTCCCCAATAGAGTTACTTCTACGTTGGATCTTATCCGTGTTTAGTTCCACCAGCTAAGGCTCTGCCTGATCCTAGTTTGGCTTTGGAACTTCGAGGAAGATGTGTTGATTCCTTCCCTAGTGGAGTGGCCGGTTCTCCTTCTTCGCAGCAAAGATTGTTTTTCTTCGGCGGATAAAAGTTAAATGTTGTTTGATGTGCTTATGTTGGTGGTTGTTCCCCATAGAATTCCACATCACCCCCTGATAAGATCCCCAGTAGAGTTCTTCTATGTCTGATCTTATCCTTGTCTCTGCGTACTATTGGAAGATCTCCAACTTTGGTGGTTGTGATTCTTTGCTCATTCCCAACAACGGTCTCTAATCTTCGGTTATCCTGCCTTTTCCCCTAGCAGTGGTCTTTGTCTCTGGCGGCGTTTTTGCTCGATCCTCAACGGTGATTCATTTTTCCTGATATTTGTTGCCCCCACCAGATTGAATTCCCCCCTGTGGGGCTGGCTTTCTCTTTTGAGATGTTGCACTGGATGTCTATCCATTGATTCTTGGACCTGTTTGTGTTAGATATGTCTGTTTGTCAGCATTAATCATACATAAACCACGCATATATATTCATATTTATAGCATTCAGATATTCATGTTGCAATCTTTGCCATATATCTTTGCTTGTTATTCCCTACTATTTGGTGATACATATTTCTCCAAGCAGATGTTTGTGTCTGATCTCTCCATATTTCATTGTCTCTCTAGTTTCTTGAGTCTTATTTCATTGTGTCTCTCTAGTTTGTTCCTAGATTGACTACTCTTGTTATTTCCCCTGCACTTCCCTGTGGTTCAGATGACCAATTGATCAGTAAATAGTAATTGTTCATTCTCTCCCCAGCGGATGTTGTGGTTTACAACCCAGTAACCGGTAGTTGTAAACCCCATTTTGTCCCCTTGCAGAGTTGATCCCTGATTTTTCGTTCATCCTAATCGATGACGGTTACTCTCTTCTGTGGTTTTCTACCCAGTAGCCGGTAGATGTAATCCCCTCTTTGATTGGTTATCTTTATCCAATATTCAGTATTGATATTCCTTCGTTTTTGAGAATACCACCCAGTAACCGGTGATATATCTCTTGGATGATTGCTCTGATAAAGCAATTTATTCCCTAGCGAGTCATCTTTCATTTACCCTTGTTTGGTAATGTTTGTTTCTCCCTTTGATTGGTCATCATTTTATACCCATTAGCCGGTATCCCGGTGTCCTTTCTCTTTGGTCGATTTATCCTTTATTAGCCCAGTAATCGGTTGTGGATAATCTTCCATGCGAGTATGTTATCTGTGTTCTGACGGTAATAGATAATAGATCTCATGCGCCCTTCTGTCGAAGTCTTTTTCTTCCCCAGTTGAGTATGATTCGTATTTCCTTATGGAATTGAATGTCCATCCTGTAATCGAGTTCGCTTTTTCAGCCCTTCTTTCGGATGATGAGTGTCTTGGAAATATTCCCCAATTCACGGCTGATGGGTATCCCTGATGTTCCTTCTTTCTACTCCCTATTATGACTTTTTGTCCCCTGTGGAGTCAGATTTTCCTGAGTTGAAATATACCTTTTCAGGACTTCCTTAGATATATTTGGATGATTGATATCTCTCACCCTTATACCGGTCTTAGATTTTCTTTGTCCCCGAGCGTGTTGTTCTTTCACCCTTATACCGGTGTTTTGATCACATGTCTCTTTGAGCTTATTACCCCGTAATCGGTAATACCTCATCGTTTCTCCCTCAGCTGAGTCCTTTTGTGGACATTCCCAGCCTGAGTCCGGATTTTTATCCGAAGTATCCTTTGTGGATAGTTTGTTGTATTGGCATATTCCCCAATACATGCATCTTTGCGTCAGCTCGAGTCTTTCCATTGATTTATTTTCATGTAATCCCTTCGTGTCTCCCAGGAAGTTTCAAGTCGTGACCTGCTCACGCATTTTCCCCTTTATATCCCCAGTAAATTCCCCAGAGTCTCTGTCCCATTTATGAGTATATTACTCATATGGATTTTCAGTTTCTCCTGATTTCTTTTTCTTTGTGGACATATATCCCCACAGAGTATTAATTTTTGCATACATACATTTGCATCACGAGGTCTCTTAGGGACCAAAATTCGTCTCTTTGTTATTATTTAAGTCCATTCTCTTAGGCATCTGTAAGACCCTAATTTTGACCCTAAGATCCCTCATGGCATCATAACATTGCTCATTTGTATTTTCCTCAAGGATCATAGCATATTGGCTCATTAACCCTAGGGTTGGGACTTGTGTGAGTTGGTTTGAGACCACCAAGCATGCTTGAATTGTACATTATTTCTTTTCTTATTTTTTTACTAACCAAAAGCACAAAAATATGTCACTAACTTTGTTTGTTTTGAGGCTTGAGCAATCATGTGATCCAAGGCTCCTAGGAGGCTCCTATGCCCATTGGAGTGGCCATATGAAAGTGAAAGCAAGCATGAAAATGTTTCACAAGGCTCTCAATCATAATATATGCCTCCCAAAGGTCTCAATTTGTCAATTTGATCAAGATAAACCAAAGGGCTTGAGGATTGTCTCCCAAGGAAACCCTAATGCAACTATGCATTGACTGTGCCTTGCTCATGAAGCAATCTCAACCTATGATCAAATAAAATCAAGGGAAGTTATTTCATTCATAATTTTATGCATATATGAGCTTATGTTAGTGTCCTCAATCATTTATTCATCAATATTGGAAGTTTGGACTTGAGAAGTTGATCAGTCAAATCATTTAACTATTTTAAAATCCACTGAGACCTAACTTTTGATGTGTTTGTCAAATGAAGATGACCCCAAGATAAAAAATGTTCTTAAGAACCACATGAACAACTTTCATGTTCATAAGAGTTTCATTTTAAACTTGGAAGGTCATCATTCATTTCAAAACATTATAGGTCATTTTGACTAAAACCCTAATTTTTTGTCAACTTCCCAAAGACCTAGCTCCTTCATTTTTTATGCTTTTGATGTGAGACCAAGTGAATTGGAAAGTTTAAGATGTCTATTGCAATTGTTATGTTGGACAAAAATTCATAATCCTAAAATAAACACATGTTATAATACAAAACATTATAGGTCACTTTGGACCAAAGTCATTGAAATGTGAAAAAGTCCAACTTCAAGTGCCCATAACTTTCTCATAAAAAATCTAAATGGTGCAACATTTAAGTCCAACTTGATTTTCTTGAAAAGATATACAACTTTGATGTTGACGAGTTTGTCATTTGAAGCATGTATCAATGAAACATAAGGGCTTGAAGTTGGTCCATTTTGGCAAAATTTCCATATACATGTTTTGTACATTGAACTTCATGGCCTGTTTTCAATATTTTCCCAACTCCAAATGGATTTTTGTTCAACATAACATTTGTTCCTTATGTCAAGACCTTTCTAGCCATTACCGACATGCATATGTTTCAATTTTTCACATGGCATTTTCGAAGAGGAGAAGTTTTAGGTCCAATTATGCATACCATGTTAAAATTCCATGCACAAGCTAATACATTTCAATCTGCACGTCCAATTTCATTTGATTGATGTTTAGCACTCAATTGCCATTGCTTTTGGGCCTCACATGCGCTTGTACAGGCCCATGCATGGAGGATCCTACTTCACATGCACACGAATTCTTCATGGCATTGCATCACCCTTGGCTATAAATAGAATGCCTTCCACACTTCAAACTTCAACCTAAAGGCGCCTAAAGCTCTGCACATTTGAATCCCTAACCTTCACTCAAAGGAATTCTGCATTTTTTTCTCCATTTTTCAAGCTTCAATTTCAACTTCCTTGGTTGATCTTCAGCTTCAAATTCCTTAGCCTAGCTTCCTTGTTACCTCAAGAGAAAGATGCATTGAAGAAATGGAGTGGATCAAGCATTGAAAAGCTGCACTTCAAAGGTTGATTCTCCAACTGTTTTCATTCGAATCTCTTTGGCTATTGAGCATTTCTTGTATTGGTTGGTACCTCTAAAGTCCTTATGTGAGAGGCAATTGATTTGTGCTTTTAATTTTGTGAATTGAGTAAGTTCAAATTGAACACCATATTTTTCCATCTCAGATTTCTCTCTCTATAGGGATCTTGAGTGGAAACTAAGGGTACAGTGGTAATGTTTATCAACCCAGCTTTCGAATGATGTATGGATCGTGAATTTTGATTTAGGTTGTGAAACCTGCAACTCTGGCCGGAACAGTGAGGTTCACCGGAGAAGATGGTGGTTTCCACCACCGTCCCCACATGGATGAGTTCTCGGGCCTTGGCTCTTGGTTTGATTGACTATTTTAAATGCTTTGTACTTCGCTGCTGACTCAAGTATTCCATGAGCGCGCGCTTCTCAACCACCAGATGCGCCACGTCAATTAATGAACCAAGATCCAAGCGCTGTGGATTTTTGCTATTTTCTGAATTTCCATTTTATTTTAAAAATTCATAACTTCTTTATTTGGAATCACAAAAATATGGGACCAATTGCAAAATTTTTCTCTTAAATTCTATTTTCTAAAAATGATTTTTAATTATTTTTGTGATTCCATTTAATATTTTTTGTGAATTATTTTTTTCTGGTTATTTTTAATTCATTTAAAATACTTTTCAATATTCAAAAATGCCAAAAATATTTTCTTAACATCTTTGGATGATGATGGATCTATGAAAAATATTCTCATCAATTTATTAATTTATTTGAGATTTATTTGATATTTTAGTCCAATTATGTTATTTTTCTTCATTTTTTAATTGTTTAAAATTAGTTTCTGTTTTCAAAAAATGATGAAATTTTTTGTCAAACCTTGTTTGACCATGTTAGACTTATGATGATCCAATTGGACTTTTCCAAGTTGATTTGAATTGGATTTGAAGTTTGACCTTTATTTGTTTATTTTATTTCAAGTATTATTTTAATTCCAAAAAATACCAAAAATATTTTATTATTGCTTGACTTCTAAGCTCCATCTCACTTCTGTTTACCATTGATTGATGTTGATTCCATTCATGTTTGATCAATGTGTGTTTGTTATGTCATTTCAATTTCAATTATGTACATTCCATTTCCATCTTCTTCTTCTTCTTTTTCTTTTTGACCCATGAGTTAATGATTGGTGGTTAGCCTTGACACATGAGAGGCTTAACCTTCTTTGTCCAAATCAAATTCATCTTGATCAAAGATCAAGTGAATTGCTTTGCATTGAAGATAGGTTGCTTCTTGGTCAGGCAAAAAACCTAAATCCATAGAAGGTCATTCTTCTTTTCTTTTGGCATGGCAAGTTGTAGGAGCTTGGCTTACTAGTCATGGTCTCTAACCTGTGTTTGTTTGCCTATAGTTTTATTGACCGGCCTCAGATAGGTGTGACTACTACATTAGTCCACTTACGATTGCTTAACATATCGCTAAATTGCCTTATGGCACACTAACACTAACTACTAATTACTAACTTTTAATTCAAGCATTTAATTCTTGTAATTTACTTTAATGCGATTTAACTTCTTGCTCATTAATTCATTTGTCTTTGCCCTTTGCTCACTTGAGCTCATGTTTATGTTAATGCAATTTTCCTTTTGCCCACTTGAGCATATTCTTATGTATGTACTATTGCCTTGTGTTTGTTTTGTTTTGTTTGTGTGAACCCAATGCAAATGGAGAAAGGACTTAGATTTAGGACCTTACCTATGCTAAATGGAGTTTGAAGAGAAACTAGGCCTCATGCCTTTAGAATGCTAAAATTGTTGAAGAGCAACTAGGCCTCATGCCTTTAGAATGCTTAATCTTGAAAGATGAATTGAAAGTACCCTAATTCTAAACTCACTCTTGTCCATTCTTTTTATTGCATTGTGGAACTTTTTGATTTGTGTGTTCTTGTGAAAGGGATACCAAACTTGAGCTACTTAGAAGGACCATTATCATGAGCATCCAAAATGAGAGAGACAAAAGCTAATTGGAAGATTCCTAGGAGCTTAATTGAATATTTGCATGATTTCTTGAGTTGTTTGCTTATTGCTTGCTAAGTCCAAAGGAAAGGAGTAACTTCGATCATCTTTATGATCTCAAGAAGGGAACTCCAAGTGGTTTTATTTCTCTTCCCTCATCTTTGCATGTTTAGGACCTAGCATTTCTCTTCTTCTCTCCACTCTAACCCAAGCCAAACTTTTTGTGCAAACACTGACATTGTCTTCAAAAATTAGAAACCTAGGCATTATGCCTTTGATTTTTCAAACTGTTTTCATAACACTTATTTTAAATTGAATCTTAAGTCAACTTGGACTTTACTTTGTGAATACTTTTCATTTGTAAATATAACTCACTCAAATTGTTTTGTGGTTCTAATGACCATTTGTGTTAAAGCTTTTTATAAACATTAGTTATTAGGTTTGAGTTATCCTAGAGGTTGATATGATACTCACTTGTATCCTTAGTGTTGGATCATAAGTCTTCCATGCTTATTATAGGGTTAACCCCTCACTAGCATGTTGAAGCTCTCCTCACATGGTGGATTTGTGGTTTTAGGTTGAGTTTTCTCCCTTTGATAACAAAAGACCTTAAGGCTTTTGACCAATCAATTCACCAACTTATTTTGAGATTTTTACCCCGAAGTACGAGGTTTTGATCCTACCTTTTTAAGATGGTACGTAGGCAATGGGTTTATCCATTCAAACACAAAATTGTAAATAACTTGTATATTCTTTTCTCATCTCCTCAATCATGTTTGCACAAATATCTTTTCACAAATACCAACCTACCATACAACATTTGTAAAAAGGGCTCCCTTAGAGTACTAAGGATGTTTTGGGTGCTTAAAACCTTCCCATTGCATAACCAACCCCCTTACCCAGATCTTTGACATTTTTATTAGTTTTTGATTTAATAAAACTTCTCGGTTTTTGTTCGCTTTCTAACCTTTCCTTTGGATAAATAGAAGTGTGGTGGTGACTTGAATTGTATGATTTACTTTTGATTTAGTCAATAAATCTAAAGGTAACGAATACCCCGCTACAACATCATATATGATTTCCATTGATTCCTACATGTTATATTGATAAAGTTTTCTTCAAGAGTTTGAGGGTGATTTGCCTTGGAAACCCTAGTTTAACTAGGTATCTTGAGTAACTTCTCCAACAAGCTATCTCACCAATTGATCAAATTTCTAAAGGGACACTTCAAAATTCATCATCTTATTCATATATGATCTACCATGATCCTATAGAGTCAATAGAATTGAAGGTTAACAAGTTGGTTGATGGTGGTTGGCCAGATGAATTCATCTGATCAAAACTGGGTCTCCCTAGACCCTAGCTCCTACAATTTTCACCATATGAAAATCATTCCAAGAGAAAACTTACTCTAAATTACATTACAAACAACTTTAATATTTATACCTAGAGCTATTTTTTCTTGGAAAATCATTTCTATGTTGAAACATTATAGGTCATTTTGTCTAAACCCTAATTTGAAAGTCAACTTCCCAAGGCCATAACTTGCTCAATTTTTATGAGATGAAAGATTTACAATTTGCACAATAAAATTAAAGATTCCTATTTCAATTTTGATGTTTGGAGTGAGAGCTAATTCAACTCTTATGAACATCTGATATGAGGCTACATTATAGGTCACTTTTGACCTATACCATTGGACAAGTGATTTTTCCAAGCTTCAAAAATGCATAACTCTATCACTTCAAATCCAAATGACATGAAATTGGTGACCATTTTGAAGTTATTTGAAAGAGACACAACTTTGATGAAGACACTTTTCTCATGTGAAGCTCACATAAAAAGTTAAGCAAGGTGGAATAGTGAGATATATGGCTTGACACTTAGAAAAATTTTCAACATGTTGAAATTTCCAAACTTGCACCTCAAAATTAATCATGATACAAGATCCAAATGGAAAAGTGTTGAACATGAAAGTTGTTCCTCTTGATCTAACCTTTCCAAAATGTCCAAGTTCATCCATTTTTGACAGGAATTGCTAGGGCTGCGCATGGCATGAACATGGTATCATCATGTGGTAAATATCAAACTTCAAATCTTCACACACACTTGCCTTGCAATTCAAGTTGATTCCAGACTCTCTTACATTCATTTGTGGACCTAAAGCAATGATCTCATGGGCCTGTACACGCCCATTCACCCATGCATCATCATTTTCCAAATTTGGAAAGTGAATTTGAAGGTGCAAATATCATGAGCTGCTGCTATAAATAGAGCCCTCTAGCATCAGAATTAAACACACATTCGCATTTGCTTTGATCCTAAACCCCTAACCCTTCCATTTGAGAGGATAAACCTGAGAATTTCATCTTGAAATTGAGTTTGAATCTCACTATTTTGAGATTCAAAACTCCAGGGACCCAAGACCTTTTGTGCATTTCATTTTACTCCTGCAAGCATTCTGAGTGAGATCAAGCACGAGCCAAGGCAAGAACAGTTGGATCTAGACCTGCATTGAAGGTATTTTCCAGAAAATTTCATCTCTTCGATTCTCTCTCAATCTTGCTCAATTCTCTTGATTCTTTGGTTGTCTGAAGTCCTACCAATGTAGGCAAGAAGATTGAGTTGCTTAGAGGTCAAATCGAAGCAACTCAGTTGACATACCTCAAATTTCAACTCCTCATATCTTTCTATATGTTAGGAGTTAGTTAAAATTGAGGTGATATTCGTGGTATACACCATTTTTCCTTTCAGATCATGTCCTCCTTTTTCATTTATGATGTGGTGATGAATGGACCATTCCGGCCAAGGTCGCCTGAGAAGACGACCGACGCTTTGCTCCGGCAATGATGTGGCGTGGTCCTGAGCCATTAGATGAGTTCAATTTGTTTTAATCATGAGCGTACGTTTTAATTACCAAGCGCGTGGACGTTTGACTCAGGCGTACCATGGAACGCGCGTTGGTGGCCATTGGACCAACAACCTCAAATTAATGAGGGAGATCAAGTGGTCCACGTTTTTTTTTATTATTTGAATTTCATTTTAATTGCTTTATTTTCATTAATTCATATTAATTTTAATATTGATCCAAAAAATATGAGAGTTTCACCAAAAAGTTTCAAATATTTCGCTCTTTCATATTCTAAATTAAAACTATTTTTTGGATCATTATTAATATTTTTCATGATTTAATTGATTTTTCTTTTGTTTCTAATTGTTTAAAAATACTTTTAAGTCTTTAAAAAATCTAAAAAAAATTCATCAATGTCCTTTGACCTTGTTTGACCTATGCTAAATCTCATGGCCATTTATTTGGTGTATTGATGAAGTTTTAGGAATTTGACAAACCATATTTAATTTAAATGCATTATTTTAGTATTTTTAATTGGAATAATGCCAAATAATTTTGTTGACCAATTGTGATGACTTGTTTATGTTTGACTCTTGTTGTTGGGCCTTGATCAAGGTTGATTTGACTTTGTCAAGTTAATATCATTGGATTTAGGGGATTGACGGAATGTACATTCCATCTCCCAAAATGAATTAATGATATTAATTTGGTAAAAGTCCTCCTTTGATCAATTTGAGATTTCATCTATTCCCCTCCCACTTCATCTCATTCCCCTTCTTTATGCATTCATCTCATTTGGCCTATGATATCTCAAAGTCCTAAAGCTAGTTGATTGAAAAATTAACATGAGTATGAATGAGATTAGGCCACACCTTTTGCATATTCTATTTGTGTGTGGTATGTTCCATGAGCATAGTTCATAATACTATCTCTAACATGCATTAACACCAATATTCTATTGTCCGACCTCAAATAGTTGTGACTTCTACATAAGTCCAATTATGATTGCGTAACATAGCGCTAAATTTGTGACATAAAAGGCATATCATTCTAGTTAGTGAGATTGTAAGTCTCCCCTCTTTCATGGTATTGTGTGGAAACTTGGCCTTTTTTCCTTCCTTTGGAAGATGTCTTGGTTCAAGGATCCACGTTTGTGAGAAGTGGGTTGAGTGTTCTCCAAAGAATGTCTAAGAATGAAAAGAAAAAGCAAAATAATACTAACTTCTAACTCATTAACTACTAACTTTTAATTTCAAGCCCTTTACTTTAATGTTATTTAATTCTAGCTTTTATACATTTGCCATTGTTCATATCATTCTAATTGTTTATGTTAATGCAATTTTCACTTTGTCCACTTGGACCACTTTTTAATATATTTTCTTTGTGCTTTGATTGTTTGTGTGGTCTTTGACCATTAATGTACATAATAACAACAAAAACCCTAAAAAACATTTGTGTGGACTGTTGGCTTGATCTTGGACAAATGGACTTAGAACTTAGGAAAGATTCCTATGCTAAAGGACTTGGCCAATTCCAACTTATTGAGAAACCAAGTGCTTGCAATTTGAAACTTCATCTGATACATCATTCAAAATCTCTCTAAGTTCATCTGCAACATGATCATTGTGAAGTTGTTATTTTGAACCTGTGACTTGTGGAATTCATCTGTTACATGGGCTACCTTGAAGAATATCATGGAATGGATAAGCTTGGATATGTCCATCTTTATTTGATGCCTTACTCTTCAAGATAATATAATTGTGCATTTGTGTGTTGCTTAATTCTAAAAGTCCAAGGGAATTCTAGGTTTCTATTGACATTCCTGTCTATTGGATTGCTACCCATTTGGTCAGATCTTTTCAACTCTTAACTTTTAATTTTGTACATAGGATTAGTCTCTTCATCTACTCCCCATTTCTTTAATTTCGAAACATCTCCCTCCTTTTTCAAAACCTTCTTTGATTGAACTTATTTTGTTTTAAACTTTGACCACTTTGTAAAAAAGATAGAAGCTCTGGTCTTATGCCATTGCATTTTCAAACTTCTTTTCGTAAATCAAACTTGTAAATAAACTTAACTATACTTGACTTAAACTTTCAAAAAGCCAAAAAGAACTAACTCATTCAAACCATTTTTAGGCCTTTGTGCCTTTCAAACTTAATTTTTGTTAAAAGAAATGCATCCACTTTGAAATTTCTATCACGAACTACGAGATTTTGATCCCTCATTTTTATGTTGGTACGTAGGCACAAGACGGAAGGTCTTGCCAAACACAAAAATATAATTAATTAATTCTTTTCTCATCCCCCCATTCTATTTATTTGTAAAGGGATCCCTAGGAGTACCTAGGACACTTTGGGTGCTAACACCTTCCCTTTTTGTAACGAACCCCCTTACCTGTAATCTCTGGCATTTTATTAGTTTTGATTTGAAAACTTCTTACTTTTTGGGTTTTGTTCGTACTTTTTCCCTTTTCCCTTGGAAACAATAAAATCGCGGTGGCGACTCTTGTTATTTGATCTCTAGCTTATCCATAGCTTGATGATCATGAATTTGCTGCTACACATGGCTCATACTCTGCCATGTTATTAGTACAAATTAAACATAAACTAGATTTAAATGGAACGTGATAACCCATTGGAGAGGTTATGATAGCCCCAAAATCATGTCCTTATGCATTTGAGGCACCAACAAATATAAGTTTCCATCGTCATCCTAGTTTGGGTCCTTCGACGGGCCCTGGGGTCTCACAATCTCTTATCACGGTAAGGTCTTCATCGGGGACGTCAAACTATATAGGTTGATAGTCTTCCATTCGCCGGTGAGAGAGATAATCTGCTAACACACTTCCTTTGGTAGCCTTTTGTGTGAGCTATTGGATGTCGTATTTAGTCAATAACGTCTACCACAAGACTATTCTTTCAGTTACAGCTGGCTTTTCAAAAATATATTTGATACGATCCATCCTGGATATTAACAAGGTAGTATGACACACCATGTATTGCCTTAAGCGCCGAGCAACCCATACTAGAGCATAACAAGTGTTCTCTAAGAGAGAATATCGAGATTCACTATCAATGGATTTATTATTCAAGTAGTATATTCCATGCTCTTTTCTTCTGGTTTCATCTTGTTTCCCAATACACATCCCATATAACCGTCAAGAACTGTTAGGTACATTATAAGTGGCCTTCCGGGAACTGGTGGTACCAAGATAGTGGTTATTGTAAATATTCCTTGATTTTGTCGAAGGCCTTCTAACAACCTTCATTCCACACGATGGATTGTACGTTCGTAAGCAACTTGGAGATTGGTTCGCAGGTGGCTGTGAAATGAGAAAAATAACATAGCAATGTAGTTTCCATCTAGGCATCTGAGTAAGACCATATCGTTGTTCCATTTGTAGAGCGCATCACCATTGAGGAAGAATTGCAATGCAATCTTCTAAGCATTTTCCTATCTTGGCTTGAAGAGCATGCAGGATACTTCTGTTTCTGTAGAAACAGTTTAATGTCGTAATACCAAGGTTTATTATCCGCTTCCGCTTACACTATTACGCAATATGCCAGATCATCCAAATGTTGAATCCTTATAGAAGGTGCTTCATGTACCATTTGACTTTAAACATGGATGATAAAGAATAAGGCGTATGCTAGCTAATTCTCTTCTCGAGGGGTGTAGTAGAAAGTAATCTCATAAATATGGGTGTTCATCTTTTGGATGTGGCCCCGATATTTGATTAGCTTAGCATTACGTGTTCCTCATTCTCCCTTGATTTTATTGATAACGAGAGAAGAATCTTCGTAAACTTCTAAGAACTTGATCCTTAAGTCGATAGCTTCGTCGAGTCCTAGAATGCATGCCTCATACTCTGCCAAGTTATTAGTACAAATGAAACATAAACTAGTTCTAAATGGAATGTGATAACCCATTTGAGAGGTTATGATAGCCCCAAACTCATGTCCTTCTACATTTGAGGCGCCGCCAAATATAAGTTTCCATCGTGATCCTAGTTCGGGTCCTTCGTCGGGCCCTGAGGTCTCACAATCCCTTATCACCATAAGGTCTTCATCGGGGAATTCAAACTATATAGGTTGATAGTCTTCCATTGGCCGATGAGAGAGATAATCTTCTAACACACTTCCTTTGATAGCCTTTTGTGTGACATATTGGATGTCGTATTTAGTCAATAATGTCTGCCATCGGGCTATTCTTTCAGTTACTGTTGGATTTTCAAAAATATATTTGATAGGATCGATCAAGGATATTAACAAGGTAGTATGACACACCATGTATTGCCTTAATCCTCGAGCAGCCCAAACTAGAGCATAACAAGTGTTCTCTAAGAGAGAATATCGAGATTCACAATCAATGAATTTATTATTCAAGTAGTAGATTCCGTGCTCTTTTCTTCTGGTTTCATCTGGTTTTCCCATTACACATCCAATATAACCGTCAAGTACTGTTAGGTACATTATGAGTGACCTTCTTGGAACTGGTGGTATAAAGATAAGTGGTTATTGTATATATTCCTTGATTTTGTTAAAGGCCTTCTAATAACCTTAATTCCACTCGATGGATTGATCGTTCTTGAGCAGCTTGGAGATTGGTTCACAAGTGGCTGTGAAATGAGAAAAATAACATAGCGATGTAGTTTAATCTTCCCAAGAATCCTCAAACCTCTTTTTCTGTCCTCTAAGATGGCATATCTTGGATGGCCCTGACCTTGTCAAGATCAACCTTTATTCCTCCCTGGCTAACTATGAACCCCAATAAATTCTCCAATATGACTCTAAAAGTTCACTTGGCAGGATTCAGACGTAACTTGAACTTTCTTACACAATCGAACAACTTTTACAAGTTGACTATATGATCTTCTTCAGTCTATGACTTTGCAATCATATCATCAGCATAGACCTATATCTCCTCGTGGATCATATCATCGAATAGTCTCACCATTTCCCTTTGGTACATTGCCCCAGATTTTCTAATCCAAAAGGCATTACCTTAAAGCAGATGGTGCCTCAGGAAGCGATAAACATGGTTTTCTCCATGTCGACGGGAGACATCTTTATCTTATTATAATCGGAGAATCCATCCATGAATGAAAAGACCGAAAACTGAGCGGTGTTGTCTACCAATACGTCAATATGGGGTAGAGGGAAATCTTATTTAGGACTTTCCCTATTCAGATCTCTATAGTCTACACATATTCTGACTTTCCCATCTTTCTTCGGTACTGGCACAATATTAGTAACCCATTATGGATACCTGGCAACAACTAAGAATCCAGTGTCGAACTATTTTTTGACCTCCTCTCTGATCTTGAAAGACATGTATGGTTTAATCTTTCTCAATTTTTGTTTGACCGGTGGACACTCCGGTTTGAGCGGTAGCTTGTGTATGGAAATATTTGTGTCTAGTCCTGGCATGTCTTGATACGACCAAGCGAACACATCTTCATACTCATGTAAGAGTTGGACCAATCTTTCTTTGATCTTATCCTCTAATATAACGCCAAACTTAACCTCTTTCTTATTTTCTTCGGTCCTCAAATTAATCACATCCACTGGTTCCTAATAAGGTTGAATTTCCTTGTCTTCTTGTTTCAACAGTCTCGTCAATTCTTCAGGAACCTCATAATCATCCTCACCACCTTCTTTCACTTTATTAATCGGGATTCAAAGTTGAAAGGGATTATAGCAGTGATGTTTTTAATCAGTTCATTTATTAATTTCAAAATCTAAATCATCTTCGAAATCTCAATGGCCTTTCAATTGTTGAAAGTGATATTTGATGAACAACAATGCACCAAGTTAGATATCCCTTCATCTTGGAGAGTATAGAACTTCCTTTGATTATTCTTCCGAGAGCCTATATGAGCCTCATAAATTAAAAAAAAGAGACAGTATGGATATTTAAGAAGGTATCTGGTTTAGTTGGTCCACCACCTTACAATCACTTTTCCATATTAACCTCAAGATCTCTTCAACTTCTTCTTGGGGCACACCCTTCTTGGAAGGTCCTTCCCCTGAGCCTGCCATTTCTTTCGCTTTTGAATTTTTAGGAATATTCTTCTTTAGTGGTTTCTCGGGAGCGTATACCCTTCCACTTTGAGTCATACCTCCAACACCAACTATGTTAGTGACTGTTGGTTCAAGCACTAGAGGCTTCTCTCCCACATGTGCGGTAGCGGTGTAATTCTAGGGTACAAAGTTAGTATATGTATAAGGAAATGGTGACGGAACGTGGAAGACCATAAGATCTTCTGAATTTTCAATGGCATTGATATTTGGGCCATCGTTCCCCGGTGTTTGTTTATTCTTAACATTCAATTTTTTCAGCAGTAAAAGAAATAACCTTATGTTCGATCAAGTCTTGGACCTTAAATTTAAGGGACAAGCACTGCTCGATAGTATGCTCCGGTGAACCAACATGAAAATCATATCTAGCATTTGCATCATACCCACGAGGATGAGGTGTTGATGGAGGTGCAAGAGGTATAGTTTCCACCAAGCCTCTTTGTAGTAAGTATGGTAAGATTCGAGTATATGTCATGGGTATAGGGTCAAAGTTCTTCCTAGGCCTTTGGTGATCCCTTCGGGGTTACCAATTTTGTTGTTGATTCTCTGAAGGTGACGTCCTAGGCTATTGATCTTGAGGCTTAAAGTACATCGATTGAGGATACTGATTAGGGTTAACGATAGCCACATGGGGATTGTAAGGCAAATGAGGATACCCATAAATAGTAACATTGAGATCACCCTTCTTTGGATTACTTTTGTTCCCTTTGTATTTCTCAGAGTCAGGAACTTTGAACTTCACTGGAATCTTCACATTCTGCACTAGACACAGCTCAACAACACTCTTCCTAAACAAGTCCTAACCTCTCAAATTTATCAACTCCTTGCGCAGCTCAAGAAATTGATCCTTCATTTTATCCATTTTTTCATACACATCCGGGCCCTCAGATGGCTCGGAATGATAAATGGTGTCTTCAACATGAGGCAAAGTATGCACAACAGGCAGTGGCACAGACATGATCGAGCAAGATGCCGGCATAGAAGAAAATGTAGCGGCAAAGCCTTCAGACACGAAGTTTGGTGGTATTCCCCACTAGAATCCGGCAGGCATGTTGGGTGCGAAATGAGCAGCAGTTGCATGAACAGTAGAGGTAGCCACCTATGAAATAACAGTCCTTTGAGGAAGAGGAGTTGCGGGCGTTGGAGAAGGTTGGCTCTGCGCAACTAAAATTGACTATATCATGGTAGTCAGGCGGGCGATCTCCTCTTTCAAGTCTCTATTCTCTTGCTCAAGATGTTCCATAATTCTGGAGTGATTGGCGCAAGTATTGTATCGATGAGTCAGCTTGGCTAAAGCACAAAAGAAATACCAATGAGACATCTGGCGAAAGAGAAACCCGCTTATGCAAGTGATGCATGAAATGCAATGCTTGATTATTTTTTATTTTCAAGGAACTTACTATATTATTTGAATATATATATATATATATATATTTATATATATATATATATATATATATATATATATATATATATTTGCAACAATTTGATATGACCATAAAGATCTCTTTTATTTATATAATTGGAAGGATTACACTTAGTACAATTTCAAAAACCAAATGAAAAAATAAAAGAGCAAAGGAGACTAGTCATCCTAAGGATCCCTAACAACAACGTCAAAAGACCTGGTTGTAGGCGCGTACTTCCTTCAAATGCGTCAGATCTCGGTCTCAAAAGAAGCCTTCATCTGAGTCTTCTCGAGGACAAACTGATCAATAATCTTCTTCCAAGCGACGGAAGGCTAAGGAATGCTAGAGGAAGAGGAAAGATATGACTCTCTCTGTCTCTTTGTCACTCAGTCCTTAAGTAGCTCAATAAGTGCATCTTTGTCCTTATACTCAAGCTGCAACTCCTCATGCTTTTTGCTCAGAGCATGGAAATGCTTTTCCCACATATCCTTCTCCCGCTTCATCTTGGCGAGTGCGTCTTCCAACTCCTCTACATCTTGGTTAGGGAGAGTTAATGGCTCAACCACAACCATAGACATAGGTCTTTCTCAAGGATAAGGCATCTTCAATTCCATAGCTCTCTTCTTCACCCAAAGAGTGTAAGCTCCCAAAGCTACACAATTGCACGGACCAAGCTCGGATCTTCCTTTCCTATGCAGATTATGCCAAGCATGCACAACCTTCTGCTTCAAATGTTAGGGATCTTTACCCTCTTGATAGAAAAGAACTTCTAACAAAGTGTTATTAGGTTTGCCTCTCTAGGGGAACCCAAGTTGACAACGAGCCAAAACAAGGTTGTAGTTAATTCCTCCTTGTGTACCAATGAGAGGCACATTAGAGAATTCAACACAACTATCAATAATCTCCAAACTGCTCAAAGAAGGGTCATACCAAGCTATATCATCATTAGTGAGAGACATAAGTCTCTGAGACCATCGTAGACATTATTTGTTCTCCACAAATGCAGGCGTCTGAGGCAAGTGCAAAATAAACCACTTGTATAGAAGAGGAATGCAACAGACAATAGTTCCACCACATTTAGAATTCCTTAGATGCAACGAAAAGTACAAATCACCCAACAAAGTAGGCACAGGATTCCCAATCTAGAAAATTCTAATGGCGTTAACATCGACAAAACCGTCAATGTTAGGGAACAAAGCCAACCCATAAATGAGAAACACAAAGATAGCTTCAAAAGCGTCCACACTACGGGATTGAGCAAAAGCAGTAGCTTCCTTGATGAGGAAATCAAATGGAAACCCAAACAATCCTCCTTTCTTCACCCAATGAGCCTTTATCTCAGACTTCTTCAAGTGAAGAGCTTCAGCAATAAGATGAGATCTGGGAATCTCTTCCAATCCACTAAACGACACTTTGCTAGAAACAGGTATTCCCAAGAGATGGGCATACTCCTCCAACTTAGGCACAAGCTGATAATCGGGAAAAGTGAAGCCATGGTAGAGAGGATCATAGAATTGTAATAACACACTCAAAAGTCCTTCAACCACATCAGCAGACAAGATAGACAGAAGCTTCCCATGGCGTTGTTTGAAGTCCAAGGGTTCTAATACAAAAGATGCTAGCTTCCTTAACTCTTTCAAGTCGGGACATCTGAAATTGTACTTCTTAGTGTTCCTTCGTCCACAGTCCATGGTCTGGAAATATTTGCAAATAACACATCAGTTCCTTGAATATTTCGTGTGATGAATGTTATGATGCGCATGAATCCAATAATCACAAATAAGGGATCAAACACAAGGCAAACAAACAAAGGTTAAGGGGTGAATCAAGTCATTGTCAAGATCAATCATCCATTTTGGTGGATTATGGTTTTCACCATATCAACACCCAAGTTCCATTGATATTGACAAGACTTGATTGGATCAACCAAGAAACAAGGGTTTGTTGTGAGTCACGAGCATGGGTTTTGGGTAAGAACCATCCCAAAGGAGTGAACTAAGGATAAAACATGTAGATCATATTCTGAAAAGTTCCCAGAGTCTTAATTCCATATATCAGATATTACAGGTTAGGATGACTGGCTCATCAACCCATAATATTCTCAAGAGAAACTCGTCTGAGTGTAGTATCACGTAACAACTATGATCAAGTCTACACTTGGGCAGTCTCCGCACTACGTCCTAAATAGGCCAAGAGGGGTTAAATGTTCTATGGTCCTCAGTTTCTCGGACCCCAAATTAGAGATAGTAATTCCTAACCACAAATACTTGTGTGACACTTCCAAATCCAAAAGGGTCTCCACTGAGTAGATGGGTCTCAACCCAACTTGTTAAGGACTACTCCACACAATTCGAACATGACTATACCATCCTCTTATCTTAATTTCACTCAAGTTCGGGTTAGAACTTATCTTACCACTTAGAGATCACCAAGCACAACAAGCGGATTATATCATATAAACAAATATAGATACATCAAATATATATAATTATATACACACAAAAAGGTAGGCTAAACCCACTGGAGACTACTCCCCAACAGAGTCACCACTTAATTTCTGTAGCAGTAAATTCATGATCATCAAGCTATAGAGAAGTAAGACATCAAATAACAAGAGTCGCCACCGCGCTTTTATTGTTTCCAAGGGAAAAGGGAAAAGTACAAAAAAAACCCACAAATAAGAAGTTTTCAAATCAAAAATATTAAAATGCCAGAGATTACAAGTAAGGGGGTTGGTTACACAGAGGGAAGGTGTTAGCACCCAAAGTGTTCTAGGTACTCCTAGGGAGCCCTTTCTTGTGTGCATATATGTTTTATACAAATGATGTTTGCAAATAAATAGAATGGGGGGATGAGAAAATAATTCATTAATTATATTTTTGTGTTTGACAAAACCTTCGAACTTGTGCCTACGTACCAACATAAAAAATGAGGGATCAAAACCTTGTAGTTCGTGGTTTAAATTTCAAAATGGATGCATTGCTTTTTACAAAAAATTTAAGTTTGAAAGGCACAAAGGCCTAAAATGGTTTGAATGAGTTCGTTCCTTTTTGGCTTTTGAAAATTTTAAGTCAAGTATGGTTAAGTTTACTTACAAATTTGATTAAGAAAATGAATTTGAAAATGCAATGGCATAAGGCTAAAGTTTCTAGTTTGCAAAGGTGGTCAAAGTTTAGAAAAAAAACACAAGTAAAGAAGTTTTTTTGAAAAGAGGGAGAGATTTTTTGAAATTGAAGAAATGGGGAGGAGATGAAGAGACTAATCCTGAGCAAAAATTTAAAAGTTGAGAGTTGAAAAGATCTGACCAATGGGCTGCAATCCAATAGACAAGAATGTCATATAGAAACCCAAATTACCTTGGACACTAGAATCAAGCAACAAACAATGCAGAAAATATCAACTTGAAGAGCAAGGAATCAAATAAAGATAACCACATCCAAGCTTAGCAAATCCATGATCTTCTTCGAATTTGCCCATGTAGCAGATGAATGTCACAATGCATAAGTCACAGGTTCAAAGTAACAGCTTCACAATGATCATGTTGCAGATGAACTCAAATGGATCTTCAATGATGTATCAGATGAAGTCTCAAATTACAAGCACTAGGTCACATGAAAGTTGGCATTGGCCAAGTCCTTTGCATAGGGAGTGTTGCCTAAATTCTAAGTCCAATTGTCTCAGATCAAACCAACAGTCCACATAAGATATTTTTTAGGGTTTTTGTTCTTATTATGTACATTAATGGTCGAAGACCACACAAACAAACACAAACAAAATATATCACAAAATATGGTCCAAGTGGACAAAGTGAAAATGACATTAACATAAATAATTAGAATGGTATGAGTAATGGAAAATTAATAAGTCTGAAAAATAAAGTGCATTAAAAGTAAATGACTTGAAATTAAATGTTAGTTGTTAATGAATTAGAAGTTAGTATTCATTTTGATATATTTTTTGTTTTAAGTCATTCTTTGGAGAACACTCAACCCACTTATCACAAGCATGGGTCCTTGAACCAAGACATCTTCCAAAGGAAGAAAAAAAGGCCAAATTTCCATACAATACCATGAAATAGGGGAGACTTACGATATTCCTTTAGTGTCAAAAATTTAGCGCTATATTAAGCAATCGTAATTGGACTTATGTAGAAGTCACAACTATTTGCGGTCGGGCAATAGAATTTTGGTGTTAATGCATGTTAGACACATAGTATGATGAACTATGCTCATGAAACATACCACACACAAAAATAATATGCAAAGTGGGGGACCTAATCTCATCCATACTTATGTTGATTTTACAATCAACTAGCCTTAGGATGTTGAGATATCATAGGTCTATGACATGAATGCATAAAGAAGGGGAATGAGATGAAGAGGGAGGGGAAATGGATCAAACTCAAATTGGAGAAAGGAAGACTTTTACCAATATAAGATCATTCATTCATTTTGGGAGATGGAATGTACATTCCATCAATCCCCTAAAGTCAATGATCCTAACTCAACAAAGTCAAATCAACCTTGACGAAGGCCCAACAACATAAGTCCAACTTCCAAAGTCAATCAAAATGGCTCTGCATAATTTATTTGGCATTAATCAATTAAAAATACTAAAAATAATACATTAAATTAAATATGGTTGGTCAATTTCCTAAAACCTCATCAAAACACCAAAGAAATGGCCACGAGATTTATCATAGGTCAAACAACGCCAAAGGACCTTGGAGAAAAATTTTCAGAATTTTTGGAAACTTAAAAGTACTTTTAAACAATTAAAAATATTCACAAAATCAATTAAATCGTGAAAAATATTAATAATGATCCAAAAAATAATTTTAATTCAAAATACGAAAGAGGATTTTATTTAAATTTTTTTGGTGAAACTCCCATATTTTTTGAATCAATAATAAAATTAATATGAATTAATGAAAATAAAAGGAACAAAAACTAAAATAAAAAAATCAAAAAAACGTGGACCACTTGATCTCCCTCATTTATTGAGGTGGCAGATCAAGTGGTCTGAAACACGCAATCCACGATGATCTTTTGTTAGCGCGCCACAACAATGGTCATCCAAACTAACGCTTATGATTAATACATTTTAAACCAATTACGAAGAGAAGAAAAAACCTGGAAAATACCTTCAATGTTATGCAGAACTTGATCTCTTTTGCTTCAATTCGTATTTGATCTTGCTCCAATAGCTTGTAGAAATGGCTTAGGATTGGTACAAAGCTTTGGATCCTTGAGTTTTTGAATCTCCAAACAGTGAGATCACACTCAATTTTCAAATGAAAATTATCAGGTTTTCCTTTCAAATGTGAGGGTTTGAAGAGTGGAGGCAAAGCTGGCACACCAGGATCCTCTGAAATGAGCACACAGGGTCACTATATATAGCAAAATGGAATATTATTTGCACACTTGAAATTTTGGCCAAATTTAGCAATGCTATGTCCATGCTTGCATATGCGTGTATAGGCCCATGAAGCAACTCAATTAAGTCCAAAATCAACTATGCTCAGGTCTGAATGATGCTTGAATGGCAAGGCAAAGTTATGTGATCACTTGAAGTTTGAATCTTGCCAACTGATACAACTGTGTTTACACCATGCGCATACCCCTCAAACTTTATCTGAAATGAATGAATTAGGACTCTTTGGAAAGCTTAGATCAAGATAAAAAACTCTTATGTTGAATACCTTTCCATTTGGAACTTTTATAATGGTGAATTTTGAGGTGGAAGTTTGGAAATTTCAACATGTGGAAATTGTTTCTAAGTGTCAAGCCATATACTTCATTATTCCACCTTGCTTAACTTTTTATGTGAGCTCCAAATGAGAAACGTGTCTTCATAAAAGTTGTATCTATTTCAAAGAACTTCAAAATGGTCACAAATTTGACATAATTTGGATTTATAATGAGTGAGTTCTATATTTTTGAAGTTGAGGAAAATCACTTGTCCAATGGTATTGGTCCAAAATTACCTATAATGTATCCTCATATCACATGCTCATAAACGTTGATTCAGCTCTCACTCCAATCATAAAAGGTGAAGTAGACATATTGAATTTGATTGTGAAACTTGGAAATATTTCATCTCATAAAAATTGAGCAAGTTATGGTCTTGGGAAGTTGACTTTCAAGTTAGGGTTTAGACAAAATGACCTATAATGTTTCAACATAGAATATGACTTTCCAAGAAAAATTAGCTCTAGACATCAACATGAAAGTTATTTGTAATGTCATTTATAGTAACTTTTCTCTTAGAATCATTTACATATGATGAAAATTGTAGGAGATAAGGTCTATGGAGACCCAGTTTTGATAAGATGAATTCATCTGGCCAACCACCATCAACCAACTTGCTAACTTGCAATTCTACTGACTTTTTAGGCTCATGGTAGATTATATATGCATAAGATGATGAATTTTGAAGTGTCCCTTGATAAATTTGATCAATTGGTGAAAAAGCTTGTTGAAGAAGTTACTCAAGATACCCAATCAAACTAGGGTTTCCAAGGCAAACCAACTCCAAATTCTTGAAGAAATATTAATCAAAATAATATGTAAAGATCAATGGGACTCATATATGATGTTTTATAGACATTGTGGATAATTCCTTGGTTGTGCTCTTCGCAATGAGGGTCTTAAACCCTACATGTGAACTTAATAGATCAATGAGGATCATGCCCTACCTACAAAAGAGTTAGGAAAAAGCTAAGACATATTTTTGGTATTTTGGTTAGTAAAAATGATAATATACAAGTAAGATACAATCATATGGTGGTTGGTAATCTCTCCCGAAACAAACCCAATGAAAGAGGGGTAAGGAGGATACCAACGTATGATCCCAATGCTAATGCATATGATGAAATTGCGTGAGGGATCTTAGGGTCAAAATTGGGGTCTTACAGTTGCCCCTATTTAAGGACATTCTAACTGAGGAGGTGAAGGTTAAAATCTTCATATCGACTAAGTACAATGGGCTTAAATAACAACATATAGAAACAAATTTTGGACCCTAAGAGACCTCATGATGCATATGATATGAATGTAAAAGTAAATTCTCTGCCGAGAAATATTGCCACAAAGGAAAAGAAATCAGAGAGACCGAATGTCCGCAGAAGCATAATGCATTCCGTTAGGAAAACTCACTGGGGAGACAGAGACTCTGAGGGGATAAAAGGGGTTATGCGTAGGCCAAGCTACGACTTAAAACCGCTGGGAGACTAGAGGAATACAATAAAAAATGGAAAGACTCAGCCGGAGAGACAAAAGAACCTCTGCAGGGGAAATGAGTAGATCAGGATAAAACTGGCATTCCCGAATCATGCAAGAAAAGCGGTTTGACTAAGGAAATACGCATTCAACTCAACTAGGGAAGAAATAAACTTCAACACAGGAGGAGCAAAAATTTATTATCCACTACCGGTTACTGGGTAAGGAGATAATAAAGATCTGACAGAGAGAACACCCGTCATCGGTTAAGATGAACATGTCAAGGGTGATTCGCCGGGAATTGCCAAGAAGGAGTATTCAATACCGGTTACTGGGTAAGAATAGCCTTGCTGGGGAAAAATTGCAGAAATAGGATATAGAACTACTAGTATTTGGCAGAAGACCAAAGATGAGAATATTCATCATCGATTAAGATGAACATATCAAGGATAGACTCAAAGGAAAGAAAATCCTTCATCGGTTAATATGAACATATCAAGGGTAGACTTGCCTGGGGATGTTAAGGAGGATATCCGTCATCGGTTAAGATGAACATATCAAGGATAAACCACCTGAATAAAAAGTAGGAATTACATCTATCAAATGCTGGATAGAATACCGTCAAAGAGAATACCTGTCACTGGTTAGGATGAACATATCAAGGATAAACTCTGCGAGGAAAAGATAGGAATTACATCTATCAGTTACTGGATAGATTACCAACAAAGAGAATATCCGTCACCGATTAAAGTGAACATATCAAAAATAAACTCTGCAAGGGGATTGAAAAGTAGGATTTATAACTGCCGGTTACTGGGCAGAAGACCATAAAGAGAAGAAAACCCATCATCGGTTAAGATGAACATATCAAGGATTAACTCTTTGGGGAGAGAAGTAGGGATTACAACTACCTTTTTACTGGGTAGAATACCAAAGATGAGAGTATCCGTCATCGGTTAGGATGAACATATCAAGGATAAACTCAAACAGGGGAAGAAAATATCTATCATTGGTTAGGATGAACATATGAGGGATATACTTCCTGGGGAAACATAAAAATGAATCCGCTGGGGTGAAAAGGGTTGCTTTTTGCCGGGTTATTGGACAAGAAGTAACAAACTACAAACTAAGAATAATATTACCAGTTACTGGGTAATAAACTTCTAGGGGACCCAAAGCATCTATCTAGGTAAGATCTAGAAAGAAATGGTCAATCAAGACTCAACCCAATGAGGATATAACTCAAGGGGAGTGGTACAATCCAAAGAATCAACTGGGGAGGTGGTTGAAATAACCATCATCCACGAGAAACTAACTTAGTGGGGAGAGGATAAAGGTTAGAGTCTTTCTGCTTAAGGGGATGACACTCTACAATTGAGGGAGGACAGAAACCAAACTCGTATGGGGGATAACAGAGAATTAAAATTACAGGAATGAATCAACAAATACGATAATGCAATAATGAAATTATATGAGTGTATATATGTATATGTATATGTATATATGATGATTATGCTGACAAAATGATCGCAAAGGATACAAAGGTGTCATAGATTTGAATCATCGATATAATTCAAGGTCAATCCACAAAAGAGGGAGACAACAGCTGGAGAAAGGAGAGAGGTCAACATCCCAAAAGGCTCAAACCTAGCTGGGGAAAGAGGAGATCTGCTGAGAAAAACCGTTATCGAACCTGCGGGGAATTTTAGATCAACACCATATCAAATGGGAGACAACCAAGCAGGGGATAAACACAAATAGCTGCTCAGAAACCAGGAGGAAACTCTGAATGGGGGTGAGTCTGATGGCGATTGGTGGGGAAACCTAAGTTCTGTCGCAACCACGCAAACTATTGAGGAGACCCGTTCTTGCTTTGCTGGAGACCAAAATCGGCTGGGGAATAAACACTGAACTCCGCAGGGGACTAATTAATCAACTCAGCTGGCTACTTACTGGGGAATATGGTGAACAATGATCAACAAACACCGAATGCGGAAAATGTTGTCGGGGACGAAAGAGAAATGCACCTACTGCTTGGGGAGAACCAATAATGCTCCACACTTAGGGCTTACTCCTTTCGAACCATTATTGATATTCTTTTTAAATGAAATTGATTGCTTAAAATTCATGCTTTTATATGTTTAAGAAAAAATGATTTTGATTTAAAAAATTTAATTTCAAAAATGATCATAATAAAATTTAAATCTTTTGGCTGAAGTAAATAAGAGTAGAAGCAA
The DNA here is from genome assembly GCF_024323335.1 of Lathyrus oleraceus. Lineage (NCBI taxonomy): Eukaryota > Viridiplantae > Streptophyta > Magnoliopsida > Fabales > Fabaceae > Lathyrus > Lathyrus oleraceus. The sequence continues at coordinate 217,613,469 of NC_066580.1, forward strand.
TTGGATAAAAGCTCAACTTTATTTAATAGAATGGTAGTCTGTGAATGACAAGACTCCATAGATCTTTAAAAAGTTGAAAATGGTAATTTACATGGAAAATGATTACATTGAATATAATGGTCACTAATCCTTCTACCAACTCTTGATATCCACTATGCTCTTGGCTGCTACTGGGCATAATGAATCACCATTGACCGTTGTACTCAAAATGACTTCAACAACTGAAGATTAGCAGGATGCAGTTACTTGCCATAATCCCTAATTTTTGCATAAATTGCCCCAAAGTGGGGTACTCAACTTATCGGGATAATTCTTTTCTTTTTGATGTCTCTAACTTTTGCCTGGATCGCCCTTTCGGGGTTTCAATCCACCGAGACGCTCATTTTCTCCTAAGTCGCCCTTTCGGGTTTTCAACTTAGCGAGCTGTTTTTTTCTTCTTTTTAGGCGAAGTATTTCTTGAGTGCATTTGCATTCACGGGACGAGTGAACTCTTCACCATCCATAGTTGTAAGAATCAATTCACCGCCTAAAAAGGCTTTCTTAACAACATATGGGCCTTCAGAATTAGGAGTCCATTTTCCCCTAGAATCTGGTTTGAAAGATAAAATCTTCTTGAGCACAAGGTCACCTTCTCTAAACACGCGAGGTCTGACCTTCTTATCAAAAGCTTTCTTCATTCTCTACTGGTACAACTGACCATGACACATGGTAGTCAATCTCTTCTCTTCGATTAAATTCAACTGATCAAACCTAGTCTGACACCATTCAGCCTCAGTCAACTTGGCTTCCATGAGCACACGCAATGATGGGATATCCACCTCTAATGGGAGAACTCCTTTGGTACCATATATAAGAGAGAAAGGGGTTTCCCTTGTTGAAGTGCGGATGGATGTACGATACCCGTGCAAAGAAATGGGAGCATCTCATGCCAATCCTTATATGTTACAACCATCTTCTGAATAATCTTCTTGATGTTCTTGTTTGCAGCTTCAACAACCCCATTCATCTTGGGTCTGTATGGAGAAGAATTATGATGTGCGATCTTGAAGTCTTTGCAAAGAGCTTCCACCATATTATTGTTCAAGTTTGATCCATTATCAGTAATGATCTTACTTGGCACACCGTAACAGCATATGATCTGATTCTTGATAAACCTCACAATAACTTGCTTGGTTACATTTGCATACGATGCCACTTCAACCCATTTTATGAAGTAGACAATAGCCACTAAAATGAAACAATGTCTGTTCGAAGTGTTGGGCTCAATCATGCCAATCATATCAATTCCCCACATGGAGAAGGACCATGGGGAAGAAATAACGTTCAACAGTGTCGGAGGAACATGAATCTTATCCATATATATTTGGCACTTGTGGCATTCCTTCACAAACATGCAACAGTTAGAAGTTGGCGGCTAATCTTCTCAAAGTCTTCTTATCTTTCAAATATTCCCCAGGCGGGTAAATCTGACTTTGGAGGAAGCACTTGATGTCATAATACCATGGCTTCTCGTCTTTGATCTCTTCAACAGCAAACACAATGGCTGGTCTATCAAGACGCATCACAGTCAAATTGGGAACCTCATTCCAATACTTCACTATAATCATTGATGCCAATGTTGCAAGAGCATCTGCCATCCGGTTTTCATCTCGAGGAATATGATGAAACTCAACCTTTGTAAAGAAAGTTGAAATCCTCCTCACATAATATCTATATGGTATCAAACCAGGTTGATTCATCTCCCATTCACCTTTGATTTGATTTACCACCAAAGTTGAATCTCCAAATACATCTAAATGCTTGATTCTGAGATCGATGGCCTCTTCAAGCCCCATAATGCAAGCTTGATATTCTGCCATATTGTTTGTACACTTGAAAGTCAATCTAGATGTAAATGGAAAATGTGTGCCTTAAGGAGTAATGATCACCGCCCCAATGCCATTACCATACTGATTAACAGCTCCATCAAATACCCTGCCCCAACGGGAACCAGGTTTTGGCCCTTCTTCAAGCAATGGTTCATCACAATATTTCATTTCCGAGTACAAGATGTCCTCATCAGGAAAACCATACCGCACTGACTGGTAATCTTCAATTGGTTGGTGAGCCAAATGGTCAACCAAGATACTACCTTTGATCGCTTTCTGAGATTGGTATTCAATATCATACTCTGATAACAACATCTGCCAACAGGAAATTCTCCTTGTTAAAGCAAGCTTCTCAAATATATACTTGATTGGATCCATTTTAGATATCAACCAAGTGGTATGATTCAACATATACTGATGCAAACGCTTAGCAGCCCAAGCCAATGCACAACAAGTCTTCTTTAGCATAGAATACCGAGTCTCACAGTCGGTGAACTTCTAACTGAGGTAGTAAATTGAAAATTCTTTCTTTCTAGATTCATCTTGCTGACCTAGAACATAACCCATACTCTCTTCAAGCACAATTAAATACATTATCAATGGTCTTCCTTCAACAGGCGGAGACAAAATCGAAGGCTCAAGCAGATATTCCTTGATATTGTCAAAAGCTTTCTGGAAATCCTAGGTCCAATCACAAGAATGATCTTTCCAAAGAAGCTTGAATATAGGCGCACATGTGGCAGTCATGTTTGAAATGAATCTTGAGATATAATTCAAACGGCCGAGAAAACCTCTGACTTGCTTCTTAGTTTTGGGCGCAAACATCTCTTGTATTGCTTTGACCTTGGCAAGATCGACTTCAATACCCTTCTCGCTGACAATAAAGCCCAACAACTTACCAGAACGAACACCAAATGTAAAATTATTGGGATTCAAACGGAGTTTATACTTCCTCAAACGCTGGAATAGTTTCAGCAAATGTTCAACATGTTCTTTCTCATCAATAGATGTAGCAATCATATCAGCAACATAGACTTTGATCTCTTTATGCATCATATCATGAAAAAGAGTAGTAATTTCTCTTTGGTAAGTTGCACCAGCATTCTTCAAACCAAAAGGCATCACTCTATAACAGAATGTTCCCCAAGGTGTAATGAATGTGGTCTTCTCCATATCTTCGGGTGCCATCTTAATCCGACTATAATCGGAAAATCCGTCCATAAACGAAAAGAATTTGAATTTAGATGTATTGTCTACCAACATATCAATGTGTGGTAGCGGGAAATCATCTTCTGGACTGGCTTTATTCAAATCTCGGTAATCAACACACATGCGAACTTTTCCATCCTTCTTTGGCACAAGTACAATATTGGCCACCCATTACGGATATTCAGCGGTCACAAGGAAATCGGCGTCAATCTTCTTCTGCATTTCTTCTTTGATCTTCCCTGCCATATCAGGATGCGTTCTTCTCAACTTCTGCTTGACTGGCGAGCACTCTGGCTTCAACGGCAATCTATGCTCCACTATCTCAGAATTCAAACCAGGCATGTCTTGATAGGATCAAGCAAATACATCTGAATACTCTCGGAGAAGATCAATCAACCCATTCTTAACATCTGGACATAGTCGAGACCCAATCTTGGCTTCCTTCACATCACCCTCAGAACCCAAGTTGACTAGTTCGATCTGCTCTTCGAATGGTTGAATGGTTTTTCCTTCATGCTCAAGAAGACGAGACAATTCATCACTCACTTCATCACTTTCCTCCTCAGCCTCAAACACAGGGAATTCAAAATTCGGAGAAGGAGAAGAATCATTGTATTCAATGGGTTTAGAAACCAACCTGCATAATGATTTGATATTTTGATTTTAGAGAAGTGAATTCGTGATTAAATATTATGCAGATGGACAATTATATTATTTATTTATCTTTTTGTGATTACCATTTTCAGAATAAAGCAAAAAGTAAAAATAAAACATCATAAATGTGGATGAATAGATTTATATTCTATTAATGATCAATTTGAAATGCCTAAACAATGTTCACTTCTCCCTTAGGCATATGAGAAGGATTTTTAAAACACATAAAAGTATATACTTAGATCGATGCATAATAACAGGAATATCAATAGCAACCTAATTGTTGCAAGTCTTTCCATGCGTCACAAAGTTGGTGCAGTCTTCCTATTCCTCATCCTCTAGCACAACAACTAAGTGTTGTTCATTGCCATGAATGAACCCTCCGCTACGGAAGCTGAGTTACATATCCTCTGATCTAACAGCTGACGAACCTTGCTGAAAACTCATATCGGTTCTATTTTTATTATCGGAGACCTCTACTACTCGTCCCCACTGATCAACAATTCCTTCTTCAACAATCTTCCTTGCATCTTTGAATGAGGACATAGGTGCCCCAACTCTCTTTTCAGCAGCAATAGACAAGGCTTGGAACGGAGTTCTAACCTCATCCTCAACTTCAACATAAGAGAAAGCTGATAGGTGGCTAACCAACAGTGCCTGCTCTCCGCCGACAATAACTAGCTTCCCATTCTTGACAAATTTGAGCTTCTGATGCAACATGGAGGTAATAGCTCCCGCCTCGTGAATCCATGACCTTCCAAATAGACAACTGTAGGCCGGGTGGATATCCATTACTTGAAAACTAATATGGAAGTCACTCGGACCTATCTCTATTGGAAGGTCCACTTCTCCAATCACAGTCTTGCGTGAACCGTCGAAAGCTTTAACGATTACACCATTATATCTCATATGAGCTCCTTGATATGACAGCTTTGACAATGTTGACTTTGGCAGCACATTCAACGAGGATTCGATGTCAACTAGCACATTGGATAAGGCGTCATGTTTGCAGTTCATGGAAATATGCAAAGCCAAGTTATGATTCCTACCCTCCTCTGGGAGTTCCTCATCACAAAAGCTGAGATTATTGCAGGAAGTGATGTTAGCTACAATATGATCAAACTGATCCACTGTAACATCATGTTCTATGAAATCTTTCTCAAGAACTTTTTATAGTTCTTCTCTGTGCGCTTCTGAATTCATAAGAAAAGACAATAGTGAAATCTTTGAGGGGGTTTGAAGCAGTTGCTCCACCATATTGAACTCACTTTTCTTTATCAACCTAAGTACCTCGTTATCGTCATTAGTCTTCAAATTGCTGGATTCACCAGACTGACGCTTTGGAGCACTAACTGGATCTACTGCAGACACTTCTACTTTCTTACCAACTGAACCATCTTCTACATCTTTTTTGGAACATCAGCCCAAACACTCGACCACTGCGGGTCACCTTGGTAACATCAATAATGCTTACGACATAACTAGTCATAGGTAATGGAACCTCTTGACCATCATTCACCATAGTTGTATTATATTGATAAGGAACAGCTTTATCGGATGCATACGGGACTGGACCCGCCAACCCTATAACCAACGAGAATACTGATCTCTTACTGATACTGTTACTGCTGCTGCTATCGAATGAAATCACCACTCTCTCTGGTGTCTTGAACACTAACACTATTACATTGACATCATCATTTATGTGACGGGATTGAAAAATCTGGATCAAGCCTTCATCCATTACCCGCTGGATGTCCCTCTTCACAATCTCACAACCTTGATAATTAACACTACAGATAACACAACCATCATGGTCATGCTCACAATTGCTCACCATGCAAATATCCTTGTGCATTGTCACCAATGACCTTCTAATTAATCGTACGTCGAATACTTTGAACTCCCCGGGACAACTGTCCCCCATATTGATAGATGAATTTCAATGGGCAGGTAATGGGTTTGCTTTCACATTGGGTGCACGATCCTCAAAGGACACCATTCCACTATTTACCAGCTTCTGAACTTCATACTTGAGTGGGTAATAGTTCTCAATATCATGTCCGGGTGCCCCTTGATGAAAAGCACATCGGAGTTCTGGTCTGTACGGCCATGGAAGTGGTTCGGGGATTTGCGGAGGATTTCTTGGTTGTAGCAGGTTCTTGATAACCAATGACGGATATAACTCTACATACGTCATAGGAATAGGGCCGAAAGAGACCTTCTTCGTCTCAAAATTCTGTTGCTGATGATTGTTGGTATTGTTGTTGTTGTAGGTGTTTGTTCATTGTTGTGGTTGTTGTTGTTGACGTTGTTGTTGTTGAACTGAAGCTGATTGACTTGCTGAAAATACAGGAATTAATGAGGATACTTGATGATAATGTTGACGGGGTGGTTGACTTCTTATGATATGAGGCCTCCTTTTCCTCCCACTAGAAATTGCATTGGCTTCATTGTCCTTCTTCTTACCATAACGGTTGCCGTATCTCTTGGACGATACCTCCTCTCTAGACAATCGTCCTTCTCAGACACCTTCTTCTAGCCTCATCCCCATGTTTACCATTTCGATAAAATCACTGGGGGCACTGGTGATCATCCGCTCATAGTAAAATGAGCTAAGGGTCTTTAGAAATTGTTTGGTCATCTCCTTTTCCTCTAAAGGAGGTTTAATCTGAGCAGCAGTTCTCTCCATCTTTGAGCGTACTCCTTAATCGTCTCTTTATCCTTCTGAGACAGTGATCTCAACTGATCTCGATCGGGAGCCATATCAACGTTGTACTTGTACTGCTTTACAAATGCTTGACCTAAATCTTCGAAAGTGCGGATGCTCGCACTATCCAACCCCATATACCATCTTAATGCAGCACCGATTAGACTATCTTGAAAATAATGGATTAACAGTTGATCATTATCTATTTGGGTAGACATCTTGCAGGCATACATCACCAAATGGCTGAGTGGACATGGCTTCCCTTTATATTTCTCAAAGTCAGGCACTTTTAACTTCATTGGAATCTTCACATTCGACACTAGACACAGCTCAACAACACTCTTCCCAAACAAGTCCTTACCTCTCAAAGTTTTCAACTCCTTACACAGCTCAAGAAATTGATCCTTCATTTCATCCATTTTTTCATACACATTCGGGCCCTCAGATGGCTCAGAATGATAAATGGTGTCTTCTACATGAGGCAAAGTATGCACAAAAGGTAGTGGCACACACATGACCAGGCTAGATGCTGGAATAGAAGCAAATGTAGGCGCAAAGCCTTCAGGCATGAAGTTTGGCGGCATTCCCCACGGGAATCTGGTAGGCATGTTGCGTGAGAAATGAGCAGAAGTTGCATGAACAGTAGAGGTAGCTGTAACACCCCGATAATAATAAGATAATTATTTAATTTAAGTTAATAATATATTTATTAATTTAATTAAATAATTGGAATTATTATAATTATTGGAATATTATTGGGATTATTATTATTGGATTATTATTATTATTGGAATAAAAGTTGGAATTAGAAAAGGTCCCATTTGGTAAAAAGGGTTTTCACGTGAAAACAGAGAAACGACTCTAAAGTGGAAAAGGGCAAAGAGCAAGAGAACAAGGGTTGAAGGAAGAAAAAGCTTGGAGCTCAGAGATTCGCCGGATTAACTCAGGTAAGGGGGGTTTATCATCGTTTAATGGGTATTATGGGATAATATGTAATGGGTAGTGATAAACTATTGATTTGCCTCTGATTAGAATGATATATGCTGAAATTGAGAAATATTGGATGAACGAAATTTGGATTTTTGTAAAGGAAAATTCGTAAGGATTAGAGGGAATAATGTTAGAATTTGTGAAAATTGAATGTGTATGATCTGTTTTGAGAAGATGAATGAACGAATACTGTGTAAAATTGGACTGTGGAAGGTTGGATCTGAGGAATTTCGTAGCAGAGAAAGCCATTGCAGATCTGGAAATTCTGGTTTCTGGTCATACGCGTATGGCACTAGGCAATACGCGTATGGGATGGCTGGTACGCGTATGGATGAGGCCTTACGCGTATGGGTGAGGAAGATGATGTTTTGAACGTAGATTTGTCTCGGTTGGTACGCGTATGGGAGAGTGGTACGCGTAGCATACGCGTATGAGACAGGTGATACGCGTATGGGTTGGGCAAGGAAGTGCGCCATACGCGTATGGGCATAGGCAATACGCGTATGGGCAGTATTGTGATTTTCCTGAGCTGTTGTTGTGCAGTTTTTAGCTGTTTAGCTGAGTAATGTAATTTAGCTGATGTATGATATATTAGGGATCATTTCCCGTTGTTTTGAGTAGTATAGGTATTAGTAGAGTGTGCTAATACTGTGGTTGTTATTTGGCATGATCTGATATGCTTATGTGATAAAATACTGATGATGTGTGATGGTATGCATGATGCTGTGAATGTATCAGTTATGTGTGCATTTGTGAATAGACTGTTTTATGGCTTAGAGTGTGAGCATATGTCTATTCTTGAATTGTTGTTGATGATTTAGCATTGCTAGGTGATTAGCATGCATATTGTGGCCTTTATGGTGGTAGCTAATTCCCATGGTGAGGAATTAGTGAGTTGGTCATTATGGACTGTTGTTGATGTTTGCATGCTAGGTGAATTAGCGTGCATAGCATGGCCCTTGGGGTGGTAGCTAATTCCCATGGTGAGGAATTAGTGAGTGAGTCACTAGGTCTCAAATGAGTGGGACTAGTGGGCTTGGTAGCCGTTCCTGGATTTGGACGGTGAGGTGAACTATATGTTCACAAATAGTCGGTACCGCATGCATGGAGTCTCATTGCATAATGTATGTATGACGTATAATATGAATGGATGTATTCCAATATTATACGTGTGTTTGTGTTGGCATTGAGTATGAGTATGAATTGTGTTGGTATTGAGTATGCCATTTGAGTTGATGTGCCGTCACCGAATGTGTGATATGATTAGGGTGATTAATGTGTTATTTACTTAGCATTACATGATATTTTATAATGCTTATTATATCGATTGAGGAACTCACCCTTACAACTATTTTTCAGGTAACGAGCAGTGATTGAGTAGGAGCTAGTGCTTGGAGTCTAGTGTAGTTCCTTAGTGGGTCATGCTCTGGTAGATGTAACATCGGGATGGGATGTTTTAAATGTTTTATTGTTGGTTGTGAACCATTTTACATGTAATGTGTTACATGTTTTGCATGATTGAATTGGTCTCTATCCGCCGCGTATTATGCAAATGTTTACCTTGTTTTAATAAAAGAGCATGACAGTTATTATGGTGAATGGTGTGAAATGATTGTGTGACACCCTTAATTGCATAATTACTCTGATTGATATATTGTTATTTTAATTAAATATTTGGGGTATTTTAGAAGGGTATTACATTAGTGGTATCAGAGCATAGTCGGTCGAGTCGAGTCGTAATTATTCTGTTTCCCCTGTACGGGATAGGTGTTGTGTAACCCTATCAGTACTTATTGTTTTAGCTTGTTGGGTTTCAGAATAGAGATGGCTGGAAGAGGTAGAGACGATGCTGCGATTGCTGAGGCTCTGGGTATGCTAGCTGGAGTACTTGGAGGGAATCCGAATATTGTGGGAATGGGGGCTGCTCGTCAACTGAGTGAGTTCCAGAAGAACAATCCTCCAATGTTCAAGGGAGCATACGATCCAGATGGCGCTCAGAAGTGGTTGAAGGAAATCGAGAGAATCTTCCGAGTGACTGAGTGTGCCGATAACCAGAAGGTCAGGTTCGGTACGCATATGCTGTCAGAGGAAGCAGATGATTGGTGGGTTGCTACCCGCACGGAGTTGGAATCTCCTGGGAATGCTGAGATCACTTGGGCAGTGTTCAGAGAGAGATTCCTGAGGAAGTACTTTCCAGAGGATGTCAGAGGAAAGAAAGAGATAGAGTTCTTGGAATTGAAGCAAGGCAATCGGTCTGTTACTGAGTATGCTGCTAAGTTCACAGAGCTGTCGAAGTATTACACTCCCTATAATGAGGCTACTGGGGAATTTTCGAAATGTGTGAAGTTTGAGAACGGGTTACGTCCCGAGATCAAGCAGGCTATTGGGTATCAGCGGATTAGAGTGTTTTCTGACTTGGTGGACTGTTGCAGGATTTTTGAACAGGATACCAAGGCCAGAGCAGAGAGCTATCAGCAAAGGGTTGATAGGAAAGGCAAGAATCAGAATGATCGTGGGAAACCGTATGCAGCTGGCAGAGGTTTCCAGAGACAGAGTGGGATGAAGAGGCCTAGTGGGGGAGACTCTAGTGCCCCTGCTAAGTGTTACAGATGTGGCCAGGCTGGACATCGTGTCCATGAGTGTACCAGTGCTGAGAGGAAGTGTTTCAAGTATGGAAAAGGTGGTCATTTGGCTGCAGAGTGTCGGTCGAAGACTGTGACTTGTTTTAACTGTGGAGAGGTGGGTCATATCAGTCCACATTGTCCTAAGCCGAAGAAAGAGAACCAGTCGGGAGGCAAAGTTTTTGCTTTATCGGGTTCTGAGACTTCTGCAGATGATCGTTTGATCCGAGGTACGTGTTATATTAATGGCTTTCCTCTTGTAGCTATTATTGACACAGGTGCGACTCATTCCTTTATATCTTTGGATTGTGCTGTGAAACTTAAATTAGAGATATCTGAGATGCATGGAAGTATGGTGATTGATACTCCTGCGAAGGGTTCAGTGACTACTACTTTAGTTTGTTTGAATTGTCCTTTGAGTATTTTTGGTAGAGACTTTGGGATGGACCTTGTGTGTCTTCCACTAGTGCAGATTGATGTTATCTTGGGTATGAACTGGTTGGTGTTTAACCGCGTTTCTATCAATTGTTTTGATAAGACTGTGATCTTTCCCGAGATTGAGGAAGGAAAGGATTTGTTTCTATCAGCGAGGCAGGTGAATGAGGCAGTAGCAGATGGGGCAGAGTTGTTTATGCTGTTAGCGACTTTGGAGGCTAAAGATAAACTGGTGATTTGCGATCTAGCGGTAGTGTGTGATTTTCCTGATGTGTTTCCGGAAGAAGTGAATGAATTATCTCCAGAACGTGAAGTTGAGTTCTCGATTGATTTGGTACCTGGTACTAGGCCGATATCGATGGCTCCGTACCGTATGTCTGCTGTTGAGTTAACTGAATTGAAGAGTCAGTTGGAAGATCTGTTGGATAAGAAATTTATTCGTCCGAGTGTGTCACCGTGGGGTGCACCAGTGTTATTGGTTAAGAAGAAAGAAGGTACTATGAGGTTGTGTGTTGACTACAGGCAACTGAATAAAGTGACGATCAAGAATTGGTATCCTTTGCCGAGGATTGATGATTTGATGGATCAGTTGGTTGGTGCGAGTGTGTTCAGCAAAATAGATTTGAGGTCGGGATATCATCAGATACGTGTGAAAACTGAGGATATTCAGAAGACTGCTTTCAAAACAAGGTATGGACATTATGAGTATTCTGTAATGCCTTTTGGTGTGACTAATGCGCCTGGAGTATTTATGGAGTATATGAATAGGATTTTCCATCCGTACCTAGACAAGTTTGTCGTGGTGTTTATTGACGATATTTTGGTGTATTCGAGATCTGAAGAAGAGCATGCTGAACATTTGAGAGTGGTTTTAGGAGTTCTACGAGAAAAAAAGTTATTTGCTAAACTATCCAAGTGTGAATTTTGGTTAGAAGAGGTTAGTTTTCTTGGTCATGTGATTTCAAGAGGTGGTGTTGCTGTTGATCCTTCTAAGATAGAAGCGGTATCTAAGTGGGAAGCTCCGAAGTCAGTTTCGGAGATAAGAAGTTTTCTTGGACTTGCAGGTTATTATAGGAAATTCATTGAGGGATTTTCTAAGTTGGCGTTACCGTTGACGATGTTGACTAGAAAGGGGCGAGCGTTTGTTTGGGACTCAAAATGTGAAGAAGGTTTCCAAGAGTTAAAGAGAAGGTTGACTACTGCTCCTATTCTGATATTACCGAGTCCGTCGGAACCATTTGAGGTTTTCTGTGATGCTTCATTGTTGGGTTTGGGTGGTGTGCTGATGCAGAATAAGCAGGTTATAGCTTATGCTTCGAGACAGCTGAGGGTTTATGAGAGGAACTATCCGACGCACGATTTAGAGTTGGCAGCTGTGGTTTTTGTTCTGAAGTTATGGAGGCATTATTTGTACGGGTCAAGATTTGAGGTTTTCAGTGACCATAAAAGTTTAAAGTATTTGTTTGATCAGAAAGAGATGAATATGAGACAGAGGAGATGGTTAGAATTTCTGAAGGATTATGACTTCGATTTGAATTACCATCCGGGTAAAGCAAACGTAGTGGCTGATGCATTGAGTCGAAAATCATTGCATATGACTATGTTAATGGTTAAGGAATTGGATTTAATTGAGCAGTTTAGAGACTTGAGTTTGGTGTGTGAGAGTACTCACAGTAGTGTTAAACTGGGAATGTTGAAGTTAACGAGTGGTATTCTGGATGAGATTAGAGAGGGTCAGAAATCCGATGTGCTTTTGGTTGATAAGTTGACTCTAGTGAATCAAGGTCAAGGTCGTGAATTCAGAGTTGATGAGAATGGTGTTTTGAAATTTGGTAATCGGGTGTGTATTCCGGATGTTACCGAACTTAAGAAGAGTATTCTTGAGGAAGGACATCGTAGTGGCCTGAGTATTCATCCTGGAGCTACGAAGATGTATCATGATTTGAAAAAGTTATTTTGGTGGCCGGGAATGAAAAGAGAAATTGCGAGTTTTGTTTATTCTTGTTTGACTTGTCAGAAGTCCAAGATTGAGCATCAGAAGCCGTCTGGGTTAATGCAACCGTTGGCTATTCCAGAGTGGAAGTGGGATAGTATCAGTATGGATTTTGTTTCTAGTTTACCGAGGACAAGTAAGAATTTCGAAGCTATTTGGGTGATTGTTGATAGATTGACGAAATCGGCTCATTTCATTCCGATCAGAATGGATTATCCGTTAGAGAGACTAGCCGAGTTGTATATTGAGAAGATTGTAAGTTTGCATGGTATTCTGTCGAGTATTGTTTCGGACAGAGATCCTAGATTTACATCGAAGTTTTGGGAAAGTTTGCAGAGGGCTTTGGGAACTAAGCTGAGATTGAGTTCTGCATATCATCCACAGACTGATGGTCAGACTGAGAGGACGATTCAGTCACTGGAGGATCTTTTGAGGGCTTGTGTTTTGGAAAAGGGAGGTGCTTGGGATAGTTATTTACCTTTGATTGAGTTTACCTACAACAATAGTTTTCATTCGAGCATTGGTATGGCACCGTTTGAAGCTTTGTATGGTAGGAGATATCGGACACCTTTATGTTGGTATGAGTCCGGTGAGAGTGTTGTGGTTGGACCAGAGATTGTTCAACAAACTACAGAAAAGATTAAGATGATTCAGGAGAAGATGAGGATTGCTCAGAGTCGTCAGAAGAGTTATCACGACAAGAGGAGGAAATCACTTGAGTTTCAAGAGGGAGATCATGTGTTTCTTCGTGTTACTCCGATAACTGGGGTTGGTCGAGCTTTGAAGTCGAAGAAGTTGACACCTCGATTTATTGGTCCTTATCAGATTATGGAAAGGATAGGGGAGGTAGCCTATCGTATCGCTTTACCGCCGTCGCTTGCGAATTTGCATGAGGTTTTTCATGTGTCTCAGTTGAGGAGGTACATTCATGATCCGTCGCATGTAGTCCAAGTAGATGATGTACAGGTGAGAGATAACCTGACTTTTGAAACATCACCTATGAGGATCGAGGATCGAGAGTTGAAGCAGTTGCGGGGTAAAGAGATTGCTTTGGTAAAGGTAGCTCGGGGAGGACCAGCAGGTGGCAATGTGACTTGGGAACTTGAGAGTCATATGAAGGAGTCCTATCCAGAGTTATTCGCTTGAGGTATGTTTTCGAGGACGAAAACTCTTTTAGTGGGGGGAGAGTTGTAACACCCCGATAATAATAAGATAATTATTTAATTTAAGTTAACAATATATTTATTAATTTAATTAAATAATTGGAATTATTATAATTATTGGAATATTATTGGGATTATTATTATTGGATTATTATTATTATTGGAATAAAAGTTGGAATTAGAAAAGGTCCCATTTGGTAAAAAGGGTTTTCACGTGAAAACAGAGAAACGACTCTAAAGTGGAAAAGGGCAAAGAGCAAGAGAACAAGGGTTGAAGGAAGAAAAAACTTGGAGCTCAGAGATTCGCCGGATTAACTCAGGTAAGGGGGGTTTATCATCGTTTAATGGGTATTATGGGATAATATGTAATGGGTAGTGATAAACTATTGATTTGCCTCTGATTAGAATGATATATGCTGAAATTGAGAAATATTGGATGAACGAAATTTGGATTTTTGTAAAGGAAAATTCGTAAGGATTAGAGGGAATAATGTTAGAATTTGTGAAAATTGAATGTGTATGATCTGTTTTGAGAAGATGAATGAACGAATACTGTGTAAAATTGGACTGTGGAAGGTTGGATCTGAGGAATTTCGTAGCAGAGAAAGCCATTGCAGATCTGGAAATTCTGGTTTCTGGTCATACGCGTATGGCACTAGGCAATACGCGTATGGGATGGCTGGTACGCGTATGGATGAGGCCTTACGCGTATGGGTGAGGAAGATGATGTTTTGAACGTAGATTTGTCTCTGTTGGTACGCGTATGGGAGAGTGGTACGCGTAGCATATGCGTATGAGACAGGTGATACGCGTATGGGTTGGGCGAGGAAGTGCGCCATACGCGTATGGGCATAGGCAATACGCGTATGGGCAGTATTGTGATTTTCCTGAGCTGTTGTTGTGCAGTTTTTAGCTGTTCAGCTGAGTAATGTAATTTAGCTGATGTATGATATATTAGGGATCATTTCCCGTTGTTTTGAGTAGTATAGGTATTAGTAGAGTGTGCTAATACTGTGGTTGTTATTTGGCATGATACTGATGATGTGTGATGGTATGCATGATGCTGTGAATGTATCAGTTATGTGTGCATTTGTGAATAGACTGTTTTATGGCTTAGAGTGTGAGCATATGTCTATTCTTGAATTGTTGTTGATGATTTAGCATTGCTAGGTGATTAGCATGCATATTGTGGCCTTTATGGTGGTAGCTAATTCCCATGGTGAGGAATTAGTGAGTTGGTCATTATGGACTGTTGTTGATGTTTGCATGCTAGGTGAATTAGCGTGCATAGCATGGCCCTTGGGGTGGTAGCTAATTCCCATGGTGAGGAATTAGTGAGTGAGTCACTAGGTCTCAAATGAGTGGGACTAGTGGGCTTGGTAGCCGTGCCTGGATTTGGACGGTGAGGTGAACTATATGTTCACAAATAGTCGGTACCGCATGCATGGAGTCTCATTGCATAATGTATGTATGACGTATAATATGAATGGATGTATTCCAATATTATACGTGTGTTTGTGTTGGCATTGAGTATGAGTATGAATTGTGTTGGTATTGAGTATGCCATTTGAGTTGATGTGCCGTCACCGAATGTGTGATATGATTAGGGTGATTAATGTGTTATTTACTTAGCATTACATGATATTTTATAATGCTTATTATATCGATTGAGGAACTCACCCTTACAACTATTTTTTAGGTAACGAGCAGTGATTGAGTAGGAGCTAGTGCTTGGAGTCTAGTGTAGTTCCTTAGTGGGTCATGCTCTGGTAGATGTAACATCGGGATGGGATGTTTTAAATGTTTTATTGTTGGTTGTGAACCATTTTACATGTAATGTGTTACATGTTTTGCATGATTGATTGGTCTCTATCCGCCGCGTATTATGCAAATGTTTACCTTGTTTTAATAAAAGAGCATGACAGTTATTATGGTGAATGGTGTGAAATGATTGTGTGACACCCTTAATTGCATAATTACTCTGATTGATATATTGTTATTTTAATTAAATATTTGGGGTATTTTAGAAGGGTGTTACAGTAGCCACCTCTGAAATAACAGTCCTCTGAGGAGGAGGAGTTGCGGGCGTTGGAGAAGACTGGCTCTACGCATCTAAACTTGACTCCATCATGGCAGTCAGGCCGGCGATCTCCTCTTTCAAGTCTCTATTCTATTTCTTAAGATGTTCCATAATTATGGAGTGATTGGCGAAAGTATTGTACCAATGAGTCAGCTTGGCTGAAGCACAGAAGAAATACCAATGAGACATCTGGCGAAAGAGAAACCTGCTTGTGCAAATGATGCATGAAATGCAATGCTTGATTAATTTTATTTTCAAGGAACTTACTATATTATTTGCAAATATATATATATATATATATATATATAAAACAATAATTGCAACAATTTGATATGACCATAAAAATCTCTTTTATTTATATAATTGGAAGGATTACACTGAGTACAATTTCAGAAACCAAATGAAAAAATACAAGAGCAAAGGAGACTAGTCATCCTAAGGATCCCTAACAATAACGTCAAAAGATTTGGCTGTAGGCGCGTACTTCCTTTGAATGCGTCGGATCTCGGTCTCAAAAGGAGCCTTCATCTGAGTCTTCTCGAGGACAAGCTGATCAACAATCTTCTTCAAAGCGACGGAAGGTTGAGGCATGCTAGAGGAAGATGAAACCTCGGGCTCTCTCTGTCTCTTTGTCAATCGGTCTTCAAGTAGCTCAATAAGTGCATCTTTGTCCTTAGACTAAAGCTGTAACTCCTCATGCTTTTTGCTCAAAGCATGGAAACGCTCTTCCCACATATCCTTCTCTCGCTTCATCTTGGCGAGTGTGTCTTCCAACTCCTCTACATCTTGGTTAGGGAGAGTTAATGGCTCAACCACAACCATAGACATAGGTCTTTCAGAAGGATAAGGCATCTTTAATTCCATAGCTCTCTTCTTCACCCAAAGAGTGTAAGCTCCCAAAGCTACACAACTGTGCGGACTAAGATCGGATCTTCCTTTCCTATGCACATTATGTCAAGCATACACAATCTTCTGCTTCAAATGTTGGGGATATTTACCCTCTTGATAGAAAAGACCTTCTAACAAAGTGTTATTAGGTTTTCCTCTCAAGGGAACCCAAGTTGACGACGAGCCAAAAGCAGGGTTATAGTTAATTCCTCCTTATGTACCAATGAGAGGCACATTAAAGAATTCGCCACAACTATCAAAATCTCCAAACTGCTCAAAGAAGGGTCATACCAAGCTATAACATCATTAGTGAGAGAAATAAGTTCCCAGAGTCTTCATTCCATCTATCGGATATTACAGGTTAGGATGACTGACTCATCAACCCATAATATTCTCAAGAGAAATTCGTCTGAGTGTAGTATCGCGTAACAACTGTGATCAAGTCTACGCTTGGACAGTCTCTGCACTACGTCCTAAATAGGCCAAGAAGGGTTAAATGTTCTACGGTCCTCAGCTTCTCGGACCCCCAATTAGAGATATTAATGCCTAACCATAAATACTTGTGTGACATTTCCAAATCTAAAAGGCTTTCCACTAACTAGATGGGTCTCAAGCCAACTTGCTAAGGACTACTTCGCACAAGTCGAACATGACTATACCATCCTCCTATCTTAATTGCACTCAAGTTCGGGTTAAAACTTATCTCACCACTCAGAGATCACCAAGCATAACAAGCATATTATATCATACAAAAAAATATACATACAATAAATATATACAATTATATACACACAAAAGGTAGGCTAAACCCACTGGAGACTACTCCCTAGCAGAGTCGTAACTTAATTTCTGTAGCGGTAAATTCATGATCATCAAGCTATGGATAAGCAAGACATCAAATAACAAAACCCACAAATAAGAAGTTTTCAAATCAAAACTAAAAAATTTCCAGAGATTGCAGCTAAGGGGGTTGGTTATACAGAGGGAAGGTGTTAGCACCCAAAGTGTCCTAGGTACTCTTAGGGAGCCCTTTCTTGTGTGCATATGTGTTGTGTACAAATGATGTTTGCAAACAAATAGAATGGGGGGATGAGAAAAGAATTCATAAATTATACTTTTGTGTTTGACACGACCTTCAGACTTGTGCCTACGTACCAACAAAAAGAATGAGGGATCAAAACCTCGTAGTTCGTGGTATAAATTTTAAAATGGATGCATTGCTTTTAACAAAAATTTTAAGTTTGAAAGGCACAAAGGCCAAAAATGGTTTGAATGAGTTAGTTCTTTTTTGGCTTTTGAAAATTTTAAGTCAAGTATGGTTAATTGTACTTACAAATTTGATTAAGAAAATGAGTTTGAAAATGCAATGGCATAAGGCCAAAGTTTCTAGTTTGCAAAGGTGGTCAAAGTTTAGAAAACAAACACAAGCAAAGAAGTTTTTTTGAAAGGAGGGAGAGATTTTTTGAAATTAAATAAATGGGGAGGAGATGAAGAGACTAATCCTAAGCAAAAATTTAAAAGTTAAGAGTTGAAAATATTTGACCAAAGGGCTGCAATCCAATAGACAAGAATGTCACATAGAAACCCAAATTCCCTTGGACATTAGAATCAAGCAACAAACAATGCACAAAATATCAACTTGAAGAGTAAGGCATCTAATAAATATAGCCACATCCAAGCTTAGAAACTCCATGATCTTCTTCAAAATTTCCCATGTAGCAGATGAATTTCACAATGCATAAGTCATAGGTTCAAAGTAACAGCTTCACAATGATCATGTTGTAGATGAACTCAAATTGATCTTCAATGATGTATCAGATGAAGTCTCAAATTACAAGCACTTGGTCACATGAAAGTTGGCATTGGCCAAGTCCTTTGCATAAGGAGTGTTGCCTAAATTCTAAGTCCAATTGTCTCAGATCAAACCAACAGTCCACACAAGATATTTTTTAGGGTTTTTGTTCTTATTATGTACATTAATGGTCAAAGACCACAGAAACAAACACAAACGAAATATATCACAAAATATGGTCCAAGTGGACAAAGTGGAAATGACATTAACATAAACAATTAGAATGGTATGAATAATGGAAAATGAATAAGGCTTAAAAATAAAGTGCACTAAAAGTAAATGACTTGAAATTAAATGTTAGTTTTTATTGAGTTAGAAGTTAGTATTTCTTTTGCTCTGTTTTTTTTGTTTTAAGTCATTCTTTGGAGAACACTCAACCCACTTATCACAAGCATGGATCCTTGAACCAAGAAATCTTCCAAAGGAAGGAAAAAAGGCTAAGTTTCCACACAATACCATGAAAGAGGGGAGACTTACAATCTCACTAACTAGAATTATATGCCTTTTGTCTCAAAAATTTAGCGTTATGTTAAGCAATCGTAATTGGACTTATGTAGAAGTCACAACTATTTGAGGTCGGGCAATAGAATTTTGGTGCTAATGCATGTTAGAGACATAGTATGATGAACTATGCTCATGAAACATACCACACATAAAAAGAACATGCAAAGTGGGGGGATCTAATCTCATCCATACTTATGTTGATTTTGCAATCAACTAGCCTTAGGATATCGAGATATCATAGTTCCATGACATGAGTTCATAAAGAAGGGGAATGAGATGAAGAGGGAGGGGAAATGGATCAAACTCAAATTGGACAAAGGAGGACTTTTACCAAATTAAGATCATTCATTCATTTTGGGATATGGAATGTACATTCCATCAATCCCCTAAATCTAATGATCCTAACTCAACAAAGTCAAATCAACCTTGACAAAGGCCCAACAACTCAAGTCCAACTTCCAAAGTCAATCAAAATGGCTCTACACAATTTATTTGGCATTTATTCAATTAAAAATACTAAAAATAATACATTAAATTAAATATGGTTGGTCAATTTCCTAAAACCTCATCAAAACACCAAAGAAATGGCCATGAAATTTATCATAGGTCAAACAAGGTTAAAGGACCTTGGAGAAAAATTTTCAGAATTTTTGGAAACGTTAAAGTATTTTTAAACAATTAAAAATATTCACAAAATCAATTAAATCATGAAAAATATTAATAATGATCCAAAAAATAATTTTAATTCAAAATATGAAAGAGGATTTTATTTAAATTTTTTTGGTGAAACTCCCATATTTTTTGGATCAATATTAAAATTAATATGAATTAATAAAAATCAAAGGAATAAAAACTAAAATCAAAAAATCAAAAAAACGTGGACCATTTGATCTCCCTCATTAATTGAGGTGGCATATCAAGTGGTCTGAAACGCGCAATCCACGATGGTCTTTAGTCAGCGCGCCACAACAATGGTCATCCAAACCAACGGTTATGATTAAAACATTTTAAACAAAACCAATGGTTCTGAACCGCGCCACATCACTGCCAAAGCCAAAGGGCGGTCATCTTCTCCGATGACCCTGGTCGGATTGGTTCCAATCATCACATGACTTAAATGAAAAAAGGAGGACATGATCTGAAAGATAAAATGACATAGATCACGAATATCACCTCAATTTTACCTAACTCCAAATATATAGAGAGATGAGTGGAGTTGAGTTTTGAGGTGTGTCAACTAAGTTGCTTCGGTTTGACCTCAAAGCAACTCAATCTGTTTGCCTACATTGGTAGGACTTCGGACAACCAAAGATCCAAGAGAATTGAGTGATAATCAAAGAGAAGAAAAAATATGGAAAATACCTTCAATGATATGCAGAACTTGATCTCTTTTGCTTCAATTTGTGTTTGATCTTGCTCAAATAGCTTGCAAAAGTGGCTTACGGTTGGTACAAAGCTTTGGGTCCTAGAGTTTTTGAATCTCCAAACAGTGAGATTCAAACTCAATTTTCAAATGAAAATTATCAGGTTTTCCTTTCAAATGTGAGGATTTGAAGAGTGGAGGCAAACCTGGCACGCTAGGATCCTCTAAAATGAGCACACATGGTCTCTATTTATAGCAAAAAGGAATGTTATTTGCACACTTGAAATTTTGTCCAAATTTAGCAATGTTATGTCCATGCTTGCATGGGCATGTACATGCCCATGAAGCAACTCAATTAAGTCCAAAATCAACTATGTTGAGGTCTGAATGAAGCTTGAATGGCAAGGAAAAGTTATGTGATCACTTGAAGTTTGAATCTTGCCAACTCATACAACTATTTTTACACCATGCGCAGACCCCTCAAACTTCATCCAAAATGAATGAATTAGGACTCTTTGGAAAGCTTAGATCAAGAGGAATAACTATTATGTTTAACACATTTCCATTTGGAGCTTGTATCATCGTGAAGTTTGAGGTGGAAGCTTGGAAATTTCAACATGTTGAAATTTTTTCTAAGTGTCAAGCCATATACTTCATTATTCCACCTTGCTTAACTTTTTATGTGGGCTCCAAATGAGAAACATGTCTTCATAAAAGTTGTAGATATTTCAAATAGCTTCAAAAGGGTCACAAGTTTGACATCATTTGGATTTAGAATGAGTGAGTTATGGATTTTTGAAGTTGAGGAAAAACACTTGTTCAATGGTATTGGTCCAAAATGACATATAATGTATCCTCATATCACATGCTGATAAAAGTTGATTCAACTCTCACTCCAAACATAAAAGGTGAAGTAAACATATTGAATTTTATTTTGCAACTTGTAAATCTTTCATCTTATAAAAATTGAGCAAGTTATGGTCTTGGCAAGTTGACTTTCAAATTAGGGTTTAAACAAAATGACCTATAATGTTTCATCATAGAATATGACTTTCCAAGCAAAATTATCTCTAGAACTCAACATGAAAGTTGTTTGAAATGTCATTTAGAGTAACTTTTCGCTTGGAATTATTAACATATGATGATAATTGTAGGAGATAGGGTCTAGGGAGACCCATTTTTGATCAGATGAATTCATCTAACCAACTACCATCAACCAACTTGCTAACTTGCAATTCTCTTGACTTTTTAGGCTCATGGTAGATAATATATGCATAATATGATGAATGTTTAAGTGTCCCTTGAGAAATTTGATGAATTGGTGAAGAAGCTTGTTGAAGAAGTTACTCAAGATACCCAATCAAACTAGGGTTTCCAAGGCAAACCAACTCCAAATTCTTGAAAAAATCTTAATCAAAATAACATATAAAGATCAATGGGACTCATATATGATGCTTAGAGACACTGTGGATCATTACTTGGTTGTGCTCATAGCAATGAGGGTCTTAAACCCTAGATGTGAACTTGATAGATCAATGTGAATCATGCCCTACCTACAAAAGAGTTAGGCAAAAGCAAAGACATATTTTTGGTATTTGGGTTAGTAAAAATGATAATATACAAGTAAGATACAATCATATGGTGCTTGGTGATCTCTCCTAAAACAAACTCAATGAAATAGGGGTAAGGAGGATGCCAATGTATGATCCCAATGCTAATGGATATGATGAAATTGCATGAGGGGTCTTAGGGTCAAAATTGGGGTCTTACAAGTGCTCGTGAGTTAGTATATCTCATCTTTCATTCCTTCCACACTTCCTTTCACTGAGTCCATATCCTCATTGAGAGAAACTTAGTGCTGTTCGAGTTGTTCCATGGTCTTCTTTTGATGAGCCCGAGTTTGGTAGGGCGATCAGAGAGTCGAATTATCTTGAGCAATAATTCTACGAGAATAAGGGATAAAAAATGAATTTTGTTTCCTTTTTATGCATTTATTTATATGAATGAATGTATGAGTATGTAAAAAAAAAATTAGAGGAATGTTAACCATTCATCAATTGAAAGCAAGATAAAGATAATAGAAATTCGAAGTACTTTAGTCAATGATTAAAAGAAAAAGGTAACAAGAAAACCCAACGATTGTTCACAACTTCTAAAAAAGAAACACATCAAATTGAAAACCCATTACAAAGAATTCTAACATCTTTCCTTAATCCTAATCCTAAATTCCTCCACCATATAACGACACATCATGAGAAAGTCACAGATTTCTCTTTGAGGTTTGAAGATATCTGAAATGAACTCAGCTTCCTTCAAACATCGGGGAATTTCCTCAACCAGGTCATTAGATAACATGACAAACTTTAGGTATTTCTACCTATAGTATCCAGCTTCTTCTTGCAGTTTTACCATAATGGCCTTGTCCTCCTTGACAGATATTTCTCCCTATAGTATACAACTTCTCCTTGGTTATGCCTTTATATATATGCACCAATTCCTCATCTCATCACATGCTTCTTCTAAGAGATAATTCTCTTATGGTAATTCTTCAGGATAATTCTCATCCAGGCAGGACCCTAGTAATAACCCTTGCGGGTTGATAACATAAGGTCACTGTGGATGAAGTAGGTTCTAGAAAAAAGGTTCTCAGACTCATGGAACACATCCAAATTATCAACATATTAAGGGCTATCCCTACTACGAAGATACCTTTGGGATGCAAAACCTCACTGAAAACATTCCAGTTCTACTTCTAAACTTAGGTTTTTCTAAAGCCGGGGTTTTGGCTTCTCACATAGTAAGAATCCCTTCCAATGACATGGCTATATGAGTAATAGGATAATAATATGATAATAAGAATAAAACAAAAAACCAATAAATAAAATAGAAGAAACCAAAGACAAACAAAAGGAAAACAAACAAAAAATACACAAAACCCTAGGACTAGTGGTTATGATGAACTCTCTTTAGGGAAGTAGGATTTCCCTAGCAAAGTCGCCATCATCCTTTATTACTTCCTAAGGAACATGGAAATAATGATAAAACATATAGTTAAAAGGAGAGACTAGGGTTTGGGAGTCAGTTAAGTAAGGGGAAGGTGTTAGACACCTCTCACCTCCTTGTACTCAATGGGATCCTCCTTTAATCCTATGGTTAATGTGTGTTTATAAGTGAATGCTTGCTTATGCTATTTATTATTAAGAAAATGCTATTATTTAAAAGAAAATAATTTGATTTATACTAGAGAACACATAAAATGTTTTTTCATTATCGTACTCGCTAGATAGTTAAGTGTCTACGCCTACGTACCTCCATATTAGGTGAATGATCAGAGCACCGTAGATCTTCTAGAAAAATGCTTGTTTGTTTTATGTTTTTTAGATGGTGAATATTCTCAACGCATCGAGGGTGGAGAAATATTTGATTTTGAAAATGCATCAATGCACAAGGACAGAGGATTTAAACATTGAATGTGTGGCATTGACTTTAGGTTAATTTATTAGTTTGAAAAAAATGTATAATTAATTTAATTTCGAAATTAAGTTGAATGATATAACTATTTACATAATTAATTTTTATTTTGAGATTTTAAACATAATTATATAAATGATAGAAAAAACATTACGATCTCGATTAAACCCTAATTATCCTTAGTAATGTCCCAAAAGTTAGCCCTAAATTAACCGTAAAAATATGTTAATAAACCCTAATTACTAAAACATGTTTTTTGTGTTTTTCTAATTTAAAATAAAATTAAAGAAATCCTTGAGAACAAAAATTAATTGTCTTAATTTAATTAATTATTATTAAATAAATACTAATGATAAATTATTAATTATAAAACTACGTAATGTAAAAAAAAAACAGTTGAATTAATTAATTAAATAAAAAAGTAGGATGTGCATTTTGTGTCAGGTAGGTATTCTTATTAAATAAATATTTTGTATATATATATATATATATATATATATATATATAGTAATTAAATTAATTGAAAGATGTTTTTCAATTCTTTTCTTTTATTCCTTATTTTTTTATTTTCTTTTTTAATGAAATTTTGATAATAATAAAAACTCATTATTTATTTATTTATACTTACAAAAGATTATGTAAATCAAAAAAGAAAAAAAATGCATGTTTTGAAAACAAAATATGAATTAAAGTATTGACTGCCTAACAAAGTAAAAATACTCTTAAATCCACTTTAAATACCAAGTATCAACAAAAAAATATGAGCAATTCATACAACAACAAAAAATCAAATGCAAATTATAGATATAATAGTAAAAGAAAACCAACCTACGGGGAAGAGGCTGTCCCCGATAAGCAAAATGATAAAAGTTCTCGCTTTTTTGATATCTCATTCTTCTTCACGCTCTTTGCTCTTGAATTTCTCTTAGTTCTTCTTATTTTGCTTGTTCTTGACTGCGAGGTCTTGCTGATGGAATGAAGGCCTAAGGTTTAGTTGTTAGTGTTCTTCAGTGTGATGAACAACAACTTTTATGGAGTGAATTTGTGAATTGTGGATTGAAAAAGTGTAGAAAACTTGTGCTATTTATAGATAAGAATTAAGTCAAAAATTGAATGAGATTTGAATATTTTTGGAATGATTTTATTTGACCTGATTTTATCTATTTCTTAAAGGTTTCAATGAATTTGGATGGATTCATGGCTTTATGAATAAATTGAATAAAAAAAGTTTTGATAATAAAAAAATAATGTGTTAAATGTAATAATAAAAAGATTTTGATTTTTTTTTATTTTGTACTTTTTTATTTTATTTTTTTAGATTAAAAGTATAAAAAATGAATATTATAATAACTATTAAAATAAAATAATAAAAAATACAAAAATATATAAATAAAAATAAAAAAGTGCAATTTTAATTATAAAATAAAACATAAAAAAGAGAAAAACTCTAAAAATGGGGGATGTGAGAGTCAAACTCAAGACCTCTCATTTCTAGTGCCTTTCACATGCTCTTATACCAATTTTGCCATTTCATTTATACGAAATAAAGTGACACTAAAAAGCATATGAAGGGTGAGAAAATTTTGGGGTACGACAAAGATAGTCGGAGAAAAAGAGGCAAAGCTAAGAAACTCTTGAAGGGAAAGAACAACATAGCCAATGATTTTTATTTTTTGTCGCTGGAAATTCAGGTAAGGGGGGAGAATTACTCTAATAATGAGTGTCAAATGCATGAAGGGTAGAGATGGATCCTCACCCTCCTTTAGATTTTTCCTCTTTTTTCACCATTATTGAGAATTATGTGTTCTTGATTGAGATTGATGAAAAGTATGTTATGAATACTCTAAAATACATGAAATTTGTATTCTGTATATGCTGAAATTTGTATATGATGTGATTAGATGTATTTTGAATGTTGTTGTGGTTATCAATGTGTTCTTGATTTTATTAACATAACCTTAATTCCATGGATGATTTATGATTATTTGATGTTGGGTCTGTATAATTTATGTTGGTTGTTGTACAATTTTTATATAATTATTGTGTCTCGAATTATGAATCGGAGGTCCAGAAGGCCGAAAGGCCTCCACTGGTTAAAAAATGCAAAATTCTGAATTTTGTAGCGGTTATGCATTATGAAGCGGTGACTCCCTAGGAGACTAAATATGAATTTAAGGGTGTGAATGAATTGTTTTCCTTAAGGTGTAATATTATGTGATGGATAATGATGATGAAATAATTTTTACTTGTTATGATCGACTGAATTGCTGAATACCTCATGAGGAGTGATGTTGATGTTGATGATGATGTCGATGCATCAATGATTGTTGAGCATTGCATGTATAATTATGTGAAGTGTTATAATTTATTGCATAGTTATGATTAGTGAATTATTTTTGTATATGATATGTGAATATGTATGTTGTTGTCATGCTTGTGTAAAATATGCAATGGTGAGTCATAATGTAAGCATGAATATGGTGTGTCGTGTTTGTGGCCTTATTTGGCGTAATTGTGCATTTTTCATGTATCATTTGTGTGAGAACTTTGGTTCGGTGGTGTGCTCTGGTCCTATATGATGGGAACAGTGAAGCATTATTGATTCAATGGTGAGTAATCAGTAACGATTTTTGTGTGCTATGGTTCCTTGGTGGAATCGGGAGCGAGTAGCTATATTCCATAATTGGAAACCAGTGAAGCATTGCTAATTTTATGGTGATAAATCAATAACGATTTTATGCGCTCTAGTCCAGTGGTGGGATCCGGAGAAATTATGGATGAATATCAGTAACATACCTCTGATGTCTAAAGAGTCGGTACCGCATTTGAATTTAAAGTCGAGTTGAAGATACATTTGCATATATACCCGAATTTATAATCGAGTTATCATTATGGTTGTTTGATGTTGTAAATAAACATGTGATCTTTTAATCATGTGGGTGAATGATGAATGGGTGTGTTGTTGTGTGATAATTATGTGTTAGTGATTATGCTTAAGTGATACTACCCATCCTATATTTTGCACCGTTAATTTATTTGAGTATATTCTCATCCCTTTTTGTTTGTTGTTGCGTTTGTTCTCCTTTGGGATACAGACGACCAGGTGCAATAGTATATGTTTGATGTTATAGGATGGCGTTGTGGAGACACTCTGATATGTAACAATGGGGAACAAGTTGTTTTATGTTTCCTTTTGTTTCTTATTTATTATCCGTACCTTAGTGGAGACACTCTGATATGTAACAATGGGAAACAAGTTGTTTTATGTTTTCTTTTGTTTCTTATTTCTTTTGAGGATTGTTGAATCACATTCATATTCATTGTTGAGATTTATATGATAAACTTATTGGTTTTTCGCTTCTTATTTCATAAAGTTTTTTTATGGTTCTTTTATACTATGGTGAAGCATGAGAGACACTATATTAGTTTAGTTATATTGGATTAGGGTGTTACAATATACACTTAGAAAAAAAGAAGAAAAAGGATGAAACAAAGAAGACTTGTCTCTAGTTTTTTCGCAATTGCGATGTTGTCATCATGGATGCAATGAACATATATCGCTATTGCGATGCTTGATAATGTGGTGGCGATGCAGGCTTTTTCTAACAAGAACTTTTACATTTTAAATAGAAAAAGGTGGTGAATTTTTAGAGGGACGATTTCCAAGAGATAAAGTGACGACAAAGAGATTTTGAAGCATTGAAGCCATTAATTAGAGAGCCTATTCCCATTGACTTTCATGAATACTTATTATCAACTCATGATAATTTTTAATTTCACTATGAGTAGCTAAGTTGTTTTAGATTAGTTATTTATATATGAACCTAACTCTACTATGTTGTATCATATGAATATTTAAGATTTATTGAATACTTTTATGTTATAACTATTATTAAATTGATCTTTCATTATTGTTTGTGTGTTGACGAGTGTCATACCTTCAAATTCACCCTACCTTCATATCACCCTCCATAACCCTAATCCATGAGAATAAACCCCTCATATATCATCTCATGTGCATCTACACCCACAATGATCCACAAACTCAAGGCATGAGGTTCATATATCAAGCTTCAAGATCCCCTGATCATGTTGAGGTGTACCCAAGCCACCTTGACCCTAATCCTCGTCCTAAAGAATCCCAAAACCTTGGAGGGTCATTCAAGACATCTCACTTACTATCCAAAACCCTAATTGGATGGTGAACCCTCATTGAAGACATGTTAAAATTCATGTTGTCACCCAAGGACCTCAACCCTAGTTCTTGACCCTCAGTGGCTTGTACAACTCATGATCAACTTTGTGCCTTGGCCATACCATTGTGTACCCCTAATATCCAAACTTTGTTCATACCACAACCTCTAGAATCACCTCAATATACCTCTTTCACCCCAAATCCATAATTTGTCTAGCTATGGCTCTTGATGAAACTTGTGGTCCAAGAAACCCTAGTTTGTGCATCCTTTGATTCTATGCCTTCCCTCACTTGATAATACCATAATTTAACACTCTATTAACCTTAAATTAAATTCATTTTCAACCATAATCAATAAAACACGCATTTCATTCATGGTACAAGTCTTTGGTTTGATCATGAACTTTGAACTTTCAATGCATTGATTAAACCCATGGACTTAACCTAAAATCATCCCACAAGTACCAAGCCTCATTTTACATAAAACTATGACCATTTTATCTTCAAACATCCATCACTGTGCCTTAAAAACCAATAAATCTAAAAATGGAATTTCTAGGTCATGTTGGTTGGTCACATTTTGGTATGTTTGGCATACCATTTGGTCCAAACCCCATAACATTTTAACCTTTCAAGTTTTTCAAGATCTTCTTTGAGATAAATGTCCTAATTGAGTCCATCTTCAACTTTGTTTCAAGGTCCAAGACCTAATTCATCGAGAAAGAGCCTCAATTTTCGGATTGGCCAATCTGGTCAGGATGCCTAGCCAGACCTAGAATCATGCTCATGACCCCCAATTTGTCTCATTTCCATTTCCAAACCACAACTCCTTTTGACTTGGTTCTCTTTGAAAATTATCAATGGAATGTAAAAGAACATTTGGCACAAGTTTCATGTAAAATGCACAATCCAATTTCATTTGGCCCAATTTGAAAGTTGTTGACTTGCCATGTTGCACACACCAGACCACACTTAGACAATTTCTGTATTTTGATGAACCAAGCCACCAAACTCATGTATTCTAATCCCATTTGACCCCAAAAAAAATTCAAAACACTGTAAGACACATTTGCAAGTCAACTTGGTTAGAAATAGGCCCCATGTGATCAAACCCGAGTCATGTGGAAAAGTAAGATTTTTTCCGAAATGGAAAAATTAAGAACCACCACATTTATTATCCAGCCATCCATGTCCCTCCTTTTTCATGCTAGGGTGCAAACAGACTGAATTGAAGGGCAAACCAAATCAGAACCACAACAACACTTCCTCCACAAGTCTCACTTTGTCTTGTTTCGAGCCTTCACCATTTTCTTAGCAAACTCCCTTTGTTCTCCCTCCAAACACTTCCATCACCTTCCCTATAGATAGGGGAAGGTATTCCATCAGTTTGTAAGCTTTTGAAACTAAGTTTTCTCCCTCAAACAAATATTCTATTTCGAATTTCTAAGTCCATTCAACCTAAGATTGCCATCCAGAAACCTTCCCTCAACGTCACTTAAGCTTTCTGAAACACTAGAACACCTTGCAATCACCTTCCCTGAGCTATCCATAAGCACCAGATTTACCATCTGATATTGATTCCGACTAGGTAGTTCCACTCATCTTTTTCACTCAAACAAGTTACCCTCTTGCTCGAAATTTCTCACTAATGCTTAACCCCATGGTATGAACCTTGATTCCTCCTTATCCACCATTTAATTTTATTTTTAGGTCGACATCATTTTTGTGTTCTTGAGAAATTCTCCACACTCATAGCCAATCAATGACTCATGAGTGTGGAGATAATAACAATGAAGTGTGGGGAGGTTTAGTCCATGAGTTATTCCCTCCAAAAACATGAGTTTCAGAAGTTTGATTTTGATGATTGAAGGTTGAAGACGACTCAGTAGTCGTTGGCTCACGCGTGTTAGAATTTGAAAATATTTGATGTCATGTGCTAATTGGTGACTTTACACCCGTGTTTTATTTTAGTGGTTGACTTATTATTTTATTTTATGAAGCACGCTAACTAACATCACAAGGCGCTTGGCCAAGTGGATGGGGGTTGGTTCCATGAACCTAAGGTCAGGGGTTCAACCCCTAGTGCCCTCACTTTCTTTTTTAGTCTTTTTTCTTTTATTTCCCTTTTTATTATTTTAAAACCATTTTCTTTCATTTTGATTTTAGTTTTTTCACCTATTATTGTTATTTTGGTCAAAATATTTTGTGAACATACCCTCATTATTTCCCCCCTTTTACTTTATTCCACCTTTTGATTATTTTATTTGGACTTATTTGGTTGACTTTTCATGTCTTGATTAATGTTGGTTGATGAAATCTATTATGTCATGACCTTGGATATTTAGGGTTGATAAAACCTTTAATTCTTCAAATCTATCAATGAATGATCAATGGATCATTTATGATACTTTGAGGCTTGCCTCTATTTAACCAAACTTAAGTCATTTGATGTGTATATGAAGCCATGTTTGTGTCTCTAACTCTTTGTTTCATTTTTATTATTTTGTTTCTATTCATTACTAACCCTATAACATTTGTGCTTACATTACCTAACCTGTACATAAATCAATCAATTTATAAACTCCTCATGCATGTTTATTATTGTTATTTAATTATTGTCTTCATACAATAAAAAAAACAACAAAAACATGATAAAATTATAAGACCAAAAATATGTATTTCACTTGTAATCGTCATTGGACTTAAAGGATTTCATTTATGACCCTTGTTTGGAGACATTGCCTTTATCTTTTGGCATTTCGCCTAAACTTTGGATTTCATATGTAACTTACATTCCTGTTATAAGAATGACATAATGGAACTTCCCTAGGGAGACATGACTGTAAGCCATTATCCTTTGTTATCTTAGATCACTTTTGCACACAAAAGCCTTTCTCTTGGGCTACCTTACAATGAGACCCTTTACTTTTCTTGCTTGGTTACTTTGTATATTCATTGTATGTCACCAATTTCACAATCAAAGTAATAAATCCTTGATGCAACATCAAGAGGCATTTTCATAATCAAACTCAAAAAACAATAAAACTAAGATTAGTATAGTGCGCCACGAGACTTAAGGGGTGGGGAATGAGTAAGGATGTAGATTTTCTACCATAACTCTAATTATTTTGGACACAAGACGATTGGCTTGTTTGTCTAGAATATTCACCTCCGCCCATAGACTTTAGTACAATCTAATCACAAACTTCTTTTTTCATAAACCCTTTTTCAAGGTAAAATCAACAGAAACTTATCAAATTCATTTTTGTGCCTTAGGGAACGACACCGAAAACCCTTTTCTCAAAGGTAAAATCAACCAACCCACAAACATTTTCTACTCCGAACTACGAAGATTTGATTCTTCATCACCCGATGAATGATACATAGGCACAAGGGCCACAATCCTTGGCGAGCATAATAATAAAAACCGAAATCCCATTCTTTTGTACTCTTTTTTTGAAAATAAAAAAAATAAGCAGATAAACACCCACGCAGGCAGACAACATAAATGGTTCCCATGGAGTACCATGGATGTGAGGGGTGCTAATACCTTCCCCTTGCGTAATCGACTTATGAACCCAATCTCGGTTGCGAGACCGATTCCCTGTCCTTTTCTTTTTTATCTATGAGGGTTTTATTGACTATTTTCCCTCTCCTCTCCCAAAGAGGAACTCTAACAAAATTCGGTGGCGACTCTTCTGTTTTACGCTTTCTTTCTCTCATTGAGAGTGAGCGCATTCTTTTGTTCAATCTGTCTGGTTTTGTTATCAGATTTAAAACCTCGATAGCGTCAACGAACGCGCAAAGTGATTTTAGATAAGTAGGGATTATTTACTGTAAGTTTATCGATCTAAATTTTGTCAATTGTTCAACCTATTAATTAACTAGGAATAGGTAATTATAAGTTGTGGCTGTAGAATTAACGAACTTAGAAATGCCTAGCTTTAATTTGAATTCGCCTAAGGAATTAGGGAATGATACTTTAAATTAATGAGTTCCACACCAAGAAATTGGGTGCAGTTGTCATTTTAATTCTCCGTATAATTATCACATAATTTTTATTCATCTGATACACACTCATCAACAGATATAATTAGGGGATTCAAAAGAAATACCTAATCATTTTTCTTTATCAAAATTTACTCTAAAAATTTTCTCGTATAAGCTTGTTTATTTTAAATTGCACTAGAATAACCTTGTTTAAATTTTCAATCCATGTGGAGATGATTATTTTATTACTTCTACGAGATTAGTACACTTGCTAGTTAACTCATCAAGATTTTAGCACCGATGCTGAGGATTGTTCATAATTACAACAAGGCATTATTCGTGTGATATTTTAAACTTAATTTTTGTTTTATTTTGTTTTTAGTTATTTTTATTTTAAAGTTTCAACTTTTTATTTTATTTTATACTCTTATTTTGTTTCTTCTGGTGCAATGCTACTAAGGCATTATTTGATTGTTTATAGGAAGTTCAGATTCAATACTGATTCTGTTGGACTCAGAAATCGAAAGAACAATGTGTGCAATTCGGAAAGCAAAAGGAGAAGCACTATTAGCTATATAAGAAAGTGAAGAGATGGCTAATCCACCACTACAAGCGATGGGGGCCTATTGCAGGAGAACTTATGTTAGACAAGTATCATTAGGATTTCAACCAGCTAACCCTTTAACATTTGATATAAATAATTATGTGCTTTTAGGTTTGAAGGATAACCCGTTCAATGGGAAAGAAATCAAAGACCCTTGGGAGCATCTTTCTAAATTCTATGAGACTTGCTCAATGTGAAAAACGACAAATGTGACTGACAATCAAGTAAGATTAAGTTTTTTTGGTTTTTCTTAGCTAAGGATTGACTGCAATGCATAAAAAATGGTAATGTTCAGACGTAGAATTAGAGAGGTATTCTTCAAATGCTCAGTTCATGGAGAGGAAAGCTGCAATTTCCAATTTTGACCAGGACGAATCCAAATCAATGTCTGATGCATGGGAGAGGTTCAAGTTGTTACTCTGTAAGTGTCCAAATCATAATATGATTTACATGGAATAGATGATGGAAATTATCAGGGAATAAAAAACAAACGATAATCTTTCTTTATGCCTTAACCGGTAGTACATTAAGATCGAAGAATGACGATGAGGTAAAAGTGTTCATTGAAACATGTGCCAGAATGAATATCACTCAAGTCATTGAGCGGTGAAGTAAAAGGGTATTATTGCAGTTGATTGAAACACAACATTATTAACTCAAATGGAGGTGCTTTCTAAACAGTTGGTTACATCCCAATTATCCCAAGCATATTTCAGAAAAATTCAGACACTCAGGTGTGTTTTCTATGGAGAGGGACATGCAAATTAAGATGCAATAAGACATGTCTAAATTTCAATAGGAGATGGCACAAAATCAAATCACAAGGAAAAAAAATGAAGCTTCAATAAAAAACTTAGAGATGCAAATCGGCCAATTGTCTCGAAAGATGGAAGCACAAGCTAGTTCATGTGGGGGTTTATTGGTAACAATATAGATAACCCAAAAAATTAAAGTTACAAATTCATTGTGTTGAGAAATAGAGTGATACTTTCTAAACAAAAAGTGAGTGAGGTTGAGAAAAAGGATGGGAAATAAGTGGTAATTGAATGGGAGGTGTAGAATAATTTTAAGCAAGCAAAAAAGAGACGATACTAGTGAGGATGAAGTACGAGGATACACCTTGGACCAACTCATAGATAAAAACTCATCCTTCAAAAGAACAATGAACCAAATCTTGATCTTCCTAATTACATCAAACCACCTTACTTGATTCAGAATAAGAAAGTCAAAAAGGAGATGGAAGTGGGCTATTTTAAAAAGTTCATAGATGTGTTGAACAAAATACAGGTTAATATTCCATTTTTTGAAGCTCTCGAGCAGATGTCGGTTTATGCTAAATTCATGAAAGAGCTCTTATCGAGAAAGTGTAAGTTGACGCATGATAAAAATATCACTTTGGAGGAAGAGTACATCACAGTCATTCAAGGAAAACTTCCACCCGAACTCATTGATCCACGTAGGTTCATTAGTTAACTAACTATTGGTCATGCATTATGTTATTTAAGAGCTAGCATCAATCTGATATCGCTATCCATGATGAGGAAGTTAAATTATGGCGAACCAAAGAAAACTTATGACCTTGACACTAATTGATCGTTCTATCACCTACCCATATGGAGTGCTTGAAGATGTCCTTGTTAAGGGCGATGAGTTATTGTTCCCAACTGATTTCATAATTCTTGGCATGGTTGAAGAATCTGAGACACAATTACTGTTAGGAAGACCATTCCTAACAACGGGTAAATATATCATTGATTTAGAATTTGGTGATTTAACATTGAGGTTTAACATGGATAAATTTATCTTCAAAGTGTTCGAATCAAGGAAGCCCCAAAAAGAAAACCCTCAATTTTATAGGATATTCATGATGGAAGAAGTTGGTCATGATGTAAATGCGGATGAAACACATTCTTCACCGATAGGTCATTTTATTATTAATTCAGTTGAGCATGTTAAAGATGCATTATATATGGAGATGGCTGAATGTTTACTCCAACATTAGGAAGCACAAGTTGATCATGCAATGAGAAAAATTTAAGAATTAAGTGGTAAACTACAAAAAGGTTAGCCAACAGAGGAAAAAGAGCTTGAGTTAAAATAATTTATGAAACATCTAAAGTATATCTTTTTGGGTGAGAATTTCTGAAACTATTTTAGGCAGGTATGATTTATCCTATATTTTATAGTTCTTAGGTAAGTCATGTGCATGTAGTACAAAAAAACAAGGAATGACCGTCGCTCGTGACGAAAATAACAATTTGGTTCCAACTCAAACAGTGAATGACTGGAGGATATGCATTGGTTACAAGAGATTTAACGAAGCAACTCATAGAGATCATTTTCCATTACCTTTTGTGGATTAGATGTTAGAGAGACTTGCATGTCATGCATATTATTATTTTCTGGATGGGTACTCAAGGTATAACTAAATTATAGTGGATCCAGCAGATCAAAAGAAAAACTTGTTCACTAGCCCTTTCAGTGTGTTTGCTTGTCGTAGGATGACATTTGGTTTATGTAACATTCCTGCTACTTTTCAAAAGTGCATGTTGTCTATATTTTTTATATGATCAAATCGTCTATTGAAGTATTTGTGGATGATTTTTCTATTTTTGGAAGTGATTTTTTCGATTGTCTGGCACACCTAAATGATGTTCTTGAGAAATGTACTGAAACGAACCTTGTTTTGAACTTGGAAAAATTCAATTTTATGGTAACTGAAGGTATCATTTTGGGGCATAAAATATCATCGAATGGCATACAGGTATATCAATATAAAATTGAGGTGATTGAAAAATTACACCGTCTAGTGAATGTAAAAGGAGTGAGAAGTTTCCTTACACATGTCGGTTTTTATCGTAGATTTATGAAAGACTTCTCCATGATTGCAAAACTTCTTTGCAATTTTCTAATTTAGGAAAATGATTTTTTTTTATGAATAGTGTTTTAAATATTTATTAGTTATTAAGGAAAAACTTGTGACTGCACCTGTAATCGTTACACCAAATTGGGAACTTCCCTTTGAAATGATGCATGGTGTAAGAGATTACGTGGTAGGCGCAGTTCTGGGTCAACACCATGAGAAAATTTTCCATGCTATATACTATACTAGTAAGGTTTTGAATGAAAATCGGGTGAGTTATACCACCACGGGATTTTCGGGCATATCTAATTGGTTCGAAAGTGGTTGGTTTTATAGTTCATTTGGCATTGAAATACATATTCAATAAAGGAGATTCTAATCTGAGGCAATTCCGATGTATATTTTTGCTTTAGGAGTTTGACTTAAAAATAAAAGATAAAAAGGGTGTTGAAAATGTTGTATATGATCACTTGTCCTAATTCAAGAATGAGGAAATGGTTGGGATGGAAAATAACATTAATGAAGAGTTTCTGAACGAACACTTGATGGAAATTAGAAAACAAACTTGGTTTGATGATAGTGTCATGCCTTAATTTTTAACCCTATTATCCCACATCTCATTTGCATCTTTTGCATACAAACAAGGTCACATCTTGGCCCTTCCCTTAACCATCTTTGAGTTTGCTTCTTGCAGGGATCACCAAGCACCCCTTTGTTTTACCATTGTCTTTATTTGTTCATTGCTTATCTAACCACTAATCAAAATATCAAAAATATATCTTATTTCCCTTAAGTTTACTGTGCAAGGTAGGGCTTCTCAAATCAAGAGAATTTCAAAGTTTTGTTGCTTACTTCTCAACAAAAGTCAAAGGTTCATGTGTTTATTTCCATGCTTTCTTCAACAAGTAACTTCAAGATTTGAGCAATATAATCAAGAGACCATTAAGGACACCTTATATTGAGTTCATATGACCACCCTTGTTCTTTGAAGTGCAAGAAAAGTCCAAGTGTATAGACTTGTTCCAAGGGGTTTGACCTAAAAGTCAATATTTTGAAGTCAAAGTTCCAAAGATCACAAATCCTTCAATTCTCAACATTTTTGAATGCCCCTTTTTGCATATGACTCTTATAAATATCCTCTACAAGTTATATTTATATTACAAGAGCCAATTATGCTTGGAGGATCATCAAAAATTTGGATACATTATAGGTCATTTGTGGACTAAGTGAAAGTTCACCTATTTTGAAGTGACTTTTTGTCAACTTTCAAAGATCATAACTTCTTCAATTTTAAACATATGGAGATGACTCTTTTTGCACAATGCAATTTTTAATACCCTCTACAAGTTTGATTCAAATATCAAGGCTAAATATGCTTGGGAGGCCATGGAATCCATTGGGACATTATAGGTCATTTTCAGCCATGAAGCACTCAAACTTTTCTAAGTTATGGAACCAGTATTTTATGCCAACTTATACACACCATAACTTTGTGCTCAAACATCCAAATGCAACCTTTCTTAGCTCATTGTAATCTTGTACATGATGTTAACACATTACAAAAAGAATGGGATAAAAAAGCCTCTTGAGTAGGATGCCTCATTGAGTTGAACATGGTGACTTGAAACTGAAGAAATCACCATTGCCCGAAATTTGATCATGACTAAACTCCATTCCAAGCGAAATTAGCAAATGTTTTGGTCCTAAACATGTTTAATCAAGTCTCCAGAAGTTAATTGACACATAAAATGCATCATTTGACTGAGTTTTGAGGAGTTTCAAGTCACACTTTTCACACACTTGGATCAAATTCGTTTTTCACGAATTCAACATCATTCCACTCGTATTTGGATCCAAACATATTCCTTATAAATAGAGGAAGCTACTGCATTCATTTCCATGTTTTGAAGAGCCAAGAAACCCCTGCTGTAACTTAAAGTTTTTCCAAAAAATTCAACTATCATGTTTTGAGTTCCAGCCTGTTTCAATCTATTTTCTTGATTTCGTTAGCTCCATCGGCATCCTAAGAAACTTTTGCAACAATCCCAAGCTCTAATACTTTTTGAAGTGCTCTAACCAGATCGAACTTCATCAACTTATGATCATTATCTGGACAAGGTAGTTCTGAGCATCATTTGAACTTAAACAAGTTACCACAATGTAGTCCTTCACTCTCTAATGCTTTCCCCTAGCTTATCTGGTGTTGATTGACCATGTTTATCATTTTATTTTATTTTTGTGGCTCCCTTATTTATGAAACTTCTTTGAAATTCCCTTTGCTTAGTTCAGTTAAATGAATTTTAGGCATACGGTTGAATTCAAGATGAGAAGAGGATCACAATGGTGGTGGTCTCGTGTCTTGATCTTACAAAATGATGAAACTCCAGTGAGAGCTCATCGGAGAAGATGACTGGAGTATTTCTCAGGTGGTCTGAGTTTGGACCAGACACGTTGGCATTTTAAAATGTTTTGATTGGTCAAATTCAAACTGGATCTTATTTTTGACTCGCAATGTGTTCCATCGTGTTTCTCATCATTTGGAGTGTTAGATCTACCACGTCAATTAATGAGGCGTGATCCAACGCTCCTGGTTTTTTCTGAATTTAATTCTTTTTCTTTTATTATTTTAAATTTATTTTTCTTTAAAAATTCGTAGTAATTTTATTTTTTATCAAAAAAATCCCAAAATAATTTTTGTAATTCTCTTTTATTATTTTGCATCTAATTTTTATTTTTCCATTTTTTATTTCTCTGATTTTCTATTTTTCATGAATTTTCTATTTTATCCTTTGTTTTAATTGGTTTAAAAATCATTTTCTGCATTTTTAATTTTTGAAAATTTTATTATATGTTTCTCATTTTATTTTCAACCTTCCATAATTTTCTTGGCCATTTATTTGGTGTTTTGAAGGACTTTGTGGATTTTCCATTTTAAAAATCATTTAAAAATACCTTTGATGCATTTTTGTTTCATTTAATTGCATTTTAAATTCGTATGACCTTGCTGACTTCTGCTAGCCTTGGATCATACAGATTTTAACTAAAAGTCTCATCAAACTCAATGGATCTTGGGGGTTGATGGGGTAAAAACCATAATCCACCAAAATCGATTATTGATCTTGATGATGACTTGATTAAATTTGGGTGTGACCTCTATTGTCCCCTTCCTTCTTCATCCCTTTCTTTTCCCTTTGATCAATTGGATGGATTTGTGTCCATCTCGTTCATGATGTGTAGATTGGTACTTGATGAACTTTCATCATTTCAAATCTACCTTCTAAGTGATCATGAATCATTTAAGATACTTTGGGTTGATGCATAAGTTTGTCCTAAGTGTCATGAAGTATGGATTGAAGTAATGGACCATCCTCCTAGCCTTTGAGCTTGATCATCCCCTTTATTTTTCTTTTCTTGTGTGGACCAAATTTAGGAGGATGATTTATATATCATTTTTCTATCATGTATTAACACAAACATTATTATTGACCGACCTCAGATAGTTGTGACTTCTACATAAGTCTAATTATGATTGCTTAATATAGCTCCAAATTTTTCCCAAAGGCAATGGCATTTTTATAAGTGAGATTGTAAGTCTCTTATTCCTCATGGTATTGTGTGAAAATGTTGCTCCTTTTCCATTTGTGAGAGCTAGTGGCATACTTGTTGATTTTATCCATGTTTGAGCCCTTCTCATAAATGATGTATAGGTTCACATTTTCATGCTTCTGAGTGGATGGTTGAGTGTTCTCCAAAAAATGACCAAAACATATTTTCATCTTCACTAACATCTTTTACTAACATTTTACTTGTATTAGCCTTTACTTCAAAGTCATTTACCTTGATGCCTTTATTTTTTATGTCATTTACTTTATGCTTTATGTTTAACATTTCATATCATATTATTTGTGTTTATGTCATTTTGTTCTTTGTCCATTTGAACCTTTCTTTATATCATTGCAAAGAAGACACTAATAAAAAGAAATTTGTTTCTCCTAACTCATGGACTTGTGGTTACTATCTTTGGCATCATGATGGAGTTATGGACTTAGAATTAGGATCTTGGCCTTTGCTTTGGGATTTGGGACTTAAAGACCTTGAAATCCATCTGATACCTTTGACTTTCGACTTCTCTACGAAGACTTGGCTTGTTTACTTTGGTTTCATCGGACACATGGATTACTATTTGCTTATTTTGCTTATTTAAGGTTTAATCCAAAAGAGGAAACTTCTTGCTTGACTTATGTCATAAAGCTTCCTATCTCTTAGTTAGATCTTTCTTCTTTAGCTTTTACTTTACTGCTTTAGGATAGTCTACTCTTCTCCTTCCCCTTCTTTAATTTTCAAAATCTTCTCTCTTTTTCAAAACCTTCATGTTTTTAACTTGAACCACTTTCCCAATAAACCTTGAATTTTGTCAAGTGATTTTCAAATTCTCTTTCCCAATAAATGCCAATCCATCTTAAGCATACTTAGACCAATTTCACAAGACTAAAAAATGCCTAACTCATTCAAATCATTTTATGCCTTTTATGCACTTTTGCTTTTTAAACTTTTTCTCAAGGCATTATACATGAGTCGTTTCCATAGTTGAGTTAGAATTCTCATATCTCCACAGTATTGAGGATAATTCTTTCCCATATGTGGGAGCTAGTGGCATACTTATTGATCCTTATCCAACTTGGAGCCCTTCTCATGATGATGCAAACTTCTCATACTTGTCGGTGACTAGCTGAGTCTTCTCCTTAAAATGACATAATGTTTTTTCAATAAAAATGAATCAAAACAAACTCCTTTTGTTATTTTTACC
Source organism: Lathyrus oleraceus (assembly GCF_024323335.1). Taxonomy (NCBI): domain Eukaryota; kingdom Viridiplantae; phylum Streptophyta; class Magnoliopsida; order Fabales; family Fabaceae; genus Lathyrus; species Lathyrus oleraceus. The sequence goes on from NC_066580.1 coordinate 217,653,729, forward strand.
ATGAACTACGAGGTTTTGATCCTTCATTGAACTTTGTTGGTATGTAGGCATGAGAGTTTAAAAGTCTTGGCAAACATCAAATCATAATAAAACTGCTTATTTTTCCATCCCTCCAACTTTTTTTTAAAAACCAAAATCTACATATTTTCAAATAGGTTCCCATGGAGTACCATGGATGTTTAGGGTGTTAATACCTTCCCTTTGCATAACTAACCCCCAGACCCTTTTCTTCTTTTATTAGTTTTATTTTAAAAATTCTTTGGGTTTTGTTTGTACTTTTTCCCTTTTCCTTTGGAAACAATAAAAGCGCGGTGGCGACTCTTGCTTTGCGAGTTAAGTTAATCAATAACTTAATCTAAAAAAATTTACCGCTATATAAAAGTGACGACTCTGCTGGGAATTAGTCCCTAGTGGGTTAAGCCCATCTTTGTTTTTGTGCATATGTTATGTTTGTTGTTGTTTGTTATTGTTTGTTCTGTCTGGTGCTTGGTGATCTCTGTATGGTGAGATAATTCCTATACCTGGACTTAAGAGCTCTTATGATAGGAGGATGGTATAGTCATGTTTGGCTTACGTGGAGTTAATCCTTAATAAGCTGACATGAGATCCCCCACTCAGTGGAGGCCCCTTTGGGATTACTGATGTCACACGAGTAGTCGTAGTTGGCATTACTTTTTCCGACCTGGGAGCCCGAGAAGGTGAGGACCTTAGAACCCTTAACCCATCTTGGACTTTTAGGATGTAGTGCGATGGCTATTTTGGTGTAGATTTGAATTAGTTGTTATGTGATACTGCACTCATACGAGTTTCTCTTGAGAATATTATAGGTTGACGAGTAGTCGTATAAGCCGATAATATCAAAAAGATGGAATTACGACTCTGAGAAATTTTTATAACCTTGTTCTACGGGTGATTATATCCTTAGTACACACACTATGGGTTGGTTCTTACCCTTGTCTCCATGCTCGTGACTCTGGACCTTTGCACTTTGTTTGTGTGACCTTATTTGTGATTGTGGCGTCATGCACTCATGGCATTAATAATAATTTTAATCAATTTTGAAGGAACTTAGAGACTCTTGTTGCAAACATTGCAAATATTTTGATCATGGATATTGGAATAAGGAATACTCGGAAATGCAGTTTCAGATGTCCCGATCTCATGGAATTAAGGAAGCTAGCATATTTTGTGGATGATCCTAAGAGTTTTAGAGAATGTTTTGGAAGACTTTTATCTGTGCTATCTACTGATGTTAAGGATGGTCTTCTTTTCACTTTAGTCTAGTTCTATGATCCCGTCTACCGGTGTTTCACTTTCCCTGATTATCAGTTCTTGCCTACCATGGAAGAGTATGCTCATCTTTTGGGTATACCAGTTTCTGATAGAGTTCCCTTTAGTGGGGTGGAAGGAATTCTTGAACCTCGAGTCATTACTAAAGTTATTGACCTGAGGAAGCCTGACATAGATGTTAATCTCCATGTCAAAGGAGGTATCAGAGGGTTGACTTTGAAGTTTCTATTGGAACTATTCCTCCCTTACTCGTCTATGGTTTATTCTTGTTTCCTAACATTGAAAATTTTGTTGATGTTAATTCTATGAGGATCTTCTTGATTAGGAATCTGGTTCCAACTCTGCTCGGTGATACTTATTTCTCCATTCATCATAAGACTTCTAAAGGAGGTGGAACTGTAGTTTGTTGTGCACCTTTACTATACAAGTGGTTTATTTCGCACTTGTCGCAATCTCATATCTTCCAAGAAAACAAGGATTGTTTAAGGTGGTCTCAAAGACTTATGTCTCTCACCAATGACTACATAACTTGGTATTATTCTATTTACGACGACGTTGAGGTCATTGATAGTGGTGGGGAGTTCTCTAATGTGCCTCTTGTTGGTACACAAGGAGGAATCAACTATAATCCAACTTTAGTAAGATGTCAACTCATGTTCTCTATGAAGGACAAACATAATAACACTTTGTTAGAAGGTTTATTTTTCCAAGAAGGGAAAGACACTCAAGGTTTGAAAGCTAGGATAATGCATGCTTGGTACAATGTTCATAGGAAGGGAAAAGGTGAGCATGGATTGAGGAATTGTGTAGCTTTGGAGCCTTACACTAGTTGGATGAAGAAGAGAGCAAAGGAATTCAAGATGCCATATGCTTATGAAAGACCTATGTCTTTAGTAATGGTTAAATCTACCAATACTAAAGGCATAGAAGAGTTGCAAGAGGCTATGGATAGGATGAAGCAAGAGAGGGATGATTGGGAAAGAAAGTTTCACACCTCACACCTAGCAAAAGTAGAATTCCAGATGCAGATAAAGGAAAAGGACGACTTGATAGAATTACTCGAGCAACATGATGTGAAGAGATCTAGAGGACAAGAGGATTTATTTTCATCTAACAGTTCGTCATCTACTCATCTCCCTACTTTCGACGTTTGGAAACACATTGTTGACTAGCTCGTGATAGAGAAAGATGCTATGAAAAGTAGTTACGAAAGAGAGATCAAAAGGATTCGCAAGAAGTGTCAGCTTGGAGTTAGGTCGTCATCGGACATGATTCCGTAGATATAGAATGATGCCCTTTGGTTTAAAGAATACTGGTGCAATTTACCAAAGAGACATGACTACTCTTTTCCATGACATGATGCACAAAGACATAGAAGTCTATGTTGATGATATAATTGCTAAGTCGAAGACTGAAGAAGATCACGTTGAGTATTTGTTGAAGTTGTTTCAGCGGTTGAGAAGGTTTAAACTCCAATTGAATCTTAATAAATGTACCTTTCGTGTCCGTTCAGGAAAGTTGTTGGGTTTCATTTTCATCTAGAAAGGTATTGAAGTAGACCTTGATAAAGTCAGAGCTATTCAAAAGATGCTTGCACCAAAGACATAAAAGAAAGTCAGAGGATTCCTCGGGCGTCTGAATTATATATCCAGATTCATATCTAACATGACTTCCATGTGTGGGCATATTTCCAAGTTTCTCCGTAAAGATCAAGGTTGTGTTTGGAAAAAGGACTGCCAGAAGGCTTTTGACCGCATCAAGGAGTATCTTCTTGAACCTCCTATTTTGTCTCCTCTAGTGGAAGGAAGAACTTTGATTTTGTATTTGACTGTATTAGAAGAATCTATGGGTTATGTGCTTGGACAACAAGATGAAATTGGTAGAAGGGAGCATGCTTGAAAATACTTATTGTGGTTTAGCCTGGGCTACCAAACGTTTACGCCAATATATGATCAATCATACGACTTGGTTGATATCCAAAATGGATCCAATCAAGTATATCTTTGAAAAACGCACTTTGACCGGGAGGATTGCTCGTTGGCAGATGTTATTCTCTGAATATGACATTCAGTATCGTACTTAGAAAGAAATTAAAGGAAGTATTCTTGCAGATGATTTGGCTAACCAACCGATCGATGATTATCAACCCATCAGGTTTTACTTCCCTAATGAAGATGTTATGTACTTAAAAGCTAAAGATTGCGATGAACCGTTGCCTGGAGAAGGGCTAGAGCATGTATATCGTTGGGGTTTAGTGCTTGATGGAGCTGTTAATGCTTATGGAAATGGAATTGGGGAAATAATTATTACTCCTAAGGGTCATCACATCCCTTTTACTACAAGATTGATATTTGATTGTACAAATAATATGGAAGAATATGAAGCTTGTATTATGGGTCTCGAAGAAGCCATTGATTTGAGAATTAAAATCCTAGATGTGTATGGAGATTCAACCTTGGTGGTTAATTAGATTAAAGGGGAATGGGAGACTCATCATCCCGACCTGATTCCTTACAAAGATTTTGCAAGGAGGTTGTCAACTTTCTTCAATAAAATAGAATTTCATCATATACCTCATGAAGAGAATCGAATGGCAGATGCTCTGGCTACTCTGTCCTCTATGTATAAAGTAAACCGCTGGAATGACGTTCTAGTATCATAATTATGCGCTTTGATAGGCCTGCTCATGTGTTTGCAACAAAAGAAGTTATAGACGATAAGCCCTAGTATCATGATATTAAATGTTTCCTCCAAATTCAGGAATACCCGTTTTGTGCATCCAAAAAATATAAGAACCCTTTGAGAAGACAGGCTGGCAATTTCTTTCTAAATGAAGATGTGTTGTACAAGAGAAATTTTGACATGATTATGCTCAGGTGCAGGGATAGACACGAAGCAGACATGTTAATGTAAGAAGTTCATGAAGGATCCTTTGGTACTCATGCCAATGGACATGCAATGACTAAAAAGATGTTAAGGGCATGATACTATTGGCTGACAATGGAATCTGATTATTGTAAATATGTGAAGAAGTGCCATAAATGTATGATTCATGCTGATAAGATTCATGTGCTTCTGATGCTTCTCGATGTTATTTCATCCTCATGGCCTTTCTCTATGCTTGGAATTGATATGATTGGTTTGATCGAGCCCAATGCTTCAAAGGACATTGTTTCATCCTAGTAGCTATTAATTACTTCACCAAGTCGGGTCCTTAATATTAAGTCTCTCCAATCTTGTCGATATGAAGATTTCAACCTTCATATCTCCAAATTGAAGAAACTTAAATATGGGGCATCTGTCATAGCCTAATTTTTAACCCTAAGATCCCACATCTCATTTTCATCTTTTTCATACAAACAAGGTCACATCTTAGCGCTTCCCTTTACCATCTTTAAGTTTTCTTCTTGTAGGGATCACCAAGCACACCTTTGTTTTACCATTGTGTTTATTTGTTCATTGATTATCTAACCACTAATAAAAATATCAAAAATATGTCTTGTTTACCTTAAGTTTACTATGAAAGGTAGGGCGTCTCAAACCAAGAGCATCTCAAAGTGTGGTGGCTTACTTCTCAAGAAAAGTCAAAGGTTCGTGTGTTTATTTCCATGCCTTCTTCAACAAGTAACTTCAAGTTATGAGCAATCTAATCAAGAGACCATCAAGGACACCTTATCTTGAGTTCATATGATCACCTGTGTCCTTTGAAGGGCAAGAAAAGTCCAAGTGCATAAACTTATTCCAAGGGGTTCGACCTAAAAGTCAATATTTTGAAGTCAAAGTTCCTAAGATCACAACTACTTCAATTCTCAACATTTTTGAATGCCCCTTTTTGCATATGACTCTTCTAAACATCCTCTGCAACTTCAATTTACAAGACAAGATCCAATTATGCTTGGAGGTGACCTTGTGCTCAAGAAGATTTTGTCTTTCAACACTGATTATATGGGCAAGTGGACTCCTAATTATGAAGGCCCATATGTTTTCAAGAGAGCTTTCTCTGGTGGTACATTGATTCTTACAACTATGGATGGTGAAGAGCTCCCTCGTCCTGGGAGTGGTGATGCAATCATGAAATACTTCACCTAGAAAATAAAAGAACAACTCGCTAAGTTGAAAACCCGAAAGGGAGGCTTAGGTAAAAATGAGCGACTCGGTAGATTGAAAACCCGAAAGGGTAGTCCAGGAAAACGTTGGAGACATAAAAAAAATCATCCCGGTAGATTGACCATAAAAAGGAAGTCTAGGTAAAAGTTAGGGATTATGGCAAGTAACTGCATCAGGCCAAACTAGATCATTTGAAGCAACAGTGCCTATCATAAGTTCCTATTCAGTCATCCTCGACTGAAGTCCAGAGCATAGTGGTATTCAAAGATGTTAGGGAGAATACTGGTCATTGTATTTCAGTGTAGCCGTTTCCATGTATTTACCATTTTCCAACATTGTAACGATCCATGGAGTCGTGCCATTTGCAGACTGCCAATTTGAGCCTTTTGCCAATTTGTTTGCTACTCTTATTTTGTTTTAGTTTACAAAATTTGATTTATTTTTTATGATCATTTTTGAAGTAAAAAATATACATATATATTTAAGCAATCATGTTTTTGAAAATATACAAAAAAAGATATGTATTTTTCGTGACTTGTGAATACAAAAGAGGAATGTTAATGGCAATCCGAAGGATGGTAAGATCACGAAGAATGGAATTCAGTAACTTCCCCAGGCCGGATCTCCTTTTATACCAGTCTCCCCAACATCAGATTGCAAGAGTGGTGTGATCCCTAATGAATCTCCTCCAACATCTCCATCTTGTTTAGATTAGTCGAGTGTCGAGTTGTACTGTGTTATTAGTCTTGTACCTTTGCGTTTATTTTGTCAGCATAATCATATGCATGTGCATATCATCATGATGTTTATTTGTGCATTTTTCATTTTTGCAAATACTCCTCACCACTCTTTGGAACTTTTCTCCCCGCATAGTGTGTGCGTCCTCTCTCTAATAGAGTGTCGACCTTAAGCAGAAAGAGTTTATCCTTTCTAATTCCTCACCAAAGTATGATCCTCATGGAAAATTTTGCTTCAGATTTCCCCTCCAGTTCATTTTCTGGATGGGATCAATCCCCCATTGAGTTCATGCCCTCATTGGATTGAGTCCTCTTTGACTGCTTCTCTCTAGTTAGATCCTGGTCTGAACATTGGTCCCCCTCTGATTGGTTACCTTTGTTAAGCTATCGCTTGGCTGGTAGTTGGTAATCATTCTGTTTGAGCTTATTACCTTTGTTAACCTATCAATCGGCTGATAGTAGGTAACATTTCCTTTTACCTCTGATTGGTTACATTTATAGAGACACCACTTGGTTGGTAGTTGGTAATCATTCTATTTGAGTTTATTACCTTTGTTAAGCTATCACCCGACTAATAGGAGGTAATACTTCATTTTACCCTCTTATTGCTTACCTTTATTAAGTTATCACTTGGTTGGTAGTTGGTAATCATTTTGTTTGAGCTTATTACCTTTGTTAAGCTATCACTCGGCTGATAGTAGGTAATAGTTCATTTTACCCTCTGATTGGTTACGTTTGTTATGATTTTCACTAGGTTGGTAGTTCGTAATCATTATGTTTAAGCTTATTACCTTTTTAAGCTATCACTCGGCTGATAGTATGTAATATTCTTCTGTTGTAGGAGTCAGGGTTTTCCCCTTTTTGATGATTGATTTTCCCTCGTGAAGTCTTTCCTTGATAAGTCTTCTTCGTTGGGTCTTTAGTTTGTTTTCTAACCATGCATCAATTATTTACGAGCTCTTCCTCCCGCCCTCCCTTCCCGCTGTGGAACTTTGTCTGTCCCCACCTGGGTACCCCTTTGGAATCTGTCATTCCCCCACAGAATTTCAGTCTCCTCTTTTCTCTAGCCAATTCTGTGTCTCATGTGGAGCTATATTCCCCACAGGGATTCTTGTTCGCATTCATATCATATCATAAACATCTTGTGGTATCTTAGGGCCAAAAATCGGGTCCTTAATACTAAGTCTCACCAATCTTGTCGAGATGAAGATTTCAACCTTCATATATCCAAATTGAAGAAACTTAAATATGGGGCATCTGTCATAGCCTAATTTTTAACCCTAAGATCCCACATCTCATTTTCATCTTTTTCATACAAACAAGGTCACATCTTGGCGTTTCCCTTTACCATCTTTGAGTTTTCTTCTTGCAGGGATCACCAAGCACACCTTTGTTTTACCATTGTGTTTATTTCTTTATTGATTATCTAACCACTAATAAAAATATCAAAAATATGTCTTGTTTCCCTTAAGTTTATTGTGAAAGGAAGGGCTTCCCAAATCATGAGCATCTCAAAGTGTGGTGGCTTACTTCTCAAGAAAAGTCAAAGGTTTGTGTGTTTATTTCCATGCCTTATTCAACAAGTAACTTCAAGCTATGAGCAATCTAATCAAGAGACCATCAAGGGCACCTTATCTTGAGTTCATATGATCACCTGTGTGCTTTGAAGTGCAAGAAAAGTCCAAGTGCACAAACTTGTTCCAAGGGGTTCGACCTAAAAGTCAATATTTTGAAGTCAATGTTCCAAAGATCACAACTACTTCAATTCTCAACATTTTTTAATGCCCCTTTTTGGATATGACTCTTCTAAACATCCTCTGTAACTTCAATTTACAAGACAAGATCCAATTATGCTTGGAGGATCATCAAAAGTTTGGAGATACTATAGGTAATTTATGGACTTGGTGAAATTTGACCTATTTTCAAATGATTTTTAGACAACTTTCAATGATCATAACTTATTCAATTTTCAATATATGGAGCTGAATCTTTTTGCACAACGCCATTGGTAATACCCTCTACAAGTTTTCTTCAAAGGTCAAGGTCAAAATATGCTTGGGAGACCTTGAAAATCATTGGGACATTATAGGTCATTTTCAACCATGGAGCACTCAAACGTTTCTAAGTTATGGAACCAGTATTGTATGCCTACTTCAACACACCATAAATTTGTACTCAAACATCCAAATGCACCCTTTCTTGGCTTATTGTAATCTTGGCCATGATGTTAACACATTATGAAAAGAATAGGATCAAAAACCCTCTTAGTAGGTTGCCCCCATTGAGTTTAACATGGTGACTGAAAATTGAAGAAATCACCATTGCCCGAAATTTGATCATGACTAAACTCAATTCCAAGCCAACTCACAATCGTGTTTCTCATCATTTGGAGTCTTGGAACAGCCACGTCAATTAGTGAGGAATGATCCATCGCTCATGGTCTTTTCTGATTTTATTTCTTTTTCTTTTATTATTTTAAATTACTTTTTCTTTAAAAGTTCGTAGTAATTTCACTTTTTATCTAAAAAATCCCAAAATAATTTATAAAATTCTCTTTTATTTTTATTCATCTAATTTTTATTTTGGCACATTTTATTTCACCTATTTTCTATTTTTCTTGAATTTTATCTTTTCTCCTTTATTTTAATTGGTTTAAAAATCCTTTTCTTCATTTTTAAATTCTAAAATTTTTATTCTATGCTTCTCGTTTTATTTCCAACGTTCCATAATTTTCTTGGGCATTTATTTGGTGTTAAAAGGACTTTGTGGATTTTCCATTTTATTTCCATTTCAAAAATCATTTAAAAATACATTTGATGCATTTTTAATTCATTTGATTGCACTTTAAATTTGTATGACCTTGTAGACATCTGCTAGTCTTGGATCATGATGATTTTCACTTCAAGTCTCATTAAACTCAATGGATCTTGGGTGTTGATGTGATTCAATTTGGGTGTGACCTCTATTTTCCCATTCCTTCTTCATCCCTTTCTTTTCCCTTTGATCAATTGGATGGTGTCAGAGCATATATGATCAGTTGAATTTGATTGCAGAGAAAAGAATGAGAACCTTGTGTCATGGTCAGTTATATCAAAAGAGAATGAAGAAAACATTTGACAAGAAGCTTCGAACTCGTGTATTCAGAGAAGGTGACCTTGTGCTCAAGAAGATTTTGTCTTTCAACACTGATTACATGGGCAAGTGGACTCCTAATTATGAAGGCCCATATGTTTTCAAGAGAGCTTTCTCTGGTGGTACATTGATTCTTACAACTATGGATGGTGAGGAGCTCCCTCGTCTTGGGAGTGGCGATGCAATCATGAAATACTTCACCTAGAAAATAAAAGAACAACTCGCTAAGTTGAAAACCCGAAAGGGAGGCTTAGGCAAAAATGACTGACTCGGTAGATTGAAAACCCGAAAGGGTAGTCCAGGAAAACGTTGGAGACATAAAAATAATGATCCCGGTAGATTGACCATAAAAAGGAAATCTAGGCAAAAGTTAGGGATTATGGCAAGTAACTGCATCAGGCCAAACTAGATCATTTGTAGCAACAGTGCCTATCATAGGTTCCTATTCAGTCATCCTCGACCGAAGTCCAGAGCATAGTGGTATTCAAAGTTGTTAGGGAGAATAGTGGTCATTGTATTTCAGTGTAGCCCTTTCCATGTATTTACCATTTTCCAACATTGTAACGATCCATGGAGTCGTGCCATTTGCAGACTGCCAAGTTGAGCCTTTTGCCAATTTGTTTGCTACTCTTATTTTGTTTTAGTTTACAAAATTTGATTTATTTTTTGTGATCATTTTTGAAATTAAAAATATACATATATATTTAAGAAATCATGTTTTTGAAAATTTACAATAAAAGATATGTATTTTTCGTGACTTATGAATACAAAAGAGGAATGTTAATGGCAATCCGAAGGATGGTAAGATCACGAAGAATGGAATTCAGTAACTTCCCCAAGCCGGATCTTCTTTTATACCAGTCTCCCCAACATCAGATTGCAAGAGTGGTGTGATCCCATACGAATCTCTTCCAACATCTCCATCTTGTTGAGATTAGTCGAGTGTCGAGTTGTACTGTGTCATCAGTCTTGTACCTTTGCGTTTATTTTGTCAGCATAATCATATGCATGTGCATATCATCATGATGTTTATTTGTGCATTTTTCATTTTTGCAAATATTCCTCACCACTCTCTGGAACTTTTCTCCCCGCAGAGTGTGTGCGTCCTCTCTCTAATAGAGTGTCGACCTTAAGCAGAAAGAGTTTATCCTTTCTAATACCCCACCAAAGTCTGATCCTCGTGGAAAATTTTGCTTCAGATTTCCCCTCAAGTTCATTATCTGGATGGGATCAATCCCCCATTGAGTTCATGCCCTCATTGTATTGAGTCCTCTATGACCGCTTCTGTCTAGCTAATTCCTGGTCTGAACATTGGTCCCCCTCTGATTGGTTACCTTTGTTAAGATATCACTTGGCTGTTAGTTGGTAATCATTCTGTTTGAGCTTATTATCTTTGTTAAGTTATCACTCGGCTGATAGTAGGTAACATTTCCTTTTGCCTCTGATTGGTTACATTTGTTAAGATATCACTTGACTGGTAGTTGGTAATCATTTTGTTTGAGTTTATTACCTTTGATAAGCTATGACTCAACTAATAGGAGGTAATACTTCCTTTTACCCTCGTATTGCTTACCTTTATTAAGCTATCACTTGGTTGGTAATTGGTAATCATTTTGTTTGAGCTTATTACCTTTGTTAAGCTATCACTCGGCTGATAGTAGGTAATAGTTCCTTTTACCCTCTGATTGGTTACCTTTGTTATGATATCACTTGGTTGGTAGCTGGTAATCATTATGTTTAAGCTTATTACCTTTGTAAGTTATCACTCGGCTGATAGTAGGTAATATTCTTCTCTTGTAGGAGTCATGGATTTCCCCTTTTTGATGATTCATTTTCCCTGGTGAAGTCTTTCCTTGATAAGTCTTCTTCGTTAGGTCTTTAGTTCGTTTTCTAACCATGCATCAAGTATTTATGAGCTCTTCCTCCCCCCCACCCCATCCCGCTGTGGAACTTTGTCTGTCCCCACCTGGGTACCCCTTTGGAATCTGTCATTCCCCCACAAAATTTCAGTCTCCTCTTTTCTCTAGCCAGTTCTTTGTCTCATGTGGATCTGTATTCCCCACAGGGATTCTTGTTCGCATTCATATCATATCATAAACATCTTGTGGTATCTTAGGGCCAAAAATCGGGTCCTTAATATTAAGTCTCTCCAACCTTGTCGAGATGAAGATTTCAACCTTCATATCTCCAAATTGAAGAAACTTAAATATGGGGCATCTGTCATAGCCTAATTTTTAACCCTAAGATCCCACATCTGATTTTCATCTTTTGCATACAAACAAGGTCACATATTGGCCCTTCCCTGAACCATCTTTGAGTTTTCTTCTTGCAGGGATCACCAAGCACACCTTTGTTTTACCATTGTGTTTATTTGTTCATTGCTTCCCTTAAGTTTTCTATGCAAGGTAGGGCTTCTCAAACCAAGAGCATCTCAAAGTGTGGTGGTTTACTTCTCAACAAAAGTCAAAGGTTCGTGTGTTAATTTCCATGCCTTCTTCAACAAGTAACTTCAAGCTATGAGCAATCTAATCGAGAGACCATCAAGGAAACCTTATCTTGAGTTCATATGATCACCTGTTTGCTTTGAAGTGCAAGAAAAGTCCAAGTGCACAAACTTGTTCCAAGGGGTTCGACCTAAAAGTCAATATTTTGAAGTCAAAGTTCCAAAGATCACAACTACTTCAATTCTCAACCTTTTTGAATGCCCCTTTTTGCATATGACTCTTCTAAACATCCTCTACAACTTCAATTTACAAGACAAGATCCAGTTATGCTTGGAGGATCATCAAAAGTTTGGAGATATTATAGGTAATTTATGGACTTTGTGAAATTTGACCTATTTTCAAATGATTTTTAGACAACTTTCAAAGATCATAACTTATTCAATTTTCAACATATGGAGTTGAATCTTTTTGCACAATGCCATTGGTAATACCCTCTACAAGTTTTCTTCAAAGGTCAAGGTCAAAATATGTTTGGGAGACCATGAAAATCATAGGGACATTATAGGTCATTTTCAACCATGAAGCACTCAAACTTTCCTAAGTTATGGAACTAGTATTGCATGCCTACTTCAACACACCATAACTTTGTACTCAAACATCTAAATGCACCCTTTCTTGGCTTATTGTAATCGTGGCCATGATGTTAACACATTATGAAAAGAATAGGATCAAAAACCCTCTTAGTAGGTTGACCCCATTGAGTTGAACATGGTGACTTAAAACTGAAGAAATCACCATTTCCCAAAATTTGATCATGACTAAACTCAATTCCAAGCCAAATGATATTCGTGTTTCTCATCATTTGGAGTGTTAGATCTGCCACGTCAATTAATGAGGCGTGATCCAACGTTCCTTGTCTTTTCTGATTTTATTTCTTTTTCTTTTATTATTTTAAATTACTTTTACTGTAAAAGTTCGTAGTAATTTCATTTTTTATCCAAAAAATCCCAAAATAATTTATAAAATTCTGTTTTGTTTTTATTCATCTAATTTTTATTTTGCCACATTTTATTTCACCGATTTTCTATTTTTCATGAATTTTATCTTTTCTCCTTTATTTTAATTGGTTTAAAAATCCTTTTCTTCATTTTTAAATTCTAAAATTTTTATTCTATCTTACTCATTTTATTTCCAACCTTCCATAATTTTCTTGGCCATTTATTTGGTGTTTAAAGGACTTTGTGGATTTTCCATTTTATTTCCATTTTAAAAATCATTTAAAAATACATTTGATGCATTTTTAATTCATTTAATTGCACTTTAAATTTGTATGACCTTGTAGACATCTACTAGTCTTGGATCATGATGATTTTCACTTCAAGTCTCATCAAGCTCAATGGATCTTGGGTGTTGATGGGGTAAAAACACTAATCCACCAAAATGGATGAATAATTTTGATGATGACTTGATCAAATTTGTGATTGAATTTGGGTGTTACCTCTATTTTCCCATTCCTTCTTCATCCCTTTCTTTTCCCTTTGATCAATTGGATCGATTTGTGTCCATTCCTTCTTCATCCCTTCCATAATTTCAAATCTATCTTCTAAGTGGTCGTGAATCATTTAAGGTACTTTGGATTGATGCATAAGTTTGTTCTAAGTGTCGCGAAATATGGATTGAAGTAATGGACCATTCTCATAGCCTTTGTGCTTGATCATCCCCTTTCTTTTTATTTTCTTGTGTGGCATAGGTTAAGGAGGATGATTTACATATCATTTCTGTAGCATGTATTAACACAAACATCATTGTTGACTGACCTCAGATAGTTGTGACTTTTACATAAGTCTAATTACGATTGCTTAACATAGTACTAAATTTGTCCCCAAGGAAATGGCATTTTTATAAGTGAGATTGTAAGTCTCCTATTCCTCATGGTATTATATGAAAACGTTGCTCCTTTTCCATTGGTGAGAGCTAGTGGAATACTTGTTGATTTTATCCAAGTTGGAGCCCTTCTCATAAATCATATATAGGTTCATATTTTCATGTTTGTAAGTGGATGGTTGATTGTTTACCAAAAAATGACCAAAATATCTTTTCATCTTCACTAACATCTTTTACTAACATTTTACTTGTATTAACCTTTACTTGAAAGTCATTTACCTTTATGCCTTTATTTTTTATGTCATATACTTTGTACTTTATGTTTAATATTTCATATCATATTATTTGTGTTTATGTCATTTTGTTCATTTGGACCTTTCTTTATATCATTGTAAAAAAGACACTAATAAAAATAAATTTGTTTCTGCTAAGTCTTGGACTTGCGGTTACTATCCTTGGCAAAATTATGGAGTTATGGGCTTAGAATTAGGATATTGGCCTTTGCTTTGGGATTTGGGAATTAAAGACCTTGGAATCCATCTGATACCCTAGACTTTGGACATCTATGTGAAGACTTGGTTTGGTTACATTGGTTTCATCCGACACATGGTTTACTATTTGCTTAAATTGCTTGCTTTAGGCTTAATCCAAAGGAGGGAAATTCTTTCTTGACTTATGTCATAAAGCTTTCTATCTCTGGGTTAGATCTTTCTTCTTTCGCTTTTACTTTACTGCTTTAGGATAGTCTCTTCTTCTCCTTCCCCTTCTTTAATTTTCAAAATCTTGTCTCTTTTTCTAAACCTTCTTGTTTTTAACTTGAACCACTTTCTCAATAAACCTTGACTTTTGTCAAGTGATTTTCAAAAAAAAAATCCCAATAAATGCCAATCCATCGTAAGCATACTTAGACCAATTTCAAAAGACTAAAAAATTCCTAACTCATTCAAACCATTTTGTGCCCTTTGTGCCCTTTTCCTTTTTAAACTTTTTCTCAAGGAATTAGACATGAGTCATTTCCATAGTTGAGTTATAATTCTCCTATCTCCATAGTATTGATGATAATTCTTTTATATATTTGGGAGCTAGTGGCATACTTATTGATCCTTATCCATGTTGGAGTCCTTCTCATGATGATACAAAGTTATCATACTTGTGGGTGACTAGCTAAGTATTCTCTATAAAATGACAAAATGTATTTTCCATAAAAATGAATCAAAACAAACTCTTTTTGTTATTTTTACCACGAACTATGAGATTTTGATCCTCCATTTCATTTTATTGATACGTAGGCATGAGACTTTAAAATTCTTGGCAAACACCAAATCATAATAAAAATGCTTCTTTTCCCATCCCTCCGATCTTTTAACAAAGCACCCCTTTTCTTAAAAACCAAAATTTACATATTTTTAAAGAGGTTCCCATGGAGTACCATGGATGTTTAGGGTATTAATACTTTCCCTTTGCATAACTAACCCCCAAACCCTTGTTCTCTTTTTATTAGTTTTTTTTAAAACTTCTTTGGGTTTTGTTCATACCTTTTCCCTTTTCCTTCGGAAACAATAAAAGTGTGGTGGCGACACTTGCTTTGCGAGTCAAGTTAATCAATAGCTTAATCTCAAAATATTTACCGCTACAGATAGGGCTAATTATAAATCCACAAAAATTGTTCTGGAAGACTATACTTGGTAGCAGAAAAAACAATTCTATAAAGAGGCTAAACTCTATTTGTGGGTTGAGACTTAGCTGTTTAAGATTAATGTTGACAGTTCTATTAGTAGGTGTGTTGTAGGTAGTGGAGGTTGAGATCCCATCATTACGTGTCTTGATGGAAGCCAAGTTGACAGAAGCTGAATGGTGTCAGACCAGGTATGACCAGCTGAATTTGATCGAAGAGAAGAGGTTGACTGCCATGTGTCATGGTCAGCTGTACCAGCAGAGAATGAAGAAAGCATTTGATAAGAAGGTCAGACCTCGTGTATTTAGAAAAGGTGACCTTGTGCTCAAGAAGATTCTATCTTTTAAACTAGATGCTTGGGGAAAATGGACTTCTAATTATGAAGGCCCATATGTTGTGAAGAGAGCCTTTTCAAGCAGTGCTTTGATTCTTACAACTATGGATGGTTAAGAGTTCACTCGTCATGTGAATGCCGATGCAGTCAAGAAATACTTCGCCTAAAAAAAAGAAAAGAACAACTCGCTAAGTTGAAAACCCGAAAGGGTGGCTTAGGCAGAAATGAGCGTCTTAGTGGATTGAAAACCCAAAAGGGCGATCCAGGAAAAAATTAGAGACATAAAATAAAAAATTTATCCCGATAAATTCAGTACCCCACCATGGGGAAATTTATGCAAAATTTAGGGATTATGGCAAGTAACTGCATTGTATGGATCATCAGTTTTGAAGACATTCTTGAGCACGTCGTTGGGTTTTGATTCGTCATTTTCAACCGAAGCCAAGAGCACAATGGATATCAAAGTTGGTAGAAGGATTAGTGATCATTGTATTCAATGTAGCCCTTTTCCATGTAAATTACCATTTTTTAACTTTTGTAAAGATCTACGGAGTCTTGTCGTTTACAGACTAGCATTCTATTAAATAAAGTTGAGCTTTTTATCCATTTATTTCTACTCTCATTTGTTTCAGCTAAATAGAATTAAATTTTATGATGCTCATTTTTGAAATTGAATTTAAAAATTAAAATCATGTTTTTCCTAAATAATAAATGTAATTACTTTTTAAGAGCAATCAATTTCATTTAAGGAATATCAACAGCAGTCTGAGAATAGGTAAGTCCCAAAATGTGAAGCATTGTTGGTCTTCCCCAAGTAGTTGGTTCATCTTTTCTGAATGACAACTCAACATCTCGAGCCGAGTTTTGTTGGGTTCCTCAGCCGAGTTTGTAATTGCCTCCCTCGAGTTGTAGGTGCGTTATCTCAGCGATTTGTACAGATTCAACATAAATTGTTGTTTTCCTCAGGTCGTCAGCAGAGTTTATGCCTGATCCCTGATAGCACTGATTCTTGAGCAATATTTATGGTCCTCTACAAGCTTGTCTCCCATTTGATATGGTGTTGACCTAAAATTCCCCGCAGAGTTGATGATGCAGATCCCCAACAATTTGTCCTCTTTCCCCCAAGCCATGGTCGAGCCTTTGAGTAAAATGATTCACGTTGATCTGATTCATCTCTTTATCTAGTTGTTGCTTCCATCCTGTTGAGATTAGCGGAGTGTGGTATCAATGATTCATATCTGTAAGACCCCAATTTTGGCCCTAAGATCCCTCATGGCCCATATCATATCATACCATGGCCTCAAGGATCATTGCATGCCCTAGCTTCCCTCCTAGTGGGTGGGTTACCTTGTGAGTGTGGTTCTTGATCACCAAGCATGTTTTGCATTTGTATATCATTGCTTTTCATATGTTTATTGACCAAAATTACAAAAATATTGTCATTCTAACCATGTTGCTTGCAGATGAAGCCAATTAGGTCAAAATCAGTCAAAGTCATTCATTGCAGTGGATGGTGGCCATTCTTGCAGAATTTGGGCACCATGATCAATCATCAAGAGTTCATATGACTTGTGATATTATTTGGAATCAAGATCTCAAGTGATTAGGGTTTGGAATTCATCAGAACATGGTTCAGTCAAGCAAAACCCTAGCAAAGTCAACTGAAGTCAACCTTGGTCAACTGTGCATTTAATCAGTGATTTGATGATGGGAATTGGTCTGGGAGGCCTCATTCATGTTCATATAAGCCTCATATAACATGTCAAGCATCCACAGTGAAGAAAATAAAGTCAAACAAGAAATTTCCAAAAATAGAAAGTTGACCTGTAATTGGAATTTGCCAAAAATAGAAACTTCTTGATCCTCAACTTACATCATCATAAAAGCTTCAAATGAATTTTTTCCCAACATGAAGTTGAAGATCTTGTTCTCCCATTTCCAAAAAGTCCAAGAACACTCAATTCACATGTATGGTTGGCAAGTTATGATCAAATCATTCTCAAAAAAATTTGAACTTCAAAAGGCCATATCTTCCAAACCATTTGGCCAAATTGGGTGGGGTTTTTTGCTACAAGTCACATTTGATGCCCTCTTTCCAAATATGTCATCATAATTTACCAAAGGTTCACCAATCAAAGTGGCATTTTTGAACTAGCATGAATTAATTCAAGTAGGGTGAAAAATTGACTTTCCAAATTAAGCATTTCCAACACTTTTTATCAATTGAGATAGTTCAGAAAACTCATTTGGAATGTGGTATAAGGCCCAATTCGCAACTTTTGGCTCAGGCACATGCAACTTGAAGTGAAATTGGTCAATTAGCAAAAACACACTTCATTAGCAATTTGGATTACCACTTTCATTAATCATGCTTACCAACATTAAACAGCATATATATTCATCATTTTCTGCTGAACAAAGCCCTAGCAGCCACACTCACTCAAACAGAAAAACTCTTTTTCTCTCAAACATCAATTTCTTCATTTTTGAAATTCTTGCTAAAAGTCTCAAAAGAACTCGAGCTGGTTTTGTTGGTTTCATCATATACTAACCATTTGAAAGCTGTTGCAAGTGGTAAATCTCAACTGTAAAGCCATTACCAAGCACTGCTACATCAATATTCTTCCATGGCAGATCTTGGTTGCAGCTAGAAGCAAGGTTGTTGAGCTAAATTCCTACCTCCATTCACCTCTTAGAACCTTCATGTGCATCTGTTTCGAGCATACACGACTTAACAGCCATCAAATCACCACTGTGTTTCCAACTTGGTAAATTTTCGAATCCCTCCATTCTCAAAATGTTGCTATGCTTTGTGTAGAGTTTGCCTTGCTGATTATTTTTCACTTTGAATCGTGATGAATGGTTGAGTATTTAGAGAGATATGGTGAAATGAACTTTGATGTTTAAATGTTATCTTGCTCGTTTCTTCCATTCTTGCATGATTTAAGCTTAATGGTTGTTGGATTCATGATGTGCATCGCTTGATGATTCTAATGGTATGATGGTTTTCCATTTTTGGGCAAATTATTTTTCACGATTTGATGAGGATGATGAACACTGTAGCTAAACCCTAGATGAACCCAGAAATCGTGTTTCTGCATTTTGAATTGTTGCTGTGCATGAAGCTCCTGTTCCATTGCCATGTAGCGTATCAGCATATGACACGCAGGATAAGTTGTACGCTGCGTTTCATTAAAACGTCCAGATAATTACAAAAATGCCACCGGTTCCCATTTATTCCATTTAATCATTTTATGTTTCAATATTTATTTCATTTTTGTGACCAATCTTACAAAATTCATAAGTCCATCATTTTTCATCCAAAATTCATGGGATTTTTTGCATAATGTTCATCATAATCCCTAATTGGTTTGAATTTTTGCATGAATGTGCTCTTGGATGTCTATTTTGTATGTGATTTTTTGTGGAATTATAGATGGCATTTCCTAATTGTTTGGGATTTTCTCCCCTGTTGGGTCATATGTTGACTTTTTGTGACACATCATTTCATTTCATTTGTGAAATTCTCATACTTTATTGGATGAACTTGAAATTTGACATGTGATTAGTAGACATCTTAAACTTTGCCATGGTTTTGATCCCATTCATTTCTCATATGTTGTCACTGATTTATGATTTATTGAAGTTGGTGCATGTTTGGTTGACTTCTTTGAGCATGCTTGAACTTGCTTTGACTTTCTGATTTTCATTGACCAACTTCCCTTGATCCAAATGAGCTGAAATTTGATATGATTATCATGCTATGGTTTATGTTTGATCATGAATTATTTGATGATTTATTGAATTGTCTATGATTGGTTTTGAGTTAAGTCTTGCTGTTGACTTCTTTGAGCTTCTATATGCCATGCCTTGACCTAATTTGCTTATAAAATGATGATGATGAATGATATGGATGTGGAACCAATTGAGTTTGTTTCTTAATTGTTTAAACTTGATTTTGGTTGAATTTCACTTGCTGTTTTGACTTTCTCATCCCTTTTGACCCTTGGCTTGTCCTAGTGGTCTTGTTGCTCATGTTTGAGTTCATGTTTTCAGGTTAAGCAACAAATTACCCAAAAAGACCAATACAAATTGTTTGAGCTTGATTGATTATCATGACTAACCTATTTGTTTTGTAGGTTGTTTGGTTTATGCTTTGAGCCTTGTGCTTTGCACATTTATCTGATTGTGTAGACTGTTGATCATTATCCTATTTTTGCTTAAACTTTGAGTTTGTATACTTATTCTGTTTGACTGTTTCAGGTACCTTTAGTTGCTTAGTTCTTTAAGAACTTGCTTTGCTTTGCTTTATAGCAATTTGCATTGAGGTATAATCCCTTTTCTTCATGTAGTCTGGAAGACCTGGCCTGTTACTTGGCCAGGCAACTGTCTGAAGTCCTCCTTAAGAGGCAATGCTTGTGTGTGTTTACATTTGTCCCAAGCAGGAAAAGTCCTTTTAATAAGGCAATTGGTGGATATAAGAGATATGTAGTCTATCTCCCACTATTCTGTGAGTCTTCTCCTTGCTCCCATTACATGGTTGTAGCATTGAGATCCAAACCCAAGATCTATTAAGTCAATAATCTGTGGAGAGAGTTCCTACTTTCTGAACTCCCACACCTTCTGATATTCAAATGCTCTCCCCGGCCAGGGATAAGAGCAATGAGGCACACCCCTCATATCCTCTCATCTGCTTCACCTTACCCCCTCAATGGCAAGGTTAAGAGCACCATTAACCTATTCCAGTTGGCTTCAATGCCTAACCCTTTGTATGAGCCTCATTGTGTGGTTATAGTGTGTGCTGATTGACTTCATTGATTGATCACTTACTTCATATACACATGTTTGCTTGCATACTTTGTGCACTCATCATCATTTATTGCTCATTAATGCATAACCATCTCATTTGTCTTTATGACTTATCATTGTTGTTTACCCATTGAGGACAATTGTAAGACCATCCATTGGCCATTGCTCCTTTGATATGGAAGTGAGTATAAGACCATCACATTGGCCACTCGTCTTATCTTTGCTTGATGCATTTGTTTGTTGTATGTGAGGATGCAACTGTAAGTCCCTGCAAGTTGGCATTTGCTTTCCTATAACCATAATGATGCATTTGTTTGTTGTATGTGAGGATGCAATTGTAAGTCCCTGCAAGTTGGCATTTGCTTTCCTATGATCATATGTTGGATATTGGTATAAGTCCAGACAGATTGGCATCCGATATCCAAGTTTCATTTTGTTAGGAGATTAGTATAAGTCCATTGAGTGGCCTCTGATATCCAGTTCTGTTTTAGGAGATTGGTGTAAATCCATCTAGTGGTATCCGGTATCCGCTTTTTGTTTGTGAGATTGGAGTAAGACCATTGAGTGGCATCCGGTATCATTTGCTTGCTTACATTATTATTGCTCATTGCTTATTCCAAAGGACACACTTGAATCATCTCCTATATGATCTCAAGAAGTGAACCTCCTAGGAAGTTTTACAATCCATCCTCATCCATTCATCCCACTTTATCCTAAACCTTTTCACACCTTACTTTCAACCTTGACATAGATATTGTGCAAACGTCTTCATGTTTTCAAACTAAAAACCTGGACCCCAAGTCCTTGACTTTTCAAACTCATTTTCATAATACTTCTTTCAAATCAATCTTAATCATACTTTGACTCTACTTTCGTAATCACAATCAATTAACTTCACCCATTCAATTGTTTTGGCTTTGTCCATTGTTAATCTTTTCACACGTTAGCCATAGGTTTCAATTATCATTGTGGTTGATGTAAACCTCAATTGATCCTTAGTGAGTCGACTATAAGACTTCCGTACTGTAAACAGGGTTAACCCCTCTAGTACGTCGAAGCTATCCTCGCATGGTGGATGTTGGTCTTGGTCGAGTTTTCTCCCATTGATAATGAAAAGCCTCAGTGCTATTGTTTAAAATTGAATCCACCAACTTTTGGAAATCTTTTAGCCGAACTACGGCGTTTTGATCCTTACCTTTGATGGAAGGTACGTAGGCAACGGGTTCATCCGTTCGAACACAAAAATAACTAACTTGTACATTCTTTTCTCATCATCCCAATCATGTCTGCACAATACTTATGTCATAACAAATAACAATTTTATACAACAAGTGTGAAAAGGGCTCCCTAGGAGTACCTAGGACGTAGTGGGTGCCTAACACCTTCCCATTGCGTAATTTACCCCTTACCCAGACTCTCTGATCTTTTTATTAGTTTTCTACGCGTAAAACTTCTTAGGCTTTTGTTCGCTTTTTAGCCATTCCTTTGGATAAATAAAAGTGTGGTGGCGACTCGAAATTCATTGTATGCTTTGCTTATGGTTTAATCAATAAATCATATAGCGACGAATACACCGCTACAGAAAAGTGGCGACTCTGCTGGGGAAAGTGATCCTTGGTGGTATTGCCTACTTTTCACCCTTGTTGTGATATATTATTATTTGTTATATGACATATTTTTGTATCATTTGGGATCACTGTATTGATTGTAATGTTTGAATTGCTTGACATACAATTGCTGTTTGCTTTGGTGATCTCTGTGAGATGAGTTATATACCCGAACTCGAGTGCACTCTAGGATAGGAGAATGGCATAGTCTTGTTGACTGGTGTGGAGTATTCCTTAGCCAGTTGACTTGCGACCCCATTCACTTGGTGGAGGTCATGTTGAATTAATAATGTCACACAAGTTATTTGTGGTTAGGCATTATTCTTTCAATCATGTGCCGCAGAAGCCAAGGACCTTAGTTTACCAAACCCATCTTGGCCTATTTTTAAGAACGTAGTGCGGAGGTCGTTCAGATGTAAGTTCTGATACGATTGTTACGCGATACTACACTCATAAGAGTTTCTCTTGAGAATATTCTTGGAATACGAGTATTCGTTCCTCCGATAATATTCGAGAGATGGAACGATGATTATGGGAACCTCTGATAGAACATGTCTGGCAGGTTTAAACCCTAGTACACTCCCTTTGGGTGGTTCTTAACCGAGACACCATGCTCGTGACTCTCAACAAACCCATGATTCGTGGTTGAGTCGTTCAAGCAACCTTAATATCAATGGAACCCGGATACCTAAAATCCACCAAAGCGGCTGGTTGATATTAAGGATGTCCGAACCGGTTCATGTACCGTTAATATCAATGGAACTTGGGTGTCGATAAGGTGAAAACCTAAATCCACCAAAATGGATGATTGATATTAGGGATACAATGAGCTTTCCCACGACCTTTGTTTGGTGTGCTTTGTTTGATCCTTGAGTGTGATTGTTGCATTCATACATTCACGCATTCATCCGCATTCATGTCATCAAAAGAGAAAATTTTCAAGGAACTTAAAGGGTTTATTTGCAAAATTTTCAGACATGGAAAGACCAAAAAGGCATACAAAGAAGTACAGCTTCAAACAGCCCGATGTAAAAGAGTTAAGGAATCTGACATCGTATGTATTAGATCCCTTGGGTTTCAAAGCTCGCTATGGGAAGCTTCTACCTCTGCTCACCACTCAGGTTGACGAAGGGCTGATGAGTACTCTGGCTCAGTTTTATGATCCGCTGTATCATTGCTTCTCATTTCCGGACTTCCAGCTGTTGCCGACTTTGGTGGAGTATTCTCATCTCATTGGGATTCCGATTCTGGATCAAGTGCCGTTCAGTGGCCTAGAGAGTATTCCGACTGCTCGAGAGATTGCCAGCTTGTTGCACATAGATGAAGATCTGATTAGAGCTAATCTGACTACCAAAGGCGGAATTCAGGGTTTTCCTTCCGAGTTCCTCATTGCCCAAGCTACCTTTTATGGGAAGGCCATGAGTGAGGATGCCTTTGAGGCTCTATTTGTGCTGCTCATCTATGGATTGGTGTTGTTTCCCAACTTCGACAAGTTCGTGGACATGAACGCCATTAGGATCTTCTCAGTTCTTAATCCCGTTCCGACTTTGTTGGGCTGCTGTTTACCCCTGCTGTACAAGTGGTTTATTTCGCACTTGCCGCAGACAGTTGCTTTCAAGGAGAACAAGGGATGTCTACGGTGGTCTCAGAGACTTATGTCTCTCACCAATGATGATATCACCTGGTATGATCGTGTGTATGATACCGTTCAGATCATCGACTATTGTGGTGAATTCCCTAATGTGCCTCTTCTTGGCACATGTGGTGGGATTACCTACAATCCTATTCTTGCACGTCGTCATCTTGGGTTCCCCCTAAAGGATAAACCTAATAGCATTCTGTTAGAAGGTGTGTTCTTTCAGGAGGGTAAAGATCCCCAAGGCCTGAAAGCCAGATTTGTCCGTGCATGGCGCAGTATTCACAAGAAGAGTAGGAACGAGTTGGGTCCAAAGAACTGCATTGCTTTGGAGCCATACACCTCTTGGGTCAGACAAAGAGCTGCCACCTACTTGATGCCGTATGATCATCCAAGACCTACACCGTTGGATGTGGCTGGGCCTTCAACCCTCCCTACCCAACGTGTAGAGGAGTTGAGAGAAGAAGACCTTTCGCGTGCTTGGATCCACGAAAGAGAGGAATTGCTGCAGCAGCTCAAGGAGAAGGACGCTATGATTGAATTTCTCGAGCACCGAGTGATCGACGACCCGAACGACACTTGGACTTCTCTGCTTCCTCAGTCATCCAAATTCTGGAAGAGGAGGTATGATCGACTTGCAAAGGAGAAAGCTGATATGGAAACGGCCTATGAGAGAGAGATCAAGAAGTTGTGTACTTCTCGTCTTCCAGCATCCCGAGCTTCTAGGGATCCATAGGATGTCATTTCCCTTTTCTCTTTGTAATAATCAAAAATGCTGTATTTCTTTGTCTCAATATATTGAATGAAATATTTTCCATGAAAAAATTAAAATGCTTTAATTATTCAAAATATTGCAAATAATACCCTGAGGGTTCCTTGAAAACAAAGCATCTGCACAAGCATTACATGCATCATTTTTGCATAAACAGGTACTCCTTTTCTGGTCCTCTTGTCCTAACCCTTTGCTCTTCATTTATTTTGAAGACAAGCTGACTCACCGGTATTATACGCGAGTCAACTCTGCGAGAGTCATGGAGCAACTTGAACAAGAGAACCGAGAATTAAAGGAAGAGGTCGCCAGACTTGGGGCTTTGATGGAGCAACTCCTCGCTGCTCAGAATCAGCCTGCTCAACAGCCCGCAACGCCTGCTCAAAGGACAGTCATTTCAGAAGTCTCCACTTCGACTGTGCCAGCCAGTGCTCAAATGCCCAATGCTATGCCACCCGGTTTCCCTTGGGGAATGCCTCCAGGTTTTATGCCTGATCTGCCAGCTCCAACCTTTGCTCATATGCCGGCATCTAGCCCGGTCCCTGTTCCCGCTCCTCCTGTCGTGCATACCATGCCCAGGGTAGACGAGACCATCTATCACTCTGAGCCGTCTGAGGGCTCAGACATTCATGAAAAGATGGACGCCATGAACGATCAATTCCTTGAGCTGAGAAAGGAATTGAGGACTCTTCGAGGAAAAGACCTATTCGGCAAGTCTGCTGCCGAGTTGTGCTTAGTTCCCGGTGTGAAGATACCGATCAAATTCAAAGTGCCTGACTTTGAAAAATACAAGGGGAACACCTGTCCACTTGCTCACCTGGTCATGTACGCCAGGAAGATGTCGACTCAGACAGATAATGATCAACTCCTGATTCATTATTTTCAAGACAGTATGTCCGGTGCAGCGCTCAGATGGTACATGAGCTTGGACAGCGCCAATATCAGATCCTTCAATGACCTTGGCGAAGCTTTCGTCAAGCAATATAAGTACAACGTCGATATGGCACCTGACCGAGATCAACTCAGGTCCATGTCACAGAAGGACAAGGAATCGTTCAAGGAGTACGCCCAGAGATGGCGAGAGCTGGCAGCTCAGATCACTCCACCGCTTGAGGAGAAGGAAATGACCAAGATTTTTCTGAAGACTCTTGGCTCATTCTATTATGAGCGGATGGTAGCAAGCGCTCCCTCTGATTTCACCGAGATGGTGAACATGGGGATGCGTCTCGAAGAAGGTGTCCGTGAAGGACAGTTGGCAAAGGATGATGGTTCTTCTTCTAAACGATATGGGGCGTTTAAGAGGAAAGAAGGGGAAGCACACGCTGTGCAGTCTCAGCCTAAGCATAGAAGACCCTCTGTTCAGAGGAAGCCTGCACGACATGCCAGTCATCAGCACCAGGTGGCTCACGTAGCACCTGTTTTCAAGGACAATACTCAGCAACGTCAGCAATATCAACATCAACAGTATCAGCATCAGCAACAATATCAACCACCGCAGTACCAACAACAACAATCTCGTCTACAGCAACAGGCTTACCAGCCTCGTGGGAGTACGAGTAATCAAGCGAACATGGGTTATGATAGGAAGAAGATTAGTTTTGATCCGATTCCTATGTCGTACGCAGAATTATATCCCTCTCTAATAGAGCGGAAATTGGTTTCTCCGAGAGATCCTCCGGCTATACCGGTCAACCCTCAATGGTGGTATAAGCCTGATCTGCACTGTGTCTATCATTCTGGCGCTCCGGGCCATGATATAGAAAATTGCTTCCAGCTGAAAACTAAGGTGCAAGACCTTATGAGAAGTGGAATCCTGAGTTTTGAAGACTCAAGCCCAAACGTTACCAAGAACCCATTGCCGCCACATGGGAAGTCTGTCAATATGATTCAGGAATGCCTTGGGAAGTACAAGGTCAAGTATGTCAGCCACATCAGGCAGTCGTTGGTTGATTTTCACCGTATGCTGTGTCAGTACAGCTACTTGGAGCATAACCACGACAAGTGCCGCGTCTGCTCGGTCAATCGCTTAGGTTGCGATCAAGTACGCAAAGAGCTTCAACAGTTGTTGAATGAGGGTACCATTGAGATTCTGCAGAATCGCAATGTTGATAAAGCTGAGCCTGAAGTGAATGTCATCTCGCCAGTGTTCAAGCTGCCTGAGCCCGTTGTTATTCGTTACAATAGCAACAAGCCGAAGGCTTCCCCTTCTTTGATCATTAAACCTGCTGGCCCTGTGCCCTATTCATCTGACAAAGCGGTACCATTCCGATATAACCCTGTTGTTGTCCAAGATGGAGTAGAAGTACCTTTACCTTCCACTTCCGTAACCACTATCGCTGATGTAAGTGGGTTGACCCGAAGTGGTCGTGTGTTTTCTGCGCCTCCTAAGGCTGTTGCTTCTGAAGCTGCTGAATGTCCTGTGGGAACAGCTGTGAATGTTCAGAATCAGGCACTTGATGTCGCCAAACCATCCTCCTCCGTACAAAAGACTCCTGTTTCTTCAGTTGGCCCAAGTGGCATTGTAGATGAAGAATCTGATGAGATGCTGAGGCTCATCAGAAAGAGTGAGTACAACATTGTAGACCAGCTTCTACAAACACCATCCAAGATTTCCATTCTATCTCTGCTGCTGAATTCAGAACCCCATAGGGAGGCTCTGCAAAAAGTCTTGGATCTGGCGTATGTTGATCACGACGTCACCCTTGAGCAGTTTGATAGTATTGTTGCAAACATTACCGCTTGCAACACTTTGAGCTTTTGTGACGCTGATCTCCCTGAGGAGGGAAGAGACCACAACATGGCTTTACATATCTCCATGAACTGCAAATCTGATGCAATGTCCAATGTGTTAGTGGACACTGGATCATCCCTTAATGTATTGCCAAAATCCACACTCTCCCGATTGTCGTATCAAGGTCCTCCTATAAGGCAGAGTGGGGTTGTTGTGAAAGCATTTGATGGGTCGCGCAAGACCGTGATTGGGGAAGTTGATCTCCCAATCAAGATAGGACCAAGTGATTTCCAGGTTACCTTCCAAGTAATGGATATCCACCCATCTTATAGCTGTCTCTTGGGCAGACCATGGATTCACGAGGCTGGCGCCGTGACATCCACCCTACACCAGAAGCTGAAGTTTGTGAAGAACAAGAAACTGGTTGTAGTAGGGGGAGAAAAGGCTCTCCTGGTTAGCCATCTGTCTTCTTTCTCGTACATCGACGCAGAGGATGAAGTTGGAACTCCATTCCAAGCCTTATCTATTGATGAACCAATCGAGAAGAAGTCTCCTTCATTCACTTCCTACCGTGATGCGAAGCTGGCCATTGAATGTGGTGCAGTTGCTGGATTAGGGAAAGTGCTTGAACTTGAAGACAACAGATCCCGGGCTGGCATTGGCTACTGTTCTGGGGCATGCAATGAGCAAGGTTTGTTCACAAGTGGAGGATTCATCCATGCTGATCAACCTGAAGAAGAGGAAGCTGCTGCTATCTTGGAAGAAGATACAGAAGACGTGAACAACTTCGTTATTCCTGGTGGTGTCTGCCACAATTGGGTCGCTGTGGATGTTCCTACAGTCATCTGTAGATCAGAGTAATCGTTCACTTTGTTTGAAACCCTTCTCCCATGCCAAAAGGAGAAGTGATGACATTGTTGGCAGCATTTTAATGCAATGATGTTTCATTCAATTAATGCATTGTTAAAACATTTGTTTTTCCATTTGTTTTCACTTTTTGCTTTTTGCATGAAGTCAGTGATCACAAAAAACCCTGAAAAACAAATAAAACATTGTTCATCTGCATAAATGATTTTCTTGTTTAAAATTCAAAAGCTTTTCATTATCCAGAATCATTATGCAGGGATTTCTAAACCCATTGAACACAATGATCCGACGCTATCTCCCAATCTTGAATTCCTTGTATTTAAGGCATAGGAAGATGATGTTGAAGGGGATTCTTGACAAGATTACCCGTCTTCTTGAGCACGAAAGAGGCTCATTCAGCTGTATCACAAGAATCAGCAAAACAGTCAAACTGGGGCATTACAAATGTAATGTAAATAAAAAAAAGAGAAAGAGGGTAAAAAAAATAAGAAAAAATCAAAAATCAGGAAAAAAAATTTCAAAATTTTTCCAAAGGAAAAAAGAAAAGTATACCCTCAAGTCCCTAGTTGACTGATGCTGAATGGATTCAAAGTCGTTACGACCAATTGAATTTGATTGAAGAGAAGCGATTAACTGCCATGTGTCATGGTCAGTTATATCAGCAGAGAATGAAGAAAGCATTCGATAAGAAGGTCAAGCCTCGTGTGTTCCGAGAAGGTGACCTCGTGCTCAAGAAAGTTTTGTCTTTCGCGCCCGATTCCAGGGGCAAGTGGACTCCAAACTACGAGGGTCCATATGTTGTTAAGAGAGCCTTTTCAGGCGGTGCTTTGATGCTTACAACAATGGATGGGGAGGATTTCACTCGTCCTGTGAATTCAGATGCAGTCAAGAGATACTTTGCCTAAAAAAAAAAAAAAAAAAAAAAAATATATGCGAATAAAAAAAACAGAATAACTCGCTAAG
This sequence comes from Lathyrus oleraceus, assembly GCF_024323335.1. Classification (NCBI taxonomy): domain Eukaryota; kingdom Viridiplantae; phylum Streptophyta; class Magnoliopsida; order Fabales; family Fabaceae; genus Lathyrus; species Lathyrus oleraceus. The sequence goes on from NC_066580.1 coordinate 217,682,714, forward strand.
TTGAAAACCCGGAAGGGCGGCTTAGGCAAAAATGAGCGTCTCGGTGGAGGACCCGCAAGGGTAATCCAGGCAAAAATTAGAGACTTGGAAAAAAAGAGAATATTTGCATCCCGCTAGATTGAGTACCTCACCCTGGGGCAATCTAGGCAAAAATTAGGGATTTGGCAAGTGACTGCATCCTGACAAGACTTTCTGTTCATCAGTCGTCATTTCGTCAGAAGATTCTCGATTCGTCGTCAACCGAAGCTTCGGATACATCGAGATTCAAATTGGTAGAGAAAGGATCATTATGTTGAATGTAGCCCTCTTCCAATATATATCACTGATTTCAAATTTGTAACAGATCTATGGAGTCTTGCCATTTGCAGGCTACCATTCCATCAAATCAATTTGAGCTTTTTATCCAATTATTTGCACTCTTATTTGTTTCAATTCAACAAATGTTTTGCATGTTTTAAATTGATAAAATATCATTGTTTTAAACAAATCAAAATTTTTCAAAACATTGTTTTAAACAAAGTGAATGTTCACAATATTGAAAGGATACTCAAGAATATCTCAGTGCTCTCCCGAGGGTGGCATGATTCCCAACAGGTAAGACATTTGTTCATATTCCTGGTTTGGTTGTATCTTCTTTCTTCAAATCTTTGTTGAGGATGATTCCTCAAACAGAGTTGTTGGTGGGGTTGTTCCCCAGTATAGTCGCAAGCAGAGCGTTGTTGAAGACTTCGTTTTCTCCAGCAGCAGTTTTCCCCAGCATGGGTTTCCTTGTGAGTTTCGGCGGTTGATTGGTTTGTCATCCTGGTGCCCCGTCACTTTCTCCAGTGGGCCGCCTGCCCCAGACTTTATTTATCTCCTCAGCACAGTCACGAGTAGAGCTGTTATTGATATCCCCATCGGAGTCGCGAGCAGAGTTGTTGTCACTCTTCCCAGTGCAGTTGCCAGCAGAATTGTCTGTTTCCTCAGCACGATCGCTTTCTTTTTAAAGACTCGGTAAGTCGGCGGTTTGATACCCGGTACTTTACCTTTTCCCCGGCGAAGTCGTCTGCGGAATTGTTGCTATCTCTCCATCAGAATTTTTCTCTTCAGCAGAGCAGGGTTTATTTTCCTACTCAGTGGTTGATTGGGTTGACATCCCGGTATATTGCATCCATCTTTTCCTCAGCATAGTCTGCAGAGCATTTGTTGTGGCAGTTTTGCCTGTTGAATACTCCTTCAATCCCCAGTATGGTCGGATGATGGCTCTAGCATCTTAAGAACGGATTGATTTCTTGACTGTTTGTGATCCCCAGTAGAGTGGCTTATATTGCAGAATCTACTTGTTGCGATCAGTTTGCTATGTGTATTCTCCCGAAGTAGAGTGGCTCGTTGCAGAATCTACTTGTATGGTACATTCTCCCTCAGTGGGTTGTTCCCCAGCGGAGTTATGTGGAGTTTGCTTCTACAACAGTTCGTGCTTGTGTAACGCACTTTTTGTTTCTCAGTTGACACTGGGATCCCCTGCAGATATCTTTGGGACTTCTCTTGTTCACCTACAGATTTGTCTTGGTGGCTGCTTTGCCCGTTGTGACTTTCTGTACCCTGATTGGGTTGTTTCCTGATATCTCTGATCCTCTGCTTCTTCAGCAGTACCCGCAGATCTTTGCTTGACAGCATATAGATCTCCGCAGATTGGCTCTCCAGCTGGTTTTTCCCCTGGAAGTATAATACCGGGCGTTTAGTTCCTGGACCTGTTGTGTTAGAATTGTCTGTTTTGTCAGCATTCAGCAAACATAAATCACGCATATTCATGCATATTCATAAAACATTCAGATATTCATGTTGCATTTCTTGCCATATACCCTTTGTTTGTTGTTTCCTGCAACGGGTGATACAGATCTTCTTTATAGATCTTCCCTTAGCAGATGTCGGGTGTCTAAATCTCTCCATATAGAGTCAGCCCCGTAAGCAGAAAGTGTTGGTCTTTCCTTCTGCAGTTCCCCACCGAGATATATCCTCGTGGATGACGGTTTCTTCCGTTTCCTCCCAACACATATATTGGGATGGATTTTCCTATTTGAGTTACATCCTCATTAGGACATGTCTTGATTCAGTCCGTCTTTTTGGATTATTCCCGAATTGGCTATTTGTCAAAAGTCTTGTGCTTCCCAGTGGGTTGTTCCCCAGTGGAGTAGTTTTGGGCCTCTACCCTCATACCGGTAGTTATAAGTCCTATTTTTCCTGGCTTTCTTGGCAGAATTTGTGGTTATACACCTTTTATTCCCCAGCCAGAGTTGTTGGTTTTCTACCTCATACCGGTAGTTGTAAATCCTATTTTCCTGCTCTCCAGCAGTTTGTGGTTTGTTATAAACCCTATCTTGGTTTCCCGTGCGGATTTGTGATTTGTTCTATCCCCACGCAGAGTTGTTGGTCTTCTACCCCGTATTCGGTAGATGTAAACCCTAATTTTGTGGTCACCTCCACCCTTTTGGCCTTCTGCCTACAAACCAGCAGTCGTAAGTCCTATCTTTGCGGTTTTTTCTACCTACAAACCGGTAGTTGTAAACCCCGTTCTCTCCCCTTGCAGAGTTAACTTTGTTGTTCATCCCAACCGATGACAATTTCCCCCTTGTGGTTATCTTCATCTAGTTCTTGATGTTGATTTTCCTTTGCTTGGATAAGTTGCTCAGATCAGCACTTATATCCCTAACAAGTCTTTTGTGGATAATTGCCGTATGCTAGCAATTTTATCCCCAGCGGGTCCTTTCACCTTTTGTCAGTGATTGTGTTCCCCGGATCATTGATTTTCATCAATGCATCCCAGCGAGTCTTCTTTCATTCACCCTCTTGTTGGTAATGTCTGTTGCTCCCTTTGAATGGTCATCATTATCTACCTATTCTGGTATCCCGATGCCTTTCTTTTCGGATTTTATCCTATAAACAACCTACAACCCGGCTAAGGATAATATTCCATGCGAGGTTATTATTCACGTTTTGACGGCTATGAATAATATATCTCATGCACTCTTCAGTCGAAGCCTTTCGTGTCTCCCTGGTCGAGTAAGATTCGCTATTTCCCTCTGCGGAATCAAATATTTTCTTTGTTGTTGGATAATTGCCGGTTGCTTGCAATTTATCCTTTGAGATTGTCTTTCGTTTACCCGGATGCTTGGTATCGATTGTCTCTCTTTTTGGTTAGTCACCTATTATATACTTCGGTATCTCTGGTGTCTTTTCCTTTCGAGTATATTATTCACGGTCTGCCGGTAATGAATAATATGTCTCATGCGCTCTTTGGTCGGAATCCTTTGTTGATCTTCCCCAGTCGAGTAAGATTCGCATTCCTTGTGGAATCGAATGTCCATCCTATAAACAAGTCTGCTGTTCTAGCTTTCTTCAGGGTGATGAGTGTCTTGGAACACAAACCAATGCACGATTTCGGATCTTATCCTATAAACAACCTACAACCCGGTTCAGGATAATCTTCCTTTGTGAGTATTCTATCCACGTTCTGACGGCAATGGATATTATATCTCGTTCACTCTTGGGTCAATCTTTTGATGGTTTTTCTCCGCAGAGTAAGTTTCGTATTCCTTGTGGAATCGAACGTCCGTCCTATAAACAAGTCTGCTGTTCTAGTTTTCTTCAGGACGATGAGTGTTTTGGAACACAAACCAATTCACGATTTCGGATCTTATCCTATAAACAACCTACAACCCGGTTCAGGATAATTTTCCATGCGAGTACATTATCTACGTTTTGACGGCTATAGATAATATATCTCATGCACTTTCTTGTCGAACACTTTGTTTGTTTCCCCAACTGAGTAAGATTTGCATTCTTTATAGAATCAAATATCCATCCTATAAACAAGTTTGCTTTCGCTCTCTTCAGGATGATGAGTGTTTTGGAACACACACCAATTCACGTCTTTGGTTGGTCACCTGTTACATACCCACAACCCGGTATCCTTGGTGTTCCTTCCTTTCTGCTCCTTATTATGACCTCGGTCCCTTGTGGAGTCAGATTTTCCTGAGGTTATGTACCTTTTTCAGGTCTTTCTCAGATGTTTGGTTGATTGATACCTCTCACCCTTATACCGGTCTTAGATATTCATTCTTCCTGAGTTTGTTACCCTTATACCGGTAACACCTCACTTTCTTTGGTGCTTCCTCAGTGAAGTTTTCCTGTTGCTTCTTCCCAGGAGTCAACTTGTGTCTCTCCAATGGATGTTTTTCCTTTTGGAATTTTCTTTTCCCCAGTGTGAGTCCTTCACTCCCCAGTGAGGCCTCCAGTCTGATTTCTGTATTCCCTAATCAGAGTCGTGTATCGTTCACGCTGTGTCAGTTTTGTTTATTCCCAACAAGAGTTTTGTTAGAGTCTCTGTTCCTGGTGAGTGTATTACTCCGATGGATCGTCTTTTCTTCTGTGTGAATCATATTCCCCACAGAATTTGTGTCTTTTGCATGCATACATTTGCATCATGAGGTCTCTTAGGGACCAAAATTTGTCTCATCACTGTTATTTAAGCCCATTCTACCGCGTCGAGATGAAGATTTCTAAACTTCACTTCTCCGGCTAGAATAACCTTAAATAGGGGCATCTGTAAGACCCCAATTTTGGCCCTAAGATCCCTCATGGCCCATATCATATCATACCATGGCCTCAAGGATCATTGCATGCCCTAGCTTCCCTCCTAGTGGGTGGGTTACCTTGTGAGTGTGGTTCTTGATCACCAAGCATGCTTTGCATTTGTATATCATTGCTTTTCATATGTTTATTGACCAAAAGTACAAAAATATTGTCATTCTAACCATGTTGCTTGCAGATGAAGCCAATTAGGTCAAAATCAGTCAAAGTCAGTCATTGTAGTGGATGGTGGCCATTCTTGCCGAATTTGGGCACCATGATCAATCATCAAGAGTTCATATGACTTGTGATATTATTTGGAATCAAGATCTCAAGTGATTAGGGTTTGGAATTCATCAGAACATGGTTCAGTCAAGCAAAACCCTAGCAAAGTCAACTGAAGTCAACCTTGGTCAACTGTGCATTTAACCAGTGATTTGATGATGGGAATTGGTCTGGGAGGCCTCATTCATGTTCATATAAGCCTCATATAACATGTCAAGCATCCACAGTGAAGAAAATAAAGTCAAACAAGAAATTTCCAAAAATAGAAAGTTGACCTGTAATTGGAATTTGCCAAAAATGGAAACTTCTTGATCCTCAACTTACATCATCATACAAGCTTCAAATGAATTTTTGACCAACATGAAAGTTGAAGATCTTGTTCTCCCATTTCCAAAAAGTCCAAGAACACTCAATTCCCATGTATGGTTGGCAAGTTATGATCAAATCATTCTCAAAAAATTTTGAACTTCAAAAGGCCATATCTTCCAAACCATTTGGCCAAATTGGGTGGGGTTTTTTGCTACAAGTCACATTTGATGCCCTCTTTCCAAATATGTCATCATAATTTACCAAAGGTTCACCAATCAAAATGGCATTTTTGAACTAGCATGAATTAATTCAAGTAGGGTGAAAAATTGACTTTCCAAATTAAGCATTTCCAACACTTTTTATCAATTGAGATAGTTCAGAAAACTCATTTGGAATGTGGTATAAGGCCCAATTCGCAGCTTTTGGCTCAGGCACATGCAACTTGAAGTGAAATTGGTCAATTAGCAAAAACACACTTCATTAGCAATTTGGATTACCACTTTCATTAATCATGCTTACCAACATTAAACAGCATATATATTCATCATTTTCTGCTGAACAAAGCCCTAGCAGCCACACTCACTCAAACAGAAAAACTCTTTTTCTCTCAAACATCAATTTCTTCATTTTTGAAATTCTTGCTAAAAATCTCAAAAGAACTCGAGCTGGTTTTGTTGGTTTCATCATATACTAACCATTTGAAAGCTGTTGCAAGTGGTAAATCTCAACTGTAAAGCCATTACCAAGCACTGCTACATCAATATTCTTCCATGGCAGATCTTGGTTGCAGCTAGAAGCAAGGTTGTTGAGCTAAATTCCTACCTCCATTCACCTCCTAGAACCTTCATGTGCATCTGTTTCGAGCATACACGACTTAACAGCCATCAAATCACCACTGTGTTTCCAACTTGGTAAATTTTCGAATCCCTCCATTCTCAAAATGTTGCTATGCTTTGTGTAGAGTTTGCCTTGCTGATTATTTTGCACTTTGAATCGTGATGAATGGTTGAGTATTTAGAGAGATATGGTGAAATGAACTTTGATGTTTAAATGTTATCTTGCTCGTTTCTTCCATTCTTGCATGATTTAAGCTTAATGGTTGTTGGATTCATGATGTGCATCGCTTGATGATTCTTGGAATGGTTTTTTTTTTTTCCATTTCTGGGCAAATTATTTTTCATGATTTGATGAGGATGATGAACACTGTAGCTAAACCCTAGATGAACCCAGAAATCTTGTTTCTGCATTTTGAATTGTTGCTGTGCATGAAGCTCCTGTTCCATTGCCATGTAGCGTATCAGCATATGACACGCAGGATAAGTTGTACGTTGCATTTCATTAAAACGTCCAGATAATTACAAAAATGCCACCGGTTCCCATTTATTCCATTTAATCATTTTATGTTTCAATATTTATTTCATTTTTGTGACCAATCTTACAAAATTCATAAGTCCATCATTTTTCATCCAAAATTCATGGGATTTTTTGCATAATGTTCATCATAATCTCTAGTTTTTTATCATATATTTTACAGAATTTTGGCATGGATGGATTTTTAATTGTGCTAGGGTTTTGTTCATGTGCTCATTTTTTGTACACTTTGCCAAATCAATTGTGAAATGATGATGCTTTATCCAATGACTCTCAAATTTTTTGTGCTCAAACTAGACACATTCATGGTGATTTTGGTGTAGAGTTTGTGAATTTATCATTGCTGGTTTGTGAGTTATGATTTTTTGAATTAGGGTGTGACAATTTGTGTCACACCATTGATGTGCAACTTCATGATTTTCATTACCTTGCTTCTTGACCTCAAATTGGTTTGAATTTTTGCATGAATGTACTCTTGGATGTCTAGTTTACATGTGACATTTTGTGGAATTATTGATGGCATTTCATAATTGTTTGGGATTTTCTCCCCTGTTGGGTCATATGTTGACTTTTTGTGACACATCATTTCATTTCATTTGTGAAATTCTCATACTTTATTGGATGAACTTGAAATTTGACATGTGATTAGTAGACATCTTAAACTTTTCCATGGTTTGGATCCCATTCATTTCTCACATGTTGTCACTGATTTATAATTTATTGAAGTTGGTGCATGTTTGGTTGACTTCTTTGAGCATGCTTGAACTTGCTTTGACTTTCTGATTTTCATTGACCAACTTCCCTTGATCCAAATGAGCTGAAATTTGATATGCTTATCATGATATGGATTATGTTTGATCATGAATTATTTGATAATTTATTGAATTGTCTATGATTGGTTTTGAGTTGAGTCTTGTTGTTGACTTCTTTGAGCTTCTATATGCCATGCCTTGACCTAATTTGCTTATAAAATGATGATGATGAATGATATGAATGTGGAACCAATTGAGTTTGTTTCTTAATTGTTTAAACTTGATTTTGGTTGAATTTCACTTGCTGATTTGACTTTCTCATCCCTTTTGACCCTAGGCTTGTCCTAGTGGTCTTGTTGCTCATGTTTGAGTTCATGTTTTCAGGTTAAGCAACAAATTACCCAAAAAGACCAATACAAATTGTTTGAGCTTGATTGATTATCATGACTAACCTATTTGTTTTGTAGGTTGCTTGGTTTATGCTTTGAGCCTTGTGCTTTGCACATTTATCTGATTGTGTAGACTGTTGATCATTATCCTAATTTTGCTTAAACTTTGAGTTTGTATACTGATTCTGTTTGACTGTTTCAGGTACCTTTAGTTGCTTAGTTCTTTAAGAACTTGCTTTGCTTTGCTTTATAGCAATTTGCATTGAGGTATAATCCCTTTTCTTCATGTAGTCTGGAAGACCTGGCCTGTTACTTGGCCAGGCAACTGTCTGAAGTCCTCCTTAAGAGGCAATGCTTGTGTGTGTTTACATTTGTCCCAAGCAGGAAAAGTCCTTTTAATAAGGCAATTGGTGGATATAAGAGATATGTAGTCTATCTCCCACTATTCTGTGAGTCTTCTCCTTGCTCCCATTACATGGCTGTAGCATTGAGATCCAAACCCAAGATCTATTAAGTCAATAATCTGTGGAGAGAGTTCCTACTTTCTGAACTCCCACACCTTCTGATATTCAAATGCTCTCCCTGGCCAGGGATAAGAGCAATGAGGCACACCCCTCATATCCTCTCATCTGCTTCACCTTACCCCCTCAATGGCAAGGTTAAGAGCACCATTAACCTATTCCAGTTGGCTTCAATGCCTAACCCTTTGTATGAGCCTCATTGTGTGGTTATAGTGTGTGCTGATTGACTTTATTGATTGATCACTTACTTCATATACACATGTTTGCTTGCATGCTTTGTGCACTCATCATCATTTATTACTCATTAATGCATAACCATCTCATTTGTCTTTATGACTTATCATTGTTGTTTACCCATTGAGGACAATTGTAAGACCATCCATTGGCCATTGCTCCTATGATATGGAAGTGAGTATAAGACCATCACATTGGCCAATCCTCTTATCTTTGCTTGATGCATTTGTTTGTTGTATGTGAGGATGCAACTGTAAGTCCCTGCAAGTTGGCATTTGCTTTCCTATGACCATAATGATGCATTTGTTTGTTGTATGTGAGGATGCAATTGTAAGTCCCTGCAAGTTGGCATTTGCTTTCCTATGATCATATGTTGGATATTGGTATAAGTCCAGACAGATTGGCATCCTATATCCAAGTTTCATTTTGTTAGGAGATTAGTATAAGTCCATTGAGTGGCCTCTGATATCCAGTTCTGTTTTAGGAGATTGGTGTAAATCCATCTAGTGGTATCCGGTATCCGCTTTTTGTTTGTGAGATTGGAGTAAGACCATTGAGTGGCATCCGGTATCATTTGCTTGCTTACATTATTATTGCTCATTGCTTATTCCAAAGGACACACTTGAATCATCTCCTATATGATCTCAAGAAGTGAACCTCCTAGGAAGTTTTACAATCCATCCTCATCCATTCATCCCACTTTATCCTAAACCTTTTCACACCTTACTTTCAAACTTGACATAGATATTGTGCAAACGTCTTCATGTTTTCAAACTAAAAACCTGGACCCCAAGTCCTTGACTTTTCAAACTCATTTTCATAATACTTCTTTCAAATCAATCTTAATCATACTTTGACTCTACTTTCGTAATCACAATCAATTAACTTCACCCATTCAATTGTTTTGGCTTTGTCCATTGTTAATCTTTTCAGACGTTAGCCATAGGTTTCAATTATCATTGTGGTTGATGTAAACCTCACCTGATCCTTAGTGAGTCGACTATAAGACTTCCGTACTGAAAACAGGGTTAACCCCTCTAGTACGTCGAAGTTATCCTCGCATGGTGGATGTTGGTCTTGGTCGAGTTTTCTCCCATTGATAATGAAAAGCCTCAGTGCTATTGTTTAAAATCGAATCCACCAACTTTTGGAAATCTTTTAGCCGAACTACGGCGTTTTGATCCTTACCTTTGATGGAAGGTACGTAGGCAACGGGTTCATCCGTTCGAACACAAAAATAACTAACTTGTACTTTCTTTTCTCATCATCCCAATCATGTTTGCACAATACTTATGTCATAACAAATAACAATTTTATACAACAAGTGTGAAAAGGGCTCCCTAGGAGTACCTAGGACGTAGTGGGTGCCTAACACCTTCCCATTGCGTAATTTACCCCTTACCCAGACTCTCTGATCTTTTTATTAGTTTTCTACGCGTAAAACTTCTTAGGCTTTTGTTCGCTTTTTAGCCAGTCCTTTGGATAAATAAAAGTGCGGTGGCGACTCGAAATTCATTGTATGCTTTGCTTATGGTTTAATCAATAAATCATATAGCGACGAATACACCGCTACAATATCAGTGACATTCGTATCCTTCGTGACTGTTTTGTCAGCATAATCATCGTATATACATATGCATATACATTCATAGATTTCATCATTTGCATTATTATTGCATTTTTAGTGATTCATCCTGTTTCTGATCCTCTACTATGGTGGTATCCTTTTTCTCCGCGCATATTCGGTGTGTCTGTCCTCTTTCAATTGTAGAGTGTCAACCCCTTAAGCAGAAAGAATTTAACCTTTCTCATTCCCCACTGAGTTATTTCCTCGTGGATGACTATTATTTCAGCTTCCTCCCTAGTTGATTGTCTGGATGGAACAACTCCCCCTGAGTTATATCTTCATTGGGTTGAGTCTTTGATTGACCTTTTTCTTTCTAGCTCTTACCTAGATAGACGCTTCTGGCCCCCCGAGAGTCTATCACCCAGTAGCTGGCAATATTCTTCGCGATTTATGAGTACTTTACTTTTGCCCAATACGCGGTAAACGTAATTTACTTCCTCTTATTTCTCCCCATCGGATTCGTTTTCATGTTTCCCAAGGAAGTCTATCCTTGATATGTTCATCCTAACCGATGAAGGATATTCTTTCCCCTTTGAGTCTATCCTTGATATGTTCATCTTAACCGATGACGGATAGTCTCGTTCTGGTTTCCTGCCCAGTAAAAAGGTAGTTGTAATCCCTATTTCAGTCCCAAGAGGGCTAATCCTTTATATTATCATCCTAATCGATGACGGGTTTCCTCCTCTTTGCGGTTTTCTGCCCAGTAACCGGTAGTCGTAAATCCTACTTTCCCCTCGGAGTCTATCCTTGATATGTTAATCTCAACTGATGACGAATATTCTCTTTTCGGTATTCTATCTAGTAACTGATAGATGTAATTCCTACTATTTCCCGACAGTCTATCCTTGATATGTTCATCTCAACTGATGACGAACATTATTCCTTTTGAGTATATCCTTTGTATGTTCACTTTAACCAGTGACAAATATTCTCCTCTTTGCGGTCTTCTGCCCAGTAACCGATAGTTGCAAACCCTATTTGGTTTTTCCTCAGCTGGTTATTCTTACCCAGTAACTGGTAATGAATACACCTCTTGTTGCCCTCAGCGATTCATCCTTGATATGTTTACCCTAACCGGTAATGGATGTCCTCTCTGTCAGATTACGTTATCTCCTTACCCAGTAACCGGTAGCGGATAATATACTTCTGCTACTCTTGTGTTGAAAGTCTTTTCTTCCCCAGTTGAGTGCAAGTGCGTATTTCCTCAATGAAATCGCCATTTCCTATTTGGTTCAGGCATTTCAGCTTTGTTCTTATTTACTTGTTTCCCCTGCATATTTTTCCTTTTATCCTCGATTAAGTCTTTCCATTGATTTATTTTCATGGAATCCCTCGTGTCCCCAATCAGTTATAAGTGTGGCTTGGCCTACACACAATCTTTTATCCCTCAGAGTCTCTATCTCCCCAGTGAGTCTTCCTTACGGAATGCATTATACTCCTGTGGACTTTCAGTCTCTCTAGATTCTTTGTGGCAACATTTTCCCCACAGAGAATATTTTTAACATTTCATATCATATGCATCATGAGGTCTCTTAGGGACCAAAATTTATTTATATTGTTGTTATTTAAGTCCATTCTACTGAGTCAATATGAAGATTTTAACCTTCATCTCCTCAGCTAGAACGTCCTTAAATAGGGGCAGCTGTAAGACCCCAATTTTGACCATAAGATCCCTCATGTTATCTCATCATATGCATTGGCATTGGGATCATAGCTTGGCATCCTCCTTACCCCTCATTCATTGGGTTTGGATTGAGAGAGATCACCAAGCATAATTTAATTGTATAATACTTCATTTTTTATTATTTACTAACCAAAATACCAAAAACAATATGTCAATATATAGTTTGTGGCTTTTATAGGTAGTGGGTATGCTCGCATATGCTGTATCAAGCTCATATCTAGGGTTTGAGACCCTCAATGCAAGGAGTTCAATCAAGAATTGGTTTACATTGGCTTTAAGTATCATATATGGATCCTCATGATCTCCCATGTTATTTTGATCAAGAAATCATCAAGAGTTTGGAGTTTGTTTGCCTTGGAAACTCTAATTCATCTAGGTATCTTGTGTGACTTCTTCAACACATTTCTTCAATAATTGATCAAATATTTCAAGGAATACTTCACATTACATCATTTTATGCATATATGATCCTCCACGAGTCCCCAAACTCAAGAGATTTTCAAGCTAGCAAGTTGGTTCATGGTGGTTGATCAGAGAAAGTCAAGTGGTTAAAACTGGGGTTCCCTAGACCCTATCTCCTACAATTTTTGTCATATGAAAATTATTCCAAGATAAACGTTACTATAAATGACATTACAAACAACTTTAATGTTGATGTCTAGAGCTAGTTTTGCTTGGAAAGTCACTTTGTATGGTGAAAGATTATAGGTCATTTTGTCTGAACCCTAGTTTTGAGGTCAACTTCCCAAGACCATAACTTGCTCAATTTTTATGATATGAAAGCAATTCGAATTTCATGATCAAATTCAAGCTGTCTATTTCAACTTGGATGTTTAGATGAAGTGCAAATTCAACTTGAAAATGCATGTTCCAAAAGGAAACATCATAGGTCATTTTGGGCCACTACCATTGAACAAGTGATTTTCCTCAACTTCTAAAATGCATAACTCATTCATGCCAAATCCAAATGAGGTCAAATTGGTGACCAGATTTAAGAGGTTTGAAAGATCTACAACTTTTGTGAAGGAACGTTTCTCATTTGAAGTCCATAGAAAACGTTATTCAAGGTGGAAGAAGTGAACATTTGACTTAGGACTTAGAAAATTTTCAAATATGTTTGATTTCCCAAACTTCCACCTCAAAATTCATCATGATCCAAGCTTCAAATGAAAATGTGTTCAACATGAAAGTTGTTCCCCTTGACTCACATTTTCAAAAAGTCCAAGATCATCTCGTTTGGATCCAAATTTAAGGACTTGAGCATGGCTTTATTATGGGAAGTGTTTTGGCATGATTTGAATTCAAATGATCAAACTCTTTTGCATGCTTCCACAAGATGGATTCAGTACACTTTGCACACGAATTGGAAGTGGATTTCATCATTCCTAAGGCCCAAATCATTGCCCATGCACCCATGCAAGGAAGTTTCTAAAGTTGGCCAAATTTCAAGTGGTGCAAATATCAAGTGCATTGCCTATTTAAACAAGCTCAAGGCTTCAAAATCATCATCAACACCTTGCCCAAACTTTGCTAGACCAATTCAATCCCTCACTGCCATATAATTTTTGAAGGTTTCTCTTGAAATCGAGCTTGAACTTCATCTTCTGTTTGGAAGTTCAAACTCCAAAAATTCACTTCCCTTTTCATCTCAATTGGCATCTGCAAGCAAGAGGAAGAGAAAGCAATCAAATCCAGATTAAGATCAAGTTTAATTAGATCAACTCGAAGGTGATTTTTTAGAAACTTCATCTCTTCGAGTCTATCTCAATTCTCCGTCATTCTTGTTGATTTTTGGTTATCTGAAGTTTGAGTTGCTTTGAGGTTAAATCGAAGCAACTCAGTTCATGATCCTCAAAATTCAAGTCCCTGTATCTTTTTATATATTTGGAATTGGACAAAATTGAAGCCAGATTCGAGCTCCTGAGCATTTTTTCTTTAAATCCATGTCTTGCTTTTTCATTTCGGTGATGGTTGATGGTGGACCAGTCCGGTGAGGTCCACCAGAGAAGAAGGTCCGAGCCCTGGCTCCGGTGATGTGTTGTCATGCATCTCAGCCATAGGATCCATTTGAATTGTTTTAATCGTGGGCGTTGCTTTTGATTACCACGCGTGTGTTTCAGTTGACCAAGGCACATGTGGAACGTGCGCTTTTCACCATCTGATCTGCCACTTTAATTAATGAGGGAGATCAAATGGTTTTCATTTTTTTGAATATATGGTTGTTTCATTTAATTGCTTATTTTTAATTAGTTCATATTAATTTCATTATTAATCCAAAAAAATATGGGACTTTCACCAAAAAATTTCAAATATTTTCCTCTTTCATTTTCTGAATAAAAATTATTTTTTGGATTAATTTTGATATTTTTCATGAATTAATTGTTTTTGTGCATATTTTTAATTGTTTAAAAATACTTATGACTTTTCAAAAATTATGAAATTTTTTGTCCAAGGTCCTTTGACCTTATTTGACCTATGATAAATCTCTTGCAAGTTATTGTTGTAATCAAAATTAATTGAATTTATCTATGCAAGCTATTGAATGTGAATGTTAGTTATGAATGTCAGTTAGGAGATCTTAGTAGTTAACTGAATCGGAATGTTAGTAGTTAACTTAGATAATACATGTTTGTTAATTAACATGATCAGTTCATGATGGTAGCTCAATGATAGGAATGATGAGTTTGGATGGTTATGATTCATTTTGAATTAGTGTAATAAAATGTCGCTGAATTAGCTTGTTGTATGAATTCATTGAATTATATGCTATATTGAATTGTTTTCTATATGCATTCATGTGGATGGAAATGTTATTGCAGTGTAAGCTAAATTTAGTCAAGTCATGCATGTTAGTTGTTTGCTAATGGACCTATTTACATTTTTGTTCAGATTTCCTTTTGTTGATGTTAGAATATGATGCCATGATCATTATGCATGATACGAGTATGAATTAATGAAGAAAACGATTAGGACTGTCATGAAATTGGAAGCATATGGATGCTAACTTAGTCCCTTTCAAAATGGTTAGCTTTGTGAACCTTGTTTAAGCATGTTACCAAACTGTTTAGCACAATGTTTGATATCACATATTACGCACTTGTGAATGGTATTGGACTAAATTACACACTTATGCTTCTTTGTCTTTGAATTGACTGCTTGATGTGCTAGACTGTTATAAATGGAATTCCTTGAGATTATTTTCTGATGTACATTGTTAATGCATTACAGGGCTAACCTTGAGCTTTAAAGTGTGCTCATGATCTCAAGAATGTTTCGCATGAGGGTATCATGAAGGTTCATGGTGATGGCTTGAATAAACATGGAGTTAAATGAAGGAAGCTTAGCCATGAAGTCAAATGTTAAGATGGAAGAGTGAAGAAACAAAGTGAAAATCAGGAGTAGGACTAGAGATTAGGTCCGTTGACTTTGGTCAATTGGTTGACCAAGAAGTCAACAGTTGACAAAAGTCAAATGTAGGTCAAATTTAAACATTTTCTTATTATTTTTGTATGAATATTTGTAAATTAGTAGTGTATGAATATTTTCTTATTTGCAAATAACAATTTTCCCTCCAAAATCATGTTTAAATTCTCCTTAAATCAATGGACTTGAATGAGAACTTGAATGCAATTTGAATGAAGCATGAATAAGATTTGAATAACGAGGCCTTGAACCAAATTAATCATCAAATAATTAATCATGTAACATGCCCTGGTCAATGTAAGACCCTAATTTTGACCCTATGATCCCTCATGGCATCAATATTATTGCACAAGTGCATTGCCTCAAGGATCATAGCATGCTTGGCTCCTTAACCCTAGGGTTGGGACTTGTTTGAGTGTTTTGAGACCACCAAGCATGTTTGTATTGTATATTATTGCTCTTCTTATTTTATTAATAACCAAAAGCATAAAAGTATGTCACTAACTCTTTTTGTTTTGAAGCTCAAGTGGTCATGTGCTCCACAATGCTCCTAGGAGGCTCCTAAGCCCAATGCAATGGCTAGATGAAGATGAGAAAAAGCATGACAATGATCCACAAAGCTCCTAATAATCATGTATGTCTCCCAAGTATCTCAATTTTCCAATTGGATCAAGATAACCCAAAGGGATTGAAGATTGTTTCCCAAGGAAACCCTAATTTCACTGTGCTTTGACTGTGCCTTGCCCATGAAGAAATCTAAACCTATGATCAAATTTAATCAAGGGAAGTTCTTTCATTCATCATTTTAGGCATATATGAGCCTATTTAAGGCCCCTCAATCATTTATTCATCAATATTGGAAGTTTGGCCTTGAAAAGTTGACCAGTCAAGTCATCTGACTAAGTTGAGGATCAATGAGACACAACTTTTGATGTATTTGTCAAATGAAGATGACCCCAAGAGAAACATTGTTCCTAAGAACCATATGAATAATGTTCATGTTCATCAAAAATAAATTTGAATCTTGGAAGGTCATCATTCATTTCAAAACATTATAGGTCCTTTTGACTAAAATCCTAATTTTGGGTCAACTCACCAAGGGCATAACCTCCTTAATATTTATTATTTTGAGGTGAGACCAAGGGAATTGGAAATCTTGAGATGTATACTTCAAATGTTATGTTTGACAAAATTTCATAATCCTAAAATAAATACATGTGATAATGCGAAACATTATAGGTCATCTTGGACCTAATTCATTGAATTTGAAAAAGTACCCAACTACAAATGCCCATAACTTTGTCATATAAAATCCAAATAATGCAAACTATGAGTCTATATTGACTATCTTGAAAATATATACAACTTTGATGCTGGAGATTTTTTAATTTGAATCATGCATCATGAAAACAGAGGGGTTTGATTAAGCTTGCTTTTGGTGAAATTTTTTCAAAATGATTTGAACATGTTTCGTACTTGGATTTCCCCATCTAGTTTTCATCAATTTGCACATGCCAAATGATTTTTTGCCCAACATTACTTTTGTTCCTTATTTCAAGGTCTTTCCAACCATTACTCACAATAGTCCATGGGGTTTACCATTGGTGAGTTTTGAATTAATTTCCATTTATGTGCACTTTGGTATTTTATGATGAAACTTGAATATGCAAGTTGATTCCATCCAATGTACACGTCTAATTGCTTTTCACGTGAACTCAGCAAGTTGTTTCAGCCATCATTGGGCCTTCCACACGCTTACGCATGCCCATGCAATTCAAATTCCATTTGCCATGCACATGAGCAAAGCATGATCAGCTGATGCATTCGGTTATAAATAGAGGTTTCCTCTCATTCATTTGCTAACCTTTTGGAGATTCCAAGTGCTGCAAAAGTGAAACCATAGCCATCACTAAAGGAATTAATCACTTTTCTTCAATTTTTCAAGCTTGAGTTTTAAAGCCAAATTCCTTAGCCTATCACTTCCATTACATTCATAGATCAAAGAGGAGTAAGGATCTTGGAGAATTCGTGGCTAGAAGTTCATTAATTCAGAGGTATAATCTCAAACTTTTCGGATCTAGAATTGTTAATTCAATGTAGCATTCTTGTGTTTCTTAGATTTTCTGAAGTCCTCACACTTGAGGCAAGCTGTTGATGCTTTCAATTCTTCATTTCATGAGCAATCAATATGAACACCATGATCTGCTCCTTCACATTTCTCTCAATATAGGAAGAGTGAGGGAGATCCATTGGTACATTGATGATCTCCATCACAAGAGCTTTATTTCCATGGGCTTGTCCTTCATTTTGGTTAAGATTTATTTTCTGCAACTGGTGGCCGGAATTTGTTGTTTCGCCGGAGAAGATGGTGGTTTCCACCACCACCACCACGTGTGCACGCTAGGGCCCTTGGATCTCCATGCCACGATCTAATCCTATTTATTCATTTTAATTACTTATTTTAATTCTTGATGTGTCGCGTTTGACTTGGATGTATCGTGCGCCATCAGATCTGAATCGTGCCAAGTGCCACGTCAATTAATGAATGTGGATCAGATGGCTGTGGCTTTTTCGCTTATTTTCATTTTCCATTTATTTTCTGTTAATTCATTTCATTTTCAAAAATTCATTAAAAATTCATTTGAAGTCAGAAAAATATGAGACCAATTCCAAAATTTCTCTTGAAAAGTCTAGTTTCATATTATTATTTTTAATTATTTTTGTGACTTCATTTGATATTTTTCATGGATTATTTGATTTTTAATGATTTTAATTCATTTTAAAATACTTTTTGACTTTTAAAAAATCCAAAAATATTTTCATAACATCTATGGATCATGATAAGTCAATGAAAAATAGTCTCAATAATTTCTTGATTGTTTTGAGATTATTTGAGATTTTAATTTGTATTATGCTATTTTTGATTGTTTTTAATTGTTTTAATTGCTTTCTGATTTCAAAAATTTGTGAGAAAATTAGTCAAAGCTTGTTTGACTATGTGGAATCTAGGAGAATTTAATTGAACTTTTTTGAAGTTGCTTTGAATTGAATTTGAGGTTCCTTTTGGTTTGTTTATTTTTTATTTGTATTTTATTTTAATTCAAAAAAATTCCAAAAAAATATGATGGACTTCTTGACTTGTTATTTTCATTTCTCTTCTGTTTGGTATTGATCCATGTTGATTTGACTCAAATTTGATCAATTGGAATTGATTGTTGTCTTCCTACCCCTTCCCTTTCATCTTCATCCCTTTCTTTCCATCAATGGCCAATGAGTTAAAGTCTTGAGGTTGGTCTTGACAAATGAGAAGTTTAACCTTCTTTGATCCAAACCAAACTCAACTTGATTCATGATCAAGTAAGTTATTTTGTGTCAAAGATAGGTTGCTTCTTGGCCAAGCAAATAACCAAAAGTCAATACAAGGCCCTTCCCCTTCTGTTTGGCATGACAAGTTTATGGAGCATGGCTTCCTAGTCATGATCTCTAACTTGTGTTCTTTGCCTATATTCTTATTGACCGGCCTCAGATAGGTGTGACTAGTACATTAGTCCACTTACGATTGCTTAACATAGCACTACATTGTCTAATGACAAGCTAACATAACTTTATTAACTACGAACTTTAATTTGAGCTTTTATATTCTTGTCATTTACATTTAATTCCATTTATTTCTTGCTCATTATTCATCTTGCTTTTTATCTTTGCTCACTTGAGCACATATTTTATGTTTATGTCATTTTTCTTTTGCTCATTTGAGCCCATTATTTTGTAAATATATTGCTATTTTGTGTGGCTTTATGTTTGTTTTTGTGTGAACCAAATGCAAAAGGAGAAAGGACTTAGAAATAGGACTTACCCATGCTTAAAGGAATTCAAGAGAAACTAGGCCTCATGCCTTTAGAATGCAGAATTTGTTGAAGAGCAACTAGGCCTTAAGCCTTTAGAATGCTAAAATTCAAAGTTGACCTCAAAGGACTTCTCCTCCAAACTTATTCTTTGTCCATTCCCTTTATTATGTTTTGAATTTTTTGATGTTTGCTTTTGTGTGATAGGGATCCCATCTTGAGATTGTGAAAAGAGGACCATTGTCATGAGTAGCCAAGTTAAGAGCCAAGCCAAATGGGGATCCTAGGAGCTTGAATTCATTCGTTGATTGCTTGTTTGTGTGCTAAGTCCAAAGGAAAGGAGCATCTTGAGTCATCTTTATGACTCCAAGAAAAGGAACTCCAAGGGTTTATCTTTCCCCTATTATCTTTGTATGCTTTAGGAATAGCCCTTCTCTTTCCTCCCCACTCTAACCAATCCAAAAATCATTTTCAAAACATTGACTTTATTTCAAATTAGAAACCTAGGCCTTATGCCTTTGACCTTTCAAAACTCTTTTCATAAATACTCATTGTGAATAAACTTTAATTCAACTTTGACCTCATTTTTGTAAATAAATCTAACTTGTAAATATAACCCATTTCAAGTTATTTTGTGGTTCCAATGGCCACTTTGTTAAAACCTTTTCAAAAACATTAGTCATAGATTTGAGTTATCATAGTGGTTGATGTAAAGCTCACCTCATCCTTAGTGTTGGATTATAAGTCTTCCATGCTTATTATAGGGTTAACCCCTCACTAGCATGTTGAAGCCTTCCTCACATGGTGGATTGTTGGTTTAGGTGGAGTTTTCTCCCTTTGATAACAAAAGACCTTAAGGATTTTGATTAAAATCAATTCACCAATCTTTGAAATTTTTACCCCGAACTACGAGGTTTTGATCCTCCTTTGTGATGGTACGTAGGCAATAGGTTCATCCATTCAAACAACAAAACTTGTAAATATAATCTATTCTCTTCTCATCCCTCCAATCTTTTTGTATAAATCTTTTCACAAATACCAACCTACAACACATATTTGCAAAAAGGGCTCCCTTTGAGTACTAAGGATGTTTTGGGTGCGTAAAACCTTCCCATTTCATAACCACCCCCCTTACCTAGATCTCTGACATTTTTATTAGTTTTTGATTTGAAAAACTTCTTAGTTGGCTTTTGTTCGCTTTTTAGCCTTTCCTTTGGACAAATAAAAGTGTGGTGGCGACTCGAATTGTATGTTGACTTTTGGTTTAGTTAATAAACCTAGAGGTAACGAAAACCTCGCTACAGAAAAGTGGCGACTCTGCTGGGGATTAAACTATCTCTAGTGGGTTTAGCCTACTTTTTGCTTGTATGTGTTGTATGTTTATATTTAATTGTGGCATATTTTTGTGCAAATTTGGAATGAATGTATTGTTTGTAATGTATTAATTTCTTGATATATTAATTGCTTGTATACTTGGTGGTTTCTTGTGAGATGAGTTCTATACCCGAACTCGAGTGCACTTATGATAGGAGAATGGCATAGTCTTGTTGACTTGTGTGGAGTTATTCCTTAACAAGTTAACTTGTAAGTCCATTCACTTGGTGGAGGTTTTTCTTGGGATGACTAATGTCACACGAGTAGTCGTGGTTAGGCATTACTCTTTCCAATAGGAATCCTAGAAACCAAGGACTTTAGATACCTAGCCCATCTTAGCCTATTTTAGGACGTAGTGCGAAGGTTGTTCAAGTGTAAGACTTGAGGCGATTGTTACGCGATACTACACTCATAAGAGTCTCTCTTGAGAATATTTTTGGAGGACGAGTAGTCGTTTTATCCGATAATATCCGAAAGATGGGATGATGACTATGGGAACCTTTTATAACATGATTGTCAGGTTTTAACCATAGTACACTCCCGTTGGGTGGTTCTTAACCGAGACTCCATGCTCGTGACTTACAACAAACCCGTGATTCGCGGTCGATGCGTTATCGTATATTCTCAATATCAATGGAACTTGGGTGTTGATAAGGTGTAAACCATAATCCACCAAAATGGATGATTGATATTGACGATGACTTGAGCCATCCCGTGACCTTTGTATGGTGTGACTTGCTTGATCCTTGAGTGTGTTTATTGCATCCATGCATTCATTCGCATTCATGTGATCAACAATAAGATTTTACAAGGAACTTAAAGGGTGTATTTGCAAAACTTTCATACATGGATAAGCAAAGAAGGAATACGAAGAAGTACAGTTTCAGACAACCCGACTTGAAAGAGTTAAGGTTTCTGACATCTTATGTATTAGAGCCCTTGGAGTTCAATGCTCGCCATGGGAAGCTTTTATCTATTCTTTCTACTAAGGTGGATGAAGGTTTGATGAGTGTGTTGGTGCAGTTCTACGATCCTCTGTATCGGTGCTTCACATTTCCGGATTTCCAGCTTTTGCCTACATTGGAGGAGTATGCTTATCATG
Source organism: Lathyrus oleraceus (assembly GCF_024323335.1). Classification (NCBI taxonomy): domain Eukaryota; kingdom Viridiplantae; phylum Streptophyta; class Magnoliopsida; order Fabales; family Fabaceae; genus Lathyrus; species Lathyrus oleraceus. Next base: position 217,704,238 of record NC_066580.1, read on the forward strand.
TGGGTATACCTATTCTTGACTGATTGTCGTTCAGTGGTTTGGAGAAGATTCCGTCTTCTCAAGAGATTGCTGACATGCTTCATGTGGAGGTATCTGACATTGTTGCCAATATGACTACCAATGGTGGAATTCAAGGTCTCCCATCTGATTTTATGATTTCCAAAGCTACCTTGTTTGGGAAGGCCATGAGTAAGGAAGCTTTTGAAGCCATATTTGTACTCCTCATCTATGGGCTAGTGTTATTTCCCAACATTGACAACTTTGTGGATGTGAACGCTATTAGGATTTTCTCTTCTCTTAATCCCGTTCCGACTCTGTTGGGTGACACTTATTTCTATTTGCATATGAGGAATGCAAAGGGTGGTGGTTCCATTGTGTGTTGCTTACCTCTGTTGTACAAGTGGTTTATTTCGCACTTGTCTCAGACGCTTGCCTTCAAGGAGAACAAGGGATGTCTACGGTGGTCCACGAGACTCATGTCTCTCACTAATGATGATATCTCTTGGTATAATCGTGTTTATAATGGCGTTCAGATTATTTATTCTTGTGATGAGTTCTCCAATGTACCTCTTCTTGGTACAGGTGGTGGAATTAACTACAACCCTGCTTTGGCTCGCCGTCAGCTTGGGTTCCCCTTAAAGGATAAACCTAACAACATTTTGTTGGAAGGCTGATTCTTTCAAGAGGGTAAAGATCCCCAAAACTTGAAGGATAGGATGGTCCGTGCCTGGCGCAAGATTCATAGGAAAGGGAAGAATGAGCTTGGTCCGAAGAACTGTGTTGCTTTGGAGCCTTACACCTATTGGGTAAGGAAGAGAGCTCTCGAGTACCGCATGCCGTACGAGTATCCGAGACTTGACCCTATGATTATGGTTGGGCCTTCAACCCTCCCTAATCAAGGAGTAAAGGAGTTGACAGACGAAGATCATTCGCGTGCTTGGGTTCGTGAGCGTGAGGAACTTCTTCAGTAGCTCAAGGATAAGGATGCAATGATAGAGTTTCTAGAGCATCAGGTTATTGATGAGCCCGATGATGTGGTTACTTCTCTCCTGACTCACTCGTCTAGGTTTTGGAAGAAGAGATATGATCAGCTTGCCAAAGAGAAGGCCGACAATCATTAGAAGATCATGGAACACCTTGAACAAGAGAACCGAGATTTGAAAAAAGAGGTTTCCAGGCTGACTGCCATGATGGAGTATGTCCTTGCTGCGCAAAGTCAAGCTTCTCCAACTCCAGCAACTCCTCCCGCGAGGACAGTTATTTCCGAAGTGGTTACCTCAACAGTGCCTGCTGCCACCGCCCACTTCGTCCATATCTTCCTGCTGGGTTCCCTTGGGGAATGCCACCCAATTTTGTACAGAGGGTTTCGCTCCCACTCTTGCTTCTATGTCGGCATCTAGCCCGGTCCTGTCTGTGCCACCTCCCGTTGTGCACACTTTGCCGCGTGTTGAAGACACCATCTATCACTCCGCACCATCTGAGGGCCCGAACGTTTATGAGAAGATGGATGAAATGAAAGACCAATTCCTTGAGATGTACAAGGAACTGAAGACACTGAGAGGAAAATATCTGTTTGGGAAAAGTGTTACTGAACTGTGCTTAGTGCCCAATGTGAAAATCCCGGTCAAATTCAAAGTGCCTGACTTTGAGAAGTATAAGGGAAACTCGTGTCCACTCAGTCATCTTGTGATGTATGCCCGCAAGATGTCGACACACACATATAATGATCAACTGCTAATTCACTATTTTCAGGATAGCCTGACAGTTGTTGCGCTCCATTCGTATATGGGGCTAGATAGTGCAAGCATCCGCACTTTCAATGATCTAGGCGAGGCTTTTGTGAAACAGTATAAATACAACATGGACATGGCTCAAGACAGAGATCAATTGAGGGCGATGTCCCAAAAAGACAAGGAAACCTTCAAGGAATATGCCTAGAGGTGGAGATGACAAAGATCTTTTTGAAGACTTTGAGCTCTTTCTACTATGAGCGCATGATTTCTAGTGCTCCCTCAGACTTTACCGAAATGGTAAATATGGGGATGAGGCTAGAAGAGGGACTCCGCGAAGGACGGCTGTCCCATGATGATAGTTCCTCGGCAAAGAAATATGGGGCATTTTCCAGGAAGAAGGAAGGGGAGACTCATGATGTGAGAAGTGGGATACTATTTTTTGAGGATGTAGGCCCGAATGTCAAGAAGAACCCATTGCCTGAGCATGGGAAGGCGGCTGTCAATATGGTTCAGGGGTGTCCTGGAAAGTATAAAGTCCTTTATATGAATGACATAAGGAAATCCTTGGTAGAGATGCATAGGTTGTTGTGTGAGCACAGTAACTATGAGCATGATCATGATAGGTGCCATGTGTGCACTACCAATGAAAGAGGATGCCTCAAAGTAAGAAGGGACATCTAAGAGATGATAGACCAAGGGATGATCGAGATACTTCAGAATCGTAATGAGGACGAAGTTGATATTATCACTCCAGTGTTCAAAATTCCTGATCCTGTTGTCATCAAATATGATGGCAACAAGAAAAAGGTGGTGCCGACTATTGTGATTAAGCCAGCAGGCCCTGTCCCGTATGTGTCCGATAAAGCGGTTCCGTACCGTTATAATGCTGTTATGCTGGAAGATGGAAGGGAGATGATGTTGCCCTCAACCTCTGTGGTAAGCATATCCGATGTTAGTGGAGTGACCCGTAGTGGTCGTGTTTTCTCGGCTTAGCCGAAATCCCACGAAGACGTCTTGAAGAGAGATGTTATCAATCATGTCGGTCCCGTGGGGACTTCTTCTGCAAAACATTCTACTCCTGCTGTGAAGGGTGTTGACCCTGTTGTTGTCAAATCTGTTGAAGCTCCTATCCTAGTTGGCCAGTCTGGCATGTTGAAAGAGGATGGTATGAGATGCTGAGGCTCATCAAGAGGAGTGAGTACAATGTTGTGGAGCGATTGCTTCAGACTCCATCAAAGATATATGTCCTATCTTTGTTGATGAATTTAGAGCCACACCATGAAGCGTTGCAATGGGTGTTGGACGTGGCATACGTGGATCACGATGTCACGATTGAGCAGTTTGATAGCATTGTTGCAAATATAACTGCCTGCAACAATTTGAGCTTTTATGATGATGATCTTTTCGAGGAGGGAAAAGACCACAATTTGGCCTTACATATATCTATGAATTGTAAAGACGATGCCCTGTTGTCGCAACCTGAAAAATACAGTGCGCGAAAAAACAACCGGCGAAAGAAAATGACAGAAGAGTCGCCACCGTGCGTTATTCATCCCAAAGGAGGGAAAGGAAACGCTCGAAGTAAACCTGAAAAAGGAAAGGACAAGATGGGGTCTTGCAACCAAATCTTGGGTTCGGGAGTCGGTTATGCGAAGGGAAGGTATTAGCACCCCTACGCATCCGTAGTACTCTACGGGATCCACTTTTGTAATTCTTGTCTAAAGGGTGTGGATTTATCTAATGTGTTATTTACTAAAAAAATGGGGTTAAATGAAAATGACTCGCGCGAATGTCGCATCTACTGCATACGTATCTCATCTGAATATGAGAATCAGAGTCTTCGTAGCTCGGCTGACCTATGGGTTAGGGGTAATTGTGCTCGCTAAGACATCGCGTCTTATGCCTACATATCTCATCTGGCCTGAGAATCAGAGCAAAACGTAGTTCGGCTAACTATGGGGTTATGGATTGGGTTTTGGACGAACGATGTCACTACGCAATCTACCGGATGCTCGACCTTTGGAGACTTACTCGCCTGTAGTAGAAGGAGTTAACGTGTTGCTTTGGGTTTTAGGGTTTGGGATACTCAAGGGCAAAAAGGCAGTCCTTGACGAAGGAACCGCGCTACCTGCAGGGATACGAACACATACAAAACAAACATGTATAAAGTAAATGTGCCAACAAGGGGCTCAGAAGTAAATAAACAAAAGAAAACAAATGCCTCCTATCGAGGTCTTCCAGCTAAGAAAGCGATAAAATACGGAAAAGAGGTAAAAGTACCACACGGATAAAGATCCGAAGTAACAACAATTAAAGGAGTAAGAAACCCAGGGATCTCCCAAGCTAATGCCATCAAAGAAAGGTGAGTCAGTACAGGTAATCGGAATGAACCTCCAGGGTATCCCACAAATAAAGTGGGAAACCACGCAAGTTATCCCTGCAAAAGTCATGTGAGCCCTCACAAAAACTCAACAAACAAGTTAGAGACAAAAAAAAATAGGGTAATCAAGGGTTGCCCCCAAATCAAAATGTAACCACATGAATCATGCTCTTTCAATTCACAAAAAAGCTCACAAAAAGCAACCAAGGGTAGGAGGCATAAACCTCTTGTCAAACACATGCATCAAAAGGGTATCAAATTCACCCATAATACCTCATACATTTAGAGCATTCAAATTAAAGGCATAAAGATGATGTATATAGGGCAAACCTGATTGGACAGCTTGATTGAAATTGAGTTGCACCCGTGAGGTTTACAAAACAACCTTTAGGGTTTATGTGAGGCAAATGTGATTCTGTGCAGTTGAGTTCCCTTCAGGGTTTGGAGGCTGCTCTGAACTTTGTTAGCTCTTCTCTCACTATCTTTTTCCTCAGGGTTTTGTTCCAAGGAAACCTCAGAGTATTTTTGCTTCTCTTCCTTCTTCTGTCTGATCTCCCTCTTTTATAACCTGATTTTCATGGCTTTGTGGGCTCAAATGAGAGAGGTCCAAGTCCAAGTTTTTTCTATTATATTTTATTTATTTATTCTTTTTTGTAAATTTTTTTTTTCGTTTTTTTTTTTTTTTTTTTTAAGTTTCTTCGATCTAATTCTGATTGACATGATGAAATGCAATATGAAATGCTAAATGAATGCATGAATGAGGAGGGAAAATTTTGGGGTGTTACAGCTGCCCCTATTCAATCATCAGCTAACCCGAGTAGGATGAAAGCGAACAACTTATCAGACAAACGGGGTGAGCTGTGATTGAATACCAAAGACAGAATGAAAATTTGCACTCCGAGAACACCACCAAAACACGGAAATACACCGCGCTATTTATTTTTCTTCCGATCCTCTGGCTGGATCTGAATCAGTCTTCTGGCTTAATTTGGAGTTTCGATCCTCTGACTGAACCTATACTCAATTTAGTCCTCTGGTTGGATATTAATTTTGATCCTCGAGCTGGATACGATTTTGATCTTCTAGCTAGATCTTCTTCGATCTTCTGGCTAGGTCTCCTTCGTTTCGATTCTCTGGCTGAATCTATTTCCTTTGATTCTCTGGCTAAATCTACTTCGATCTTCTGGCTAGATCTGAATTGTTGCGATTTTCGATCTTCTGGCTAGATCTTCTTTATTTCGATTCTCTGGCTGAATCTACTTCGATCTTCTGGCTAGATCTCCTTTGTTTCGATTCTCTGGCTGAATCTACTTCGATCTTCTGGCTAGATCTGGATTGTTTTGATGATAAATTCCCATCATTAGGATCCCGCATCTGAGGCATGCACTGGTTGACCCTCTTTTGAAATCTACACCCAACCTTCATATTAGATATGCAGCTTCGAGAATATTCCACTTTTGGGCTTCGTACATATTCTTCGGGCTAGAACATGTTGTAACGACTCCTCAATTGGGCTTGCTGGGGAAATAAAGCTTGTAGGCGACTTCACCGGGGAATCTTCAAATTGAGCCTTAGGCTGGCTTAATGGAACACGATTCTCAGGCTGAATCTTCGAAATGACCCTCAGGCTGGATCACTGGAACACGATTCTCAGGCTGAATCTTCGAAATGACCCTCAGGCTGGATCACTGGAACACGATTCTCAGGCTAAATCTTCAAAACGACCCTCAGGATGGATCACTCACGCTTGATCCTCTGGATGGATCTCATGACCTTGGTTGTAAAGTAATTCTTCAGTCTGCTTGGAAGAACCTGTTTATCAGCTTATGTGTACGCTTGATATGATATGCATGCAAATGCAAATGTTATGCATGGTGTAAAAAGAAATCTCCTTGGGGAAGCAAACTCCGGTAGGGAACAGATCGCTGTATCAATCCTTGAATGCTCTGTGGGGAATGATCCGTCTGCCGGGACCAATGAGCCACCAAAAATAAATTGGTTGCTTGAAAAGTTGACCTTATGAGGGGAGTATCAACTATGGAAACTTTGTTCGGCGAGGCTCTGTGAGGAGAGTCTGTGGGGAAAACACTTCCTGGGGAAATGTCGTAGGAAACGACCTTTGCTGGGGATATGAACTTGCTAATCGCCCTCAAGCTGGGGATTAACAAATCTGTTAAAAATAATCTGCTGGGGAATGAGATGAACACTGGGAACACCACCCTCTCATCTGTTGGTTATGCAACCACTCCGCTGTTGCTAGGAAGATACAGTCTGACACTGTCAACTCCGCTGGGGATATATAGTCTGGATACTGTCGACTCTGCTGGGGAACATGCTCTGCTGAGGAGAGACTTTGTCAACCGCTTGGGGATGAGGATTCATGACTTGGCATCCGGTTCCTGTGACCTGCAACCAAAAATACACGTATGCCTCGGGGGAATTACTCGGTTTGAATTCACCGTCCGGGATTAAGCACATTCAAAGCAATTTTAAATGTTTTCCTATGCAAATCATCTGCAAAAGCCACCATTATGTTCATATGCAATATGTTTTATCAAAAATTCGGACATTTTTGCAAATAAACTAATAAATGAAAAATAAAGAGGCTCTTTAACTGAATTATTCGACTCTTACTGGGGAGAAAATTTGTGCCAGGAATAGGCGACGGTATCAGGAAGTTGATCCCTGAAAAGAGGTGATCGCTATAAAAAGAGAACTATCCTAATGGCAATGGGGATACGGGGTCCCACCGAGTTTCGACTCTGCTATGACTCGTATGTCCTCAAGACGCTCTGCTCATCTTGCTTTCTGAAGTGGATGATTAGTCGATCTTTAACCTTCGAAGATTGTCGGATTGAATGAAACGGTTATATAACACTGATGAACTCAGATCACAGTCATTCGCTTATTCCCTAACTTTTGCCTGGATCGCCCCCTTTTCGGGTTTTCAATCCACCGGGATACCCATTTTTGCCTGAGCCGCCCTTTTGGGTTTTCGACTCACCGGGTGTACTATTTTTTTATATCCCTAATTTTTGCCCGAACCTCTTTATTCTTTTTTTTTGGTTCTTCGGGATGTCCTTTTTTTGCCTGGACTATTCTTTTTATCGTCCAGCGGGTCTATCTTATGCGAAGTATTTTTTTTTAACTGCGTCTGAGTTAATAGGGGACGGGAATCCTTCGCCATCCATGGTTGTTAGCATCAAAGCTCCGCCATAGAAAATCCTTTTAACCACGTATGAACCCTCATAGTTCGGTGTCCATTTGCCCCTGTGATCTGTGTTGGGAGGAAGAAATCTTTTGCGTACCAATTCACCGACTTGATACCCCCAAGGGCGCACTTTCTAACCAAATGCTTTCTTCATTCGTCTCTGACCGAGATACGTCAATTATGGGTACATAGTTCCAGCATAGCACCTTAATCCTCGAAGACAAGGTAAACAAAGCATCAGTAAATTGGTTTTCTTCAAAAGAAAGTCAACAATCTTCCCGTGTAGTCTCTGTAAGGAGCCAGATGAGGCTGAGGTGTATACCATTTCCCGTTGGTTTGATTGATGACCAAAGCTGAATCCCCATATACATCCAGGGTTTTAATCTGTATATTGACGGCTTCCTCAAGTCTTAGGATACAAGCTTCGTATTCGGCTTCATTGTTGGTGCAGGGAAAAGTTATTCTGGTACCAAATGGCATATAAACCCCCTTCCGGTGTGATCAACACTATACCAACTCCGCGACCATTGACGTGGACCGCCCCATCAAACATCATAACCCATTTGGATTAAGGGTCAGGCCCCTCCTCCGGGAGTGGTTTCTCTCAATCTTTCGGTTTGAGAAACATGATGTCCTCATCAGGAAAGTCAAACCTCATAGGTTGGTAATCATCAATCGGTTGCTCTGCAAGATAGTCTGACAAGACACTTCCCTTGATGGCTCTTTGTGAAGTGTATTGGATGTCATACTCTGTCAGTATCATTTGTCACCTAGTAACCTTTCCGGTAAGTGATGGCTTTTCAAAAATATACTTGACTGGATCCCTTTTTGATATCAATAGAGTCGTGTGAGTCAACATATACTGTCTTAGTCGGCGAGCAGCCCATGCCAAAGCGCGACAAGTTTTCTCGAGCAATGAGTATCTTTGTTCACAGTCGGTAAACTTTTGCTAAGGTAGTATATTGCATGCTCTTTTTGACCTGACTCGTTATGCTGACCGAGCACACAACCCATTGACCTTTCTAACACAGTCAAGTACATGATCAACGGTCTTTCCTCTCGGCCTGTAGACTTGCCCCGATCTTGATCTCTTTCTTGTCGTCTGCGGTACCGATGTTGACGGTCTCAATCACCTCCTGATAAGGTGCAATAGCTCGGTCCTCCTATTTCAACAATCTGGCTAACCCTTCAGGCAATTCACAATCTTCCTCAACCCCTTCTTCGGCTTAATAGATAGGATTGTCGAAGTCATACTTGGCCATAGCAGTGTCGTTAGTAGTGAGATCCGGGTGGTCAGCTCTGCATGATGGAGGATCATGCTTTATCTTAGAATGAGAGATTTTTTTTTGGAAAGAAAGAAAAAACGAAAAAAGAAACATTGCCATTTTTTTGTAAAAGTAAAAAAACTAAAAGAAAGAGAACACAAAATTGTTTGCAAAAGCCGTCCTTTATTGATGATAAAAATAATTGCGAAATGTAACTAAATGGATGGCCCTACAAATGAGCCGTTACACCTTGGGCAAAGTGTAAGACTTTATTATGCATGTAACAAAGGAAAACAATAAAAATCACTCTTTCAGTAGAGTAAACCGGACGGTTTTTTTCAGCCGACCAATTGTCGAGCTTTTCTCCCGGGACACACGGGCGAATCCAGCTATCTAAGTCACAGTCGCTGTCAGCCTTGTCTTCATCTGCAGCATTGACGATGTGGTGAGAAACTAAACCCCCGCTGGAGAGAGTACCGGTTTCATTCTTCTGAGATCCCAGAGCATACCCCAATCCAAACTTGTCTTCTTTGATGACTGGCTCCACAAATTTGCCCCAGCCTTGGGCATTACCAGCTTTAACCACTTCGACAGCTTACTTGTATGAAGAGATAGAAGTCCCGGCCTTCTTAAACTCAGGTGAAAAGACAGCTTCGGGCGCGACCTCATTGATGTTTATGGCTTCGAAGCCCTGACACAGCATCTCGTGCATCTCGCCGTCCATCTCTACATATTTAAATGTAGACAGGTGGCTAACAAAAATATCCTCTTCACCACAGACAGTGACGACCTGACCTTCTAGTTCATATTTGAGCTTCTGGTGGAGGGTAGAAGTAATAGCACCGGCAACATGAATCCAAGGCCGACCTAGCAGACAGCTGTAGGCAGGCTGGATATCCATCACATAAAAGGTGCTCTTGAACACCTGCGGTCCAATCTTAACTGGCAACTCAACTTCGCCAAAGACAGCTCTCTTAGAGCCATCAAAAGCCCTCACAACTAAGTTACTTGGCCTCAGGATGGTGTCATCGCAATCCAACTTCATTAAGGCTTTCTTTGGAAGAACATTCAGAGAAGAGCCTGTATCAACCAAAACATGGGAAAGCATCACCCCTTTGCACTCCATTGTGATATGCAAGGCTTTGTTGTGATTCCTGCCCTCAGATGTCAGGTCATTATCGGTGAAACCTAGCCCCCGGCTAGCGTTTACATTGGAAACTACCGACTCCAGCTGGTTAACAGTTATCTCCGGTGGAACATAGGCCAAATTCAATACTTTCAATAAGGCTGCTCTGTGCGCCTCAGAGCACAGCAATAGTGAGAGAATGTCACATCAGAAACCAAATTCAAAGTTCCCCCACTATCAACAGCATTAATCCTCTGCCCGCCGTGAGCCGGCATCGGGTTCTGGATAACATTAGGCACCGGAGCAAAATTGATAGCCTGGTCATCTCTCAAATCTTGTACCTTTAACTGGAGAGCCTTGCAATTATCTGTAGTATGGCCAGGTGCGTTGGAGTGAAAAGCACATCTGGCGTGGACATCATAACCTCTAGGCAAATTATTGGGATCGATTGGTGGGGCCAGAGTTCTCAATGTAACCAGATTCATGTCAATCAACTTGGAAAGTAATACTGAATAACGCATTGGGATTGGCTCGATGACCCGGTCCGTCTGCCTTGGACGTTGTTGATAGTGTCTCTGCTGACCCAGATTACCTCCTTGTTGTTGATTGTTGTACCTGGGTTGTTGTTGCGGACGATATTGCGGTTGAGGAACAGGTGTTGGAATAGTGACTTCGGCCACTTAATCTTGATAATAATTAGGGCGTCCTCTACCCCTGCCTCTTCCGGCATACACAACGCTTGCCTCTCCTTCTTTTCTTCGCTGACCGTTACCAGCAAACAGTCTCTTGGGACCTGATGAGTTGGTAGCACTATTGTCTTGAATTCGGCCCATCTTCAACAGACTCTCGATTCTTTCTCCAACAATTACTGTCTCTGCAAAGCTGATTGACTGGCAAGCAGCCAATCTCTCAATATAATTGCCTTGAAGAGTGTTCATGAACATGTCCGCCATCTCCCTTTCAGACATAGGGGGTTGGACGGACGCAGCAATCTGTCTCCAACGCTGAGCATACTCTCTAAAGGTTTCCTTGGCAGTCTGAGACATACCTTGCAACAAGGTCCGATTTGGAGCCATGTCCAAGTTGTATTGATATTGCTTGACAAAAGCCTCTGCCAAGTCTTTCCAGCTCTTGATGGTAGTACGAGACAAATGAGAATACCATTCACGAGAAGCTCCAGTTAGACTGTCTTCAAAATAGTACATCCACAGCTTTTCATCTTCCGTGTGAGCTCCCAACCTTCCCAGATAAGATTGGAGATGAGTGCATGGGCAAGAAGCCCCGTTGTATTTCTCAAAAGTAGGGGGTTTGAACTTGTGAGGAATCCTTACTCCCTGAACCAGACCAAGATTTGTGACATCAAAGCCTAAGGAATTTTGAGACTCCAAAGATTTGAGCTTCTCAGCAAGCTCATCCATACGGCGAGTGGTCTCGAGAGCCTCGTTGTGCAAAGAAAATTGATCACACTGATAATCTTCAGTAACGGGGCGCCCGTTAATCCGAATTCCTTGATTCACATTGCACCTTCCGCCAATACCATTTCCAACATTCCCTGTGTTGCCAACATTACCCGGGTTTCCATCAACATTTGCGTTACCCGCGTTACCAGTGTTCACAGGGTTATCAGCGTTCCCAGGGTTACCAGGGTTTCCCTCAGCATTTGGTATCTCCACCTCCGGATCGGGTCTCGGTTGCTCAACCAATTCCCTCAGCTTTTCCTGGCCTTTTTCCATACCAGTCATCAATGTCATGAACTGATCCATCCTTTTATGCATATCAGCCAGCTCTTTCTGTACTTGGTCCATCGCTAGCTGTGGACGATTTTCCTTTGTCGGGTACCTGTGGACTCGCTTGGGACCAATAACTGCCTGATACAGGGAACAAACATTAGACACTGCGGTGACACCTGCAAAACAGACAAGGGTTAATATGCATGGTATGCGATGCACTGCTTGTTCAGTTTTAAGGCACCCCCATTTTGAAAGGGAATACCCTGCAAATGAATAAGCATGAGATGTTGGATGCAAATATGCAGATGATGTTATGCAATGCAAAGGCATGTCAATCAGAATTGATGGATCCGCTTGAACATCTGTCAGGTTGCACTGCCTGGAGAGAAATTCACTAAGGAATATAATACAAGCCCAAAACTCTGCTCCAGAAAACCGGGTTGGTTGGAGGTTAAGGTTTCCTGAATTTAGCCTGCCCCTCACTGGTAGGTTCTAAGAATAGAAGTTCGTCAGCTTCAGCCTTTTTTTCCCGAATAATACGTTTACCACTGATGGTTTAGTATTATTACGGGACAAAAGACCTCCATTGACTCCCCTCAACAGGACATCCTAATAGCAAGTTCCCAGTCTCGGGATCCTCGGATTGAGCAGCGAGAATGCGCCCACCAGAGCTAACATAATCACGTCTCGGAGGAGAGTCCTCGACTGAGTTCTCGGGAATTGGTCACCAGAGTCGACGATTTCGAGAGGAACATCCTGCCGTTACGGAACACCCGTAAGACATAATATATCCAAAAGAAACCTCGTCTGGGTGTGGTTCTTCACAAACGACTTAACATAGCAACACGGCACGCAAGCCTCATGATTATCCACTCTAAAACCTGTGTGTACACTCAAGCCTGGGTAATGGGCTTATCTCTCATAGAACACCCCATCCCAACAAACAAACAGATCCAACAGATACAACAGATGCATGCAAGCAGGTAAGCAAATAAATGTACAAAAGCATGAACACCCAATAAACAAGAAATCACACAAGCTAGGAGGGACTCGCTTAGGGAAGATGGACCAGCAAGAGGTTAACTTCTTTCAATCCCCAGCAGAGTCGCCAGCTGTCGCAACCTGAAAAATACAGTGCGCGAAAAAACAACCTGCGAAAGAAAATGACAGAAGAGTCGCCACCGTGCGTTATTCATCCCAAAGGAGGGAAAGGAAACGCTCGAAGTAAACCTGAAAAAGGAAAGGACAAGACGGGGTCTTGCAACCAAATCTTGGGTTCGGGTGTCGGTTATGCGAAGGGAAGGTATTAGCACCCCTACGCATTCATAGTACTCTACGGGATCCACTTTTGTAATTCTTGTCTAAAGGGTGTGGATTTATCTAATGTGTTATTTACTAAAAAAAGGGGGTTAAATGAAAATGACTCGCGCGGATGTCGCATCCACTGCATACGTATCTCATCTGAATATGAGAATCAGAGTCTTCGTAGCTCGGCTGACCTATGGGTTGGGGGTAATTGTGCTCTCTAAGACATCGCGTCTTATGCCTACGTATCTCATCTGGCCTGAGAATCAGAGTAAAACGTAGTTCGGCTAACTATGGGGTTATGGATTGGGTTTTGGACGAACGACGTCACTACACAATCTACCGGATGCTCGACCTTTGGAGACTTACTCGCCTGTAGTAGAAGGAGTTAACGTGTTGCTTTGGGTTTTAGGGTTTGGGATGCTCAAGGGAAAAAAGGCAGTCCTTGACGAAGAACCGCGCTACCTGCAGGGATACGAACACATACAAAACAAACATGTATAAAGTAAATGTGCCAACAAGGGGCTCAGAAGTAAATAAACAAAAGAAAACAAATGCCTCTTATCAAGGTCTTCCAGCTAAGAAAGCGATAAAATGCGGAAAAGAGGTAAAAGTACCACACGGATAAAGATCCGAAGTAACAACAATTAAAGGAGTAAGAAACCCAGGGATCTCCCAAGCTAATGCCATCAAAGAAAGGTGAGTCAGTACAGGTAATCGGAATGAACCTCCAGGGGGTATCCCACAAATAAAGTGGGAAACCACGCAAGTTATCCCTACAAAAGTCATGTGAGCCCTCACAAAAACTCAACAAACAGGTTAGAGACAAAAAAAATAGGGTAATCAAGGGTTGCCCCCAAATCAAAATGTAACCACATGAATCATGCTCTTTCAATTCGCAAAAAAGCTCACAAAAAGCAACCAAGGGTAGGAGGCCTAAACCTCTTGTCAAACACATGCATCAAAAGGGTATCAAATTCACTCATAATACCTCATACATTTAGAGCATTCAAATTAAAGGCATAAAGATGATGGATATAGGGCAAACCTGATTGGAGAGCTTGATTGAAATTGAGTTGCACCCGTGAGGTTTACAAAACAACCTTTAGGGTTTTTGTGAGGCAAATGTGATTCTGTGCAGTTGAGTTCCCTTCAGGGTTTGGAGGCTGCTCTGAACTTTGTTAGCTCTTCTCTCACTATCTTTTTCCTCAGGGTTTTGTTCCAAGGAAACCTCAGAGTATTTTTGCTTCTCTTTCTTCTTCTGTCTGATCTCCCTCTTTTATAACCTGATTTTCATGGCTTTGTGGGCTCAAATGAGAGAGGTCCAAGTCCAAGTTTTTTCTATTATATATATATTTTTTTTTTTTTTTTTTTTTTTGTAAATTTTTTTTTTTTTAAAGTTTCTTGGATCTAATTCTTATTGACATGATGAAATGCAATATGAAATGCTAAATGAATGCATGAATGAGAAGGGCAAATTTTTGGGTGTTACACCTGTCCAATGTGTTGGTGGGCACAGGGTCATCACTTAATGTATTGCCAAAGTCTACTCTCGCCAAACTTTCATACCAGGGGCCTCCCATGAGGCAGAGTGGAGTGGTAGTAAAAGCTTTCGATGGATCGCGCAAGACCGTGATCGATGAATTAGACCTCCCAATCAAGATTGGACCTAGTGATTTCCAGATCACTTTCCAAGTTATGGACATACATCCGTCATACAGTTGTTTGCTTGGTAGACCATGGATTCACGAGGCAGGTGCCGTGACATCCACCCTACACCAAAAGTTGAAGTTCGTCAAGAACAAGAAGTTGGTGGTGATAGGGGGATAGAAGGCTCTCTTGGTCAACCATTTATCTTCCTTTTCCTACATTGATGCTGAGGATGAGGTTGAAACTCCATTCCAAGCCTTATCTATTGTTGAGCCTTCTAGGAAAGGACTTTCTTCATTTGTCTCTTATAATGACGGGATGTTGGCCATTGAGCATGGCGCAACTGATGGTTTGGGGAAAATGATAAAATTGGAAGATAATAAGTCCCGGGCTGGTATAAGGTATTCTTCAGGTGTTTCTAATGATCTTGGGCTGTTTCAGAGTGTAGGTTTCATCCATACCGTTGAAGATCAAGAAGCTGCTACCATCGTTGAAGAAGATGAAGAGGAAGACCTCGACAACTTTGTCATACCTGGCGGAGTCTGCAATAATTGGGTCGCTGTTGATGTTCCAACAATTATCCATAAGTCAACGTAATATGTTCATTTTGTTTAAAAAACCCTTCTCCCATGCCAAAAGGAGAAGTGAAAACATTGTTGATATTCATTCAGTAATCGCATGTTAAATGTTTGTTTTTTCAAATTATTTTTCGTTTTTTGCTTTTTGCATGAAATTGGTGATCACCATAAAACCCTAAAAAAGAGAATAAAATCAATCTTTCCATCTGCATAATGATTTACCTTGTTTGAATTCTGAAATCTCTTTTATACTAAAAATCATTATGCATGTTAATCAAACCCATTAAACATAATGATCCAACACCATCTCCCAACTTTGAGTTCCCTGTATTTGAGGTAGAAGAAGATGATGTTGAAGAGATTCCTCATGAGATTACCCATCTGCTTGAGCACGATGAGAAGACCATTCAGCCGTATCTTGAAAATTTCGAAACAATCAACTTGGGGTCTGAAGACTGCATTCGTGAAGTGAAGATTGGGGCACTCCTTCAAGAGTCTCCTAAGAAGGGGTTGATTGAGTTGCTACGAGAATATGTCGACGTGTTTGCCTGGTCGTATGAAGACATGCCTAGTCTAGATACTGATATCGTGCAACATTTCTTGCCGCTGAAGCCTGAGTGTGTGCTTGTGAAGCAAAAGCTCAGAAGAACTCATCCTGATATGGCAGTGAAGATTAAAGAAGAAGTTCAGAAGCAAATTGATACGGGGTTTCTGGTGACTTCTACATATCCTTAATGGGTGGCCAATATTGTGCTTGTACCTAAGAAAGACGGAAAAGTCCGAATGTGTGTGGATTACCGTGACTTGAATAAAGCTAGTCAAAAGATGAATTTCCTCTACCACACATTGATATGTTGGTAGACAATACGGCTAAATTCAATGTCTTTTTGTTTATGGACGGATTTTTCGGTTATAATCAGATTAAAATGGCACTTGAGGATATGGAGAAGACAACATTCATCACACCTTGGGGAACATTCTGTTATCAAGTGAAGCCCTTCGGTTTGAAGAACGGCAGAGCCACGTATCAACGTGATATGACTACCTTGTTTCATGACATGATGCACAAGGAGATCGAGGTGTATGTCGATGATATGATTGCAAAGTCGAAAACGGAAGTTGAACATGTAGAACACTTGTTGAAGCTTTTCCAGTGTTTGAGGAAGTACAAGCTCCGCTTGAATCCGAAAAAATGTATATTTGGAGTCTGTTCCGACAAGTTATTGGGCTTTATTATCAGTGAGAGAGGTATTGAGGTTGATCCTGCCAAGGCCAAAGCAATACAAGAGATGCCTGCGCCCAAAACTGAGAAGCAAGTCCAAGGTTTTCTTGGCCGCTTGAATTACATTTCCAGATTTATATCCCACATGACTGCCACATGTGCACCTATTTCAAGCTCCTCCGGAAAGATCAGCGTCATCATTGGACCGAGGATTGCCAAAAGGCCTTTGACAGTATCAAAGAGTATTTTTCCGAGCCTCCGATTCTGTCTCCGCCTGTTGAAGGGAGACCGTTGATTATGTACTTGATTGTGCTTGATGATTCCATGGGTTGTGTCCTTGGTCAGCAAGATGAATCGGGAAAGAAAGAATATGCAATATACTACTTGAGTAAGAAGTTCACCGACTGTGAGTCTCGGTACTCAATGCTTGAGAAGATATGTTGTGCTTTGGCTTGGGCCGCTAAGCGTTTACGCCAGTATATGATGAATCATACAACTTGGTTGATATCCAAAATGGATCCGATCAAGTATATCTTTGAGAAGCCTGCTTTAACTGGGAGGATTGCCCGTTGGCAGATGTTGTTATCTGAGTATGATATTGAGTATCGAGCTCAAAAAGCTATTAAAGGTAGTATCTTGGCTGACCATTTGGCGCATCAACCAATTGAAGATCATCAGTCTGTGCAATACGACTTCCCCGATGAGGAGATTCTGTATTTGAAGATGAAAGATTGTGATGAGCCTACGCTCGATGAAGGACCAGAGCCTGGTTCCCGATGGGGTATGGTGTTCGATGACGCTGTCAATTAGTATGGAAATGGTATTGGGGCAGTGATTATTACTCCTCAAAGCACACATTTTCCTTTTACAGCAAGGCTAACTTTCAAATGCACGAATAATATGGCGGAGTATGAGGCTTGTATTATGGGTTTAGAAGAATGTATTGATCTTAGGATCAAACATCTTGATGTTTATGGAGATTCAGCCCTGGTTATTAATCAGATTAAGGGTGAATGGGAGACGAATCAGCTTGGCCTCATCCCATATAGAGATTATGCGAGGAGGATTTCAACTTTCTTTACTAAGGTTGACTTCCATCATATTCCTCGAGATGAGAATCGGATGGCGGATGCTCTCGCTACGCTTGCTTCAATGATTGTTGTCAATTATTGGAATGAAGTCCCAAATATTACCGTGATGCGCTTGGATAGACCAACTCATGTGTTTGTAGTTGAGGAAGTGAAAGATGATAAGCTGTGGTATTATGATATCAAGTGTTTTCTCCAAAGTCAGACTTACCCACCTGGGGCATCTGTTAAATATAAGAAGACTTTGAGGGTTCATATGGTACGCATTCCAATGGACATGCTATGGCGAAGAAGATGTTGAGAGCAGGCTACTATTGGTTGACAATGGAGTCTGACTGTTGCCAGTTTGTGAAGAGATGCCACAAGTGTCAGATTTATACGGATAAGATTCATATTCCCTCAACACTCCTGAATTTTATTTCCTCACCATGGCCTTTCTCCATGTGGGGAATTGATGTGATTGGCATGGTTGAGCCTAAGGCGTCGAACTGTCACCATTTTATTCTCGTAGCCATTGATTACTTCACCAAGTGGGTTGAAGCAACATCGTATGCAAATGTGACCAGGCAGGTGGTTGTGAGGTTTATCAAGAACTAACTCATATGCCGATATGGTGTGCCAGACAAGATCATTACTGATAATGGATCTAACTTGAACAATAAGATGATGAAAGAGCTGTGTAGCGAGTTCAAGATTGCACAACATAATTCTTCTCCCTATAGACCAAGATGAATCTATTGAAGCTGATAACAAGAACATCAAGAAGATTATTCATAAGATGGTTGTTACATACAAAGATTGGCATGAGATGCTGCCATTTGCTTTGCATGCTTATTGTACATCCGTCCGCACTTCAATAGGGGAAACCCCTTTCTCCCTTGTGTATGGCATGGAGGTTGTGCTCCCCGTAGAGGTCGAGATCCCGTCAATGAGAGTCTTGATGGAAGCCAAGTTGACTGAGGCTGAATGGGTTCAGAGTCGTTATGATCAATTAAATTTGATTGAAGAGAAGAGATTAACTGCCATGTGCCATGGTCAGTTGTATCAGCAGAGGATGAAGAAAGCCTTTTATAAGAAGGTCAAGCCTCGTGTGTTTCGAGAAGGTGACCTCATGCTCAAGAAAGTCTTGTCTTTCGCGCCCGATTCCAAGGGCAAGTGAACTCCAAACTATGAAGGTCCATACATTATTAAGAGAGCCTCTTCGGGTGGTGCTTTGTTGCTCACAACTATGGATGGGGAGGATTTCACTCGTCCTGTGAATTCAGATGCAGTCAAGAAATACGTCACCTAAAAATAAAAACAGAGTAGCTCGCTAAGTTGAAAACCCGAAACTGAGGCTTAGGCAAAAATGAGCGTCTCGGTGGGTTGAAAACCCGAAAGGGCGATCCAGGCAAAAGTTAGAGACATGAAAAAAAAGGAATATATATATATCCCGCTAGATTGAGTACCTCACCCTGGGGCTATCTAGGCAAAAATTAGGGATTTGGCAAGTAACTGCATCCTGACAAGACTTTGTTCTACACCTGTCATCTGTCAAAGATTCTCGTTCAATCATCGTCAACTGAAGTGTCGAATACAGTGGATTCAGAGTTGGTGGAGAAACGGTCATTATGTTCAATGTAGCCCTTTTCCATGTATATCACCAATTTCAAATTTGTAAAGATCCGTGGAGTCTCGCCATTTGCAGACTACCATTCTCTTAAATAAATTTGAGCCTTTATCCAATTATTTGCACTCTTACTTGTTTTTGTTTAACAAACGTTTGCATGTTTTAATTAATGAATATCATTGTTTTAAACAAATAAATTTTTCATGAATAAACTGTTTTAAACAAAGTGAACATTCAGAATGACTGAAAGGATAAGTAGGATGTCCTCAGTTCTTTCCCAAGGATAGTATGATCACCAAAGGGTAAGACATTCGTTCATATTCTGGCATTCTTATATCCTCTTCATTAGCATTCAGGTTGTCTCCCCAATGAGCGCAGAAAGAATAATACATTATTAGCTTCCCAGAGAGTTTGGTATGAGAAGTTCTCCTTGATGGCAGTGGTTTGATCTGTCTTTTGGATTGTTTTCCCCTAGCAGGATTCTTGGATGTTCATCCAACACATTCCTGGTATTTTGTTTGTGTATGCATACTTGTTTCTCCCGCAGAGTTTTAGCAATCCATGTTTGGTATTTGGTTAATCTGAGAATGATCCCTTCTGTTCCAGTTTTTGCCTCAATCTTTTAGAGAGGTGTATCCCTCTATATCAGACACTAGCATTTGTGTTTTATCATTTGTATGGTTGTCATCCCTTGTGTGGACTGACCTAAAATCCATTATAGATTGATAAAAGTTGATATGCTTTGAGTTGGGAATATTCCTTGTCTCATTATCTTGACTGTCTACTCACGAGGAAGATTGTCTTTCCCCATCCTGAGTAAGAATCTCCAGTGGAGTAGGCATGTGTTCCCTGTAGAGCTATCTTTGCAGATATTTGTCTCCTCAATAGGAAGTTGCCTAGTGCAATTGATGAAGGGCTTGTTTCCCTTTTCATTTATTTTGAGCAGAGGTATCCCCGGTATGTCGCTTGTTGATGAAGGATTCGTTTCCGTTTTCCCCAGCCAGGGTAGTTTCCTCAAGAGCATTTGCAGCTTGTCCCAGTAGGGTTGCCAGATCAGAGTTTGATGTTTGTATCTCCTCCGAGTCTGAAGATTTCTTCTAGCATTCAGAGCTGGTGGTGAAGACGTTATTTCCTTCCCTAGTGGAGCAAAATGTTATTTTCCCCTTTGTAGAGTTTCCTTTCCGGCAGATAGAAGGGAGTGTTTTGATTGATGAACATCTGGCTGGTGGTTGTTCCCCATGGAGTTCCACATCATTCCTTAATAAGTTTCCCCAGTAGAGTTTCTTCTCTGGCGGATCTTATTGTTCCTTAACCACCTGTCCCCACGAGAGTTGATGGAAACTCACCGACAGATCTTCTGCATCTTCCTTTTGTCAGGATTGTTTGCTCCAGGAAGATCTTCTCTGGTGCAGAGTGTTATCTCCTGCAGTTGGAAGCTTTGACTTTGCCTATTCTCAGCTATGGTTAAAGTTTTCCCTTTGTTTATTCTTATGCCAGAGATGATCCACATCAGAGTTGAGTTCTCTGTTCGACTCATCTTCTTTCGCTGCTCCTGAATACATCTTCTTTGTATCCTTAGCGAGTGTAGCTTTGGAGTAGGGTTTGATATCCCCGATGATTTACTTTCATCCTGCTCGGGTTGTTCCCAAGTTGAGTCCTCCAGTAGGCTTCGCCCTTCTTGTTGAGATGTTTGTCGAGTGTTTTCTCATAATTCTTGGTCGTGTTGGTGTTAGATATGTCTGTTTGTCAGCATTAATCATACACAAATCATACATATACATGCATAATCATAGCATTCAGATATTCATGATGCATTCTTTGCCATATATCTTTGCTTGTCATCTCCTGCTATTGGTGAAATGTTCTTCCCCAAGCAGATGTTCGTGTCTGATCTCTCCATATAGAGTCAGCCCCATAGGCAGAAAGTGTCTATCTTTTCTTCTTTATTCCCCACTAAGTTATGTCCTCGTGGATGATTATTATTTCAGTTTCCTCCCCAATTGTGTATTAGGATGGAATCACTCCCCTGAGTTATATCCTCATCAGGTTGAGTTTTGTTTGATTGTATCTTTCTAGTTTGTTCCTAGATTGATTCGTTTCTTATTATCCCCTGTAGTTCCCTGTGGCTCAGTTGTTCAATTGCTCAGTAACCAATGATTGTTCATCTTTTCTCTAAAGGATTTTGTGGCCTTCTTGTCGCATTACGCGAAAAAACCGGCGGGAAAACGAAAACAACAGAGCCGCCACCGTGCGTTATTTATCCCAAAAGAGGGAAAGGAAACGCTCGAAGTAAACCTGGAAAAGACATGGTCTCGCGACCAGAGAGAGATGGGATCGGGAGTCGGTTATGCGAAGGGAGGTATTAGCACCCCTACGCATCCGTCGTACTCGACGGGTTCCACGCACAAAAGGAAGGATAAAGGTTGCTAAAAACTGCTCAAACACTGCACACACTGGCTGAAAGGAGACACGGAAACGACAAAAGAAACTAACTCGGCAGGATATCGCATTCTGGGCCTACGTAGTCTGTCAGGCACAAACATCAGAGTCGACGTAGTTCGGGACAGGGGGAAACATGCTCGCTAGGATGTCGCATCCTATGCATACGTATCTTCTCGGACTAAAGAAGAATCAAAGCACTCATAGCTCGGCTAACGCACGCCAAACAAAACCAACACAGGAAACCGACTACCAATCGCTGGACTTATGTCAGACTCCACACAAACAGGCAAACATGGAAACCGAACGCCAATCGCTGGACTTACATCAGACTCCGAATCAACAAACACACATAGGAAACCAACTGCCAATCGTTGGACTTACGTCAGACTCCAACAAAGAAACTAGACACAGGAAACCAACCGCCAATCGCTGGACTTACGTCAGACTCCAACCAGAAAAGGAGAAACAACTCACACAAACAAAACAAAAGGGCACCCGGAGAGATCAACTCATCTCCTGCCTACGTACCTCATCTGGTATGAGGATCAGGGCGACGTAGTTCCCCTACGCAGGGAAAGAACTTCTAACCTAACCAGAGACTGGGAAATGACATACTAGAAGGGAGACTAACTCGAGCCTAATAGTTATCATGTAAATTCACCATGGTCCTAGGTTGAAGTTTCTACCTAACTTGTACAGGGAGCAAGCTATCCTAAACAGCAACTGAGTAAACCCAAGCACAAATAGCACACACTATATACAAGCAAAGTGGGCTCACACAAGGTTAGGCTTTAGTCGAGGGGTCATGTCAACCTCAACAAACAAGCCACTGTATCAGGGTGATGTTAGCTCTTAACCCTAACATTGAGAGTTAGGGTGAAGCAGATGAAATGGGAAGTGAAGATAAGACTTCACAGCTCTTATCCCTGGCCTGGGAGAGCTTCAGACAAATGGAAGTGTGGGAGTTCAGAAAGTTGGAACTCTTCTATCCACATGACTGACACAACAAAAGATCTTAGGCTATTATCCACAATACATCAACACAAGGTGTGTGAGCAAAGTGGATGACACACTGAGTAGCAGGAGATGGACTACACATCTCTTGTATTTGCCAATGCCTCTTCACTTAGGAGGTCTTTGAATGTACAGGGCATAATGATAAACAAACACAAGCATTGCCTCTTAAGGAGGACTTCAGACAGGTGCCTGCCCAAGTAACAGGACAGGTCTTCCAGACTACATGAAGTCAGAGAAGTTATACCTCAATGCTTAAGCTATCAAGCAAAGCAAAAGCAAGTTGACAATGAACTTAAGCAACTAATGTACCTTAATTGAAGTGCAGAACTGGAACAGAGCGATTCAGGCGTTTAGAAGTCCAAACAGTTGCTCCTCAGCTCTTGAATGATGATTTGGATGAATGCTTGAGTGTTAATCGTGCTTGATATTGCTGGAAAATCCAACTGCCATTGATGGAGGTGAGCTTCAACAGCTTCGAATTTGCATGAAATCCTTCGAATCCTGCTTCAATCCAGCTCAACTATGCTTGTGGATGATGAATCACTCGACGAAATAGCAATGTATATGAAGAAAATTGAAGAAAAAGTTTGAGAGCACAATGTGTGAAAATTTCAGATCTGGAAATTATGAAGTGTTAATGCTGAAATCTGTTAGGGTTTGCACTTTATACTCCCTCCTAATCATGTCCTTAATCAGGTTTAGGCAAATGGCAAATGGATTAGCAAAATATGAGAGTGTCAGTGCAATTTGGATAATGCACCCCCATGCATGAAATGAATGGAACAGTGCACGTTTTTTGGGCTTGAATCCACTCAAAATTCTGTTTGTAAGCCAATGGAAGTGTTGAAATGTGTAAACAATGCATTATTTTTAACTTTGAAAATTCCTATAAAAAAAAATCAAGTGAAAAATCAAATGATTATGTGATGAGAATGCATGGCTTGTGATGCATGATTTGGATAGTAGATGTCAAGATATGAATATACAAAACCACTCCATTTGGCTTTATGGTTTGAAAGTTATGCATGCTTGAAGTTCAAATTCACCTGGCCATGATTGATCCATATCTTTTCAACCACATATGAGAAATTCATGTTCTGTGACATTTTGGAAAGGGGAGAACAAGATCTTCAACTTTCATGTTGGAAAACATTTCATTTGAAGCCTTCTTGATGATGTAATCTTGAGGACAAGACATTTCCATTTTTGGCAATTCCAAATTACAGGTCACTTACTATTTTTGGAAATTTTTCATCTGACCTCAAATTCTTCATTGTTGATGTTTGAAATGTCAAATGAGACTTGTATGGACATGAATGAGGTCTCTCTAACCATCTCCCACCTTCAAATCCATGATTGTATGCACAGTTGACTTTGGTTGACTTTCTAGGGTTTCAGATGAATTGCATCTTGACTGATGATCTCTGAACATCCAACCTTTGGCCTAACCACTTCAAAATGATCCTTGGGTTATATGAACTCATTGAACCAACCCTAGGGTTTTGATTCCATGGAAAATGCACTTGCTTGCTTGCACAACTAGATCTCCTGACCAGTCTTGATTGATGACATGCAATGAACTATGTAATGAACAACGCAATGTTAATGACCTAAAATGAAAATGTATGTACCAATGGGAGGTGCAAATTTGAGGTGCTACAGCTGCCCCTATTCAATCAGCTGGGAACCCGAATGGATGAGAGCAATGGCTGTCAGACATTCAGGGTAAACAGGGATTGAATACCAAAGAACCGTAGAAATTTGCACTCTGTGGGGATCCAAGAAAGGAAAGTTCACCAACGGGCGCTTCCACTGGGATCTGATACTTACCACTGGGGGTTTTGATTTTTTCTCAGAATAAAGGAACCACATCCAAACGTCAAAGGACGATGAACGGGAATAGAAATCACAACTAGACGCCAACGGACGACTAGGAAAAACTCGACGTTTATCGAAACCAACGGAGAGGTAACCAGACATTAATGAATGACTGGGAAAGAAAGGGATACAACCAGACGTCAACGGACGACTAGGAAAAACTCAACATTTATCGACACCAACGGAGAGGAGAACTCTGCTTGGGGAAACAGAAAGATGTTACGAACATCGAAAGATGATGTTTACCGACATCAAACAAAGGATCAACCAGACATTTACTGATGAATGGGATAAAACTTGACGTTTACCGACATCGAAAGATGATGTTTACTGACACCAAAAAAAGATCGACCAGACATTTACTAATGAATGGGAAAAACTCGACGTTTACCGACATCGAAAGATGATGTTTACTGACACCAAAAAAAGATCGACCAGACATTTACTAATGAATGGGAAAAACTCGACGTTTACCGACATCGAAAGATGATGTTTACTGACATCAAAAAAAGATCGACCAGACATTTACTGATGAATGGGAAAAACTCGACGTTTACCGACATCGAAAGATGATGTTTACTGACACCAAAAAAAGATCGACCAGACATTTACTGATGAATGGGAAGACTCGACCAGACATCAACGGATGAATGGGAGAAAACTCGACGTTTACCGACATCGAAAGATGATGTTTACTGACACCAAAAAAAGATCGACCAGACATTTACTGATGAATGGGAAAAAGAGAAATACAACCAGACATCAACGGACGAATGGGAAAAACTCGACGTTTATCGACACCAACGGAGAAGGAGAAGCTACTGGGGGAAAAACTAATCACAACCAAACGTCAACGGACGATTGGGAAAAATTCGACGTTTATCGACACCAACGGAGAGGAGAACAGACATCAATGGATGACCTGTGGGGAAAATACAACTAGATGTCAACGGACAACTAGGAAAAATTCGACGTTTATCGACACCAACGGAGAGGAGAATACTTCACTGGGGAAGGAATACAACTATACGTCAACGGACGCATAGGAAAAACTCAACGTTTATCGAAACCAACAGAGAGGTAGCTCACTGGGGATCAAAGTCACGACAGGGAGCAGACAGGAAGGAACACCAAGGATACCGGGTTGTAGGCATGAAACAGGTGACCGACCAAAGCGTGAATTGGTTTGTGTTCCAAAACACTCATCATCCTGAAGAGGGCTAGAAAAGCAATCTTGTTAAAGGATGGACATTCGATTCCACAAGGAATACGAATCTTACTCAGTCGGGGAAACAAACAAAGGGTTCAACCAAAGAGTGCATGAGATATATTATCTATAGCCGTCAAAACGTAGATAATACACTCGCATGGAAGATTATCCATAACCAGGTTGTAGGTTGTTAAATGGATAAATCGACCGAAAACGAAAGGCATCGGGATACCGAAACTAGGTATGCAAAGATGACCAATCAAAAGGGGAAACCACAAACATTACCGGCAAACGGTGAATGGAAGAGGACCCACCGAGGATAAAAATGCTTACTCGGAGCAAATATCCAAAAGGAAGGGGAAGACCCGCTGGGGATAAAGTTGCTTAATCAAAGCAAATGTCCGAAAGGAAGAGGGAATATCAATACCGAAACTGGATAATGACAACCACAAAGAGGGGATTACATCTACCGGTTAGTAGGCAGAAAACCACGGAACAGTAACCGTCATCGACCAGGATGAGCCCAAAAGGTTAACTCCACAAAGGGGAGAACAGAGGATTCACATCTACCGGTTAGTAGGTAAAAGACCACAAAGATAGATCTTACAACTACCGGTTCGTAGGTAGAAGCCAACAAATTCCGCTGAGGATAAGATGAATGAGTACCAGTTAGTGAGCAACTATTCATTTATACCACAGGGAAGCACAAGAGACAGCCACAAGGAAGCCAATTTAGGATCGATCCAAAAAGGCATACTGAATCAAGACTCATCCTAATGAGGAAAGAACTCAATAGGGAAAACCCATCCCATTGTGTGTAGGGAGGGAACGGAAACAACCGTCATCCACGAGGATATAACTCAGTGGGGAGCGCAGAAGGAAATGACAGACACTTTCTGCTTAAGGGGTCGACTCTATATGGAGAGATCAGACACACCCACATCTGCTAGGGGAGGATCTACTGGGGAGATCTGTATCACCAATAGCAAGAGACAACCAATCAACAGATACACGGCAACAGATGCAACATGAGTACCTGAATGTTATGATTATGCATGTACGCATTATGCATGAAGAATGTATGATGAATGCTGACAAACAGACATGTTAACACACATAGGTCCAGGAATCAACCATCCGGTGCTACTCTTCCAGAGGGAAGGCCAAAGTCACCAGAGAGCAAAAGAAAGTCTGCTGGAGACTGGGACATCAGGGAACAACACCATCCTGCAGGGGAAGAAGGCTACAATAGGCTTCCGAAGGGATCATCAATCACAACCGGATGAAAGAGTTCAATATACAGGCAGATACTGCCACAACAACAACTCATGCTGGAGATCAGAGGTACCAAGAAGCAACCAGATCTCTGATGAGGATAGATAGACATTGATAAAGCTCATCATGCCAACAACTCCGCTGAGGAATCTATCCGAGGGAATGCCGGATTACTGGGATGTCAATCCACCAAATACCGAATCTTCCAAAGAAAATCACCCATACCGGGGAGAGGAGAAGACTGCTCTGCTGGAGAGACGAAAGTTGAAGCCTTCAGTAAATACTCTGCTTGGGAACTGGCCCACAAAAATGTTCCAACAGCAACTTGTTGGGGATGCCCCACGATAGGGCTCAAACAACACTCTACTGGGGATGCACCACAATAGGGCTAACAGGGATTTGGAGGCAGAATTATGCACTGCCGGGGACATGAAGATGAACAACTTCAACCAACACTGCACTGAGCAACCTCGCTGAGGAGAAACCATAAGAGGTTCTACAGGAAAAAGATACAGTTATGCTCGAGATACGAACAAATGTCTTACCTGTTGGTAATCATACCACCCTTGGGAGAGCACTGCGGATCTCCTAAGTATCCTTCCATCATTGTGAATGTTCACTTTGTTTAAGAATAATTTTGTGAAAAATTTGTTTATTTTGAAAACAATGATACTTTATCAATTAAATCATGCAAAACATTTGTTGAGTTGAAACAAATAAGAGTGCAAATAATTGGATAAAAGCTCAAATTGATGTGATGGAATGGTAGTCTGCAAAGGGCGAGACTCCATAGATCTGTACAAGTTTGAAATCGGTGATGTATATTGGAGGAGGGCTACATTGAACATAATAACCTTTTCTCTACCATTCCGAATTTTGATGTATCCGGAGCTTCAGTCGACGACGAATCGAGAATTCCTGGCGGATGACAGATGTAGAGCACAGTCTTGTCAGGATGCAGTTACTTGCCAAATCCCTAACTTTTGCCTAGATTGCCCCAGTGTGAGGTGCTCAATCTAGCGGGATGCAGATTCTTTTTTTCAATGTCTCTAACTTTTGCCTGGATTGCCCCTTCGGGTTTTCAATCCACCGAGACGCTCCTTTTTGCCTAAGTCGCCCCTTTGGGGTGTTCGACTTAGCGAGCTATTTTGCTTTTTTTTTAGGCGAAGTATTTCTTGACTGCATCTGGATTCACAGGACGAGTGAACTTCTCCATCCATTGTTGTAAGTATCAAAGCACCGCCTGAAAAGGCCCTCTTGACAACATATGGACATTCATAACTTGGGGTTCACTTGCCCCTAGAATCGGGCGCGAAAGACAAGACTTTCTTCAGCACAAGGTCACCTTCTCAGAACACACGAGGCTTGACCTTCTTATCGAATGCTTCCTTCACTCTTTGCTGATATAACTGACCATGACACATGGCAGTTAATCTCTTCTTTTCGATCGGATTCACTTGGTCGTAACGACTCTGAATCCATTCAGCATCAGTCAACTTGGGACTTTGAGGGTGCTATTTTCCTTTTGTTTCTTTCTTTCTTTTTTTGATTCGGATTTCTTTTGATTTCTTTTGATTTTGCACCCTCTTCTTTTTTCTCTTCTTTTTTTTAATTTTTTTTTAATAATGCCCCAGTTGGCTGTTCTGCTGATTCTCAAGATGCAGCTGAGTGATCTTCTTTTCTTGCTCAAGAAGTCGGGAAATCTCGTCAGGAATCCCTTCAACATCCTCTCCTTCCACTTCGAATACAGGGAATTCAAAATTGGGAGATGACGTCGGATCATTATGTTCAATGGGTTTGAGAATCAACCTGCATAATGATTTTGATATGAAAAGCTTTTTGGAAAACAAACAAGACAATCGTTATGCAGATGAAAAGATTGCTTTTATTCTTGTTTTTTAGGGTTTTTTGTGATCACCAATTTCATGCAAAAAGCGAAAAGGGAAAACAAATGGAAAAACAAATGTTTTAACAGGCTTTTATTTGAATGAAAATATCATTGCACAAAATGTTGCCAACAATGTGATCACCTCTCCTTTTGGCATGGGAGAAGGGTTTTTAAACAAAGTGATTATTACTCTGACTTATGAACAACTGTAGGAACGCCC
The DNA here is from genome assembly GCF_024323335.1 of Lathyrus oleraceus. Lineage (NCBI taxonomy): Eukaryota > Viridiplantae > Streptophyta > Magnoliopsida > Fabales > Fabaceae > Lathyrus > Lathyrus oleraceus. The sequence continues at coordinate 217,733,065 of NC_066580.1, forward strand.
ACAGTGACCCAATTGCGATAGATCCCTCCAGGGATAACAAATGTCAGAATCCTTTGCACCAGCAGCTTCTGCTTTTGAACAACCCTTTTCGTTGAAGACCTCAGAAGAAAAGCCACCGCCAGCCCGGGGCTTGTTATCTTCAATCTTGATTACCATTGGGACCTAAGTCCTCAAAGCTCAGAATCCCTGATCTGATAAGGTCCTGCACCTTATTCTTCAACTGAAAGCAGCTTTCCACATCATGACCAGGAGCACCCGAATGATACACACAATGCTGATCAGGCTTATACCACCACCGAGGGTTGACGGGTATAGCCGGCGGGTCTCTGGGAGTAATTAAGTTCCGCTCTATCAAAGAGGGATACAACTCTATATACGACATAGGGATCGGATCAAAAATGATCTTCTTCCTCTCATTACTCGTACTGGTTTGATTACCGTTGGGAGGCTGGTAAGCCTGCTGCTGAGGACGATGTTCTTGATGCTGATATTGTTGAGTTGGCCTTCTCTGCTGTTGTTGAGTAGCTGGAATAGTCACAGCAGCAACCTGACGATATTGTCCTCTGTTCACACTCCTCCGACGGTGCACAACATTTGTTTCACCCTCTCCCCTTCTGGGTGCCACAGAGGATGGCTTTTTAGAATTCAAAGAACTTGAAGAGCCAGGATCTTGTATCTTTCCTGCTTTGATAAGACTCTCAGTCCTCTCCCCACAGACAACAACATCAGAAAAGCTACTGAACGGGCAACTCCCCATGCGGTCCATGAACACACCCTGCAAGGTCCCGATGAACATATCAGTCAGCTCTCTCTCCAACATCGGAGGTTGCACTCTTGCGGCTAGCCCACGCCACCTCTGGGCATACTCTTTGAAGCTTTCAGTTCTCACAACTCCATCATCATCACTGAGGAGAGCAAACATATCCTCCTGCCGGTCAACCAACGGAGCAGGATGGCGAATAGGAGCACGGGTTGCTCTGGCATTAACAGTCTCTGCAGCAAGAGGTTGTCCGTTGATTCTGATACCCCTCAATTCATCCCCTACAGCGTAGTCATTGACGGGAGCAGCAGCAGCAACATTCTCATGAACTGGGACACCCACTGGTGAAGCACGGCCAGGCGGTGGGAGCACATCTTCTTGTCTCTGGGCTAAGGCACACAGCTCCTCTTGCCCTTGCACAACACCTTGCATCATCGTCATAAACTGGGTCATGTTTTCCCTCATCTCAGCTAATTCTGCCTGAACCTGGTCCATACTTCTCTGATGGTTGAGTCTGGTTGAGTAGTTGTGTGAACGACGATCAGCAACCATGTCCCAGTCAGGAACCAGAGTGAGAAGTCTCTCCCAAGCATGTCTGTAATGCAAGGATGATATGTGCATGATATGCATGATATGGGTACTATATTTTATCATGAATGATCCTGAGAAAGGATATGCACATGCAAGTTAACTTTTTTTGTTTTTTCATGCATTATTATTTTTTTGAAAATAAACATGCTATGATGCAAATGATGCGAACATGACTGGTCGGGTTGGGCATCTCAAGGCACAGGATCAGAGCTTCGACTTGAACTCGGAACCACAATTCACCTGAAACCCAAAGTCATCTGATAAACGGTCATCTGAAGAACCAAGAGTCACCAACAGGATCACAAGTCACCAACAAGTCACCGACAAGTCACCAACTGTACCTGTAATAATGATCATTCCCTCCCCACTCACGGGTGTCATCTAGGCCAGGGTAAGGTTGAGAGAAACGCAGGATAAACAACCCTTTCAAGAATATCATCCTGTGCACACCCGATGTATGCACCGATAATACCCTATCAGAGTCTGAACTGCTCGTGATATCAATGTTCCGCTAAGTGGCGCCATACCACCCGCTTCCCATGAATCACTCTATTCCTAGGTTTCCTAGATTTCACTCATAGCCTGGGTATTGGGCCTTTTACCTCGAGTAACTCCCACCCCAACAGAGAGACAACACAGCACATCCAGATGAACAGATGAATATGAATGAATGCAAACATAAATGCAAACAATAAATGCAAACAATAAATAAATGAATGCAATAAATGAAACAGCAAAAGCAACCAAACCCTATCCTAGAGAGCGCTAGGAGAGACTCGCTTAGGGAAGATGGACCAGCAAGAGGTCAACTTCTAAATTATCCCCAACAGAGTTGCCAGCTGTCGCATTACGCGAAAAACCGGCGGGAAAACGAAAACAACAGAGCCGCCACCGTGCGTTATTTATCCCAAAAGAGGGAAAGGAAACGCTCGATGTAAACCTGGAAAAGACATGGTCTCGCGACCAGAGAGAGATGGGATCAGGAGTCGGTTATGCGAAGGGAAGGTATTAGCACCCCTACGCATCCGTCGTACTCGACGGGATCCACGCACAAAAGGAAGGATAAAGGTTGCTAAAAACTGCTCAAACACTGCACACACTGGCTGAAAGGAGACATGGAAACGACAAAGAAACTAACTCGGCAGGATATCGCATCCTGGGCCTACGTAGTCTGTCAGGCACAAACATCAGAGTCGACTTAGTTCGGGACAGGGGGAAACGTGCTCGCTAGGATGTCGTATCCTATGCATACGTATCTTCTCGGACTAAAGAAGAATCAAAGCACTCGTAGCTCGGCTAACGCACGCCAAACAAAACCAACACAGGAAACCGACTGCCAATCGCTGGACTTATGTCAGACTCCACACAAACAGGCAAACATGGAAACCGAACGCCAATCGCTGGACTTACATCAAACTCCGAACCAACAAACACACACAGGAAACCAACTGCCAATCGTTGGACTTACGTCAGACTCCAACAAAGAAACTAGACACAGGAAACCAACCGCCAATCGCTGGACTTACGTCAGACTCCGACCAGAAAAGGGGAAACAACTCACACAAACAAAACAAAAGGCCCCCCGGAGAGATCAGCTCATCTCCTGCCTACGTACCTCATCTGGTATGAGGATCAGGGCGACGTAGTTCCCCTACGCAGGGAAAGAACTTCTAACCTAACCAGAGACTGGGAAATGACATACTAGAAGGGAGACTAACTCGAGCCTAATAGTTATCATGTAAATTCACCATGGTCCTAGGTTGAAGTTTCTACCTAACTTGCACAGGGAGCAAGCTATCCTAAACAGCAACTGAGTAAACACAAGCACAAATAGCACACACTATATACAAGCAAAGTGGGCTCACACAAGGTTAGGCTTTAGTCGAGGGGTCATGTCGACCTCAACAAACAAGCCACTGTATCAGGGTGATGTTAGCTCTTAACCCTAACATTGAGAGTTAGGGTGAAGCAGATGAAATGGGAAGTGAAGATAAGACTTCACAGCTCTTATCCCTGGCCTGGGAGAGCTTCAGACAAATGGAAGTGTGGGAGTTCAGAAAGTTGTAACTCTTCTATCCACATGACTGACACAACAAAAGATCTTGGGCTATTATCCACAATGCATCAACACAAGGTGTGTGAGCAAAGTGGATGACACACTGAGTAGCAGGACATGGACTACACATCTCTTGTATCTGCCAATGCCTCTTCACTTAGGAGGTCTTTGAATGTACAGGGCACAATGATAAACAAACACAAACATTGCCTCTTAAGGAGGACTTCAGACAGGTGCCTGCCCAAGTAACAGGACAGGTCTTCCAGACTACATGAAATCAGAGAAGTTATACCTTACAACTTAAGCTATCAAGCAAAGCAAAAGCAAGTTGACAATGAACTTAAGCAACTAATGTACCTTAACTGAAGTGCAGAACTGGAACAGAGCGATTCAGGCGTTTAGAAGTCCAAACAGTTTCTCCTCAGCTCTTGAATGATGATTTGGATGAATGCTTGAGTGTTAATCGTGCTTGATATTGCTGGAAAATCCAACTGCCATTGATGGAGGTGAGCTTCAACAGCTTCGAATTTGCATGAAATCCTTCGAATCCTGCTTCAATCCAGCTCAACTATGCTTGTGGATGATGAATCACTCGACGAAATAGCAATGTATATGAAGAAAATTGAAGAAAAAGTTTGAGAGCACAATGTGTGAAAATTTCAGATCTGGAAATTATGAAGTGTTAATGCTGAAATCTGTTAGGGTTTGCACTTTATACTCCCTCCTAATCATGTCCTTAATCAGGTTTAGGCAAATGGCAAATGGATTAGCAAAATATGAGAGTGTCAGTGCAATTTGGATAATGCACCCCCATGCATGAAATGAATGGAACAATGCACGGGTTTGGGCTTGAATCCACTCAAAATTCTGTTTGTAAGCCAATGGAAGTGTTGAAATGTGTAAACAATGCATTATTTTTAACTTTGAAAATTCCTATAAAAAAAATCAAGTGAAAAATCAAATGATTATGTGATGAGAATGCATGGCTTGTGATGCATGATTTGAATAGTAGATGTCAAGATATGAATATACAAAAAAGAACCACTCCATTTGGCTTTATGGTTTGAAAGTTATGCATGCTTGAAGTTCAAATTCACCTGGCCATGATGGATCCATATCTTTTCAACCACACATGAGAAATTCATGTTCTTGGACTTTTTGGAAAGGGGAGAACAAGATCTTCGACTTTCATGTTGGACAAAATTTCATTTGAAGCCTTCTTGATGATGTAATCTTGAGGAGAAGACCTTTCCATTTTTGGCAATTCCAAATTACAGGTCACTTACTATTTTTGGAAATTTTTCATCTGACCTCAAATTCTTCATTGTTGATGTTTGAAATGTCAAATGAGACTTGTATGGACATGAATGAGGTCTCTCTAACCATCTCCCACCTTCAAATCCATGATTGAATGCACAGTTGACTTTGGTTGACTTTCTAGGGTTTCAGATGAATTGCATCTTGACTGATGATCTCTGAACATCCAACCTTTGGCCTAACCACTTCAAAATGATCCTTGGGTCATATGAACTCATTGAACCAACCCTAGGGTTTTGATTCCATGGAAAATGCACTTGCTTGCTTGCACAACTGGATCTCCTGACCAGTCTTGACTGATGACATGCAATGAACTATGTAATGAACAATGCAATGTTAATGACCTAAAATGAAAATGTATGTACAAATGGGAGGTGCAAATTTGAGGTGCTACACTTCTACCCAGTAACTGGTAGTTGTAAGTCCTATTTCTGTGGTTTTCTACCCAGTAGCAGGAAGATGTAATCCTCTCTTTGTTGGTTATCTTTACCCAGTAACCGGTATTGATATTCCTTCGCTTTTTGAGTATACCACCCAATAATCGGTGATATATCTCTTGGATAATTGCTTTTGTCAGGCAATTTATCCCTAGCGAGTCATCTTTCATAGATCAAAGAGGAGCAAGGATCTTGGAGAATTCATGGCCAGAAGTTTATCAATTCAGAGGTATAATCTCAAACTTTTTGGATATAGAACTCTTAATTCAATGTAGCATTCTTGTGTTTCTGTGGTTTTCTGAAGTCCTCACACTTGAGGAAAGTTGTTGATGCTTTCAATTCTTTATTTCATGAGCAATCAGTATGAACACCATGATTTTCTCCTTCACATTTCTCTCAATATAGGAAGAGTGAGGGAGATCCATTGGTACAGTGATGATCTTCATCACAAGAGCTTTATTTCCATGGGCTTGTTTTTCATTTTGGTTAAGATTTATTTTCTGCAACTGGTGGCCGGAATTTGTTGTTTCGCCGGAGAAGATGGTGGTTTCCACCACCACCAGCACATGTGCATGCTAGGGCCCTTGCATCTCCATGCCACGATCTAATCATGTTCATTCATTTTAATTACTTATTTTAATTCTTGATGTATCGCGTTTGAATTGGATGTATCGTGCGCCATCAGATCTGAACCGTGCCAAGTTCCACGTCAATTAATGAATGTGGATCAGATGGCTGTGGCTTTTTCGCTTATTTTCATTTTCCATTTATTTTCTGTTAATTCATTTCATTTTCAAAAATTCATTAAAAATTCATTTGAAGTCCGAAAAATATGAGACCAATTCCAAAATTTCTCTTGAAAAATCTAGTTTCTTATTATGATTTTTAATTATTTTTGTGACTTAATTTGATATTTTTCATGGATTATTTGATTTTTAATGATTTTAGTTCATTTTAAAATACTTTCTGACTTTTAAAAAATCCAAAAATATTTTCATAACACCCATGGATCATGATAAGTCAATGAAAAATAGTTTCAACAATTTCTTGATTGTTTTGAGATTATTTGAGATTTTAATTCATATTATGCTATTCTTTATAGTTTTTAATTATTTTTAATTGCTTTCTGATTTCAAAAATTTGTGAGAAAATTAGTCAAAGCTTGTTTGACAATGTGGAACCTAGGAGAATTTAATTGGACTTTTTTGAAGTTGCTTTGAATTGAATTTGAGGTTCCTTTTGGTTTGTTTATTTTTTATTTGTATTTTATTTTAATTCAAAAAAATTCCAAAAAAATATGATGGACTTCTTGACTTGTTATTTTCATTTCTCTTTTGTTTGGAATTGATCCATGTTGATTTGACTCAAATTTGATCAATTGGAATTGATTGTTGTCTTCCTACCCCTTCCCTTTCATCTTCATCCCTTTCTTTCCATCAATGGCCAATGAGTTAAAGTCTTGAGGTTGGTCTTGACAAATGAGTAGTTTAACCTTCTTTGATCCAAACCAAACTCAACTTGATCCATGATCAAGTAAGTTATTTTGTGTCAAAGATAGATTGCTTCTTGGCCAAGCAAATAACCAAAAGTCAATACAAGGCCCTTCCCCTTCTGTTTGGCATTGCAAGTTTATGGAGCTTGGCTTCCTAGTCATGATCTCTAACTTGTGTTCTCTGCCTATATTCTTATTGACCGGGCTCAGGTAGGTGTGACTACTACATTAGTCCACTTACGATTACATAACATAGTGCTACATTGTCTTATGACTAGCTAACATAACTTTACTAACTACTAACTTTAATTTGAGCTTTTATATTCTGGTCATATACTTTTAATGCCATTTATTTCTTGCTTTTTATTCATCTTGCTTTTTATCTTTGCTCACTTGAGCACATATTTTATGTTTATGCCATTTTTCTTTTGCTCATTTGAGCCCATTATTGTGTAAATATATTGTTGTTTTGTGTGGCTTTGTGTTTGTTTTTGTGTGAACCAAATGCTAAAATTCAAAGTTGACCTCAGAGGACTTTTCCTCCAAACTTATTCTTTGTCCATTCCTTTTATTATGTTGTGAACTTTTTGATGTTTGCTTTTGTGTGATAGGGATCCCATCTTAAGATATGGAAAAGAAGACCATTGCGATGAGTAGCCAAGTTAAGAGCCAAGCCAAATGGGGATCGTAGGAGCTTGAATTCATTCGCTGATTGCTTGTTTGTGTGCTAAGTCCAAAGGAAAGGAGCATCGTGAGTCATCTCTATGACTCCAAGAAAAGGAACTCCAAGGGTTTATCTTTCCCCTCTTATCTTTGTATGCTTTAGGAATAGCCCTTCTCTCTCCTCCCCACTCTAACCAAGCCAAAAATCATTTTCAAGCCTTTGACTTTATTTCAAATTAGAAACATAGGCCTTATGCCTTTGACTTTTCAAAACTCTTTTCATAAATACTCATTGTGAATAAACTTTAATTCAACTTTGACCTTATTTTTGTAAATAAATCTAACTTGTAAATATAACCCATTTCAAGTTATTTTGTGGTTCCAATGGCCACTTTGTTAAAACCTTTTCAAAAACATTAGTCATAGGTTTGAGTTATCATAGTGGTTGATGTAAAGCTCACCTCATCCTTAGTGTTGGATTATAAGTCTTCCATGCTTATTATAGGGTTAACCCCTCACTAGCATGTTGAAGCCTTCCTCACATGGTGGATTCTTGGTTTAGGTTGAGTTTTCTCCCTTTGATAACAAAAGACCTTAAGGCTTTTGATTAAAATCAATTCACCAATCTTTGAAATTTTTACCCTGAACTACGAGGTTTTGATCCTCCTTTGTGATGGTACGTAGGCAATGGGTTCATCCATTCAAATAACAAAACTTGTAAATATAATTTATTCTCTTCTCATCCCTCTAGTCTTTTTGCACAAATCTTTTCACAAATACCAACCTACAACACATATTTGCAAAAAGGGCTCCCTTAGAGTATAAGGATGTTTTGGGTGCGTAAAACCTTCCCATTTCATAACTAACCCCCTTACCTAGATCTTTGATATTTTTATTAGTTTTTTATTTGAAAAACTTCTTACTTGGCTTTTGTTTGCTTTTTATCCTTTCCTTTGGACAAATAAAAGTGCGGTGGCGACTCGAATTGTATGTTTACTTTTGGTCTAATCAATAAACCTAAAGGTAACGAAAACCCCGCTACAGTCAACAAATGATCAAACTTGATGAATGACTCTAATGGCAATTGCATGATGCAAACCAAAGTGATCAAATGCTCCATTACAAGAATTAGGGTTCCATAGTTGATCCAAGATTAAGATATCAGCCACATGAACCAAGATCTCAAACCAAGGAAAAGGGCTCTTCAATCAAGTCCAAACCAAATGGATCATAATTGTCAATCATCCATAACTAGGGTTTCATGCCTTGATTCATAGGATATGCTTTCCAAACTAACTACACCACCCAACTCCTTAAGGCTTGAACCTTGGGAAAACCCTAGGCTCTTGTTAGGCATAAAATACCATAAACCTTGAATCTATGATACTTGTTTGAAAGTGTTAATATGAATGAATGATAACATTTATTTGGCATGAATGGTGTTGATGAATCTCAAACCAAAAGTCAAACAAAAGGTGAAAAAGCGAGGGAAAATTTGGGGGTATGACAATTTCCCCTATTTAATATTCTTGAACCTGAATGTACCAATTGCAATAACTTTGCAGGTGTTTCAGGTAGAAGAGGACTAAATACAAGAATACTAAAAAAAATTCCCATTTCAAATGTATGTAATGTAAGGAGGATAAATGTATTAGGGATATGGAATGACAGGTAAAATTTTGTAAGGTCATCTGCTGGGGATTGACTGAAACATCCAATTTATTAGTTGGAAACAACATAGTGGTTGGCAGTAAATCATTAACACGGAGGATGAAAACAAAGGTCAATAAACCAAAGTTTGGAAGAAGGTCATACGCCATGGAGGTTGGAAAAAAGGTCGTCAACCACAAAGGTCGGAAACAAAGCCCAACAACCTAAAGGTTGAAAGAAGGTCATCAACCATGGAGGTTGGAGAAAAGATCATCAACCATGGAGGTTGGAAACAAAGGTCTATAACTCGAATGTTGAATGAAGGTCATCAACCATGGAGGTTGGGAAAAAAGGATCACCAACCATGGAGATTGGGAAACAAAGGTCATCAACCATGGAGGATGGAAACAAATTAACAACCATAGAGGATGAAAACAAATTATCAACCATGAAGGTTAGGAAAAAGGTCATCAACCATGGAGGTTGGAAACAAAGGTAAAAAAACGAAGGTTGGAAGAAAGGCATCAACCATGGGGGTTGAAAAAAAAGGATCAAAAACCATGGAGATTGCAAAAAAAAGGTCATTAACCATGGAGGTTGGAAAAATATCAACAAAGATGGTATCGCACCTCGAAAAATAAGAACACGACTTAGCGAAGCGCAATCGCACACTCACATGATGGACTGGACAAAGTCGCCACCGAACTTTATTTATTCCCAAAGAGGGAAAAGGGAAATATCGATAAAACCCAAGAAAGAACGACATTGATTATGGTCGTCGCAACCAAATTAGGATTCGGAAATCGATTATGCAAGGGGGAGGTATTAGCACCCCTCACGGCCGTTGTACTCAACGGGAAACGTTAGGTTAGTTGTGTGCGTTAGTGTTAGTTTGAAATGTTAGGCTTCTTAAGTTATTAGGTGGGAAAGAAAGAATAGAATAGAGAAGAATGCTTTTGGATTTTTAACGAATGAGACTAAACCTAAGTTTTTTTATTAATGGGTATGAGATGATTTCCCAATACTGCTCCTACGTATCTCAATTGAGAACTCAAGGCTTACGTAGTTCTGGGTTGGAAATGTTTGTTTATTGGTTGATTTTAGCGAAAGCTATCTTGTATTAATCGATGAGAAACATTGTTTTACCCAAAACAAACGAGGAGCGGACGTATACATCACATCGAATGGATTTACAAATCAACATTCGAAAAAACGTCACTTATCTCAACTCAATAATTATGGACGAAGCATTGCTTTACATCACCTTAAAACAAGATGTCTTTCGTTTATGAAATGGTTTTTAAAGATCAATCACACAGTGGCGATAGAAGAGTTTGATTGGTTGAATGTATTTTTTGGCTTGAAAGACGAATATTTATGACTTGCAAGCTCTTACAACTTGGGTCTAATACTCGGGACTACGTCTGGACCTTTCACCCAGGTAATCTTTTTCTTTCAATTTTATTGAGAAAAGACGTTTGAATATTTACAAATATTTTGAAGAGAAGACGAATACATAGGGCTTACAAGCTCTTGCAACTTGTGCCTAATATTCGGGATTACGACTGGATATTCCATCCAGGTAATCTTTTGCTTCCTATTTTATTGAGAAAAGAAGTTTGAGTAATTACAAGTGTTTTGAAGAGAAAACGAATACATAGGGCTTACAAGCTCTTACAACTTGGGCCTAATATTCGGGATTACGACTGGATATTCCACCCAGGGTAATCTTTTTCTTCGGATTTTAGTTAAGAAAATGGTTTGAAATTAAATTAAAAATGATTAGTGTACAAATTTTTGAAATTATTGAAAATTAAGTTGATATTGCTGAAGCGCTCATTGTAAGAAGGCTCAAGGGTAAGCCATGAGACCAAAATAAACTGAACTAGAAAGCAAATAAATTTAGCTATAAACTAACTCAAAGTAGACTCATGAATGAATCCCTCTATAAGAAGTCGAGCAACTGAATTTATGCGTCTAAGGGATTTTTGAAAGATAAATTGAATTTTAACTTCGAGATCACAACGCAATGAAATGGATACAACAATTAATCAAATAATCTATTTTAAAAAACAATTAATTAATTAAACTAGAAAAGAAACTAATAAATTAACAAATAATCAATTAATTAATTAATAATCTAAAAATTAATCAAAAAATAAAGATAGAAACCAAAACTAAATTATAAAAAGAAAAAAAGTGGTGAATCAAAGAATGGGCAGGGTTGTAAATATCAAAATAGTTTCAGGCCCGATCCAAAGTTATCACTAAACTTAATAATATCAACATATTCATTTTAAAAAGGATCAACAAAATAAAATAAATAAATAAAAAGAAAAATTAAAATCAACATCGTGCACATAGGGGGTACCGCCCCTTTTCCCACTATACTGATCTTGTTATAAAGATAAATTTTATAAAAAAAACTACTTTGAAAAAAACTAATTCTTAAAAAAACAAATCTTTCTCAAACCACCTCTTCTTTCTCTCATATTCAAAATGACACAAATTTTTTTTTTCAAACACAAATAAACTATTCTCCTTTCTTAAGCATACAAAATCAAAACATTCTCATGTACATATTGAAATTAACAAAAACTGTTGAATATAAAAGAGGAAAAGAAATGGACAGAGTGCTAAAGCATGACTGTGAGCGACAGAGCGGCGTCGTGTGGTACATATGAGCTTGTTTTTTCGTCATAACAATAGGTACTGAGAGATAAAGGAGTATGGTTATGGTTTGTGTTTATGCTAGAAAATGAAGAAAATCCAAAGAACTTTCTTCCAAACCACACTTTTCACTTTTTCTCTTTCTCTATTTTTGAACATTTTACTAAATGAGATATGAGAAGGAAAGTGAAATTTATGTTAGTTTTTATTTTTGTGAGAAGTGAGGTTTCATGTTTTGTAATGAAGAATATGTAGTTTGTGTGAAAAGGTGAGAGAGAGATCTGAAAAGGTGAGTGATTTAAGAGATGCATGATGAACTTTCATGGTGTTAAATGGAAGATGGTGTCTCATATGAGTGAGGATATATCACTAACAGTATGTGCAGTGGAAAATAAGATTAGAGATGAAAAGAGTATGTGTATTGGAAAATGAAGATACCACGACCGAAGCCAACAATGGCACTTTTTCCTTTCCCCTTTTTGTTTTTTTTTTCAAAATGAATGTTTGGAGAGAGACTTGACTGGAGAGGTTCGGTCGTCTCCTTTTTTATATTGGCTAACATGGTCCTTATATAGTGCATACTAGGGTTTTCTACTTTTTTTAAATGTCCAACATACACTTAATGAGTGAAAATAATTTAAAATAGTTATAAACAATATAAATCAAATAAAAATACATTACTCTAAATAATCAAAATTAATTCGAAACAAACACATACAAAATTCTATTTAATTATTTCAAACATTTTGACAAAAAAAGAAAAATAAATGGACTCAACATGAATAAAAATCGGGCATAAAAGTGTTGGATAATTTAAATTGACTACACCAAAATGATCAGTGTGAAATAAACTTATTGAAAAAATATAGCGTTTCTTTTAATTTTGAAATAAATTTTGACCGGTTAAACAGGCTCGAGTTGATCAAAAAGTGGCCAAAAAATTAGCTAAAAAATAAATCGAGCATACCAGATTAAACTACGTGAAACGTAGATTAATAAAGTTGATGTTTGGAAGCTTGATTTTAAAAAATTTCATCCATTGATTTGACGCACATTCGTCGATTAATTCAACCGGTTTGCCTGTAGATCTGGAAAAAATATTTCGACTAATATTCTAGGCATTATGCGGTATAGAATGCATGGTATGCTATCTAGAAATGTGACAACTATGATGAATGTACGCAATTTGTGATTTAAGGTCAAAATCAGGGTGTGACAGTTGGCCCTATTTGAGTATCTTCAATAAGAGAATATGAAGTAGGGCACTCTTCATATGATCATAGTGGAAGATAGTTAAATACTAAGAAGACCCGGATTTTGATCATGAATCCCTATGACATGAGATGATATGATATGCGCTGATGCAAGACTCTCTCCTTTTTAATTTTGATATGCTAGGGATATGATTAGACATAAGATAAACCCTAGCAGGATGCTTTATGATGGATGCAAAATGAAATAAAGATCTATGGGGAATGATGTAGACATATAAGAAAGGTGACCCGCATAAAATAAAAAATGAGGGTAAAAATTCAGTAGAGATAACAATCCTACTAGAGGAAAGACAACTGGGGAATATGCACAGAGATTTTAAGAACCGGTTCATGCATGACCTGACAAAGCCAGAATATTCAAAGAGTGATCAATTAACAGGTTCAAACATGATCTGGCAGCATTTGGGAACATACAAAGAAGGTTTGAACGACAGGTTTAGACATGACCTGATGGCAACTTGAATATCAAGGAAAGTTTAGTCAACAAGTTCATACATAACCTGACAACACTGGAAAAAATTAAAGAATTCTATCAGTTAGTTCATACATGACCTGGCCATTGGAATATTCAAAGAGTTTCAATAACATGTTCAAACATGACCTGACTATGCTAAGGGATATCAAAAGGTTCCATCAACAAGTTCAAACATGACCTGACAATACTGGAAAATATACAAAGAAAGTTCCATCAACAGGCTCATACATGACCTGACATCGTTGGAATATACAAAGCATTTCAACAATAGGTTCAGACATGACCTATCAATACTTGGAAAATTCAAAGCGTTTAAACAGTAGTTTCAGACATGACCTGTCACTACTAGAAAATCGAAGAAAGTTTAATCAATAGGTTGATACATGACCTCAACATTAGGATTTTCAAAGAAAGTTTCACTTAGAGGTTCAGACATGACCTGGCAACACTTGGTAAAAACCAAAATCACATGTTCAGACATGACCTGACAACACTTGGGAAAAATCAAAGGGAGTTTTATCAACAGGTTCATACATGACCTGACGAGACTGGAAAATTCAAAGAAAGTATATCCACAGGTTCATGCATGACCCGACAATTCTAGAGGTTTCAAGGATATTTTAACCATAGGTTCATACGTGACCTGACAACACCTGAAAACCCAAAGAAAACTTCAACAACAAGTTCATACATGAACTGATAATATTGGAAAACATACAAAGCAAGTTTCAGCAACAGGTTCATACATGACCTCGCACTTAAGGATACATCTGACAGTTCTTGAGATTTCTCATAAGAAATTCATCCGATCAAAGATTTTGGAGTTTCCTAATAGAGAATTTATACAAAACAAAGAAAAACTGGAGTCTTCTTTTAAGTAGATCATCCACACAAAAGGCTATGATGATTGTTTACAAAGAAATCAAACAAAACCAATATCATTGGAGTTTTCTAACATGAAAACCTCTAAGCTTCTAGGAATTCCTCAAGATGATGAGTCATACATGACTTTCACGTCTCCATCAGGAAAGATAGGGTAATCAAACTCTCTGTATGTGCCAATAATAATTGGACTTTGACCGTAAGCAATGGATTACAACCAACTTTTAACGTATTTTTTCAACAACAATTGGACTTTGACCGGAAGCAATGGATTACAGCCAACTTTTAACGAATTTTGCCAACAACAATTGGACTTTGACCATAAGCAATGGATTACAACCATCTTTTAACGGATTTTGCCAACAACAATTGGACTTTGACCAAGGGTATTAGTAAAATAATTAATGGCTACAACGTAGTTTGCCAGCAACAACTGGATTTGAAATGATGTTGGCGACAACCAAACTTCAAATATTAATTATGATTCTATTTACAAACAGAGTGACAATGATGCCAATGACAATTGGGTTTAAACCGAGTTCTAGTAACAACTAAACTTGGAATAATGCCTAGTGACAACTAAATTTTAGGAGACACCAATGCTCCTAGAAAGAATGCTAGGGAATGGAATAGGGGTTCTAGAAGTGAGTCAAAACAAAAATGACATGTACGAGAAATCATCGGAGAGTAAAAGAAACAAATTCCGGAAATGCATTAGAATTACAAGTGATATTCTAGAAATACAGCAGAATACACACATATTCGGTAATACGTCGAGGAAATTCTGGAAATACATCAGAATACAAGACAGACATATTCGAGAATACATCAGAAATTTTGGAAATACATCAGAATACAGACACATCTGGTAATACATCGAGGAAATTATGGAAATACATCAGAATACAGACACATCTAGTAATACATCAAGGAAATTCTGGAAATAGATCAGAATACAAACACATATGGTAATACATTGACGAAATTCTGGAAATACATCAGAATACAGACACATCTGAGAATACATCAGATAGGTGGGGAAATCTCTGGAAATATATCAGACAATTTATGGAAATACATCAATAAACAAAGGAGTAATCAGGAAATTCATCGGATAATCCAAAAAGTAATTGAACCTCATGGACAATTTTTTTGATAGGTGCCAAGTGAGTTAGACTTAAAAATGACTGCGAAAACCATATGATGGTTTAAGGGAACCAAAGACAAACTAAAATTAGAGGTCAAGGGATATAGGATCAACAACAAGACTTGGATCAATCATAATGAGCGTGAAGTACATTTCGGATATGCATGATTTGAATTTGATTTTATGCATGATATATGAATGATCATGATATGAAAATGATGACACTTGAGTGGACTGGGAGTTTGTAAAGACTTTTTTTATAGAGATCATGATTCCTAAACACTGAGAACTCAACCAAATATTTTATGATAGATGTTACCAAAGGAGAATTCTATCAAGCTTGACAACCACAACTTAGCCAATGGGATCCTTTTGGAGGATTAATGATTCGTGCTAGCATAATTTTCGGGAACTCGTCTTAAAATCAATACTTGTTGACATATGGCAGAATTTCTTTGAGTAGTTTGAAAGCGTGAAGGGGGTTTGGCCCTCTGTGGCTCATCTTGCCCCAGTCTGTTGGGTCTTTGAAGATGTTCACCATGAAAGTGAGTTTGGAACAACTTGACATGAGACGATATCGAGATGGCTTGCCCCAATGTTTGAATACCGCAGAGATCTAACCCTGATTAACCAAAACCTGGAATGGTAGAGTTATGATTGACTGTCTTTGGATAGTTTGACTCAATGAGATTCTGAGGTGGCTTGCCCCAATACGAGTCTTGAAGCAAATTACTCTTGACTAGATCACCCTTAGGGTCATTGGCTCAGATTGAGTGATACTCAAAGTGGTTTTCTCCTTACTGGACTTCTTTCACTTTATCAAGTTCTTCAACTGTATATTGTTGAAATTTCTTTGATGCTAAGTGTTGACTCGCAAATAAGATTGTTCATTCAAAAATGGTAATTTTAATGCAATGCTTATGCAAAATTTTGAAATCAAAATTTCTTGATATTGAATGGGTCATTGATAAGAAAACAATGATGATCTAGTCATTCACAATATGCAAGTTGGTGCGATCAAATGATTAAGAAAAATTGTTTGGAGTCAGGTTAATACAACCTTGTTGTAGTATGCTTTCAAAATAAACTCTTCCTCAATTAGGTCTTTTAAGGGTTGTAATGTGGCATGGTTCACGGTTTTTTAAACAAAAAGGATATAAGGCTCAAAATTTAATTTTTACCCACCCCTTCTTCCTGATGATCTCTAATTCCTACGTTCGGTTAATTCAATACACGCATTCGACTTCGAAGGTGTGAAAGTGAAAATGAGGATTCAAGATGAGATTTTCTTGAAATGGAAGTCACCTTATTTTATTTTTGTTGAGAATTTTCATGACCTCTTTTGATTGATTTTTTTGTCCCTAACTTTTCCTGGACCGCTTCTTTGAAGCTTTCGGTTCATCGGGATGCCCTGATTTTTGCCTAAGCCATTTTTTGAGGTGTTTGACTTAGCGGGTGTTTCTTTTTGAAAGGTGGAGATTGCCACATTATTGGTGGATGAGGATCAACCAACACTAATTTTAGCTTTTCTTAGCTTCTTTGACACTTCAACATGTGCGCTAAGGATAACATGTGGTTGAACCTAATTGGAGGGTGTACAGATGGACAAATTCTTTTGCAAGATCGAATGCATGGTCAAACTATCTGAACACAACTACCCTGCCCCAGGTTAAGATTAAAGGTTTTAGATCCAAAAGAAACAAAAACTTCTAGGCTCCAAGTGGTTGACTAGGGATTAACTCCTTATCACTTCAATATTTGGGGATTTGAAATAATGCCTTACATCATCGACAAGGTTTTCTTCAAAAGCCTACCACAACAATTTCAGGTGTTTTGTTTTCATCATCCTCCTTCCAATATTTGTTAACACAACAACTTGATAAACAAAAGTGAATGAGAGATGTATTTTTTTTTTTAACATAAATGAAAAACGAGTGAATACGAATGGATTAATTCAAAAGATGCATAAATATTTCATTAATCTTACCAATTCAAAGAAAACAACAATGCTTAAGAGCAACTAACAATCAACCTGCAAGGAAATTACAAAAGAAATGCTGAAACAGTCAAATGATTGTCAGCTTTAGGGAATGACTTCTTCAAACTTGATCGATTAACTTCGGGAGACACCCCTTGAGATCTTCACACTTATCTGGGAGATAGGTTAATTTTCACTACCAAGCTTCCTCTTGAAAGGCTATGTACCTGTTATCAATCAACTATTATACTTTGGCTTTGAAAGCATTGCAATCTGCAGTTGAATGCCCTTCTGATCCGACATGATATCCACATTTCACATTTGGGTCATACCCGGGTGGGTAAGGTTGTGAAACCGGCTTGAGAGACTTGGGAATTAGAGGTTGTAGAAGTTGGCTATATATGAGCTTGTTTTTCATCATAATAGTAGCTACTGAGAGATAAAGGAGTATGTTTATGGTTTGTGTTTATGCTAGAAAATGAAGAAAATCCAATGACCTTTCTTCCAAACCACACTTTTCACTTTTTCTCTTTCTCTATTTTTGAACATTCTACTAAATGAGATATGAGAAGGAAAGTGAAATTTATGTTAGTTATTTTGTGTGAGAAGTGAGGTTTCATGTTTTGTAATGAAGAATATGTAGTTTGTGTGAAAAGGTGAGAGAGAGATCTTAAAAGGTGAGTGATTTAAGAGATACATGATGAACTTTCATGGTGTTAAATGGAAGATGGTGTCTCATATGAGAGAGGATATATCACTAACAGTATGTGCAGTGGAAAATAAGATTAGAGATGAAATGAGTATGTGTATTGGAAAATGAAGATACCACGACCGAAGTCAACAATGGCACTTTTTCCTTTCCCCTTTTTGTTTTTTGAGGGTTGTAACATGGCCTGGTTCACAGTTTTAAAAATAAAGGATATAAGGGTCAAAGATTATTTTAACCCTCTCATTCTCCTTGATGTTCTCCATTCCTATGATCATCTAGTTCAAAATAAGCACTCATTTTCCAAAAGGATTTTGAAAGATATGAGTGATGGTTAAGGAACTAACGAGGTTTTTCGAGTGACAGTCACCCACCTTTTGTTTTTATTTGTAACTACACGAATTTGTCCTTACTGGGTATTTTTGTTTGATCCTCTGTTTCTTTCTTTTTGCTTTTTCTTTCCTTGACGTTTTCCTAGACTGATATTTTGAGTTTGTAGTGCACCGGGATGCCCTAAGTTTTCATAAGTCACTTGTTTTCAAGTTTTCAACTTTGCGGGCTTTTCTTTTCTTTTTTGAATTTCATCTCATTTTTTTGTGAACAAATTGTTTGACATTTGTTTGATTGGTTTGTTGAAAGGGTCGAGACAACCTTGTTCCTTTTGTTGGTGAGGAACAACCATTGTAGATTTGTGATTTTCAACCTATTGTGAGGGATGAGATGTGGTTGACCCCAGATGGGATACTTCCATTTAAAAATTTGAACGCAAGTTCAAACTAACTGAAGACTACCATGCCCCTGGTTAAGATTGATTGTTTTATGTACAAAAAGAAACTCCTTCTCTAAGGCCCAAAGGGTTTACTAGGGATTATCTTACTTATACCTCTGGTGTTTAGGGATTTGAAACACTGTCTTACATCTTCAATAAGGTTTTATTCAAAAGCATACAAACAATAGTCACGTATATTTTGACTTCATCATTCTCCTTTTGACTTTTCTTAAGCAATAGTTTGAGACTAATGAAAAAGTATGCGTGAACATGAATGGATTTATTCAAAACATGCATATTCATTTTGTTATTGTTATAATTATTCAAAAAAAAACTAGTTTTTACAAGTGAATAACATTCAACAAGTAGGAAAAGGATTGCAAATTAAAAGATTGAATGACCAAATGTTTGTCGGTGTGATTAGCCTTTGTAACCCCTTCAGGCCGGGGTTATTGTGCTTGTACAAGTTGATGTGATAGCCCTCAATTTTCTGGTTTCATTTGTCTATGTTGTCCTTGCCCTTGTTTTTTGTTATGTTGTGCAGTTTGTTGACTTTGTAGAATATGAGCCTGAGAAGGCTGTTGATATTGGGTTGCAACAGCACACGGGAACAGGAAGTACGGCATGAGAGCTAGAGGTGCTTGGAACTTTGATTGAATTTGGGGAGTAGAAACTTGTGGAAACATCTGAGCAGAGTACATCAGGCCAGGATTACCCATTTGTGTTCCTGGGATGGCAGTATTAGCATATTGGATCTCATATGGAGCATAGGGTTCCCTAAGATAAGTATGATGAGGTATAATAGCAGTGGCAGAAGATGCCCCAATATAGGAAAAAGGCATTCCATAGTGATAACCTTGATACTGATACTATGCAGCAAGATGGACCACTGTAGAAGGAATTTGCACGTGAAGAGGAGAACCCTTATATTCAGGGGCATTCTCAATAGGTGCCTCATTAGTCATAGGTGAAGCATAACAACTTCTGATCGATGAGCTCTTGGACTTTGTTCTTGAAAACATAATAAGCCTATATAGAATTCCCTATGTGTCCTACATGATATCCGCATGTGGAATTAGGATCATACTTAGGACGGTTGGGAAACTTGGAAGGCCCGATCTCTTTGGAGACTTATATCTTAACTATGGAAATGACTCATGTCTAAGCTTTAAGAAAAGTTTTAAAAGGAAAAGTGCACAAAGGACACAAAATGATTTGAGTGAGTTATGCATTTTTAAGTCTTTTGAAATTGGTCTCAATATGCATAAGATAAATTAGCATTTATTAGGAAAAGGTTTTGAAAATCACTTGACAAAAGTCAAGGTGTATTGAGATAGTGGTTCAAGTTAGAAAACAAGAAGGTTTTGAAAAAGAGAGAAGATTTTGACAATTAAAGAAAGGGAGAAGAAGAAGAGACTATCCTAGAGCATAAAGTAAAAGATAGGGACGGAAGATCTAACCAAGAGATAGCAAGCTTTATGACATAAGTCAAGCAAGAATTCCCTCCTTTAGATTAAGCCTAAAGTAAGCTAAATAAGAAAAGAATCAACCAGGTATCAGATGAAACCAGGACAATCAAGCCAAATCTTCAAAAGAAGTCCAAATTCAAAGGTACTAGATGAATTCCAAAGTCTCAAATCACAAGCTTCCAAAGCAAGAGTCAAGGTCCTAGTTCTAAGTCCATAACTCCAAAATAGTTCTAAGGATAGTTACCACAAGTCCATGAATTCAGGGAACCATTTTTTTTAGGGTTTTTCCTTTATCAATGTGTTTAAAAGAAAAAAGAAATCCAAATGGACAAAGAGTAAAAAAGAATAAACATAAACAATATGGTATGAGATGCTAAAATAAAAGCATAAAGTAAATGACAAAAAATAAAAGCGCATAACATTAATGATTTTAAAGTAAAAGTTAATACAAGTACAATGTTAGTAAATGATGTTAGTAATAAAAAAAGAATGGTTTGGTAACTTTTTGGAGAACACTCAACTATTCATCTCACAACCATGAAAATATGAACTGATACATCATTTATTAGAAGCGCTCCAACTTGGATAAAATCAACAAGTATGCCACTAGCTCTCACAAATGAAAAGGGAGCAATATTTTCACACAATAACATAAGGAGTAGGAGACTTACAATCTCACTTATGAAAATGCCTTTGCTTTTGGGACAAATTTATTGCTACATTAAGCAATCATTATTGGACTTATGTAGAAGTCACAACTATCTGAGGTCGGTCAATAATAATATTTGTCTTCATACATGCTAGAGAAATGATATGTAAATCATTATCCTAAAGTCATGCCACAAAAAAAATTAAAGAGGGGATGATCAAGCACAAAGGCTATGAGGATGGTCCATTACTTCAATCCATATTTCACGACACTTAGAACAAACTTATGCATCAATCCAAAGTACCTTAAATGATTCATGATCACTTAGAAGATAGATTTGAAATTATGAAAGTACATCAACTACCAATCCACACATCATGAACAAGACGGACACAAATCCATCCAATTGATCAAAGGGAAAAGAAAGGGATGAAGAAAGAATGGGACAATAGAGGTCACACCCAAATTGAATCACAAATTTGATCAAGTCATCATCAAAATTAATCATCCATTTTGGTGGATTAGTGTTTTCACCCCATCAACTCCCAAGATCCATTGAGTTTGATGAGACTTGAAGTGAAAATCATCATGATTCAAGACTAGCAGATGTCTACAAGGTCATACAAATTTAAAGTGCAATTAAATGAATTAAAAATCCACAAAGTCCTTTAAACACCAAATAAATGGCCAAGAAAATTATGGAAGGTTGGAAATAAAATGAGAAACATAGAATAAAAATTTTAGAATTTAAAAATGAAGAAAAGGATTTTTAAACCAATTAAAATAAAGGAGAAAAGATAAAATTCATGAAAAATAGAAAATCGGTGAAATAAAATGTGGCAAAATAAAATTTAGATGAATAAAAATAAAAGAGAATTTTATAAATTATTTTGGGATTTTTTGGATAAAAATGAAATTACTATGAACTTTTAAAGAAAAAGTAATTTAAAATAATAAAAGAAAAAAAATAAAATCAGAACAGACCAGGAGCGTTGGATTACACCTCATTAATTGACATGACGGATCCAACACTCCAAATGATGAGAAACACGATTGTGATTTGGCTTGGAATTGAGTTTAAGTCACCATGTCCAAAGTACCTTAAATGATCCATGCTAAATTAGGAGGTAGATCTGAAATGATGAAAGTTCATCGAGTACCAATCCACACATCATGAACAAGATAGACACAAGCCATTCAATTGATCAAAGGGAAAAGAAGAAGAAGGAGACAAAAGAAGTCACACCCAAATTGGATCAAAAGTTTGATTAAGTCATCATCAAAATTAATCATCCATTTTGGTTGATTAGGGTTTTCACCCCATCAATACCCAAGATACATTGAGTTTGATGAGACTCATGATCTAAACCATCATGATCCAAGGCCAACAAAAGGTCACAAAGGTCACACAAATATAAAATGCAATTAAATGAAATACAAATGCACAAAAGTATTTTTAAATGAATTTTAAAATAGAAATAAAATGAAAAAACCATAAAGTCCTTCAAAACACCAAATAAATAGCCAAGAAAATGATGGAAGGTTGCAAATAAAATAAGAGGCATATGATAAATTTTTTAGAATTTTAAAATGCAGAAAAGTATATTTAAACCAATTAAAACAAAGGAGAAAAGAGAAAATTCATGAAAAATAGAAAATCAGTGAAATAAAATGTGAAAAAATAAAAATCAGATGAGTAAAAATAAAAGAGAATTTTAGAAATTATTTTGGGATTTTTTGGATAAAAAATGAAATTACTATGAATTTTAAAAGAAAAAGCAATTAAAAATAATAAAGAAAAATAATTAAAATCAGAAAAAATACGGAGCGTTGGATCATGCCTCATTAATCGATGTGGCAGATCGAACACTCCTCAAGTTAGAGAGAACGATTGAATGCGCTACAAGCAGCACACAAAATCCAATTCAAATCCAACCAATCATAACATTTCAAATGTACATTGTGTCTGGCCAAACTCAGACGACCTTTAACACTCCGGTCATCTTCTCCGGTGAGCTCTCACCGGAGCTTCATCGTTTGGTAAAGGACACGGGACCACCACCATTGTGATCCTCTTCTCGTCTTGAATTCAACCTTATGCTCCAAATTCATTTTTCTAAATTGAACAAAGGGAGTTTTAGAGAAGTTTCAAAACCAAGCAAGCCACGAAAAATGAAATTAAATGATGAACACGATCAATCAACACCAAATAAGTTAGGGGAAAGCATCAGGGAGTGAAGGACTACATTATGGTAACTTGTTTGAGTTTGAATGATGCTTAAAAATACCTTGTCTAGATGGTGATCAGAAGTTAATGAAGCTTGATTTGGTTAGAGTACTTCAGAAGGTCTCAAAGTTTGGGAATTGTTGCAAAAGTTTCAGAGGATGCCGAAGATGCTAATAGAATCAAGAAATTGGATTGAAACAAACTGAAACTAAAAACACGATAGTTGAATCTTTTGGAAAAATTTCAAGTTGCAGTAGGGATTTCTTTGCTCTCCAAAGCATGGAAATGAATGCAGTAGCTTCCTCTATTTATAGGGAATGTGTTTGCATCCAAATATGTGTGGAATTATGTTGAATTCGTGCAAAACGAATTTGATCTGAATGTGATAAAAGTGTGACTTGAAACTCATCAAAACTCAGACAAATGGTGTGTTTTAAGGGTCATCCTACTTAGGAGGCTTTTTGAAGTTGAAAATTCGAGCAATTTGTCTTGGAATTAAGATTAGTGAAGTTGAAAATTCGAGCAATGGCAATATCTTCAGTTACATGTCGTCATGTTCAACCCAATGGGGCATCCTACTTAGGAGGCTTTTTGATTCCATTCTTTTTGCAATGTGTTGACATCATGGCAAAGATTACAATGTGCCAAGAAAGGTTGAATGTGTATGTTTGAGCACAAAGTTATGTCATGTTGAAGTTGGCATGAAAAACTGATCATATAACTTAGAAAAATTCAAGTGTTTCATGGCTGAAAATGACTTGTAATGTTTCAATGAATTCCATGGCCTTTCAAGCATATTATGACCTTGCTCCTTGAAGAAAACATATTGAGAGCATCACAAATGACATGGTGAAAACAAAATTAGCCTCAAATTTTGAAAATTGAAGAAGTTATGATCTTTGAAAGTTGAGGGAGAGTCACTTGATAATAGGTCAAATGACCTATAATGTCTCTAAACTTTTGATGATCCTCCAAGCATAATTGGATCTTGTCATGTAAATAGAAGTTGTAGAGGATATTGACAAGAGTCATATGCAAAAAGAAGCATTCAAAAATATTGATAATTGAAGGAGTTGTGATCCTTGGAACCTTGACTTCAAAATGTTGACTTTTTGGTCAAACCCCTTGGAACAAGCTTGTGTACTTGGACTTTCCTTGCATTTCAAAGAACATGGGTGATCATATGATCTCAAAATAAGGTGTCCTTGATTGACTCTTGATTAAATTATTCAAAGCTGGAAGTTTCTTGTTGAAGAAGGCTTATAAATAAACACATGAACCTTTGTCATTTTGGGTTGTGTCGGGATGGAAAATTACAAAGTCACTATCATCCTTTATTTTTTTTCCTAAAGAAAAGGGAAATAATGATAAAACCTAAAGTTAAGGAGACACTAGTGTTCGGGACTCGGGTAAGAAAGGGTAAGGTAATAGGCACCCTTTACTTCCATTGTACTCAATGGAATCCTCCTCTAATTCTAGGGTTACTAGGATTTTCTAAAGATGATTTCTTATATTAATTATTCTTGCATGATTATTTATTTATCAAGAATTATTTTGTTATTAAGAGAAAATGTTGAAAAAAAACAGACAAAGAAAAAGTTTTTGGTTATTGTACTCGCTAAATTATTGCAACTCTATGCCTACGTAACTTCTAGTTTTTTGAAGGATCAGAGAACTGTTGAAGTAATGCAACTCTATGTTAGTTGATTTTAAATTTATTAAATATGTTCTCAATGCATCGGGGCGAAGAAGTGTTTGATTTGAAAATGCCTCAATGCATAAGGGCAAAGGACTTAAGATTTGAGTGTGTGAAGGTTAATTTTGATTGATTATGTTGATCGCAAAGATGTTATGGATAGTTTGATTTGGAAGATAGGTTAAATGTCATATTTACATGGTTATTTTGGTTAAATAAGAAAATATTAAACAAGTTAATTAATAAAAAAAAGATTAATATTATTTTACTTTCCTTTAATTGATTAAACACTAATTAGTAATTGTTCTAATTAGACTAGTTGAAACCCTAATCATATTCCTAATATTGGTCCTAATATTACCCTAAAAATAATATAAAATTATCCTAAAGACTATTCTAATCAAAACCCTAATTAACCAATAATAATTACTTAATTAACTATATTTTTTATATTATTTTTTGTAACAATTATAAAATAAGATGATTAATTCCTAGATTACTTTAGTTAAACTAAGTATGCTAATATTGATCCGAATAATAATTATTAAGAAAAAATATGTAAAATAAAAATATCAAAAATAAAGGAAATTAGAAAACATCCTGGAGGTGTATAACTAGTTTATACTAGTAAATGGGATGAGGCTTGGGGTGTGAATAGAAAGGGTAGAAAGCCCAATAAGCTCCTGGAGCCCAGTGTGGAAGGAGTGTCGATGAAAAGAGAGTCAACGGTTGACTCTCTCTGAGACTTTAGAATATGATAAGAGGGATACTAGAGCATGCAATCTTATCCTCTGATCTTACCTACCAGTCAATGTATGCAAAGGTAACGGTTCCGATGGAAAGTCAATGGAGACATATGGTATGCATGGATGCATAATGGTCATCATGTGTAAGAAAAATGGTTGGTTACGGGAGTGGGATGCAATCGTGACATGGATTAAGGATGGGGTATTTAAGTGGAAACACTTCAGAAATATTTCATTTCCATTTCTTATTCTCTCTCTCTTCATTTCACTCTCTCTCTCGCTCTTCTATCTTCTTTCTTTCTGACCACCATTCTCCGGCCACCCTTAAACACCAACCACCACCCTGAGAACACCCTTTTATCCAGTTTTCGGGTGAAGTTAAACCAGAAACTTCATCCCTTACCTAGAAAACGATGAATGTTCTTCATGAACATTCATCAAAAATCCAGATCTTCAAACCTACCCAGGCCCTCTTTAAACCCTAAGGAACCCTAATATGGGTTCAACATGAACCCTTGTAGCGGTAAATTCATGACCATCGAGCTATTGGTTAATTCGACGTCAATAAAACCAGAGTCGCCACCGCACTTTTATTATTTTCAAAGAAAAAGGGTAAAAGTACGAACAAAACCCAAAGATAAGAAGTTTTCAAATCAAAACTAATAAAACGTCAGAGATTACAAGTAAGGGGGTTAGTTATACAGAGGGAAGGTATTAGCATCCGAAGTGTCCAAGGTTAGGGAGCCCTTTTTTGTGTGCAAATGTCTTTTGGTTGAAAATCATGTTTGATAAAAAAAGGAATGAGGGGATGATAAAAGAATTCATTAATTATATTTTGTGTTTGAAAAGACCTTCGGTCTTATGCTTACGTACTAACATAAAAATGAGGGATCAAAACCTCGTAGTTCGTGGTAAAAATTTCAAAGAAGTTGGTGAATTGATTTTAACAAAGTTTAAGAGGAAAGAGCACCAAAAGGCCAAAGATTTAAACGAGGTTGTTAGTTCTCTTTGTATTTTTAAATTAAAGTCAATATGGTTAAGTTTATTTACAAGTTTTATTTATAAAAATGTTTTAAAATTCAATGGCATAAGGCCAAAGTTTCTACTCATTAAAATAAGTCTATGTTGAAAAACACAAACAAAGAAGGTTTTAAAAGGAGGGAGAGATTTTGAAATTTAAGAGAGAAAGGAGGAGATGAAGGGACTACCCTAGACAAAAATTAAACGTTAAGAGTTGAAAAGATCTGATCATTGGGATGCAATCCACAAGACAAGAATGTCAGATAGAAACCCATTTCCTTTCGACTTTTGAGCAAGCAACAAACATAAGAAAACATCCAAGAAATCAATGTGAAGATCAGAGGCATCAAATAAATACGGTCATAATATCCAAGCAAGCATTCCAAAAGCAAGTAGTCATCAAATGTCTTCAAAGGTATCAGATGAAATATTCCTTGTGGAAAACTCCTAGAAACAATCATCAGACCATAATAATAATAACATTATAACAATTTAAGCACATATACCAAGTGACTGATGAACCAACAACACTCAAGGTTTGCATCAGATGAAAGGAACAATCAAGGATATCTCAGTCTCAAATGGTGGCATTGGCCAAGTCCTCAAAGCATAAGATTGTTGCCTACTTCTAAGTCCAAAAGTTCAGATCAAGTCCAACAGTCCACCATGATGTTTTTTAAGGTTTTTGTTATTATTAAGTATTTTAAGCTCCTAAGACTACAAACAAAACAAAATCACAAGCACCCAATATATACAATCACAAGATATGGCTCAAGTGAGCAAAGTGAAAAGGACTGAAACATAAGCATCTTGCATGAAATGTAAATGGCAATGAATGATAAAGGTACTGAAATTTAAATTGCATTAAGTAAATGAATTGAAAGTAAATCAATAGTAATAAGAAGTTGTTCAAAGGTTAGTGAAGATTTAAATTTGTTTAAGTCATTCTTTGGAGAATACTCAACCATTCATTCACAAGTATGAAGACATGAACCAAGACATCATCTTTCAGAAGGGCTCCAACTTGGATGAATTAACGAGCATGCCACTATCTCTCATAAATGGAAAAAAGGTCAAGTTTTCACATAATTCCATGAAGAATGGGAGACTTAGAATACCGCTTACAAGAAAGTTATGCCTTTTGGGATAGATTTAGCTCTATGTTAAGTAATCGTAATTAGACTTATGTAAAAGTCACAACTATCTGAGGTCGGGAAATAGTGATATTGGTGTTAATGCATGTTAGAGACATGGTATAAGGAACCAAGCTCCTAAAACATATCACACATAAAAATAAAAGTGGGAGGGACTTATGTCAATCAGGCTCATGTTGATTCATCTGACACAGGGTCATTGATGAATCAACTAGCATTTGACTTGTAGAGAAGAAGAAGGATAAAGATGAAGAGGGAAGGGGAAACAGAAACCCAAATTGATCATAGGAGGAATTTCATCTAATCAATACTATCCATTCATTTTTAAGGATGAAATGTACATTTCATCAACCCCCTAAATCTAATAATATTGATAAAATGGAAGTTCAAATCAACCATGAGCAAGGCCAAACAGAAAGTCAAACAACACAAGATCAATCAAATGGCTCAACAATATTTTTAAACAATTAAACAATTAAAAATCAAATAAAAAATGGAATAAAATGCATTTTAAAAAGGGAAAAACCTCAAATCCCTTCAAAAGGGAAAAACAAGGTCAAAGGACCTTAGACAAAAAAATTGATAATTTTTTGGAAGTCAGGAGTATCTAAAAATATTTTAAAAAAAGTATAGAATCATTTAATTCACAAAAAATATCAAAATTAATCCAAAAAATAATTTTAATTCATAATATGAAAGACAAAAATATTTAAAGATTTTTGGTGAAAGTCCCATATTTTTTGGATTAAAAATGAAATTTAAATGAATTAAACAAAATAGGAGCAATTAAAAGAAAATCAAAAATTAAAATCAAAAGTAAAAAAACAAGGGGCATCAGATCTCCCTCATTAATTGAGGTGGAAAATATGATGGCCACACACTTATGGTCCACCAAACACCAAGGCAAACGCGTTGGAAAATGAGTCAAACAAAACAAAGGCTAGGATTAAAACGCTAGAGCAAGATCAGATGGATGGGGAACACGCCAATACATCACCGAAGCTAGGGCTCCGTTCATCGTCTCCTGTGAACCTCACAGGACTGGTCCACCACCAAAGTTCATAAAAATAAGAGATGCATACACTAATTTGAAGAGAAAAACGTGAGGAGTTCGAATCTGCCCTCAGAATTTTCTAACTCTCATTATATAAAGAGATACGTGGAATTGAAAATTGAGGAGTATGAACTAAGTTGCTATGATTTGACCTCAAAGAAACTCAATCTTGTTGCCTACATTGGTATGTCTTCAGACAACCAAAGAACAAGCAAAATAGTGGATAATTGAGGGAGAATTGAAGAAGAGAAAAATATGAAAAATCACCTTCGGTTTGCTTCAATTGAGCTCGATCTTGCTTCCAATTTGGCTTGGCTTTCTTCTTCCGACTTGTAGGAAGTGAAATGGATGATCAAAAGGTTTGGACCCTTGGAGTTTCAATCTCAAAACAGAAGTGAAATTGAAACTTGATTTCAAATTAAATCTTTAAGTTTATCCTATCAATGGAGGGTAGGGAGTTGCAGGATCAAAGCTAGCGCAACAGAGTGCTCATTCTTAACTCAAGGGCAATGTATTTATAGCCAACCAATTTCTTTTCACAAACTTTCAATCAAATACCAAAAATAGAAATGTCATCCTGCATGATTTCATGGGCATTCACAAGGCCCATGAAATGATGTGAATAGGTCCAGAATCATGTGCTAACCATCCTGAAACAATACCATGAGGCCATGCATTAGTGAAATGAAAATTGGTCATGAAACTTTCCAAATGGAGCCGTGCATTACACCCATGCAAAAGTCCCTCAAAAATGCTCCAAATGCCATGATTTATACTCTTTGGATAGATAACATGAAGGGGAGAAACTTTGTTGTTGAAACATTTCCCATTTGGAGCTTGGATCATGATGAATTTTAAGGTGGAAGTTGGAGGAACCAAACATAGTTGAAAAATTTCTAAGTTAAAAGTCAAATGACCATTTCTTCCACCTTGAATAACTTTTGATATGAGCTTCAAATGAAAATGGTTTCTTCTTAAAAGTTGTATCTGTTTAAATCCTATTCATTTTGGTTATAAATTTGACACCATTTGAATCTTGCATGAGGGAGTTATGTATTTTATAAGTTGAGGAAAATTACTTGTTGAATGATGATGGCCCAAAATGACCTATAATGTTTCCTCTTGGTACATGCCCTTGAAAGTAGAATTTGACATTTCTCAAACAAAAAAAGTTGGATAAGATATCTTGAAATTTATCATGAAACTTGGATGACCTTCATATCATAAAAATTGAGCAAGTTATGGTTCTTGGAAGTTGACCTTCTATCTAGGGCACATACAAAATGACCTATAATATTTCACCATAAAAAATGACTTTCCAAGCAAAATTAGCTCTTTATGCCAACATGAAAGTTTCTAGGGATGTCATAAATAGTAACTTTTCTCTTGGAATCATTTTCTTATGATATAAATTGTAGGAGATAGGGTCTAGGGAACCCCAGATTTGACTAGTTGACTTTTCTGGTCAACCTCCTTGAACCAACTTGCAAACTTGAAGTTATTTTGATATTTGGGGATCATGGATGATCATATATGATTGATATGGAGTATAATGAAGTATCCTATAATACCTTTGACTAACTGTTGAAGAAACTTGTTGAGGAAGTCACACAAGATACCCAAATGAATTAGGGCTTCCATGGCAAACAAGCTTCAAACTCTTGATGAAATCTTAATCAAATAACAAATAAAGAACATGGGGATCCATATATGATGTTTATAAATAATGTGGACCTTTTCTTGTTTGATCTCTTGCATTGAGGTCTCAAACCCTAGATATGAGCTTGATGAGGCACATATGGATGCACACACTACCTACAAAAGAAATGAAACTACACTAGATATATTTTTGATATTTTGGTGAGTAAACAACTAAAAACAAAGTATGATACAATCACAAATTACTTGGTGATCTCTCCCAATACAAACCCAATGAAGAAGGCGTGAGGAGGATACCAAGGTGTGATCCCAAAGCCAATGCAAATGATGAGATAGCATGAGGGATCTTAGGGTCCAAATTGGGGTCTTATAGCTGCCCCTATTTAAGGACATTCTAGCTGAGGATGTGAAGGTTAAAATCTTTGTATCAACTCAGTAGAATGGAATTAGTTAACAACATCAAGAAAAAAATTTTGGTCCCTAAGAGGCCTCATGATGCATATGATATGCATGCAAAAATAATCTTTGTGGGGAATATATTTCCACAAAGGAAATGAATCCGGAGAGACTGAAAGTTCGTAGGAGCATAATGCGTTCCACAAGGAAAACTCACTGGGGGGACAAAGACTATGGGGATAAAAGCTACGCGTAGGCCAGGCTACGGCTTGAAAACTACTGGAGACACTAGGGGATTTACATGAAAAAAAATCAATGGACAGACTCGGTTTGGGGAAAAAAGAAGTATGCATGTATTGGGATAACACCAACACAACATAAGACATCCGCGGGGGAAGAGAATAGATCAGAACAAAGCTGAAATACTCAAGCAAAAGGAAACTCGATTTCACATAGAAATACGAACTCACAACTCAACTGGGGAAGAGAGAACTTTACCACATGAGTAAAAAGAGATATATTATCTATCACCGGTTACTGGGAAGGGAGATAATATACTCGGACAGAGGGACATCTGTTACCTGTTAGGGTAAACATATCAAGGATGACTCGTTGAGGAAAAGATGAATATTCATTACCGGTTACTAGGTAAGAATAACATATTGGGGAAAAAGAAACCAAATAGGATTTACAACTACCTTTTTACTTGGTAGAAGACCAAACAGGAAGACTATCTATCACCGGTTAAGATGAACATATCAAGGATAGACTGGTGGGGATGATATTCGTCACCGATTAAGGTAAACATATCAAGGATATACTCGAAAAGGGAAGAATATTCATCACCGATTAAAATGAACATATCAAGGATAAACTCAAAGGGAAGAATATATATCATCGGTTAAGATGAACATATCAAGGATAAACCACAAAAAATAATAGGATTTACAACTACCGGTTATAGGGTAGAAGACCAAAAAAATAGAATATTTCTCAGAGGGGTGAACAAGGTTTATATCTACCATTTACTAGGCAAAATACCAGACAAGAGAAAAATCGTCACCCGTTACAGTGAACATATCAAGGATAGACTCTCGGGGAAAAGAAGGATTTACAGTTATGGCTTTACTAGGTAGAAGACCAAACAGGAAGAATACCCATCATCGATTAAGATGAACATATCAAGGATAAACTTGCTTGGGAAACGAAAAAAGATGAATCCGCAAGAGAACATCAAAGAAGTAAATTACCTTTTACTAGTTACTGGGTAAATTAACATAGGTAAAGTACTCAACCATTAAGAAGGATATTACCAGTACTGGGTAATAAACTCTTGTGGATAAAAGATCTATCTAGGTAAGAACTAGAACGAAACGGTCAAATAAGACTCGACCCAATGAGGACATAACTCAAGGGGAGCAATTCCATCCAGATAATGAATTGGGGAGGAAACAGAAATAATAATCATCCATGAGGAAATAACTCAACGGGGAAGAAGAAAGGATAAACTCTTTCTTCTTAAGGGGATGACACTCTATATTGAAGGAGGACAAACACAACAATTCTGCATGGAATAATATTACCAAAGCAGAGGATCATAAAAAAGGTCAATGTGTGAAAAATGCACAATGAAATATTTGATGCTATGTTTATCATGTATTTATGCATGGGTATGAATATGATTATGCTGACAAATGAGCACAAAGGATACAAACATGAAGATTCCATCATCACTACTAGATACACGGATAATCTCAACAAGATGGGAACATCAAATGGAGAACCTCCTAGGGATGAAAATAAATCATTGAGGATATAAATCCTAACTCAAATATATTCAATCCTGGGGATGGCACACAACCAAGTGCTCAAGGATGACCCGGGATATCACAATCCAAATCAAAGCTAAACTCTGGTCGAGGAAAGACATGGAGAACATGCACCCGACCCACCGTAACATCTTCCACGACTTTAGGAGATACAGAGCCAAACACACGACTACTACAGGTCACCTTAGCGATATCTGTATTGCTCACCACTGAATTTGCAGTGGGAAGAGGAACCTCTTACCCATTCTCAATCATGGTGGAATTGTACTTATAAGGCATAGCTTTACCGGATGAATAGGGGATGAGGCCCGCTAACTGTATAACCAACGGCGATACAGATCTATTGTCATTCTTGCTACCGTCATACTGAATAACTACCCGCTTAGGGGTCTTGAATATGGCACAATAAAATTTACATCATTCCCCATATACTTGGATTATTGACTTTGGATAATACCTTCATCCATCAATTTATGAATATCCCTCTTGAAAATTACACATCCTCGAGGGTTGACACTGCATATAATACAACCATCATAGTCAGGTTCACAGTCACTAACCAAGCATAGATCTCTATGAATCTCCACCAACGATCTTCGGATACGACGGACATCAAAAACCCTGAAATTCCCAGGAAAGCCATCTACCTTGTTCACAAAAGCATTTCCATGAGCAGACAACAAATTTGCTTTAACATTAGGTGTATTGTCCTCAAAGGACACCATACCGCTCTTAATTAGCTTCTAAACCTCATACTTCAAAGGATATCAGTTTCAATGTCATGGCCGGGAGCTCCTTTATGAAAAGCACAGTGAAGATCTGGCTTGAACCACCGTGGCAAAGGTTCAGGAGTATGTGGAGAATTTCTTGATTGAATCAGATTCTTGACAACCAAAGAAGGATATAATTATGCATAAGTCATTGGAATAAGGTCAAAAGAGATATTCTTCCTCTCAAAATTCTGATGATGATTGTTGTTGTTGTAGTTGGTTCGTGTTGTGGTTTTTGTTGATGTTGTTGATGTATGGGAACTGATTGATTTGCTAAATTATTTGTAAATATCGGAATTATTGACGATACCAGATGATGTTGCTGGCGCGGTCTAACATTCTTCCTCACATGAGGTTTTCCCTGCTTCCCCATAGACACTGCATTAGTTTCTCCTTCCTTCTTTTTGGAAAAATTACCACGATATATCTTGCTCGCCGACGCTTCATCTCTAGATAATCGTCCTTCTCTAACACCTTCTTCCAACCGCATCCCCATGTTCACCATTTCGATGAAATCATTAGGAGCACTAACAATCATGCGTTCATAATAAAATAAACTCAGGGTCTTCAAAAAGATCTTGGTCATCTCTTTCTCCTCTAAGGGTGGGATAATATGAGCATCCAACTCTCTCCATCTTTGGGCGTACTCCTTGAATGTATCTTTATCTTTCTGCGACATTAATCGCAGCTGAACCCAATCGGTAGCCATATCAACATTATACTTATATTACTTGACAAAAGCCTCGCCCAAGTTATTAGAAGTATGGATATTAACATTGTCGAAGCCCATATACCATCTGAGTGCAACACTAGTTAGATTATCCTGGAAGTAATGGATTAGTAGTTGATCATTGTCTATCTGAGTAGACATCTTGCGAGCATACATGACAATATGACTTAGAGGACATGTATTTCCTGTTGGTGTAAGCCCTGGAGGCCAATACTTTTGGTATTTGTATCGAATTATTTATTAATAATAAAAGGATTTTTCATTATTATGTTTGTTTAATAAAGTCCCTAAAATAGATAGTCCGTTTAATATATCAAGTGTGACTTAATCATGAGATGCATTAAACTTAAGGAAATTATTCTTAAAGTATCCGTAGTCGAGCTTTGTTGTGAAGTGGGATAACATTAAAACATTAAGACTATAATGTATATAGACTGATGATCACATCTCATGGATCATGGATAAGGAGTTATCAAGTCTTAAACATAGGTATGAATATTAGGAGTAATATTTATACTGGATTGACCCGCTATGTGAATACCATATAGAATGTTATCCAAAGTGTCATAAGTTATTCTCATGGTGATAATGGTGTATACCACCCTTCGACCAGAAACCACTTTGGACCCTAGATGTAGAGTCGAGTGCTTTATTGCTAATCAAACATTGTTCGTAACTGGATGACCATAAAGACAGTTGATGGGTACTCCACGAAGCATGCTGAGGGACATGAGTGACCTAGATGAAATTTGCCCATCGTGCGTAACAGGATAAATGTCTACGGGCCCAATATTGAACTGGACAAGGATGACACGGTCTATGCCTTGTGTTCAATATAGACATAGGGGAAAAAGGGTAATTATACACATAAGTATTATCACAAAAGGATTTGTCAGATCACATGACATTTTTGTGTCTTGGGTAGCAGTGATGTGTTGTTAGATATTAGTCACTGCTTATTATGTTAAATATGTGATTTAATATAATTGCTAATGTCGCGAAAACCTACAGGGTCACACACAAAAGGACGTATTGATGAGAGATAGAGTAAATAAGGATCACCATAAGGTACGATGCACTTAAGTGAATTGTAGAACATCATAAGGTACGATGTACTTAAGTAGAATATGAAATATGGTAAGGTACCACACATTTAAGTGATTTTGGCATATCATAAGATATGGGCCACATACACTTAAGTGGGCTTTTTAGCTTGCATCCCACACAAGTGGTTCTATAAATAGAACCCTTGTACAGAAGCATTTGTGCAGTTGAAATTTTGTTTCTCTCTCTCTCTCTCTCTCTCTCTCTCTCTCACTCTCACTCAATCAAAGCCTTCATTTGTAGCAGCTAGCACTGAGATTGAAGGAATCCATTCGTGTGGACTGAGTAGAGGCGTTGTTACCAATCAACATTCGTGATCACCCCTTAGATTTGCATCAAAGCTTTCAATCGCTACAAGAGGTAACGTTTCTATCATCGGTCATGCCCATTCCTAAGGATCACTAGAGGGGAAATTTTTTAATTTCCGCTACATTTTGGATCGCTATTCTCCTTCAGTGGTATCAGAGCCACTTAAGAAACCATGCATATGATAACTATTTAATTTTTGAATTTTCTGTATTAATACGATTAAAAGACAAAATGAATCAAAGAATAAAGAGTAATTAAATTTGGCATCATATGTGTACGATTTGGATGATTGATGTTGACTATGCTTCGGAATCCGACGTTAATATGGTGAAGCAGCAATACATCGATCGTTCATAGGTTACACAATTGAGATCGCTCAAGTTATATATATGATATAAGTAATTCTGATGCAAAATACGGTATATATGATATACTGTTTCTCTTTCGTTCATTCAAACACTTAATGGTTATTACCCTTTAAGCGATCAATGGTCATTTGCTTCGAGGTCCGACAAGAGTATGGTGAAGCAATGACATGTTGATCAATCATACTGAATTAACAATCGAGGTGTGTTTGATGGAATGAAATTGGTGTATTAGGGTTCATGACGGTACAAGGGTTGTGCTATCAAAGAGTTATGCGATTAGGGTTGTGACTGGGCAAGAGTTGTGCTTTAAAGTATCAAGTGTTTATGCGAAAATCGAAGTCGATTTCAAATGAATTATTCATTAAAATTTTGCGTCTGGGCACTGCCCCTGCAACCCCGGCTAACTCCCGTAGCAGCGGAACCCCCGACTAACTCTACGTAGTGTGATCGGTTACCGAATTTTAATTTGGTTTATTTACTTAATGTAATTTAAATTAATAATAATAATGTGTTTATTATTATTGTCTTTTGGTGATCGGTTATGGCCTTAGTTTCCTTTATTTTATTTTGAGATTTTAAAATACGACATGCATGTCGTGCCTCTCTTTTAATCTCTTAATATAACTTCTTTTGTCATATCACTCCCTCGTATGTAAAACGAGTTTCTTTTATGTTATGTAATGTTATGAAGAAAGAGAAGAATACAATATCAAAGGAGGACAACCTTGAAGATCTTGCTTAGAGAAGCTTAAATCGTTATTAGGTTAGCTTAGGTTCTCTCATTGGCTTGGGAGAATAATTGCGCTAGGGGCCATAACTGTTTCATTTTGTATGTATATTGATGCATATGAATGTATGTTGATGCATGTGAGAGAAGATTTATATGATAAATAAGCAGATGAGATCAGAATAATTGCAAATTCCCTCAAATTAAATATTAAGTTTATGCTTTCTAAGTTTTAGCACTCATCAAGACTAGTATCGAGTAATGTAGGTTTCGCCTACGCGAGGTTCATATTCTATATTAGTAAGGTGCGATGGGATAATTGTAATATCCAATTTCTAAAACAATGGGTCAAACTTAACTAAACAAATTATAATAAGATTATATATGTTTTGAAGCAAGAGTTGGAAATGATCCATGTGATGGATTGGAATAAGGAGTTATTCACCCAACTAAGATATTCGAGAGTTGTATTAGATACAATTGGAAGGAGTTCCTACCTAAATAACCTAGTTTTGTGTAATCCTCCTACGCGGACTTAAAACAAAGTGAAATGTGGACTCGACCCACTAGAAAATCCTCCAACGTGATTTTCCGAATCAAATGGTGATGGTCGTTTGTTTTGAGTAAAATAGTGGGAGCATATTTAATTAAAGGCCTAATTAAATATGTTATTGATACTTATATTTTCATTATTTTCATGTAGATTACCATGACAAAAAACACCTCTAACAACATTTTACGATCAATCCTTGATAAGGAAAAATTATTTGGGACAAATTTTCTGGATTGGCACCGAAATCTTAGGATTGTCCTCAAACATGATAGAAAGTTGTATGTCTTGGAGAAACGTGTTCCTGAAGAGGAACCTCCTAGTTCTGCACCTAAGGCAGAAATAGATGCTTATAATAAGCATTTCGATGATGCCAATGAAACTGCTTGCCTCATGCTAGCTATCATGAACTCAGAGTTGGAAAAGCAACATGAGAACATGGCAACCTTTGATATGATCAAACACCTGAAGATGCTCTATCAAGAGCAGGAAAGGCATGAAAGGTTTGAAGTTTCAAAAGCCCATTTTCAAGGCAAGTTAGTTGAGGGATCCCCTGTAGGTCCCCATGTGCTCAAGATGATTGGGTATGTCGGGAACCTTGAGAGGTTGGGTTTTCCCCTCAGAAACGAACTTGTGACTGATTTGATCTTACAATCGTTGCCAGATAGATTCAGTCAATTTGTCCTTAATTTCAATATGAATGATATGGACAAATCTCTTCCTGAACTACTAGCCATGTTAAGAACTGCAGAGTAGAATCTGAAGTCAAAAAGGAAGTCTATTCTGATGATCGGAAATGAAAAGAGACAGAACAAAAGACCCACCAAGCAGGGTGATAAAGGGAAAGGAAAGGAAGTTACCAAACCCAAACCCATTGCTCCTGCTTTGAAGCCTAATGGATGCATAACAAAGGAAGGCACCTGCTTCCATTGCGGTAAGACCGGACACTAGAAGAGAAACTGCCCAAAGTACTTGGAAGATAAGAAGAATGGAGTAGAGACTTCAACTTTAGGTATTTTTATTATTGAAATCAATTTATCTACTTTTGCATCATGGGTATTAGATACTGGATGCGGTTCTCACATTTGTACCAATGTGTCGGGGTTAAAAAGGAGTAGAGATTTGGCAAAAGGTGAAGTTGACCTACGAGTTGGCAATGGAGCAAAAGTTGATGCTTTAGCCGTAGGAACTTATGTGTTGACTTTACCTAGTGGTTTAATAATTCAGTTAGAGAACTATTATTATGTACCTGCAATTAGTAGGAATATTATTTCCGTTTCTTGTTTGGACAAGTTTGGTTTTTCATTTATAATAAAGAACAATAGTTGCTCCATTTATTTAAATAATATATTCTATGTTACTGCACAAATGAACAATGGACTATATTTCCTTGATCTTGAAATGCCTATTTATAACATTAATACTAAAAGGATGAAACCTAATGAGGTAAATCCAACTTACCTTTGGTATTGTCGATTAGGCCACATAAATGAGAAACGCATTTCCAAACTCCATAAAGATGGACTCTTGGACTCTTTTTATTATGAATCATATGAGACATGTAGGTCTTGTTTAATTGGAAAGATGACAAAGTCTCCATTCACAGGAAAAGGTGAAAGAGCTAATGATCTTTTGGCCCTCATACATACTGATGTATGTGGACCACTGAAAATACCAGCCAAAGAAGGTTTTCAGTACTTCGTCACATTTACTGATAATTTCAGTAGATATTGTTATGTGTATTTAATGAAACACAAATCAGAGTCCTTTGAAAAGTTCAAGGAATTCAAGAATGAAGTACAAAACCAACTAGGTAAGAATATTAAAAGTTTCGATTAGATCGAGGTGGTGAGTATTTAAGCCTAGAGTTTGATGACCATCTAAAAGAGTGTGGGATCGTATCCCAGCTTACTCCTCCTGGAACACCCCAATGGAACGGTATATCTGAGAGAAGAAATCGAACCTTGTTAGACATGGTCCAATCCATGATGAGTCACACCGATCTTCCAAACTCCTTTTAGGGACATGCACTATTGACAGCAGCTTACACACTTAACCGTGTTCCATCCAAAAAGGTGGAGAAGACACCATATGAGATATGGAGTGGTAAGAAACCACATATGTCTTAAATGAAGATTTGGGGTTGCGAAGTTTATGTAAAACGACAAATTTCAACTAAGCTTAAGCCCAAATCTGACAAATGCTTATTTGTGGGATATCCTAAAGAAACAAGAGGGTATTACTTCTACAATCCTTCTAAGGGCGAAGTGTTTGTCGCTCGAACTAGAGTTTTCCTAGAAAAGGATTTTATTTCCAAAGGAATCGGTGGGAGGAAAGTAGAGCTTGAAGAAATACAATAATCACAAAGCATTGATACACCTATGGAGGAACTAGAGGAGGAAACACAAGTAGTTGTGGAAGAGGAACCTGCTCAAGTAGAACGAGACCAGCGTAGGTCAAGCAGGATACGTCACCTACCTAAGATATAGATATCTCATAACTGATCAAGGTGATGTATTACTCATTGATCAAGATGAGCATGTGACCTACCAAGAGGCCATAACTGGTCCTGAGTCTGAGAAGTGGCTAGAAGCCATGAAATCTGAAATGGATTCCTTGGTAGGGCCTCCTATAGGAGTTAACCCTATAGGATGCAAGTGGGTATTCAAAAAGAAGACTGACATGGATGGTAAGGTACACACCTATAAGGCAAGACCGGTTGCAAAAGGATATAAACAAATTCATGGAGTTGACTATGATGAAGCCTTTTCACCAGTTGCAATGCTAAAATTTGTTCGGATTTTACTTGCTATCGTTGCATATCATGGTTATGAAATATTGTCGATGGATGTCAAAACTGCTTTCCTTAATGGGAATCTTCTTGAGGATGTGTACATGACACAACCTGGAGGATTTGACATACCAGAAGAAGCCCAAAAGATATGTAAGTTACAAAGATCAATCTATGGATTGAAGCAAGCTTCCAGATGCTGGAATCTTAGTTTTGATAAAATAGTAAAACAATATGGATTCATCAAGAATGAAGATGAGCCATGGGTCTACAAGAAGGTTAGTTTGAGCATGATCATCTTCCTGTTATTATATGTAGATGACATATTACTCATTGGAAACGATGTCCCTACCCTACAACAAGTAAAGTCTTGGTTGGGGAAATTCTTTTCTATGAAGGACCTAGGTGAAGCAGCCTATATATTAGGAATCAGGATCTATAGAGATAGATCACAAAAGCTGTTAGCCTAAGTCAAAGTACAGACATAAACAAAGTGCTGAGATGCTTTAATATGGATGATTCCAAGAAAGGATTCATCCCTGTGCAACATGGCATGTGTCTATCAAAAACACAATCCCCTTCAACTAAGGAAGAAAGGGACCGCATGAATAAGATTCCATATGCATCTGCAATAGGATCTATCATGTATGCCATGTTATGTACTCGACCAAATGTCTCGTATGCTTTAAGTGCAACGAGTAGGTACCAATCTGATCCCGATGATGCTCATTGGGTAGCTGTCAAGAATATCCTTAAGTATTTGAAAAGAAGTAAGGGCTCATTCTTGATATATGGAGGTCAGGAAGAGCTTGCTATAATTGGATACACCGATGCTAGCTTCCAGACAGATAAGGATGACTTTAGATCACAATCTGGTTCTGTGTTTTGCTTAAACGATGGCGTTGTGAGCTGGAAAAGTTCAAAGCAAGATACAGTTGTTGATTCTACAACCGAGGCCGGGTATATTGCTTCCTCAAGTGCAGCAAAGGAATTTGTTTGGATCAAAAAGTTCATTAGTGAACTTGGCATAGTTCCTAGCATTGTGGATCCTATTGGTCTCTATTGTGATAACAATGGTGCTATCGCACAAGCTAAGGAGCCTAGATCTCACCAACGATCCAAACACATACTTAGGCATTATCACCTCATTCAAGAGATAATATATAGACGGGATTTAAAAATATGCAGAGTACATACACTTGACAATATTGCTGACCCACTGACAAAGCCTCTTGCACAGCAGAAGCATGATGACCGTACTAGATCTATGGGCATTAGGGGTATGCCTGATTGGCTCTAGTGCTAGTGGGAGATTGTTGGTGTAAGCCCTATAGGTAAATACTTTTGGTACTTGTATCTAATTATTTATTAATAATAAAAGGGTTTTTATTTATTATGTTTGTTTAATAAAATACCTAGAATAGATAGTCTGTTTAATGTATCAAGTCTGACTTAATCATGAGATCCCATTAAACATAAGGACACTATTCTTAAAGTATCCCTAGTCGAACTTTATTATGAAGTGGGATAACATTAAAGTATTAAGACTATTATATGTATAGAATGATGATCACATCTCATGGATCATGGATAAGGAGTTATCAAGTCTTAAACATAGGTATGAATATTAGGAGTAATATTTATAGTGGATTGACCCGCTATGAGAATACCATATAGAATGTTATGCAAAGTGTCATAAGTTATTCTCATGGTGATAGTGGTGTATACCACCCTTCGACCTGAAACCACTATGGACACTAGATGTAGAGTCGATTGCTTTATTGCTGATCAAACATTGCCCGTAACTGGATGACCATAAAGACAGTTGATGGGTACTCCACAAATGATGATGAGGGACATGAGTGACCTAGATGGAATTTGCCCATCCTGCGTAACATGATAAATGTCTACGGGCCCAATATTGATATGACAAGGATGGCACGGTCTATGCCTTGTGTTCAATATAGACATAGGGGTAAAAGGGTAATTATACACATAAGTATAATCACAAAAGGATTTGTCAGATCACATGACATTTTCGTGTTTTGGGTAGCAGTGATGTGTTGCTAGATACCGCTCACTATTTATTATGTTAAATACGTGATTTAATATAATTGCTAATGTTGCGAGAACCTACAGGGTCACACACAAAAGGACGGATTAATGAGAGATAGAGTAAATAAGGAACACCATAAGGTACGATGCACTTAAGTGAATTGTATAACATCATAAGGTACGGTGTACTTAATTAGAATACGAAATATGGTAAGGTACCACGCGCTTGAGTGATTTTCGCATATCATAAGATATGGGACACATACACTTAAGTGGGTTTTTTAGCTTGCAACCCACACAAGTGGTTCTATAAATAGAACCCTTTTGAAGAAGCATTTGTGCAGTTGAAATTTTGTTTCTCTCTCTCTCTCACTCAAAGCCTTCATTCGTAGTAGCTAGCACTGAGATTGAAGGAATCTGTACATATGGACTGAGTATAGGCGTTGTTACCATTCAATGTTTGTGATCACTCCTTAGATCTGTATCAAAGGTTTCAATTTCCATAAGAGGTAACAATTCTATCACTGATCATGCCCATTCATAAGGATCACTAAAGGAGAAAAAATTTAATTTCCACTGCATTTTGGATCGATATTCTCCTTAATTTCCCTTATATTTTTCAAATTTTGGGACGTTGTACTTGATTGGGATCTTGACGTTGGGCACCAAACATAACTCAGAAACACACATACCAAACAAATCCTTCCCCCTTAAGGTCTTCAATTCCTTTCTCAGATCTAGGAATTGGTCTTTCATCTCGTCCATCTTCTCATAAACATCAGGGCCATCAGACGGCTTAAAGTGATAAATGGTTTCCTCAGCACGGGGCAAAGTATGCACAATGGGAGGAGGAACAGACAAGATCGGGCTAGATGTCGACATAGAAGAAAATGTTGGAGCATACCCTTCAGGCACAAATTTTGGCAACATTCCCAATGGGAATCCGACAGGCATGGTAGGCACAGACTGGATGATAGCAGCCACAAACACAAATGTTGAAGCAATCTCAGAAATCATAGCCCTCTGATTAAGAGGAGTTGCAGGAGGCGGAGATGGTTAATTCTGAGTGGTGATGACAGACTCCATCAAAGTAGTGAGTCTAGAAATCTCATCCTTAAGCTCTTTATTCTCTTGTTCAAGATGCTCCATTCTTCTCTGGCGATTAGCTCGAGTGTTATCGTGATGAGTCAACTTGTTTAATACACAGAAGAAGAACCATAAGACATCTGGCTAAAGAAACCTGTTATCTAAATGATGCATTAAATGCAATGTTTTCATTGTTTTTTAATTCCAAGGAACATATAATGTCCTTTTTGCAAATATTTTCAATTAATAATAATCAACAATAATAACATTCAGTTGACCATAAAATCTCTTTTTATTCATAAAATTTGGAAGGATTACACTGGGTACAATTTCAAAAACCAAAATTTAAAATACAAGAGGAAAGGAAACTATCATCATAAGGATCCCTAGCAACTGAACTAGCCAAGGGAGTGTATTTCCTTCGGATGCGTCGAATCTCAGACTCAAAAGTTGTTTGCATCTGAGCCTTCTCAAGGATGAGCTAATCAACAATCTTCTTCCAAGCACCGAAAGGTTTAGCCATATTAGAGGAAACTAAATCCTCTAGCTCTCTTTTTTTCTTCACTACACGCTCTTCGGGAACCTCAATGAGTGCATCCTTATCCTTTGACTCAAGTTCCAACTCCACATGTTTTCGGTTCAAAGCATGGAACCGCTCCTCCCAAAGGTCTTTCTCTTGCTTCATCTTGGCAAGTGCGTCTTCCAACTCTTATACATCTTGGTTAGGGAGAGTTGATGGCTTAACCATAACCATAGACATAGGTCTCTCACAAGTGTATGGAATCTTGAGCTCCAAGGCTCTCTTCTTCACCCAAATAGTGTAAGCTTCAAAAGATAAACAGTTGCATAGACCAAGCTCGGCTTTACCCTTCCTATGACCATTGTGCCAAAAACTCACCATTCTTCTCTTCATATTTTGGGGATCTTTACCCTCCTGATAGAATAAACCCTCTAACTGAATGTT
This sequence comes from Lathyrus oleraceus, assembly GCF_024323335.1. Classification (NCBI taxonomy): domain Eukaryota; kingdom Viridiplantae; phylum Streptophyta; class Magnoliopsida; order Fabales; family Fabaceae; genus Lathyrus; species Lathyrus oleraceus. The sequence goes on from NC_066580.1 coordinate 217,777,285, forward strand.
ATTAGGCTTATCTCTTAAGGGGAACCCAAGCTGACGACAGGCCAAAGCGGGGTTATAGTCGAAGGAGAACAGCAATCCAAAATGCAGCGGAATTTAAAATTTCTCCTTTAGTGATCCTTTCAAACGGGCATGACCAGTGATAGAATCGTTACCTCTTGTGGCGATTGAGACCTTTGATGTAGATCTAAGGTGTGATCACAAACGTTGAATGGTGACAACGCCTATACTCAATCCACACGAACAGATTTATTCAATCTCAGGGCTAGCTGTTACAAATGAAGGCTTTTAGTGTGTGTGTGTGTGTGTGTGTGAGAGAGAGAGAGAGAGAGAGAGAGAGAGAGAAAGAGAAACAAAATTTCATATGAACAAATGCTTCTGCACAAGGGTTCTATTTATAGAACCCCTTGTGTGGGCTGTAAGCTAAAAAGCCCACTTAAGTGTATGTAGCTCATATCTTATGATATACCAAAATCACTTAAGCACATAGTACCTTACCATATTTCGTACTTTACTTAAGTGCACCATACCTTACGATGTTCTACAAATCACTTAAGTGCATCGTACCTTACGTTGTTCCTTATTTAATCTATCTCTCATCAATCCGTCCTTTTGTATGTGACCCTGTAGGTTCTCGCGACATTGCTACTTATATTAAATCACGTATTTAACATAATAAACAGTGAGCAGTATCTAGCAACACATCACTGCCGCCTAAGACACGAAAATGTCATGTGATCTGACAAATCCTTTTGTGATAATACTTATGTGTATAATTACCCTTTTGCCCCTACGTCTAAATTGAACACAAGGCATAAACAATGTCATCCTCGTCTAGTTCAATATTGGGCCCGTAGACATTTATCCTGTTACGCAGGATGGGAAAATTCCATCTAGGTCACTCATGTCCCTCAGCATGCTTCGTGGAGTGCCCATCAACTGTCTTTATGGTCATCCAGTTACGAACAATGTTTGATCAGTAATAAAGCATTATACTCTACATCCAGGGTCCATAGTGGTTTCAGGTCGAAGGGTGGTATACACCACTATCACCATGAGAATAACTAATGACACTTTGCATAACATTTTATATGGTATTGGCATATCGGGTCAATCCAGTATAAATATTACTCCTAATATTCATACCTATGTTTAAGACTTAATAACTCCTTATCCATGATCCATGAGATGTGATCATCAGTCTAAATACATAATAGTCTTAATGCTTTAATGTTATCCCACATCACAGCAAAGCTCTGAAAGTTGAGAAAAACAAGAAAGGGGGTTTGAATTGTTTTAGAAATAAAAACTTCTTCAAAAATAAGACACACACAGAATAAACAAGAGATTACACATAATTTTATACTGGTTCGTTTGAAATTAAAAGCTACTCCAGTCCACCCGGCCAAGGTGAGTTCGCCTTCAAAAAGGACTTAATCCACTAATCTTGAAAGATTACATAACCAAACGTCTAAGAGAATAATCTCTCAGCCCTCTCAAGTATTCAGACTACACAAAGTCACTTAAAGAATTAGTTCAAGCAAGAGTATAAATTATAATGTAAAGTGCTTCTAACAAACAAGCAAGAATTACAGAATTGTAAGAACAATAGCTTTTCACGTAAGAGCAGCAGCTCGTGAAAGATAAGTATGAAATTGAGAGTTTTCATTTTCTTGTGTGTCTCAGGTGTGTCTTCTTTTCAGGTATTCCTTCCTTTATATAGTCATTGAGAAGGACTGTTGGAGTGATGACAAGATCTTGGTCATTGAAGAATGTTTAATGTCATTACTCTCCTTGTTTCTTTCTAAAACAATTTTGCAAGCCTCATTATTTCCTTCTCGAAATACTTTCTTTCCAAGTTGAGGTTTCTTTTCGATTACGCATTTTGAGCTGGTGAGTCTTCATCAGAGTCTTGATAGATCAGAGTTTGCATTCAGAGGATAATTATATCTAACCACATCAGAGCTTCTCAATGCTCTAGACTTCTTTAGATTCAGAGTATGGATTCAGTATTCTTTTATCGGAGTTTCTGACTTCTTAATGTTGCGCTGGTATTTGCATTGATCAGAATCAGAACCTTCTAGACACATTCTTTCTAAGTAACATCTGATAATCGAATATTTTGTATCTGATGTAATTCTCTATCTGATGTTTGATCAGAGTCCTGCACACTAAAAAAATCTCGTTAGAGGTATATTGTAGAACCAACTTTGTTCTTACAATATCCCCCTTTTTGATGATGAAAAAACAATATAGAGTAAAGGTGAAACATTAAAGAAAATCTTAGATCAGAGAGTAGAGTGGTCTCCCCCTGAGTTAGATCCTTGGATAACTCAGAAGTTCTTACCGGACCTTGCTTGGTTTAGTGATTTAGCTACTTTCCTGCATATCTTTAGTCATTGATTTAGTAAAAGTTTATTGAAAATGTTTGCAGTGCTTGAGAGGATTTAATTATGTTTTCATCAGAGCTGTTTTAGTTCTTCCCCTTTTTTTCAAAATCAACAAGATATAGCAAAAAAAGGTTGATATTGATAAAAAGGCATTTACAGATAAGCATCACATATGTCAGAAAGCAGAAAGCAAAGAGAAAACAACAAAAATAGAGAAAGCAACATGCAAATAGCCTAGGTGCCTAAGGGTTTGGAGGCGGAGGCATCCTTTGGAGCAGCTGGGACAACATGTTTTGAATGTTAACGTTGACTGAGTCCTGCTGATCCAGCCTGGCACAAACTACCTGTTGTTCTTTCTGTAGTTCCTTTAGAGTCTTCAAGACCAGAGGGACGAACCCAGAGTTGGAGTGCTCCCCCTGAGTCAGTTCATCAGCGTTGGCTTTGGCAGTAGCTTCTTGAGCAATCCGAGCTTCTTATTCAGCTTCGGCTTTAGCTTTTGCCTCAGCCTCAGCAGCAGCAGCATCAGCAGCAGCCTTTGCTTCAGCGTCTCTGATCCTGTGAAGTTCTTCTTGGCGCGCTTTCTCTTCACCTTCCTTCCTTTCCTGTTCCTCAGCTTCTCTGGCTAGGCGCTCTTGAAGTCTAATACTAACGTCTCTAATGAAGTCGTTGCGGACTTGTTCAGAGAGGCCTTTCAGCTTGAAGGCTTCAGAGGTCATCCAACTCATCACTCTGTTCCAGTGGATCCTTACAGCAGATGGATCATCACTGATACATGAGTTGATGGTCAGAGACTTGACCTTCTCAACTGAAGACTCTGCAAAAACCTGGATTGCTTCTTCAAGGTTAGGAATGGTAGTTTCTGGTTCAGTGGCAGAGGTTAGGGAGGGTGGGGCGGGTGAGTTTGGGGCACTTAAATTAAGTGTGGGAGTTGTTGGGTTAGCGGAAGTGAAGGGTGGTGGAATGTCAGAGCGTGACTGTGAGGATAGTTCAGGTTGTGGGGTTTGTTCAGATGGTGGTTGGGTTAGTTGTGGTTCAGAGTGGATTGGTTGTGGTTCAAAGTGGGTTGGTTATTGTGTAGGTGGTGTTTGAGGTTGTTCAGATGTGGTTGGATTTGAATGTTCAGGAGGTGGGAAAAGAAAGTCTGGTGTAGGTTCAGAGTGTGATGGCTATTGAAAGTCCAGAGCACGGGCTTGCAGCTGAGCCAAAGTGGGAGATTGGGGGTCAGATGGTTCATTGTCAGAGGAGAGTTCGTAGTAAGGTGGGTATTGAGGAAATGGTGATGATGATGGTGAAGTGGTTTCATTCAGCATTTCTGCTTCTGAAACTGGTAACGTTATGGTGGCGAGGTTGAATTTCAGAGAAGGTGGGTTAGAAGATCTGGTGGTTGAAGGAGGAGTTTCAGCATAGATGTATATGGGAGTTGTTTAGGGAAGAGAAGAAGCAATTGGTTTAATTTTGACAGAGCGAGGGAGAGATACAGACTTACCTGGAGAGCCAACCAGAGGAACTGGGGGTCTTGATCTAGAGGATTCTCCTAGCTTAGCTTTCTTCGCCTTCTTGGATTTCTCAAAGGGCTCCCGCATCCTCTTCATGAAGTTAGGTGGATGCTCAAGAGGCCAATCCACTGTGCAGTCAGAGATATCCACCCCTTGATTGGCAAGGTCCTATAGATAGTAGGCTACTACCTCTGGAGGGTCAATCTTGGAGAATAGGTAGAGTCCGTTGGGAATCTCCCTCTGATCTCTGAGTGCTTCCCAGGAGGTATCAAGTATTGGTTTGGCTCTGACTTGATCAATGGTTCCCATGCTCTTCAGATTCCGAGCATTCAGAGGTCTTCTAGTGTCAATGGTGACATCTTCCATGAGCCTAAGTTGAATTAGGTGATCCACGAGGCCACTCTTGATCAATACATTAGATATCAGCCTCCCTAAAGGGATGTAGTTCCTTGTCTTCAGGTTGTTTCTGGTGTCTTTAACTGAATCTCTGAGGTATTTGAAGAGGAATGCAGGTAGACATAGTTCCAGACCCTTGTGAATGCAGTACAAGATACACTTCTGGTCTGTGTTGATGTAGTCAGAAGAGTTTGAAGCAGGACAATGATGGATGGTGCCTAAGATGATCTTCAGCCAGACCCGAAGGTTCTGATGTAACTCCTTGTTCTTGGAATGCTTGCCTTCAGCACTTTGTTGGAAGATGGTAGGGTTGATTTCCTGGGACAAGTATTTTGCCCTAGGGTTTATGTTGTAGATGCGTCTTCCTCCTGTCTTCTCCATGTTCAGAAGGGAGGCAATTGATTTTTCAGTGATGACTATCTTGACTCCTAGAACGTAGGAGACAATGTAGTGATCATCTGAGTCTGCGAAATGCCAGAACTCCTTCACCAGATTTGTGTACACAGGGCCATAGAGACGTTGAAAGTAGGTTTCCCACCCTTGCATTTTCATCTCTTCAGTGAGGTCGACGCCATTTTGCTTCATGTTTTCAAAATCAACCAAGGATTCACAGAGCACTTCAAGCTTCTCAAAGGGAGTTGCTATATGTATTCGGGGCTCACAATCAAGGATGTGGGGTTCCCTGTAGACTGGAGTTGAGACTACGCCGGTGGTTGCGGTGGTTTGTTGGCTAGAACTGGGTGCTTGCTCTGTTGACTTCATTTGTTGGGAGAAGTTATAGACGAATTGTTGCTGAGAATCCATGAAGAACAATTGAAGATTATGATGAATGTTTGAAGAGCTTGATGAGGACTGCAGAAATCCTTTGAAGGAGATGAAGAACTAAGAGAGAGGGTTTTGTGAGGTCGTGGGTGTAAAGTGTGCAAGTGTAGTTTGTGAAATGAATATATACACATTTAGGGTGCATGCAAAACGACAATAGAAAGTGAGTTTAACAATTAAGAAATTGAATTCAACACGTTAACCAAGTAAGCACGTTTGGAGGAGAATGATTACAGCCCATGATGGAGGTTTAATCCCCAAATCAGCATACTGCTCGAGGAGATATCAAGAGTCTGTCTCTTGATTTCTGCTAGACAGTTGTTTAGAAGTTCCAAGGTCAGAAGCAAGAGGTACCACGTGTTACTATATTTGATCTTCAGGAATACCAAAGGGTTGGATCCTGAGAGTTTCTAACTCAGATGACTTCTTACTGGTAGTAGCATCAGAGTCAGATATAGATTCCAGGTGTTTACTTCAGAGTCTTATTTTGCTATTTCAGAGGCACATTTCATTCTGGACAATTTTGAATGTTTAGATTTTTTAAGATAAAAGAGAATCTATCTTCAGCCAGGGGTTTGGTAAAAATGTCAGCCCATTGATGGTTCGTATCAATAAATTTTAAAGTGATTACCCATTTCTGAACATAGTCTCTAATGAAATGATGTTTTATTTCTATGTGCTTAGCTCTGGAATGCAAACGAGGATTCTTACCTAAACAGATGGCAGTAGTATTGTCATAGAAAATAGGAACGTTACTCTCAAAAATCAGAAGGTCTTTAAGTTGATTCTTCATCCAGAGCATCTGAGTAGTGCATAGTGATGATGATATATATTCTGCCTCTGCGGTGGACAGAGCTATGGTTGATTTCCTTTTGTTGGCCCAGGATATCAGATTCTTTCCTAAGAACTAACAGTTCCCAGATGTACTTTTACGTTCCATTATGTCTCCTGCGTAATCTGCATCATAATAACCAGAAAGTCTATACTCTGATGTTTTCTTATACATCAGGCCCAGGTTAGGGGTTCCTTTCAGATACCTGAGTATTCTTTTAACAACTGTTAAATGAGATTCTCTAGGATATGATTGGAATCTGGCACAGAGATATACACTAAATAGAATATCAGGATATGTAGCAGTCAAATAGAGAAGAGAGCCTATCATACCACGATAGAGCTTCTGACAAACCTTCTGACTAATTTTTCTTTTTCCAGAATGCAGGTTGGATGCATAGGTGTCTTAGCAGGTTTGCATTCAGCCATTTCGAATTTCTTCAGAATGTCTTTTATGTATCTACTTTGATAAACATAGGTAGCTTATGAAGCTTGATTGATTTTAATCCCTAGAAAAAACTTTAGTTCTTGCATTAAGCTCATTTCAAATTCCGCCTGTATTGGCTCAGAGAGTTCTTGACATACAGAAGGGTTAGCTGAACCAAAAATAATGTCATCAACATATATCTGGCATATCATGAGATCATTTCTAATGTTTTTACAGAAGAGTGTAAAGTCAACCTTTCCTCTAATAAAGTCATGTTCCAGAAGGAAGTTACTTAATCTATCATACCAAGCTCTGGGAGCTTGTTTTAAACCGTACAGTGATTTCTTAAGTTTAAAAATGTGTTATGGACATTTAGAGTTTTTCAAAACCCGGAGGTTGTTTAACATAAACTTCTTCTGATATATAACCATTAAGAAATGCACTTTTTACATCCATTTGATTTAGTTTGATAGAATGATTTACAGCAAATGAAACAAGTAAACGGATAGATTCTAACCTGGCGACTGGGGCAAAGGTTTCGTTGTAGTCAATGCCCTCTTGTTGACTATACCCTTGTGCCACCAGTCGAGCTTTATTTCTGACAACTTCTCCTTTTTCGTTCAGTTTGTTTCTGAACACCCTCTTGGTTCCAATAATGTGAGTTCCTTTAGGCTTTGGAACAAGATCCCAGACGTCTTTCTTTGAGAATTGATCTAGCTCTTCTTTTATAGCTAGAACCTAGTCGTTGTCTTGAAGTGCCTCATCATAGGAAGTAGGCTCAATCAGAGATACTAGTCCTAGAGGGATTTCTTCAGGTACTTTGAATGTTGACCTAGTTCTGACAGGTTCATCCTTGTTTCCCATAATCAAATCTTCAGAGATATTGGGGCGACTTCTTGATTTATTCTAGATAGTTGAGGCTTCAATTGCATCTGGACTTTGTTTATCACATACTTCTAGTGCTTTGGTCTTTTCGTCAGAACCTGCAAGAGTAATCTCCAAATCTGCATGTTTCTCAACTAGCTTTGACTTTTCAGGGTCAAGCTTATCATCAAATCTAACATGAATTGATTCTTCCATAATTTTGGTTTCTGTGTTGTATACTTTGTAGCCTTTAGAGCCTTCTGAGTATCCTAACATAGTACCTTTTTGTGCTTTAGAATCAAACTTGTTCAAATGTTCTTTAGTATTGAGAATAAAACAAGAGCATCCAAAAGGATGAAAATAAGAAATGTTGGGTTTTCTTCCCTTACACAGTTCATAGGGAGTCTTCTCCAGAATAGGTCTTATAGAGATTCCATACAGAATATAACCCGTTGTATTTCCCAAAAGTGCTTAGCCACATTTGTTTCATTGATCCTGGTTCTGGCCATCTCTTGGAGTGTCCTATTCTTCCTGTCTACGACTCCATTTTGTTGTGGAGTTCTAGGACAGGAGAAATCATGGGATATTCTATTGGAGTCAAATAGTTCCTCAAAAAATTTATTCTCGAATTTTCCACCATGATCACTTCTAAATCTGATGATTTTAGAGTTAAATTCGTTTTGCACATTGGAACAGAAGCTAGTGAATACATAATGAGACTCACTCTTGTGCTTTAGGAATTTTACCCATGTCGAGCGACTAAAATCATCAACAATAACTAGTCCATACTTCTTTCCATTGACTGACGTTGTCTTAACAGGTCCAAACAAGTCGATGTGAAGAAGTTCCAGAGGCTTAGAGGTGGAAACAATATTTTTCTTTTTAAAAGATGTTTTAAAAAAATTCCCTTTCTGGCATGCCTCACATAGAGCATCTGAAGAATACTTCAGCTTGGGTAGACCTCTGACTAACTTGAGTTTATTTAGCTGAGAGAGTTTTCTCATGCTAATATGGCCCAAGCGTCTATGCCATACCCATTGCTCTTCATGAACAAACATCAAACATTTTACATTTTGTTCTTTTAAGTCTGAAAGATTTATTTGTAAATATTGTTTTTCCTCTTGCCAGTGAATAGGACTGTTCCATTGTTCTTATTTATTGCTTTACATGTTTTTTGATTGAAGATTACATCATAGCCGTTATCACTTAATTGACTTATTGTTAACAGGTTATACATTAATCCTTCCACATAGAGGACACCAGATATAGAGGGAAGGGTTCCATTACCAATAGTTCCGGAGCCTCTGATCCTTCCTTTCTGATTTCCTCAGAAACCTACGAAACCAACATCTTTAAGTTCCAGGCTTTGGAACATATGCTTTCTTCCCGTCATGTGTCGCGAGCATCCAAAGTCCAGGTACCATGATTGGTGTCTTAACTCTGCTACATAAGATATTTGCAACATAAACAATCTTATCCTTTTGTACCCATAATCTTTTGGGTTCTTTATGATTAGTTTTCCCATAGTTTCTTAGAACTTTGGGTTTTCTAGCATTATCAAAACGTTGTGCTTGTGTATGTGTGTAGTGATAAGAAAAAGGAGATTTAGGTTTGTCATTTGTGGAAGATTTATCTTCACTGGGGACATACCTTATTCCTCTTTTATTATTCTGACTTACTCCATAAATCATGGATGCCATTCTGCTCCTTTCCATCCCATTTTTCAGAAACTTTTGAAAAGATTTTTCATATTCATATATCCTTGTGTTAGAAGTTTGGGGGGCTTGAGATAGTGCTTCGTCAAGTTTTAAACATTGTTTATTTGTGGAGTCTCTTTCTTTTATCAAAGTTTGATTTTCTTCTTTTAGTTCTGAAGCAGTTATCTAAAGCTATCACATTCTTTGATTGTTCTTTCAAGAACTCCTTTTAAAGCCTTAAATTTTTGTTTAAGTTTCTGATATGAGGTTAGAGTTTCAGAAAGGCATGATTCAAGGTCAGAGCGAGAAAGTTCAGAAAATACCTCCTTAGAGTCAGATTCTCCATTGATGTATTTCTGGAGGTAATAGCCATGAGTGCAACATTTGCCTGTTCTTCAGAGTCTGATTCGGATGAATCAGATCCACTATCGTCCTAGGTGGCCATAAATCCCTTTTTAGTTTTGAATGAACTTTTATTGAGATTCTCTCTTCTAGAGCTTTCTTTCTTCAACTTGGGACATTCATTTATGTAATGCCCTGTTTCCTTACATTCATAGCATGTTATATCTTTGTTTGACTTACCTCTGGAAGTTGATTCTGATCGACCCCCCTTGGGTCTTGGTCTTCTGAAGTTATTATTCCTTTTTCTCCAGAGTTGTTTTACTCTTCTGGTTAAAAGGGGTAATTCATCTTCGTCGTCAGAGTTTTCCTTCTCAGAGTCGTCATTGTCTTCGTCTTCAGCCTGGAAGGCTTTGTTTCTATCTGGTTTGCGTTTTTCGGATCTGGACTTTAGTGCTACAAACTTGATCTTCTTTTGAGGTTCATCTTCCTCTAGTTCTATCTCGTGGCTTCTGAGTGAACTGACGAGTTCCTCAAGCTGATATTGTTCAGATCTTTTGACAACTTTAAAGTTGTGACCATAGGTCTCCATTTCTTTAGCAAGCTTCTAACAATCTTTTTGACATGATCCGCAGTTGTGTAGCCTTTATCCAACACTTCGAGTCCTGCAATTAAAGTTTGAAATCTAGAAAACATTACCTCTACAGCTTCATCGTCCTCCATTTTAAAGGCTTCATATTTCTGAACTAGAGTCAGAGCCTTTGTTTCTTTGACTTGAGAATTTCCTTCGCGAGTCACCCTCAGGGAGTCAAGTATTTCTTTAGTTGTTTCCCTGCTGGTGATCTTTTCATATTCATTGTAGGAAATGGAATTGAGTAGTATCGTTCTGGCTTTGTGATGGTTTTTGAATTCACGCTTCTGATCATCTGACATTCTTCTTCTGGGAATAGCAACGCCAACGTCTGTCACAGGTGGTATGTAGCCAATTGTGACAATATCCCATAGATCAACATCGTAGCCCCGAAAGAAACTTTCAATTTTTTCTTTCCAATAATCAAATTTTTCTTCATCAAAGATTGGAGGTTTAGCATTGTAACTATTTCTATCATTGGTGTTGGCCATAGTTTTTGTCACGCTGGATCTCTCTACACTATTAAGTGTTTGAATAGAAAAAAAATAATAGAGTTGTAGCTCTGATACCAATTGAAGGTTGAGAAAAACATGAAAGGGGGTTTGAATTGTTTTAGAAATAAAAACTTTTTCAAAAATCAGACACACACAGAATAAACAAGAGATGACACATAATTTTATATTGGTTCGCTTGAAATTCAAAGCCACTCCAGTCCACCCGGCCAAGGTGAGTTCGCCTTCAAAAAGGACTTAATCCACTAATCTTGAAAGATTACACAACCAAACGTCTAAGAGAATAATCTCTCAGCCCTCTCAAGTATTCATACTACGCAGAGTCACTTGAGGAAGTAGTTCAATCAAGAGTATAAATTGTAATGTAAAGTGCTTCTAACAAACAACCATGAATTATAGAAATGTAAGAACAATAGCTTTTCACATAAGAGCAGTAGCTCAGGAAAGATAAGAATGAAATTGAGAGTTTTTGTTTTCTTGTGTGTCTCGGGTGTGTCTTCTTGTCATGTATTCCTTCCTTTATATAGTCATTGAGAAGGACCGTTGGAGTGATGACGGAATCTTGGTCGTTGAAGAATGTTTAATGTCATTACTCTCCTTGTTTCTTTCTAAAACAATTTTGCACGCCTCATTATTTCCTTCTCGAAATACTTTCTTTCCAAGTTGAGATTTCTTTTCGGTTACGCATTTTGAGCTAGTGAGTCTTCGTCAGAGTCTTGATAGATCAGAGTTTGCCTTCAGAGGATAATTATATCTAACCACATCAGAGCTTCTCAATGCTCTAGACTTCTTTAGATTCACAATATAGATTCAGTATTCTTTTATCGGAGTTTCTGACTTCTTAATGTTGCATTGGTATTTGCGCTGATCAGAATCAGAACCTTCCAGACACATTCTTTATGAGTAAATTCTGATAATCGAATATTTTGTATCTGATGTAATTCTCTATCTGATGTTTGATCAGAGTCTTGCACACTAAAAAAATCTCGTTAGAGTATCATTTTTGTTTCATCTTTTATTATCATCAAAATCTTAGAGATATATTGTAGAACCAACTTTGTTCTTACAAACTCGACTACAGATACTTTAAGAATAGTTTCCTTATGTTTAATGGGATCTCATGATTAAGTCACACTTGATACATTAAACGGACGATCTATTCTAGGGTCTTTATTAAATAAACATAATAAAGAAAATTCCTTTTATTATTATTAAATAATTCGATACAAGTACCAAAAGTATTGGCCTCTAGGGCTTACACCAACAGTAGTTGATTCCTCCTTGTGTACCAATGAGAGGCACATTAGGGAACTCAGCATAATTGTCAATAATATCCAAACTACCCAATGCAGAATCATACAAAACAATATCATCATTAGTGAGAGACATAAGTCTCTGGGACCACTATAGACATTGTTGGTTCTCCAAGAAAGCAGGCGTCTGAGGCAAGTGCGAAATTAACCACTTGTACAAGAGAAGAACACAACACACAATGGTTCCACCACCCTTAGAATTACGCAAATCCAAATAGAAATGCATGTCACCCGACAAAGTCAGAACATGATTCCCAATCAAGAATATTCTAATGGCGTTAACATCAACGAAACTGTCAATGTTAGGGAACAAAGCTAGACCTTAGATGAGCAATACAAGGCTTCAAAAGCGTCCATGCTACCGGCTTAAGCAAAAATAGTAGCTCTACCAATGAGAAACTAATAAGTCAACCCTAGAATCCCTCCTTTCTTCACCATGTTGGCATCAATCTCAGATTTCTTCAAATGAAGAGCTTCGGTTATGATTTGAGATCTCGTGATTTCCTCCAATCCACTGAAAGGTGCGTTGTTAAACACGGGAATACCCAAGAGATGGGTATACTCCTCTAACGTGGGAAGAAGTTGATAATCAGGAAAAGTGAAGCACCCATAGAGAGGGTCATAAAACTGCACCAAGACACTCAAAAGTCCTTCAACCACATCAGTAGATAATACAGACAAAATCTTCCCATGACGTTGCTTGAAGTCCAAGGGATATAATATAAAGGATGACAACTTCGTTAGATCTTTAAAGTCGGGACATCTGAAAATGTACTTCTTAGTGTTCCTTCGTCCATAATCCATGGTGTCGTACCTCGGAAAATGAGAACAACCTCGTGAAGCACAATCACACGATCGTGGGATGGACTTAACAAAGTCGTCATCGATCTTTATTTATTCCCATAGAGGGAAAGGGGAAATGTCAAATAAAACCCCTAAATAAGTACAAGGATAAGGTCATCACAACCAATATCAGGGTTCGGGAGTCGGTTACACAAGGGGAAGGTATTAGCACCCCTCACCTCCGTTGTACTCAACGGGAACCGTTTGGTTAGTTGTACGTGTTAGTATTTGTTTATAATTTAGGCTTCTCAAGTTATTAAGTTTGTTTGTTGGTCAATTTTAGCGAAAGCTATCTTGTATTAATCGACGGAAAACATTGTTTTACCCAAAACAAGTAAGAAGCGTACATTTGCACCACATTGAATTAATTTACAAATCACATTCATGCCACTTATCTCAACTCAACAGTTGTAGATGAAACATTGTTTTTCATCTACTTAAGACAAAATGTCTTTCGTTTCTGAAAAGGTTTTTGGTTGTGCAAAAAGGCAAAAAAAAGTATGAATGAGTTTGATGTATTTTTGGCGATGGAGAAAGCTTCGATTATTGAGATATCCATCTCAAATCCTAGTCTCAAGAGCTTGTGGTATTCACCCTGTTCCATTTCCATCTTTATTAAAAAAGTATTTTGAATATTTTTATGTATTTTGAGGTTTGATTGGGAAAATGAACTTGATGTTGATCGAGGTTTGTTTATGGTTATGACAAAAATTGAAGTGGTTTTATGGTTTGAAAAATGATTTGAATGCGGATGGTTGATAAATTGAGATGGTGGAAACGGTTTGAAAAGAAAAATCAAATGGGTTGGTTTTGAGATGATTTTGAAAATAACTTGATGTTAGATCAAGCTTTTGACTTGCCTTGCAAAATAGTTTTGAAAATGATTTGCGTAAGTGATTAGAAATTAATTGAAATCGATGGTTAAATATGATGGATACAAATGGTAATATGAAGGGTGAGAATTGGATCGCAGACGGGTGCAAGTTCAAGTGTAGTGACACAAACTCAAGCACAAGGCATAAATTTAACGCCACAAGAACCAAATGTATGTACAAGCATTCAACAACGATAAAAAATAAATAATAAAAATAAATACAAGAACATATACAATATTTACATCACACATCCACAACAAATAATTTAGAAAAATAAAGTGAAAAAAAATGCACGGATTAAAATCATGACGCAAAGATGCGAATCAAAGTCGCTTACGCGAAAACGTGCAAAGGCTACCACAAGAAATTTAATTCGATATAAACATAACGACGTTGGATCGTTGTTCTTAACACAAATCGAAACATGAAAATTGCTAACGCATAAGCGATAACTGCAAGTCGAATCAAGAAATAAAAATATGATAAAAAATCAAATTAAAACATAAAGTTTCGAATCGAAACTCGAATTCGTTAGCGCACAAAAAAGCGGTTCGCCGCTATGCTAAACCATTGAACGGGTGAAAAATCGAAATACAACTAAAAACAAATATATAACCGCACATAAACCAATAAAAATTAACCATTAGCTTGCTACACTTAATGTGATCTTCACAATATGCATCAAAATCGTGCAGATCTAAACTTATCACAGAGAAAGAGGAATTCTAAATGTGCTAAAAAAATCAACAATATTGCTAACACAAAAAAAATACGATCATCGCAACCGGATTGAACTAACACAAATGTCACGCATCAGGCATACATATATGAAAACAACGTATCGACATGATTCGATCCGAACAACAAAATAAAAAAATAAAAAAATAAATCATATTAGTACACTACAAATATATAACAATCAATTACGAAAAAAAAAAGATAAAAAGAAACTAAAAAGAGTAATGAATCATTAGTGTAAATCCTACACACCAGATTCTTTTCAAGCTGCAATGCATCGTTGGTGTTGTGTTTATTCAACACCCCCCCCCCCCCTTCACCTCTCAGCATCACTACTATATATATATAAATCAGTTTAGGGTTTTTAGTAATTTTGAAAATCCATAAGTGTCCTTGGTGCTCATTTTAGAAACAAAATTAAATAGTATTAACTAAAACTAAATAAAATTAAATATTAAGAAATAACTAAAATAAAAATATATTAAAAACACCAATAATTCTATTTAATTTTTCTAGAAACTCTAAAAAAATGCAAAAAATAAAAGCCTCTAAATAAAAAAAAGTCTGGCGCAAAAATGCCCAAAAAAAATAAATTGACAGCAACAAAATGATCAGCGTGAAATAATCTTCTCGAAGATATACATCGGTTGATTTAATTTTGAAATATATATTTATCAGTTAACAGGCCCAAACTGATCAAAATGCGACCAAAACAAGTCAAAAAAATAAAATGAGCATGTCAGGTTAAACTACGTGAAACACAGATTAATATAATTGACGTTTGCAAGCTCGATTTTGAAATTTTTCGTCCACTGACTTTATGCACATTTGACATTCAATTTGGACATTATGCATGTTACGATATGCATATGATGTTAATGATTCGATGAATGCATTGATTCGGCGATTCAGGGTCAAAATTGGGGTATGACAGTTGCCCCTATTTAAATAGCTTTACCAAATGTTATGAGCGATGACAATCCTCATAGTAGTATCTTGGTGAAAGATATTTAAATACAAAAGACTCAAATTTTGTCCCTAAATGCCGATGACAAGATATGGTATGTTATGCATGCATGAATGATTTTTTTTTGTTCGTTGGGGTCATGACGTGAGATGAACCTTAACATGATTTTTTTTATGATGGATGATGGACAAATCTATGGGGAATGATAGAGATACAATGGTGGTGATTCATAGGAAATTTCAAAGGCAATGGGTGATGACTCACTGGGGATGACAAATTGCTGGGAAAAGGATACTAGGGAATATTCAAAGTATGTTTTATCAATAGGTTCGAACATGACCTGACAGTTTAGAATATATCTGACAGTTCTAGATATTTCTCATAAGAAATTCATCCAATCGAAGAGTTTCTCAGTAGAAGATCACCCAAACAACCAGACGTTAGAATTTTCTTACTAGAAAATCATCCACATAAAACGTTGGAATTTTCTTATCAGAAAATCATCCATACAAAACAAGATTAGGACTCTTCTTGCGAGAAGATCATCCATGTAAAAGGCTAAGACAGTCTTTTATGAAGAAATCAATTAAGACAAACATCATTGGAGTTTTTTTTAAACTAGAATAACATCCAAGCTTCTGGGAATTCCTTAAAATGAATAGTCAAACATGTCTTTCTAGGAACCATCAGGAAAACAGGGTAATCAAACTCTCTGTAATAGGCCAACAAAAGTTGGATTTTGATCGTAAGTATTGGTTACAACCAGCTTCTAACAGATTTGTACCAGTTACAACTAGAATTTTGAATGTTGTTGGTGACAACCAAACTCCAAGCACGAATTATGATTGGATTTGAAAATGAAATACAGGTTATGACTGGACTTTTGGAGGATGCCGATAACAATTGGACTTTGAGGGCAGAGTGCCACCAACAACTAGTCTTTTGGGTCAAAGGACAACAATCGATAATAAGACATGGGTCAATCTAAAATGAGAACAGAGTACACTTCAGACCATGCATGATTGGATATTTCTATTATGCATGATATATGAATGATCGTGATGTGAAAATGATGACTCTACATAGACTAGGAGTTGGTAGAGACTATTTATGGAGATTTTGATTCCTCAACACCAATTAATCAACCAAAATGCCCCGTGAAGGATGCTGCTAATGAAAAATTCATCAAGCTTGATATTTGGTTTTGTCCAATAGATCATTCTAGAAGGTTGACAAGGTATGCCCCACGGAGATCTTTGTTACGATGATCTAGGGGTGCTTCTGCAACCTTGAGACTTTCGAGACAACAAATGATTTCCTTTTAATCTTCCCATATTCGAAAGAAAAAATTGTATTCTTTCAATACATGTTAAAAAAATCTTTTCAAGTTCGAAATCTCATTATTAACAAATAAATGGCATTTTGCATAACAGAGAAAAAAGACGGGTGACAATATTGATAGACAAATTTTGTATTTATTAAAGAATGGTAGCGCGCAAATGGAGAAACTCCATGGAATATTACAATTTTGAAAATGGCAATGGGGAAAGGGTTTACATTGAATCCAAAAACCACTACTATCCCTAATAACCATGGCTCCACAACACCTTGCTTCTGAAAAGATCAGTTTGATTAATCTTCCGCCTTTGGCTCATCTTGTGTTAATTAGCACTATCTGATGCAGTCTTTGCCTTTAATCCCTAATTTTTGCCTGGACTGCCCTTTCGGGTTTTCAGTCCATCGGGACGCTCTTTTTTTGCCTATGTCGCCTTTTCAGGTTTTCAACTTAGCGAGCTACCATTTTTCTATTTTATCCCTAACTTTTGCCTGGATCTCCCTTTTGGGTTTTCAATCCACCGGGATACCCATTTTTGCCTAAGTCGGCTTTTCAGGTTTTCGACTTAACGGGTTTTTATTAGGCATAGTATTTTTTTACTGCATCAGAGTTCACGGGGTGTGAGACCTCTTCCTCATCCATAGTTGTAAGAATCAGGGTACCTCCGTAGAAGGCTTTTTTTACAACACATATGCCTTCATAGTTAGGAGTCCACTTCCCACGTAAATCTTTGTGCACGGGCAAAATCTTCTTGAGCACGAGATCTCCTTCTTTGATTTCCAGAAGACATACTTTCTTATCAAACGCCCTTTTAACCCATTTCTGGTATAAATATCCATGGCACATAATGATCATATGCTTCTCATCAACAAGGTTCAACTGGTCATATCTATTATGAACCCATTCAACTTCTTCCAACTTGGTTTCCATCAAGATTCTCATAGATGGTATCTCTACTTCGATTGGGAGAACTGCTTCCATCCCATATACTAAAGAGAAATTGGTTTCCCCTGTTTAAGTATGGACAGAGATCCGATATCCATGTAGTGCAAAAGGTAGCATTTAATGCCAATCCCTGTAGGTTTTCACCATCTTTTGCATGACCTTCTTGATGTGCTTATTAGCGGCTTCAACAACGTCATTCATCTTTGGACGATATGGGGTAGAGTTATGATGCTTAATCTTGAAGTTCTCGCACAACTCTTTCATTGTTTTGTTATTCAAATTCGTCCCATTATCTGTGATGATCCGGCTTGGAATTCCATAGCGGAAAATTATCTCCTTTTTTAGGAAACGAGCAACTACCTGTTTTTTAACGTTGGTGTAAGAAGCGGCTTCTACCCATTTGGTAAAATAATCAATTGCTACTAGAATGAAGTGGGACCGTTTAAGGCTTTAGGCTCTATGGTGGCAATCATGTCAATGCCCCACATTGAGAAAGGATAGGGTGATGTTAAGACATTCAGTAACGTTGGCGGCACAAGCACTTTGTCAGCATTAATTTGACACTTGTGACATTTTCTAGCATAGTTGAAACAATCACACTCCATGGTCAACCAGTAATAACCAACTCTCAAAATCCTTTTAGCCAATGCATGCCCATTGACATGAGTCCCGAAAAATCCTTCATGAATCTCTTTGATTAATAGGTCTGCTTCGTGTCTATCCACACATATGAGAAAAACCATGTCGTGGTTTCTCTTATATAACACATCATTTCTTAGGAAGAATTAAGATGTTAACTTCCTCAAGGTCTTTTTATCCAGGGTTGTAGCATTTGCTGGATACTCTTGATTTTGCTGGTAGTGTGTGATGTCATGAAACCTAGGTTTTCCATCAGCTTCCTCTTCAACCAATTAACAATAGGCTGGCTCAATTGTTCACTCTATTTGGATGAGTGGTGCTTTATTGCGAAATCTAACTTGGTACATTGAGGCTAACATAGCCATAGCGTCAGCTAGTTGATTTTCTGTCCTTGGGCTATGACTGAAAGTGACTTCATCAAAGTATTTTATCAATTCCACTATTTATGTACGATATGGGATCAACTTGGTATCGCGGGTTTCCCGTTCACCTTTGACTTGGTAGATTACCAGGGATGAGTCTCCACATACCTCAAGGATCTTGGTTCAGAGGTCAATTGCAGCTTCAATGCCCAGGATGCATGCCTCATATTCTGCTATATTGTTTGTGTATTCAAAACACAACCTTGTTGTAAAAGGAGTATAGCCACCATTTGGATTCATCAAAACAGCTCCCACACCATGGCCCATGTAATTGGAGGAACCATCAAACATTATCTTCCATCGAGGTCCTAGCTCAGGTCCTTCATCAAGGCCTGGGACCTCATAATATTTTATAGTCGTAATATCTTCATCGGGGAAGTCAAACTTCAATGGCTCATAGTCTTCAACATGTTGGTGAGCAAGGTAGTCAGACAACATACTTCTTTTGATGGCATTTTGGGTTACGTACTGGATGTCATACTTAGACAACAACATTTGCCAACGGGTAAGTCTTCCAGTTAAAGAAGGCTTTTCAAAAATGTACTTTATTAGATCCATCTTGGAAATCAACAAAGTCGTATGACAAATCATATATTGCCTGAGACGTTTAGCGGTCCATGCTAGGGCGCAACAAGTCTTCTCTAAGAGTGAATATTTGGTTTCATAATTGGTAAACTTTTTTCTCAAGTAATAGATAGCATGCTCCTTTCGGAATATTTTGTCATGTTGTCCTAGAACACATCCCATAGACTTTTCAAGCACAGTCAAATACATAAAGAGCAGTTTCCCTTGAATAGGTGGAATCAGGATAGGAGGATCTTGCAAGTAATTTCTGATTTTCTCAAAAGCTCCTTTACAATTAGGATTCCATTCAACTTCTTGATCTTTGTGAAGAAACTTGAAGATGGGCTCACACGTAGCAGTCATATGGGAGATAAACCTGGATATGTAGTTCAAACGTCCAAGGAAACCTCTGACTTGTTTTTCAGTACATGGAGCAGGCATTTCTTGTATTGCTCTAACTTTGTTTGGATGTACCCCAATTACTCTATGAGTAACAATGAATCCAAGTAATTTTCCAGATCGAACACCAAATGTGCATCTAGCAGTGTTTAAACGTAGTCGGAACTTTCTGAGGCACTCAAATAGCTTTTGCAAGTGGTTCATATGGTCATCTTAGCTTTGAGATTTAGCGATCATGTCATCAATATAAACCTCAATCTCTTTATGCATCATATCATGGAAGAGGGTGACCATTGCTCTTTGGTAGGTTTCCCCCGCGTTCTTGAGACTGAAGGGCATGACCTTGTAGCAATATGTTCCCCAAGGGGTGATGAACATGGTCTTTTCCATATCATCAAGATCCATATTGATCTTATTATAGCCTGAGAATCCATCCATAAAGGAGAAAACAGGAAATTTAGCAGTGTTGTAACCAGAGTGTCAATGTGTGGTTGAGGGAAGTCGTCCTTTGGACTAGCTTTGTTCAAATCCCTATAATCGACACACATCCTAACCTTGGGGTCCTTTTTGGGTACAGGTACAATATTGGCTACCCATTGAGGATACTTTGAAACTGCTAGGAAACTGGTATCAAATTGTCTTTTGACCTCTACACGAATCTTCAGAGCCATGTCCGGTCTTGTTCTTTGGAGTTTGTACTTCACTGGTGGGCATTCTTGTTGAAGTGGTAGCTTGTGCACAATAATATCAGTGTCTAGACCTGGCATATCCTGGTATGACCATGCAAATACATTTGTGAACTCTTGCAACAGCTTGACCAATCTTTCTTTGATTCTTTCCCCAAGCGTGGCTCCAATCTTGACCTCTTTCTTCTCTTCCTCTGTCCCAAGGTTGATTATCTCCACCGGCTCTTGATGTGGCTGGAAGGCTTTGGACTCATGCTTGAGCAACCTTGCCAATTCATCAGGGATATCACAATATTCCTCGCCCTCTTCTTCTACTTAGTAGATAGGGAACTCAAAGTTATGAGAGAGAGCAAAGTCACTGGATTCAACAGGTTTATTGATTATTCTGCATGTTTTTGAATGATTGCTTTTTTATTAAAAGTAGCAAAAATGCAAAAGGAAAATGTTTTTTTTGTAGTTTTTGAAAAGATTGCCATTTTCTGAAAACAAAGCAATAAAATGAACAACAAGAATTTTACAAAATGCCTTTTATTCATCATGATGATTTTGAAAATGAAAAGAGACCCTACAACATGATCCGTTAGTCTTGGGCAGAGCTAAGGATTTAGAAATCAAAGGAAAACAAAAATTACTTTGATATAGGAATGACTTCAAGAATCTTAATTGCTTCCCAATTGGTCAATGTTGCTTCACACTGATACACCAGATTTGTTATGTCTTCATCCTCAGTGTCTTCTTCAACTGTGTTGACTTGATCTCTATAGACATAGCCTGCACTGAGGAATACTTCTTGAATTATTTGCATACGATCCTTTGTAGGGACCGGGGCTCCTTCTTTAGCGGATGGCTTGTACCCCAAACCGAAATGGTCTTTCTTCATGCTGATGTCAATAACTTATCCCCAACCTTCAGGACTCTCATTCTCAATAGTTGTCGTTGTACTTTTCACAGATGCAGATGATGGGATGACTTTCTCCACAGATTCCTTTACTTCCACAAAAGTGGCATTGGCTATCTCCAGAGCTTGGAAAGAAGTTTCTAAGGCATCTTCATCAACCTCGATGTAAATAAAGGATGAGAGGTGGCTAACCATGAGATCTTCTTCACCGGAGATGATTACAAGCTTGTTGTTGATGACAAACTGCATTTTCTGATGCAAGGTGGAGGTTACTACCCCAGCGGCATGTATCCAAGGTCGCCCCAATAGGAAACTGTAGGCAGGATTGATATCCATGACCTCGAAAGTTATGTTTAATACATGTGGACCAATCAAAATTGGTAACTCCACTTCACCAATCACAGTCCTTCGGGACCCATCAAATGATTTCACAAATAGTGCACTAGGCCTCATTTCTGATCCTTGAAAAGCTAATTTGGAAAGTGTCCTCTTTGTAAAACATTGAGGGAGGACCCTGTATCCACTATAACTCTTGCTAGAGTATCCTCTTGGAACTTCAATGAGACATGCAATGCGCGATTGTGATTTTGTCCTTCCTTTGGCAACTCTCCACCATTAAAACTCAGGGTGTTGCAAGCTATGATATTGGCAACCACTCCATCAAACTGGCCAACTGTTATATCTTGAGTGACGTGGGCTTGTGCTAGTACTTTCTAAAATTCATTCCTATGAGCTCGGGAACAAATAAACAAGGACAAATTGGAAAAAATTTAGGGTGTCTGGTGTAGCTGATCAACTACTTTGTAATCACTCTTTTTAATGATCTTCAACATTCAGCATCTTCATTGAATTGAACCATATTTTGCTTTCTAACAGGGACTACAACTATAGTTTCTTTGGTTGGTGCTTGAGAGGTCACATTAAACTAGGGAGTGTAAATTCTCCCACTGAGAGTCATTTGGCTTGTCCATACGATGTTTGTGACATCGGAACCATCAACCTTCAAGCTTTCCTCTTGTCTAACCTCTTCAGACTCTTTGTCAATGACAGTTATATCATATTTCCATGGTACTGCCATTGTACTTTCGTAGGGGAAAGGACTAGGCATGCAGATAACTACGGGTGATGGGTGATTAACTGGCTGAACAATATCTTTTCTTCTATAGGTTATCTCAACTGGCTCTGGCAAATTAAAAAATTGCTCAATTCTAGCTATTTCATCTCTTCTCACGAGGCTACTAACTTTTAACACTCCTTGGTTCATCAAGTCTTGGACATCTTTTCATACCATCTCACATCCTCCTGGATGAATTGAACATTCTTCACAATCTTTATAACAAGCACTAACTAAACCAACTTCTACTAGTCCCACATGGAACGCTAGCAAAGAAGTCTTGATATTTGCAACATCTTTGATCACATCACCATCAGATGCTTCTTCAATTGCATTAACAGTTCCATGTGCTGGAAAAGGATTAATCTTGACATTAGGCCCCAAGTCTCTCAATGAAAGAATCTTCTTTTCCACCAATTCTCGCACTTTATGCTTAAAATAATAAAATCCTTCTAAATCATGCCTAGGTGCACCCTCATGGAAAGGGCAATGAGCATTTAGGTTATACCATGGAGGCAAAGGATCAGGAGGTGAACCCAAAGGTCTAGGAACCACTAGCCCCTTTTGCAATATAGAAGGATATAACTAAGTATATGTCAACGAAATCAGACTGAAAGGGGATTTAACACCTTGTCTTCTATTCTGAGTCGGTGCATTCTGACGAGGAGCTTAAGCTTTTGGTTGCTGATATGCTGGGGCCGCAGACGCTTGTTGATATGCAGGAGCAACCTGAGCGGGTTGATAGATTGGTGTTTGCTAAACTAGTTGATAAATAGGTACCTGTTGTTGGTTGAAATTTGGCCCAATTGCTGCCACATATGGTTGTTGAACATACTGCACAGGGTATGCTGGTTGTTGTTGAGTGAACTGTCGTTATTTCTCTCTCCATGATTGACTCCTTCCTCGAATGGACGACACAACATTTGTCTCTCCTTCCATTTATTTCTGAAAATTTCCAGGAAACTTCTTAGTATTGTTGTTATTAGAAGTTCCAGCAACACTGATCATCTTTACATTCTTCAAGCCGAGTTCAACTTTAATGCCTACATCTACCAAGTCAGAAAAACTTTCATATAAACTACCCATCATCCTCTCATAGAACATTGTTTGTATAGTATCCATAAACCAATTGGCTAATTCTTTTTTTGCCAAGGGTGGTTCAACCAGAGAGGCCATCTCTCTCCAGCGTAGTGCATACTTTTTAAATGACTCGTTGTCTTTTTGAGACATATTCAACAATTCTCTTCTGTCTGGAGCCATATCCATGTTGTATTTGAAATGCTTTATGAAAGCATCAAACAAGTCTTAGAAGCACCGGATACGACTCTCATCGAGGCTTAGGTACCACTTAGAGGGGGCACCCTTTAAACTATCTTGAAAGAAGTGGATCATGAGCTTATCGTCTTCAACATAGGCAACCATTTACATAACAAGATGGCTCTTAGGACATGCATGGACCTCATATCTATCAAAGTCAAGAGTCTTGAATTTTGCAGGAATTACAAGACCAGATACTAGGCACATCTCCTTAGCGGCAGCACCAAAGACTTAGTCACCTTCCATTGCCCTCCGTCTCTTCTCAAGAATCTGAAAATTGTCTTTAATAGCCTTTATATCTTCATGCCTTTCTTCTTCTTCATTAAACACTTCTGGAGCATGTTGTTGATCTTAGAAGTAAGGTTGCACACGTGTATGAACAACCGGAGATGCAAATGTATGGACCATAGGGTGAGCCTCAGTGACTAATGGTAGAGGAACAGTTTGTTGAGTAGATTGCATTACATTGGGGACTACTTTAGGTTGAGGTGTGAAGCCATAAGGTATACCAAAAGGAGGCAATGTAGAAGGTACATGTAAGACCCCAATTTTTACCCTAAGATCCCTCATGCTATCTCGTCACACGCATTAGCTTTGGGATCACACCTTGGCATCCTCCTTACCTTCCATTCATTGGGTTTGCATTGGGAGAGATCAGCAAGCACTTTTGATTGTATCATGCTTTAATTTTTATTATTTACTAACCAAAATACCAAAAATATGTCAATGTATAATTTAATTCTTTTGCAGGTAGTGTGTATGCTCACCTATGCTCTATCAAGCTCATATCTAGGGTTTGAGACCCTTAATGCAAGGAGTGCAATCAAGAAATGGTTCACATTGGCTCTAAGCATCATATATGGATCCCTATGTTCTTAACATATCATTTTGATCAATAAATCATCAAGAGATTGGAGTTTGTTTGCCTTGGAAACCCTAATTCATCTAGGTATCTTGTGTGACTTTTTCAACAAGATTCTTCAACAATTGATCAAATATTTCAAGGGATACTTCATACTACATAATCTGATGCATATATGATCCTCCATGAGTCCAAATGTCAAGAGAATATCAAGCTAGAAAGATGGTTTATGGTGGTTGAACAGAGAAAATCAACTAGTCAAAATTGGGGTTCCCTAGACCTTATCTCCTACAATTTTTGTCATATGAAAATGATTCTAAGAGAAAGCTTACTCAAAATGACATTACAAACAACTTTCATGTTTAAGTCAAGATCTTGTTTTCCTTCGAAAGTCATTTTTTATGCTGAAAGATTATAGGTCATTTTGTTTGAACCCTAGTTTGGAGGTCAACTTCCCAAGACCATAACTTGATCAATTTTTATGATATGAAATCCATTAAAACTCCATCATCAAACTCAAGATGTCTAATTAAACTTTTATGTTTGTAGGAAGTTCAAATTCAACTTTCAAATGCATGTCCCAAGAGGAAACGTTATAGGTCATTTTGGGCCACTACCATTGAATAAGTGATTTTCCTCAACTTCTAAAATGCATAACTCCTCATGCCAAATCCAAGTGAGGTCAAATTTGTGACCAAATCTAAGAGTTTTGAAAGAGATACATTTTTGAGGAAGGAACTTTTCTCATTTGAAGTCCATAGAAAAAGTTATTCAAGGTGGAAGAAGTGAACATTTGACTTGGGACTTCGAAAATTTTCAAATATGTTTGATTTCCCAAACTTCCACCTCATAATTCTTCATGATCCAAGCTTCAAATGAAAACGTGTCTAACATGAAAGTTGTTCCCCTTGATCTCACCTTTCCAAAAAGTCCAAGATCACCTATTTTCTCCAAAGAATAAAGGACTTGCGCATGGGTGCAATGTGAGATACCATTTGGATAATTTTCACTTCCACATTTCATACACGAGTGCATGGCCTCACAACATGATTTTAACATGATTCTCACACATTTTTGGACCTGAATATATCACTTGATGGGCCTATCACACGCCCATGTAAGCATGCAATAGAATTACATAAATTTTTCCATTTTTGGAAGTGTGTGGAAATGAATATCTTTGGCTATAAATACAACCCTCATTGCTCAGAATTAAGGACCTCATGCCCAAGCTTTGAACCTGCAATCCAAACCCTCTCCATTAAAGGATAATCTTGAAGGTTTTCATTTGAAAATCGAGTTTCAAATCTCCATCTATTTTGAGATTGAAACTCCAAGAGTACAGACCTTTTCTTGATCCTAATCACTTCCAACAAGCTTCTGAAGCAAGGCCAACATTATTGGAATCAAGATCGAGCAAGTTTGAAGCTCCATTGAAGGTGAATTTTCAGGAAACTTCATCTCTTCGATTCTCCCTCGATTCTTCACCATTCTTTGTGATTTTTGGTTGTCTGAAGTCCTATCAATGTAGGCAAGAAGATTGAGTTGCTTTGAGGTCAAATCGAAGTAACTCAATTCATGATCCTCAAAATTCAAATCCCTATATCTTTTTATATACTTGGAATTGGAGAAAAATGAGGCCAGATTTATGCTCCTGAGCATTTTTCCTTCAAATTAGTGTATTCACTTTTCATTTTTCATGAAGTTGAACCTGAACCAGACCGATGGTGATCACCGGAGAAGATGACCAGCGCTAGGGCTTCGGTGGTGCGCTGGATCAATCCAGGCCATCTGATCTGGTTCCCATGTTCTAATCTCACGCGTCCAAAGTGATTACCATACGTGTGCACGCATTGACTGCAGTGTTTGGTGGAAGCGCGCGCTTGACCATCAGATCTGCCACCTCAAATAATGAGGGAGATCTGATGGCCCTTGTTTTTTTGAATTTCTTTTTATTTTCTGATTTTTCATTTAATCCATTTATTTTGATTAATTCATATTAATTTCATTTTAATCTAAAAAATATGGGACTTTCACCAAAAATCTTTAAATATTTTTCTCTTTCATTTTCGGAATAAAAAATATTTTTTAGATTAATTTTGATATTTTCATGAATTAATTGTTTTTGTGCATATCTTTAATTGTTTAAAAATACTTCTGACTTTTCAAAAATTATGAAATTTTTTGTTTAAGGTCCTTTGACCTTGTTTGACCTAGGATAAATCTCTTGGCCATTTATTTGGTGTATTGAAGAGGTTTTAGGTTTTGACCAAATTAAATTGAATTTAAATGCATTTTTAATTGATTAATTATATAGAAATTATGTTGAGTCAATTTTATTGGCTTGTGATGTTTGACTACTTGTTTGGGCCTTGGTCAAGGTTGATTTGACTTTTGTTAAGTTAAAATAATTGGATTTAGGGGATTGATGAGATGTACATTTCATCTCCCAAAATGAATGAGTGATTTTAATTTGATAAAATTCCTCCCATGACCAATTTGTGTTTCTCTCATCTCCCCTCCCTCTTCATCTTCAATCCCATTCTCTTCCATTCTTTCCATTGACCAATGAAATCTCAACATCCGAAGGCTAATTGGTTCATCAATAACCTTGTGTTAGATGAACTGATACAAGTATGGATGAGATAGGTCCATCCTTTGATCTTTTTTCTTTTTGTGTGTGGTATGTTTTAGGAGTATGGCTCATTATACCATAACTCTAACATGCATTAACACCAAAAAGTTTATTGCCCGGCCCAAGATAGTTGTGACTTCTACATAAGTCCAATTACGATTGCTTAACATAGAGCTAAATTTTGACCCTAAAGGCATAACATTCTAGTAAGTGAGATTGTAAGTCTCCCCCCTTTCATGGTATTATGTGGAAACTTGGCATGTTTTCCTTCCTTTGGAAGATGTCTTGGTTCAAGGATCCATGCTTGTGAATAGAGAGTTGAGTGTTCTCCAAAGAATGACTTAATCAATTGAAAAGCAAAACATCACTACCATATAATCAACTAACACTTGACTCACTTTTATTAATATTGCTTTTATTTTTAAGTCATTTACTTTATGCAATTTAAATTCAAGTCATTCACTATTTCATTTGTCATTCCCATATCATTTAACTTGTTTAAATTCATGTCATTTTCACCTTGCTCGCTTAAGCCATATATTGTGATTGTATATATTTGTTTGTGGTCTTAGGACCTTAAAATACTTAATAAACAACAAAAAGCCTAAAAAATGTTTGTGTGGACTGTTGGATTTGATTTGAGTTTTTGGACTTAGAATTAGGCAACATTCCCTTTCCAAAAGGATATGGCTAATGCAAACATTTTTGAAACCAAGTTATTGTGATTTGAGCTTTCATCTGATGTAAGTATTGGGATCCACATGAATTTATCTGCTACATGGTCTTGATGCAACTATTACTTTGAACCTGTGTGTAATGCCTTATTCTGAGTTAATCAAGGAGTATTTCATCTTATACCTGAAAAGACAAAGAAAGTTGTTAGCTATGAAGTTGCTTGCTTGCTGATTATTGCTTGATTCAAAGTCCAAAGGGAAAGTGGGTTTTCTATATGACATTCTTGTTTGTTGGATTGCATCCCATTGGTCATATCTTTTCAACTCTTAACTTTTAATTTTATGCTTAGGATTAGTCTCTTTATATCTTCCCACTTCTTAAATTTCAAAATTTGTCCCCCTTTTCAAAAACTTTCTTTGCTTGTGATTTTAAAACTTAGACTTTATTGCAAACTAGAAGCTTTGGCCTTATGCCATTACCTTTTTAAAACTCTTTTCTTAAAGCAAACTTGTCAATGAACTTAGCCATATTGACTTAAAATTTCAAAAGATAAAAAGAGCTAACACTCATTCAAACTTTTGGGCCTTTTGTGCCTCTTTTAAACTTTACTTTTGATTAAAAGCAATTTACTCATTTTGAAATTGATACCATGAACTACGAGGTTTTGATCCCTCATTTTCATGTTTGCACGTAGACACAAGTTCGAAGGTCTTGTCAAACACAAAAATATAATTAATAAATTCTTTTCTCATCCCCACACTCTATTTGTTGCAAACATCTTTTATACCAAAAACACATACGCACATAAAAAAGGGTTCCCTAGGAGTACCTAGGAAATTTTGGGTGCTAACACTTTCCCTCTGTATAACCAAACCCCTTACCTGTAATCTCTGGCATTTTATTAGTTTTGATTTGAAAACTTCTTATCTTTGGGTTTTGTTCGTACTTTTCCCTTTTCCTTTGGAAACAATAAAAGCGCGGTGGTGACTCTTGTTTTATTGATGTTAATATTATTCATAGCTTAATGGTCACGAATTTACCGCTACAGTACCTTCCTTGCGGGTTGGGGTTCAAGCGTTGGACCAACGATCTCTAAAACGACTGTTGTTTGTGTGTCCATCTTGGCTCTGATGACTTGCAGCATCTCCATGACTTGAGCCACGCTCCCTCGTAGGTCCTCAAGTTCTGAGCTGACTCTTTCCAACTCTTGTTCATGTTCTGCCATTCTTTGTTGAGGACCGGCTCTGGTGTTCAGCAATGTTAGGACATTTTATTGGCAAGATTTTTGAATAAAAATAACAATAAATGAAATCCAGAATGACAATTTTCATTAATTTAAATTCAACATCAAATACAAGTGATTTAAATTCAAATTCAAGTGCACGAGATTCAAATTCAAGTACTGGTGAACTTAATTTCCATCTCAGCCCTTTTGATTGTAGCAAGATCGGTGGTGAGCTCTTTCACCACTCGCTTGCAAAACTTGACAAAGTTAAAAACTTGAGGACGCGTGTTCTTTGGGCACATGCTCCAATCACCTCCTTGGAGTTTCTCTAGAAGTTCCAGCATGTTGAGGTTAGCAAATCTAGACAAGTTGACGAACTTGCCATTCCATTCAACATAGAGGTCTTGGAGCTTCTTAATGACACACTGATCTTCGTCTAGGGCCGCTCTAGCCTCCCTATACAACCCCCTCCAATATACACAGTCTTTTTTCAAGATCATGTAAGCTGTATCACCTTCTTGGTTTTCCAAACATGCAATCCTCCTATTAGCTTCGCCCAACTAGTACTCGAGGCGGACACAATTCCTCTCAGCTCCCTCTTTCCGAACGACCTCACCAGACAACTTATCTTTATAATTATTGAGAGTGTCCCTGAGTTCACGGATTTGAGCTTCATATTCGAGTCTAGCTTCTCTCTTCAACACAAGAGACCTCTCCAACATTTTGTCCAACTCTTGAATTTTGAGGTGGGCTTTTTTGAGCTCTTCATTCTTGGCTTTGAATACAGATTTCATACCTATGAGAATATTGATAACACGAAATTATATCACATTTTAAGACTTAATTCAATTAGATTATATTATCATTTACTTTAGTTTATCTCATTTTATAAGATATTATGCAGTATTTCCTTACTATTTATGTCAGGTATCCATTTTGAAGCAAAAGTGAAAAAGGGAAGAAAAGGAGGTGTAAAAGGGAATAAAAAGGAAACGAATAACAAAGACCAAGCCCAGCCCAAAGAAAGTGCACGTTATGCCTGTGACGGGCGTCACAAAGGTTGTGACGAGCGTCACACTAAGTACCCTCTCGTGACGAGCGTCACACATGGTGTGACGGACGTCACACCATTCCCTATATTTTTGGCGCAAGGAACTCAACTGACCACGTTGAAAGCTATTTCCACGCACGCTTAACCCTCGGAACGAAGAGACCGCGCATACGGAAACCCTTGGAAAGCAGTTACACCAGCAGCTGTATAAATAGCAGCTAATTGGGAAGTTTCTGGATCTCCGGTTTTTCCACGCTCATTTTGCCGAAGCTCTGCCAATTTTCTTTTCACGCTTTTTGCTTATTTTTTTCTTCTTTCCAGCACTTAACATTGTTTATTTTATTTATTTCTTTTGCAAGCTTTACATTCTTTTTCCCTTGCAAATTTACCTTTCCCGTTTTAGCTTTTAGATATTTTTCGCATAATAGTTTCTACACCGGAAACTATTGTGCAACTTTATACTGGATTTAACCTTACGTTATATTCCAGTTTTATTTCCTTGATTTAATTTACTGTTTAATTGAAGAATCCAAGAACAAATCCTACCGGCTTGTGGTGGAGTGTTCAAGACTATTGTATTACGCATTCAGGTTCTTTAATCATTATTTAATATTTTGTTTTATTATTTATCTATATTATCTGCCTGGAATGAGTCTGTTTATGCATGATATAAATTCTTATTTATTTAGCATGTCTGGCTAATTTGCCTAGGTATCGGTATGTAAAGTAAGCAGAATAAGGGATCAAGACTGAGTCGGTCTATCTAAACTTAAAATCAAAATCAATCTTTTTACGGTCTCAACTTACAGGTTTAATAACAAGATTTTTTACAAAAGTAAAAGACATAAAGAAGTTAAAATCAATAGAGCGAGAGTTTGAGATTTTAACTGGACAGTGTAAGTTAGGCATTAATTCTAGATCAGGGCGAGAGCAAGTTTTAGAGTTAATTAAATTCTGACCTTTTCCAAAAAGTATTTTTAAAGATTGAATGTGAGGACGAGAGTTAAGCATTTGGATTTAATTATATAACCTAAGTCAACAGAGCGAGAGTTTGAGATAAGGGTGTTTAAAACGGTCAGTATTTTCTTAAAAAGAGTTTCTGCAACTTTATTGCTTTCAAAATATGGTTTTTGACTTAATTATAAGTGACAGCAACATTAATATAAAATCATGGTTTATTCAACAGAGCGAGAGTTTGAGATAGAACCTTTAACCAATAAAGTTAACCGAAACGATTCATTTTAAAGCCAAGAAACCGACAAAGACTTGATTCCCTAGTTTTGACGAACTACATACCGATATCCGTTTTATTAATATTTAATCTAGATATTAGTTTAGCTCTTAGTTTTTTCCCAAACAATCAAACATTTTCACCTTAGATTTACGTAGTAACCTTAGATAACGGTATATCGATTCATAAGTCCCTGTGGGATCGATATCTTTTAAAACTACGCGATAGAACTGTGCACTTGCAGTTTGTATCCCATTCTCGACTCACCCAGTTGAGCGATCAAGTTTTTGGCGCCGTTGCCGGGGACTTTTATTCAATCGATATCGTAACTCTTCCGTTACGCTGTAGAGACTAAGGTTTCTTTTCCTTCTATTTTCTTTCTTTCGTTGATTTGTATGCCACGCACTCGCTCTCAAGGCGAACCGCTCTATTTACGAATCATTGATATCGAACTATATCTCCGAGTCTTACGACGAATTCGGGAATATCGTGCTGAAAACAATCTCCCTCCTATAGACCTTCCTGATCTCAAAGATTTTCCTTCTTTAACCGAGATGGCAGAACCAGCTCGTGCTCTTAGAGATTACGCCGCTCCATCGCAAGATGAACCGCATTCAAGTATTGCTCCGCCCGCAATCGAAGCAAACAACTTTGAACTTAAACCTTCGTTGTTGCAGGCTGTGCAACAGAACCAATTCTCTGGAAATCTTACCGAAGATCCAAACCTTCATTTATCCGTATTTGTCCAATACGCTGATACTGTTAAAGCTAATGGTGTCACTTCAGAGGCAATTCGACTTCGTCTTTTTCCTTTCTCATTAAGAGATAGCGCTAGAAGATGGCTTCAATCTCTTCCTTCCAACTCAGTCACCACATGGAACGAGTTGAAGAAAGTTTTTCTTGCCCGATATTTTCCGCCAAGCAAAACAGCTATGTTAAGAGCCCAGATAAACGGATTTAAACAGAAAGACAACGAGTCTCTTTTCGAAGCATGGGAAAGATACAAAGACATGATGAGACTTTGCCCACACCATGGTTTGGAAGACTGGTTAGTAATTCACACATTTTATAATGGTCTCTTATACAACACAAGGTTAACAATAGACGCCGCTGCAGGTGGTGCACTAATGAACAAACCCTATGCTGATGCTTACCAGCTTATCGAGAGCATGGCCCAAAACCACTATCAGTGGGGAACCGAACGAACAACGGTGGAAAAACCTCAACCGAAAACTGGCATGTACGAGATAAGTAACCTTGATCACGTCAATGCAAAAGTGGATGCTTTGGTCCAGAAAATTGAAAGTTTAAACGTATCACCTCCAGCCGCCGTGGTTGCTATAACTCAGAATTGCGAGGTCTGTGGAATCCAAGGCCACACTCCTGCGGAATGTCAACTCTTGACTGGAATCCAAGCAGAGCAAGTAAACTATGCTCAAGGAAGCCCCTATTCGAATACCTATAACCCAAATTGGAAGAACCATCCAAACTTCTCATATAAGAGTAATAATGCTTTATACGCACCTGGACAGTCTCCAAATCAAGCCCCATCTATACCTCCGGGATATCAGAAACCGAATCCTAACAATAATACCCCTAGAAAATCCAACTTGGAAATCATGATGGAAAACTTTATAGCTTCCCAACAACAAACCAATAAAGATTTCTTAAACCAGAACATACACACTGGCGAACAACTTAAACAACTAGCAAGCAAAGTAGATGCCCTGGCTACCCATAACAAAATGCTAGAAACACAAATATCTCAAGTAGCTCAACAACAAGCACCTACTGCTGCACCAACTGGTACATTCCCTGGACAGCCCCAACCCAATCCGAGAAGCCAAGCTCATGCAATTATATTAAGAAGTGGAACGGAAGTGGAAGGACTGTCTGACCCAAGGATAGAAAACCAAAACCCTAAGAAATCTACTGAGGAAAGTGAACCTAAGGAAAAGGAAGAGAGTAATAAGGAAACCCTAGAAAAGAAGGAACCTTATGTACCTCCACCACCTTACAAACCACCTATACCTTACCCTCAAAGGCTTGTTAAAACCAAAGATGTAGGCCAATTTAGAAAATTTGTTGATCTCCTTAAACAATTAAACGTTACAATTCCGTTTACCGAAGCTATTACGCAGATGCCCTCATATGCTAAATTCTTAAAAGAAATTCTTTCTAATAAAAGGAAACTTGAGGATAGCGAAACCGTTACACTCCCTGCCGAATGTAGCGCTATAATCCAAAACATGCCCCCTAAACTCAAGGATCCGGGTAGTTTCTCTATACCCTGTCACATAGGAAAATTTGTCATCGACAAAGCCTTATGCGATTTAGGAGCCGGAATTAGCGTTATGCCTTTATCCATATGTAAGAAACTGGAAATGGGAGAATTAAGACCGACCAAAATGTCTGTGCAATTAGCAGATCGTTCCATCAAATATCCTGTAGGAATCCTTGAAAACGTTCCCGTACGCATAGGTCAGTTTTACATTCCCACTGACTTCACAATTATGGACATTAGAGAAGATGATACGACACCTATTATACTAGGAAGACCATTCTTAGCAACTGCCGGTGCAATCATAGACGTAAAACGAGGACGACTCACCTTCGAAGTAGGTGAAGAGAAAATTGAATTCATTCTTTCCCAATTCTTGAAAGCACCTGCAATAGAAGATACATGTTACTTCATGGATATCATCGATGAATGCATAAAAGAAGTAGAGTCAGGAGAAGACAAATCATCAGACTATCTTTTAGAGGACAAATCTAAACAATGCCTAGCAATAACACCGGATCCTACGCAGTGTCTTAACAAACCAACCCCTGATTTGAAAACACTTCCCAAAAATCTGAGATATGAATTCCTAGACTTAGAACTTGAACGACCTGTGATAGTTAATGCAGATCTAGGAAGACTCGAAACAGAAAAACTCCTACATATCTTAAGAAAATATCCAACCGCACTAGGATACCACATCACCGATCTTAAAGGAATAAGCCCTTCTATTTGTATGCACCGCATCATGTTAGAAGAAGACTGTAAAACCTCTAGGGAACACCAGAGAAGACTAAATCCGATCCTAAGTGAGGTAGTAAAGAAAGAAATAACCAAGTTATTGGAAGCAGGTATTATATATCCTATATCTGATAGCAAATGGGTTAGTCCTGTACACGTTGTACCAAAGAAAGGAGGCATAACCGTTATTGAAAACGAAAAAGGAGAAACTATAACTAAACGAATCGAATCGGGATGGAGAATGTGCATTGACTATAGGAAACTAAACAAAGCAACCCGAAAAGATCATTTCCCTTTACCATTCATTGACCAAATGTTAGAACGATTAGCTAAACATTCACATTTCTGTTATTTAGACGGCTATTCAGGCTTCTTTCAAATACCAATTCACCCTGATGAACAAGAAAAGACAACATTCACATGCCCTTTTGGTACCTTCGCGTATAGACGAATGCCGTTTGGTCTGTGTAATGCCCCTGCAACTTTTCAAAGATGCATGATGGCAATATTCGCCGACTTTCTCGAAAACATCATGGAAGTATTTATGGATGACTTTTCTGTATACGGACAGAGTTTCGAAGAATGCCTTGAAAACCTGGAAAGAGTTCTTGAGCGATGTGTAAAAGTAAACTTAGTACTTCATTGGGAAAAGTGCCACTTTATGGTACAAGAAGGCATTGTTTTAGGACACATCATCTCGAACAGAGGAATTGAAGTAGACAAAGCCAAAATAGAGGTAATCGAAAATCTTCAACCCCCAAGAACCGTGAGAGAAGTACGAAGTTTTTTAGGACACGCCGGTTTTTACCGACGATTCATCAAAGACTTCTCTAAGATAACTAAACCCTTAACCGGACTGTTGATGAAAGATGCTGAATTCATATTCGACGATAACTGTTTAAAAGCATTTCAAACTCTTAAACAAGCATTGATCTCCGCACCCATTATGCAGACACCAGACTGGAATGAACCATTCGAAATAATGTGCGATGCCAGTGATTATGCTGTAGGTGCTGTTTTAGGACAAAGAAAGGATAAAAAGCTTCACGTTATATATTACGCTAGCAGAACCCTGGATGAAGCACAGATGAATTATGCCACAACCGAGAAAGAACTCCTAGCAGTGGTATTTGCGCTAGATAAATTTCGTTCTTACCTGGTAGGAGCCAAAATAATAGTTTACACTGATCACGCTGCTATCAGGTACCTTTTAACAAAAAAAGATGCTAAACCTAGACTCCTAAGATGGATCTTGTTACTACAAGAATTCGACTTAGAAATCAAGGGCAAGAAAGGAACTGAAAACGTAGTAGCAGACCACCTCTCTAGACTTGAGAACCTTGAACCGGAAAGAACATCCATTAATGATGATTTCTCGTATGATAAACTCATAGCTACTTTGGAAGAGAACAACTCCAACATGCAAGTAGAAACCACCTTAGCTATATCTGTCACACCATGGTACGCTGATCTAGTCAATTATTTAGCTGCCGGAATAGTTCCACCTACTTTATCTTACCAGCAGAAGAAACGATTCTTCCACGACATAAAACACTATTACTGGGATGATCCCTTACTTTTCAAAAGAGGCCCCGATGGTATTTTCCGTCGATGTATACCCGAAGAAGAGGTAGAAAATATAATCCAACACTGTCACTCTGCGCCTTATGGTGGACACACAAGTACATCCAAGACCTGCTCTAAAATCCTACAAGCTGGCTTTTATTGGCCAACTATATGGAAGGACGTACATGCGGCTATTAAGGAGTGTGACAGATGTCAACGCACGGGAAACATATCTAGACGTGACGAGATGCCACAAAAAGGTATTTTAGAAGTAGAGATTTTTGACGTGTGGGGGATAGACTTCATGGGACCTTTCCCATCCTCTTTCGGTAACAAATACATACTTGTGGCAGTTGACTACGTATCAAAGTGGATCGAAGCTATAGCTTCTCCAACAAATGACACCCGAGTAGTAACTAGACTCTTTAAAAATATAATATTTCCGAGATTTGGCAT
This sequence comes from Lathyrus oleraceus, assembly GCF_024323335.1. Classification (NCBI taxonomy): domain Eukaryota; kingdom Viridiplantae; phylum Streptophyta; class Magnoliopsida; order Fabales; family Fabaceae; genus Lathyrus; species Lathyrus oleraceus. The sequence continues at coordinate 217,813,466 of NC_066580.1, forward strand.
CCCAAGAATAGTAGTCAGTGATGGTGGATCGCACTTTATATCCAAGGTACTCGAAAAACTACTACTTAAATATGGAGTGAGACATAGGATAGCAACACCTTACCACCCTCAAACCAGTGGACAAGTGGAAGTGTCTAACAGAGAAATCAAGCAAATTCTAGAAAAAACGGTCGCCACTTCAAGGAAAGATTGGTCATTGAAATTACCAGAAGCTTTGTGGGCATACCGAACTGCTTATAAAACCCCCATAGGGACGACCCCATTTAAGCTCATTTATGGAAAATCCTGTCACCTCCCGGTAGAATTAGAACATAAAGCCTATTGGGCTATTAGAAATTTAAATTTGAATTATAAAGCCGCCGGTGAAAAGAGAATCCTTGACATAAACGAATTAGAGGAACTCAGAAGAGACGCCTATGAAAATGCCAAAATCTATAAAGAAAGAACAAAACAATGGCATGACAAGCGTATATCAAGGAAAATCTTCAAGCAAGGCGACGCAGTACTTTTATTTAACTCTAGACTAAAGTTATTCCCGGAAAACTACGATCCAGATGGTCAGGACCTTTTCATATCACTAAAATCTTTCCCAGTGGAGCGGTAGAAATAAAAGGACAATCTACAGAACCGTTCACCGTAAACGGGCAACGTCTGAAACATTATCACTATGCGGAAACCAACGAGGATTCGCAAATTCTACACTTAGACGAAACGCCCCAGGACTCATAGACTATATTTAACAGTTTATTTGTCGAGCTTGCGACATTTAAACAAAGCGCTTAGTGGGAGACAACCCACGAATTAATTTGTTATTTTATTATTCTATTATTATTATCATTTCCCTATTTTCTCTTAATTATTCTTTTAATTTCTATTTAGTATTCATTATTGATTTATTAAAAAAAAAATATATATATATATATATATATATATAATAATAATAATTATTTTCTTCTTTCGGCATTTGGCCAAATCCTGACTTAAACTCATGTGTCTTTTCTCTAGCTAACACTAACCAGATGGGACATTTTGATCGTATGGGTATCAAGTTCAGAGGAATGGCTCAGAAACAAAAGTTTGAAGAACTAGCCGCTAGAGAGATGCTACCTAGTTTATATGCTGATGATTGGGCTATGACTGCCCTTGGACTGAGACAGAGTGTCCTGTTTTTGCTGAATCAGATAGGATGGGAGACCTCCCCTATCCTGAGACATTTCACCACCTACCGGAGACTCACACTAGAATTCCTTAGTTCATTAATCTATCTACCCAGCCATGGAAAAGGAATTAGCAGAGGTTTTATCCAGTTCAGAATGTTCAATATGGAGTACCAATTTAATATTAGAGACTTCACCAACCTTTTGGGTTTTCCTACCTCCTTTGATACATTCACTGTAAGCCAGGAAGAACTTTTTGAATATAGAGAGCTTGAACACTTTTGGGGTAAGCTGACTGGAAATGATGAGCCCGAAGAACATGAGTTTCTCTCTGGAAACATACATAACCCGGCTTTTCGCTATTTCCATAAGATCCTGACCCACACTTTATTTGGGAAGAAGCCAAATAGTACTTCAGTTTCACGTGATGAACTCTTCATCATATTTTGTGCTTCCCAGAACCGTCCAGTAAACGGTGCTACTTTTATGTTAGCTAATTTGGACCACCTTATCCAGGATGAGCGAGCACCCATTAGAATAGGCGGTTTGATCACTATGATAGGTAATGCTATTGGATTACGTCAGCCTATGCTTGACCTTAGCCCTTTTTGTGGCATTACTACTATGAGTATACCCTTCCTCTTCAACACTATGTCTATAGCAAACATAGGGTATGATGAGTTTGAGCTTATTATTGATAACCAGGTTCTCTGCCTATTCACCATGCCCGATCCTAGAACTAGTGTTCATAACCAAAGGAACTGGCTCTATAACCTGAATGAAACCCCAACTCCTGCTGGATCCACTGAATCCATCCAGGACTATGAGATTTGTGATGACTATGAGCACTATGTTGACCATATCTCTCAAGCTGAATCTGACCCTCAGACACCTTCCGGCTACTATGATAATGATCCTCCTCCTCAGCCTGTCCTGACCGAAGAATCATCCATGCCTGATCTCCGACATCATATGCCAGGAACAGATATTAAAACCGTCATTGAAGCTTTGATGTCAGAACAAGACGCCCTCAGGGAAGATTTCCACAACTTGAGACATGAAGTCCTAGAATACATGAGCAGCACGGCAAGTCAGTTACGTATGTTACGGCATCATGTTAACTCTTTTGCTCCTCCGGCCAGAGATCCGAAGATAGATGGAATTTAGTTCTTTCTTTCTAAGTTATTTAGTTTTAGGCTAGATTTTTCATTAATGTTATTTGAATTCATGTTCGCATTTATTTTCCTTTCATTTCATTGTTTTCCCTTCCTGTATTACATTATGTTAATTTTATTAAAGCTTTCATTTATTTAATTTATGCAATGGCTATGTTCTCTACTGTTCTACTGTTACTCAGAATGAATTATTATTATGAGAAATAGAATAGCATGCAACACAAATTAATTAGCTAAATTAAATAGAACAATCTAAAAACCAAATAAAACAAATAATCAAACTAAATTCATCTCCAGATTAATTATGTGAAGCGCTGCTGAATGCCCTGCCAAAAAGAACTGTGTGACGAGCGTCACACACTCCATGACGAACGGCACGCATAACTCCTGTTACGAACGTCACACCCTTGTGACGAGCGTAACACCCCTCAGACATGTGAACGTTAGGGAGCCGTTGGAGACGAACGTTACACCCCTTACCTTTTTACATTCCCCACTCACTTTTCATTTAACCACACTTAATTACTCTTCAACCACTTTTTCTTTCTATCTTCCAACCCTTCTCCTATAAATACCTACCAAAACTTCCTTCATTCACCACAAAACAATTCTCTCATATCAAATACATTTCTTTTCTTTCCAAATCATCCCTTCAAAAATTCATCACAATGGCGGGAAATCAAAATTTCGGAAATATCATCTTCCGATCCGGAGATGACAACTATCAGCAAGAGCAATTCGAACGTTTCCAACAGCGAGGCGTCGCTTCCACCAGGTACCCCGATTTAACTTGTTTACAACAATTAGGATTACTCCAAGGTATCGAATGGATGCTCCGCCTAGCCGACTTAACCTTCCTTTGCACTCATAATCAACCCACCTACCCATCCCTAACCTTAGAATTCTTAAGTTCATACGACTACACCACTCCCGCCGGTGAAGACGAATTTTTAACCGGTACCGCAACCTTCCGTATGTTCAACACCGAGTACTCCTTAACCCAAAACCAATTGAGTACCATGTTACAATTTCCCATAGAAGGTCAGGTACACCCCAGAATCCCTCCAAACTCAAACTGGAACACAGTTGGCGTTTTTGGCCTTTTTAAGAAAATTACCGGTATAGATACCTACAACTGGGAAGAACTCCTTCTCTCCCATATACATAACCCCACTATCCGGTACTTCATCCGGATCTTGCAAAACACAATTTTTGGAAGACCAAACAACAGCAAGGTCAACTCAAAGGAGCTATTTTTCCTCCAATGCGTCTTCGAACCGGATACTCAGGTAAACGCCGCCTCTTTTCTCTTTCATCATATCCGCACCTTATGTGCTAGAGGCCGACAACCCTTTATAATTGGTGGATTAATAACATCCATAGCACTTGGCCTAAACCTAGGGGATAAACTCCAAACTTTAGAATCCCTACCTCCCCTGTCTATGGATATCAGCTATTGCCGCTCCAGCCGCCTGATTAAAAACAGAGTAGGCGGAGGATATTATCTTATGGTGAACAACCAGGCAGTCCCAAGCGTTGTTCTACCAAATATCGCCCTAACTGATGTCACAAACCCCGACCGCCACCTCTATGATCTAAACGCTCCTGAAACCACCGAGCCTTTACAAACAAACCCACAAACAGATGAGTTTGAAGAAATGGAACAAGGTGATCATCCTCCTACACAACATTCAGCCCCGCTCAACCCTTCCGGTAATGCAACTGGCCCATCCTCCCAACGTCGTCGACGAAGAAGGCCTGCAACCAACGACGACATTATGGATGCTATCGATGGAATGCAGGCACAAAATGCAGAGATGATGCAGATGATGCGTCAAATGCAACAGCAACAGGATGCTCGGAATGCCATAACCGACCAGCGGTTTACTGAGTTGTTTAGCAGGTTCGACAACTTAGACATACGTCAAAGATCACCAGGTCCTAGAACCAGAGGCGGAAGGCAGCCTTAGTTGTTATTTTCTTTGCATTTCCATTTTGTATTTCTTTCCCTTAAAACATTGAGGACAATGTTTAGTTTAAGTATGGGGGGGAAACAATATTCTTCCTATTTCCATTTTTCAAGTATGTTACCTTCCCTTTCATTGTTATTTCCCTTTCTTACTATCTAAAAAAAAAAAAAAAAAAAAAAAAAAAAAAAAAAAAGAAAGTCCGAGTGTGAAATATTTCTATTATCTATTCCCTCAATTTTCTTGAGCCATAACAAAAATTTTTTTAACACACCCAATAAGTATAAAGGTTGCTTACTTTATAAAACTTGAGTGAAATCAAAACAAAATCATTACCATAACAACGCTCTGAGAACCTCAATATGTTAGATCAGGATAAGTACCTATTATACCGATTCCTTGAACTTTTAGTTCTATGGCAACCCCAAGTAGTTTATACAGAAGTCAGCACCATCTTAATAGCAAACTACGTGGAGAGCCGATGAATATAAGTGAATGATCCCCAAAGTAACCTAAGATATATAAATATATCAAGAAATGCACTAATTAAATTAGGTGATCCTTACCAGATCATTTAATCTAAAGGTTGCAGATCATGCAAAAGCACAATACGAAAGATCCATTATGAGTTGGTTCAGTAGGAATCTGGTACTGAACTTGGTAGGGCGGACTACGGTTCGATCCCCCACAATTTGCAATGGACTGAATAATGAAGTTATCCGACTTATGTACCAGAACTTCTAGCTAAAAGCGGATCAAAATCACTAACCGGTTACTCCACTATGTGCGCGAAAAGATAAAGGGCTTAATGTGATTTCGCTAGAATGAAAACGGGTAAAATAAGACCAAAGGAACCAGGATAGCTATCATAGGGTACTTGAACTGATTTGCATAAGGTAGGGTTATCTAAGTTGTAACGGTAGTTGTTGATGTCAAGATTAAACTCAAGTCCTCCTAAACAAAAACCCATTTGCAACCTAGTACGAATTGATGTGTGCTTTGAAATTTCATCTGGCTAAAACTTTTAACAAGTTCTATACTGAATTTTGCTTGAGGACAAGCAAAGATTTAAGTATGGGGGAGTTTGATAACACGAAATTATATCACATTTTAAGACTTAATTCAATTAGATTATATTATCATTTGCTTTAGTTTATCTCATTTTATCAGATATTATGCAGTATTTCCTTACTATTTATGTCAGGTATCCATTTTGAAGCAAAAGTGAAAAAGGGAAGAAAAGGAGGTGTAAAAGGGAATAAAAAGGAAACGAATAACAAAGACCAAGCCCAGCCCAAAGAAAGTGCACGTTATGCCTGTGACGGGCGTCACAAAGGTTGTGACGAGCGTCACACTAAGTACCCTCTCGTGACGAGCGTCACACATGGTGTGACGGACGTCACACCATTCCCTATATTTTTGGCGCAAGGAACTCAACTGACCACGTTGAAAGCTATTTCCACGCACGCTTAACCCTCGGAACGAAGAGACCGCGCATACGGAAACCCTTGGAAAGCAGTTACACCAGCAGCTGTATAAATAGCAGCTAATTGGGAAGTTTCTGGATCTCCGGTTTTTCCACGCTCATTTTGCCGAAGCTCTGCCAATTTTCTTTTCACGCTTTTTGCTTATTTTTTTCTTCTTTCCAGCACTTAACATTGTTTATTTTATTTATTTCTTTTGCAAGCTTTACATTCTTTTTCCCTTGCAAATTTACCTTTCCCGTTTTAGCTTTTAGATATTTTTCGCATAATAGTTTCTACACCGGAAACTATTGTGCAACTTTATACTGGATTTAACCTTACGTTATATTCCAGTTTTATTTCCTTGATTTAATTTACTGTTTAATTGAAGAATCCAAGAACAAATCCTACCGGCTTGTGGTGGAGTGTTCAAGACTATTGTATTACGCATTCAGGTTCTTTAATCATTATTTAATATTTTGTTTTATTATTTATCTATATTATCTGCCTGGAATGAGTCTGTTTATGCATGATATAAATTCTTATTTATTTAGCATGTCTGGCTAATTTGCCTAGGTATCGGTATGTAAAGTAAGCAGAATAAGGGATCAAGACTGAGTCGGTCTATCTAAACTTAAAATCAAAATCAATCTTTTTACGGTCTCAACTTACAGGTTTAATAACAAGATTTTTTACAAAAGTAAAAGACATAAAGAAGTTAAAATCAATAGAGCGAGAGTTTGAGATTTTAACTGGACAGTGTAAGTTAGGCATTAATTCTAGATCAGGGCGAGAGCAAGTTTTAGAGTTAATTAAATTCTGACCTTTTCCAAAAAGTATTTTTAAAGATTGAATGTGAGGACGAGAGTTAAGCATTTGGATTTAATTATATAACCTAAGTCAACAGAGCGAGAGTTTGAGATAAGGGTGTTTAAAACGGTCAGTATTTTCTTAAAAAGAGTTTCTGCAACTTTATTGCTTTCAAAATATGGTTTTTGACTTAATTATAAGTGACAACAACATTAATATAAAATCATGGTTTATTCAACAGAGCGAGAGTTTGAGATAGAACCTTTAACCAATAAAGTTAACCGAAACGATTCATTTTAAAGCCAAGAAACCGACAAAGACTTGATTCCCTAGTTTTGACGAACTACATACCGATATCCGTTTTATTAATATTTAATCTAGATATTAGTTTAGCTCTTAGTTTTTTCCCAAACAATCAAACATTTTCACCTTAGATTTACGTAGTAACCTTAGATAACGGTATATCGATTCATAAGTCCCTGTGGGATCGATATCTTTTAAAACTACGCGATCGAACTGTGCACTTGCAGTTTGTATCCCATTCTCGACTCACCCAGTTGAGCGATCAAATATCATCAAGCTCATACTTCTTGTCTTCAAATTTTCTTGCTCTCTTGTTGCTAGCTTCAAGGTCTCGGTCCTTCTCTTGACGTTCATCCTTCAGATTTTCATTTTCCAAAGTGGTTCGATTAAGCTTAAGTTGTAACTCAAAGTTTTCTAATTCGAGCTCCTTAATTTTGGAATTGAGCTTCTCAATGTCTTCAGGTAGTATAGGTTCTGGCTCGGGAACTGGAGAGGGATCAAATGGAAATGGGAGCTTAACCAGTTGAACTCTCTCTCTTACCCAACGAGTGTAAGGCTCTTTCACAAAGACATTCCTATTTCCAAACTCCTTACTGCTTCTAACAATTGTTTTCTAGGATTTCTTAATCTTCTTCACAATTGGGTTGTTTGCATCAATGTCATGCAAAATGAAAGGCTCTAAAGCTTCAGCTTTTGGAGAACCGTTCATGGAGAAATTGTGTTGCATTAGGGATAACATAGGATTGTAGTTGATGCAAACCCTAGTCCCTATCAAAAGAACATTAGGAAAGTCTCCAATGCTAACAATAATATTTCGGGTCTCCCAATCTCTGATATACCATTTGACATGGTTGGCAATAAGGGAAGTTATCTTTTGAGAGGGTTTAAGTGTTTTGGAGGTGTAGGGTCCTTTTTCAAGCATGTGAGATCTGAACCAAGCATGCAACAAATGTTCGCAACACAGAAGGGTTCCCCCTTTCTTCTCATGATGCTCATGGAGGGCTTAGTAGATATAATCTAGGAGAAAAGGTATTGGATTACCAGAGAGGAAGATTCTTACGGCCACGTGATCTACGAAACTGTCGAGATTTGGAAACAATATTATTTCATAAACCAATAGGGATAGCACGACATGGAATGCTTTCCGTTTTCCATCTTTCTCCAACTTCACAACTTATTCTTCAAAAAACCATCTAGAAAAACTATTGAAGACTCCCTTCTTATCCCAATCACTTATAACCAATTGGACCTCCAGACCCAAACCTGAAGCTATTCTCTTGGCAGTGATACCTTCATCAAACTTGGGAAATGGATCATGGTCCCTCTAATTCCGGCCCACAATTCTCTCTAACTCTTCCAAAGTAGGAGCTAATTGGGAGTCAGAAAAGGAGAAACAACATAGAGGTGGGTCGTAGAATTGAGTTATAGTCATAGTTGTCATTGGTTCCATTTTTTCATTCAAAATACTCAGGATCCTCCCATAATCGTCCACGAATTCAGTGAGCTTGATCACTTTGACACTCAACTTCTTCAAACTGTCAAGGTCTACTTTCTTGTAATTGAATTGAAATGTGCTTCTTCTTTCAAGATTCATTTTCTCTTGCAAATGACTTAGATCCCTGAAGCAAATGGAAGACGACTAAGAGTTTTTCTTTTTATGCATATGCAATGAATGTAGGTGAAATGCAATGTTTTTTTATACAAGTTCAGAGGTTCGAGATAACGAATGAAGCTGATTGCTTTCCAAAACAAGTTCTCACCGGGTATGATCTAAGGCTTTTACAAAGGACTCCAAAGTCATGGATCCACAAGAATGTTTAACGCTCATGGCAAATTCTTACTACGCATCAACTCTCTCAAGGGAATTTATTCTAGGCAAGGTTTTCGTATCGACCCTAACGGGGCATTAACCTCACGAATCCATACTACATAACCATAATTCTTAGTTGGCCAAAAAGGTTAAATGTTCTAAAAGGTCCTTAGAGTCATGGACCCCTATGAAAACATCGAAGCTAACGAGGTATTCACCCCATGCAATAACACTTTCAAAAGGGTCTACTCTAAGTGAGGTTCTCATGTCCAAGCTTACGAGGTATTCACCTCGCGAGTCTGCACTACTCAACCATCATCCTATCCTATGGTTCCACTCAAGACTCGGGTAGAAAGTTTTTACCTCAAGGTTTTGCAATCAGATATCCAAGTACCAATGATCCAATAGAGCCATATAACAATATAACAATAATGAAAGCATAAGGTAAAGAAAATCTACATAAGTAAACAAACATAAGCACACACAACAACCTAACTAGGCCTGATTCACTTAGGGGTGGGAGAGTCCCCAGCAGAGTCTCCATTTGTCATACCTCGAAAAATGAGAACGACCTCGCGAAGCGCAATCGCACGCTCGTGGGATGGACTTAACAGAGTCTCCATCAATCTTTATTTATTCCCATAGAGGGAAAGGGGAAATGTCGAATAAAACCCCTAAATAAGGACAAGGATAAGGTCATCACAACGAATGTCAGGGTTCGGGAGTCGGTTACACAAGGAGAAGGTATTAGCACCCCTTACGTCCGTTGTACTCAACAAGAACCGTTTGGTTAGTTGTACGTGTTATTGTTTGTTTATACTTCAGGCTTCTCGAGTTATTAAGAGGGTAAAGAAGAGGACAAAAGGTTTATATTTTATTAGTGATCCTGACAAGATTTCGCAATCCTGCTCCTACGTATCTCAAAAGAGAAGTCAAGGCACACGTAGTTATGGGTAAAAAAAGTATGTTTGTTGGTCAATTTTAGCGAAAGCTATCTTGTATTAATCGACGGAAGACATTGTTTTACCCAAAACAAGTAAGAAGCAGACATTTGCACCACATTGAATGGATTTACAAATCACATTCACGCCACTTATCTCAACTCAAAAGTTGTGGATGAAACATTGTTTTTCATCTGCTTAAGACAAAATGTCTTTCGTTTTTTAAAAGGTTTTTGGTTGTGCCAAAAGGGAATGAAAATTTGAATGAGTTTGATGTATTTTTGCCGATGCCGAGAGCTTGGATTAGTGAGATATCCATCTTGAATCCTAGTCTCAGGAGCTCGTGGTATTCATCCTGTTCCATTTCCAACTTTATTAAAAAAGTGTTTTGAATATTTTTATGTATTTTGAAGTTTTATTGGGAAAATGCACTCGATGTTGATCGAGGTTTGTTTATGGTTATGAAAAAAATTGAAGTGGTTTTATGGTTTGGAAAATGATTTGAATGCGGATGGTTGATAAATTCAGATAGTGGAAACAGTTTGAAAAGAAAAGTCAAATGGGTTGGTTTTGAGATGATTTTGAAAATAACTTGACGTTGGATCAAGCTTTTGACTTACCTTGCAAAATAGTTTTGAAAATGATTTGGGTAAGTGATTAGAAATTAATTGAAATCGATGGTTAAATATGATGGATACAAATGGTAATATGAAGGGTGCGAATTGGATCGCCAAGGGAGGCAAGTTCAACTGTAGTGACACAAACTCGAGCACAAGGCGTAAATCAAACGCCACAAGAAGCGAATGTACGTACAAGCATTCAACAATGATAAAAAATAAATAATAAAAATAAATACGAGAACATATACAATATTTACATCACACATCCACAACAAATGATTTAGAAAAATAAAGTGGAAAAAAATGCACGGATTAAAATCATGACGCAAAGACGCGAATCAAAGTCGCGTACGCGAAGACATGCAAAGGCAACCACAAGAAATTTAATTCCATATAAACATAACAATGTTGGATCATTGTTCTTAGCACAAATCGAAACATGCAAATTGCTAACGCATAAGCGATCATTGCAAGTCGAATCAATAAATAATAATAAGATAAAAAATCAAATTAAAACATAAAGTTGCGAATCGAAACGCGAATTGGTAAGTGAAAAAAAAAGCGGTTCTCCGCTATACTAAACCATCAAACACGTGTAAAATCGAAATACAACAAAAAACAAATATAGAACCGCACATAAACCAATAAAAATCAACCATTATCTTGCTACACTTAACATGATCATTGTAGTATGAATCAAAATCGTGTTAATCTAAAAAAACCCAACAATGTTGCTAACGCAAAAAAATACGATCATCGCAACCGGATCGAACTAACACAAATGTCACGCATCATGCATACATATATAAAAACAATGTACCGACATGATTCAATCCGAACAACAAACTAAATAAATCATATTAATACACTCTCTCTCTCTCTCTCTCTCTCTCTCTCTCTCTCTCTCTCTCTCTCTCTCTCTCTCTCTCTCTCTCTCTATATATATAATATATATATATATTATATATATATATATATATATATATATATATATATATATATATAACAACCACTTACGAAAACATTAGTGTAAATCCTACACACCGGTTTCTTTTCAAACTGCAATGCACCGTTGGTGTTGGGTTTATCCCCCCCCCCCCCCTCACCTCTCAGCATCACTACTATATATACAAATCAATTTAGGGTTTTTAGTAATTTTGAAAATCCATAAGTGCCCTTGGTGCTCATTTTAGAAACAAAATTAAATAGTATTAACTAAAACTGAATAAAATTAAATATTAAAAAATAACTAAAATAAAAATATAATAAAAACACCAATAATTCTATTTAATTTTTCTAGACATTCTAAAAAAATGCTAAAATAAAATAAAATTGGGCGCAAAAATGGCCGGAAAAAAAATTGACTGTACAAAATGATAAGCATGAAATAAACTTCTCGAAAATATACAGTATTTGATTTAATTTTGAAATATTTTTTTATCGGTTAACAGGCCTAGACTTATCAAAATGCGACCAAAACAAGTCAAAAAAATACAACGAGCATGCTAGGTTAAACTACGTCAAACGTAGATTAATATAATTGACGTTTGCAAGCTCGATTTTGAAATTTTACGTCCACTGATTTTACGCACAGTTGACATTCAGTTTGACCGATCTGTCTGTAAATTCGAGAGATTATTCTGACTGACAATTTGGACATTATGCATGTTACGATATGCATATGACGTTAATGATTCGATGAATGCGTTGATTCGGCGATTCAGGGTCAAAATTGGGGTATGACACATGGTCTCAAAATATTTGCAAATAAGACCTTAGTTACCTTGAAATTTATTTTCTGTGATGAATGTTATGATGTGCATGTATGCATGAATGCAACAATCACACACAAGGGATCACACACAAGGAAAACACAAATAAAGGTCAATGGATGGATAAAGTCATCATCAAGATCAATCATCCATTTTGGTGGATTTAGGTTCTTCACCTTATCAACATCCAAGTTCCATTGATATTGACGAGACTCATCAAATCAACCAAGAATTAAAGGGTTTGTCGTGAGTCATGAGCATGGAGTCGGGTTAAGAACTATCCCCAAAGAGTGTACTAAGGATAAAAACCTGTAGATCAGGTTCTAAAGTTCCCAGAGTCGTGATCCCATATATTGGATACTATAGGTTAGGATGACTAACTCATCAACCCATAGTATTCTCAAGAGAAACTCGTCTGAGTGTAGTATCGCGTAACAACTGTTATCAAGTCTATAGTTGAACAATCTCTGCACTACATCCTAAAATAAGCCAAGTTGGGTTAAATGTTGTATGATCCTCAGCTTCTCAGACCCCCAAATTAGAGTATGTAATGCCTATCAACGACTTACTCGTGTGACATCAGTAACTCCAAAGAGGTCTCCATTGAGCGGGGGATCTCATGTAAACTCTTTCAGGAGTACTCCTTTAAAGCCAACATGACTATACCACCCTCCTATCTTAATTTACACTCAAGTTTGGGTTAGAACTTATCTCACCACACAGAGATCACCAAGCACAACAGACAGAGTATCACACAAACAATATATACAAACAAACATCAAATGTACAAATATATACACATAAAAAAGTAGGCTAAACCCACTGAGGACTACTCCACAGCAAAGTCGCCACATTCTTTCTATAGCGGTAAATTTATGACCATCGAGCTATTAGTTAACTCGACGTTAATAAAACCAAAGTCGCCACCGCACTTTTATTGTTTCCAAAGGAAAAGGGAAAAAGTACGAACGAAACCCAAAGATAAGAAGTTTTCAAATCAAAACTAATAAAATGTGAGAGATTACAGGTAAGGGGGTTGGTTACACAGAGAGAGGTATTAGCACCCAAAGTGTCCTAGGTACTCCTAGGGAGCCCTTTTTTGTGTGCAAGTGTTTTTTGGTTGAAAATGATGTTTGATAAAAAGGAGTGAGGGGATGAGAAAAGAATTCATTAATTATATTTTGTGTTTCACAAGACCTTTTTATGCCTACGTACCAACATAAAAATGAGGGATCAAAACCTCGTAGTTCGTGGTAAAAATTTCAAAGAAGTTGGTAAATTTGTTTTAACAAAGTTTAAGAGAAAAGAGCACCAAAAGGCCAAAGATTTGAATGATATTTTTAGTTCTTTTTGTGTTTTGAAATTAAATTCAATATGATTAAGTTTATTTTCAAGTTTGATTTATAAAAATGTTTGAAAATTCAATGGCATAAGGCCAAAGTGTCTACTCATTAAAACAAGTCTAAGTTGAAAAACACAAACAAGGAAGGTTTGCAAAGGAGGGAGAGATTTTTAAATTTAATAAATAAAGGAGGAGATGAAGGGACAACCCTAGACAAAAATTGAAAGTTAAGAGTTGAAACGATCTGACCAATGGGATGCAATCCACAAGACAAGAATGTCAGATAGAAACTCATTTCCTTTGGACTTTTGAGCAAGCAACAAACATATGCAAACATCCAAGCAATGAATGTGAAGATCAGAGGCATCAAATAAAGATGGCCATAATATACAAGCAAGCATTCCAAAAGCAAGCAGTCTTCAAATGTCTTCAAAGGTATCAGATGAAATATTCCTTATGGCAAACTCCTATAAAAAAATCATCAGACCATAACAATAATAACACTCTAACACTTTAAGCATAGTGACCAAGTGACAGATGAACCAAGGCCCCTCAAGGTTTACATCAGATCAAAGGCACAATCAAGGGTAACTCAGTCTCAAATAGTGGCATTGGCCAACTCCTCAAAGCATAGGATTGTTGCCTACTTCTAAGTCCAAACGTTCATATCAAGTCCAACAATCCACCAGGATTTTTTTTAAGGTTTTTGTTTTTATTAAGTATTCTAAGGTCCTAATACCACAAACAAAAGAAAATCACAAGCACATAATATATATAATCACAAGATATGGCTCAAGTGAGCAAAGTGAAAAGGACTGAAACATAAACATCTTGCATCAAATGTAAATGAAAATGAATGATAAAGGTACTGAAACTTAAATTCCATTAAGTGAATGACTTTAAAGTAAAGCAATATTAATAAGAAGTTATTCAAAGGTTAGTGAAGAGTTCAATTTGTTTAAGTAATTCTTTACAGAACACTCAACCATTCATTCACAAGTATGAAGACATGAACCAAGACATCATCTATGAGAAGGGCTCCAACATGGATCAATCAATAAGTATGCAACTAGCTCTCAAAAATGGGAAAAATGTCAAGTCTTCACACAATGCCATGAAGAATGGGAGACTTACAATCTCACTTACAAGAAAGATATGCCATTTGGGACAGAATTACCTCTATGTTAAGCAATCGTAATTGGACTTATGTAAAAGTCAGAACTATCTGAGGTTGGGCAATAAAGATATTGGTATTAATGCAATAAAGACATTGTACTAGGAACCAAGCTCCTAAAACATACCACACACAAAAACAAAAGTGGGAGGGACCTATCTCAATCAGGCTCATGTTGATTCATCTGACGCAAGGTCATTGATGAATCAACTAGCATTTGACTTGTAGAGAAATCATTTGTCAATGATGGATTAGGGAAGAAGAGGGATACAGATGAAGAGGAAAGGGGAAATAGAAACCCAAATCGATCATAGGAGGAATTTCATCTGATCATTACTATCCATTCATTTTGAGGGATGAAATGTACATTTCATCAACCCCCTAAATCCAATAGTAATGGTCAAATGGAAGTTCAAATCAACCATGATTAAGGCCAAACAGAAAGTCAAACAACACAAGGTCAATCAAATGGCTCAACAATATTTTTAAACAATTAAACAATTAAAAATCAAATTAGAAAATGGAATAAAATGAATTTTAAAATGGGAAACACCTCAAATCCCCTCAAATCACAAAATAAACGGCCAAGGGATTTATCCTAGGTCAAACAAGGTTAAAGGACCTTAGAGAAAAAAATGAGAATTTTTAGAAAGTCAGAAGTATATAAAAATGTTTAAAAACAAGTCCAAAATCATTGAATTCACAAAAAATATCAAAATTAATCCAAAAAATGATTTTAATTCAAAATATGAAATATGAAAATATTTAATGATTTTTGGTGAAATTCCCATATTTTTTGGATTAAAAATGAAATTTATATGAATTAAACAAAATAGGAGCAATAAAAAGAAAATCAGAAATTAAAATAAAAAGCAAAAAACAAGGGTCATCAGATCTCTCTCATTAATTGAGGTGGCATATCTGATGGCCATGCGATTATGGTCCATCATGCACCAAGTCAAACGCACTGGAAAATGTGTCAAACAAAACAAAGGCTAGGATTAAAACGGTGGAGCAAGTTCAAATGGATGGGGAACACACCAACACATCACCGGAGCTAGGGCTCCAATCATCTTCTCCGGTGGACCTCATCGGACTAGTCCACCACCAAAGTTCATAAAAAGAAGAGATGCATACACTAATTTGAAGAGAAAAACACAAGGAGTTCAAATTACCCCTCAGAATTTCCAATTCTGACTATATAGAAAGATCGAATTGAAAATTGAGGAGTATGAACTGAGTTGCTTTGATTTGACCTCAAAGGAACTCAATCTTGTTGCCTACATTGGTAGGTCTACAAACAACAAAAGAACAAGAAATATAGTGGATAATTAAGGGAGAATCGAAGAAGAGAAAATTCTGAAAAATCACCTTCGGTTTGCTTCAATTGAGCTTGATCTTGCTTCCAATTTGGCTTGGCTTGCTTCTTCCAACTTTCAGGAAGTGAAATGGATGATAAAAAGGTTTGGATCCTTGGATTTTCAATCTGAAAACAGAAGTGAAATTGAAACTTGATTTCAAATGAAATCTTCAAGTTTATCCTATCAATGGAGGATAAGGAGTTGCAGGATCAAGGCTGGGGCAACAGGGTGCATATTCTGAGCTCAAGGGAAATGTATTTATAGCCAACCAATTACTTTTCACACACTTTTAATCATATTCCAAAAATAGCAATGTTATCATCCATGCTTGCATGGGGATCCACAAGGGCCATGAAATGATGTGAATAGGTCCAAAATCATGTGCAAAATATCCTGAAACAATAACATGAAGCCATGCATTAGTGAAATTAAAATTGGTCATGAAACTTTCCAAATGGGGCCATGCATTACACCCATGCGCAAGTCACTCAAAAAATGCTCCAAATGTCATAAACTTGGACTCTTTAGAAATATAACATGAAGGGGGACAACTTTGCTGTTGAAATTGTTTCCCTTTGGTGCTTGGATCATGATGAATTTTAAGGTGGAAGTTGGAGGAATCAAACATAGTTGAAAATTTTCTAAGTTAAAAGTTAAATGACCACTTCTTCCATCTTGAATAACTTTTTCTATGAGCTTCAAGTGAAAATGGTTTCTTATTCAAAGTTTCATCTCTTTCTATCCCATTCAATTTTGTCACAAATTTGACACCATTTTAATCTTGCATGAGGGAGTTATGTATTTTAGAAGTTGAGGAAAATTGTTTGTTCAATGATGGTGCCCCAAAATGACCTATAACGTTTTCTCTTGGTACATGCCCTTGCAAGTCGAATTTGACATTTCTCAAAGAAGAAAAGCTGGAGAAGGCATCTTGAAATTGATCATGAACCTTGTATGCCTTCATATCATAAAAATTGAGCAAGTTATGGTTCTTGTAAGTTGACCTTCTATCTAGGGCACAGACAAAATGACCTATAATCTTTCACCATAAAAAATAACATTCCAAGTAAAATTAGCTCTTGATGCCAACATGAAAGTTTCTTGGGATGTCATGAATAGTAACTTTTCTCTTGGAATTATTTTCATATGATAAAAATTGTAGGAGATAGGGTCTAGGGAACCCCAGATTTGACTAGTTGGCTTTTCTAGTCAACCTCATTGAACCAACTTGCCAACTTGAAATTATTTTGATATTTTGGGCTCATGGAGGATCATATATCCTTGAGATGGAGTATAATGAAGTATCCCATGATATCTTTGACCAAATGTTGAAAAAACTTGTTGAGGAAATCACACAAGATACCCAGATGAACTACGGTTTCCATGGCAAACAAGCTTCAAACTGCTGAAGAAATCTTGATCAAATGACAAATAAAGAACATGGGGATCCATATATAATGTTTAGAACTAATGTGGACCTTTTCTTGTTTGATCTCTTGCATTGAGGGTCTCAAAGCCTAGATATGAGTTTCATGAGGCACATGTGGATGCACACACTACCTACAAAAGAAATGAAACTACACTAGACTTATTTTTGATATTTTGGTTAGTAAATAAATAAAAAAAGTATGACATAATCACAAAGTACTGGGTGATCTCTCCTAATACAAACCCAATGAAGGAGGGGTGGGGAGAATACCAAGGTGTGATCCCAAAGACAATGCAAATGATGAGATAGAATGAGGAATCTTAGTGTCAAAATTAGGGTCTTAAAACCCTAACCCAGAAACCCATAAACAATGAACCCTAACCTAGGTTCAGAATGAACCCTAACAAGCCAGATGAACCCAAGGAACCCTAACCTTAACCCAAACCCAGAAATACCCTAAACCTACCCAGATTGAAATCAAATTCTCTTGAAACCTTAAATAAAAACCTTTTCAATCTTAATTCCACATTCGAACAATAAAGCAATAATCAAAATCCTGAAACCCTAAACCCCTCTTAATTTACAATCCCTAAATCTAATCATCAAACAAACACAACAACAATAACATTATGGATACAAACAAGCAGTAACAAAATAATAACGGATTTTTACCAACCTACGGAGAAGAGGCACTCTCCAGTTAAAAGGTAACAACTTTTTTCTTCTTGATTCTTTTTACCCCTCTGGATTTCCCTTCTTTTCTTTCTAAGCTCTTTTTTTTGTGCGAGGTCCTTCGGATTATGATGGTGGTTTAACTCAGATGATTAGGGTTTCAATGTGAAACCCTAATTACTATTTAATTGGAGTTTTAATGGAGGTTTCAAGGTTTTACAAAAGCAATAGTGTGCTAAGGGTTCTAATTTTCTTTTCCCGTCTTTCTGTTTTAGATTTAGGTACTTATAGAATTAAAATTAGGTGTGGAATTTAATTTAGATTGATTGTTTTACGAAGTTTTTCATATGATTGATTATAATAGGAAATATTCAATTTTGATTGATATTGCAATTGATTCAGATTAAAGATTTGACTAGATTTAAGATATGATATGACTTAGGGTTTTTGAAGTCTGATGTATTTGGTCCAATTTACTTGTAATTTGTATTATATAATGAATCTCTGAATGAAAATGGAAAGTTTTGATTGAATTTGAATTTGCATGTTTTTGATCCATTTGATTCCTTTGATTGTGCAATGTCGTACCTCAAATTTTGACCTCCTTTCTCCCCAACCTAAGATTAAAAACACTAACGCATCCAGAGCATGTATAAGTCATTTGGTCAACCTCAATGACCTAAAAAGTCAATGGGGGCCATTTTTACCTTTTTAAAGTCTTTGATCCCATCTTGATTAGCTATTTGAAGTTCAGGTTTTAGTTTGACATAACAAGTGTAATTATTGAAATGTTTGGATTAGTGATATTTAGCTTTTAATCAATTATAGGGTTTTCACTAGTGGTAAATTATTAATTGATTAAATTAATTAAATTTTGATTAATTGAATTAATAGAATTTTGTTAATTGGGTAAATGTATAACTAAAACATTTTTTATTAAGATTAATTATTTTAAGTAAGGGTAGATTAGTTTATACCATTACTTTAACTGTTTGTTTTGTTAACAAGTTTTTAGGCAATGTTTATTGAGTTTTTGTTTAAACTAGTCCAGGGGTTGACTGACCAAGCCCAATTCTATTGGGTCAAATGATTAACCCAAATCCACATTTCAACTAGGTCAAGCAAGACCCAAAGTCCATCATCCCACCAGGTCACACACATGACCCAATTTCCTAAATTTCCCAAATCCTATCTCACGCAAATTGGATGCAGAATCAGATAAAAAAGAAATTAATTTACAATAAAAAAATTCTATTATTCCATTAAGATATATTCAGAAGTAAGAATTACATACAAGACTAGACCAGATACATTACATACGAACTGTTACATTTATAATCAAAAACCTTGAATCAAATCAGGTCAACAATCTAATACAAAATTTCCTAAAACAAATCAATAAGAATTAAAATGAAAACCTAATTTTAAGTCAATAAATACCTAAATCTAAAAACAGAGTAGGGATGAAAATAAAAGAGAAGAAATCCCTAAGAGTGTCATTTCTTCAGCAACCCCTAAACCTCCATTAAAGCTCCAATCAAACAATAATTAGGGTTTCACATTGAAACCCTAATTCTTTCGATCTAAGACATAACACAATACCATCGATACCTCGCAAATAGGAAAAGAAGAAATTAGAGGAGGAAGAAAAGACAAACCGGATCAAGGACAATAAACCTAACCAAAACGATTACCTTTGTTTGACCAGAGAATCTGTCATATCCGTAGGTTTGTTGAATCTGTTGCACCTTTGCCTTCATTCATTTATTCGATTTACATGCCTCTGTTTGATTTATTCTGGAAGTGGTTTGAATTTTAAATTTAGGGTTTTTGGTGTTTGATTTCTGCTAAGGGTTAGGGAAGGGTTGATTTGTGATTGATTGGGGTTCAATCTGGACCAGATCAAAGGTTTATGGGTATTCGTAGGGTTTGGGTTCATATCAACTAGGGTGAGGGTTCTTAGCTTTAGGGTTAGGGTTTTGGGTTGATATGTTATGGTTCATTAGAACCTAATTAGGGTTCATCTGAACCCAATTAGGGTTCATCTGAACCCAATTAGGGTTCATTTGGGAAGTATAGGGTTCTAAGGGTATGGGTTAGGATTATTGAATATGAGGTTTTTGGGGATTGATAGATGATTTATGAAGTTTCTGGTTGAACTTCAATTGGAAACTAAGGGTTCGGAGTGGTTTTAGGGTGGTTAGGGGCTGTGAGTGGTGGCCGGAGGAAGGGGTTTAGATAGAGAAAGCAGATAGTGAGGAGAAGAAGAGAGGGGATGGGAGATAAAGGAAATTTGGAAATAAAGTAAGTATGAAGGAGACGCACTTGTCTACTCCCTCTATATCGTGTCTACGTCAAGCCTATGTGGCGTGCTCCCAACCAATCGTGCTGCTAACTCTGACCAACCGTGGTGTACAAGCACCTACCATCAATATCTATTGACTCTCAATTTTAACCGTTCCTTTGGTATACTTTGACTCTCTCTATGGACAACGCCAATGCGTGGGCTTCAGAGGCCAATGGTCCTCTCTCCAACTACTCGTCACACCTCCTTTTGGGAACCCCATTACTACTTCAGCACAAAATTAGTATTTAATTAATAACTGATTAAATTAATTAAAATAATTAATTTTAATAATCTTGAATTTTATTTTATTATTAATAATTACGAAAAAAAAGTTTTATGATTATGGTTTATTAGAATAATTCCACTATTAATTTTAGGATTAACATTTAGGCATTATTAGGAGTTAATTAGGGTTTAATCGAGATCATATCATTTTTCTTCGATAATTAATCATGTTTAGTATTCTCAAATCAAATTAATTACGTATATCATTCAAGTTAATTTC
Organism: Lathyrus oleraceus; assembly: GCF_024323335.1. NCBI lineage: Eukaryota > Viridiplantae > Streptophyta > Magnoliopsida > Fabales > Fabaceae > Lathyrus > Lathyrus oleraceus. The sequence continues at coordinate 217,834,314 of NC_066580.1, forward strand.
TAATATTAAATTAATTATGATATTTTTGTAAACTAATTAATTTAAAATAATCAATGCACACACTCAAATCATAAATCCTATGCCCTTATGCATTAAGTCCCTTTTATTTCAAAATTAAACTTTTCACAATCTAAAAACAACCAAAACAAACAAATATCTTCTTGAAGAACTACGGTGCTCTGATCCTTCACTTAATATGGAGGTACATAGGCATAAAATCTTTTCACTCTAGCGAGTAAGATAACTAAAAAAAAAAATTGTGTCTATCTCCATTAATCAATTACTTTCTCTAAATAATAAAATTTTCTTCATTAATAAATGGATAAGAATATAGGCAAACATTCCATTGAGTACAATAGAGGTGAGGGCTGCCTAATACTTTTCCTTTGCATAACCGACTCCCAAACCTTAGTCTCTCCCATTAATTTATAGGTTTTATCATTATTACCATGTTCCTTAGGAACATATAAAAGATGAAGGCGACTCTGTGATTTTTCCAACCGCGACAACTAACGACTCTTATAGGGAATTCTACTTCCCTTAAAAGAGTCCATCATAACCTCTAGTTCTAGGGTATTATGTGTTTACTTTCTCTATTTTATTTATTTGTTTATTTAGTTGCTTCTCTATTATTTATTTGATTTTTTTCTTTCCATATTTTATGTCTTTATTATTATTATATATTTTCATATCATTTGATGGGATTGTTATTATGCGAGAAGCTAAAGCCCCGACTTGAGAAAAATCTAAGTTAAGACATTGAACTGAAATGTTTTCTATGAGCTTCCGCATCTCCAAGATACATGAAAGCTGTTGTACCCCAAAATTTGCCCTCCCCTCTCTCACCTATGCATCCAATCACTTGATCATGAGATGACTTGCATACATTCATAATTCATCCACATGCATCATTCATCATGGATTCAGAAGAAATTTGGGCTCATAAAGCTAGGGTTTGTATAGACATCAAAGTTCAAGGGCATGGTCTAATTACATCATTAGCATAGGTGATGTGAAACCCTAATGATAATGGTGAAGGTTTGATTTCAACAAAGGTGTGTCCAGACAGTCTAGGGCCTTCAAAGCCCTAATTCCTCAAGGCATGACTTCATAGAGCTTCCCCAGGATTTATCTTGGTCTCCAAAGCCCTAATTAGAAGATGGGGAATCAAATGAACTTGGTGGCTTCATTGTGCATTCATGACCCTTCAATCTTTACCCTTTGTCATTTTTGCTTGGCCTAACCCTTCTTGGAGAATTGGTCTTGGTCCTAAGTCAATGAGTTTATCCATATGGTTGTGGATATGCCATTGGTCCTGATCATCTGAACACCCAAATCCCTTGTGCTTCAAGCCATTTGTTGCTCATGCCATTGGTGCACGAGCACTATGTTAAAACCCTAATCTTATGATCTCATTTCATAGCCTTGTTCATGTACATTATTAGTCAAGTTATTTTTCAAAAGTCCAAGTCATAAAACAAAACAATTTGGAAACCAACTTCAAACCATTTGTTAATCCATTTCATGTCATTTTAAACCATTACATGTGATTCTACATAAGAAAATACAAAAATTGACATTTTTTACCAATTGTGGACTTTGGTAACAGTTGACTTTTTGGTCGACTTTGACCAAAGTCAACCCAAGACCCTAATACCCTAAATTTCATAATGATCATCAATTCAATGTCCATTTGCAATAAAAATACAAAAAAAAAAGAATATTTGACCAATTGTTGACTTTGGTCAACAATGGACTTTTGGTCAACTTTGACCAAAGTCAACTCAATCCCTTTCCATCCTAAAACCCTAAATCTCCTAAACCTAACTCAAATTCTCATATCCCATGTTGATCATTTAGTGTCCAATTTTCTTGTTGCTTCATGAGGAAGTGTTGCTGCCACGTTGTTTGTTAAACCAACCAACAATGGCCTACATGAACCCCTAGCTGCAATGCACCCAAGTCAGTCCTGCAGGTCAGAAGTTGCGACAACTTGCAATCAATATTGTCTAAGTCAAAACCAAGCATGATCACATGAAAGCCTAATGCACAAACCAAGCCATGAAGTACTGCTGGCAAGCCGTGAACCAAATGAAGTTGACCTGCTGTAGAACTGCATGAACACACCCTTTGATATCCACAAACTGCAATGCATAACAACTGGATTAGGCCTGCAGAAACGGCACAATCTGCAGCATGACATGTACCAGCAGCAGTTCATGCATGTCCATAGTAAGGTCCTACATTAAACATGCCATTGCAGCAAGGTAAGTGTTGGCAGCACATCAACAATAGCCAGATGCAATACACATTTTGATGTTGCATATAACATGTAAACATTCTGAGCCAGCCTGAAATGGCATTCATCTGCAAAATGCATTTCAACCTGAAACGAAATTGACATAAAATCAGATGAGATTTACTTGCAATAGCTCAATGGAGTTCCACACGCATCATGTTTTAACATACCCATATAAACCATCATTCAACATTTAAAACACATTCCATTCTAACAGTTCATTTCATTGGAATTTAATTTCAACCACAAATGACTTCCAAACTCATAGCAGCCAATCCAAAACCACTTTCAGCAAGGGTTTTCCATGAATTCTACACCATGAACCATTAACATGCACAGGTGAAACACAAAATCAAGCCAAATACTTCACCTGCACATTAACACCAAACTGAAATCCATGGCAAAATCAACCAAGCATCCAGGTTCAGCAGTCCCCATTTCACTAACAAAATCCAGCTCAGTCAAGCCTACTACAATTGACCTATGACCAAAGCAAAAACCAGGAGTCTGCAATGGTCCTGCTTGACCTGTACCAATAAAAAACACCTAAGCCTACTGCCACCTAAGTCATGCTAGCAAAACCACCAGCCATGATAGTGGAAACAAGGTCTGATCCACAAGCCACAAGTATATAATCTAACCTAAGTTCCTTAAGTCAACCAACCATACAACATCAACAAAACTAAACTCATAGCATCCAAATCATCCTTTGCAAGTTCTTGCTGCTACACTACCATAGCAGGTCCACTTCTGCAGAAATTCCAATCCATGAGATGCACATGCCAAAAGAAATAACTTGCAATCAACACCAACATTGCTGAGTTGCAAAACCACCCAAGCAAAGGTAAATCAATGCCAGACTTGCACCAACATGTTGCAATGAAAGACCTGCATCAAAACTACACCTTGTTCAAAAAGAATCAAAGCAACAAAGCATGTTGACCTGCCTTCAAGCCACAACAGACCATAATAAATTGTTGGCAAAGCTACCAGCATTGGGCTTTCAAGCTATGTGCATACTAGATCTTGAGAATACCTAATTGTGTTACACCAACAAAACCAGATTACAAGACAAGACTATCATGGCCATTGACAACTACAGCTTATCCCCCAACTAGATTCATGGCTGCTACAACCAAGTCACAATAAGGAAGACATACCTCAAGGTCTGCAACAAGCCCAAATGGAGTTCCCAAACACGTTGAGTTTACTTGAATCATGAAGCATAAGGCATTGGCCCTGTACCATGCAATAGCCAAAATCAACATGAGCTGTGCACAAAAAAGCCACACTTTCCACCTGCTAAACTGAGCAACATACCTATATGGCATTGCAATACCAAGCCAACTTCATGTTGCAGTAAGAGAATTCAAGGAGAACAGGGTATTGAATACAAATAACTCATGAAACATTGAACCAAAGCATCACATTCATCATTTCAAAATACAAACCAAAATACAATTACCAGTTCAAAAGGTTACTTTAGATCTAAGGACCTGATCTCCTAATTCCAATTTAATGTGTCACCTGCTACAGCCACTTGGAGTATCAAAGCCATCATCATCATACTAAAGCCATTACACCTCATTTCAAGCCAAGCTAAATCACTCAAATCCACCTGTAACTTAGATAACAAGTCACCAAAATCATTCCAACATAACTACAACCTAAGTCTAACCTACAACAACCAGTTAAAATTCATTTCATTAAGTCATTAATCAATTAAAACCAACCTAACTAACTGAGTTCTCATTCATTAACTAACTGAGTTCTCAATTAACTCAATGAGTCAACACCAACTAATTCCATGCCTTCTCCAACTAACTCAAAACCTAAATCCAAAGCTACCAAATTCCCAAACCTAAGCTCTATTTAAGAAACTCAACTCTCACATTTTCAGCACCCTTGGAACCTTGTGAATCTGTGCGGATTCTCTCTGCAATCTCTTCCCTCACCCTCACCAAAGCTCTCTCTCTGTGTCAAGAAGCCATTGAAGCTACAATTTAGCTTGAGCTTAACCACTACATTGCTCACCATTCTCAATCTAGTAGAAGAAGAAGAAGAAAGAGGAAGAAGGAACGGGCAAATTGAGATCGAGAACTCACCTGTTGAAGTTTCCGATCGTCTTCTCCGGTAAGTCCATCTATCTTTTGTAACGTTTTCTTACATTGAGCATATTGGAGCATAGCTTTGAGGCTAGGGAGTTAAAGCCCTATGGTTGTGAGGTTTGGTTAGAGCCAGTTGCTGTTTAATTTAGCTTGTAGACTTTAGGGTTCTTCCCTTTGGAGGCACGATTTGGCCAGGGCAAGGAGTGCCTCTCTGATTCACATCCATCATCGTATTCAACGTGGCATGACGTTTCGAATGTGGTAGATTTGGAGGCCTTAGGTTGTCAACGGCGCCGGCGACGGCCGCCGGTGGGATGAGTTAAGATGGACGGAGAGATTACGCGCATTTGGAATAAGGTTTAGAACCTGTTGACTTATCCAAGTCAACAGGGATGAGTGCGTGGGCTCAACCTTGGAGGCCCATTGCATTTTACACTATACACCTCTATTTTCCTAATGTACCTCCCAACAGCTTTGGAAAGAAATTGAAATGGGCTTCACTAAGCCCATTAATGATCTTGCTAATTCACCCTGCCTTTTAGTATACACCCCCTGTTTGGAGCGTTTCTAAAGCTTTTGGGCTAAAGCAGCCCATTTCCTTTTTGCTATACGCACACCCCTGTTTGGAATTTTTGTTAAAGCAGTGGGCTCAACAGCCCATTCCCTTTTTTGCTTCACACATCACCCAATTTTTGGAACTTTGCTTCCTGCAAAAAAAATGGCAGTGGGCTCACTTTACAGCCCACGAATTATGGTTCAGCCTACACCACCCTTGCTCATTTCACACCTCCCAATTTAATTGTTTTTTAATTTCTTTTAATTGTTTGTTTATAATTTAAATAGGTTAATTAGCAATATGATTAGAGAAATTAGGATATAAATTGACAATTAGAATTTAAAAATTGATTTTTATTTAGCATATTAGGATTAACTAGAATTTCCTTTAGAATTTAATTAGGACTTTTCTTTAGAAATTTTAATTAGGTTTTAGATTCTAATTAGAAATGATTTAGCTTTTGATTAAATTGATAATTACACCATTTTAATATTAGGATAAGACTCGCCTTAGGATTTAATCAACTTTAGGCCATGAATAAAATTAGATATACCTTGTAAATGACCATTTTCCCCTTATGGGCTTATTTTGGTATTTTTGTGATATATTTGCATGATCCCTTAGGGGAATTTCTAACAATCACTAACTCCAATTAGATCCAAACTTAGTTCCCTAAAATAAAAACTAAACCCATGATTAATTAGATCGAAAGCAATTTTGACTAATTAAATCCTTTGAACTTGTGTAATCCAACAGTCCAATTTGAGTGAACAAAAGACCCTTGGTCACTTAATAAGACTTTTCTTCCAAGTTGTGGAGCTCAAGGCCTTAACTCAAGATCTTCAAATGAAGGCATCCTCATCCACACCAAGCAGCGAATTTTAGAAGATAAATCAAAGGTCAACACTTGGTAAATACGATTCAAATTGTACGAAACGAGCCTTAGGTAATGAGGAATGATGAGAGAGAGTATCTCCTACCCTAGCGACTTTGCGTATGGGGCGTATGCCCTGAATATTCAAAGCATTCGCCCTTATTCATAGACTTTAGTACAATACGAATTGACTAAAATACCAAGTCTTCTTCATACAAGTTCAAAATCAACACAAGGATCAACAACAAAAGGTTCTTCACCAACAATTTGTCAGTCAAGAGAAGTATCATGTGTTACAAGTCTTGAGTAATGAGGAATGATGAGAGGGAGTCTTACATACCCTTGTCTAGAGCGACTTTGCGTATGGGGCGCATGCCCCAAATATTCAAAGAGTTCGCCCTTATTCATAGACTTTAGTGTGATTCCTATCAATTGACTGCCAAGTCTCTTATCATTTCACTCTCCAATCCATTCTAATCAATTCAATTCAATCATTCATTTCTTTTGCCTCCTCAATCATCTTGCTTTCAATCCTAGTGGGTTGAACTACGAAAACTCTGATTTCCTTATTGCACTACGAAAGCTCTCATCCCAAACATTTAATTCATTCTTTTTCGGCTAACACGCCACTTTGCTCTTCGATTAAGAGTGTATCCTTCTCTTGGATCCAAGATACTATCCTGATTTGATCTTGAACTATCGATTCCCCAACAAGTGATACACTACTCCTTGTATTCCAATACTACAATCCTTCCGTGACTTGGTGTTTGTCCTGTGAGTTCCTATTGCTTAGACAAACATCTCTCTCTATTCTCGTAGTTCTGAACTACGATTGTTCTGACTTTCTCATTTCATAATGAGAATACGTAGGCACGAGGATGCGAATCCTTGGCGAGCATACTCCTAATTATTTTTCTTCCTCCTTAGGGAACCATTCATATCTTTCATTATTCATTACCTGCCTTCGATCATAGACCGTTAATCGAGTGACATATTTGTCTCTTTAACATCGAAATACACTTTCTTTGGAATTCCATATACACCACTTTAGGACGCCTAACGAATAGTCCGCATTTTATACGAAAAGGTGTTTGGCTCTCACCCCAAACATTTAATTCCTTCTTTTCTATCCAAAATCCTACAGTGGCGGCCTGCTAGTCCACGTATCAGTTAAAGTTATTTCGCTCTATGGTAGAAATCTCACTCCTCTTATGGATTCCAATACACTTTCACCTTCCGATTTTAAATAATATTTCTTCAGTCACTTATTACCAAATATCCAATTATGTGACTTCGGTCACTTCATCCATTCATTCCCATGATACATTCATATACTATCTTCTTTCACTCCATGTGATATACCTATTCTTTGAGACAAATACACTATACATTTGTGCTCCATCTTGTACCTCCTTGTGAACCAAGAGTTTTTTGGCTCTCATCCCAAACACCTAATTCCTCTCTTTTCGGTTGTCCCCGTACAGTAATATAAGTGCTTTACACCCTCACTTGTCGGTTCATACCTATTTACTCTTGGGTTCACGTTTTTCCCATATTTGTTGGAGTTCAAACAACACTGTCCTTTGGTTCAAACCATATTCCTATCACACTTTTTTCCACCTCCTACCTCTAGTTCCTTGAACTACGAAGCTCTGAATTCCTCATTTCACTATGAGGATACGTAGGCATGAGGGCCCTAATCCTCACCGAGCACTCTATCTATTTCTTTTCCTTTTCCCTCATTCTTTTGCGAGTAATCCTTAGATATAACACCTATTCGAGCGAGAACAATCAAAATGGTTCCCATGGAGTACCATGGATGTTTGGGGTGCTAGTACCTTCCCCTTGCATAACCGACTTCCTTACCTAGTATATCTCTTCCCCCTAGGTTTTATTGATGTTTTCCCTTCCCTTTGGGGATAAATAAAGTTTGATGGCGACTCTGTTGTATGTTTGAGCGTGCGATACGTTCGGGTATATTTCCGCTAGCTTCAGCTGGGGATTCTTCGCTACTTGGAGTACTTCCTAGTCGCTAAAAGGAGTCGAGCCTAGTTTAGGTTTTTTTCTCGCTAGTCTATAGGTGTTCATCTTTATACCTTACTCGCTTTATTTTATTTGCTATTTACTTTATTATTGCATTCTGGCATCCTGGATATCTGTATATGCTATTGTTTGGGTTGGGTTGTTGATACATGAGAGATAAGCTCTATACCCGAGCTTGAGTACACACACAGGATAGTAACGTGACTAGAGTCGTGTTTGACCTCCGTGGAGTTATTCCGCGATTATGGTTGACACGAGACATCACACCTAGAGTAGATCCTTTTGGGAGGATCATTGTCCGACGAGTCATTCGTCCAAGACAATGGTGTCTCAAATTGGGTCGCTGACTCTAGGGACCTTTTAGGACCACCCTTTGAGGATAGTACACACCTGTGAGGGGATATGGGTCTTTCTTGCAGGAAACTAAGCCTCTTCATACCCATGTTCTTTCGTATATGCCGAACCTTTGAACCTAAAACTAACAGATTATGCAGTTTATTCAAAGCATTCCTGAATTTTGACTATATGATACCCTGCCATCATTGCATCGCATAACATCATTACATCATTACATTAACCATTACATGTTACATTTGCATTATTCAGGGACCTACTATGCCAGTTGCTAGTGTCAGTGCAGCCATGGATAAGACCGACCGAAGGAAAACTTACCAATACAAATTGTGAGACTCCAAGGTCGATGAGTTAAGGAAGCTCAGTGAGTGCCTTACTGAAGAATACCGAGTAGCCTTCAAGCAAGCCTATGGCAACCTGTTGGGGGTTTTGTCTACCAGAGAGTATTCAGGGTTGATGTTCACGTTTGCACAATTTTATGACCCCACATTACACTACTTCACGTTCTAGGACTTTCTTCTAGCTCCCACACTAGAAGAGTTTGCCCATCTACTACGGTTACCAGTCAAAAACCAAGCTCCCTACATGATTGATGAAGACTTCCCATATTCTGCAGATATAGCTCAGGCCTTGTGCATGAAGAAGGATCTAGTTGAGGCCCACTCTCCGAATCAAGGGTAACACGCAGGGCCTACCGTCCAAATTCCTATTCGAGAACGCCACTATGTTTGCTGACAGTGGAAGTTGGGACACATTTTACGCCAGCTTTGCATTAGTCATCTATGGATTGATGTTATTCCTGAATGTTGAAGGCTTCGTTAAAAAGACCGCCATCACCATATTCACCTCCCAGAACCCGGTTCCCACCTTACTAGCTAACGTATTCTTCTCCTTCCATTGGAGAAACATGAAGAAAGGGGGAACCATCAATTGCTGCATCCCTTTGCTTCAGAAATGGATTGTGTCCCATCTCCCAAAGAAAGGGCCGTTTGTTGATAATGTGGGTGATCTGAAATGGTCGCAAAGGTTGATGTCATTAGACGCTGAGGACGTCGTCTGGTTTAGTCTTGATTACTTGAGAGTGGAGTTGATATTCCGATGTGGGGAGTTCCCAAATGTTCCTCTTGTCAGTACAAAAGAGGGTGTGATCAACTATAATCCCGTTCTCTCATTACGTCAGTTGGGATATCCGCTCAAAGAAAAACCCGAAGACCGTTTCTTGGAAGAACTGATGTTAGCGGAAGAGGTTGAGAGTCTAGAGCTGATGAAGAGTGTGCGTAGAGCATGGGGCAAAATACAGCGAGTGGGAAAGAAAGAGCAAGGCAAACTACTGTGTACCATAACTACCTCCTATGCTGATTGGGTGAAGTCAATGGCCAAGATGATCAAACTGCCGTACCCATGGGAACTTTCCATGTGTATCAAAACCCCCAAGCCACATGCCGCTGTCGCTTCTGAAGTGGATCGCCTCAAGGAAATCACCAAGAAGTTGGAAAAAAAGAATGTCGGTCTCCGTTCCAGCCTGATAAAAGTCACCTCAAAAAAGAACACCATGAAGGCCAGTCTCACTCAGAAGAGGGAACGATTAAACAAAGCAGATACTGATATCCAAATTAAGCAAAACAAAAGGAGAAAGGTGGGAGATTCCCTGAAAGGGTCTTTTGACACCATTGCGAACAAGAAGAAAGAGTTAGCCGAAGCCCAGTATCGAGCCTACAAGCGAGACATTGACTACCAAGGCCAAATCAAATCTCTACAAGACCTATTGGAGAAATCGCAGAAGGAGTTAAAGGACGAGCAAGCCCGCGCCAAGAAGCTAGAAACAACCCTCGCACAACTCTAGAGTGACATCAACAAAAGGTTTGAAGAGATACGGTCTTTGAATCGCCAGGCCCATCAAAACTTGGATGAAAGGAAATAGCTGCAAGAGGAAGCTACCCAATGGGAGATTCAGAGTCGTCACTTGCAAGGTCTCCTGGACCAGAAAGAAGAATTTGTGCAGGATATCCTCATCAAGGGTTTCTGCATCCTTGTACTCACTATATGTACAGATTCTATATCAATAAAATTCAGTTATTCCGAAAAAAACATGTTGTTCTATGTTTTGTATGCAAAATAATTGGCTTGTCTTTCTCACATAATGCTTTAAAATTCCGGGGAATAATAAAAAGCTACATTAAAGATGTGAAAGAATTCTTTAACTTGAATTAACTTTTAATGATAGCAAATTGTGTGATCATCATCCAAATTGGTTGTGCATTGCATTACATGATATATTTGTGTTCTTACTTTGTAATTCATCCCATTCTATTGTTGCATAACCACACATATAAGCCTACATTGAAAATTTCCTTTAAAATAACAATTAAAATGCATTTTATGTCAGTATGTATCAATACATGACCCTTTGCATCGATACATGTAGCCTGTGATTAATCACAAAACAATTCTTGTTCAGTATGCATCGATACATACGAACCATGCATCAATACATGGAAGGCCAAAAACTCTGTGCATCGATACACACGACACCTGCATCGATACATGACTACTTGAGTCAGCCTGTGCATCGATACATACGCATTCAGCATCGATACATATTAGTGTAAAATTCACATGCATCGATACACACGATTCCTGCATCGATACATGATTGATTAATTTCACCAAAAATCTATACAACTTACAGTATGCATCGATACACACCTCTATGTATCAATACACAGAGTTGTTTTAAGTCATAACAGCAACTGTTTCTTAAAGGATATAAATACAGGTTTCAACAGCAGGTTCACAACACGAATTCATTGAGGGAAAAACAATTTGAACACAGATCAAAAGCAGTGTTGGAGCAATTGTTTTGTGAGCACATAGAAACCTGAAAGAGACTTCATCTTCTTCATCTTCTCAATCACTTCTCTTCAAGAACATTTATACATAACAATTCTTGTTCCTTGGATTAAAGAAGCATTGAGATAACGTTCAGTGGTGTGATCAAGGATCTAGCTGTGGGTTGAAGTGGAACGATCGAGGATCTAGCTGAGTTGAAGATTGAAGGGGGTTTCTAGGAAAAACCTATTGGTTTGTCCTTCAAGAACTGGTGTGTTCTTGAGGGTTTGGGAGTCACATTTGCAGAACACATTCAGCCGCAGCGTTGCGTTTGGAGATCGGGGGATTTCGCAAGCAGGTCGTGGAACCGGTGAATTGTTTGCAATTTTGTGCAGGAAAATCTTGATCGAGCTCAGATCAAGTGAAGGTTTATACAAGAAGAGGTTCTTGGAGTTTAGAAATTCTGTCTTTGTATCAAAACCTTGTATCAACGGATTCGGCAATAATTGATAATCAAAGTTCTCAATTTCATTTGAAATTGAGAGGGAGACGTACCCACACGCGAGGACGACGTGGGGAACTTCCTTAACAAATCTCTGCGTATCTTACTCTTACCTTAATCTTCTTTACGTTTCAATACTGTTTTGCAAATTCTGTTAGTGTGTGGTGATTGATTATATTTCTGGACAGCAGTGATAACAAATCCTTTAGTCATACACCATTGCTGTTTATCATCAAACACTCACACACCAACTGTTTGACAAAACGGTTAACCTGATTGTGTTCATTGGAAATAGTATTTGAGGATAAGCGCATTCAATCTGTTAATATTCTGTGTGTATTATTTCTGTCATTCTCATTAAAATCCAGCAACTGCACTTGCGTGTCCGGCTTTCTAGTAGCGGTTCAGAATAGACGGAAGTCGATTCGGGACCGATCGTTCCGCCATTTTTGAAAACTCTGATTAAATCTTAAATCCGTTAATTTTTAAGAGGTGATCTATTCACCCCCCCCCCCCCTCTCGATCACTAGCCACACCGTCTAACAAGTGGTATCAGAGCGCCGGTTCGCTGGTGCTCTGTGGCTGCCTGTAACAGTATGGATTCTGAACCAAAGGGGGCGTATAATAGAGCGCCTATTTTCAACGGTGAAAATTATGGCTACTGGAAAGACTGCATGCGAGTTCATATAAATTCTGTGGATAGGTTAGTATGGGCTGCCATTGAAAACGGTCCGTTTCAAATTACAATGACTAATGCGGCTGGCGCCATAGTACCTAAACCAGAAGATGATTGGAATGAGAAAGATGAGAAAAAGTGGTCGTGTGATTGGAGAGCTCGAAACATGTTAATTTCAGCACTTGGTGTTGATGAATATTATCGAGTATCACATTGCACGACTGCTAAAGAAATGTGGGACGCTTTAGAAGTTGCCCATGAGGGTACTACTGAAGTAAAACAGTCCCGCATTAACACACTCAATCAAGAATTTGAGCTCTTTCGCATGAAACAAGGAGAATCCATCTCCGACATGCAAAAGAGATTCACCCATCTAACTAACCGATTGAATGCTCTTGGAAAACCTATTTCCAATGAAATTGCTACTAATAAAATTCTCAGGTGTCTTAGCAGGGAGTGGCAACCTAAAGTTACAGCAATCAAGGAAGCCAACGATCTTACAAGACTTACGATTACAACACTGTTTGGAAAGCTGGAAGAACATCAGCAAGCTTTGGAAAGTCTTGAAAAATATGAGAATAAAAGTAAGAAGGAGAAGGAAAAGAAAAGAGACAAAGAGGGAGAGAAGAAGCCAATAGCTCTTGTGGCTTCTAGCTCTAAGTTCTCACGAAAAGAGCAAAGCGACAATGATTCAAGTAGTGACAAAGACTCGGATGATGAGGAAATGGGACTGTTTGTAAGGAGATACAATAGATTCATTCGAAAGAATGGAGTCAAGCATTCCGACAAAAATCTCATGAAGTTTCGAAGACAATCCATAAATTCGAAACAAGAAGAAAACAAGAAGAGTAGAGGAAGAGGATCATGCTTTAATTGTGGTAAATTCGGACACTTTAAAACGGAATGCCCTATGAAGTATAAGGACCAAAGAAAAGACTCACCAAAAGGTCACAGCAAGCAAAGGAGAGCGTATATTGCATGGGAAAGTGATAGTGAGTCATCAAACACACAAAGCTCAAGTGATGATGATGAAGCTGCAAATCTGTGCCTTATGGCTCACTCAAAAATTCAGTCCTACCACAAGAAGAAAAGCAATGACAAAAAGGTAAAACAAGCTTACTTCAATAACTTCTCCTCTATGTCTTTTTCGGAATTAAAAATAGCTTTTGAAAAACTGCATAACGAAGCTGTAGATGCTTTTAAACGACTTGCTTCCGACAAACATATCTTCTCTTTTTTGGAAGGTAAAGTAAACAAAGCTGAAATTGATTTAGAAGCATTGAAAACTAGCATTGCAGAAAATTCAAAAACTATTGACATTGACGGATGTAGTAGAGTTAGGTATTGTGACGCTTGTTATGTTTGGCAAAAAGAGGTAAACACTCTTAAGGACAAACTAGAGAAAGCGCTACAACCTAAAATTACTTATGCCGTTGACCCCAAGTTGTTTAAGAAGTCATTGAATCCTCCATATGCAAAATACTCTTTTATTCTAAAGGATTCAATGAACAAGAAACAACTAACACATCATCATGGTTTATGTCATTATTGTTGTCATGCTGGCCACACCATTGAGAAATGCAAATTTAGGAGATTTCTAGTCCCTAAAGGTATTTATCAATGGAAGCCAAAAGGCAACCATGTTAACACTTACCCTCTTGGACCCAATGAAAATTGGGGACCAACTTCTCTCTTTTGATGTTGTAGGATGAGTGCCTTGCCTCCGTAGATAGAAGGTGGTTTCTTGACAGCGGCTGCTCAAGGCACATGACCGGTGACATATCGCTTTTTATAGATTTCAAGGCAAAGAAAAAGGGATATGTTACTTATGGAGACAACAACAAAGGAGCTATACTCGGCAAAGGTAGTGTAGGTAATCCCTCCACCACTACTATTTCAAATGTCCATTTAGTTGAGGGACTTAAACACAATTTGTTAAGCATAAGTCAACTATGCGACATGGGCTATAAAGTTTCGTTTACAAAAACTTGCTGCATAATTGAACATGCTGAACAAAACATTGTGTTTAAGGGTGTAAGAGTAAACAACATCTATATGCTTGACTTGTTTGATGTACCGTTAACAAATACTAAATGTCTAGTCACCTTGAATGATGATTCTTGGCTTTGGCATAGACGCTTAGCTCATGTTAACTTCGATTTGCTAAACAAGGTTGTATCTAAGGATCTAGTAGTTGGTCTACCAAAATTAAAATTTTCAAAAGACCACCTATGTGACGCGTGCCAAATGGGAAAGCAAACAAGGGTGTCTTTTAAATCTAAAAATGTAATTTCAACTTCACGACCCCTTGAGCTTCTCCATATGGACCTCTTTGGACCTTCTAGGACAAAGAGCCTAGGTGGAAACTACTATGGCTTTGTAATAGTTGATGACTACTCTAGATTCACTTGGACTATATTCCTTCATAGCAAAGATGAAACTTTTTCTGCTTTTAAAATTTTTGCAAATCAGTCCCAAAACAAAATGAATTCCAAAATAGTTACAATTCGTAGCGATCATGGTGGTGAGTTTCAAAATTATCACTTTGAGAAGTTTTGTGACAAGTATGGCATTGAGCATAACTTTTCAGCCCCTCGCACTCCACAACAAAATGGCGTTGTGGAGCGTAAAAATCGTGTTCTAGAGGAGTTGGCAAGAACAATGCTTAATGAGGGTGGATTACCAAAATACTTTTGGGCTGATGCTGTTAGCACAGCCTGTTATGTCCTAAACAGAATCTTAATTTGCCCTATTTTGAACAAAACTCTTTATGAACTTTTGAAAGGAAGAAAACCAAACTTGTCACATCTTCATGTATTCGGTTGTAAATGTTTTGTTTTGAATAACGGTAAGGAAAACATTGGGAAGTTTGATGCAAAAGCTGATGAAGGTATTTTTCTTGGTTACTCAATGTCAAGCAAAGCATATAGAGTGTATAATAAGTGTTTACTTACTGTTGAAGAGTCGGTTCATGTTTCGTTTGATGAGTCTTATCCGAAAAATGTCGGAAAAGGTATTTCTTTTGATGACGCAGGTGTATCTACAGAAGACATACTCAAGGAAGCTGTTGAGGAAATTGATCAGTCCAAAACAGCTGCCCATGAGAAGGAGGAAGATACAAGTCATGAAGAAATTGAGGAAGAAAAGACAGCTGAAGTGAATGATCTTCCAACAGCTTGGAGATCCTCAAAAGACCATCCCATCGACAACATTTTGGGAGACATTTCAAAGGGAGTAATGACCCGGTCTAAGATAAGTAACTTCTGTTCTCACTTCGCGTTTGTTTCACAAGTAGAACCTAAAAATGCCAAAGAGGCCTTGATTGATGAATTTTGGCTAATGGCCATGCAAGAAGAGCTTAATCAATTTAAAAGAAATGACGTTTGGGAACTTGTCCCTCGTCCGCGAGATCATCATATCATAGGCACTAAGTGGGTTTTTAGAAACAAGCTTGATGAAAACGGAGTGATTACTAGGAACAAGGCACGCTTAGTAGCACAAGGATATAACCAAGAGGAGGGCATAGACTATGAGGAAACTTATGCTCCAGTTGCTCGCCTCGAAGCTATACGTCTTTTGCTCGCCTATGCGTGTTCTAAGGATTTTAAGCTTTACCAAATGGACGTAAAGAGTGCCTTTCTGAATGGTGTCATAAATGAAGAAGTGTATGTTTCACAACCTCCCAGTTTTGAAAATGCTGAAAATCCAGATCATGTTTTCAAGTTAAAAAGAGCTTTGTATGGTCTTAAACAAGCCCCTCGGGTTTGGTATGAAAGGCTTAGCAAATTCCTAATTGATCATGGATATTCAAGAGGTAAAGTGGACAATACTCTCTTTATTAAACACAAAGGGAAGCACATTCTTTTAGTTCAAGTTTATGTCGACGACATCATATTTGGTTCAACTAACATACACTTGGTCGAAGAATTTTCTAAGGTTATGCAGGTTGAATTTGAGATGAGTCTAATGGGGGAGCTAAACTACTTCCTAGGACTACAAATAAAGCAACTTGATGAAGGTACTGCAGTATGTCAAACAAAATACTGCAGAGAACTACTCAAGCGCTTTGGAATGAATGACTCAAAATCAATCGACACTCCAATGCCTACCAACGGAAATCTAGAAAAGGATGAGCACGGTAAATGTGTAGATTTCAAAAGATTCAGAGGTATGATCGGATCTCTCTTGTATCTTTCTGCTTCTAGACCTGACATCATGTTTAGTGTTTGCATGTGTGCACGCTATCAATCAAATCCTAAAGAATCGCACCTAAAAGCGGTGAAGCGCATATTTAGATATCTTCATGGAACATCTAAATATGGGCTTTGGTATTCTAAAGGAAGTGATTGTAGCCTAGTAGGGTACTCCGATTCTGATTTTGCTGGCTGCAAATCAGATAGGAAAAGTACAAGTGGTACGTGTCACCTATTTTCAAACTCCTTCGTCAGTTGGCACAGCAAAAAGCAAGTTTCTGTGGCTTTGTCAACTGCAGAGGCTGAATACGTTGCAGCCGGTAGTTGTTGCGCTCAGATTTTATGGCTTAAGCAGCAACTACAAGACTTCAACATTCAACTAAAATGTATTCCTATCAAATGTGACAACACTAGTGCCATAAACCTTACTAAAAACCCTGTTTTACACTCACGCACTAAACACATAGAGATTAGACATCATTTCCTTCGCGATCATGTTGAAAAAGAAGACATTGTCTTTGAGCACGTTGACTCCAAAAATCAGCTTGCTGATATTTTCACTAAACCATTGGCAACGGAACCTTTCTTCAACATACGTCGTGAATTAGGAATCTTAGATCTATCTCATTTGATGTCATAAGCATGTTACATCTTAATTATATTATGCCTCACCGTGTGTGACAAGCACTGTTTTAGATGTCAATTATCCTTCACAAGATCTCTCCAACAGAGGTAATATCAAACCTTTCTACAATTTTCTTATTGATTAGTGATTGTGTTTGTTAGAACAAATATGCTTACTCTAGTTGATGTAAAGTTTGCTTGAATATACTTCCTGTCTATAATGTGTGCTCATTAACAATCTGAATTCTGAGCAAAATTATCATGACATAGTGCAACTGCATAATCATACTGCATAAAAACTCATTAAAAACCAGTTCAGCATCAGTATGTATCGACACATACGAAGCCTGCATCGATACATATGCTCTGAAATTAAATTTTTTGAAAAACTGATTCAGTATGCATCGATGCATCTATCGCATGTATCGATACACAAGGCAATTGAAAACACTAGGCATCGACGCATCCATCGCATGTATCGATACACATGACAATTTTGAAATACTTGGCATCGACGCATAACTCTCTGCATCGATACTTACTGCTGTCATCTGAATTAAATGCATTCTTTTTCTCTCTCATGCATCGACACATCAACCAATCATATCATCTCTTATCTCATTACTTCATCTCATCTGCCCTCAAAAACCCCAAAACCAGTGGCTAACCCTAATCCTTCTCATCTTCACTCTCTCACAAACTTGGTAAAACCCTAAATCTCATATCACCATGCCTCCACGCACCATCCCAGCCAGAGCCAAAGGAAAAGGAAAGGGAAAGGAAGCAGCCGGTACGTCTCAGCAACCACCAGATGTTCCTTCAAATGCCTTAGACATTCTTCATCCTGCCATTGCTACTGAATTTGAGGAATCCTTCAAGGCCAGGTTGGTAATGAAACCTCATATCTTTGATAAAACAGATGCTGTTCATCTGCATCTAAATGAAGTAGTTGAACTGTTACATGCACAAAGACTTGGGTCCTTTCTATCTACAAAAGATGACTATCATGAGGATTTCATCCGGGCCTTTTATGCTGGTTTACAAACTGGTACAGGCTATATGTTCCGGTGTTCTATCGGAGTCAGAACATATACCTTTGAAGCCAGTAATTGGGAAACAGTGTTTCAAATGCCGCTTCCGTCGATGGCTTTCAAGTCCTGGCATGACCTGCATTTTGATCCTGAATTTGACCTGAAGGACTTTACAACTTCTATCCTAAAGATTGATAGACCGTTGAGTGAGGACGAACACGTCACGTCAGGTATGATCAAACAAACTCCGCGTATTCTGCACTGGATCATTACTCACATTCTGCGTCCAACCAACAGTGGCCACTCTCGGTTGGATAGGCCTAGCATACATCTTCTCTACATTCTGCAAAATAAGATTCACTTAAATTGGGCGAACTACTTTGTAAAACGTCTATTTTATGTGCGAGACAGCTCCAAAACTGTGGCGCTAGGGTATGCCTCTCAAGTAATGAAAATTCTCAAGTTTTGGAAAGTTACAATGCCTATTGTGCCTCTCCTATCTCCATCTGCAGCTCAAGAATTCGATTCTGCCACTCTATCGCATATGGGATATCGATGGGACAAAGACCGCAAGTGCTTCTACTTTTTTGAAAGAAAATCCAAAACCAGAATTTACAACTTTGACGTGCCTTCTGAACGCATCCATGTTGCTGAAGAACAGCCTGATGAAGAAATGCAGGATGCGCCTGAAACAGATGTGCCTCAAGCTGGGGCCAATACTGGTTGGGGTGAGTGGGTGCCACGAAGGTGGTTTCCCACCAACTACGTACCTGAACCTACAGCCCCTCCATTCGCCGGTGGTACTTCAGCCTCAACACCAAATGCAGACATCACTCACATGCTTCAACAGATGGAAATCGTCAACAAAGAACGCCATGAAGAAGCACGGTACTGGCATGTCCAACAAACTGAATGGCACAACGAGCATCGGGAATGGCATGATGAGCATACACGGATGTATCACAATCAACACGCTTGGCACCAAGACTTGGTTAAATGGCATCAGGTGTTCTACAACGAAATGTCCGGCTTTATGGATGATTGCCGTGAAAACCCTGGGATTATGGACAGCTTTAGAAGCACTGAAGTTCATAATCGATTTAGGCGATACTCCTTCATGGGCCAAAATCCAGACACAATGCCTCCTCCTCCGCCTCCGCCAAGCTACCGAGATCCTGACAGACATGATGAGGAGTCCTGTGGTGGCAACAATCCAAATTAACCAACCACCCTTTCATCTCACTGCATTTCATTTCATATTGCTCATGTTTTAGTTTGTTGCACATTATATGGTTTCGCTTATGTAACCCTTAGACTTGCTCGCACACTTAAAATGCTTTTCAATTTCTGTTTACCTCTATCTGTTATTGCCCTTACTGTTTGATTGATTCTTTGTGAATGATTCTTTAACTTGCAGCTTCTTTCTTTGTGATTGATAGCCTATTATCCATTTTTGCCATGCCCTGCTACACTTTCTGCTTGATAACTATGTGTCTTCCTCTTTTTGATGTTGACAAAGGGGGAGAAAACGCAGATATGCACAAACTCAGGGGGAGTATCACACATCTTGCCAAGAATTTGCCATCATCAAAAAGGGGGAGTTTGGGAAAGAATTCTTTAACTTGAATTAACTTTTAATGATAGCAAATTGTGTGATCATCATCCAAATTGGTTGTGCATTGCATTACATGATATATTTGTGTTCTTACTTTGTAATTCATCCCATTCTATTGTTGCATAACCACACATATAAGCCTACATTGAAAATTTCCTTTAAAATAACAATTAAAATGCATTTTATGTCAGTATGTATCAATACATGACCCTTTGCATCGATACATGTAGCCTGTGATTAATCACAAAACAATTCTTGTTCAGTATGCATCGATACATACGAACCATGCATCAATACATGGAAGGCCAAAAACTCTGTGCATCGATACACACGACACCTGCATCGATACATGACTACTTGAGTCAGCCTGTGCATCGATACATACGCATTCAGCATCGATACATATTAGTGTAAAATTCACATGCATCGATACACACGATTCCTGCATCGATACATGATTGATTAATTTCACCAAAAATCTATACAACTTACAGTATGCATCGATACACACCTCTATGTATCAATACACAGAGTTGTTTTAAGTCATAACAGCAACTGTTTCTTAAAGGATATAAATACAGGTTTCAACAGCAGGTGCACAACACGAATTCATTGAGGGAAAAACAATTTGAACACAGATCAAAAGCAGTGTTGGAGCAATTGTTTTGTGAGCACATAGAAACCTGAAAGAGACTTCATCTTCTTCATCTTCTCAATCACTTCTCTTCAAGAACATTTATACATAACAATTCTTGTTCCTTGGATTAAAGAAGCATTGAGATAACGTTCAGTGGTGTGATCAAGGATCTAGCTGTGGGTTGCAGTGGAACGATCGAGGATCTAGCTGAGTTGAAGATTGAAGGGGGTTGCTAGGAAAAACCTACTGGTTTGTCCTTCAAGAACTGGTGTGTTCTTGAGGGTTTGGGAGTCACATTTGCAGAACACATTCAGCCGCAGCGTTGCGTTTGGAGATCGGGGGATTTCGCAAGCAGGTCGTGGAACCGGTGAATTGTTTGCAATTTTGTGCAGGAAAATCTTGATCGAGCTCAGATCAAGTGAAGGTTTATACAAGAAGAGGTTCTTGGAGTTTAGAAATTCTGTCTTTGTATCAAAACCTTGTATCAACGGATTCGGCAATAATTGATAATCAAAGTTCTCAATTTCATTTGAAATTGAGAGGGAGACGTACCCACACGCGAGGACGACGTGGGGAACTTCCTTAACAAATCTCTGCGTATCTTACTCTTACCTTAATCTTCTTTACGTTTCAATACTGTTTTGCAAATTCTGTTAGTGTGTGGTGATTGATTATATTTCTGGACAGCAGTGATAACAAATCCTTTAGTCATACACCATTGCTGTTTATCATCAAACACTCACACACCAACTGTTTGACAAAACGGTTAACCTGATTGTGTTCATTGGAAATAGTATTTGAGGATAAGCGCATTCAATCTGTTAATATTCTGTGTGTATTATTTCTGTCATTCTCATTAAAATCCAGCAACTGCACTTGCGTGTCCGGCTTTCTAGTAGCGGTCCAGAATAGACGGAAGTCGATTCGGGACCGATCGTTCCGCCATTTTTGAAAACTCTGATTAAATCTTAAATCCGTTAATTTTTAAGAGGTGATCTATTCACCCCCCCTCTCGATCACTAGCCACACCGTCTAACAAAAGAGAAACACTTTGCATTACCGTTGAAACTCGATAAACCTGATAGGTGATCGGTGACTCAACAGTAGTGTACTTGGATACCTGCGACATTCAAACAGCTGGGACACCGTGGGGATTCTATCCTTTCGGTGTTCCTTAACAGGCAGGGAATTCCGTAATGGCAGCATTGGCACCAATTAAAACCTCTCGGCAATGATGTTCTAATTCTCTATGACGAGTCGGAGTTCCCATCACGATAAAGACTCATCCCTACATACGACAAACAAGAAAAAACATGCATCATACAAAATAAGCATACATCATGCACTACATGAAGCATCTTCCCCACTCCGGTAATAGGGCATCAATCACCTAGTCCGACAAATTTCGGGCACATAGGTATTTAATCCTCTTCTACCTTGAATATCTGAAGAGCTTCCGCAATACCTGCATTCAGGTCCAAGAAGATTAAATAGGGGCAGCTGTTGTACCCCCAAATTTGCCCTCCCCTTTCTCACCTATGCATCCAATCACTTGATCAGGAGATGATTTGCATACATTCATAATTCATCCACATGCATCATTCATCATGGATTCAGAAGAAACTTGGGCTCACAAAGCTAGGGTTTGTATAGATATCAAAGTTCAAGGGCATGGTCTAATCACATCATCAGCATAGGGGATGTGAAACCCTAATGATGGTGGTGAAGGTTTGATTTCAACAAAGGTGTGGACAGACAGCCTAGGGCCTTCAAAGCCCTAATTCCTCAAGACATGACTTCATGGAGCCTCCCCATGCCTTATCTTGGTCTTCAAAGCGCTAATTAGAAGATGGAGAATCAGATGAACTTGGTGGCTTCATTGTTCATTCATGACCCTTCAATCTTTACCCTTTGTCATTTTTGCTTGGCCTAACCCTTCTTGGAGCATTGGTCTTGGTCCCAAGTCAATGAGTCTATCCATATGTTTGTGGATATGCCTTTGGTCCTGATCATCTGAACATCCAAATCCCTTGTGCTTCAAGCCATTTGTTGGTCATGCCATTGGTGCATGAACACCATGTTAAAACCCTAATCTTATGATCTCATTTCATGGCCTTGTTCATGTACATTATTAGTCACGTTTTTTTTTTAAAAATCCAAGTCATAAAACAAAACAATTTGGAAACCAACTCCAAACCATTTGTTAATCCATTTCAGTCCATTTCATGTCATTTAAAACCATTACATGTGATTCTACATAAGAAAATACAAAAATTGACATTTTTTTACCAATTGTTGACTCTGGTCAACAATTGACTTTTTCGTCAACTTTGATCAAAGTCAACCCAAGACCCTAATACCCTAAATTTCATCATGATCATCAATTCAATGTTCATTTGCAAGAAAAATACAAAAAAAATGAATTTTTGACCAATTATTGACTTTGGTTAACAATTGACTTTTGGTCAACTTTGACCAAAGTCAACTCAACCCCTTTCCATCCTAAAACCCTAAATCTCCTAAACCTAACCCTAATTCTCATATCCCAGATCCCATGTTAATCATTTAGTGTCCAATTTGCTTGTTGCTTCATGAGGAAGTGTTGCTTCGACTTTGTTTGTTCAACCAACCAACCATGGCCTACATGAACCCCTAGCTGCAATGCATCCAAGTCAGTTCTGCAGGTCAGAAGTTGCCACCACTAGAGCTGACCTGCTGTAGAACTGCATGAACACAACCTCTGATATTCACAAACTACAATGCATAACAACTGGATTAGGCCTGTAGAAATGGCACAATCTGCAGCATGACATTGTAAGACCCCAATTTTGACCATAAGATCCCTCATGCATTTACATCATAAGCATTAGCATTGGGATCATGACTTGGCATCCTCCTTACCCCTCTTTCATTGGGTTTGTTTTGGGAGAGATCACCAAGCACTTTGTGATTATATCATACTTGTATTTTATCATTTCACTAACCAAAATACCAAAAATATGTCTTTGTGTTTGCCTAACTCTTTTGTAGGTAGGGCATGATCTCATTAATTCATCAAGCTCAAATATAGGGTTTGAGACCCTCATGAACAAAGAGCACAACCTATAATTGATTCAAGAATGGTTACAAGCATCATATATGAGTCCCAATGATCTCTACATGTTATATTGATCAAGTTTTCTTCAAGAGTTTGAGGGTGATTGGCCTTGGAAACCCTAGTTTGACTGGGTATTTTGAGTAACTTCTCCAACAAGCTATCTCACCAATTGATCAAATTTCTCAAGGGAAACTTCAAAATTTATCATCTTATGCATATATGATCTACTATGAGCCAAAAAAGTCAAGAGAATTGGAAGTTAGCAAGTTGGTTGATGGTGGTTGGCCAGATGAATTAGTCTGATCAAAACTAGGTCTCCCTAGACCTTATCTCCTACAATTTTCACCATATGAAAATGATTCCAAGAGAAAACTTTCTCTAAATGACATTCAAAACAACTTTCATGTGGAGACCTAGAGCTAGTTTTGCTTGGAAAATCATTTTCTATGTTGAAACATTATAGGTCATTTTGTCTAAACCCTAATTTAAAAGTCAACTTCCCAAGGCCATAACTTGCTCAATTTTTATGAGATGAAATATTTCCAAGTTGAAAAATCAAATTAAACGTGTCTACTTCAACTTTTATTTTTGGAGTGGGAGCTAATTCAACTTTTTTGAGCAAGTGATATGAGGCTACATTATAGGTCACTTTTGACCTATACCATTGATCAAGTGATTTTTCCAAACTTTAAAAATGCACAACTCTATCATTTCAAATCCAAACAACATTAAATTGGTGACCATTTTAAAGGTATTTAAAAGAGCTACAACTTTGATGAATACACGTTTCTCATTTGAAGCTCATGTAAAAAGTTAAGCAAGGTGGAATATTGAGACATATGGCATGACACTTAGAAAAAATTTGATATGTCAAACATTTCCAAACTTTCACCTCAAATTTCTCCAAGTTCCAAGCTCCAAATGAAAAAGTTGTGAACATCAAAGTTGTTCCTCTTGATCTCACCTTTCCAAAGAGCTCAAATTCATTCATTTTGGATGAGAAATGCATAGGCTTCACATGGCTTAAACAGGGTGACATCATTTATCAAAGATCAAACTTCAAGCATCAATCTTCTGTTGCCTTGCAATCCAAACTTACTTCAGAGCATCTGCTATGCATTTTTGGACCTCTAGCAATAATTTCATGGACCTATGTGTGCCCATGCACCATTACATCACCATTTTCCAAAATTGGAAAGTGAAAGAGAGTGTGCAATTATCAACCAATTCAGCTATAAATAGAGCATCAATTGCTAAGAAATTCACACACAATCGCGTCAGCTTTGACCCCCCATTGCAAACCCTCAATTATCAAAGGATAAGCCTGATAAATTCTCTTGAATTTGAGCTTGAATCTCCACTGTTTTGGAATTCAATTCTCCAGGAATCCATTGCTTCTTAACCATTCAATCCTCTTCCTGCAAGCAAGTGGAGTGAGTCCAAGCACAAGCAAGATCCATATCAAGTGAATCCAGACTTCCATTGAAGGTATTTTTTAGAAATTCTAAAACTCTTCGATTCTCTTAAATTCTTGCTCAATTCTATTGATTCTTTGGTTGTCTGAAGTCCTACCAATGTAGGCAAGATGATTGAGTTGCTTGGAGGTCAAATCGAAGCAACTCAGTTCATGTACCTCAAATTTCAACTCCACACATCTCTCAATATATTTGGAGTTGGAATGAATGGAGGTCAAATTCGAGCCCAGTGCCATTTTTTCTTCAAGATCATGTCCTTGTTTTTCATTATGGTGATGGTTCATGGTGGACATGTCCGGTGAGGTCCACCGGAGAAGATGACCGGAGCTCTGGCTCCGGTGATGAGCGACAAGGCTTGAACCGCATGGTCCGTCCCTCACGTTTTAATCTTGATCGTTGGATTTAAATACCAATTGTGCAGCGCAGTTGATTAGGTCCATGTGGAACGCGCGCTAGGGACCATCAGATCTGCCACCTCAATTAATGAGGGAGATCTGATGGTCCACGTAATTTAGATTTTTCTGAATTTTATTTTAATTGCATTATTTGCAATAATTCATATTAAATTCAATATTGATCCAAAAAATAAGGGACTTTCACCAAAAAAATTCAAATATTTTTCTCTTTCATATTCTGATTTAAAATTATTTTTTGGATCATTATTAATATTTTTCATGAATTAATTGATTTTGCATTTGTTTTTAATTGTTTAAAAATTCTTTTAAATGTCCAAAAATTATGAAATTTTTTCTCCAAGGTCCTTTGACCTTGTTTGACCTATGATAAATCTCATGGCCATTTCTTTAGTATTTTGATGAGATTTTAGGAATTGGACAAAACATATTTGATTTAAATGCATTATTTTATTATTTTTAATTGAATAAATGCCAATTAAATTTTGTTGACCAATTGTATTGACTTGTTTGAGTTTGCTTATTGTTGTTGGGCCTTGGTCAAGGTTGATTTGACTTTCTCAAGTTAATATCATTGGATTTAGGGGATTGATGGAATGTACATTCCATCTCCCAAAATGAATGAATGATATTAATTTAATAAAGGTCATTCTTTAACCAATTTGTGATCTCATTCATCCCCCTCCCACTTCATCTCATTCATCTTCTTAATTCATTCATTCCATTTGGCCTATGACATCTCAAAGTCCTAATACTAGTTGATTGAAAAATTGACATAAGTATGGATGAGATTAGGCCACATCTTTTGCATATTCTTTTTGTGTGTGGTATGTTTCATGAGCATAATCCATTATACTTTGTCTCTAACATGCATTAACACCAAAATTCTATTGCCCGACCTCAAATAGTTGTGACTTCTACATAAGTCCAATTACGATTGCTTAACATAGCGCTAAATTTGTGACACAAAAGGCATAAGCATTCTAGTTAGTGAGATTATAATTCTCCCCTCTTTCATGGTATTGTGTGGAAACTTGGCCTTCTTTCCTTCCTTTGGAAGATGTTTTGGTTCAAGGATCCATGCTTATGATAAGTGGGTTGAGTGTTCTCCAAAGAATGTCTTGAAAAGCAAAAGCAAAACAAAACTAACCTCTAACCTACTAACTATTGACTTTTAATTTAAAGCTTTGACTTTAATGCAATTTAATTTTAGCACTTTATTTCATTTGCCATTATACATATCATTCTAATTGTTTATGTTAATGTAATTTTCACTTTGTCCATTTGGACCATATTGTGTGATATTTTTTGTTTGTGTTACTTTGTTTCTTTGTGTGGTCTTTCACCATTAATGTACGTAATAATCATAAAAACCCTAAAAAACTTTTGTGTGGACTATTGGCTTGATCTTGGACAAATGGACTTAGAATCTAGGCAACTGCCCTAAGCTAAAGGACTTGGCCAATGCCAACTTGTTGAAGAACCAAGTGCTTGTAATTTGAACTTCATCTGATACATCTTTGAAGATCTCTCTAAGATTCATCTGCAACATGATCATGGTGTAGCTTTTATTTTGAACTTGTGACTTGTGGAATTCATCTGTTACATGGGCAATTTTTGGAGAAGATCATGGAATGGATAAGCTTGGATGAGGCCATCTTTATTTAATGTCTTGCTCTTCAAGATAATATAATTGTGCATTTGTATGTTGCTTAATTCTAAAAGTCCAAGGGAATTCTGGGTTTCTATTGACATTCTTGTCTATTGGATTGCTACCCATTTGGTCAGATCTTTTCAACTCTAAACTTTTAATTTTTGTGCATAGGGTAGTCTCTTCATCTTCTCCCCATTTATTTAATTTCAAAATCTCTCCCTCCATTTTCAAAGTCTTCTTTGTGTGAACTATTTTTGTTCTAAACTTTGACCACTTTTGCAAAAAGATAGAAACTTTGGCCTTATGCCATTGCATTTTCAAACTTCTTTTCTTAAATCAAACTTGTAAATAAACTTAACTATACTTGACTTAAACTTCCAAAAATCCGAAAAGAACTAACTCATTCAAATCATTTTTTAGGCCTTTGTGCCTTTCAAACTTAACTTTTGCTAAAATCAATGCATCCATTTTGAAATTTGTATCACGAACTACGAGGTTTTAATCCCTCATTTTTATGTTGGTACGTAGGCACAAGACCGAAGGTCTTGTCAAACACAAAAATATAATTAATGAATTCTTTCCTCATCCCCCCATTCTATTTGTTTGTAAACATCACTTTGTACAAAATACATATGCATACAAAAAGGGCTCCCTAGGAGTACTTAGGACACTTTGGGTGCTAACACCTTCCCTATGTGTAACCACCCCCCTTATAGTTGATCTCTGACTTTTATTAGTTTTTATTTGAAAACTTCTTATTATTTGGGTTTTGTTCGTACATTTTACCTTTTCTCTTGGAAACAATAAAAGCGCGGTGACGACTCTTGTTATTTGATCTCTAGCTTGTCAATAGCTTGATGATCATGAATTTCCCACTACAGAAATTAAGTGGTGACTCTGCTGGGGAATAGTCTCCAGTGGTTTTGGCTTACTTTTGTGTGTGAATATATTTGTATATATGTGATGTTTGTATATATGTGTGATATAATCTGCTTGTTGTGCTTGGTGATCT
Source organism: Lathyrus oleraceus (assembly GCF_024323335.1). Taxonomy (NCBI): domain Eukaryota; kingdom Viridiplantae; phylum Streptophyta; class Magnoliopsida; order Fabales; family Fabaceae; genus Lathyrus; species Lathyrus oleraceus. The sequence goes on from NC_066580.1 coordinate 217,862,306, forward strand.
CTAGGTGGTGAGATAAGTTCTAACCCGAACTTGAGTGCAATTAAGATAGGAGGATGGTATAGTCATGTTCGACTTGTGTGGAGTAGTCCTTAACAAGTTGGCTTGAGATCCATCTGCTCAGTGGAGACTCCTTTGGATTTAGAAATGTCACACAAGTATTTATGGTTAGGCATTATTATTTCTAATTGAGTCCGAGAAGCTGAGGACCTTAGAACATTTAACCCATCTTGCCCTATTTACGACGTAGTGCGAAAACTATTCAGGTGTAGACTTGATAACAACTGTTACGCGATACTACACTCAGACGAGTTTATCTTGAGAATATTATGGGTCGATGAGTTAGTCATCTAACCTGTAATATCCGATAGATGGAATTAAGACTCTGGGAACTTTTTAGAACATGATCTACAGGTTTTATCCTTAGTTCACTCCTTTGGGATGGTTCTTACCCAGACTCCATGCTCGTGATTTGCAACAAACCCTTCATTCTTGGTTGATCCAATCAAGTCTTGTCAATATCAATGGAACTTTGGAGTTGATCATAATCCACCAAAATGGATGATTGATGTTGCCAAAGACTTGATTCATCCCTTGACCTTTGTTTGCCTTGTGTGTGATCCCTTATTTGTGATTGTTGCATTCATGCATTCATGCGCATCATAACATTCATCACACAAAATTTTCAAGGAACTAAGGTATCATTTGCAAATATTTTCAGACCATAGATTGTGGACGAAGAAACACTAAGAAGTACAGTTTCAGATGTCCCGACTTGAAAGAGTTAAGGAAGTTATCATCTTTTGTATTAGATCCCTTGGACTTCAAACAACATCATGGGAAGCTTTTGTCCATCTTGTCTGCTGATGTGGTTGAAGGACTCTTAAGTGTATTGGTGCAATTCAATGATCCTCTCTACCATTGTTTCACTTTCCCAGATTTTCGGCTTGTGGCTACCTTGGAGGAGTATTCTTATCTTTTGGGGATACCTGTTTCTAGTAGAGTACCTTTTAGTGGATTGGAGGAGATTCCCCGATCTAGTATTATTGCTGAAGCTCTTCAATTGAAGAAGTCTGAGATAGAGGCTTATTGGGTGAAGAAATGAGGGATATTTAGGATGCCATCTGTTTTCCTCATCAAGAAAGCCACTACTTTTTCTCAAGCTTGTAGTATGGACGCTTTTGAAGCTATCTTTATGTTGCTCATCTATGGATTAACTTTGTTCCCTAACACTGACGGATGATATAGTTTGGTATCATCCGTCCTTAAGTAGTTTGGATATTATTGATAGTTGTGGTGAATTCTCTAATGTGTCTCTCATTGGTACACAAGGAGTAATTAACTACAACCCTGCTTTGGCTCGTCGTCAGCTTGGGTTCCCCTTGAGAGACAAACCTAATAACATGTTGTTAGAAGGTCTTTTCTATCAAGAGGGTAAAGATCCCCAACATTTGAAGCAGAAGATTGTGCATGCTTGGCATAATGTGCATAGGAAAGGAAGATCCGAGCTTGGTTCGCGCAATTGTGTAGCTTTAGAAGCTTACACTCTTTGGGTGAAGAAGAGAGCTATGGATTTGAAGATGCCTAATCCTTGCGAAAGACCTATGTCTATGGTTGTGGTTGAGCCATTAACTCTCCCTAACCAAGATGTAGAGGAGTTGGAAGACGCGCTCGTCAAGATGAAGCAAAAAAAGGATATTTGGGAAGAGCGTTTCCATGCTTTGAGCAAAAAGCATGAAGAGTTGCAGTTGGAGTCTAAGGACAAAGATGCATTGATTGAGCTACTTGAAGACCGAGTGACAAAGAGACCGAGAAAGCCAGAGGTTTCATCTTCTAGCATGCCTCAGCCTTCCGTTGCTTGGAAGAAGATTGTCGATCAACTTGTCCTCGAGAAGATTCAGATGAAGACTTCTTTTGAAACTAAAATTCGTCGCATTCGAAGGAAGTACGCGCCTTCAGCCAGATCTTCTGACATTTTCATTAGGGATCCTTAGGATGACTAGTTTCCTTTTCTCTTGTATCTTTTTATTTTTGGTTTCTAAAATTGTACTCAGTGTAATCCTTCCAATATATATAAATAAAAAGAGATTTTTGGTCATATCAAATTATTGCAATTGCCATTTAAATATTATATATTTGCAAATGATATAGTAAGTTCCTTGGAAATAAAACTAATCAAGCATTGCATTTCATGCATCATTTGCATAAGCAGCTTTTTGCCAGGTGTCTGATTGGTCTTTCTTCTGTGCTTTAGCTAAGCTGACTCACTGGTACAATACTATAGCCAATCATCTGAGAATTATGGAGCACTTAGAGCAAGAGAACAGAGAGCTGAAGGACGAAATCGCCCGGATGACTGCCATGATGGAGTCAGTTCTTGTTGCTCAAAGCCAAGCTTCTCCAACGCCTGCAACTCCTCCCGCGAGGACTGTTACTTCAGAAGTGGTTACCTCTACCGTGCCTGCTGCTACCGCACACTTCGCGCCAACTCTGCTTGCCGGATTCCCGTGGGGAATGCCGCCCAACTTTGTGCCAGAGGGCTTTGCGCCTACCTTTGCTTCCATGCCGACAACTAGCCTGGTCATGTCCGTGCCACCTCCAGTTGTGCACACTTTCCCTCGCGTAGAGGATACCATTTATCATTCTGAGACGTCTGAGGGTCCGAATGTTTATGAGAAGATGGATGAAATGAAAGATCAGTTTCTTGAGTTATGCAAGGAATTGAAGACGCTGAGAGGTAAAGATCTGTTTGGGAAGAGTGTTGCCGAGTTATGTTTGATGCCCAATGTCAAAATCCCAGTGAAGTTCAAAGTGCCTGACTTTGAAAAATATAAGGGGAACTCTTGTCCGCTTAGTCATCTTGTGATGTATGCCCGCAAGATGTCAACTCAGACTGATAATGACCAATTGCTTATTCATTACTTCCAGGATAGCCTGACTGGTGCTGCACTCCGTTGGCATGTGGGGTCGGAAAGTGCAAGCATCCGCACTTTCAACGACTTAGGAGAGGCTTTTATGAAGCAATACAAATAAAATGTGGATATGGCGCCAGATAGAGACCAATTGAGGTCTACGTCTCAAAAAGACAAAAAGACATTCAAAGAGTACGCGCAAAGATTGAGGGAGTTGGCTGCCCATATCACTCCTCCTTTAGAGGAGAAAGAGATGACAAAGATCTTCTTGAAAACCTTGAGTTCATTTTATTATGAACGCATGATTGCTAGTGCCCCTAGTGATTTTACTAAAATGGTAAATATGGGGATGAGACTTGAAGAAGGGGTCCGTGAAGGACATTTGTCAAGAGCTGAGCATCAACAAGTAAGAGGTATGGCAGTGGTTTCAGCAAGAAGAAGGACAGTGAGACCAATGCAATTTCCAGTGGGACGCAGAGGAGGCCTCAGATTAGAAGAAATCCACCACCCCGTCAACATCATCATTATCAAGTATCATCAGTAATTCCAGATTTTCCAATCAACAAACAACACCAATTCAACAACCACAACATCAACATCTACAACAACAACCGCAATAAAGAACGAACACCTACAACAACAACAATACCAACAACAATCATTATCAACAACAGAACTTTGAGAGGAAGAAGTTCTCTTTTGACCCGATTCTTATGTCGTATGTAGAGTTATATCCATCGTTGGTTCTCAAGAACTTGATTCAACCGAGGAACCCACCGCAGATCCCAGAACCACTTCCTTGGTGGTATAAACTTGACCTTCGTTGTGCTTTTCATCAGGGTGCACCCGGGCATGATATTGAAAAATGCTATCCGTTGAAATATGAGGTTCAAAAGCTCATGAAGAGTGGTATGGTATCCTTTGAGGACCGCGCGCCGAATGTGAAAGCAAACCCTTTGCCCTCTCATGGGAACTCTTTAGTGAGTATGGTAGACGACTGTCCTGGTGAGTTCAAGGTTTTTGATGTCCGGTTTATCCGAAGATCTTTGGTGCAGATGCACAAGGATGTCTGTATGGTGAGTGACTGTGAACATGACCATGATGGTTGTGTTGTCTGTAGTGTGAACCCATGAGGGTGTGATGTGGTGAAAAGGGACATCCAACGTCTGATGGATGAAGGCATGATCCAAATCTGTCAATCCCGTCATGTAGATGACGATGTCAATGTCATAGTGCTCGTTTTCCAGCAGCAAGAGCGGTTGATAATTCAGTATGATAGCAGCAGCAACAAGAATGCCAATCAAAGATCAGTATCATCGTTGGTAATATGGTTAGCGGGCCCAGTCTCGTATTCATCTAATAAGGTTGTACCATACCAGTATAATGCTACAATGATGAAGAATGGTCAAGAGGTTCCTTTACCTACGACTAGTTCAATGGTGAGCATTGCTGATGTTACGAAAGTGACCCGCAGTGGTCGAGTGTTTGGGCCGGTGATCCTAGAAAGTAAAGAGGAATTAATTGTTGGTAAGAAGGTGGAGATACCTAGTGTATATCCGGTTGGTTGTTCAAAAGATAAGTTTGGTGAATCCAACAACTTGAAAGCCAATGATGATGATGAGGTACTCCGATTAATAAAAAGAAGTGAATTTAATGTGGTTGAGAAGCTGCTCCAGACCCCCTCAAAGATTTCAGTGTTGTCTCTGCTTTTGAATTCTGAAGCGCACAGATAAGTGTTAGACTATGGCACGGATCTAGAAAGGGGGGATTGAATAGATCCCAATTAAAAATTGAGTCGGCGCTATAGATTTCGAGGAGGAAGTCTTAAGAGCTATAGATTTCTTTTCACTCACCTTTGTTTTGTCCTTCTTTTCTTTCTTTTCGTGTTGTTCTAGGCTCAAGAGTACTTGTTCTTGCTCTTGTAGTTTGCCAAATAATGTTGTCAAGTCTAATATGGTAAGATCATTTGCTTCTTTGATGGCGGTCACTTTCGGCTGTCATTCCCTGTTAAGACATCTCAAGATCTTATTAGTAGCAACATCATTGGAAACCGGCCTACCTAATGAATGTAATCGATTGATGAGATGAGTAAATCTCTTTTGCATGTCAGCAATGGTTTCCCATTGCTCCATGTAAAAGAGATCAAACTCTTGTGTTAGTGTGTTGATTCTTGCCAACTTAACATTGTTCGTCCCCTCATGGGCGATTTGTAGTGAATTCCACATGGCCTTAGCAGTAGGACAATGGGATACACGATAGTATTCATCTACACCTAATGAGGAGATTAGGATATTTTTGGCTTTCCAATCATAATTGTATTTTCTTTCATCATCATCGGTCCATTGTGCTTCGGGCTTTGGCACTAATTCATTATTCTCATTGGTCATGGTTATTTCAATTGGACCATTGAGAATAACGTTCAATATTTTTCTATATATGGAATTTATGTGCACCCACATACAGTCTTTCCAATAATTATAATTTTCACCATTGAAAACGGGAGCTCTATTATAAGCCCCTTTAGGTTCGTTAGCCATTTTCTATCAAAGTTATATTTTGAAGCACGGAGTGAACCGGTGCTCTTGATACCACTTGTTAGACTATTGCACGGATTTAGAAAAGGGGGGTTGAATAGATCCCAATTAAAAATTGAGTCGGCGCTACCAATTAAAAATTGGTTTTGAAAATTTGTTTTAAGTGCGGAAGCGGCCGAGGAAAATATAGTCTAAAACGAACGGTTATTGGAAAACCGGATATGCGTCTAGCCTATGGATTAGTGATAATGTAGAATAAGAATCACTACACTAGTCACACTATCAATGATTTATTTCACTTGCTAGGATTCCTAGTTCCAATGATTCAAAGAGCAAACCAAACTCGATACACAACTAAGATAATTTTGGTTTAGGCAAATTATCAAAAACTTGGTGTGCAAAAACACTCCAAGTTATATTTATGTTGAGTAAGTGATTCCAATTAGTCTAGTACAATATCTTATTGTACTTTGGGTTCAAAAACAGAGTTTTAACTTCTTACTCAATTAATATAAAGGTTTGATAAAAGTGCTTATACAAAAATCACTTATTTTTAAGCCAAAAACAAATATGCTGAAAAATAGAGAAGACAAAGATTTGATGAGGCAGTTCCCCCGTCGTCCTCGCTTCGGGGTACGTCTGCCCTCAATTCTAAAACTAGAATTGAGATTGCTTTAATAGATATCACCTGTTGAGTATAACAGTTTATACAAGGATTGAAAAGCAAATATACAACAGAATTCTCAAGACGTTGAATGTTGCTTCCACTCCTTGTTCTTTGATTCAAGGTGAATCAAGTCCTTCGATTGTTGTTGATAGACCTCCGATTCCAGCCCCTTTGTTGAATAACTCTCAGTTCTTCATACCCTCGGCCCGGCTGATCTCAACTACAACAAATCGAACCCGAAATCTTCCCTTCAATATCACTGAATCCGCTACTAGATTGATGAAGACTTCCTCTTCTCAATCACCTTCGCTCAGCTGAAAATTGATGAAGAAATCGTCCAAAAAACCCCCAAAATCAAACCAATCTTGGAGGACAAAACCCTAAAGGTTTTATTCAAGAAAAAACCTGTCGCAAGCTTCAACCCGAACCGGATTCCCCAATCTCGGCTTCGAACGTTATCACCTTTAACCAATCACAAAGCACTTCAAAAATGGTTGTGTGTAATTGATGTGTTGTGAGATGTTGAAGATGAAGATGAAGAATCTTGGACACCTATTTCACTTTTTTTGTTCTTTGTACACTTGAATCAATTTGTCAAAATGTTGGTTGATACAAGTAACTGAACTTCTATTTGTAGTAACAAACCAACCAACCCACTTAACAGCTTTTCAAACAAAGTGGGAATTACTTAAAAACTGTATTTGCGCGCGAACGGTCGACCATAGCAGGTCTATGCGCCGACGCATAGCCTGCAGTTTTGGAAAATCTGAAAAACACATCAGTATGCGTCGACCATAGGTCGGCGTGCGCTGACCCGTGGGAAAGTGAAACCTTCATGCGTCGACCCTGTGGTCGACTCAAGCCTTCGTGCGCTGACCCGTGAGAAAATGCACTATGTTATGCGTCGACCCTACGGTCGACTCAAACCCTGTAAATCTGCAAAAATTCAGATTTTTGTGGTTTTCATGCATTTTGTCATGACCACATTTTATCCACATATGTTGTATGAAATATAATAGTTTAGATGAACATAGAAAAGGATATGATAGGTGATATGTTGCATTTGTTTTGTAGAGGTGGAATCGAAAATGCCGATTCATCCATGGTGGTAATTTGTCATCATCGAAACCTATGATCGTATGTTGTATGATAGTTTTTCCTTACATACTCCCCCTTTTTTATGATGACAACCTGTGTGAAACCAAAGAAAAACAACATGCAATATTTACACACACTCCCCCTTTCTTTTGTAATCTAAGGCTGGCTGCAAAACAAACTGTTAGTTGTTGTGAGTATCTTGGCTTGGCTTTGGTACATGCTCTTCTCCCCCTTTGACAACATCAAAAAGAGAAAGAGAACTATTATTCAACATAACATGATATTCAGCAGGAGATAGCGAATCATATAACAATACCACACCAAATATTATTACTGAACAAATTGAAAAGGAGATAACATTAAACTAGATTAACAAACAAGCATAACAGATAATAAGTTCAGTCAAACAACAAAAGTACAGATGCACATGCAGTTTTATACCCTAATAGCCTCGTCCTCGACCGTAACAAACATCCGGGTTTCTGTAAGGATCTGCCAAAGAAGTCATTTGGTCAGCAACACTACTTAGATACTTGAGGCCCACATCGACGGACCGCTCCTGTCGTGCAAATGTTTCGGTGAATGCTGCATACCGTTCATTCATGCTGGTTGAGAGGCTATCGAGCCTCTCATTTTATGCTTGAAGTTGGCTGCTTATATGAGCATAGCGCTCATCCTGAGTTTGTATGAATGATTGTTGAGCCAGCTGCATATCTCACATCATATCTAAAAGTTCAGAAGAATTTTCTTGCTGCGGAGGAGACGGCGGAGATTCTTCAGCACCATATTGATACGGCTGATAGAATTGGCGTTGTGTTGACCAGCCCATATGTTGCCATTCACCCCAGCCACCATGGTTGGGGGCATCTTCTTCAGTCGAATAGATATCCTGAACCCAAGCGGTGTTTGTGTAGTCGTGTGTGTCTACTTGTGGAGGACTATCATGCTGCTCAAATGCTTGTCCTGCTCCTTATTCTTCGTTTTCCTCTTGGTCTTTTTCTGCAGTTTCATCACTTTCATCATATTCTTCAACAATCCTAGGAATATTCGCCCTGCGAACAAATCTGTATGTTTTCCGCTCATCACACCAAAAGTATCCCATCATAGAGAAACTTTTTGGGCTGAATTCTTTATCTGAGGAAATGGAGGTATAAGGAAAGGACGGATAATCAACGTCGACTGCAGTAAGAACCTCTTGAATAATAGATCCATAGGCAAGAGCAGTGCCTCGTCCGGAGTCTCGTAAACTGAACATCCTACTAGCAATGTAGTAGGGCCAGTTTATTTTGCGCTGATTTTTCAGGATATATATGAGATGAACCTCATCCTGTTCAACTCGGGAAAGGCCACCCTTCTTAGGCCGCAGGATGCGCGCCACAATCCACTAGAGAATGCGCTCACCTGTTTTCAGCTTACCGGCAGTGACAGTTCGTGGGAACGCATCACTTTTCACAATGTGGTCTGGGTAGGGTTGTTTCAGCATAGCGTTCAAAGCGCTCTTAAACTCATATCCTTCTATTGTGTGAGAATCAGTTACCTCAGAAGGAGGATTTTCATCAGCAGCCAATGTCAGATCAAAATATTTATTCCAAACATCAGACTTGAAAGATACCTTTCTTGTCCCGATCCTGGAGTGAAACTTTTGACCATGAAATTTGTCATGAAGGCAAGTGTAGAACACACGGACCAGGTCTTCTCTATATTTGGGTAGGTCTGCGGGATGAGGAAGCCATGGGTATGAAGGTGAGAAAAACAAGAAAGGGGGTTTGAATTGTTTGGAAAATAAGCGCTTTTTCAAAATGAAAATCACACAAGGATTTTATACTGGTTCGCTTATAACACAAAGCTACTCCAGTCCATCCGGCCAAGGTGATTTCGCCTTCAACAAGGACTTAATCCACTAATCTTGAAAGATTGATTACAAACAACGTCTAAGAGAAAGATCTCTTAGTCCTCTCAAGTATACAGACTTCACAGAGTCACTTGAGGAAATACAACAAAGATGAAAACTTATGTAATCTAGAGTGCTTCTAAGATAAGCAAATATTACAACAGTAAGAACAATGTATTTCATGTTTTAAGCAAAAGCTTTGTGAAGATTGAGAGAATAAAACGTTTTTGTATGTTGATGTTTCAGTATATTCTTGTTGTGTTGTTGTGCTTGTTATTGTATATGCAATGTTGATTTGCAGTCCTTTATATATAGGAGTGAAGTAGTCGTTGAAACTGATGGTCAATGCTTTGAATTAATGCCATAACTTATATAGCTTCTTGCCAAAATGACTTTCTCTCCTTGAATGACTACTTTCCAAATATAGTTCCTTTTCATTTGAATTTGGAGTTTAACGTCTCTTTCTGTATTAGGAAATCCATTTCCAAAACTTTATTTGAAGTTAACGTTACTCTTCCTTATTTGGCAATTCCATAATCAGAGTCTTCGTATTTCTGGAAATCTTGGAATCTTACTTCTGATGTTGATCTCTTTTGAGTTCTGATGGTTTCTTCAGATCTCTTTTGAGTTCTGATGGTTTCTTCAGATAGCGCTGATAGCTTCTGGATTTTGACATACCGTAGTTCAGAGGCAGAAGTTCTAAAGCGTACTTCTCGTTCAGATGCTTCTGATATTTTGCTGTTTTGCTCAGAGTTAGACTTTCTTGAATCGTGTTTCTTCTTCAGATACTTCTGGTCTTCTGATAATTTGTATCTGATATGATTATGTATCTGATGATTTCTTCCTTCTTTCCTTAGAACCCTGCACACTTAGAAACTTTTTGTTAGGGTGCCAATTTTGGTTTCATCCTTTGTTATCATCAAAATCATGGAATCTGTTGTAGAATAATTTTTGTTCTTACAATCTCCCCCTTTTTGATGATGACAAAACAAACTTAATTAGCAGATGAAACATAAACAATATCAGATCAGATAGACAAGAGCTCCCCCTGGGATAGTGCTAGGGAGTTCAGAAGTCCTTACCAGAGCTTCCAAGCAATGAGGTTTCTTGATACCTTCTGCAATTTCTTAAGTTTAGAGTTAGATAAATTTATTTTTAAGAAAAATATGTTGCAGGGTGCTTAAGGTATTTAGACAGTATTTTCATCAGAGCTATTAATGACTTCTCCCCCTTTTTGTCAGAATCAAAAAGACATAGCAAAAATAATAATTCAAGAGAAAAACCATTGTATTCAGATAAAAAACATCAGAGGCAAAAAGACCAAGTAGACATCAGAAACAGAGAAAGCAAAACAACAGGCAAACAAAAATCCTAAGTGCCTAGGGGTTGGGAGGCGGAGGCAATCTCTGAAGCAATTGAGCCAGCATGCTCTGAATGTTGTCATTGACGGTATCTTGTTTATCCATTCTGGCACGGAGTTCCTGCTGATCTTTCTTAAGTTCTTCCAGCGTCTGGAGAACCATAGGAACAACAGATGAGGACTCCCCCTGAGTCAGAGCCTGCTGTGCTTCAGCAGCGGCCTTTGCTTCAGCTTCAGCAGCAGCTTGTGCCTCAGCTTCGGCAGCAGCAGCAGCATCAGCCAGAGCTTTAGCTTCAGCTTCCTTTGTCCTTTCTTCCTCTAGCCTTCTGGCTTCTTCTTTAGCTTCTCTTGCTAGTCTCTCTTCCTCCAGCCTTCTGGCTTCAGCTTCTCTTGCAAGTCTTTCCTGGAGTCTTGCCTCAGCATCTCTCATATAGTCATTTCTGACTTGTTCAGAGATGTTCTTCAGTTTAAAAGCCTCAGAGGTCATCCAGCCAATGACTCTGTTCCAGTGTGTCCTTACAGAGTCAGGATCATCACTGACTTCAGAGTTAATGGTCAGAGACTTGACCTTTTGTACTGAAGCCCCTGCGACCAGCATTATGGCTTTCTCAAGGGTAGGTACAGAAAGGTTAGGTTCAGAGGTTTGAGGTGAAGAGGTTGGAGGGCTCAGATTTAATGTTAGAGGTTCAGGTTCAGGTTCAGCTGAGGTGTTTGGAGGGGTGATATCAGAGGTGTGGAGGTCAGAGGTGTGGAGGTCAGAGGGTTGAGTTTCAGAAGGTTGGTCTTCAGAAGGGATGTTGGTTGTTTGTTCTGGGGGAGGTGAAGTTGCTTCAGATTCAAGTGGAGGTTGTTGTGGTTGTTGAGAGTTTTGGTTTAGAGCCTGAAGTTGGGCTAAGGTTGGAGAGCTAGGGTCAGAATGTTCTGGGTCAGAGGAGAGGATAAGGTATGGAGGTGATTCTGGGGCTGAAGATGAAGAGGAACTGGTTTGGTTCATTTCTTCAGCTTCAGATAAAGGTAGTGTTATATGGGCAGGATTAAATTTGGGTAGAGGTTGTGAGGTTCTGGTTGTAGAAGGTGGGGTTTCATATGATGTGTATATAGGTGGTGTTGGAAGAGGATTAGAAGAAGCCATAAGTTGTTCAGAGGGAATAGAGGGAGCAGACGTACCAGTAGATATTTGCAGAGGTGCTGGAGATCTTATTTCAGAGGTTTCTCCTATCCTTGCTCTCTTTGCCTTTGAAGACTTATTCTTAGAGGGACCTCTTTTGAATCTGACAAAGTCTTCTTCTGAATCTAGACAATCGTCCAATCTGAAGTCAGATATGTCGACTCCTTCATCCTTCAGACGTTGCATGTAGTGGAGGATTGCATCTACGGGTTCATTCTTGAAGAACCTTGCAAGACCATGGGGCAGCTTCCTCTGATCTTTCAAGGCATCCCAGGAGGTGTCCATAGTGGGTATGACTTGAATCTTCTTCAGAATTCCCATGCTTTTCAGATTTCTGGCTTTCAGAGGCTTTCCAGTATCTATCGCCAGGTCTTCCATCAGTCTGTTCTTCTCCAGATGATCCACCAGCCCATTTTCTATGAAGACATCAGACAAAAGCCTTCCCAGAGGGATGTAGGCTCTGGATTTCATGTGGTTTCTGGTCTCCCTTACAGAATCTCTGAGATATCTGAAGAGAAGTGAAGGAAGGCAGAGCTTCACACCCTTGTGAATGCAATACAGAATGCACTTCTGATTTGTATTGATGTAGTTAGAGGAGTTTGATGCTGGACGGTGATGAATGGTTCCCAGAATGATCTTGAGCCATACTCTGAGGTTCTGATGAAGTTCTTTGTTCTTTGAAGGATTTCCTTCAGTGTTGAGTTTGAAGATGGTTGGATTGATTTCTTCAGCAATGCGCCTTGACCTAGGGTTGATGTTGTAAATCCTTTTTCCTCCATCTTTCTTCATGTTCAGTAAAGAAGCAATTGACTTTTCAGTAATCACTATCTTTACCCCCAAAACATAGATGACGATGAAATGGTCATCAGCGTCAGCAAATCTCCAGAATTCTTTGATGAGATTTGGGTAAACAGGGCCATAAAGCCTTTGGAAGTAGTTTTCTCACCCTTGTAGACGGAGTTCTTCAGTAAGATCTACTCCATTTCTCTTCATGTTGTCGAAGTCCACTAGAGTTTCACACAACACTTCCAGTCCCTCAAAGGGAGTTGCTAGGTTTATGTGGGGTTCACGATCAAGAACATGGGGTTCCTTGTACGCTGGAGTAATGGAGACTCCTGTAACTGTTGGAGTTGGAGTGCTTGAACTTTGAGCTGTGGCGTTGGATTCCATTTGTTGAGAAAAGTTGAAAACTTGTTGTTGTTGAGCATCCATAGTTGATGAAGAAGGAGATGAAGATGAAGAGTTTGTAGAAATGCTTCAGAGAGGGTTTGAGAGTGAGTGAGAGTGATAAGTGTGTGAAATGTGAGAGAAGTGTTTAAATACCCCAAGCGAAAACACATGCAAAACGACACACATTTCAGCGTTAGCCCAAGAATCAAGTTAGCACGCTTGGGGGAGACATGATTAAGGCTCATTAATGAGGGTCTAATCCCAACAGTATGTACACTGCTCGAGGAGATCTCAATCGTCTGACTTTTGAATTTCTTCTGGACAGCTGTCTAGAAGTTCTAAAGTTAGACGCTAAGTGCTCCACGTGTTTTAATGTATCTGATCTTCAGGAATACCAAAGGATTGGTTCCTGGAGATTTCTAACTCAGATATCTTCTTAACTTGGTAGAAGTATCAGAGTCAGAGGCAGAAACACATTTGTTTATGTCAGAGTCTCATTTTACATTTTCAGAGCCACACTTAATTCTGGGCAATTTTGAATGTTCAGATTTTCTAAGATAAAAAGAAATCTATCTTCAGCTAGAGGCTTAGTAAAGATATCTGCCCATTGATGATCTGTATCAATGAACTTCAATGTTACTATCCCTAGTCTCTGATAAAATGATGTTTTATTTCAATGTGTTTAGCTCTGGAATGTAGAATGGGATTCTTACTTAGACAAATGGCAGCAGTATTATCACAGAAGATAGGAATGTTACTCTCGAAGATTTGCAGATCTTCTAACTGATTCTTCATCAAGAGCATCTGAGTTGTGCACAGTGATGCTGAGATATATTCTGCTTCTGCAGTAGATAGAGCAATAGTTGACTGTCTCTTGCTAGCCTAGGATATCAGATTGTTTCCCAGAAGCTGGCAATTTCCAAATGTGCTTTTTCGTTCTAGTCTATCTCCTGCATAATCTGCATCACAGTAACCCAAAAGTCTATACTCTGATGTTTTCTCATACATCAGGCCCAGGTTAGGAGTTCCTTTTAGATACTTGAGAATTCTCTTAATTGCTGTTAAATGAGATTCTCTAGGATCTGATTGGAATCTGGCACAAAGACAGACACTAAAGAGAATATCAGAACGAGTAGCAGTCAGATAGAGAAGAGAGCCTATCATACCTCGATAGAGCTTCTGACAAACCTTTGCGCTTACTTCTTCCTTTTCAAGAATGCATGTTGGATGCATGGGAGTTTTTGCAGAGTTGCAATCAGCCATATCAAATTTCTTCAGAACATCTTTAATATATTTGTTTTGATGAACGTATGTAACTTCTGAAGTTTGGTTAATTTGAATTCCCAGAAAGAACTTTAGTTCTTGCATTAAGCTCATTTCAAATTTTGCCTGCATTAACTCAGAGAATTCTTGACACACAGAGGCGTTAACTGAACCAAAAATAATATCATCAACGTATATCTGGCATATCATGAGATCATTGTTAAGGTTCTTACAGAAGAGTGTGGAATCAACTTTCCCTCTGATAAAATTGTGTTCCAAAAGAAAATTGCTTAAACGTTCATACCAAGCTCTGGGAGCTTGTTTAAGTCCATATAAAGATTTTTTAAGTTTAAAAACATGTTCTGGAAAATTTGGATTTTCAAAACCTGGAGGTTGGTTGACATACACTTCTTCTGAAATATAACCATTAAGAAATGCGCTTTTGACATCCATTTGATATAATTTAATAGAATGATTAATAGCAAAAGATACAAGAAGACGAATAGATTCTAACCTTGCGACTGGAGCAAAGGTTTCATTATAGTCAATACCTTCTTGTTGACTGTAACCTTGAGCTACCAGTCGAGCTTTATTTCTGACGACTTCTCCTTTCTCATTCAGTTTGTTTCTGAATACCCATCTGGTTCCAATAACATGAGTGCCTCTGGGCTTTGGAACAAGATCCCAGACATCATTCTTTGTGAATTGATCTAATTCTTCTTGCATGGCTGAAACCCAGTCGTTATCTTGAAGTGCTTCATCACAGGACGTAGGCTCAATCAGAGACACTAGTCCCAGAGGAGTATCTTCAGAGGTCCTGAAGGTAGATCTGGTTCTGACAGGTTCGTCCTTGTTTCCCAGAATCAAATCTTCAGATACGTTGATACGACTTTTAACTTTCTTTGGGATTCCTGGGGATTTAATTTCTTCAGAGTTCTGAGTGACAGTTGCTTCTGGAGTTTTATCAGATCCTGCAAAAGTGATTTCTAAATCTGCAAAATTTTCAACTAGCTTTGCCTTTTCAGGGTCAAGCTTATCATCAAATCTGACATGAATTGATTCTTCCACAATTTTGGTTTCTGTGTTGTATACTCTGTAGCCTTTAGAGCGTTCTGAGTATCCTAACATAATACCTTTCCGTGCTTTGGAATCGAACTTGTTCAGATGTTCTTTAGTGTTTAAGATAAAGCAAGAACATCCAAAAGGATGAAAATATGAAATGTTTGGTTTTCTTCCTTTACACAGTTCATAGGGAGTCTTTTCCAGAATAGGTCTTATAGAGATTCTATTCTGAATGTAACACGTTGTATTTACAGCTTCTGCCCAAAAATGCTTTGCCACATTAGTTTCATTGATCATGGTTCTGGCCATCTCTTGGAGTGTCCTATTCTTCCTCTCTACAACTCCATTTTGTTGTGGAGTTCTAGGGCAGGAGAAATCATGGGATATTCCATTAGAGTCAAATAATTCTTCAAAATCTTTGTTTTCAAATTCTCCACCATGATCACTTTTGACTCTAATAATTTTAGCGTCAAATTCTTTTTGCACTTTGGAGCAGAAACTAGTGAATACAGAGTGAGACTCACTCTTGTGCTTTAGGAATTTCACCCATGTCCAGCGACTGTAATCATCAACAATGACTAGTCCATACTTCTTTCCATTGACTGATGTTGTTTTCACAGGACCAAATAAGTCAATGTGGAGAAGTTCCAGAGGCTTAGAGGTAGAAACAACATTTTTCTTTTTAAAGGATGTTTTTGAAAATTTTCCTTCCTGACATGCTTCACACAGAGCATCTGAAGAAAACTTCAGTTTAGGTAGGCCTCTGACTAACTCGAGTTAATTTAGCTGAGAAAGTTTCCTCATGCTAATGTGGCCCAAGCGTCTATGCCACACCCATTGCTCTTTGTGAACAGACATTTAACATTTTGTTCTTTTAAATCAGAAAGATTAATTTTATAAATGTTGTTTTTCCTCTTGCTTGTGAAAAGGACAGAGCCATCGTTCTGATTAATGGCTTTACATGTTTTTTGATTAAAGATTACATCATAACCGTTATCACTTAATTGACTTATGGATAACAAGTTATGCATTAATCCTTCTACGTAAAGGACATCAGATATAGAGGGAAGAGTACCATTACCAATAGTTCCGGAGCCTCTGATCCTTCCTTTCTGATCTCCTCCGAAGCCTACAAATCCAGCGTCTTTAAGTTCCAGACTTTGGAACATAGACTTTCTTCCCGTCATGTGTCGCGAGCATCCAGAGTCCAGGTACCATGACTGGTGTCTGAACTTTGCTGCATAGGATATCTGCAACATAAACAATCTTATCTTTCGGTACCCAGAATCTCTTGGGTCCTTTCTGATTAGTCTTCCCAGAGTTTCTTATAACTTTGGGTTTTCTAGCATTTTCAAATTTTTGTTCTTGTGTGTGTGTATAGTGATATGAAAATGGAGATTTAAGTTGGTCACTAGAAGAAGTTTTAACTTCCTTAGGATCATACCCAATTCCCTTTTTATTGTTCTGACTGACTCCATAAATCATGGATGCCATAATACTCCTACCTATTCCATTTTTCAGAAATTCTTGAAAGGCTTCTTCGTATTCATAAATTAATTTATTTGAAGTTTGTGGTGCTTGAGACAACGCTTCTTCTAATTCTAAGCTTTTTCTTTTTGCTCCATCTCTTTCTAATGTTAAAGATCTGATTGTATATTCCCGTGCTAGAATTGTCATCTCAAGCTTGCCACATTCTTCAAATTTTGCTTTAAGACAGCCTTTTATGTTTTTAAGCTTTTGTTTTAATTTCTGATATGAGCTAAGAGTTTCTGACAAGCATGATTCTAGATCAGATCGAGAGAGTTCAGAAAATACCTCTTCAGATTCTTCATCTGAGCTGCTCCTGGATGTGGTAGCCATAAGTGCCACGTTGGCCTGTTCATCAGAGTCAGATTCTGATGACCCAGATTCACTATCATCCCAGGTAGCCATTAATCCTTTCTTTGTCCTGAAGGTATTTTTCTTGAAGCTTTCTTTTCTAGAATTGTCTTTCTTTAGCTTGGGGCATTCATTCCTGTAGTGACCTGTTTCTTTACATTCATAACAAGTAATATCTTTGTTAGTTTTACCTTTTGAGGTTGATTCTGATCGATCCCCTCTGGGTCTTGGTCTTCTGAAGTTGTTGTTCCTCTTTTTCCAGAGTTGTTTAACTCTTCTGGTCAGGAGGGACAATTCTTCTTCATCATCAGAATCTTCTGGTTCAGAGTCATCAGTATCTTCAGTTTCTTCCTGAAGAGCTTTGGTTCTGTCAAGTTTGCGTCTTTCATATCTGGACTTTAATGCTACGGACTTGTTCCTTTTCTGAGGCTCATCTTCCTCTGGTTCTATCTCATGGCTTCTGAGGGAACTGACAAGTTCTCCAAGACTGATATTGTTCAGATCTTTTGACAGCTTTAGAGCAGTAACCATGGGTCTCCATTTCTTTGGCAGACTTCTGACTATCTTTTTGACGTGGTCTGCAGTTGTGTATCCTTTGTCTAGAACCTTGAGACCTGCAATCAGAGTTTGGAATCTAGAGAACATTGCCTCTATGGCTTCATCATCTTCCATTTTGAAAGCATCATATTTCTGGATAAGCGCCAGAGCCTTTGTCTCTTTGACTTGAGTGTTTCCTTCATGAGTCATCCTCAGAGAGTCAAGTATGTCTTTGGATGTTTCTCTGTTGGTGATCTTTTCATACTCGTTGTAAGATATAGCATTGAGGAGTATGGTTCTGGCCTTGTGATGATTTTTGAAAACTCGCTTTTGATCATCTGACATCTTACTTCTGGGAACTTCAGTTTCATCCTCTGTGACAGGAGGTTTGTATCCATCTGTGACAATGTCCCAGAGATCAGCATCATAGCCTAGAAAGAAACTTTCAATTCTATCTTTCCAGTAATCGAATTTCTCTCCATCAAAGACATGAGGCTTAGCATTGTAACTATCCTTTTCATTTGTGTGGGCCATAGTTTTTCTCGTTCTGGATCTCTCTACATTGTTAAGTGTTTGATTAGAAAATCAATAACAGAGCCGGAGCTCTGATACCAATTGAAGGTGAGAAAAATAAGAAAGGGGGGTTTGAATTGTTTGGAAAATAAGCGCTTTTTCAAAATGAAAATCACACAAGGATTTTATACTGGTTCGCTTATAACACAAAGCTACTCCAGTCCACCCGACCAAGGTGATTTCGCCTTCAACAAGGACTTAATCCACTAATCTTGAAAGATTGATTACAAACAACGTCTAAGAGAAAGATCTCTTAGTCCTCTCAAGTATACAGACTTCACAGAGTCACTTGAGGAAATACAACAAAGATGAAACCTTATGTAATCTAGAGTGCTTCTAAGACAAGTAAATATTACAACAGTAAGAACAATGTGTTTCACGTTTTAAGCAAAAGCTTTGTGAAGATTGAGAGAATAAAACGTTTTTGTATGTTGATGTTTCAGTATATTCTTGTTGTGTTGTTGTGCTTGTTATTGTATATGCAATGTTGATTTGCAGTCCTTTATATATAGGAGTGAAGTAGTCGTTGAAACTGATGGTCAATGCTTTGAATTAATGCCATAACTTATATAGCTTCTTGCCAAAATGACTTTCTCTCCTTGAATGACTACTTTCCAAATATAGTTCCTTTTCATTTGAATTTGGAGTTTAACGTCTCTTCCTGTATTAGGAAATCCATTTCCAAAACTTTATTTGAAGTTAACGTTACTCTTCCTTATTTGGCAATTCCATAATCAGAGTCTTCGTATTTCTGGAAATCTTGGAATCTTACTTCTGATGTTGATCTCTTTTGAGTTCTGATGGTTTCTTCAGATCTCTTTTGAGTTCTGATGGTTTCTTCAGATAGCGCTGATAGCTTCTGGATTTTGACATACCGTAGTTCAGAGGCAGAAGTTCTAAAGCGTACTTCTCGTTCAGATGCTTCTGATATTTGCTATTTTGCTCAGAGTTAGACTTTCTTGAATCGTGTTTCTTCTTCAGATACTTCTGGTCTTCTGATAATTTGTATCTGATATGATTATGTATCTGATGATTTCTTCCTTCTTTCCTTAGAACCCTGCACACTTAGAAACTTTTTGTTAGGGTGCCAATTTTGGTTTCATCCTTTGTTATCATCAAAATCATGGAATCTGTTGTAGAATAATTTTTGTTCTTACAATCTCCCCCTTTTGATGATGACAAAACAAACTTAATTAGCAGATGAAACATAAACAATATCAGATCAGATAGACAAGAGCTCCCCCTGGGATAGTGCTAGGGAGTTCAGAAGTCCTTACCAGAGCTTCCAAGCAATGAGGTTTCTTGATACCTTCTGCAATTTCTTAAGTTTAGAGTTAGATAAATTTATTTTAAGAAAAATATGTTGCAGGGTGCTTAAGGTATTTAGACAGTATTTTCATCAGAGCTATTAATGACTTCTCCCCCTTTTTGTCAGAATCAAAAAGACATAGCAAAAATAATAATTCAAGAGAAAAACCATTGTATTCAGATAAAAAACATCAGAGGCAAAAAGACCAAGTAGACATCAGAAACAGAGAAAGCAAAACAACAGGCAAACAAAAATCCTAAGTGCCTAGGGGTTGGGAGGCGGAGGCAATCTCTGAAGCAATTGAGCCAGCATGCTCTGAATGTTGTCATTGACGGTATCTTGTTTATCCATTCTGGCACGGAGTTCCTGCTGATCTTTCTTAAGTTCTTCCAGCGTCTGGAGAACCATAGGAACAACAGATGAGGACTCCCCCTGAGTCAGAGCCTGCTGTGCTTCAGCAGCGGCCTTTGCTTCAGCTTCAGCAGCAGCTTGTGCCTCAGCTTCGGCAGCAGCAGCAGCATCAGCCAGAGCTTTAGCTTCAGCTTCCTTTGTCCTTTCTTCCTCTAGCCTTCTGGCTTCTTCTTCAGCTTCTCTTGCTAGTCTCTCTTCCTCCAGCCTTCTGGCTTCAGCTTCTCTTGCAAGTCTTTCCTGGAGTCTTGCCTCAGCATCTCTCATATAGTCATTTCTGACTTGTTCAGAGATGTTCTTCAGTTTAAAAGCCTCAGAGGTCATCCAGCCAATGACTCTGTTCCAGTGTGTCCTTACAGAGTCAGGATCATCACTGACTTCAGAGTTAATGGTCAGAGACTTGACCTTTTGTACTGAAGCCCCTGCGACCAGCATTATGGCTTTCTCAAGGAGGTTTGACCTTTTGCAAGAAGGAGGTTTGCCCTTTTTATAGATGAAGATTTTGGGTTTTGCGAAGAGGAGAGGCCAAGAGACAATAGGCACTAGGTAGGTGCAACTCACAATGTAGTGGGCTAAATGCACACTTAATGAGAATTTGAAATGCAAATGCATAGGAAGTTTGAACGTTTTATGCAGAGAAATTGATTTTTTTCGTGCGATGCGTCGACCATACCCTCTGCGTGGGTCGACGCATACTATTTGAATTTTTTGAAAAAGGAAAGTTTTTAAGGTGTGCGTCGACCATTGCCCTGTTATGATCGACTCATACAGGCAAATTTTGCAGTTTTTCACTGTTATGCACATATGCTCACATGTTTGATGCATAAATAGAATGCCACACAACATTAAACATCCAAACAGATATGGTATAAGAAACAAGTCATATATATACAATATTATCATGTAATACAACTATTTAACCATGAAGGTTGGGAGAGAGAGAAGGGAAAAGGAACAATATCACCTCGATGCCGGAATAACTTGATGAACAATATACTTGTGTTTGCAACAACATTAGCTTGTTAGAAGTATAAGACTATAGTTTTAAATGAAATAAGATAAAGCAAGCAATTTATGACGCCCGTTCCGAAATGTCGAGAATACCAAGTTCTCGGCGAATATGAAAGAAAGGCTCAGTAGCTAGCGGCTTTTTGAAAATGTCCGCTAGTTGATTTTTAGTGTCAACATTGAAATTCTGGTGTAGTCAGTATTCAGATGTTCTACTTCAAGTCATGACATCTGATCTAACATTGTACCTATTACAGCAAGTCAGTTATTACACTCTGTATTCATGTGCACCTTTTCACTGTGTCACGACTCCTCCTTCTATGTCATCCTAGAGAGGAGGAACACTTAGTTATGTGCACCATAACCTTCACTTCTGTTGTTTTCCTACACATATATCAGCATGATGTCTCAATCCTGTTTTGAACATCATCTGTTACATTGTTCCAGTTTGTTGGGCATGTACTTGTATTTCCTAAATTAAAGGTTGTAACAAGTTAAACTAATCTTCACTTATTAAGGAGCTAACAAATAGATTATTTGCCAGGTTCATTAATTGTAGCTTAGTTGTTAGTTTCCTAGATTTTAGATCAGCTGGTGGATTCCTGAAGAATAGCCTGAGAAAAATCCTGAAACAGAAAACTAACCATCCAACAATTTAGCATATGCAGTTAGGAGTGAATGTCACAACATTCCGTTTGACATCCAAGTCCAGAACCATATGCTAAGTCTGTTTGGTTCCTGAAAACAGACTGAGCTAAATTTGCTGTACTGTAAACGACCAACCAGTCTCTACTTCAGTATCAGCTTTCTGGAAGAACTGTCAAGACACCCAGTTTGACAGTTACACAATGATCTTTTGGCCAGGTCTGTGATGCTTTTGAAATCCAGACTTCACTACATACTGAACTGAGATCATCAGCTTATTATACAGTATGTGCTGTTGTTGATGAATGTCAAAACATTCTGCTTGACATTCCAACAGAAGGCTATGTATCAGGTCTGCTATTATCTTGCTGAACAGACTGAATTTCATGCACAGTTTAGGCAGACATGTATATATCATACAGAAGGAAAACAAACACAGGAAATTGTTAACCCAGTTCAGTCCAACATGACCTACATCTGGGGGCTACCAAGCCAGGAAGAAGATCCACTATTAGTAGTATCAATTCAGAGCTAAACTCCCCCGTTTACAACTCATCACTTAATCCCTACCCAATGCAATCTATACCTAGGAACTCCTAGATAGAAACCTCCAGTTTCCATTCCTATCACTACAAATACAATGTAATGTGCAAACACCTTGAACTTGCTTCACAGCTTCATTCAAGAACATAATCACTCTTGCCTACAGGCTTTGAGTGACAAACACTCTCAGGTTTACCACTGAGAAACACATGGTAACCTTCCCACAGATTGGGAGGTTTACCTTACACACACCTCTAAAAATTCATTCTAAGAGGCTTACACAAACTAGATTACAATCAGCTATTTATAACCTAATTACCCAACTGGATTTGGGCCTTCAGAAATTGCAGCAGACTTGTTCTTTGCTGTTACAACTTCAGCAGAAAAATTCTGCTATAAACAAGGTCTTCAAGTTCCTAATCTCTCTCCATATATATCTCCATCTTTAGAGCCTATATGTATTCTGAATTAGTCTTCAAGGCCTTCACAAGGGAGTTAGGATATTCACCAGATATCCTTGCTGATCCCTTGACATATACTGAATTAATTAATTCAGTCTTCTACACATGTGCGATGTCACAGACCTGATGTCGTGACATCGTACATGACATGTTGGTCCAGATGTTGAATTTCTTCAACCCAACATATTAAAACAACAGAGATGTTTACATTATTTTTTTTCTAAAATTAATGCCAATCCTGAGGTATTAACAATCTCCCCCTTTGGCAAATTTTAGCTAAAACAAATCATCCTCTGTTATTATCTCCCCCACCATGAACACCAATGTTGGTGTACATGAGGAAGAAGAGGGACAATGCTCAGTTGTACCAGAACCCTTCCCCTCAACCGGAGAGCTTCCAGAAGAATATGTAATGCTGAGTACATAGACAATGTAACTCAGATCACAAGGCACAACTGTCTTCTTAACTCAGATCACAAGACACAAGTGGTAAACCCAGTTGGTGGATTTTGTGCCTGACACCAACTTCTGTTTGCTACCACACCCACAGTTGGCTTGCTTCTGGTACATTCTCAACCTCAGGACTATATTTCTCTCCCCCTTTTTAGCTAAACATTTGTAAAGGAACCCTTCACAAAACCAGATCCAGGCGCAGCTTGCCCAAACCTTAATGTACCCCATGATTCTGAGAATGGAGTGTTTCTGTTGTGAGGAGAGGAGGGCTCTTGCATCCTTTAAATAGTCCTGTCCGTGCCTAGGAATTTCCGGTAGAAATAAATGCTTGGTCAAGATGCATTTATTTTTGCTGAAAAACAGTCAGAGAATCACCAACAAAATCTCAGCCTATCTTTGAATACCTTTTATAGCTCTTGACTGTTTCTTTTCCAAAACAGCCGTTCCAGTGCATGGAGACCATTCCATATATGCAGTCAGACACGTTTCACGCGATGTCTCAACATTCCTGCATTCAGCCAGTATTCAACAAGACCTCTGTCATCCCTCCAATAGAGACTTGACACCTAGCACTGCTACAGCCAACTTTTCACACTTCAGTTGATGGTTACTCCCCCTGTAGCACACAGCTGTAGCCATCAGGCTTATTCTGGTTTATCAGACTTAGCCACATCACCCTCATAATTCCTAATGACTTTAAGATTCAGAAGGAATTAACAGCACTGTCCAGGGCAATGTCATGACATCCGGTCAGACATTCTTCTGCTCACTCAGCCTTGCCACACATCACAGCATCCTGAAAACTAACAGGTTGCCATACCCCGTTATCTGAGAGCACATAGACCACAAGCTTGGTGATTACTTGCAGCACACGGACACACTCCCCCTATCATGGACAACCTACTCTCTTGGAGGTCACACATGATCATATCCAACACCCCAAGGTTGGACCTTCACATACTTCCTGATTCAAAGAGATTCCAGACCACTTGATGAAAGGAAAACATAAGACGCATCTTCATGTTTTCAAGAGCGCACCCTCTGTCCAACCCTCTTGGCTGAACACATCCACACTCTGTGTCACTGTCTCTTCTAACCAGAACAGAAGATCACTTCACTAGATGTTTTAACATCAGCTGGGATGTCCTTCACAGCATCACAAGGAGCACTATCTGACAGGCTTCAGATATTACTGAGTCCCCAGTTTGGGCCAGGGGAACCCATACATACATTGGGATAGATACACTCTCATCCCACTCCCAGAGACAGTCTTCCATAGATAGCTCAGAACTCCTACCACAAGCTCCAAGGGATGAATAGACAACACCTCCTTTTGTCTTCAACTTAATACTTTTCTGCCCAAAAGTAATTTGTCTTAGACTTTCCTCAAGAATAATCAGCTGCCTTATGTTGATTATCTTGATTCTTCGAACTCACTTCTGAGATAGACCAAATGCCACTGGTTGATTACCTCCTTCATGAATTCTCATATGACAAGGTCAAATGCTGCCTTTTGACCTCCCCAAGTTTATCAGACTTCTCCCCAAGATATTCTGACCTTCCAAGCAAGATTGGAACTTCAATTTTTGAACTGTCCAGTCTACACCCCTGTAGATCCTTCTATCTCAAGTTGATGTGCCACTTCACCAACTAAGAATCTGATGCTGAACCGAATGTCACAACATTGTGCTTGACATCCAGCTGTTGAATTCAGCTCCGTCTTCTGCCACTTGAAAGAACTTCCTCCCTTCACAGAACAAGAGTTCAATGTTCTCATAGACTTGATTTTGGAACCAAGTTTGAGTAAACAACCTCCATCCCGCAGGTTTGCAGTTAAGTCATCCAAGCTCAAACCTTAATGAATCCCTGCTTCTTCTCTAAAGACATCAGACACTCTGATGTATGAGTCTTCAGAAGGATTAGTTGGAACCTAACCCTTCAGCTCTGCCAAGGATTCTACTTCCTAAAGCAAGGTTGTTTCCATGATGTCAAGAATGCTGTCACTTGTTCTTGACTCCACAGTGTGCATTAGCCAATGCACTTCCTTACCTAGATCAGAAATAAACTGATCTAAGTAACCACCATCAAGACTATGATGTCTTCTTCTTCTTGTACACACCAGGGCTGAACATGTTTCTTGCCAGGAAACCTTTTCAGAGATCATACGCTTTTGCTGCCACCAAAGAGATAGATCATAAGCCAATGTACTATCCTTCCTGTGATTCTGCACAGGGTCTTGAAGAAGAGATGTTCCAGCATCTTTAAGAACATCAGTTATCTTGAGTTCCAAGGATAATCAATTAAATACTTGTACTTGACACAAGTAGACATTGATCTTAAATCCTTTCCCAATTATCCTTTCAGATACTTCCACCACAAAAATACTTTGAAAGTACTCTTCTTGTGTCAATATCTTCTGCTTGCAAGCACCTCAACAGTCTTGGGACTCTTTCCAGATTAGATTCACCCTTAGGAATGAGAGAGATGAATCCTTCCTTGCAAATGTGTCACACAACAGCCAGAACCCATGTGACACAGGTCAACAGCCAACCAGACCCTAGGCTGACCAGACTTGAGGAGGTTAACCAAAACTCCCCCTCAAATTAACAATCATGGAAACTCCACACCAATATCCATGCATTGTATACAAATGTCTCAACATGACATCCACCATCCCTTACCAGTGGCAACTAACTCCTCCAATCACATCAATCAGACTTCAGCTGACCATAAGTACTAGTGAGACACACAACATCAGTCAATAGTAAATATGCATTGCCAGAGCATATTACCTCAACAAACATCTGAATCTTCATATTCTCACTCCTAGTAAGAACTGCCACTTCTGAACGTGGTGTTTGAATAACAAGATTCATGGTTCCAACCCTCTTAAATGATATCACAATCAGGTTACCCCATTATTGACTGCTAACATCCAGGAGACTTGTCTTCCAACACACCATAATACTTCAGGGAACAACTATCCAATCCTGATCAAACTGCAGGAAGATGCCTAACAGCAGGAGATTGCACAATGTCACATCTCAACCAGCTCAACTTTTAGGGATGACCTTCTTGAGCTCACATCCAGTTGACTCTGCTCTTGTCAACTTAGCACACACAGATGTCTCCTCTTCCAGGTCAGGAGTAGGTTCCAAACAGAATTATCCCTTTGTTTGAAACCCAAACACATCTGCTCTTCAACCAGTAGCTGCATACTTGTTGAACTACATGTTCTGACATCACATAGAACATTGGTTCCACCTCCTTGGTACAAACCTTCCTAGAAGGTCTTCAAGGTCTTCATATACACTACTCAAGAGAGTAAAATAATCAGTGATTAAGTGATTCTTACCATCCTGAAGTGAGAACGTCACGATGAGTGGACTTGAGGAGACTCAAGTATCTTTGACATCTTCAGTAGATTATGATGAGATCTTGACCACAGCAGCCTTTTCTCCACATGAGGGGAAACTACATCAGAGTTTGAGTATTGCCAGGTATTATGCAGCGGAAATCATAATACAACTCAACATATGAACCCACACTTCACCAGATTGGCCTCCAAGACCATACCAGGTTTGAATGTGATTTAGTACTGGCACATCTGTCCCACACACAGGCCAATTCCCAACCTCCAGAGACAGGTACACACCATTCCTGTCATGAACAGTCCATCCACCTACTTCAAGGGACCATTCAGGGAATTACAGAACCTTACACAGGTTCCAGCATCAGTACTAACATAACTCCTTGCCAGCTAACAGAAAGTATCACCCATGGATCTCATCCAGAGACAGAACATGATGCCCGCTCTGATACCAATTGAAATTCTGGTGTAGTCAGTATTCAGATGTTCTACTTCAAGTCATGACATCTGATCTAACACTGTACCTATTACAGCAAGTCAGTTATTACACTCTGTATTCATGTGCACCTTTTCACTGTGTCACGACTCCTCCTTCTATGTCATCCTAGAGAGGAGGAACACTTAGTTATGTGCACCATAACCTTCACTTCTGTTGTTTTCCTACACAGATATCAGCATGATGTCTCAATCCTGTTTTGAACATCATCTGTTACATTGTTCCAGTTTGTTGGGCATGTACTTGTATTTCCTAAATTAAAGGTTGTAACAAGTTAAACTAATCTTCACTTATTAAGGAGCTAACAAATAGATTATTTGCCAGGTTCATTAATTGTAGCTTAGTTGTTAGTTTCCTAGATTTTAGATCAGCTGGTGGATTCCTGAAGAATAGCCTGAGAAAAATCCTGAAACAGAAAACTAACCATCCAACAATTTAGCATATGCAGTTAGGAGTGAATGTCACAACATTCCGTTTGACATCCAAGTCCAGAACCATATGCTAAGTCTGTTTGGTTCCTGAAAACAGACTGAGCTAAATTTGCTGTACTGTAAACGACCAACCAGTCTCTACTTCAGTATCAGCTTTCTGGAAGAACTGTCAAGACACCCAGTTTGACAGTTACACAATGATCTTTTGGCCAGGTTTGTGATGCTTTTGAAATCCAGACTTCACTACATACTGAACTGAGATCATCAGCTTATTATACAGTATGTGCTGTTGTTGATGAATGTCAAAACATTCTGCTTGACATTCCAACAGAAGGCTATGTATCAGGTCTGCTATTATCTTGCTGAACAGACTGAATTTCATGCTCAGTTTAGGCAGACATGTATATATCATACAGAAGGAAAACAAACACAGGAAATTGTTAACCCAGTTCAGTCCAACATGACCTACATCTGGGGGCTACCAAGCCAGGAAGAAGATCCACTATTAGTAGTATCAATTCAGAGCTAAACTCCCCCGTTTACAACTCATCACTTAATCCCTACCCAATGCAATCTATACCTAGGAACTCCTAGATAGAAACCTCCAGTTTCCATTCCTATCACTACAAATACAATGTAATGTGCAAACACCTTGAACTTGCTTCACAGCTTCATTCAAGAACATAATCACTCTTGCCTACAGGCTTTGAGTGACAAACACTCTCAGGTTTACCACTGAGAAACACATGGTAACCTTCCCACAGATTGGGAGGTTTACCTTACACACACCTCTAAAAATTCATTCTAAGAGGCTTACACAAACTAGATTACAATCAGCTATTTATAACCTAATTACCCAACTGGATTTGGGCCTTCAGAAATTGCAGCAGACTTGTTCTTTGCTGTTACAACTTCAGTAGAAAAATTCTTCTATAAACAAGGTCTTCAAGTTCCTAATCTCTCTCCATATATATCTCCATCTTTAGAGCCTATATGTATTCTGAATTAGTCTTCAAGGCCTTCACAAGGGAGTTAGGATATTCACCAGATATCCTTGCTGATCCCTTGACATATACTGAATTAATTAATTCAGTCTTCTACACATGTGCGATGTCACAGACCTGATGTCGTGACATCGTACATGACATGTTGGTCCAGATGTTGAATTTCTTCAACCCAACATATTAAAACAACAGAGATGTTTACATTATTTGTTTTCTAAAATTAATGCCAATCCTGAGGTATTAACAATCTCCCCCTTTGGCAAATTTTAGCTAAAACAAATCATCCTCTGTTATTATCTCCCCCACCATGAACACCAATGTTGGTGTACATGAGGAAGAAGAGGGACAATGCTCAGTTGTACCAGAACCCTTCCCCTCAACCGGAGAGCTTCCAGAAGAATATGTAATGCTGAGTACATAGACAATGTAACTCAGATCACAAGGCACAACTGTCTTCTTAACTCAGATCACATGACACAAGTGGTAAACCCAGTTGGTGGATTTTGTGCCTGACACCAACTTCTGTTTGCTACCACACCCACAGTTGGCTTGCTTCTGGTACATTCTCAACCTCAGGACTATATTTCTCTCCCCCTTTTTAGCTAAACATTTGTAAAGGAACACAGGATTTTTGGTAAGATTAATGGCACTTGTATTGTCACAGAAAATGGGAATACGTTCGAGTTTGAGATTAAAATCCAATAATTGTTGCTTAACCCATAGGATTTGAGCACAACATCTACCGGCGGCAACGTATTCCACTTCGGCGGTTGACAAAGCAACTGAAACTTGTTTCTTGCTATGCCAACTGACCAAGGAATTTGAAAATAAATGACAAGTACCACTAGGGCTTTTCCTATCCGATTTGCAACCGGAAAAATCGGAATCGGAGAAACCTACCAATGAGCAGTCATTACCTTTGGAATACCATAGTCCATACTTCGGACTACCGGATAGGTATCGAAGTATTCATTTGATAACTTTTAGATGGGATTCCTTGGGACATGATTGGTATCTTGCGCACATACACACGCTAAACATAATGTCGGGACGAGAAGCAGTAAGATAGAGAAGTGATCCAATCATACCTCTATACCTTTTCACCTCTACGTCCTTACCATTTTCATCTTTATTCAAGTTTGCACATGTTGGCATGGGGATGTCAATGGCCTTGGCTTTTGCCATGTCAAATCTCTTGATAAGGTCCAAACAATACTTTGTTTGATCACGAATGTTCCTTCTTTGAGTTGTTTAATTTGCAAACCGAGAAAGTATGTGAGCTCCCCATCATACTCATCTCGAATTCACCCTGCATAAGATCCGAAAACTCTCTCACGAGATTCATGTTAGTAGACCCAAATATAATATCGTCAACATAAATTTGTACTAATATCAAGTGCTTTCCTTGACGTTTAATAAAGAGAGTTGTGTCAACCTTTCCTCTTGAGTAACCTTGATCAAGTAAAAATTTACTTAGTCGCTCATACCAAGCTTTAGGAGCTTGTTTGAGACCATATAAAGCCCTTTTTAGTTTGTAAACATGATCGGGATACTCATGAGATTCAAAACCCAAAGGTTGTGCAACGTAGACCTCTTCATTTATGTAACCGTTAAGGAACGCACTCTTAACATCCATTTGGAATAGTTTAAAGTCTTTCGCACAAGCGAAGGCAAGGAGAAGGCGTATAGCCTCGAGTCGGGCAACCGGCGCATAAGTTTCCTCATAGTCGATGCCTTCCTCTTGGTTATACCCTTGCGCGACTAAACGCGCCTTGTTACGGGTTATTACCCCGTTTTTGTCCAACTTGTTCCTAAACACCCATCGAGTGTCGATTACTCGATGACCTCGCGGAGGAGGGACAAGGTCCCAAACCTCATTTCTAGTGAACTGATTTAGTTCCTCCTGCATTGACAAAAACCAGTGTTCATCGAGTAGGGCTTCTTTAGGGTTTTTAGGTTCCTTTTGTGAAACGAAAGCGAAGTGATAACAGAAATTACTTAGCTTTGATCGAGTTGTAACACCCTTTGAGATATCTCCGAGAATGTTGTCAATTGGATGGTCTTTAGGGGACTTCCAAGCTTGAGGGAGATCATCGTTTGAAGGCGGATGAGCTACCTCGGTTTCCTCATGGTGTATATCTTTATCCTCCTCAACTTTGACTTTGTCGGGTTGATCAATCCCCGGCTCGCCACCCTTGAGTATGTGTTCTGTAGATGTACCTGCACCATGAACAACATTACCCTTTCCGATGTTTCTCGGATACGATTCGTCAAAAGTGACATGTACAGACTCTTCCACAGCAAGTAATCGTTTATTATATATTCTATACGCTTTACTCGATTGAGAGTATCCGAGGAAGATACCTTCGTCGGCCTTGGAATCGAATTTGCCCAAGTTTTCCTTTCCATTATTTAATACAAAACATTTGCAACCGAAAACATGTAAGTGAGAAACATTTGGCTTTCGCCCTTTTAAAAGCTCATACGGTGTTTTATTTAGAATGGGGCGAATGAGGACCCTATTCAAAACATAACACGCCGTACTAATGGCGTCGGCCCAAAAATATTTCGGTAAACCACTTTCGTTAATCATTGTTCTTCCCAATTCTTCCAAAATTCGATTTTTACGCTCCTCAACCCCATTTTGTTGAGGAGTACATGGAGCGGAGAAGTTATGATCGATACCGTGGTTACCGCAATATTCTTCAAATAAATGGTTTTCGAACTCACCCCCATGGTTGCTTCTAATTGAAACAATGTTTGTATTTAGTTTATTTTGGGAAAGCTTAGCAAACCTTTAAAAGGCGGCGAACGTATCGCTCTTGCTTACTAAAAAGATAGTCCAACAAAATCTAGAAAAATCGTCCACTATTAAGAAACCGTAATAATTTCCTCCTAGACTTTTAATCCTAGACGGCCCAAATAAGTCCATATGAAGAAGTTCGAGAGGTCTCGTTGTTGAAACGATATTTTTGGATTTAAATGAGATCCTCGTTTGCTTCCCTTTTTGACAAGCATCACAAAGGTGATCCTTGGTGAACTTTATTTTGGGGAGACCTAAGACTAGATCTTATGAGACTACTTTATTTAGTAAGTCAAAGTTAACATGTGCTAAACGCCTATGCCATAACCATGAATCTTCACTCATTGTTACAAGGCATTTGTCACTTAATAACGATACTTCGTTCAAGTCTAACATATAGACATTATTCACTCGCAGGCCATTAAACATACTCTTCTTATCATCATTATGTACAATTTTGCAACAATCTTTTGAAAAAGATACATTGTATCCTTTGTCACATAATTGACTGATGCTAAGTAGATTGTGTTTAAGACCTTCGACAAGCAATACATCAGAAATAGTAGTGGAAGAAGGGTTACCTACACTACCTTTACCTAGTATTGCTCCACGGTTGTTGTCACGGTAGGTTACATATCCTTTCTTCTTAGCCACGAAGTCAATGAAGAGTGATATGTCTCCTGACATGTGCCTTGAGCATCCACTATCGAGAACCCATCTTCTCTCGGTGGTCTCGAGGCATTGTACCTATGGAAATGCAATTAACACGAGAAGGTACCCAATGGCTTATTGGGTCCTGAATAGTGAGTAACGAAATGGTTGTATTTGGGCAGCCATTGATAAATGCCTTTAGGAACTAAGAATCTCCTAAACCTGCATTTAGCAATGGAGTGGCCTTTCTTGCAACAATAAAGACAAGAGAAATTAACATTTTGATTGCCTTTGCTATCTTCATCCTTTATAACATATTTATATTTTTGATATGGATTAACCATACTTTTTCGAAAGTTTGATTTATCGATTGCAAAGGTAATCTTGGGCTCAAGAGCCTTGTCAAGTTTGGTCTTTAGGTTTCTTACTTCACCTTGCCAAATATAACAAGTATCAAACCCATAGTTAATTATCGTATTTCTAAGGTCCTCACAACCTGCTTTTGTGCTTTCTACCATAGAAGCTTTGAGTGCCTCAAGTTTCCTTTCGGATTCTCGAATTTTTTGTTCCAAATGGATAAAAATTTGGTTATTTGAGGCAAGCCTTTTAAAGGCCTCTTTAGCTTCACAGTGTACAGTATCAAATGCAACTTGTAATTCATGATGAGACATACTAGAGGATTTTTCATATTTAGCATGTCGTACCTGTTTCTTTTTGTTCTTTTGATGAGCAGAGAGGTATAGGTTTACAGCTTCATCTTCATCACTAGAACTTTCATCATCGGAGGAGTCACTATCGCTTTCCCAAGCTATGTATGCTCTCATTGGCTTTGATGATTTCTTGTGTGATTTGGATGATTCCTTTTCCTTTGTCTTCTTGTTGATCGGACAGTCCGGTTTGTAATGATCGAGCTTCCCACAAGTGTAGCACGACCCTCTAGTCTTTTTACCTTTTGAGTCATCATTTTTAGAGTACCTCGATTGTTTCCGGAAGTTTACCAAGTTCTTCTCGGAATGTTGGATGTCGTTCTTTCTCACGTAACGATTGTAACGTTTAACGAACAACCCCATATCTTCGCTCTTGTCCTCTTCTTCTTCGTCGCTCGAGGAATAATCACTTTGCTCTTTTGCTTGAGACTTCGAGGAGGAAGTCTTAAGAGCTATAGATTTCTTTTGACTCACCTTTGTTTTGTCCTTCTTTTCTTTCTTTTCGTTTTGTTATAGGCTCAAGAGTACTTGTTCGTGCTCTTGTAGTTTGCCAAATAATGTTGTCAAGTCTAATATGGTAAGATCATTTGCTTCTTTGATGGCGGTCACTTTCGGCTGCCATTCCCTGTAAAGACATCTCAAGATCTTATTAGTAGCAACATCATTAGAAACCGGCCTACCTAATGAATGTAATCGATTGATGAGATGAGTAAATCTCTTTTGCATGTCAGCAATGGTTTCCCCTTGCTCCATGAAAAAGAGATCAAACTCTTGTGTTAGTGTGTTGATTCTTGCCAACTTAACATTGTTCGTCCCCTCATGGGCGATTTGTAGTGAATCCCACATGGCCTTAGCAGTACGACAATGGGATACACGATAGTATTCATCTACACCTAATGAGGAGATTAGGATATTTTTGGCTTTCCAATCATAATTGTATTTTCTTTCATCATCATCGGTCCATTGTGCTTTGGGCTTTGGCACTAATTTATTTTTCTCATTGGTCATGGTTATTTCAATTGGACCATTGAGAATAACGTTTCATATTTTTCTATCTATGGAATTTATGTGCACCCGCATACAGTCTTTCTAATAACTATAATTTTCACCATTGAAAACGGGAGCTCTACTATAAGCCCCTTTAGGTTCGTTAGCCATTTTCTATCAAAGTTATATTTTGAAGCACGGAGTGAACCGGTGCTCTTGATACCACTTGTTAGACTATGGCACGGATCTAGAAAGGGGGGGTTGAATAGATCCCAATTAAAAATTGAGTCGGCGCTACCAATTAAAAATTGGTTTTGAAAATTTGTTTTAAGTGCGGAAGCGGCCGAGGAAAATATAGTCTAAAACGAACGGTTATTGGAAAACCGGATATGCGTCTAGCCTATGGATTAGTGATAATGTAGAATAAGAATCACTACACTAGTCACACTATCAATGATTTATTTCACTTGCTAGGATTCCTAGTTCCAATGATTCAAAGAGCAAACAAAACTAGATACACAACTAAGATAATTTTGGTTTAGGCAAATTATCAAACACTTGGTGTGCAAAAACACTCCAAGTGATATTCCTGTTGAGTAAGTGATTCCAATTAGTCTAGTACAATATCTTATTGTACTTTGGGTTCAAAAACAGAGTTTTAACTTCTTACTCAATCAATATAAAGGTTTGATAAAAGTGCTTATACAAAAATCACTTATTTTTAAGCCAAAAACAAATATGCTGAAAAATAGAGAAGACAAAGATTTGATGAGGCAGTTCCCCCGTCGTCCTCGCTTCGGGGTACGTCTGCCCTTAATTCTAAAACTAGAATTGAGATTGCTTTAATAGATATCACCTGTTGAGTATAACAGTTTATACAAGGATTGAAAAGCAAATATACAACAGAATTCTCAAGACGTTGAATGTTGCTTCCACTCCTTGTTCCTTGATTCAAGGTGAATCAAGTCCTTCGATTGTTGTTGATAGACCTCTGATTCCAGCCCCTTTGTTGAATAACTCTCAGTTCTTCAAACCCTCGGCCCGGCTGATCTCAACTACAACAAATCGAACCTGAAATCTTCCCTTCAATATCACTGAATCCGCTACTAGATTGATGAAGACTTCCTCTTCTCAATCACCTTCGCTCAGCTGAAAATTAATGAAGAAATCGTCCAAAAAACCCCCAAAATCAAACCAATCTTGGAGGACAAAACCCTAAAGGTTTTATTCAAGAAAAAACTTGTCACAAGCTTCAACCCGAACCGGATTCCCCAATCTCGGCTTCAAACGTTATCACCTTTAACCAATCACAAAGCACTTCAAAAATGGTTGTGTGTAATTGATGTGTTGTGAGATGTTGAAGATGAAGATGAAGAATCTTGGACACCTATTTCACTTTTTTTGTTCTTTGTACACTTGAATCAATTTGTCAAAATGTTGGTTGATACAAGTA
The DNA here is from genome assembly GCF_024323335.1 of Lathyrus oleraceus. Lineage (NCBI taxonomy): Eukaryota > Viridiplantae > Streptophyta > Magnoliopsida > Fabales > Fabaceae > Lathyrus > Lathyrus oleraceus. The sequence continues at coordinate 217,897,145 of NC_066580.1, forward strand.
ACTGAACTTCTATTTGTAGTAACAAACCAACCAACCCACTTAACAGCTTTTCAAACAAAGTGGGAATTACTTAAAAACTGTATTTGCGCGCGAACGGTCGACCATAGCAGGTCTATGCGTCGACGCATAGCCTGCAGTTTTGGAAAATCTAAAAAACACATCAGTATGCATCGACCATAGGTTGGCGTGCGCTGACCCGTGGGAAAGTGAAACCTTCATGCGCCGACCTTGTGGTCGACTCAAGCCTTCGTGCGCTGACCCGTGAGAAAATGCACTATGTTATGCGCCGACCCTGCGGTCGACTCAAACCCTGCAAATATGCAAAAATTCAGATTTTTGTGGTTTTCATGCATTTTGTCATGACCACATTTTATCCACATATGTTGTATGAAATATAACAGTTTAGATGCACATAGAAAAGGATATGATAGGTGATATGTTGCATTTGTTTTGTAGAGGTGGAATCGACAATGCCGATTCATCCATGGTGGTAATTTGTCATCATCGAAACCTATGATCGTATGTTGTATGACAGTTTGTCTTTACAAGAAGCACTACAGAGAGTTCTTGAATAGGCATATGTAGAGAAAGATGTTACTGTGGATCAATTTGACCACATTGTGGCTAACATCACTTCATGAAATAATTTGAGCTTTTGTGATGAAGAACTCCCCGGGGAGGGAAGAAACCATAATCTGGCTTTGCATATTTCAATGAACTGTAAGGAAGATGCTTTGTCAAATGTGCTTGTTGACACCGGTTGGTCACTCAATGTGCTTCCGAAATCAACTTTGTCAAAGCTATCTTATCAAGGAGCTCCCATGAGATATAGTGGGGTGATTGTCAAAGCCTTCGATGGCTCGCGCAAAACAGTAATTGGTGAAGTGGACCTTCTAGTCAAGATAGGTCCGAGTGATTTTCAGATTACTTTTCAAGTAATGGATATCCATCCGGCCTACAGCTGTTTATTGGGAAGGCCATGGATTCATGAGGCAGGGGCTGTTACCTCCACTCTACATCAAAAGCTCAAATTTGTTAAGAATGGCAAGCTAGTGATTGTGGGAGGAGAGAAGGCATTATTGGTTAGCCATCTGTCATCTTTCACGTATGTAGAAGTTGAGGATGAGGTTGGAACTCTGTTCCAAGCCTTATCTATTGCTGCTGAGAAGAGAGTTGGGGCATCTATGTCCTTGTTGAAAGATGCTTAGAAGATTGTAGAAGAAGGTCCTGTTGATCAATGGGGGCGCATGGTAGAGGTCTCCGACAACAAAGGAAGAACAGGGTTGGGGTTCCAGAAAGGGTCATCAACTGTTAGATCTGAAGATATGCAACTTAGCTTCCATAGCGGAGGGTTCATTCATGGCAATAAACAACACTTAGCTGTTGTGCTAAAGGATATCGAAGAGGAAGACTGCACCAACTTTGAAACGCATGGACGGACATGCAACAATTGGACTGTCGTTGATATTCCTGTTATTTTGCATCGATCTAAGTAATTGCTTTTATATTTTAAAATCCTTCTCCTATGCCTAAGGGAGAAGTGAACATTGTTGGGCATTTTAAATTGATCATCAATAAAACTAATTCTATTCATCCACATCTTTGATGTTTGTTTTACTTTTTGCTTTATTCTGAAAATGGTAATCACAGAAAACATAAATAAACAATATAATTGTCCATTTGCATAATATTTGGTCAAAAATTCACTTCTCTAAAATCAAAATATCAAATTATTATGCAGGTTGGTTTCTAACTCCATTGAATACAATGATCTTTCTCCTTCTTCAAATTTTGAATTCCCTGTGTTTGAGGCCGAGGAGGAAAGTGATGTAGAAGTGAGTGATGAATTGTCTCGTCTTCTTGAGCAAGATGAAATGATTATTCAGCCGTTTGAAGAGCATATTGAGCTAGTCAACTTGGGTTCCGAAGATGATGTGACGGAAGTCAAGATTGGGTCTCGACTGTGTCCAGATGCTAAGAAGGGGTTGATTGATCTTCTTCGAGAATATTCAGATGCGTTTGCTTGGTCCTATCAAGACATGCCTGGGTTGGATTATGAGATTGTGGAGGATAGATTTCCAATGAAGCCAGAATGCCCGCCAGTCAAGCAGAAGTTAAGAAGAACGCATCCTGATATGGTTGTGAAGATCAAAGGGGAAGTTCAGAAGCAGATTGATGTTGGTTCTCTTGTGACTGCAAAGTATCCGCAATGGGTGGCCACTATTGTGCCTGTGCCGAAGAAAGATGGAAAAGTCCGCATGTGTGTTGACTATAGAGATTTGAATAAAGCCAATATGAAAGATGATTTCCCTCTGCCACACATTGATATGTTGTTAGACAATACTGCTAAATTCAAAGTCTTTTTGTTTATGGATGGATTTTCCGGATATAATCAGATCAAGATGGCACCCGGAGATATGGAGAAGACCATATTCGTTACACCCTAGGGAACATTCTGTTATAGAGTAATGCCTCTCGGTTTAGAGAATGCTGATGCAACTTACTAGAGAGCAATGACTACTCTTTTTCATGATATGATGCATAAAGTGATTGAAGTTTATGTCGATGACATGATTGCCAAATCAATTGAGAAAGAGGAACATGTTGAACATTTGTTGAAGCTATTCCAGCATATTAGGAAGTATAAATTCCGCTTGAATCCCAATAAGTGTACTTTTGGTGTTCGTTCTAGTAAGTTGTTGGGCTTTATTGTCAGCGAGAAGGGTATTGAAGTTGATCCTGCCAAGGTCAAAGCAATACAAGAGATGCCTGCGACCAAAACTGAGAAGCAAGTCAGAGGTTTTCTCGGCCGCTTGAATTATATTTCCAGATTTATTTCCCACATGACTGCCACATGTGCTCCTATATTCAAGCTTCTTCGGAAAGATCAATCTTGTGATTGGACCGAAGACTTCCAAAAAGCTTTTGACAGTATCAAAGAATATTTGCTTGAACCTCTAATTTTGTCTCCACCTGTGGAAGGAAGACCGTTGATCATGTATTTGACTGTACTCTAGGATAGTATGGGTTGTGTTCTTGGTCAGCAAGATGAGACTGGAAAAAAAATATTTTCAATTTACTACCTCAGTAAGAAGTTCACCGACTGTGAGACTCGGTATTCAATGCTTGAAAAGACTTGTTGCGCATTGGCTTGGGCTGCTAAGCATCTGCGCCAGTATATGTTGAATCATACCACTTGGTTAATATCCAAAATGGATCCAATCAAGTATATATTTGAGAAGCCTACTTTAACCGAGAGGATTGCCCGTTGGCAGATGTTGTTATCAGAGTATGATATTGAATACCGGTCTCAGAAAGCGATCAAAGGTAGTATCTTGTCTGACCATTTGGCTCACCAACCAATTGAAGATTACCAGTCAGTGCAGTATGATTTTCCTGATGAAGAGATTTTGTATTTGAAAATGAAAGATTGTGATGAACCATTGCTTGAAGAAGGGCCAGAACCTGGTTCCCGTTGGGGCATGGTATTTGGTGGAGCTGTTAATCAATATGGAAATGGCATTGGGGAAGTGATTATTACTCCTCAAGGCACGCATCTACCATTTACAACTAGATTGACTTTCAAGTGTACAAACAACATGGTAGAATATGAAGCTTGCATTATGGGGCTTAAAGAGGCCATGAATCTCAGAATCAAGTATTAGGATGTCTTCGGTGATTCGGCTTTAGTTGTGAATCAAATCAAAGGAGAATGGGAGACAAATCAACCCGTTTTAATACCATATAGAGATTATGCGAGGAGGATTTCAACTTTCTTTACAAAGGTTGAGTTTCATCATATCCCTCGAGATGAAAACCGGATGGCAGATGCTCTTGCAACATTGGCATCAATGATTATAGTGAAGTATTGGAATGAAGTTCCCAATTTATCTGTGATGCGTCTTGATAGGCCAGCTCATGTGTTTGCTGTTGAAGAGATCAAAGGCGAGAAGCCGTGGTATTACGACATCAAATGTTTCCGCCAAAGTCAGATTTACCCTCCTGGGGCATCCTTGAAGGATGAGAAGACTTTGAGAAGATTAGCCGATAATTTCTACTTGAATGGTGATATACTGTACAAGAGAAACTTCGACATGGTTTCGCTCAGATGCGTGGATAGACACGAAGCAGACTTGTTGATGACTAAAGTGCATGAAGGTTCCTTTGGTACTCATTCCAATGGACATGCAATGGCGAAGAAGATGTTGCGAGCAGGTTACTATTGGTTGACAATGGAATCTGACTGTTGCAAGTTTACGAAGAAATTCCACAAGTGTCAAATTTATGCTGATAAGATTCATGTTCCTCCAACACTATTGAATGTTATCTCTTCCCCATGGCCCTTCTACATGTGGGGAATTGATATGATTGGGATGATTGAGCCCAAAGCTTCGAATGGACATCGTTTAATTTTAGTGGCACTTGACTACTTCATAAAATGGGTTGAAGTGGTATCATATACAAATGTAACCAAACAAGTTGTTGTAAGGTTTATCAAGAATAAGATCATATGTCGTTATGGTGTGCCAAGTAAGATCATTACTGACAATGGATCGAACTTGAATAACAATATGGTGGAAGCTCTTTGCAAAAACTTCAAGATTGCACACCATAATTCTTCTCCCTATAGACCCAAGATGAATGGGGTTGTTGAAGTTGCGAATAAGAATATTAAGAAGATTATCCAGAAGATGGTTGTCACGTATAAGGATTGGCAAGAGATGCTCCCATTTTCTTTACATGGGTATCGTACATCCATCCGTACTTCAACAGGGGCGACCCCTTTCTCTCTTGTATATGGTATGGAAGCAATGCTCCCCGTAGAGGTTGAGATTCCTTCATTGCGTGTGCTTATGGAAGCCAAGTTGACTGAAGCTAAATGGTGTCAAACCAGGTTTGACCAATTTAATTTAATTGAGGAGAAGAGATTGACTGCCATGTGTCATGGTAAGTTATATCAGTAGAGAATGAAGAAAGCTTTTGATAAGAAGGTCAAACCTCGAGTGTTCAGAGAAGGTGATCTTGTGCTCAAGAAGATTTTGATGTTCAAGCCAGATTCTAGAGGAAAATGGACTCCCAATTATGAAGGCCGGTATGTTGTTAAGAGAGCTTTTTCAGGCGGTGCCATGATTCTTACAACTATGGATGATGAAGAGTTCACTCGTCCTGTGAACGCATATGCGTTAAGAAATACTTCGCCTAGAAAAAAAGAAAAGAACAACTCGCTAAGTTGAAAACCCGAAAGGGGGGTCCAGGCAAAAGTTAGAGATAGAAAAATAGAAAGAATTTCCCAATAAGTTGAGTACCTCACCTTGGGGAAACTTATGCAAAAAGTAGGGATTATGGCAAGTAACTGCATTCTTCTAATCTTCAGTATTTTGAAGACTTGTTTGAGCACAAGGGTTGACATCAGTTCGTCCCCAGCAGCGTTCAAGAGTACAGTGGATATCAAGAGTTGGTAGAAGGATTAAGGATCATTTGTATTCAATGTACCCCTTTTCCATGTAAATTACCATTTTAAACTTTGTAAAATCCATGGAGTCTTGTCATTTATAGACTACCATTCTATTAAATAAAGTTGAGCCTTTATCCAAATTGTTTCAACTCTTATTTACTTCAGCCAATAGTTTTAAATTTTATTATGATCATTTTGAAATTAAATTGTCAAATCAAAATCAAGTTTTCTTAAATATATAAAAGCAAGAACTTTTTCAAAGCGAGTAAAAGGAGTATCAACAACATTTCAATGGATAGTAAGTCCTTAAGTGTGAAGCATCAAAGGTTCCCCAAGTAGTCAACTCTTCGGATATCCCTAGAATTTAGTGTTGATTCATTTCCTCAGTGGAATAACGTTATCCCCAGCTGATTTGGATGATCCAGATACCCTGTGGCGTGTTATTTTCCCCAACAGAATTTTTGTACATCCCCAGCGGCGCTTGTACATCCCCAGTGGAGCTTCTCTCTCTATCCCCAGCGAAGTTTGTGTATCCCTAGTGGAGTTTGTATCTCCTCAGCAGGGTAAATCTTCCCTAGCATATAGCATATGCTCCCAGTCAGAGCTTCCTCCTGGTTTCTGAGCAGCTTTTGTTGATTATTTTTCTCTGTAGGGTTGTCTCCCATTTTTATGGTGTTGACCTAAAATTCCCCACAGATTGGATGTTCTATCCTCAGCAAATCTCCTCCATCGTCAGCTAGGGTTGAGCCCCTTGGGATGATGATTTCTCTGTTCTCTGGCTGTTGTCTCCATGTATTTTCTGGATTGACCGAGGATTGTACCTGTGGTTCAATTTCTTTGCGACACTTCTGTATCCTTTGTGATCGTTTTGTCAGCATAATCATCATATATACATATACATACGCATTCATACAATTTCATGATTTGCATAGTCTGCATCTTCATATTTGATTTGTTTGAGATTCTCATTCTCTGTTATGGCGGTACTTTATCCCCATAACAAATCTGTTGTCTGTCCTCCTTTAATTGTAGAGTGTTAGCCTCTTAAGCAGAAACACTTTAACCTTTCTTTGTTTCCCCACTGAATTTGTTTCCTCGTGGATGGTTGTTATTTCAGTTTCCTCTCTAGTATATTTTCGGGATGGAATTACTCCCCTTGAGTTATGTCCTCATTGGGTCGAGTCTTGATTGACCGTTTCTTTCTAGCTCTTACCTAGATAGTTGTTTGGGTCCCCTAAGAGTCTATTACCCAGTAACTGGTAATATTCTTCTTAGTTTGCAGTTTGTTACTTCTTTGCCCAATACCCGACAAAAGTATCGTTTTTCTCCTCAGTAGAGTCCCCGAAAGTATATCCTTGATATGTTCATCTTAACCAGGTGACAGATATCTTTCTTTCCCCCGCAGGAGTATATCCTTGATATGTTCGCTTTAACCGGTGAGGGATATTCTCTTCTTTGGTATTCTACCCAGTAAAAAGGTAGTTGTAATCCCTATTTTGTTCCTTAAAGAGTTAGTCCTTGATATGTTCATCCAACCCGATGACGGGTTTTCTTCTCCTTGTGGTGTTTTACCCAGTAACCGGTAGTTGTAAATCCTATTATTCCCCTGAGCAGAGTTAATCCTTGATATGTTCACTTTAACCGGTGACAGATTTTCTCTTCTTTGGTATTCTATCCAGTAACTGATAGATGTAAACCTTTTTTTATCCCCTTTTCAAAGTTAATCCTTGATATGTTCATCCTAACCGGTGACGGATTTTCTCTTTGATTGGTCTTCTACCCAGTAACCGGTAGCTGTAAATCCTACTTTGTCCCCTCACAGAGATAATCCTTGATATGTTCATCCTAACCGATGACGGATTCTTTCTCTGACGGTTTTCTATCCAGATTTCGATAGATGTAATTCCCCCTTTTTGTTCAGTTGGTATATCCTTGATATGTTCATCCTAACTGATGACGGGTATCCTCCTTGACATTTCCCAGGAAAGCCTATCCTTGATATGTTCACTTTAACCGGTGACGGATTTTCTTCCCTGTCGAGTTTATCCTTGATATGTTCATCCTAACCGATGACGGATACTCTCATCTTCGGTCTTCTGCCCAGTAACCGGTAGTTGTAAATCCTATTTTCTACAGTGTTCCCCAACAAGGCTATTCTTACCCAGTAACCGGTGATGAATACTCCCTCTTGGAAGTTCCTCAAAGAGTCATCCTTGATATGTTCATCCTAACCGATGACGGATGTTCTCTCTGTCAGATCTTTATTATCTCCTCACCCAATAACCGGTAGTAGATAATAGATTTTTGCTCCTCCTGTGTTGAAGTTCATTCTCCCTAGTTGAGTTGAGTGCGTATATCCTTAGTGAAATCGTTTTTCCCCTACACGAGTCAAGTATCTTCAGTTTTATCCTGAATTATTCGTATCCCCTGCAGATGTTGTTGTTTCCCGGGCTGAGTCTTTCAATTTTGTATGGAATTCCTCCATTCCTCCAGCAGTTCTAAGTCGTATCCTGGCCTACGCATAACTCCTCCCCCCCAAAGTCTATGTCTCCCCAGCGAGTTTTCCTTACGGAATGCATTATGCTCCTGTGGACTTGCGGTCTCTCTGATTTCTTTTTTTTCCTTTGTGGCAATATTTCCTCACATAGCGTTAGCTTTTGCAGTCATATCATATGCATCATGAGGTCTCTTAGGGACCAAAATTTGTTTCTCTATGTTGTTATTTAAGCCCATTCTACTGAGATGAGCCAAAGATTTTAACCTTCACCTCCTCAGTCAGAATGTCCTTAAATAAGGGCAACTGTAAGACCCCAATTTTGACCCTAAGATCCCTCATGCAATTACATCATAAGCATTAACATTGGGATCATGACTTGGCATCCTCCTTACCCCTCTTTCATTGGGTTTGTTTTGGGAGAGATAACCAAGCACTTTGTGATTATATCATACTTGTATTTCATCATTTCACTAACCAGAATACCAAAAATATGTTTTTGTGTTTGCCTAACTCTTTTGTAGGTAGGGCATGAACTCATTAATTCATCAAGCTCACATCTAGGGTTTGAGACCCTCATGAACAAAGAGCAACCCCAAGAATTGATTCAATAATGGTTACAAGCATCATATATTAGTCCCAATGATCTCTACATGTTATATTGATCAAGTTTTCTTCAAGAGTTTGAGGGTGATTGCCCTTGGAAACCCTAGTTTGATTGGGTATTTTGAGTAACTTCTCCAACAAGCTATCTCACCAATTGATCAAATATCTCAAGGGACACTTCAAAATTCATCATCTTATGCATATATGATCTACCATGAGCCAAAGAAGTCAAGAGAATTGGAAGTTAGCAAGTTGGTTGATGGTGGTTGGCCAGATGAATTCATCTAATCAAAACTGGGTCTCCCTAGACCCTATCTCCTACAATTTTCACCATATGAAAATCATTATAAGAGAAAACTTGCTCTAAATGACATTTCAAACAACTTTCATGTGGAGATCTAGAGCTATTTTTTCTTGGAAAATCATTTTCTATGTTGAAATACTATATGTCAATTTGTTTAATTCGTAATTTGAATGTCAACTTCCCAAGGCCATAACTTGCACAATTTTTATGATATGAAAGATTTCCAAGTTGCACAATCAAATTCAATGTGTCTATTTCAACCTTTATGTTTTGAGTGGGAGCTAATTCAACTTTTTTGAGCATGTGATATGAGGCTACATTATAAGTCACTTTTGACCTATACCATTAATCAAGTGATTTTTCCAAAATTCAAAAATGCATAACTCTATCATTTCAAATAAAAATGACATTAAATTTGTGACCCTTTTAAAGGTATTTGAAAGATCTACAACTTTGATGAAGACACGTTTCTCATTTGAAGCTCATGTAAAAAGTTAAGCAAGGTGGAATATTGAGACATATGGCTTGACACTTAGAAATATTTTGATATGTCAAAAATGTCCAAACTTTCACCTCAAATTTCTCCATGTTCCAAGATCCAAATGAAAAAGTCTTGAACATCAAATTTGCTTCTCTTGATCTCACCTTTCCAAAGAGCTCAAATTCATTCATTTTGGATGCGAAATGCATAGGTTGTGCATGGCTTAAACAGGGTGACATCATTTATGAAAGATCAAACCTCAAGCATCAATGTTCAGTTGCCTTGCAATCCAAGCTTACTTTAGAGCATCTGATATGCATTTTTGGACCTCTAGCAATCATTTCATAGGCCTATGCGTGCCCATGCACCATTACATCACCACTTTCCAAAATTGGAAAATGAAAGAGAGTGTGCAATTATCAACCAATTCAGCTATAAATAGAGCTTCATATGCTCCGAAATTCACACACAATCGCACCAACTTTGATCCCCCATTGCAAACCCTCAATTCTCAAAGGATAAGCCTGATAAATTCTCTTGAATTTGAGCTTGAATCTCCACTTTTTTGGAATTCAACTCTCCAGGAATCCATTGCTTCTTAACCATTTAATCCTCTTCCTGCATGCAAGTGGAGTGAGTCCAAGCACAAGCAAGATCAAGATCAAGTGAATCCAGACCTCCATTGAAGGTATTTTTCAGAAAATTTAAAACTCTTCGATTCTCTTAAATTCTTGCTCAATTCTATTGACTCTTTGGTTGTATGAAGTCCTACCAATGTAGGCAAGAAAATTGAGTTTCTTCAAGATCATGTCCTTGTATTTCATTATGGTGATGATTCATGGTGGACCAGTCCGGTGAGGTCCACCGGAGAAGATGACCGGAGCTCTGAATCCGGTGATGAGTTGGCAAGGCTTGAACCACATGATTCGTCCCTCACGTTTTAATCTTGATCGTTGGTTTTAAATACCAATTGTGCAGCGCAGTTGACTTAGGTCCATGTGGAACGCACGCTAGGGACCATCAAGTTAGGGCGCACGATGGGATTTAGCTAAAATGAAACACGAGATTGTATTTAAATTGAACCAATCAGATTATTTCATTTGTCCAATGTGTCTCAAACTCAGATGACCTGAGATAAATTCCAGCCGTCTTCTCCGATGGTACTCCATTGGAATTTCATTATTTGGTAAATTCAAGAAACAAAACCACCACCAATGTGATCGCCTCCTCATCATGAATTCAACCTCATGCTCCAAATTAATTCATCTAAACTAAGCACGGGGAATTTCAAAGAAGTTTCATAAAAAAAAAGCCGCAAAAAATTAAATTAAATATGAACACGATCAATCAACACCAGCTAAGTTAGGGGAAAGCATCAGAGAGTGAAGGACTACATTGTGGTAACTTGTTTGAGTTCAAATGATGCTCAAAACTACCTTGTCCAGATGGTGATTAAAGATTGATGAAGCTTGATCTGGTTAAAGCACTTCAAAAGGTCTTGGAGCTTGGGAATTGTTGCATATGTTTTAGAGGATGCCGAAGATGCTTATGGAATCACGAAATTAGATTGAAATAAGCTGGAATTCAAAACACGACAGTTGATTTTTTCTGGAAAACATCAGATTGCAACAGGGATTTCTTGGCTCTCCAAAGCTTGGAAATGAATGGAATAGCTTCCTCTATTTATAGGGAATATGTTTGGATCCAAATATGTGTGGAATCAAGCTTAATTCGTGCAAAACAAATTTGATCTGAATGTAAGAAAAGTGTGCCTTGCAACTCATCAATACTCAGCCTAAAGATGGGTTTCAAGGGTCAATTAACTCCTAGAGACTTGGTTAAACATGTTGAGGTCCAAAACACATGCTAATTTGGCTTGGAATTGAGATTAATGAAGTTCAAAATTGGGGCAATGGTGATTTCTTCTATTACAAGTCACCATGTTCAACTCAATGGGGCATCTTGCTCAGGAGGATTTTGGTCCCATTCTTTTTGCAATGTGTTAAAATTATAACAAATAATACAATGAGACAAGAAATGTTTCATTTGCATGCTTGAGCACAAAGTTATGGCATGTTGAAGTTGGCACGAAAAACTTGTCATATAACTTAGAAAAATTTAAGTATCCCATGGCTGAAAATGACCTGTAATGTTTAAATGAATTCCATGGCCTTTCAAGCATAATTTAACTTTGATACTTGAAGAAAACTTGTAGAGGGTATAACAAACTATATTGTGCAAAACGAATCAGCCTCAAATGTTGAAATTGAAGAAGTTACAATCCTTGAAAATTGAGAAAAAGTCACTTGAAAATAGGTCAAATTTCACTAACTCCACAAATGACCTATAATGTATCCAAAATTTTGATGATCCTCCAAGAATAAATAGCTCTTGTCATGTAAAGAGATGTTGTAGAGGAAATTGAGAAGATTCATATGCAAAAAGCATTAAAGAATGTTGAGAATTGAAGCAGTTGTGATGCTTAAAACTTTGACTTCAATTTCATTGCACTTAAAAGCACATGGATGATCATATTAACTCAAAATAAGTTGTCCTTGAATTTCTCTAGATTAGATTGCTCAAATCTTGAGGTAACTTGGTGGAGAAGGCATGGAAATAAACACATGAATCTTTGACTTTCCTTGGGAAGTAAATAACAAAGATTGGATGTATTCTTAATCAAAATGAGATTGAAAGGTGTTTTAGAACTTTAGAGATCATGCATTCAAAGATATCCCTTTGGTAACCAATGGTTGGTCACACTTTATCTTGAGGAATCAACACAAACCCTAGCTGAGAAAATGCTTGATACTCTTGATGAAAAGCCCTACCTTGCACAATAAACTTAAAGAAAACAAAACATATTTTTCTATTTTATTAGTACTGAAGTAATGAACCTATAAACATAAAGGTAAAATACCAACAAAGAGGTGCTTGATGATCCCTGCAAAAGCAAAACTCAAAGATGAGAGGGAGAGGGACCAAGAGGTGACCTTGTTTATGTGTAAGGATGCCAATGGTATATGGTATATTAGGATTAAAAATTAGGGTATGACAGGCATGAGGGCCACAATCCTCCTCAAGCACTCTTTTCCTAACCCACTTACTAATCTGCAGGCATATGAAGATTACGACACCCATCCAAGCAAGAGTATTCTAAACGGTTCCCGTGGAGTACCATGGATGTGATGGGTGCTAATACCTTCCCATTGCATAACCTACTTCCTTACCCATTTGTCTTTTTTCCCTTGGGTTCAATCGATATTTTCCCTTCCCTCTTTTGGGATAAATAAAGTTCGGTGGCGACGTGCATATTTTTTTGCGCAACTTCAGATAGGTTATTCCGTATGGAAGCATATGTTTAGGTCCTTTGATTTGTTGATTGATGATCTCTAAGTAATTATTTTTTAACATTTAATTTCTAACATTTATATTATGCAATGTTAATTCTAACTCTTAACATTTAAATTTGTTCAATTTAAAATCTTGCAATTTAATTCTTGCATATTAGCATCCATTTCATTTTATCTTTATACATCATTTTTATTGCTTTATTTTGTTATCTAATCTAAAATGATCAAAAACATGATAAAAATGGAAAAGACCAAAAGGACTTAATTCATCTTAATTGAGACCTAAGCTTGGAGTATTATGGACATGATAGACTTTGTGTATGACCTAATTGGCATGGAGTGAGACTTAGAGGATTTGTTAGTACCATTGTATGGACTTGGACTATTGTGATTGACATATGCATAACTTGGAGTTTCTAAGGACTTGTAATCTTTCATTGCAAGAATGGCTTTCACTCATGGAATTACCCTAGGGAGACATGTTGATTCCATTATCCATTTGTTAGCTTAGCACATAATACACACACAAGGCTTTCTCTTGGGCTACCTTACAATGATACCTTTTATTCCTCGCATCATTCCCTTGTAGTTTTCATGTATCCCTCTCCCCACTTTGGTGTACTTTTTTCCTCACTTTCCTTTGTTTTATTGTTTCTTCTTATCCAACCTTAGAAGTTAGGATCGTTAACATTTAAAAATAGTAAACAAACCTTTGATCCAGTGTCAAGCGGCATTTTCTCAATAAAATTCAAAATACAATAAAATACGCTTAGGATTGTATGCCACGAGCCTTGACTGGTGGAGAAGGAGTGAGAATGGAGCTTTCCTAACCTCATTTTGAGTATTTTAGAGACAAGACGCTTGTCTTGGTAGTTTGAAACATTTAACTTTACCCATAGTCTTTAGTTAAATCCGAAGTCAAATAAATATTTCCAAAAACCTAAAAACAACATCAACTCATCAAACTTATTTTTGCGCCTTAGGGTATCATTCTAAAAAAACCTTTTTCAAGGTATAAACACCCAATAAACAAACATCTTTTACCTCACTTAGAGTGGATGTTATGTTGTTCAAGGTATAAACACCCAACAAAAACCTTTTTCAAGGTATAAACAACTCATCAAACTTACTTACTTTAATTATTTCCTTTTGCTTTGAATTTTCATTTGATATCTATTATGTTGATCTTATGTCATGATATAGAATGGATGACTTATTTGCAAGAAACCTTGAGGGAAATACTCTCTACCCGATTCTAGAGTGAAACCTTGAGATAGTATAGGTTAAGTAGTATGGGCCACCGAGAAGCTTTTCTTGTAAGGGTCGATATGAGAACCTCACTTAGAGTAAATTCTTTTGAGGATATTAACGACTGTCAAGCTTTTGGAGTAAGGGTCAATGTTTTCATTAGGATCCATGACTCTAAGAACCTTTGTAGAACCTTGAAACTTTGGCAAAATAGATACGATGGTTTTGTAGTACGGGTACCCAAGAAGCTTTTCTTACATGGATCAGTACAATCAAGTAAATTGACATAAGTGGAAAACAATCAAGGAAATCTGTGACTCTGAGACCCTTTCCTAGAATAAAATGTCAATGGTTCTGTAGTGCGGGTCCCCAAGAATCTTTTCTTGGGTGGGTCGATATGAAAACCTCACCCAAAATAGACTCATTTGATGGAGTTATCGACCTGAAAGCTTTTACCGTAAGCGGCAAACAATCAGATGAATCCATGACTTTGGGGTTCCTATTTATAACCCTAGACTGTATATCATGAGAACCCTGGTTTAGAAAGAAATCAATGTGATCATCCATCCATTCCTCGGATTTATGAATCCATGTCTAAGTATCGTTCATTGACGCATTCATACATTCATGCAATATAAGCATAAACAATACAAAATAAAGCTCTTAGTATCTTGTGTTCATTGTAGGGATACACAAGAACATTTGTCAAAGTATTCATGAATCCTCCCAGGAAAAGAATATTCTCCTTCTTATACAAGGAACCACAGATTGACAGCTTGAAGGCCTTGAGTTCTAGGGTGACACCTATCAAGCAGAACAAGTTCCATGAAGCATATGGGAATATTTTGGACCTATTGAATGAAAAAGTGGACTTTGGAGCTCTCACCACCTTGGCTCAGTATTACGATATCCCTTTGTAATGCTTCATTATCCATGACTTCTAGATAGCTCCTACCTTGGAAGAGTTCGAGAGGATTTTGGATCGACCAATTCTGAGATCATAATCCTTTCCTAAAGTTGGAGGAAGACATTAATATGGCCAATTTAGCCTCAATGTTGGGTCTTGATGTGAATGAAGTGGTGGCCATTTGGGCACCTAAGGGGGTTATCAAAGGGCACAAGGAAGTATTTTGAAGCCCATGCTTGGAGGTTTTCTAAAGAAGAGAAGTGGGAATATTTTGGTGCAGTCTTGGCACTCTTGATTTAAGGAATTGTTTTATTTCCAAACATTTATAATTTCATAGACCTCTCGACAATAGAGATTTTCTTGTCTGCAAATCTAGTGCATTTCCTTTTGGCATATTTCTACCACACTTTACACACTAATCATGAGAAGAAGAGTGGTACTTTCCTTTTTTGCACTCCTCTCTTGCACGTACGAATCAAAACCCATATGCCTTAAAAGGGTCCTTTTGTCTCTAAAGGTCTCTCATGGCCTCAGATGTTTGCTTCACTCACTGCTGGTTCTATCCAATGGTACAAGAGGGAATGGGAAACAAAAAATGTCATATTCAAGTGTGGAGGATTTCCTAATGTACCTTTGTTAGGGATACATGGTTGCATCAATTATAACCCCGCGTTATGCATGAGACAATTTGGGCATGCAATGAATGACCCTCTTGAGGACAAGAACCTTGTGCCATTTGTCATCAATGATATTGATCCAATCAACCATGTTGTAAGGAAAGTAAGAAAATCATGGACAAAGATCATTAGAAGTTGTCCAAAGCTAGGGAAAAAGAATGTCATTGCCAAAGAGACATGTGTCCAGTGGGTAAGAGAAAGAGCTCGAATAGTTAAAATCCCTTTCTTCTTTGAGTCCTAATCCTTCCCTCCGGTGCCTGAGCCAGAGCCAATGTTATGAGAAGATGTTGAGAAGCTTGTTGATAAGATAAAATAGCTTGAATTGGAGAACACTTTGATACAAGTCTATCTCCACCAAGCCAAGCAAAGAAATGAAGACTTGGAGGATGAGAGCAAGGAGGTAAAAGCCAAGTTTGAAAGCAGCAAGAAAAGACCTAGAAACAAAAAATGGATGAGATAATGAGTTAGTGGTGCACTCTTAGGAGCTAATTCGAAGCTTAGAATTCACAATTATGAGTTGGATTGAGCCTGGCGCGTCGTATGATATTTGGATAAGACTTTAGAGCAATCCAACTTAGCTAAGAAAGATGCACGAAGCGACTACAAAGCCCAGATCCATGAGTTGAGAAAGACCATCAAGGAGTATCAAGAGTACACATCCCATGAGAAATTGAAAAAAGACAAGATAAATTGTGCCTACCTCCATGAGAAGTTTCAGTTAGGAAGAGCTTGTGAGCAAATAAAAAACATGAAGGCTGGGATTTTTTATGAAGCTTACCAAGAGTTGAGAAACAATTGCAAACATTAGGAAGATGCATATCGAAGGATAGAAGGTGTCATGCCTGAAAGGGATGTTGTTATTAGGAACCTTCAAGGTCTCTGTGTAGAATGGAAGAACAAGTATGTGAACATAGCCGTCTTGTGGATGGGTAATAAGGTCGATTACACCAGCAGTCATTAGTTCATTAATTCATTTTCATTTGTACCTTTCTTATTTGTTATTTGTAATACTCATTTGTAAAGACTCATTTGTAAAGACTCATTTGTTTTCAATTGATAATGGCAATTAAAACAATATGCATGTCTTCGAATCAATCTATTTGTGTTCACTCATACTTTATTTTGTTAATATCTAACTTATGTTTAAGCAAAATAAGGAGGAAAATGATGAAATTGAAAAAAAAATACAAAATTATTGCGTGCATGCTTTTGAATAAATCCTTGTTGAGAAAAACAAGAAAGGGGGGTTTGAATTGTTTCAACTAATAATAAAAACTTTTCATAACAAGACACACGCAAAAAAAATTCTATCAACAAGGAATTTGTATCCTGGTTCACTTGAATTTCAAAACTACTCCAGTCCACCCGACCAAGGTGATTTCACCTTTAATGAGGACATAATCCACTAATCTTGAAAGATTACAACAATGAGCGTCTAAGAGGATAAAAATCTCTTAGCCCTCTTTAGTATACAGACTTAACGAGTCACTTGAGAAATATTCAGTAATTAAGGAAAAATTACAATAGTGCTTAGTGCTTTTAGGTAAGCAGAAATTACACAATATAAGAACAAAGGAAATGTTCACACTTTAGAGCAGCAACTCGTGTGAAAGGAGAATGAGTAAGAGAAATGAGATTAGTTACAGTATTCTCGTGTGTTTTTCTTGTTATTATTTGTGAAGATGATTCATCCTATATATAGGGGTTTGATGAGGAGTCTGTTGGATGAAAGGATCTTGGAAATGATGGATGACTAATGTCATTAATCTCCGTGTTCTTTCCATAGCAGTTTGGGGCGCTTTAAGTTTATTCCAAAATTAGATTCTTGCCATAAGTGGAAGACTTCATAGATAAGTCTTTATTGGTCGTTTATGAATCAGAGTGTTCAGACTTCAGAGTTTCTGTTCAGCATGTGCATCTTCAGATAATTGCTGACAGCTGATTTTCTTCAAAGGTTCTTGATGTCTTCCTGATTGATTACATCAGAGTGTAAAAGCTTCAGATCCTATAATGCGTTCTTCCGCTACAGAGTGTCTGATATCTCTTTCTTCGTTGGGCTTTGTAAGCTTCCTTTATTCAAAGTCAGAACATCTGCTTGAGTATCTTCTGAGTGGTCATTCTGAACTTGTGTCTGTATCTGATATATGTCTATCTGACCTCTTTTTAATTAGAGTCCTGTACACTTAGATAAATTTTGTTAGGGTACCAATTAGTTTCATCCTTTGTTATCATCAAAATCTTATAGATGAATTGTAGATACTGAATTTTGTTCTTACAATCTCCCCCTTTTTGATGATGACAAAAACTCAAGAGTGATGATGAAACAATGATACTATCAGTAAGAATATAAAATAATATCTCAGAGTCAGATGAGTGACGACTCCCCCTGAGATGGATCAAAAGATTTTTCAGAAGTTCTTAGCAGATTTTCCTTGTGTGGCAGTTAGTTTTTACCTTAGTTGTTATCCTGCATAACTTAGAGTTTTCATAAGATATTAATGTGCGCAGTGCAGCAAGAGGCTTAGATATATTTTCATCAGAGCTATTTTTATTCTCCCCCTTTTTGTCAGACTCAAAAAGACATAACACATAAAGAGTAGTCAAAAGAAAAAGTTTCATATATGAGAAAAGGAGGTACAGATAAGCAGTAATTCAAAACAGAGAGAAAATAGAATACATAGTAGAAAAAAAGAAAAGCAACACGCAAAGCCTAAGGGCCTAAGGGTTCGGAGGAGGAGGCATCCTTTGGACCAGCTGAGTCAACATGTTCTGAATGTTGTTATTGACGGAGTCCTGTTAATCTAGTCTTGCTCTCACTATTTGTTGCTCTTTCTGCAGCTCTTCCAGAGTCTGCAGGACATGAGGAGCAAAATCAGAGTGATATGTCTCCCCCTGAGTCAGAGCATTGTTTCTTGACTTTGTAGTTATGCATGCTGCCTTTTCAGCATCAGCTTTTGCTTTTGCATTAACCTCAGCAGCCGCCACAGCAGCAACAGCCTTCTCTGCAGCTTCTCTGACCCTTTGCTCTTCTTTCAGACGAGCCTTATCTTCTGCTTCTCTTTTGGCCTTCTCTTCTTCCTCTCTGACTAGACGTGCCTGCAACCTTTCTCCAGCTTCTCTAATGAAGTCGTTGTGGACTTGTTCATAGAGGCCTTTCAGTTTAAAAGCCTCAGAGGTCATCCACCTGATCACTCTGTTCTAGTGAATCCTCACTGCAGAGGGATCGTCACTGATGCCATAATTCTTAGATAGAGATCCGATCTTCTCCATTGAAGACTAAGTAAATGAAGTAATTTCTTCTTCTAGGGTGGGGAAGGTAGGTTCTGGTTCAGTAGTGGGGGATGGAGATACTGGTGGTGTGTGGGTAGTGTCAGCGGGAGGTTCAGAGGTAGGGATAATAATGTTTTTAGAGGGTGTTATGATGGGAGTTTCAGATGGTGGTGTTGTTGGTTATTCAGGTGGTGGTGTCGTTGGTTGTTCAGATGGTGGTGTTGTTGGTTGTTCATATGGTGGTGGAATGTTGGCTTATGGTTCAGATTGTTGTTGTGTGGCAAGGGCACAAGCCTGAAGTTGAGCCATGGTGAGAGATTGGGGGTAAGAAGGTTTTGAGTCAGAGGAGATAATTTAGGAAGGTGGAGATGAGGGTGTTGAAGAGGGTGGTGAAATTGGTTCATTGAGCATTTCTGCTTTAGAGATGGGTAAGGTTGTGGTGGTGAGGTTAAATTTTTGGAGAGGGGGAGGTGAAAGGCTAGAGGAAGGTGTTTCAGAGGGTTTGGTAGTTGAGGGTGAAGGTTCAAATTATGTGTAGATGGGTGAGGTTTGGGGAAGGGAAGAAGCAATTTTCTTTAAATGTATAGAGCGAGAGTGAGGAGGTAGAGACTTACTTGGAGATTCAATCAGAGGTACCGGCGGTCTTGATACAGAAGGTTCCCTAAGATTTGCTTTCTTGTCCTTCTTTGAATTTTCAGAGGGCTCTCGTTGTCTCTTCATGAAGTTTGGTGGATGCTCAGGCAGCCAATCCACATAGAACTCTGAGATATCCACTCCTTGGCTGGCCAGATCCTGCAGATAATGTACAACAACCTCTGGAGGATCCATTTTGGAGAAGAGATAGAGGTTGTTGGGAATTTTCCTCTGATCTTTTAGTGCTTCCCAAGATGTGTCCAATGAAGGTTTCACCCAAATTTGCTCAATCACCCCCATGCTCTTCACATTTGCGAGCGTTTAGAGGTCTCCCAGTGTCGACAGTGACGTACTCCATCAGATTGTGGTGAATCAAGTGATCCACCAACTCGCTCTCTATCATAACGTCATAAATCATCCTTCCTAGAGGGATGTAGGTTCTGGGCTTCATGTTGTTCCTGGTGTCTCTTATAGAGTCTCTTAGGTACTTGAACAACGACGCTGACAAATTTAGCTTGAGCCCTTTGTGGAGGCATTAAAGTATGCACTTCTAATCAGTGTTAATGTAGTCAGAAGAGTTGGAGGTTGGGCGGTGGTGAATAGTTCCCAGAATGATCTTCATTCAGACTCTGAGGTTCTGGTGAAGTTACTTGTTCTTGGAAGAGTTACCCTCAACGTTTTGTTTGAAGATGGATGGGGAAATTTCCTGGGACATATACTTTTCCCTAGGCTTAATATTGTAAATTCTTCTTCCCCCTGTCTTCTCCATGTTCAGAAGGGTGGTGATAGACTTCTCTGTGATGACGATTTTCACCCCCAGGACATAGGACACTATGTAGTGATCATCTGAGTCTGCAAAATTCCAGAACTCCTTTACCATATATGTATAGACGGGACGATAGAGCCTTTGAAAGTAGTTTTCCCACCCTTGCTTTTTGAGTTCTTCAGTGAGGTCTATTCCATTCCTCTTCATGTTCTCAAAATCCACCAGGGGAGGTTGTTCTGTTGATTCCATCTGTTGAGAGTAGTTGTAGAGGGTTGTTGCTAGGAATCCATGAAGAAGATGATGTTGAGGAAGGTTGAATAACTTTGAGGATGCTAGAGAAGGATAGAGGTTTGTGTAGGATGTGAGTGAAAAGTGTGAAAGTCTGAAGTGTGAAAATTATAAGTACAAATAAAAGACATGCAAAACGAAAGCGTTAGGTAGAAAGTGAATAGTTAAAATTAATGATGGCACCAAAAAAAAAGTTGACACGCTTAGGGGAGACATTGATTATAGCTAATGATGGAAGTCTAATCCATAATCAGCATACTTCTCAAGGAGATCTCAAGGGCCTGTCTCTTGATTTATGCTAGACAGTTGTCTAGATAATCCAAGGTCAGACGCAAGATAACCCACGTGTTGATCTACCCGATCTTCAAGAATACCAAGGGATTGGATCCTAAGGATTTCTGATTCATATGACTTCTAACTGGTAGAAGTATCAGAGTCAGATTCAGATACCAGATGTTATTTTCAGAGCCTTATTTTGCTGTTTTAGAGAAGCATGTTTAATTCATTCTGGGCAATTTCCAATTTTTAGGTGTTTCAGAATGAATGAGAATCTATCTTTAGTGTGGGGTTTTGTGAAGATATCATCCCATTGATGGTCTGTATCTATAAATTTTAAATATATTACCCCTTTCTGAACATAGTCTCTGATAAAATGATGTTTTATTTCTAAGTGATTAGTTCTGGAATGCAAAATAGGGTTCTTACTTAAACAGATGGCAGCAGTATTGTCACAGAAGATAGGAACGTTACTCTCATATATCTGTAGGTCTTCTAGTTGATTTTTCATCCAGAGCATCTGAGTAGTGCATAATGAAGCTGATATATATTCTGCTTCTGCAATAGAAAGAGCAATGGTTGACTGTCTTTTGCTGGCCCAAAATATAAGATTGTTTCCTAAGAACTGACAGTTTCCAGATGTACTTTTACGTTCCATTTTGTCCCCTGCATAATCTGCATCACAATATCCAGAGAGCATATACTCTGATGTTTTCTCATACATCAGGCCAAGGTTAGGAGTTTCTTTCAGATACCTTAGGATTCTCTTAATTGTTGTTAAATGAGATTCCCTTGGATCTGATTGGAATCTGGCATAAAGACATACACTAAAAAGAATGTCAGGTCGAGTAGCCGTAAGATAGAGAAGATAGCCTATCATACCACGATAGAGCTTCTGACACACCTTTTGACTTACTTCTTCTTTCTCCAGAATGCAGGTTGGATGCATGGGTGTCTTTACTAGTTTGCATTCTGACATTTCAAATATCTTCAGAATGTCTTTTATGTACTTTCTTTGATATAGATATGTAGCTTCTAAAGCTTGATTGATTTGAATTCCCAGAAAGAATTTTAGTTCTTGCATTAAACTCATTTCAAATTCTTCATGCATTAGCTCAGAGAGTTCTTGGCAAAAAGAGGGGTTAGCTGAACCAAAAATTATGTCATCAACGTATATCTGACATATCATGAGATCATTTCTAATATTTTTACAAAAGAGTGTATAGTCAACCTTTCCTCTAATAAAGCCATGTTCCAGAAGAAAGTTGCTTAGTCTTTCATACCAAGCTCTAGGAGTTTGTTTCAGACCATATAGAGATTTTTTCAGTTTAAAGACATGTTCTGGACATTTAGAGTTTTCAAAACCTGGAGGTTGATGAACATACACCTCTTCTGAGATATAACCATTAAGTAATGTGCTCTTGACATCCATCTGATATAATTTGATGGAGTGATTTACAGCGAATGATACAAGTAAATGAATGGACTCTAACCTGGCGACTAGAGCAAAGGTTTCGTTGTAGTCAATGCCTTCTTGTTGACTCTAACCTTGTGCCATCAGTTGTGCTTTATTTCTGACTACTTCTCCTTTTTTGTTTAGTTTGTTTCTGAATACCCATCTTGTTCCAATAATATGAGTTCGTTTAGGCTTTAGGACAAGATCCCAAACGTCATTCTTTGAAAATTGATGAAATTTTTCTTTCATTGCCATAATCCAGTCACTAACTTGAAGTTCCTCATCACAGGAAGTAGGCTCAATTAGAGATACTAATCCCAAAGGAGTTTCTTCAAATACTTTGAATGTAGACCTTGTTCTGACGGGTTCATCCTTGTTTCCCAGAATAATTTCTTCAGAGATGTTTGGACGATTTTTTGATCTTTTCTAGATAGGTGAGATTTCATTTGTTTCTGGATTTTGCTTCTCAGCTTCCTTTGATGCTTTAGTCTTTTCGTCAGAACCTGCAAGAGTTATCTCCAAATCTGCAAGTTTCTCAACTAGCTTTGACTTTTCAGAGTCAAGCTTATCATCAAATCTGACATGTATTGATTCTTCCACAATTTTGGTTTCTGTGTTTTATACTCTGTAGCCTTTAGAGCGTTTTGAGTATCCTAATATAATACCTTTTTGTGCTTTTGAATTAAACTTTTTCAGATGTTCTTTAGTGTTAAGAATAAAACAGGAGCATCCAAAAGGATGGAAGTAAGAAATGTTGGGTTTTCTTCCCTTACACAGTTCATAGGGAGTCATCTCCAGAATAGGTCTTATAGAGATTCTATTCTGAATATAGCACGCTATATTTATTGCTTCAGCCCAAAAGTGCTTAGCCATATTTGTTTCATTGATCATGGTTCTGGCCATTTCTTGGAGTGTCCTATTCTTCCTCTCTACAACTCCATTTTGTTGTGGAGTTCTAGGGTAGGACAAATCATCGGATATTCCATTAGCATCAAACAATTCTTCAAATAACTAATTTTCGAATTCGCCACCATGATCACTTCTGACTCTGATGATTTTAGAGTCAAATTCGTTCTGCACTTTGGAACAGAAGCTAGTGAATACAGAGTGAGACTCATTATTGTGATTTAGAAATTTTACCCATGTCCAGCAACTAAAATCATCAACAATGACCAATCCTTATTTCTTTCCATTGACTGAAGCTGTCTTGACATGTCTAAATAGGTCAATGTGGAGAAGTTCCAAAGGCTTAGAGGTTGAAACAACATTTTTCCTTTTAAAAGATTGTTTTGAAAGTTTTCCTTTTTGACATGCCTCACACGGAGCGTCTGAAGGAAACTTCTATGCCATACCCATTTCACTTCATTTATAGATATTAAACATTTCACATTTTGATCTTTTAGATCTGAAAGATTGATTTTGTAAATGTTGTTTTTCCTCTTTCCAATGAATAGAACTGTTCCATTGTTCTGATTAACTGCTTTACATGTTTTTTGATTAAAGATTATATCATAATCGTTATCACTTAATTGGCTTATTGATAATGGGTTATGCATTAATCCTTCTACATAGAGAACATCAGGTATATAGGGAAGAGATCCATTACCAATAGTTCCGGAGCCTCTGATTCTTCCTTTCTGATTTCCTCCGAAACCTACAAAATAACATCCTTAAGTTCCAGGCTTTGGAACATATGCTTTCTTCCCGTCATGTGTCGCAAGCACCCAGAATCCAGGTACCATGATTGGTGTCTTAACTCTGCTGCATAGGATATATGCAACATAGACTATTTTATCCTTTGGTACCCAAAATCTTTTGGGTCCTTTGTGATTAGTTCTCCTAGAGTTTCTTAAAACTTTGGGTTTTCTAGCATTGGTAAAACGTTGAGTTTGTGCATGTGTGTAGTGATAAGAAAATTGGGATTTAGGTTTGTCATCTGCATAAGATATGTGTTTGTCTTCACTAGAATCATATCTTATTCCTTTTTTCTTATTCTGACTAACTCCATAAATCATAGAGGCCATTTTGCTTCTTTCTATCCCATTTTTCAGAAACTTTTGAAAAGCCTTTTCATATTCATATATAATTGTGTTAGAAGTTTGTGGGGCTTGAGATAAGGCTTCTTCAAGTTTTAAACATTGTTTATTTGTAGATTCCTTTTCTCTTTTCAAATTCAGAATATCATCCTTTAATTCGGAAACTGTTATGTCAAGCTTATCACATTCTTCACTGGTTCCTTCAAGGACCCTTTTTAATGCTTTAAATTTTTGTTTAAGTTTCTGATATGAGTTTAGAGATTTAGAAAGGCATGATTCGAGGCCAGAGCGAGACAAATCAGAAAATACCTATTCGGGATCAGATTCTCTCTCTGATGAGTTTCCAAATGTGGTAGCCATGAATGCCACATTTTCCTGTTCTTCTTCAGAATCATCCCAGGTGGCCATGAGTCCCTTCTTAGTTTTGAAGGAAATTTTTCTAAAATCCTTCTGTTATGGAGCTTTCTTTTTTGAGCTTTGGACATTCGTTTCTATAATGACCTGTTTCTTTACATTCATAGCATGTTACCTCTTTGTTTAATTTGCTCCTGGAAGTTGATTTTGAGCGATCTCCCTTGGGTCTTGGTCTTCTGAAGTTGTTATTCCTTTTTCTCCAGAGTTGTTTCACTCTTCTGGTCATAAGGGATAACTCTTCTTCATCGTTAGAGTCTTCCTTTTTCAGAGTCGTTATTGTCTTGTTCTTCAGCTTGGAGGGCTTTGTTCCTTTCTGGTTTACGTCTCTCATATATGGATTTTAGGGCTACAAATTTGTTCTTCTTTTGGGGCTATTCTTCCTCAAGTTCTATCTCGTGACTTCTAAGGGAGCTGACGAGTTCTTCCAGGCTTATCTTGTTCAGATCCTTTGATAATTTTAATGCAATGACCATAGGTCTCCACTTCTTTGGCAGGCTTTTGACAATGTTTTTTACATGATCTGCAGTTGTGTAGCCTTTGTCTCGAACCTTGAGTCCTGCAATTAAAGTTTGAAATCTAGAAGACATTAACTCTATAGCTTCATCGTCCCCCATCTTGAAAGCTTCATACTTCTGAATTAGAGCCAGAGCCTTTGTCTCTTTAACTTGTGAGTTGCCTTCGTGAGTCATCCTTAGGGAGTCAAGTATTTCTTTAGAAGTTCCCCTGTTGGTGATCTTTTCATATTCATTGTAGAAAATGGCATTCAACAATATTGTTTTGGCTTTGTGATGATTTTTGAAGTCACGCTTCTGGTCATTTGTCATTTTGTTTTTGGCAATAGCAATACAAATATCAGATACATGATTTATATAGCCAATAGTGATTATGTCCCATAGATCAACGTCATACCCTAGAAAGAAACTTTTGATTCTGTCTTTCTAGTAATCAAATTTTTCTCCATCAAAGACTGAAGGTTTGGCATTGTAACTGTCTCTTTCATTGGTGTTGGCCATAGTTTTTCTCTCACACAGGATCTCTCTACACTATTAAGTGTTTGATTAGAAAGTCAATAACAGAGTTGAAGCTTTGATACTTATTGAAGGTTGAGAAAAACAAGAAAGGGGGGTTTGAATTGTTTCAACTAATAATAAAAACTTTTGATAACAAGAGACACGCAAAAAATAAATCTATCCACAAGGAATTTTTATCCTGGTTCACTTGAAATTCAAAGCTACTCCAGTCCACTTGGCCAAGGTGATTTCGCCTTGAATAAGGACTTAATCCATTAATCTTGAAAGATTACAACAATGAGCGTCTAAGAGGATATAGATCTTTTAGCCCTCTCAAGTATACAGACTTAACAAGTCACTTGAGGAATATTAAGCAATTAAGGAGAGATTACAATAGTGCTTAGTGCTTTTAGGTAAGCAAAAATTACACAATATAGGAACAAAGGAAATGTTCACACTTTAAAGCAGCAACTTGTGTGAAAGGAGAATAAGTAAGAGATATGAGATTAGTTTCATTATTCTCGTGTGTTTTTCTTGTGATTTATTGTGAAGATGATCCATCCTATATATTGGGGTTTGATAAGGAGTCCGTTGGATGAAAGGATCTTGGCAATGATGGACGATTAATGTCATTAATTTATGTGTTCTTTCCATAGCAGTTTGGGCGCTTTAACTTTATTCCAAAATTATATTCTTGCCATAAGTGGAAGACTTCATAGCTAAGTATTTATTTATCATTTCTGAATCAAAGTGTTCAGACTTCAGAGTTTCTATTCAGCATGTGCATCTTCAGATAATTGCTTACAGCTGACTTTCTTCAGAGGTTCTTGATGTCTTCCTGATTGATTACATCAGAGTGAAAAGCTTCAGCTCCTAGAGTGCATTCTTCCGCTTCAGAGTGTCTGATATCTCTTTCTTTGTTGGGCTTTGTAAGCTTCCTATGTTTAGAGTCAGAACTTCTGCTTGAGTACCTTCTGAGTTATCATTTTGAACTTGTGTCTGTATCTGATATATGTCTATCTGACCTCTTTTTGATTAGAGTCTTGTACACTTAGATAAATTTTGTTAGGGTACTAATTTGTTTCATCCTTTGTTATCATCAAAATCTTAGAGATGTATTGTAGATACTGAATTTTATTCTTACAATTTTTTCATATCCCCAAACACTAGAGATATAAGGAAGATTATCCATAGTCAACCCCTTTGAGCCAAGGAGTAGGAGTTTATTTCTAAACATAAAACCCTCAATATTAACCCGAGGCAGGTTAGTCTTCAAATAGTTTGACCATGGGTTCAAATCCCAAAGACGAACAAAAGAGTGTCATATCTGAGGATCAACCATATCTTATCCCTTACGAGAGATCTAAAACCACGAATCCCTAATGGTTGTCCCTTACCAACAGAGGCACGAGGAAGTCACAACCCCTTCAAATCAAGTGAATAGATGTCAGATGATTTGTTCCAACAAAAGAAAAAGGAACAGGAAATTAAAAGAAGAAAAAAAAGCCCGCTAAGTCGAGATCTCGAAAACTGGTGTCTTAGGCAAAATAAGGGCATCGATGTGGATTGTAAATCTGAATCAATCCAGCAAAAGTAGGGAAATAAAAAAACCAAAAGCAAGAGAGGAATCAAAAAGAGAAATACTCAACAAGAACAAATTCTTGTGGCTACAAACCAGACAAGATAAGGGTGGATGCCGCTCCGAAAACCTCGTTGATTCATTAAACATCACTTCAAAATCCCTTATGGAAGATGAGCGCTTATATCGAACTATATTAATGTAGGAATGGAGAACATCAAGTAAAATGGGTGGGTTAGATTAAGTTTGAGCCATAAATCCTTTCTTTCTGAAACTGTGAACTAGGCCAGGTTACAACCCTCAAAAGACCTAATTGAAGCATGGTTATTTCGAAAGCATATAGTCAGTAAGATCATGTTAAAATTGACTCCTTAATGATTTTCTTTTCATTTATGTTGGTAATGATATGACATTCTTAATCAGTGATATATTCATAATATGTCATAGTTCCAGTGAACATGCTCGGATTTCAAAGCTAACATAAATATAACATTGCAATTATCATTTCTAAAATGAAAATTTTCTACTCGTGAAAAGCATTTGACATCAAGAAAGTTCCCACAATGAACGTGAATTGGAGAACTTGATTACACCAAAAGAGCATAATCCCTAAAGACTTTATTAAGCATAGGTAATTCACTTCAACTTTCACATGGAAGGACATAATGCCCGAGGACTCTGCTAAGCAAGGGAAAATCATCTTGAGTGATCATACCATAAGTGCAGAAGGCATGAGGACTTCGTTGAGCAGTCAAAATCCATTTCATTTGATCACATCAAAGAAAAGAATGTTTGAGGACTCCGTTGAGCAGGGGAAAATCGTCTTGATTGATCATACCAAAAGTGCAGAATGCCTGAGAACTTCGTTGAGTAGGGGCAAGTCACTTCTGATGATCATATCAAAGAGCATAATGTATGAAGACTTTATTGATCAGAAAGACAAACCACTTCACAATTCAGTCAATCTGAGGCAATCATATCGAGAAATCTCTGCAAGATTCAGTCGTTCTGGGGTAGTTATGTCAAGATGCTACAAATCTCTCAAAGAATGATTAGTCAGGGGCATTCCCTCAGATATCAACCTTCTAGAGGAAAAGTTACTTCAAGTGTCGTACTGGGTCAGGCCACCCTAAGAGAACAAGAAGTCAATCTCCATGATTTGTTTAATTATAGGAAAACAGTTTCAAGACACTAGGGCAGTTCAGATTGAGACTGCTCTATGAAAAAGTTGCTTCATAACTTGTGATTGGGGAAATCCATGTAGATACCCATTAGACTAGGGCTTGACTGACTGGGGAAGGAAGATCCTACATATACTTTTGAGCTTGTTCAGAGTAAGATCCTTGTGCATAAGAAACTTCTAAGTTCAAAATGAATGTTGGAGAGTCAAGATAAACACATCCCTTAACCTTTCAACAGAGAACCTTGATCTTGATTGAGAAACCCAATGGTTATTGGTACCTTAAGTTCTCAATTTTCAAAATACATCCAGCCAGGCATAGTGTAGCGGTAAATTCATGATCATCAAGCTATGTATAAGCTAGACATCAATAAAACCAGAGTCGCCACCACGCTTTTATTGTTTCCAAGGGAAAAGGGAAAAGTACGAACAAAACCCAAAGAAGTTTTCTAATCAAAACTAATAAAATGTCAGAGATTACAGGTAAGGGGGTTGGTTACACACAGGGAAGGTGTTAGCACCCAAAGTGTCATAGGTACTCCTAGGGAGCCCTTTTTATGTGCATATGTATTTTGTACAAAGTGATGTTTACAAACAAATAGAATGGGAGGGTGAGAAAAGAATTCATTAATTATATTTTTTGTGTTTGACAAGACCTTCAGACTTGTGCCTACGTACCAACATAAAGATGAGGGATCAAAACCTCGTAGTTAGTGATATAAGTTTCAAAGTGGATGCATTGTGTTTAACAAAAATTAAGTTTGAAGGGCACAAAGGCCTAAAAAATGGTTTGAATGAGTTAGTTTTTTTTTTCTTTTTGAAAGTTTAGGTCAAGTATAATTAAGTCTATTTACAAGTTTGATTAAGAAAAGAAGTTTGAAAATGCAATGGCATAAGGCCAAAGTTTCTAGTTTGCAAAGTGGTCAAAGTTTAGAATAAAACTAGTTCAAGCAAAGAAGAATTTATCAAAGGAGTGAGAGATTTAGATTTTAAAGAAGTGCGGAGGATATGAAGAGACTAATCCTATGCACAAAATTAAAAGTTAAGAGATGAAAAGATCTGACCAATGGGTAGAAATCCAATAGACAAGAATGCCATATAGAAACCCAAATTCCCTTGGACATTTAGGATAAAGCAACACATAATGCATATTCTATCAATCTTAAAGAGCAAGGCATCAAATAAAGATAGCCACATCCAGCCTTAGCCACTCCATGATCTTCTTCAAATTAGCCCATGTAGCAGATGAAGTCCACAAGTCACAGGTTCATAATAACAGCTTCATAATGATCATGTTGCAGATGAACTCAAAGGGATCTTCAAAGATGTATCAGATGAAATTTCAAATTGCAAGCACTTGGTTTCACAAAAGTTGACATTGGCCAAGTCCTTTAGCATAGGAATGTTGCCTAAATTCTAAGTCCAATTGTCCAAGATCAAGTCAACAGTCAACACAAAAGTTTTTTAGGGTTTTTGTTGTTATTATGCACATTAATGGTCAAAGACCACACAAACAAACAAAATATACACAAGCAAGATATATCACACAATATATTCCAAATGGACAAAGTGAAAATGACATTAACATAAACAAATAGAATGGTTTGAATAATGACAAATAAATATGGACTTGAAATTAAATGGAATTAAAGTAAATGGCTTGAAATTAAATGTTACTTGTTAAATTTGTTAGAAGTTAGTACTGTTTTGTTTTTTTTGTTTTTTTTTGTTTTAAGTCATTCTTTGGAGAACACTCAACCTACTTATCACAAGCATGGATCCTTGCGCCAAGACATCTTCCAAAGGAAGGAAAAAAGGCCAAGTTTCCACACAATACCATGAAACAGGGGAGACTTACAATCTCACTAACAAGAATGTTATGCCTTTTGTGTCAAAAATTTAGCGCTATGTTAAGCAATCGTAATTGGACTTATGTATAAGTCACAACTATTTGAGGCTGGCAATAGAATTTTGGTGTTAATGCATGTTAGAGACATAGTATAATGGACTATGCTCATAAAATATACCACACACAAAAAGAATATGCAAAAGATGTGGCCTAATCTCATCCATACATATGTTGATTTTGCAATCAACTAGCCTTAGGATTTTGAGATGTCATAGGCCAAATGAAATGAATGCATAAAGAAGGGGAATTAGATGAAGAGGGAGGGGAATGGATCATAACCCAAATTGGTCAAAGGAGGACTTTTACCAAGTTAATATCATTCATTCATTTTGGGAGATGGCAAGTACATTCTATCAATCCCCTAAATCCAAGGATATTAACCTAGCAAAGTCAAATCAACCTTGACCAAGGCCCAACAACACAAGCCAAACTTACACAACCCACCACAAGAGGTCAACAGAATTATTTGGCATTTATTCAATTTAAAAATACTAAAATAATGCATTTAAATTAAATATGGTTTGTCAAATTCCTAAAACATCATTAAAACACCAAAGAAATGGCCATGAGATTTATCATAGGTCAAACAAGACCAAAGGACCTTGGAGAAAAATTTAGAATTTTTGAAGACTTAAAAGTATTTTTAAATAATTAAAAATAATCACAAAATCAATTAAATCATGAAAAATATTAATAATGATCCCAAAAACAATTTTAATTCAGAATATGAAAGAGAAATTTATTTAAAAAATTTTGGTGAAAATCTCATACTTTTTGGATCAATATTAAAATTAATATGAATTAATGAAAATCAAATGAATTAAAACAAAAATCAAAAAATCAAAAAAACGTGAGCCACTTGATCTCCCTCATTAATTGAGGTGGCATATCAAGTGGCTAGAAACGCGTGTTCCATGGTGGAACTTAGTCAGCACACCACACACGTGGAAATCAAAACCAACGCCTAAGATTAAAACATTTCAAATGGATCATGTGGTCTGGAGACGTGCCAACACACCGCCGGAGCCAGAGGTTCGGTCTTCTTCTCTGGTAGACCTCACCGGACTGGTCCACCCTCAACCATCACCAAAATAAAAATAAAAAAGGACATGATTTGAAAGAAAAAATGGCATTGAGCACGAATCTGACCTCAATTTCAACTAACTCCAAATATATAAAAAGATATGAGAAGTTGAATTTTGAGGTGTGACAACTGAGTTACTTCAATTTGACCTCAAGGCAACTCAATATTCTTGCCTACATTGGTAGGACTTCAGACAACCAAAGATCCAAGAGAACTGATGAGAATTGAGTGAGAATCGAAGAGATGAGGTTTTCTGAAATTTACCTTCAATGTTGTGCAGAAACGGATCTTGCTTGCTTCAACCTTGACCTGATCACACTTAAGAAGCTTGCAGGAGAGGTTTGGCAATGGTACAAACCTTTGGATCCTGGAATTTTTGAATCTCTAAACAGTGAGATTCAAACTCAATTTTCAAGTTGAAAATTCTTAGGTATTCCTTTGATTGGTGAGGGTTTCAATTGGGGGGGGCAAAGTTGGAACTTAAGGTGTGTTTGAATTGAGCTCCAACGGCCTGTATTTATAGCAATTGTGACTGATATTTGCACACTTGAAAAATTACTAAATTTGGACATTTCATGCACAAGCTTGCATGGGCGTGTACAGGCCCATGAAGCAATCCAATTTGATCCACTTGCAACTGTTCTGAAGTTCAAATGAGGCTTGGATGTCAAGGCAATTTGAAATGGGATTTTTGGCATTTGATTTCTTCCAATCATGCAAACCTGTTAAAGCCATGCGCAACCCTAGCAAACTTTATCCAAAATGCAGGAACTTGGGTTCTTTGGAAATCTTAGATCAAAGGGAACAACTTTGATGTTGGACGCTTTTTCATTTGGAACTTGGATCATGGTGAATTTTGAGGTGGAAGTTTGGAAATTTCAACATGTTGAAATTTTTTCTAAGTGTCAAGCCATATATCTCAATATTCCACCTTGCTTAACTTTTTATGTGAGCTTCAAATGAGAAACGTGTATTCATCAAAGTTGTAGCTCTTTCAAAGACCTTAAAAATGGTCACCAATTTCATGTCATTTGGATTTATAATGATAGAGTCATGCATTTATGAAGTTGAGGAAAATAACTTATTCAATCATATAAGTCAAAAATGACCTATAATGTATCCTCATATCACATGCTGACAAAAGTTGAATTATCTCTTACTCTAAACATCAAAGTTGAATTAGAAATCTTGAATTTTATTTCTCAACTTGTAAATGTTTCATCTCATAAAAATTGAGCAAGTTTTGGCCTTGGGAAGTTGACTTTCAAATTAGGGTTTAAACAAAATGACCTATAATGTTTCAACATAGAAAATGA
Organism: Lathyrus oleraceus; assembly: GCF_024323335.1. Classification (NCBI taxonomy): domain Eukaryota; kingdom Viridiplantae; phylum Streptophyta; class Magnoliopsida; order Fabales; family Fabaceae; genus Lathyrus; species Lathyrus oleraceus. The sequence goes on from NC_066580.1 coordinate 217,929,887, forward strand.
TTTTCCAAGCAAAACTAGCTCTAGGTCTCAACATTAAAGTTGTTTGTAATGTTATTTAGAGTAACGTTTCTCTTGGAATCATTTTCTTATGGTGAAAATCGTAGGAGATAGGGTCTAGGGAGACCCAGTTTTGATCAGATGAATTCATTTGGCCAACCACCACCAACCAACTTGCTAACCTTCAATCCTATTGGCTTTGTAGGCTCATGGTAGATCATATATGCATAAGATGATGAATTTTGAATTGTCCCTTGAGAAATTTGATCAATTGATGAGATAGCTTGTTGGAGAAGTTACTCAAGATACCCCGTCAAGCTAAGGTTTCCAAGACAAATCACCTCCAAACTCTTGAAGAATACTTGATCAATATGGCATGTAGAGATCATTGGGACTCATACATGATGCTTTGAGACATTGTGGGTCAATCCTTGATTGTGCTCTTAGCCATGAGGGTCTTAAACCCTATGTGTGAACTTGGTAGATCAATGGTGATCATGCCCTACCTACAAAAGAGTTAGGCAAATACAAAGACATATTTTTGGTAATTTGGTTAGTAAAATGACAATATATAAGTATGATACAATCACATGGTGCTTTGTGATATTTGCCAAAACAAACCCATTGAAAGAGGGATAAGGATAATGCCAAGGTGTGATCCCAATGCTAATGCATATGATGAGATTGCATGAGGGATCTTAGGGTCAAAATTGGGGTCTTACACATAGTTGTACATAAATAAAGCCTGACCATGCATCAACATCTTGCATAAGCATTCATTCATCGCATATCATTGCATCATGAAACGCGTAGCATATTCCATCAAGATGGATCATTACTCCATGTGAAATAAACAAGTATAACTGCATGAAAGTCTTTCTCAAAAGCATAAAAGAATCCTCCATTAAGGCAGTTCTTTCTCCCCAGTTGAGAACATTATCATGAAGCTTTTGAGTTGTATTCCCGACAAGTTTTCCCGAAATGTATGCTTTTCCTGTTGCCTTTTTCAAGTACCTTTTGACCTGGGTTAATCGCCTACCTTTTGTAATTCTCTTTCGGCTTTGTGCCAGCTCTCCTTGTCTTTTGCATAAAGAATATTATTGAGACAACTTACATTTTGTGAGTTTATTTTGTTTCCTTGTGCACGGAATCACGTCTCTTCCTCGTTGCCTTTTGCACGAGAAGGGTACCCCTATCAGAACTTTGCATCACATTTTATTTTGAAATATCTGATGTGGGTTTTGTAAGTCCCAGGTTTCGGGTAACCATTGTTCGAGAACTTCATCCCCGCCATTGTGCTTGAGGGAAGATATGAGGTTTTCGTGCCTACTTAAAGGTCCTCATCTGACATAGTGTATAAAAGCCCAGGTTCTGTTTGGAAAATTCTCTCAAATCTTAGGTTTCACCTGGAGAAATATCCTCAAAACTTTTGCGAGTCTGGGTAAACTTTTGTCAAGTTCTTAACTTTTGTGAGAGTCTGTCATTTTTGTTGTTTGCAATACCTCCTTGTCTTTTGAATGGATAATATTATTGAAACAACTTGCCTTTGTAAGTTTATTTTGTTACCTTGTGCACGAAATCACACCTCCCCTTGTTGCCTTTTACACGAGAAGGGTACCCCTGTCAGATCTTTGCATCATGGTTTTTTTAAACACTTGATGTAGGTTTGGTGATTCCCAGGGTTTGGGCAGCCATTGTTTGATAAATTCATCCATGTCATTGTGCTTGTGGGACATAATGAGGTTTCCATGCCTATTGCAAGGTCCCCGTCTGTCAGAGTCTGCCAAAGCCCAAATTTTTCTAGCAAATCCTTTTTTAAGTCTAGGTGTAGGACCTCAAATTTGCACCCCCCATTTTGTACATTCTTTTTCATATTAGGTCATTAACATTACATAGTCCACTGCATAGCATTGCATTGTCCTTTGCCCAAGTGCAAGTCATCAGACAAGATTAGGTCAAGATTAGTTAGGAGGATCATTGTACAAGCAAGCAAGTGCATTTCTCAAGGAAGCAAAGCCCTATGGTTGATTCAACAAGTTCATATGATCTAGGGATCATTTTGAGGTGGCTTGGCCAAGGATTGGATGATCAAAGCTCAACAGTCAAGCTGAATTTCATCTAAAACCCTAGAAAGTCAATTGTGGTCAACTGTGCCTAAATTCATGGATTTGAAGGTGGGAGATGGTTTGAAAGGCCTCATTCATGTCCATACAAGTCTCATTTGACATTTCAAAGATCAAGATTGAAGAATTTGAGGGCAGATGAAAAGTTTCCAAAAATAGTAAGTGACCTGTAATTTCAAACTGCCAAAAATGGAAAGGTCTTCTCCTCAAATTTACATCATCATACAAGCTTCAAATTGATTTTTGTCCAACAATAAAGTTGAAGATCTTGCTCTCACCTTTCCAAAAAGTCAAATAACACACATTTCTCATTTGTGGTTGGCAAGTTATGATCAAATCATTTTCAAGAAAAGTTGAACTTCAAGGAGGCATAACTCTTGAACCATTTGGCCAAATTGAGTGAGGTTTTTTTGAGCAAACTCCATTTGACATGAGCTATCATAATCCATAATTACATTTCATCAAAAATCATCACATAAAAAGTCCATTTTTCAAGTGAACCAATTTGAATTTTGGTGGGAAAAAAGGTCATTTTGAAAACTACATACAATTTTCATGCCAAACCAATTGCATTTGCTTCTAAACAGAATTTGTGACTTGCCTCAAGTGAAATTTCACTGTTCCATTGGTCATTTTTGTATAAGGGCATTTTGGCATTTTTGCATAACATGACCAATTCACTAATCACTTTGATTTTGCCTAATCATGTTTAACAAGTTGGATTAACAGGTACTATAAGACCTTAATTGTAACAGAATTTCTAATTAACAATCACAATCTCAGATCCAAAATCGAAATCTCTCAAATTCTCTCAAATTTGCTCAAACTTTTTTCACTTTCTTTCATCAAATTTCATCATTCTTTTGGTTTTCTCTTGTGCTAATCTTCATCTACAGAGGTTGTTGAAGATCTGTTGAAGAAGAATTGTGGAAGAATCATTGAGATTTGCAGCTGTAGAACTTGGAGCATGTTCATGGCAGATGAAAATTCTGGATCATTGAAGCACGATTGAGCTAAAGTTTCACTTCCATACATCTTCCTCATCATTATTGAAGACCTGTTTTGTATTGCCAGGCCTTGAGGAGCTCGAATTCAACATCTGCATCTTCATAAGGTGAGAATTCGATCATGTTAATTTTTTAAATAATGATATGGCTTTGGTAGATCTTAACATGTAGAGTATGCTGCAAGTTGAATCGTGCAATTTCATTGAGATTTGATGAAGATATCTTGATTTGAAGTTTACATGATGAAACTTATTTCTATCGAATCTTTTGCCATGCGTGAAATTAGAACAAATCTTTGTTATATTGTTGATCTATGTTGAATGTTGGTTCGATTGATATATGGTTTGCAAGTTTTTGTGACTTTTTGTTCTTGATGATGATGAATGCTAAAGAACACGATGAAGAATGCTTGAATTTCGCTCCAGATCGTGTTTTGATCCATATTGCCTGGCTTTTGCATGCGTTTCGTTGTTTTCAAGCCATGAGCCAATAGCATTGTGCCACGCACTTAAGTGAAATGCGGTGTTTCACTTAAGTGGCGCCATCATTTGAAATGCGCAGGGGTTCGATTCCCCGTTCCGGCATCAATCCAATTAATTGCCTTGCATATTATTTTCTTCATTTGCTTCACATATTCACCTTGCCTTGTTCACTTTTTTTAATTTTTCGCCACACTAAATAATTCATAACTTCTTGATGGTTTGTCCAAATAATGTGAGATTTTTTCCATGATGATCCTTGCCATGTCCTCTTTTTTTTGATGATTTTTAATAAATTTGTTCACGGTTGGAAAAAATAATTGCCTAGGGTTTGTTTTCACATGCCATTCCTTGCACCTTGTCTACCATTTTGATCATGAAATGATGATGCTTAATTGGAAATTCTTGAAATTTTACATGTGTGATCTAGACTCACTCCTGGTCATTTTGGTCTATAATTTGTGATTTTTGCATTCCTGGATTGAGAGATATGACATGATCTTTAGAGGTGTGACAATTTGTGTCACACCATTTCTTGTCCAAATTCTTGATTTTTGTTACCATGCCATATGAACTCAAATTGATATGAATTTTTTCACGTTGAATCTTCTGGATGTTAAGTTTGAATGTGAATTTTTGTGGATTTTTTTAGTGCATTTCCAATTTTATTGAGATTTTCTCCCCTGTTTGACCAATTGTGGACATTTTGAGGGTCATGATTTTATATGATTTGTGAAATCCTTGTGGTTAATTGGATGGACTTGAAATTTGGCATGTGCATTATAGACATCTTGAAGTTTGCCATGGCTTTGGTTTCACTCATTTATCATGTTTGGTTGCTGTTTTATGATTGCTTGAAGTTGATGCATGATTTGGTGCCTTGTATGAGCTTGTTTGAGTATGCTATGCCGTTATGAATTTACTTGACTTGCTTCCCTGGTCCAAATGACTTGAAATTTGGTATGATTGTCATGTTATGAATGCTGTTTTATCATGAATTTTTTGGTGATTTATTAAAATGTTTGTGAGTTGATTTGAGTTGAATCATTCTGTTTAGTTGTATGAGGTTCTAAATTGCATGTTTTGTACTCTTTGCTTCATGAAATGATAATGGTTGATGATATGAATGTGAAACCACTTTGATTTGTTTCTTACTTGATTGATCTTGATTTTTGATAAGTTTCATGTTCTGTTTTGACTTTTTGCTCCTATTTTGACCCTAGTCTTGTACTAGTGGTTTGTGCTCTCACATTTGAGTTTTGTTTCAGGTCAAAGAGCACCATTGCTTATGCTTAATGATGTGCACTCAATTGGAGTTGGTTTATTGTTTGTTTATGACTAACTTTGAGTTTGTTTTGTAGGTTTCTAAACTTGAGTTTGTGCCTTATGGCTTGCACCTTTGTGCATTGACTGTTGTTTGACTGTATAGTTAACTGTTGACCATTGTCTGTTTGCTTATTGTTTGAGCTGAGTACTGATTATATTGGATTGATTTCAGGTACCTTAGTTGCTATAGTTCACTTGTGAACTTGTGTTTTCTTTGCTTGCTAGCTTGAGCATTGAGGTATAATGATCTCTTCTCCATGTAGTCTGGAAGACCTGGCCTGTTACTTGGCCAGGCACCTGTCTGAAGTCCTCCTTAAGAGGCAATGCTTGTGCTTGTTTATTTTTGTCCCCAAGCAGGAAAAGACCTTTGATAAGGCAATTGGAAGATACAAGAGATGTGCAATCCATCTCCTGCTATTCAGTTGAGTCGTCCCTCTGCTCACACCACTGTGTTGATGCATTGTAGACATTAACCCAAGATCCTTGTACAGTTGTACAGTTGAGTCAGTGTCATAAGTGTAGAAGGGTTACCACTTTCTGGACCCACACTTCATTGTCTGAAGCTCTCCCAGGCCAGGGATAAGAGCTGTGAAGTCTAATCTTCACTCACCTTTCATCAGCTTCACCCTAACTCTCAATGTTAGGGTTAAGAGCTAACCTCACCCTAATACAGTGGCTTGTTTGTCGAGGTTGACATGACCCCTCGACTAAAGGCTAGCCTTGATGTTTGAGCCCCTTGTTGGTGTGTTTACTTCATGTTGTATGTGTTTGTGTGGTGTGATTGTATCCCCTAGGTTTGCTAGACTCCGTGTAGTCTCGTTTGCATGTCAATTAAGGTAGCACGGTTCCTTCGTATAGGACTTACTTTCTTGCTTGAGTTTTCCTAAAACACAAACAAACATTATCCCCTCTTAAGGATACATAAACTCCTTCTACTACAGGTGAGTAAGTCTCCAAAGGTCAAGCATCCGGTAGATTGCGTAGTGACGTTGTCCACTTAAAAAATACAAACCAACAAGGATAGTTTAGCCGAACTACGGCAACTCTGATTCTCATGTCCAGATGAGATACGTAGGCACAAGATGCGATGTCTTGTCGAGTTTGACTAACAACTAAGACTAATTCTTTTCTCTCGCCCTCGTTGCGATTGAGACCTTCCCCTTCTCTTGCCCTAGTTGCAATCGAGACCCTTCTTCTTCCTGTGTTGGTGTGGAATCTGACGTAAGTCCAACGATTGGCAGTCGGTTTCCTGTGTCTTGTTGTGTGCTTGGAGTCCGGTATAAGTCCATCAAGTGGCATCTGGTTTCCAGTGTGTTTTGTTTTGGTTCGGAATCTGATATAAGTCCAGCGATTGGCATTCGGATTCCACGTTTGCCTATGTCTGTTGTGTTTGGCGTGCGTGAGCCGAGCTACGAATGCTCTGATTCTCGTTCCAGATGAGATACGTAGGCATAGGATGCGATATCCTAGCGAGCCCTTTCCCCTCTTCCTCCACCTGTGTTGTTTTCAATGTGTGTGTGTGTGATGTTTGTTTTAGCAACCATATTCCTTCCTTTTGTGCATGGATCCCGTCGAGTACGACGGATGCGTAGGGGTGCTAATACCTTCCCTTCGCATAACCGACTCCCGATCCCATTCTCTTTGGTCGCGAGACCATGCTTTTTCCAGGTTTACTTCTAGCGTTTCCTTTCCCTCTTTTGGGATAAATAATGCACGGTGGCGGCTCTGTTGTTCTTGTTTCCCGCCGGTTTTTCGCGTAATGCGACACTAGGTTTCACCGAGAAAATCATGTACAAACCCCTTGGTACTTGATTTTCGCAAATGCATGATATCCCCCTTCCTATTGCATGGGAAGTCTCTTCTTTCAGCTTACGTTTTTTAAGTCTCTTCCCTTCTTCCTTTTGCACGGGATGTATTTATCTCAACTTACCTTTCATAAGTACCTGTTAGCTGACCAACTTTGGCTAAGGGAAAAGGCCAGTTTCGACCAGGGGATCTGTCGGAGGCTCTTCGACGAGAGAGTAGACGAGTCTGCACGTCGACATATACAAGCCTCAGTCGATGTCAAAATTTTTGATCGAAAAATGAGAACGTGGGCACGTAAAAAGATCATGGGTAGTTATTCGCCAAGATAGGGGAAGTGGACCGACACGTGGCACCACAAGAAGGTTTTGTAACCTCCAGACGGTTATTTTCAACTTGTATTTAAGCCAATGATAAGTGAAATTCTAGAGGTGACAATTTGAACATTTAAAGTAGGGGTAAGGCTTGAAGTACCAAAGCGTTTATGAGAAAAAAGTCATTGTCCTCGCAAAAATGTATTTTGCCTCCACTTTATAATTACAAGTCATTTAATCATGCAAAGTTTACCTTTTCTTGCTTTATCGTTTATCCTTTTGTTTCAGTGCTTTATCGTTTCTATTTTCCATTCCCATTTTATCCATATTACCTCCCTAATTCATCAAGAGTTGCGTTTACACCTTTTAAACCTATTAAGAAAACTATTTACCAAGAAACCATACACCCAAAACACTAAGTCCAGGACTTTGTAGCCAGTCCTGCAAGTAACCCTCATATAGGAAAGCTAGAGATTGTTGTGCAAACAACAAATTGGCACACCCGATGGGACCTCTACAGTGGTAAGCTGTATGCGATTGCGTAGTGGAAAAATGACGTCTCCTAGACCCCACGACGAAACGTCTTCGGAGGGAGACACAACAATGCCCCAGTCCACTAACATCGGCTCTAGTATGGTGTCGACGGTTTCAACAGTGTTTGTAGGATGAATTCTGATGCCGTGTCAACCACAAACACCGACACCGACAACCATGGGAACTATGGGGAAACATATGCCCAGTTACACGACTCCCATGTACAGAACATTGGGAATTCCGACAGAGTTTATGGCAAATATGCATAACCTCGGTTCAAATTACAGCGATACCTCGTCATCTCCATTGCATCGTTACCAGGGGTTTGGACCTTTGGAAACCCCATTTGGTGGACCCCCAGGGTTCGGATTGATGTCTCAATCAGTCCCAACTTTTACGTTAAGCTCTGTTGCCGTTAAGAGACAACAGATGGACGAAAGTAACCCTGAAATGGTACACATGCTAACTCAGCAAATGGTTACTATTTAAAGGCCATTGATCCAGGATTTGATGTAGAGTTATGAGCAGTTGGCAACCCAAATGAAAGATTGGGGATTTTTGGGGAGCTCTAAGGGCTCAAGTTCGTCGAAATCCCACGCCTCCTCCTCGACCAGAAACACCAGTTCGACAAGAGGAGATGATAGATTATACTGTCGAACAAGAGTATCAGGAATTCGAGCACATCCCAAGGTAGCACAAAGGCCCCACGTGGTACTGATTAACCGTAACCAGGATCCATACCAGGTGGTTCGACAAGTTCGACACGATGCATCCATAGGGGAAAAAAACCTAGAGGCTATGGTTGAACGAATCATAGTGCAAAACGGAGTATGTCCTTGCCTCCAGAGGCTGACGTACTCCTCGCCTTTACCAGATTTCTCTTGCAGACAAAATTGAAAAGGGGATGGAAAGTCCCTAAATTTACTAAGTTCGCTGAGGATACTGAAGAATCCACCGTCAAGCACGTGGCCAAGTACTAGACCGAGGCTGGCGACATAGCGAACAATGAGGACTTGAAGTTAAAATACCTCCCATGTTCTCTTACGAAAAATTCATTTACATGGTTCACAATGCTACCTCCACAGTCGATCCAAACATGGACGCATTTAGAGAGGTTGTTCCATGAATAATTCTACATGGGACAATCAAAGATCAGCCTTAAAGAACTAGCTAGCGTTAAGCGAAAGGTTGCTGAGTCAATTGATTAGTACCTGAACATGTTTAGACTACTGAAGGCGCGATGCTTTACTCAAGTCCCTCAACACAAACTAGTCGAGATGGCGATTGGGGGTCTAGATTATTCAATAAGGAAGAAGCTGGATACTCAGTATCTTAGGGATATGGCCGAATTGGATGATAGGTTTCAACATATCGAACACTTGAAAGTCGAGAAGTCTAACACGGGTCGATATCATAAGAAAGAAAACGTGTCCTACATCACAGTCGAAGGAGGCTCTTCCGACGATGAAGATATAGTCGACAAGAGTGAGGATAACATGGCAGAACTTAAGCCCGGACCTCCATATGCGTGCAAGGTTTTGAAGCCATCGAATGGACAAAACCCTGTCGAACCAAAGAGAGCAGACAAATATGTAGCTATGACATATACGTTTGACGTGTCTAAGTGCGACGAAATCTTTGATCTATTAGTAAAAGATGGTCAGATTATCGTCCCTCAAGGTTTAAAAGACCCTCCCCTAGAACAAAAGAAGAAAAGGGGATTTTGTAAACTTCATAATTTCCTTGGTCACAAAACTCACCAATGTGTTCTTTTAAGGGATTTGGTGTAGAAAGCTCTGAAAGAAGGAAGGCTTCAATTTGGCGAAAGGCCAAAAATGCAGGTGGATTCTGACCCTCTAAAGGTGGAAGAAGCTTTGTATGCAGAGCCTCTAGAGTGCATGATGGTAGAGACTATTGATGGTCTCATTGAGGTTTTCAAAGCAACTTTGTTCGCTAAATCATTTGAGTGATGATGGTCAAAACTATTGAAGGTTTCGGAAACAAAGACGAAAGGAGGCCCGAGTCGGCCTATCCCCTGCCTGGAAAAAGCTTATCTGACTTCCAGGAGAAGTGCAAGGAAAAGGAAAAGCTCTGTTGTGCCCAAAGTGCAGGGTAGTATTCGATGAGAAAACCGATGAAAGACTAGAGGCTGACAATAAGGTCGTGAAGGAAGAAAAGCATGTTGTCCCACGATTCGGGTTCGACAAGCATGGAACACCTCGACGGAATGAAGATTACAGAAGACAGTTTTAGCATTCCCGACCAAAGACATTCATTCCTCCAACTAATGTTCCACATGAGAAATGGATAGAATTCGTCAATCAGAAAGGGGGAAAAAAACCAAAATGGAGGGTGTTGGAGAAAGAAACAACATCTCTAGAGAAGAGAAATGGCTACATGATCTCCCCTAACTACAAGGGAATAATCCAATTACTAGGACACAGTGGAGACGCCACCAGAGAAACAAAATAGCTAGGAAAGTCGTTACCACTCCATAGTCGAAGACTTCGGACACCACTGGACAAAAGGAACAGATGTCAAAGGTCAAAGGAACAGGAAAAATGGTGGCCAATCAGACAGTGGCCATGACCGTCGATTCAATAGGAAAGAAGGTAGTAATATCTACTCAGAATGTGGAATGTTCGTCAAATCTCGAGAGATAGCCAAAAAGTAAGGGCAAGTCGAAGGAGGAGGAACCAAAGTATTCTACCTAACTAGAGGAGGAAGAGCCTGAATATTCCCCTCAATCTGATGAGGAATTCGACGAGGACATGAACGACGAAAACAACGATGATATATATGGTGATAATTTCATCATAAACTGTGGCATTATATCGGTGCTACCAGCTGAATACGACATGGTATCTGAAGTTTCTGAAACAGAGGGAAACTTTATACCAGACGAAACAGATGGAGGAAAAACTTTATGCTACTATGTCATGAATAGCGGCATGGTGGAAGAACAAAAAGCTATGTTTGAAAGGCCCGGTCCTGGGATGATGTACCATCTAAAACCATTGTTCATCAGAGTTAAGGTTGATGGAATGGCGGTGATTAAGGTGTTTATCGACGGGGGTGCTGCAGTAAATCTAATGCCCTATACCATGTTCAATAAAATGGGAAAGGTTGACGAAGATCTCCGACAACGCATTATGGTCCTTTCAAATTATGAAGGGAAAACCAACAATATAATGGGGGTTGTTGAGGTCAACCTTTCGGTGGGCACACCAACACATTCAAAACTATTCATGGTAATAGACTCAAAGGCCAATTTCAACTTATTCCTGGGTCGAGAATGGATCCATGGGATAAGGGATGTTCCTTCAACGATCCACCAAAGGCTTATAATCTGGAGAAAGGACAACATCGTAGAGAATATTGAAGCCGACCAAAGCTATTACCAGGTCGATGATAGGGGTTCCAAGAGGTCATTTGACCAACACTTGGCGAATATAGCGCCATGTGAGGAAGAATCGGGATCCTATACTTCCGTCAATACTGGTCGAGTTCTGAACTTGGACCCTGATCAGGGTTTCATTTGGGATAACGAGGAAGATATAGGATCAGAGACAGGAATTCCACCTACGGGGTGGCTAACAGTCGACGAGGATGACCGCTGAGTCAGAAAACCTGACTCAAATTTCGGCCTATTTGGATGAAAACAAGAGGAAGTCAATTGTGGAAAGGGAGAGACTTCAGAATTTGGCCTGTGAGGCCGAAGGTATAGATGCTGGTCGACAAGACCAAACAACAACTTCAGAAAGCCGGAGGCTTGATTGTATCTATGACAAAGATCCTTTGAGGATTGCGAAGAACCCACAAAATGAGTCCCAGAAGATACAAGCGCAAGATTCCCTCAAAGAGATCGATCTGGGAGATGGAACCACAAAAACACCAACCTACATAAGTACTAAGGTGGGGTCTGAAATGAAGGCAAAACTAGTCGAGGTATTGACCGAATACAAGGACTGCTTTTCCTGGGATTTTGACGAAATGTCGGGTTTAGATCAAAGTGTAGTAGAGCATCGACTGCCTATCCAACCTAGGAAGAAGCCAGTGAAACAACACCCTCAATGGTTTGCTCCAAACGTTACTTCGAAGATCAAGAAAGAAATTGAAAGACTCCTATTAAGTTATTTCATAAGAACAACAAGGTACGTCGAATGGCTAGCCAACATAGTGCTCGTCATCAAGAAAAACGGAACTCTTAGGATTTGTGTAGATTTCAGAGATCTAAACAACACCATGCCAAAGGATTAGTATTCAATGCCCGTGGCAGAAATGTTGGTCGATTCGGACGCAAGTTTTGAGTATCTGAGCCTAATTGATGGATACTCTGGCTACAATCAGATTCTCATTGTCGAAGAAGATATTCCCAAGACAACTTTTTGATGCCCTGGTATGTTGGGGACATACGAGTGGGTCTCATGCCGTTTGGTTTAAAAAACACAGGAGCAACTAACCAAAGGGCCATGAATGCCATCTTTCATGACTTCATTGAGAAATTCATGCAGGTATATATCAACGACATCGTGGTGAAATCATCATCTCAAGAAGGGCACCTGGATCACCTTCGACACTCGTTTGATAGAATGAGGAAATATGGATTGAAAATGAATCCATTGAAGTGTACTTTCGGGGTGCACGCAGGTGACTCCCTGGGATTTGTGGTACACAAACGAGGTATAGAGATCAATCAGAAAAAGACGAAGGCGATCTTAGACCTCAAAAGCCTATCTACAAAGGAACAACTCCAGTCTTTGTTGGGAAAAATAAACTTCTTAAGAAGGTTCATCTCGAATCTAAGTGGTAAAACAAAGGTATTTTCTCGGCTACTTAAAATTAAGAAGGAAAGTAATTTTCACTAAGGCCCTGAACAACAAGAGGCTTTCGACGCAATCAAGGGGTACCTTACCAAGCTTCTTATTTTGTTACCTCCCAGTAGAAATAAAAGTATGAGTTTATATATTGCTGCGTCTGATACAACTATAGGGAGTATGTTGGCCCAAGAGGATTGTAATGGTGGCGAAAGGCCCATATATTACCTCAGTAGAATGTTGGTAGATGCTTAAACTAGCTACAGTCTCATAGAAAAACTATGTCTATGTTTGTACTTTGCATGTATGAAATTAAAGCAACATATTAAACCAGTTGATGTTTATGTTTCTTCTCATTACGATATTATTAAACATATGTTGTCTAAGCCTATTCTGTATAGTAGAATTGGGAAATGGGAACTGGCTTTTACAAAGATCTCTCTAACTTTGAAGCCTTTAAAGGCCATGAAAGTCCAGATCATGGAGGATTTTATAGTGGATCATGACATGGTCGAATAATCCCTGAATATGGTTGACACCACATCATGGCGTCTGTATTTTGACGGATCGAGCCACAAAGACGGAACATGAGTCGGGGTATTGATATTATCCCCTCAGGTGGATCCGACGAATTTTAAGTACAGGATCAGTGAAAAGTGTTCCAACAATGAAGCCGAAAACGAGGCCTTAATAGTCGGTCTTCAGCTTTTGAAAGGGATGAGAGCCAGTCGAATTGAAGTGAGGGGATACTAGGAGTTGATAGTAAAGCAAGTCACACGCGAATATAAGTGCATCAAGGGGAGTCTGCTGAAATATTTTGTGATTGCAACGCGGTTACTAGAACATTTCGATGTTGCAGACATAAGACATGTACCCAGAAGAGAGAACCAAAAAGTCAACGAGTTGGCCCAAATCGCTTCAGGGTATAAGATGTCTAAGTCGAAGTTATAAGATCTGATCGATGTTCGAAGAAAAATGGTGTCAAGTACGCCCCTAACAAAAGACATCCTCAACGAGAATGTTAGTCGTGATGGGGAGCTCGATGAAGAGTGTCAAGAAATCTATGGAGTCGAAGAGGCCTGGGAACATGGAATTTTTGCTATCAACAGTTCATCACTAACAGACTGGAGAAAGCCAATTATAGAATATTTGGAGAATCTAGTCGGAAGTACTGATAGGAAAACCAAATACAGGGCTTTGAGCTATGTGTGGTCAAGAAACGAATTTCTAAAGAAGACACCAGAAGGGTTACTACTCAAATGCCAGGGAGATACTGAAGTGTACTTAGCCATATACTAAGTACATAGTGGAGCCTGTGGCACCCACCAGGCAGACCATAAGATGAAATAGTTGTTGTTCCGACAAGGGGTTTACTAGCCCAACATGTTGAAAGATTGCATCGAGTTTGCCAAAGGATGCCAGGCGTGTCAAAGACACGCGGGTATTCAACATATGTAGGCAAGTGAGTTGCATTCTATTATCAAACCATGGACTTTTAGGGGGTGAGCTTTAGTCATCATTGGGGAAACTCGACCGGTCTCGTTGAAGCAACAAAAGTTTATCCTAGTCGAGATAAATTACTTCACCAAATGGGTCGAAGTTATCCCTCTGGTGAAGGTGGATCAAGAGGAGGTGATTGAATTCATTCAGAAACATATCATGTATAGGTTTGGTATCCCAAAGACCATTACTACGGATCAAGGGTCAGTGTTTGTAGGACAAAAGATGCAGGAATTTATCAGCAAGACGGGTTTCAAGTTGGTTACCTCTACACCCTACTATGCATAAGCAAATGGCCAAGTAGAAGCGGCCACCAAAGTAATAATAAGTTTGACTAAGAAGCATGTTTCTAAAAAACCAAAGAATTGGCACAAGACTTTAGACCAAATTCTATAGGCATGTCGAACGTCCCCCAAAGAGGCAACAAACTCGACGCCTTTTCGACTAACATTTGGTCACAATGATATATTGTTGGTGGAGATATGCTTACAGTCCGTCAGAGTCCAGCGTCAGAATGATCTTCAGTCAGAGTAATACTGGAACATGATGTTCAACGAGTTGGCTGATTTAGATGAAGAAAGATTGGTCGTGGTAGAAATGTTGATCCGGCAAAAGGAGCGCGTAGCCAAGGTATACAATAGGAAGGTAAGGGAAAAAACCTTTATTGATAATGATTACGTTTGGAAAGTAATCTTGCATATGGATCATTGAGATTGAACCCTAGGTAAATCGTCACCAAAGTGGGAAGGACCATTTCAAGTAACTCAAACATTCAATAACAATGCGCATGAAATCAAAAAACTTAGTGGGGATCAAAGGGTCTTGAGAGTAAATGGAAAATACTTGAAGAAATATAAACCTATGCTACAAGAGATCCAGATCCAAACATAAGTTTCATTGATTCTTTAGAAATTATCCCAAGAGGACATTACAAATATGGTCGATAGACCTACAATAAATTGAAGAAAGATTTAAATGGGGAACCTAGATTTAAAATCCTCAAACGCGGTCATCTCATGCCCAATCCTATTATCCAAAGAGATTTTCTTCTCGCATAAATACTTGATGTCAACCTAGATTTTGAGGGCTCTTTCCCCATGAGATATTCCCCTCATTACCTCACTGTCAATTGCCTCCTTCTCAGGGATCCCCTCAACTGTCTCCAGAGAAGCCTTATGCGCTTCCACTTTAGCAATCTTTTTATGGAGTTCAGCAATCTGAGCTTAGTAATCAGAGATTTGCTAATCGAAGACTTCCCACTGACGAAGATGATCTTCCTTCTTGTGTTCGAACTCATCAAGTTCCCACTCACAAGCCTCACTGGAATCCCATTTGATCTTCGCCTCATTGAGTTTCGTGTTTATCTGAAAGTCAGAATTTTGTCGGAGGTTCAGGTCCTTGGTGAATTGGGTGAAGAAATCCTCAAACTCAATAACGTACTTCACCATTGAGTCTAGAAGGTCGCGGAGGGCCAGAGAGTCGAGAATTTTGAAAACATCACGGGTAATCTCCCCATCTTTTTCAAGAACGCCTAAAAATCCATTGTTGAAGAGCGACGCTTTCAACTGCTGAAGGGTAAAGACAACCTAGACATGAAGCTCCGAGGAATCACCGACAATAGTTGATGGAGGTGGTGCGTCAGTCGACAAATGAAGAATTTGTTATAATTTTCTTAAGGCCTATATTGACTCCTATGTTTGATTAGCCTTATGTCATCCGGGGTCGGAATGTTGGTTGATTCGTTTTCGTCATCCATGTTCACATTAAAAGGCGGTGGAGAGGCAGGAGGTTGAGAGATCACTGGGAAATCGTTTTGAAACTCAACTTGTTGTTAAGGGCTTAAGGAAACATCAGTGGGAGGATGTTTGGTCTAATCTCTGACTTCGACTTCGACCTCAATCGGGGAGCCCACTGGTCCCTGAAAAACACAAGTGTTAGATCACGTAGCAAGAAGAAACCCATGCAAAGTGGGAGGAGTGTGGGAAAATACATGGAGATCGACAGGAGGAAAAGCAGTGGGAGTCCTTTCTAAATTCCGGGGGGGGGGGGGTAAGAACCTCTTCGACATTTTCTTGGACTGTAGGGGAAGCCCTAAGAGCCTCCTTTGTCGGAGTCTTCTGGGCCGGAGTCTTCTTACGCCGCGTAGGGGTAGGTGGAATCCTGGGAGGTGCTTTTGATGGAGAGAAAATATGGGAGTGCACACTCCCGTATGAGTCTTCGTCCTTCGCCACATGCACTTCTTCGGATACCAGAATATGGAGACATATGAGGAGGTGATAAAAAGTCTTAGTAAAAAACTTGTTCACAAGAGGAATAGGTCATACCTGCGGAGGCGGGGTCGAAGGCACCCGTTGCTTCTTTGGAGGTTTCGCTAAAGTCGGTTCAACGACCCTCTTTCGACCCTAGTAGAAAAAAACCGTCAGATTGGCATAACACCAATTAAAGAAAAAACTAAGTCAGTGTACAGGTGCATTTTTAAGGGCTTCGTCGACATGAGGCTTTTGGAATTTTGGGTCGGCATCATTGACGGACGGAGGCGGAGGCTGTATGTTGTCGGCGAGGGTGGAAAGTGCATCGACCATGTTTTGAAGAAACTGGTTGTTGGGAAAAGAATGA
The DNA here is from genome assembly GCF_024323335.1 of Lathyrus oleraceus. Lineage (NCBI taxonomy): Eukaryota > Viridiplantae > Streptophyta > Magnoliopsida > Fabales > Fabaceae > Lathyrus > Lathyrus oleraceus. The sequence continues at coordinate 217,946,403 of NC_066580.1, forward strand.
TTGTAGTAGGACTCCCACCAGTCATCAAAATCAGCGGTTGTCAGAAAAGATTGTTGGAACCTAAAAATTGGAAGTTCGTAACGATTAGTGAATCGACAGAAACGGAGGCAAGCCCTATGATCATCGGCTGTTAACGTTCGACCGGACAAGACAATGTCGGTATCATGAGATACCATAGACTTCGGGACCCTTTGGCTTAGGCCGAGTTGACGAGCCACGAGGTTCGGCTGGTAGCTCATGAAACCAAATCCCTTCGACCCTGGTTCAATCCTGTATGACAGCAAGGTTGGAGTCAGGAAAGCCCTCCATATCACGTTCGACTGAGCCGCAGTTCGTGGTGAGCTACCCGGAAAGGGATCTTTGAACCATTTGGGGCCGAATTTTCTATCAGCAAACGACACCATGCCATGAGCGAATTTGTACGCTTCAATGAACATATTCAGATATTTCATGAAGATACTGATGTTTGGAGTCTCCTTAAAAGTTGTCAAATCCAATCTGGCCCCTTCGATTGATCGGTCTTCGTTCAGTCGTATAAGATGCTCTGACGTTGTGTATCCCAGTTGATACTCAACGGTAGCGTTTAGCCAATGTTGCAAGAGCAACAAAGGTCCCGACAGGTTTAGGGCCTTAGACGTGTTGGAAAGGAGCTTCAGTTTTAAGGTTTCCAATCCCAGAGCTTGATACAACAAAACCAGTAGTAATTTTCCCAACGATAATTATGGACCCTCATGGATTTGGATCGCTCGAGCAATATAACTTTTGGCTATTTTCAAGGATCCAGGACAAAAGGCATAGTATGAGAGCCACAAGGTGGGGAAAGCTATGTGTTCTTCGTCATACACTTAGACAGAGTCTTTGTTATGGTGATCTTTGATATAGTTCAGAAAGCTGGCCCGACCAAACGTAAAAGTATTCTCTGTCAAAAGGGTTGGATCAAAAGTTTCTCCCAAGGGAGAAAGGCCGGTAATTACCGCCACGTCGAAGAGAATGGGTGTCAGCATCCCACAAGGCAGCTGGAAGGTGTTAGTCGAACCTTCCCAAAATGCAAGGGTTAACACGGTGGGCGTACCTCGATACCTGAATGAGTTCGAAAATCCCAGCACTTCGCCATTGCTCTTGACGCTTGCGCTGGACCTTATTAAGCCACGCCAAGTATTCCTTGTTGCCAGTAGTGGGCATGGAGCAAAAAACCCTAGCTTTTGCCTCCATGAATCTGACGTCAAGCATGATAGATTTGTCGAAAGCAGGAGGCATAAAAGGCTTATACCCAGGAAAGAAGGGTGCAACGATCATTGGAGAAGATTTTTTGTCAGCAAGGGGATCGTTGAAAGACAACAACTTTTTGTCCACCACGAAAGGAATTACCATCTGGTTTTGCCAGTTCTTGATAGTGGCTTCATTAGATGATGAGGGTTGAGGAATGCATTTCATCCCTTCTTTAGCAGTAAGCTTGAAGGTGATGGGATTATGACCAGTACCATAAGAGACAATTTCTTTTGCGAGAGATGAGGAAGCCATTGGAAAATAAAGCAAAGGTTTGAGGGTTTTGAGATGGTGTGTGAGAAAGTGCAATGCAGAAATACGTCTAAGGTTTAAGCAACGGAATACGTGAGTATGGAAGAAGAAGAATGTGTAAAGAAGGAGAAGAGACTATTTATATGCCAGTGAGGTGAATAGTCGAGCAATAGGTGATTGACAAGTGGCTGGCTGGGAAGTAATCAGAAGAGTTAGTGGGTTACGGTTGAGATCCCACGACCTAGGGATCGCTGCTAATGATGGTTGAGTGTCTTGGAAATTGTGCGACCTAAAGAAGTCATCATCGCATATAAAGTCATGAGTAATGACAAGACAACTAGCCGAAATATGGAACGTCAAAAGGCCAACTTCTCGATCGACTCGCTCATGTAGAAGCCAGCCTTTTCAGGGGGCAATTTATTAGCTGACCAATTTTGGCTAAGGGAAAAGGCCAGTTTCCACCAAGGGATCTGTCGGAGGCTCCTCGACAGGAGGGTAGACGACTGTGTAGGTCGACATATACAAGCCTCGGTCGAAGTCGAAGGTTTTGAGCAGAAAATGAGAACATGGGCACGCAAAGAGATCGTGGGTAGTTATTCGCCAAGATAGGGGAAGTGGACCGATACGTAGCACCACGAGAAGGTTTTGTAACCTCCATACGGTTATTTTTAACTAGTATTTAAGCCAATGTTAGGTGAAATTTTAGAGGTGGCAATTTGAACATTTGCAGTAGGAGTAAAGCTTGAAGTACCAAAGCGTTTACGAGAAAAACGTAACTCTCCTTACAAAAATGTATTTTTCCTCCACTTTATAATTACAAGTCATTTAATCTTGCAAAGTTTACCTTTTCTTGCTTTATCGTTTATCCTTTTGTTTCGTGCTTTATCGTTTCTATTTTCCATTCCCATTTTATCCATATTACCTCCCTAACTCATCAAGAGTTGCGTTTACACCTTTTAAACCTATCAAAAAAACTGTTTACCAAGAAACCACATACACCCAAAACACTAAGTCCATGACTTTCTAGTCGGTCCTGCAAGTAACCCTCATATAGGAAGGTTAGAGATTGTTGCGCAAACAACAATACTCTATTCCTTTTTCAAAGGAAACACCTCTCTTCCTCACTTACCTTTTATGAGTCCCCTTTTTCCTTTTTCATAAAGACCATCATCCCCAACTGCTTACCTTTCATAAGTCCCCTCAGCCTTTTGCTAAAGAATTTCTCTTCCTAAACCTCCTTACGTTTTATAAGTACCCCCTGCCTTTTGCATAGGATCTCTTCTCTTAATAAGTAGTTGTTTATACCTTTGGTATGAGAAATCCCTCCCGGTTCTTCTTAACCTTTCGTTAAAGAGTTTCTCATTTTCCTTTTGCATGGGAAATCATATCCATATTCATGCGCCTTCTTAACATTTTGTTGAGAAGTTTCCCATTACCTTTCGTATGAGAAATCTCAACTTTCTTCTAAACCTTTTTTTAAGAAGTTCTCACTAACTTTTGTATGAAAAACCCCAACAGACCTTGTGTCGAGAAGGTTTTATTACCTTTTGTATGAGAATCTCATCTCAATCTTTTCTCATTGACCTTTTGTTAAGGAGTTCTCATTACCTTTTGTATGAGAAGTTCATTTCCATCTTTCTTCTTGACCTTTTGTAAAGGAGTTCTCATCACCTTTCGTGTGAGAAATCTACCCATTTGTCTTCTTAACCTCTTTTTAGGAAGTTCCCACTTCTCTTGCTAAGGAGTCGTTGCTACCTTTTGTATGAGAAAACCATATTCTCAATGAAGTAGTCTTTCACCCTCATCTTTCTTGTTGGCCTTTAGTTAAGGCGTTTCTCATTGCCTTTCGCATGAGAAGTCATATTTACCTTCGTGTGCTTTCTTAGCCCTTTGTTTGCCTTTTGTAAGTCTCCTCTATATTTTTCAGCAGAAAGTTTAACCATTTCCTAGTCAAGTTGTTTGCCTTTTTCAAGATGTGTCTCTGCCTTTTGCAGAATATTTCAATTTTTTCTATGTCATATGTTACTTGCCTTTTACAAATACATTCTTTTTACCTTTGTGGAGTCCTGCGATAATATTTCAATCACCAATACATGCCTACACTTGTTAGTGGAGGCAGAGAAAAAAAGGAGAAGAAAGAAAAAGAAAAAGAAAAAGAAGAAGAAAAAAAAGAAAGAAAACGGAGGCAGAAGAAAAAATAAAGAGAAATATAGAAAAAAGGAAGATCAATTATATTGCACGCATATCATATTGCATATTGTAGCGGTGTATTTGTCACTTTATGATTTATGGACTAAATCAAAAGCAAAGCATACAAAGATAGAGTCGTCACCGCACTTTTATTTATCCAAAGGAATGGCTAAAAAGCGAACAAAAGCCTAAGAAGTTTTACACATAGAAAACTAATGAAAGATCAGAGATCTGGGTAAAGGGGGTAATTATGCAAAGGGAAGGTGTTAGGCACCCAATGCGTCCTAGGTACTCCTAGGGAACCCTTTTCACAAATTGTTGCAAAAGATATTGTTTATGAAAAATATTTATTATGCAAACATTGATTGTAGAGATGAGAAAAGAATATACAAGTTAGTTATTTTTGTGTTTGAACGGATGAACCCGTTGCCTACGTACCTTCCATGAAAGGTAAGGATCAAAACGTCGTAGTTCGGCTAAAAGATTTCCAAAAAGTAAGTGCATTGATTTTAAACAAAAGCCTTAAGGTCTTTCGTTATCAAAGGGAGAAAACTCAACCTGACAACCACAAGTCCACCATGTGAGAAAAGCTTCGACATACTAGAGGGGTTAACCCTGTTTTCAGTATGGAAGTCTTACAGTTCAATCACTAAGGACAAAAGGTGAGATTCACATCAACCACTAAGATAATTCAGATCTATGGCTAATGTATGAAAACTTGAGTAAGAAGTGGACTAGGGCCACAAAAGCAATTGAGTGAGTGAAATTAACCAATTATGAGTATTCACAAAAGCAAGTCAAAGTTGACATTAGATTCGATTCAGAAGAAGTATTGTGAAAATGAAGTTTGAAAATCAAAGGCTTAAGGCCTAGGTTTCTAGTTTTGAAAACTGGTGAAAATGTTTGCACAAAGTTTTTTGGTTTGGGTTAACATGCAAATGGAGGTTTAAGAACAAAAGGTGGGAGGTTAAGGGATGCAAAACTTCTTAGATGTTCACCCCTTGAGATCATATGTAGATGATCCAAGTGATTCCTTTGGAAAAGGCAACAAGCAAAGCAGATAAGCAATGTATCAGAAATAGCCAACCTAAATGGAAACCAGATGCCAATCAATGGACTTATACCAGACTCACAAAAGAAAGATGGATACCAGATGCCAATCAATAGACTTACACTAGTCTCACAAAACAAATAAAACAGATGCAATAAGCAAGAGGAAACAAGTTGCCAATAAATGGTCTTACACTCGACTCCAAGGAAATGGGATGCCAATCAATGGTCTTAGTCCCAACTCCTACCAGATCACAGGAAACAACTGCCAATAAATGGACTTACAATTGACTCCTCAATGGACAAAACAAAGTGTCACAAAGTATGAACAATGATCATGAAATGATATACAAGTGATGAAAACAAAATGCACAAGGCACACACAGACAATTATGCACATATGGGCAAACAAGCCAACAATCAATCAGTTAGCACACACTATACTCAATCAAGAGGCTCAAGCAAGGTTGGGCTTTAGAAACAAGCCAACTGGAATGGGGTGTTTTGAGCTCTTAATCCTAACATTGAGAGTTAGGGTGAAGCAGATGAAATGGAGATGAGGGTTATGCCTCATAGCTCTTATCCCTGGCCTGGGAGAGCTTTAATCAATAGAAAGTGTGGGAGTTCAGAATGAAGGAACTCTTCTCCACATATGGTTGACTCTATAAGATCTTGGGTTCTTATTCACAATGCATCAACACATGGTGTGAGCAAAGTGAATGACACAACTGAATAGCAGGGGATGGATTACACATCCCTTTTATCTGCCAATTGCCTCTTAAGAGGACTTAACCTGCTTGGCACAAAGATAAACAAACAAGAACATGGCCTCTTAAGGAGGGCTTCAGAGAGGTGCCTGCCAAAGTAACATGATAGGTCTTCCAGACTACATGAAGATTAGGGATTATACCTAAGTGGTATGCCAACCACAAGCAAAAGCAAAGCAAAGTTCAAATGAACTTAAAGCAACTTAGGTACCTGTGTAAACAACTAAACAAATCAGTACAGTATTCAGACAAACAGACAACAGTCAATAACAAAACAATCCCAATGTGTAACACATAAGCCATAAGGCAAACTCAAGTGACTTATCATCAACCTACAAAACAGCAAATGTTAGCAATCAAAAGTAAATATCAACATTCAAATGATGAAGCAACATTAACCATGGAATTTGGATGCTTGAACCTGAAATTTAAAGCTCACATGTAAGTACAAACCACTAGGTCAAAGCCTAGGGTCAAAGGTGAAGAAAAAATTCAAAACAGGAGCTGAAATTCAACACAATGCAACTTCAAACACATATTAACATATCCTAAAAAGGATCACAACAAAATCATCAAGCAAGGCCATGTATTAAGCAAGAGAAGTCAAAGACAATTTCAAAGCTCATATTTGGACATCATGAATGAAAATTCTAAATCAAAACAAAAATGATTCAAATAATTCTGGAAGTATTCATGAGCGTTCAACACATCCAACATGATCATCATACAAAAAATCAGAAGCATCAAAGATCAATTGGCATGGAAATTAAATTGCACAAGTTGAACAACCAAATGTGTGACACAAATTGTCACACCATGCAAACATGTACATAAAATAGAAATGGTAAATGAGAAAAATACCAAACCAAGCCTAAAACATCCATCTACATGTCAAGAATCATCATGTAAAATTTCATGTCCATTGGATTAAAATCAAGCATTTCATGATAAGATGAATGGAGCAAGGTCACAAATGCACACATGTTCACATATTCTAACACCATTCTAAATCCAGCCATGCACAACTTCTGAATTTATCACCATCAAATTTTAGACATTCTAAGGAACAAGTAGCAAAAAACCAGGCATTTTTTGGAGCATTTTTCAATTTTATATGGATTCTGAAGGGAAATGCATAAAGTGATTTGGAGGGAAATGCATAAAGTGAGAATTAATTTGAAAAATGTTGCACGCTGGGAATCGAACCATGCATGCATTTGAAATGAGCGTGCGCCAACATGAAACGACGCCGTTTCACCTATAAACCCTAGCGAACCCAGAATGGACGCAAATCCGACGCTCATCCGACGCTAGGATGAAGATCTTCATCTTCCTCACGAAGATGAAGATGAACAGTATGAACATTCAAAGCCAAATTCCAGAATTTTCCAGAATTCTAAAAATCTTATATCATCATGAAACTCTTGCAATGGAGATTATAGATCAATCATTATTTCATGTTAATTCATCATCAATCATGCAAATCGAAGCAAAAATAATTTAGCATTTAAAACTTCAATTAAGCATATCTCTCTCAATAATGCATCAAATCACACGAAATTTCCATCAGAATCATCAGCAACATGAGATCTACATTATTATGTGCATGGATTTGAGAATTATGAAGCTCGAAAAACTCACCTCTTGAAGAGCAGTTTCTTGAAATGCACGATCCAAGGCTTGGCAAGCTTCAAATGTACTCCAGAAGTGATGTATTGAAGCTTGATGATTGAATTGAGGCTTGAAACTGTGTAGATCTAGCTCAATTTGCATTTGCCATTTTTGAGTTCTTGAGCTTCACATGCACAATTCTGGTCCAAACTTGATGATCCAATGCTTGATATATGCTGTATCCATACCAAGGAACAAGAATATGGAAGAAGATAGCAAATTTATGTGGAAGAAAATTGAGTTTTGGTTTGGAGAAAAATTTGAGAGCTCTTGAAAACTAGGTCTAGAAATGGTGAAATGATGAAGTTAATCTGAAATTCTGTTAGGGTTTTTGTTATATACTCTGTCCTAATCCTGTTTAAATTAAAATTAATCAAGGTTTAGTTGAAATTAATGAAAATAAGGTGTGGTGACAAAAATTGAAATTTTGGTAGTGTGTGAAGCATGCATACGTGAACAGTACCAAACCAATGATCAAATGTACTTAAAAACACTCCATGCACACAATGGCAATGGCAATTGGTTCCCGTGATGCACCATTTTTAAATTTTTGAATTTCCCTCCAAAAAAGGCATGAAATAACAAATGATCATGTGATGAATTTTCATGCAATGTGATGAATGTTTTGAAAATCTCATGTCATGAGAAGCAAAATGCAAAAAGAACCACCAAATTTGGAGTTATGGATCAAAAGATATGGCTATTTGAAGTTCCATGTACACTGGGCAATGATTGGATCATATCTCCTCAACCAATCATCAGATACTCATGATCTTGGACTTTTTGGAAATGGGAGAGAGATATCTTCAACTTTCATGTTGGAAAAAAATTCATTTGAAGCTTCTTTGATGTTGGAAAGTTGAGTTGAAGTTGGATCAAAAACTTTCCATTTTTGGAAAGTTGAAATTATAGGTCACTTTCCATTTTTGGAAACTTTTGACTTGACTTCTTAATTCTTCAACCTTGATCTTTGGTATGATGAATAAGCATTGTTTAGACACGAATGGGATGAAGAAACTCAATTCCCACATTCAAAACCCACAGTTGACTTTTCAGTTGACTGCATTGACCCTTAGATGACCTGAAAATGTTCTGATGAACTTGAGCTTCAACCACTTGGGGATTTGGTTCCTAAATGAACCTATAGCTCATATAAGCTCCATATAATGGTCAAATGATCCATATCTCAAGAAAATACCATCTGCTCTTTGTACCATGAATTCACCTGATGCTTTGACCTGTTGACTGCTTAAGCTGCAAGATAAATGTTAGATGACATATTTTTGTACATTTTTGGTTAGTAATTAAAAGAAAAGAAATGATATACAAATGCAAGCAATGCTTGGTGATCAAGAACCACTCTCAAGAAATATCCACCCACAGGGAAGGAAGCGAGGTGTCCAATGATCCTTGAGGCAATGCAATGTTATGATATGATGCCATGGGGGATCTTAGGGACAAAATTGGGGTCTTACAGATGCCCCTATTTAAGGTCATTCTAGCCGGAGAAGTGAAGGTTAAAATCTTCATCTCGACGCGGTAGAATGGGCTTAAATAACAACAATGAGACAAATTTTGGTCCCTAAGAGACCTCATGATGCAAATGTATGTATGCAAAAGAAAACAACTCTGTGGGGATATATCCACAAAGAAGCAAAGACGATCCATCGGAGTAATACACTCACCAGGAACAGAGACTCTAACGGGACTCTTATGGGGATAAGAAAAGAATGCGTGAGCAGGACACGACTCTGAATTAGGGAAAAAACTGACACTACGGGAGCGGGACACGACTGGAGACCTCACTAGGGAGTAAAGGACTCAAACTGGGGAAAGAGTTCCAAAGGGAAACACATCCGTTGGAAAGACTCAAGCTGACTCAAAAACGCGTGTATTGGGGAAAACGCCAATACAACAAAACTATCCACAAAGGATACTTCGGATGAAAATCCGGACTCAGGCTGGGAAAAGATGCACACAGAACCTGCTGGGGAAAAAATGCATATATTGGGGGAAATGCCAATACAGCAAAAGGGTAAAATCACAACAGAAACTCCGTTGGGGAATGTCTAACAAAGACTTTCCATGGGAAGCAACAGGATGAGGTGTTACCGATTAGTGAGTAACAAGCTCAGGAAGAATGAATATCTAAGACCTGTGTACGGGTGAGAGATATCAATCGACCAAACATCCAAGGGAGACCAAAAAAGGTATATCACTCAGGGAAAAAGTCTGACTCCACAGAGGACCAAGGTCATAATAGGGAGCAGAAAGGAAGGAACACCAAAGATACCGGGTTGTAGGCATATAACAGGTGACCGACCAAAGCGTGAATTGGTGTGTGTTCCAAGACACTCATCATCTTGAAGAAAGCTGGAAAAGCAAACTTGTTTATAGGATGGACATTCGATTCTGTAAAGAATGCGAATCATACTCAATTGGGGAAACAAACAAAGGATTCAACCAAAGAGTGCATGAGATATATTATCTATAGCCGTCAAAACGTAGATAATATACTCGCATGGAAGATTATCCATAATCGGGCTGTAGGTTGTTAAAGGATAGATCGACCGAAAACGTGAATTGGTTTGTGTTCCAAAACACTCATCATCCTGAAGAAAGCTGGAAAAGCAGACTTGTTTATAGGATGGACATTCGATTCCACAAGGAATACGAATCTTACTTTGCTGGAGAAAAAAATCAAAAGATTTGACCCAAAGATTGCATGAGATATATTATCTATAGCCGTCAAAACGTAGATAATATACTCACATGGAAGATTATCCATAATCGGGTTGTAGGTTGTTAAAGGATAAATCGAACGAAAAGAGAAACAATCATTACCAACAACAAAAGGGTAGACGAGAGATGACTCACTGGGGATAAATTGCAAGCATGCGGCAACTATCCAAACAAAAGGTGAATATTCGACTCCGCAAAGGGACGACGAATCTTACTCGATTGGGGAAACACGAAAGGCTTTGACAGAAGAGTGCATGAAATATATTATCTATAGCCATCAAAACGTAGATAATATACTCGCATAGAAGATTATCCATAATCGGGTTGTAGGTTGTTAAAGGATAAATCAACCGAAAAGAAAGGCATCGGAATACCAAACTAGGTATGATAATAATGACCAATCAAAAGGGACAACGAACATTACCGGTAAACGGTGAATGAAAGAGGACCCACTGAGGATAAAATTTCTTACTCAGAGCAAATACCCACAAGGAAGGGGAAGACTCGCTCGAGATAAAATTGCTTAATCAAAGCACATATCCAAAAGGGGGAAAGGGAAATCAATACCGCCAACTTGGTAATGACAACCGCAAAGAGGGGATTACATCTACCGGTTAGTAGGCAGAAAACCACGGAAAAGTAACCGTCATCGGTTGGGATGAACACAAGGTTAACTCTTGCAAGGAGAGAAAATAGGGTTTACAACTACCAAGATGATGAGTAGAAAACCAAAGATTCCGCTGAGGAACAAAGCGAGAAAATAGGATTTACAACAACCGGTTAGTAGGTAGAAGACCAAAGACTCAGCTGAGGATCAAAGGATAGGATTTATAACTACCGAATACTAGGTAGAAAACCACAAAATCCGCCATCAACCAGAATGAACCACAAAGGTTACCTCTGCTAGGGGATGTAAGTAGGATTTATAACTACCGGTTAGTAGGTAGAAAACCGCACAGATAGGACTTACAACTACCGGTTAGTAGGTAGAAGGCAACAAGTTCCACTGAGGATAAGATGAATGAGTTCCGGTAAGTAAGCAACTATTCATTTATACCACAGGGAAACACAAGAGACAGTTGAAAGAAGGCCCATTCAGGATCGATCCAAAAAGGCAAACTGAATCAAGACTCATCCTAATGAGGAAAGAACTCAAAAGGGAAAACCCATCCCATTATGTGTGTTGGGAGGGAACGGAAACAACCGTCATCCACGAGGATATAACTCAGTGGGGAACTGCAGAAGAAATGACAGACACTTTCTGCTTAATGGGCTGACTCTAGGTTGAGAGATTAGACACCCGACATCTACTTGGGGAGATCCACTAGGGAGATCTGTATCACCATTTAGTAGGAGACAACAATCAAAAGATATATGGCAAAAGAATGCAACATGAATATCTGAATGTTATGATTATGCATGAATATGCGTGATTTATGTTTGATGAATGCTGACAAAACAAACATTTCTAACACAAACAGGTCCAGGAATCAAACGTCTGGTACTACACCACAGGGGAGAAAGCCAGGATCACCGGAGAATAAACAATCTGCTGGGATCAAAGACAACCAAATCATCTGCAAGGATGGATCATCGGTCTCAACTAGGAAAGAGAGCTCGCTTCACAAGCAAGAACTGCCATGAAAGCAACTCCAAGCAACTCCACTGGGGGAAAACCCACTGAGGGAGAAACGATCACACAAGTAGATTCTACCACACAAGCCACTCTACTAGGGATCCGAGATATCAGGCAATCACCAAAAGCTCTGCAAGGGACTAGGCCTCAAGAGGTTTCTGGAGGGATCGTCAGTCACAACCGGAGCAATGAGTTTAATGCACAGGCAGAAACGCCATAACAGCAACTCATGCTCAGGGATCGGAGATGTCAAGAAGCAACCAGATCTCTGATGGGGATAGATAGCATAGATGAAGTTCATCATACCAACAACTCCGCTGGGGATCTATCCGAGGAAATGACGAAGTACTGGGATGTCAACCCACTGTCGCATTACGCGAAAAACCGGCGGGAAAACAAAACAACAGAGCCGCCACCGTGCGTTATTTATCCCCAAAAGAGGGAAAGGAAACGCTCGAAGTAAACCTTGAAAAAGACATGGTCTCGCGACCAAAGAGAATGGGATTGGGAGTCGGTTATGCGAAGGGAAGGTATTAGCACCCCTACGCATCCGTCGTACTCGACGGGATCCACGCACAAAAGGAAGGATAAAGGTTGCTAAAACTGCTCAGACAAACATCAAACACTGGCTGAAAGAGACACAGAAAACAAAAGAAACTACTCGGCAGGATATCGCATCCTGGGCCTACGTAGTCTGTCAAGCACAGACATCAGAGTCGACGTAGTTCGGGACAGGGGAAACGTGCTCGCTAGGATGTCTCATCCTATGCATATGTATCTTCCCGGACTAAAGAAGAATCAGAGCACTCGTAGCTCGGCTAACGCACGCCAAACAAAACCACACAGGAAATCGACTGTCAATCGCTGGACTTACGTCAAACTCCTCACAAACACGCAAACATGGAAACTGAATGCCAACCGATGGACTTACATCGGACTCCGAACCAACAAACACACACAGGAAACCAACTGGCAATCGCTGGACTTATGTCAGACTCCAACAAAGAAACTGGAAACCGAATGCCAATCGATGGACTTACATCAGACTCCGAACCAACAAACACACACAGTAAACCAACTGCCAATCGTTGGACTTATGTCGGACTCCAAGCACACAACAATAGGATACGAAATGCCAATCGCTGGTCTTACATCCATCTCCTAACACACACAAGAGACAAAAGAAAAAAGGACGCCCAGAGAGATCAGCTCATCTCCTGCCTACGTACCTCATCTGGTATGAGGATCAGGGCGACGTAGTTCCCTTATGCAGGGAAAAAGGACTAGCCTAACCAGATACAAAGGGAGACACAAACTACTAGGGAGACTACGACTTGAGCCTAGAAGTTATCATGCATACGATCCCTAAGTTAAGGTTGCTATCTAACTTGCACAGGGAGAAAGCTATCCTAATCAGCACAGGCAAAGCAATCAATCACACAAATAGCACACACTATATACAAACAAAGTGGGCTCACACAAGGTTAGGCTGTGAAACAGAAGCCAACTAGAATCGGGTGATGTTAGCTCTTAACCCTAACATTGAGAGTTAGGGTGAAGCAGATGAAATGGGAAGTGAAGATAAGACTTCACAGCTCTTATCCCTGGCCTGGGAGAGCTTCAGACAAATGAAAGTGTGGGAGTTCAGAAAGTTGGAACTCTTCTCCACATATGACTGACTCAACAAGGATCTTGGGTTAATATCCGCAATGCATCAACACAAGGTGTGTGAGCAAAGGGATGACTTAACTGAATAGCAGGAGATGGATTGCACATCTCTTTTATCTGCCAATTGCCTCATAGAGGTCTTTTCCTGCTTGACACAAAGATAAACAAACACAAGCATTGCCTCTTAAGGAGGGCTTCAGACAGGTGCCTGCCCAAGTAACAGGACAGGTCTTCCAGACTACATGAAGTCAGAGAAATTATACCTCAATGCTTAAGCTATCAAACAAAGCAAAAGCAAGTTCACACTGAACTTAAGCAACTAAAGTACCTGAAAACAATCCAGCTCAATCAGTACACAACTCAAAAAGTCAAACAAACAGTTAATAACCAATAGTCAACAGACACAGTCAAACAAGCAAGGCAACATTGTGCAAGGCACAAGCTCAACTCAAATGAGCTAAAAGCAACCTACAAAACAAATCAATGTTAGTCAACATCAACCAATCAAACCAATTCAAGCAATGTGAATCAATCTCCTTAAGGCCATATGCTTCTTATCCTGAAAACAAAGCTCAAACATAAGCACAAACCACTAGGACAAGCCCTAGGGTCAAAGTGGGAGAAATAATCCAAAACAGAACATGAAAATTGACATGAATCAATTTCAATCCAATAAGAACAATATCTAAGTGGTCCCATGTCAGTAGCATAAACCAAATTCATTTCACAAATCAAATAAGGCAAAGCATGCAAGTTGAGAGCTCATAGAAGCAACAGAATGAACAAATCCACATTAATTCCAAAATGGTTCAATAAATCCCAAGAAAAATCATGGCTCAACAGCACACATCATATGATCAACCCCCCAAAATTCAAGGCATTTGGACAAGTATAAGCATGGCAAACAAATTCCATAAGGCAAGGAAAGCACAAACAAGCTCAAATAGGACCACAATTGGTATATCAACTTCACACAAGCCTAAAACAGAATCCAAACATGATAAAGACATCAAACCAAGGCCACAATAAACTTCAAAGTGTCTAGAAACAATGTACAAAATTTCAAATCCATATGATAAACAACCATCATTTCACAAATCATTGAAGTTCATGACTATCAAGAAGTCCACAAATGGTCAACCAGCAAGAAAAATGTAAAACAAATCAGAAATCAATCCAAAATTTCCACAAAATTTCATAATCAATCCTAACATCCAGAAGAAGCAGCATGCAATAAATCACATCATTTGACATTTATTTGGCATGGCAAAGAAAATCAACAAGTTGAGCAAGCAAAGGTGTGACACACATTGTCACACCTAAATTAACCAGATCATATCTCAACATCCAGAAATGCTAAAAATGCAAACTCAACACCAAAATTTCCCTAAAGATGTCTAGTTTAAGCATGCAAAGTTTCAAAGGAATTGGATTAAAACTCATCATTTCACAAAACATATGGCAAGCAAGGTACAAGATAGCACATGTATACACAAACCCTAGGCAAAAAATAACTCTAACCGTGCACAAATTCTGGAAAAATAGTCATAAAAAACTAGAAATCATGAGGAACAACATGCAAAAATTCCCAGGTCATTTGGATCATCCATCAATGAGTTATGAATTTTGGAAGTGGAAAGAAAAATAAAAAATGTGAATGAAGCATGTTCATGAATGGATGGAATAATATGAAAAAAAAAATGCAAAAGGCCAAATTGGAAATGTCTCAGCGGGGAATCGAACCGAGTGAGAATTTGAATGTGGCGCGTTTCATCATGAAACGCACCGTTTCATTAAGGTTGCGTGGCAAGGCAAAACGAGTTGAACCAATCATAACGCCATGTAACTGCCAGCGTGGACCAATGCATGAGCTTAAACATGAAACAACATGCAAACATGCGCTAACAAGATCTACAGCGCCTGGAAATAGAAACCCTAGGATCTTCATTATGTTCATCGTGATTTTCCAGGTCAAGAACAATTGTGCCAGAAATTCGAAACAAATACACCATTGCACTCATCTTTCCACATACATCACTAATCTAAGCTCAATTTAACCTAATTCAACATATATCATGCAAAACGAATGAATCAAGTTTCATGTGTCAAACTTCAAATCACCATATCTATCTCATTTCCGCATGGATCTTAATGAAACAAAGCTCAGCATGTTCAGTGATGAAGGATCTACAATAAGCATACAAAAATTTCATGAATCGTGACATTCGAAATCTAACCTTGTTGGAAGTGCAGAACTGGAACAGAGTGATTCAGGCCTTGTAATGTAGAAACAGATGCTCCTCAGCTCTTGAATGAATGAATGGAGGAAGGATTGGATGTTAATCTTGCACGACTTAGCCAAAAAATCCAACTGCCATTAATGGATGTAACTTTCAACAGCTCCAAATCAGCTCGAAAATTGGTGGATCTTGCTTCTAAAATGTCCAATTATGCTTGTGGATCAAGGATTGATCAAGAACAAAGCAAGGTTTATGAAGAAATTTGATGAAAAAGTAAGAGAACCAAGTGAAGAGAATTGTGCAAATGGATCTAGATCTGAGCAAAATGAAGTGTTAATCCAATTTCTGTCATGATTATGCTTTTATATGGTGTGCTAATGAAGTTTGTTAATCATAATTAAGCAAATGCAAAGGATTAAGTGAAAACCAAGTGTTGATGCAAATTTGCAATTCACCTTATGCATGTAATGACCAACGCTACAGTGCACGAAACTCAATTGGAAATCCTTTCAAATGTTATTTTAGAGCCAAGGCAAGTGCTAAAATGCAAAAACAATGCACCATTTTCAAATTGGAAATTTCCCTCAAAAATTCAAATGGAAATGCAAATATTTTTGTGATCAAAATGCATGGCCTATGATGCATGAATTGGATAGAGCATGTCAAAACAAGAATGTTGCAAAAAGAACCACTTCAATTGGCCTTATGGTTTGAAAGTTATGCCCTTATGAAGTTCAAATTCCTTTGACCATGATTGATCCATATCTTCTCAACCATACATGAGAAATTCATGTTCTTGGACTTTTTGGAAAGGTGAGAGCAAGATCTTCAACTTTCATGTTGGACAAAATTTCATTTGAAGCTTTCTTGATGATGTAAACTTGAGGAGAAAACCTTTCCATTTTTGGCAATTTCAAATTACAGGTCACTTACTATTTTTGGAAACTTTTCATCTGACCTCAAATTCTTCATTGTTGATGTTTGAAATGTCAAATGAGACTTGTATGAACATGAATGAGGCCTCTCTAACCCTCTCCCAAGAAAAATCATGATTGCATTGACTGTCGACTTTGGTTGACTTTCTAGGGTTTCAAATGAATTTCAGCTTGACTGTTGAGCTTTGAACATCCAACCTTTGGCCAAACCACTTTAAAATGATCCCTAGGTCATATGAACTCAATGAACCAACCCTAGGGCTTTGCCTCAATAGGAAATTCACTTGCTTGCTTGCACAACTGGATCTCCTGACCAGTCTTGACCTGATGACTTGCACTTGGGCAATGGACAATGCAATGTTATGCAGTGGACAATGCAATGCTAATGCCCTAAAAATGAAAATGAATGTATAAAATGGGAGGTGCAAATTTGAGGTGCTACAACTGCCCCTATTCAATCAACTGGGAACCCGAACGGATGAGAGCAACGGCTGTCAGACTTTCAGGGTAAACAGGGATTGAATACCGAAGAACCGTAGAAATTTGCACTCTGTGGTGATCCAACAGTAACCTCAACTGAATCTGATATTTATTACTGGGGATTTTGATTTTCTTCAAAGGTACAGCCATATCCAGACATCGGGAGATGATGAATGGGAACAGAAGTCACAACTAGACGTCAACGGACGACTCGGAAAAACTCGACGTTTATCGAAACCAACAGAGAGCTGATCCATCATCAACGGATGAATGGAAAGAGATACAGCCATACGTCAACGGACGAAATGGGAAAAGCTCGACGTTTACCAAAACCAACGGAGAGATGACCAATCATTAATGAATGACTGGGAAGAAAGAAAAAACATCTAGATGTCAACGGACAACTAGGAAAAACTCGACGTTTACCGAAACGAACGGAGAGGTGACCAGACATCAACGGATGAATGGGAAGACTCGACCAGACGTCAACGGACAAATGGGAGAAGCTCGACGTTTATCGACACCAACGGAGAAGGAGAAGCTCGACGTTTATCGACACCAATGGAGAAGGAGAAGCTCGACGTTTATCAACACCAACGGAGAAGGAGACCAGACATCAACAGATGAATGGGAAGACTCGACCAGACATCAACGGACGAACGGGAGAAGCTCGACGTTTATCTACACCGCCGGAGAAGGAGACCAGACATCAACAGATGAATGGGAAGACTCGACCAGACGTCAACGGACGAACGGGAGAAGCTCGACATTTATCGACACCAACGGAGAAGGAGAAGCTCGACGTTTATCGACACCAACGAAGAAGGAGACCCATCATCAACGGATGAATGGAAAGAGATACAGCCATATGTCAACGGACGAAATGGGAAAAACTCAACGTTTACCAAAACCAACGTAGAGGTGACCAGACATCAACGGATGACCTGTGGGGATAATACAACTAGACGTCAACGGACGAATAGGAAAAACTCAACGTTTACCAAAACCAACGGAGAGGTAACTCTACTGGGGAACTCTAACTGGGGATCGACCAGGAAAAACTCGACGTTTACCAAAACCAACGGAGAGGTGACTCTGAGGGGAAAGAAAATACAACTAGACATCGACGGACGACTAGGAAAAACTCAACGTTTATCGAAACAATCGGAGAGGTAACCAGAAATTAATGAATGAATGAAGAGAAAATACAACTAGACGCCAACTGACGACTAGGAAAAACTCGACGTTTATCGAAACCAACGGAGAGGTAACCAGACATTAATGAATGAATGGAGAGAAAATACAACTAGACGCCAACGGACGACTAGGAAAAAACTCGACGTTTATCGAAACCAACGGAGAGGTGACCAGACATTAATGAATGACTGGAGAGACAGAGGATGTTACGAACATCGAAAGATGATGTCTACGGACACAAAAAGAAAGGATCCACGTGGGGACAACCACGACACTCACGGGTACCGCAAGGATGACATCTACATATGTCAAGGCAAGGCTGAACACTTGCTGGGGGTCTCACTGGGGAGAAACTATCTTTCCTTTCACCAACGGATGAGGAAACAAACCTCTCTGGGGAGTTTTCAACCTTGAATGTTGTTAAGAGCAACTGTAGCAAACGTGTCGTACAGATGTTGAACAATGATCCGCCTGCCGGGGATATGGTCTGATTGGGTTAAACACATGAATGCATATGTTTGAATTTTTCTATGGCGTAATGCTCCATATTGAATGGAAATGCTATGCGCTTTTGGAGGGTGCAATGATTACTATATGACCAATGCAAAATGATGAACTCCTGCTGGGGAGCCAAGCTGATCGGATACTCCAACTCTGTGGGGCGACTCTGCTTGAGGAGTACTCTGCGGGGAGAGCACCGACTTCTCACTCATGTTGGAGAAACAAAACCGTTGCTGGGGAAAACTCCCAATCCACTTGGGGACTCCGCTTGGGGAACAAACAAGGCAACTCGCTGGGGATGAACCAAGACGGCTTCGCTGAGGAATTAAACAAGGCGACTTCACTGGGGAGAGTTACGAACAGGTAGGATAAACTCTGCTTTGGGAAACAAACGCTACTCCGCTGGTGAAAACTCGTCCAATCCACAGGTAGGATAAACTCTGCTGGAGATAACCATCAACACAAACCTCTGCTCGGGAGATCTGCTAGGGAAGGCAACTCTGTTGGGGATAGGCATCCACCACTCTGCTGAGGAAATGCAACAACTCTGGTGGGGAAAGTAATAGACCAGACCATGATGGAGATAGACATCCACAACACTGCTGGGCATAAGCGCTCACGACCACGCTGGGGATAACAGTACTTCCAACCCGACTGCTGGGGAATAACTATTGCACTGACCTCCGTTGGGGATACAACACCCTTCCAACTCAGTGGTGACTCAACTAGGGATGCTGAGGAAGTAACACCTTCAGACCCACTGGGGAGATACAGCTTATTTGACACGGAACTTGTCGACTCGTCGAACAGCGGCATTCATCATCCAACCTAAGTGTCGACTTTCCACTTTTGAGAATTCTCAAACTCGTCCGGACTTTTCTGATTCATCACCTTGTATTCCCACCTCCTCCATACTTCACAGAGACCGAACTCCTGGGATTCATACAAACTTTCCAGTCATCCGACTTTGAAGAGTCTTCTTGATTAACCCTCCAGGATCGTCGTCGTAATCCTTCACCGTCCTTTTATCCCTTGCCCCTGATTGGGCTCTGCAAGGATCTCTTTTGTCAAAAGGCTTCATATCACAACCTGGCGGAGAATGAAGATATCTAACAGCGCCTGCACAAGAGATCGTTAGATAAAAGCGTGCCCTAGGCGTGCCAATATTTCAACACCTAGGTCTCTCAAACTTCCGAATAAGATTTCCAGATTTCAATCTCATAAGCATGCATCGGAAGGGACCTCTATGTTTCGAAATGCAAATATTCTTATCAAAAATAAACGGATGTTTTTGCAATCAAAGCGGTAATGAAAACAAAACAAAATTATTCGACTGAACACACATTTATTGACAGAAACAAAAAAAAAGGTGGCTCAGAACCGAGCAACACACAGGAAGCAATCCCTGGAAAGAGGTGATTGCGCACAAAAGGAAAACCTATCCTAATGGGAAACCGTGATCTCATTGGGTTCCAACTCGGTTACACCTCATATGTCCTCAAGACTTTCCGCACTTTTTGCCTTCTGAACAAGACGCTTCCGATCGATCTCTGTCTGGGATTATCCGAGTCATATCCAAAGCACAAACGATCATGCTAGACGCAGTTGTTCGTTACATTCCCTCTTTTGCCTGGACCGCCCTTTCGGGTTTTCAGTCCGCCGGGATACCCTTTTTTCCCAAGTCGCCCTTGTGGGGTTTTTGACTTGCCGGATGTACAGTTTTTCTCTTTTATCCCTAATTTTTGCCCGAACCTTTTCCTTTTCTTTTGGTTCGCCGGGATGCCCATTTTTGCCTGAACTCTTTTATTCTTTTTGTCCAGCGGGTCTCTTTTATGAAGTATCTTTTAACTGCGTTCGCATTCACCAGGGATAAAAAATTCTCGTCATTCGTGATCATCAACAACAAGGCTCTGTTAGAGAAAACCTTCCTGACCACGAATGGACATTCATAACTGTGTATCCATTTGCCCCACGATCGTCCTGAGGAGGAAGGATCCTTTTCAACACCACCTCTTCCATGCTACCCACGAGGTCGCACTTCTCGGTTAACAACACGTTTCATTCACTGGGTACAACTGTCCCATGACAAGTAACCGTCAGCCCTTTTCCTCAATTAGGCTCAACACATCATACCGAGTCTTTATCCATTCAACCTTTTCCAATTTCTCATCCATCATGACTCTTCACAATGGGACCTAGACCTCAGTAAGTAATATCGCTTCTATCCCATACTGAATGAGAAAGGCGTTGCCCTAGTAGATGCACGTATCGAGGTTCGGTACCCGGGATACAAACTTTGTACTCAGCCACCATCGTTAGTACATTCAACTGCTAACCGGGCAACGAATGGAATGTGGGATCCTTTTGGCGTAACCAAAACGACACTAACTCCTCCACATTAACCTCCCCCATCAGACATCAGAATCTGTTCGGATTCAGGGTCGGGCCCCTCCTCCGGGATCGGTTACTCTCAATCTTTCGATTTGAGCACCTCGAGATGTCCTCATCAAGGAACTCAAACTTCCTTGGTTGATAATCCTCAATGAGCTGCTGGGTGAGATAATCAGACCTTACACTCCCCCTTACTGTTCTCTGAGAGGTATACTGAATATCGCAAATCAATCAGAACCATTTGCCCTCTCGCAACCCATCCGGTCAATGCTATCTTCTCAAACACACTTGATCGGACCCATCTTGGAAATCCACAAAGTGGTACGAACCAGCATATACTGTCTCAGTCGACGAGCAGCCTATGCCAAAGTACATCAAGTTTCCTCGAGCAGTGAGTGTATTGTTTCACAGTCGATAAACTTTTTGCTAAGGTAAATTGCATGCTCTTTTCGACCAGACCCGTCATGCTGACCCAACACACACCTCATAGACCCCTCGAAGGCTGTCAAGTACAGAATTAATGACCATCCCCATGGGAAGCATCTGAATCAGAGGTTCCTACAACTTATTCTCTTATCTTTCAATGCCCCTTGGCAATCATTATCCTACCTGACCGTTTGATCTCTTTTTTTCCAACAGCTGGATATATGCTCACCCGTGGCTGTTAGATGAGATGTGAACCGTGAAATGCGTTTCAATCCACCTAAGAAGCCACGATCCTTCTTTTGTTTTCGGTTCAGGCACTCATTGTATTGTTTTTCCTTCTTTTCTTACTTTTCTTTTTTCTGTTTTTTTTTTTTTTTTTTTTTTTGCAGGATCAACCTCGATTCCTCTTACCGGACAGCACTCCACAAGTGCGCTGATTTGGACTCAACAGTCTGAGTTATTTCAACCGGCCCATCCAATTGCCTTGGTCTACCGGATGCCCCTCTTCTGCTTGGGACTTTGTCATCATGTCATCAACATGGCATTTGCTTTCACGATGAATCATATCATGAAACAAAGTCACCATAGACCTTTGATCCGTGGCACCGGCCTTTTGAGACTGAATGGCATCACCTTATAACAAGAAAGGTGCCCCTTGGTGTGATGGACATTGTTTACTTCATATCATCTGGCAGCAACTCAATTTGATTTTGGCCAAAAAAGCCATCCATGGAGGAAAACACTGCGAATTGAGCGGTATTATCAACCAATACATCAATGTAGTCATCCTTCAGGCTGGCTCTACTCACATCTCAGTAGTCCGCACACATTCTCATCCTTCCTCGGCACCAACTCCTGCTTCACTAGAGGACAGTCTATTCTCAATGGTAGCTTGTGCCCCACGACATGGGTATTCCTCTCTGGTGTATCTTGATACAACCAGACGAAGATATGAACATGCTCTCTCGACAGGGCCACCATTCTGTTTTGGACATTTGTCTCTGAAGCGGCCCCAACTTTCGCTTCCTTTCTGACCTCGGTAGTGCCTGGCACAACAATCTTGAATCGCTCCTCATGCGGTTGAATCATCTTCTCCTCTTATTTCAACAACCTGGTTAACTCCAGTAGATCACAATCTTCTTCGCCTTGTTCTTCGGCATGATAGATCGGATTGTCGAAGTCATACAGAGGTGTAACCGAATTGTTATCAATGAGATCAGGAGGATAGTCACTTTTGAGGTTGGAACCAGACAAATCAAAAGGAAAGGAAAAAAAATAAACATTGCCATTTTTATTTTTTTTAAACTGCCAAAATAAATGAAAGACAGCGAACACCGCTTTTAATCGCAAAAACATCCATTTATTACTGATGCAAAATGTTGCAAAATGAAACACATGAGGTGACCCTTACAATGGACCATTACGTTTCGGACAAAACGTATGGCTTTCATGCAAACAAAATTAAAACACAGAAATACTACACTTCCGGATGAGTGACAGTGGTGATTTTGGAGGCCTTCCAGTTTCCTGGTACGCACGACTTTATCCACGACTCGAGCCCGCGGTCACGGTCGATCTCTTCACTCACTGTATAGGCATGACCAGGATCCAACATTCCTGCACTGACGAAGGTGTACGGTGGACGACGTCCTCTGTTTCGTCTGGACGACTCTTGATCTGGCTGATAGCCGACCCCGAACATGTCTGCTTTTATCACGATGTCAATGATCCTCCCCCAGCCTTGGGCCTCTTTGTTCTTCACCACTTTTAGGGCTTGTTTATAAGAAGAAATGGACAGCTTCTTCTCTTTCTCAGCAGCAAGAGCGTTCTCTACCTTGACGGTTTCAACACTGGGTGTTTCAAATTTTTCACTGTCCATTTCTACTTCTATCATTCTCTGGATTGTTTCTCCCATCACTACACACCCTTCTGTGGCGACGGCCGCACAACAATTATCGACACTAGGGCAAGCTCCGTCCTTCATCAGAAATTTTGGGATCACAGGCATTGGAATTTTTATCTGACCTCCCTCAGTCACCTCTACCCCTCTCTTGTCCTTTCTCACCATCTTCACTTTTATAGGACCCTTCCTGGGTACGGGGTTAACATCCTCATTCATTATCTGTGCCAAGTTGATGGTCTTGGAGTCCACCATATCTTGGACGACATGCTTGAAATCTCTACAACCCTCAATGTTGTGTCCGGGTGCCCCAAAATGGAACTCGCACTTAGCATTCTCATCATAATTTGGGGGCCTCCGCTGCTGTTCTACAGGAATCAATATCCTCGGCCGGACTAACCCAAGATCCCTCAATCTTTTGAACAGAAGGGTATACGTCACAGGGGGCTCATCAAACTGACGATCAACCTTCCCCTTCTTCACTAGGCTCTTAGCTTTCAGTGCTCTCTGTTGAGGTGGTGGTTGTTGTTGTGGTACAGGTGGATTACCAACAAGAGTGGTTACAGCGGCAGCATAAGGGTGACAACGATCTTTACCGCGTTCTTTCTTTGCCTCCAGACCTCCTGATTCAACCTCCTTTTTGAGTGGACCACTGCCAGAGGGTTTCTTTGCTACTATGCCAGAGGGGTTGTTTGCTTCGGATGACGGAACCTTTCCCTGAACTTTCTCCTTGATCATCCAGCCTTCAATCTTTTCCAATCTCTCAGCCATTGCTTTCTGTCCCAAAGCAAGCCCTTGCACAACACTGAATAACTCCCTCATCATCTCTTTCATCTCAAGAATGTCGGCGCTGGGTGGATCCATCAGTTTGGATTTGTTGCCCCTAGCAGGATATCTGAACAGACGAGCTATGCGCACCGGTTGACACCTACAAAACAGCAAATGGATTAGTATGACTCACGCATGCAATGTCTATCCGAACTAGGAAAATTCTGTCCTTTGATTCTAGCGTCACCGAGACAGATAATTTTTCATCGATAACATTCTGACATATGGATGTCTCTCAACTAGAATCTTAATCAAAAATGGACCCTGAGTACGGATAGACATGGGTGGGATGCAAATGAATGCGAAATGGGATTGATGCAAATGAATGAATGCAGGTCACTGTGCCACCAAGTCATCTGAAGACTCATCAAGTCTCTGAACCAGCCACAGTCATCTGGGACTAAGTCACCATAAATCCAACTTGGGGAGTTCCGAAATAAACGGAACCGGAGGTTATATCACCATCATCACAGGAACATCCACTGAACGGACGACAACCAGATCCTCTGAACGAGTACTCTCAAATTCAACCCGGGGATCCGAAATAAACGGAACCCGCTGATAGATATCTCGGACAGAATTCCGACGTGACAGAAGTAAGTACCCATAAGTTCATCTGAACCAAAGTCACCATCTGTACCAAGAGTCACCGACCAGTCACCAACAAGTTAGCAACAGTACCTGTAATGATCATTCCCTCCCCACTCACGGGTGAATTCTAGGTCCGGGTAAGGTCGAGAGAAACGCAGCATAAATAACCTTTCACAGAATATCATCATATACACACCCGAAGTATGTAACGATAATATCCCCTTAGGGTCTAAACTGCTCGTGATATCAATGTTCCGCTAAGTGGCGCATACCACCCGCTTCCCATGAATCACTCTATTCCTAGGTTTCCTAGATTTCACTCATAGCCTGGGTATTGGGCCTTTTACCTCGAGTAACTCCCACCCCCCAACAGAGAGACAAACACAGCACAGCCAGCACAGATGAATATGAATGAATGCAAACATTAATGCAAACATAAATGCAAACAATAAATAAATGAATGCAATAAATAAAACAGCAAATAGCAACCAAAACCCTAACCTAGAGAGCGCTAGGAGAGACTCGCTTAGGGAAGATGGACCAGCAGGAGGTCAACTCTTCTATCCCCAGCAAAGTCGCCAGCTGTCGCATTACGCGAAAAACCGGAGGGAAAACAAAACAACAGAGCCGCCACCGTGCGTTATTTATCCCTAAAAGAGGGAAAGGAAACGCTCGAAGTAAACCTTGAAAAAGACATGGTCTCGCGACCAAAGAGAATGGGATCGGGAGTCGGTTATGCGAAGGGAAGGTATTAGCACCCCTACGCATCCGTCGTACTCGACGGGATCCACGCACAAAAGGAAGGATAAAGGTTGCTAAAACTGCTCAGACAAACATCAAACACTGGCTGAAAGAGACACAGAAAACAAAAGAAACTACTCGGCAGGATATCGCATCCTGGGCCTACGTAGTCTGTCAAGCACAGACATCAGAGTCGACGTAGTTCGGGACAGGGGAAACATGCTCGCTAGGATGTGGCATCCTATGCATACGTATCATCCCGGACTAAAGAAGAATCAGAGCACTCGTAGCTCGGCTAACGCACGCCAAACAAAACCACACAGGAAATCGACTGCCAATCGCTGGACTTACGTCAAACTCCTCACAAACAGGCAAACATGGAAACCTAATGCCAACCGATGGACTTACATCAGACTCCGAACAAACAAACACACACAGGAAACCAACTGCCAATCGCTGGACTTATGTCAGACTCCAACAAAGAAACTGGAAACCGAATGCCAATCGATGGACTTACATCAGACTCCGAACCAACAAACACACACAGGAAACCAACTTCCAATCGCTGGACTTATGTCGGACTCCAAGCACACAACAATAGGATACGGAATGCCAATCGTTGGTCTTACATCCATCTCCTAACCCACACAAGAGACAAAAGCAAAAAGGGCACCCGGAGAGATCAGCTCATCTCCTGCCTACGTACCTCATCTGGTATGAGGATCAGGGCGACGTAGTTCCCCTACGCAGGGAAAAAGGACTAGCCTAACCAGATACAAAGGGAGACACAAACTACTAGGGAGACTACGACTCGAGCCTAGAAGTTATCATGCATATGATCCCTAAGTTAAGGTTGCTATCTAACTTGCACAGGGAGCAAGCTATCCTAATCAGCACAGGCAAAGCAATCAATAACACAAATAGCACACACTATATACAAACAAAGTGGGCTCACACATGGTTAGGCTCTGAAACACAAGCCAACTGGAATCGAGTGATGTTAGCTCTTAACCCTAACATTGAGAGTTAGGGTGAAGCAGATGAAATGGGAAGTGAAGATAAGACTTCACAGCTCTTATCCTTGGCCTGGGAGAGCTTCAGATAGATGAAAGTGTGGGAGTTCAGAAAGTTGGAACTCTTCTCCACATATGACTGACTCAACAAGGATCTTGGGTTAATATCCGCAATGCATAAACACAAGGTGTGTGAGCAAAGGGATGACTCAACTGAATAGCAGGAGATGGATTGCACATCTCTTTTATCTGCCAATTGCCTCATAGAGGTCTTTTCCTGCTTGACACAAAGATAACCAAACACAAGCATTGCCTCTTAAGGAGGGCTTCAGACAGGTGCCTGCCCAAGTAACAGGACAGGTCTTCAAGACTACATGAAGTCAAGGAAATTATACCTCAATGCTTAAGCTATCAAGCAAAGCAAAAGCAAGTTCACACTTAACTTAAGCAACTAAAGTACCTGAAAACAATCCAGCTCAATCAGTACACAACTCAAAAAGTCAAACAAACAGTTAATAACCAATAGTCAACAGACACAGTCAAACAAGCAAGGCAACATTGTGCAAGGCACAAGCTCAACTCAAATGAGCTAAAAGAAACCTACAACACAAATCAATGTTAGTCAACATCAACCAATCAAACCAATTCAAGCAATGTGAATCAATCTCCTCAAGGCCATATGCTTCTTATCCTGAAAACAAAGCTCAAACATAAGCACAAACCACTAAGACAAGGCCTAGGGTCAAAGTGGGAGAAATAATCCAAAACAGAACATGAAAATTTACATGAATCAACTTCAATCCAATAATAACAATATCCAAGTGGTCCCATGTCAATAGCATCAACCAAATTCATTTCACAAATCAAATAAGGCAAAGCATGCAAGTTGAGAGCTCATAGAAGCAACAGAATGAACAAATCCACATTAATTCCAAAATGGTTCAATAAATCCCAAGAAAAATCATGGCTAAACAGCACACATCATATGATCAACCCCCCAAAATTCAACGCAATTGGACAAGTATAAGCATGGCAAACAAATTCCATAAGGCAAGGAAAGCACAAACAAGCTCAAATAGGACCACAATTGTTACATCAACTTCACATAAGCCTAAAACAGAATCAAAACATGATAAAGACATCAAACGAAGGCCACAATAAGATTCAAAGTGTCTAGAAACAATGTGCAAAATTTCAAATCCATATGATAAACAACCATCATTTCACAAATCGTTGAAGTTCATGACTATTAAGAAGTCCACAAATGGTCAACAAGCAAGAAAAATGTCAAACAAATCAGAAATCAATCCAAAATTTCCACAAAAATTCATAATCAATCCTAACATCCAGAAGAAGCATCATGCAAAAAATCACATCATTTGGCATTTATTTGGCATGGCAAAGAAAATCAACAATTTGAGCAAGCAATGGTGTGACACACATTGTCGCACCTAAATTAACCAGATCATATCTCAACAACCAGAAATGCTAAAAATGCAAACTCAACACCGAAATGTCCCTAAAGATGTCTAGTTTAAGCATGCAAAGTTTCAAAGGCATTGGATTAAATCTCATCATTTCACAAAACATATGGCAAGCAAGGTACAAGATAGCACATGTATACACAAACCCTAGGCAAAATTAAATTCTAAACGTGCACAATTTCTGTAAAAATAGTCATAAAAAACTAGAAATCATGAGGAATAGCATGCAAAAATTCCCAGGTCATTTGGATCATCCATCAATGAGTTATGAATTTTGGAAGTGGAAAGAAAAATAAAAAATGTGAATAAAGCATGTTCATGAATGGATGGAATAATATGAAAAAAATGCAAAAGGCCAAATTGGAAATGTCTCAGCGGGGAATCGAACCGAGTGAGAATTTGAATGTGGCGCGTTTCATCATGAAACGCACCGTTTCATTAAGGTTGCGTGGCAAGGCAAAACGAGCTGAACCAATCATAACGCCATGTAACTGCCAGCGTGGACCAATGCATGGGCTTAAACATGAAACAACATGCAAACATGCGCTAACAAGATCTACAGCGCCTGGAAATAGAAACCCTAGGATCTTCATCATGTTCATCGTGATTTTCCAGGGCAAGAACAATTGTGCCAGAAATTCAAAACAAATACACCATTGCACTCATCTTTCCACGTACATCACTAATCTAAGCTCAATTTAACCTAATTCAACATATATCATGCAAAACGAATGAATCAAGTTTCATGTGTCAAACTTCAAATCACCATATCTATCTCATTTCCGCATGGATCTTAATGAAACAAAGCTCAGCATGTTCAGTGATGAAGGATCTACAATAAGCATACAACAATTTCATGAATCGTGACATTCGAAATCTAACCTTGTTGGAAGTGCAGAACTGGAACAGAGTGATTCAGGCCTTGTAATGTAGAAACAGATGCTCCTCAGCTCTTGAATGAATGAATGGAGGAAGGATTGGATGTTAATCTTGGACGACTTAGCCAAAAAATCCAACTGCCATTAATGGATGTAACTTTCAACAGCTCCAAATCAGCTCGAAAATTGGTGGATCTTGCTTCTAAAATGTCCAATTATGCTTGTGGATCAAGGATTGATCAAGAACAAAGCAAGGTTTATGAAGAAATTTGATGAAAAAGTGAGAGAACCAAGTGAAGACAATTGTGCAAATGGATCTAGATCTGAGCAAAATGAAGTGTTAATCCAATTTCTGTCATGATTATGCTTTTATATGGTGTGCTAATGAAGTTTGTTAATCATAATTAAGCAAATGCAAAGGATTAAGTGAAAACCAAGTGTTGATGCAAATTTGCAATTCACCTTATGCATGTAATGACCAATGCTATAGTGCACGAAATTCAATTGAAAATCCTTTCAAATGTTGTTTTAGAGCCAAGGCAAGTGCTAAAATGCAAAAACAATGCACCATTTTCAAATTGGAAATTTCCCTCCAAAATTCAAATGGAAATGCAAATATTTTTGTGATCAAAATGCATGGCCTATTATGCATGAATTGGATAGAGCATGTCAAAACAAGAATGTTGCAAAAAGAACCACTTCAATTGGCCTTATGGTTTGAAAGTTATGCCCTTATGAAGTTCAAATTCCTTTGACCATGATTGATCCATATCTTCTCAACCATACATGAGCAATTCATGTTCTTGGACTTTTTGGAAAGGTGAGAGCAAGATCTTCAACTTTCATGTTGGACAAAATTTCATTTGAAGCTTGCTTGATGATGTAAACTTGAGGAGAAAACCTTTCCATTTTTGGCAATTTCAAATTACAGGTCACTTACTATATTTGGAAACTTTTCATCTGACCTCAAATTATTCATTGTTGATGTTTGAAATGTCAAATGAGACTTGTATGAACATGAATGAGGCCTCTCTAACCCTCTCCCAAGAAAAATCATGATTGCATTGACTGTTGACTTTGGTTGACTTTCTAGGGTTTCAAATGAATTTCAGCTTGACTGTTGAGCTTTGAACATCCAACCTTTGGCCAAACCACTTCAAAATGATCCCTAGGTCATATGAACTCAATGAACCAACCCTAGGGCTTTGCCTCAATAGGAAATGCACTTGCTTGCTTGCACAACTGGATCTCCTGACCAGTCTTGACCTGATGACTTGCACTTGGGCAATGGACAATGCAATGTTATGCAGTGGACAATGCAATGCTAATGCCCTAAAAATGAAAATGAATGTACAAAATGGGAGGTGCAAATTTGAGGTGCTACACCCACCAAATACCGAATCTTCCAAAGAAAAACACCCATGTTGGGGAGAGAATAACGCTGGAGAGGACAAGTTGAAGTCTTCAACAAACACTCTGCTCGGGACTGGCCCACAAAAATGTCCAAACAGCAACCTACTAGGGATGAAAACCACCATAGGGCTAGAACAACACTCCTCTGGGGATGAAAACCACCATGGGGCTAGTAGAGGTTAGGAGGAAGAATGTTGTACTGCCGGGGAAATGAAGTTGAATAACTTCAACCAACACTGCACTGAGCAACCTCGCTGAGGAGAAACCATAAAAGGTTCTACAGGAAAAAGATACAGTTATGCTGGAGATATGAACAAATGTCTTACCCTATTGGAAATCATACCACCCTTGGGAGAGCACTGAGAGTTTCCTGAGTATCCTTTAATCATAGTGAATGTTCACTTTGTTTAAAAGTTGTTTTTGTGAAAAAATTGTTTATTTTGAAAACAATGATATTTTTATCAATTAAAACATGCAAAACATTTGTTGAATTGAAACAAATAAGAGTGAAAATAATAGGATAAAAGCTCAAATTGATTTGATGGAATGGTAGTTTGCAAATGGCAAGACTCCATAGATCTGTACAAATTTGAAATCGGTGATATATATTGGAAGAGGGCTACATTGAACATAATGACCATTTCTCTACCAATTTGAATCCGATGTATTTGAGACTTCAGTTGATGATGACTGAGCGAGAATCTCTGGCGAAAAGACAGTTGTGAAACAGAAACTCTTGTCAGAATGCAGTTACTTGCCAAATCCCTAATTTTTGCCTAGATTGCCCCAGTATGAGGTACTCAATCTAGCGGGATGCAAATTCACCTTTTTTTTCAAGTCTCTAATTTTTGCCTGGATCGCCCTTTCGGGTTTTCCACCGAGACGCTCATTTTTGCCTAAGCCGCCCTTTCGGGTTTTAAACTTAGCGAGCTATTCTGTTTTTCTTTTTAGGCAAAGTATTTCTTGACTGCATCTGAATTCACAGGACGAGTGAAATCCTCGCCATCCATAGTTGTGAGCATCAAAGCACCGCCTGAAAAGGCTCTCTTGACAACATATGGACCTTCATAGTTTGGAGTCCACTTGCCCCTGGAATCGGGCGCGAAAGACAAGACTTTCTTGAGCACAAGGTCACCTTCTCGGAATACACGAGGCTTGACCTTCTTATCGAATGCTTTCTTCATTCTCTGTTGATATAACTGACCATGGTACATGGCAGTCAATCACTTCTCTTCAATCAAATTCAGTTAGTCGTAACGACTCTGAATCCATTCAGCATCAGTCAACTTGGCTTCCATCAAGACTCTCATTGATGGGATCTCCACCTCTACTGGGAGAACAGCCTCCATGCCGTAAACAAGAGAGAAAGGGGTTGCCCCTGTTGAAGTGCGGACAGATGTACGATATCCATGCAAAGCAAACGGCAGCATCTCGTGCCAATCTTTGTACGTGACTGTCATCTTCTGGATAATCTTCTTGATATTTTTGTTAGCAGCTTCAACAGCCCCATTCATCTTGCGTCTGTAAGGAGAGGAATTATGGTGTGCAATCTTGAACTCAACGCACAACTCTTCCATCATTTTGTTGTTCAAGTTAGATCCATTATCAGTAATGATCTTATCAGGCACATCATAACGACAAATCAGCTGATTCTTGACAAACTTCACGACCACCTACCTGGTCACATTAGCATACGAAGCGGCTTCAACCCATTTGGTGAAGTAGTCAATTGCTACGAGAATAAACCTGTGTCCGTTGGACGTTTTCGGTTCAATCATGCCGATCATGTCGATTCCCCACATAGAGAAAGGCCATGATGATGAAATCACATTCAGAAGTGTCAGAGGAATATGAATCTTATCCGCGTAAATCTGACACTTGTGGCATTTCTTCACATATTTGCAGCAGTCAGACTCCATTGTCAGCCAATAGTAGCCTGCTCTCAACATCTTTCTAGCCATGGCATGTCCATTGGAATGAGTACCAAATGAACCCTCATGGACCTCAGTCATTAACAGGTTTGCTTCGTGTCTATCCACGCATCTGAGCAAAACCATGTCAAATTTCTCTTATACAACACTTCACCACTGAGGTAGAAACCGCCTGACAACCTTCTCAGAGTTTTCCTATCTTTCACAGATGCCCCAGGCGGGTAGACCTGGTTCTGGAGGAAATTCTTGATATCAAAATACCAAGGCTTGTCATCTTGTACTTCTTCAACTGCAAATATATGAGCTGGTCGGTCCAAGCGCATCACGGCGATATTGGGAACTTCATTCCAATATTTGACCACAATCATTGAAGCAAGCGTGGCAAGCGCATCTGCCATCCGATTATCCTCACGAGGAATATGATGAAAGTCAACTTTTGTAAAGAACGTTGAAATCCTCCTCGCATAATCTCTGTATGGAATAAGACTGGGTTGATTCGTTTCCCACTCACCATTAATTTGATTGACAACCAAGGCCGAATCACCATAAACGTCGAGGTGCTTGATCCTTAGATCAATGCCTTCTTCCAATCCCATAATGCAGGCCTCGTACTCAGCCATATTATTCGTGCATTTGAAAGTTAGCCTTGCTGTAAACGGAATATGTGTGCCCTGAGGAGTAATGATTACTGCCCCAATTCCATTTCCATACTGATTTACAGCGCCATCAAACACCATCGTCCATCTGGAACCAGGTTCCGGACCTTCATCAAGTGTAGGCTCATCACAATCTTTCATTTTTAAATACAGAATCTCCTTGTCTAGGAAGTCGTACTGAACAGACTGATGATCTTCAATCGGCTGATGTGCCAAATGGTCAGCCAAGATACTACCTTTGATAGCTTTCTGAGCTCGATACTCGATATCATACTCAGACAACAACATCTGCCAACGGGCAATTCTCCCAGTTAAAGCAGGCTTCTCGAAGATATAGTTGATCCGATCCATTATGGATATCAACCAAGTTGTATGATTTATCATGTACTGGCGTAGACGCTTAGCAGCTCAAGCCAAAGCACAACACGTCTTCTCAAGCATTGAGTATCGAGACTCACAATCAGTGAACTTCTTACTCAGGTAGTAGATAGCAGATTCTTTCTTTCCCGAGTCGTCTTGCTGACCAAGGACACAACCCATCGAGTCTTCAAGAACAGTCAGATACATGATCAGAGGTCTTCCTTCTATAGGCGGAGACAAGATCGGAGGTTCAGACAGATACTCTTTAATACTGTCGAAAGCTTTTTGGCAATCCTCGGTCCAATCATGGGATTGATCTTTCCGGAGGAGCTTGAATATCGGCGCACATATGGCAGTCATGTGGGATATAAATCTGGAAATATAGTTCAAGCGGCCAAGAAAACCTCGGACTTGCTTTTCAGTTTTGGGCGCAGGCATCTCTTGTATTGCTTTGACCTTTGCAGGATCAACCTGAATACCTCTTTCGCTGACAACAAAACCCAATAACTTGCCAGAACGGACTCCAAATGTACATTTGTTCGGATTCAGACGAAGCTTGTACTTCCTCAAACGCTGAAAAAGCTTCAACAAATGCTCAACATGTTCAACTTCCGTTTGTGACTTAGCAATCATGTCATCGACATAGACCTCTATATCCTTGTGCATCATATCATGAAACAAGGTAGTCATAGCTCGTTGATACGTGGCTCCGGCGTTCTTCAGACCGAAGGGCATCACTCGATAACAGAATGTTCCCCAAGGTGTGATGAATGTTGTTTTCTCCATATCCTCAGGTGCCATCTTGATTTGATTATATCCGGAAAATCCGTCCATAAATGAAAAGACTTTGAATTTAGCTGTATTGTCTACCAACATATCAATGTGTGGTAGAGGAAAATCATCTTTCGGACTAGCTTTATTCAAATCTCTGTAATCAACACACATTCGGACTTTTCCGTCTTTCTTAGGCACAGGCACAATGTTGGCCACCCATAGAGGATATGTGGAAGTCACCAGAAACCCCGCATCAATTTGCTTTTGAACTTCCTCTTTGATCTTCACTGCCATATCTGGATGAGTTCTTCTGAGCTTCTGCTTCACAGGCACGCACTTAGGCTTCAGAGGCAGGAAATGTTGCACAATATTTGTATCTAGACTTGGCATGTCTTCGTACGACCAAGCAAAGATATCGGAATATTCTCGTAGCAAACTGATCAACCCCTTCTTGACAGACTCTTCAAGGAGTGCCCCAATCTTCACCAATCGAACACAATCTTCAGATCCCAAGTTGACTGTTTCCAGATTCTCAAGGTGCGGCTGAATGATTCTCTCTTCGTGCTCAAGAAGACGGGTAATCTCATCAGGAATCCCTTCAACATCATCTTCCTCTGCTTCGAATACAGGGAATTCAAAATTGGGAGATGGCGTTGGATCATTATGTTCAATGGGTTTTGGAATCAACCTGCATAATGATTTTGGTTAATGAAAAACTTTAGAATTTAAACAAACAAATCATTATGCGGATGAAAAGGTTGCTTTTATTTTTGTTTTTAGGGTTTTTTGTGATCACCGATTTCATGCAAAAAAGCAAAAAGTGAAAACAAATGGAAAAACAAATGTTTAACATGCATTAATTGAATGAAAATATCATTGTATATATGATGCCAACAATGTCATCACTTCTCCTTTTGGCATGGGAGAAGGGTTTTTAAATAAAGTGAACATATTACGCTGACTTATGAATGACTATAGGAACATCTACAGCGACCCAATTGTGGCAGATCCCGCCAGGGATAACAAAATTGTCAGAGTCCTCTGCACCCTCTTCCAGAATAGCAGCAGCTTCCTCAGCTTGATCGGCGTGGATGAAACCTCCACTCTTGAACAGCCCTTTATCGTTGAAGACCCCAGAAGAATAGCCAATGCCAGCCCGGGATTTATTATCTTCAAGCTCGATCATCTTCCCTAAACCAGCAATTGCACCACATTCGATGGCCAGTTTCGCATCACGATAGGAAGTAAATGTAGGAGACTTCTTCTCAATCGGCTCAGCAATAGACAAAGCTTGGAAAGGAGTTCCAACTTCATCCTCAGCATCAATATATGAGAAAGAAGACAAGTGGATAACCAGGTGATCCTTTTCTCCCCCTACCACAACCAGTTTCTTATGCTTAACGAATTTCAGCTTCTGGTGTAGGGTGGATGTCACGGCGCCAGCCTCGTGAATCCATGGTCTACCAAGGAGACAGCTATAAGATGGGTGGATATCCATAACCTGAAAGGTAACTTGGAAATCACTTGGTCTAATTTTGATTGGGAGATCAACTTCCCCAATCACAGTCTTACGCGACCCATCAAAAGCTTTCACAACAACTCCACTCTGCCTC
Organism: Lathyrus oleraceus; assembly: GCF_024323335.1. Classification (NCBI taxonomy): domain Eukaryota; kingdom Viridiplantae; phylum Streptophyta; class Magnoliopsida; order Fabales; family Fabaceae; genus Lathyrus; species Lathyrus oleraceus. The sequence goes on from NC_066580.1 coordinate 217,981,997, forward strand.
ATGGGAGGCCCTTGATATGACAATCTAGAGAGAGTGGTCTTCGGCAATACATTCAGAGATGACCCAGTGTCCACCAGCATATTGGACATGGCGTCGTTCTTGCAATTCATAGATATATGTAAAGCCATGTTGTGGTCTCTTCCCTCCTCAGGGAGACCAAAGTCACAGAAACTCAAAGTGTTGCAAGCAGTGATGTTTGTAACAATACTGTCAAACTGTTCTATAGTGACATCATGATCAACATTAGCCAAGTCCAAAACTTTTTGCAGAGCCTCCCTATGGGGTTCTGAATTCAGAAGCAAAGGTAACACGAAGATCTTGGACGGTGTTTGTAGAAGCTGGTCTACAATGTTGTACTCACTCTTCTTGATGAGCCTCAACATCTCATCACAATCTTCATTCACAGTGCCACTAGGGCCAACAGAAGAAGTAGGAGTCTTTTGTACAGAGGAGGGTTTAGCAACAAGTGCCGGATTCGGAGAATTAACCGTATTCCCAACCGGATGCTCAACAGAATCAGCAACAGCCTGAGGCTTCGGGGGTGCAGAAAACACACGACAGCTACGGGTCAACCCACTGACATCAGCTATGTTCACAACAGATGAAGAAGGCAAAGGCACTTCTATCCCATCTTCGACAGAGACAGCATTGTATCGGAGTGGAATTGCTTTGTCAGACGAATAAGGCACAGGGCCGGCAGGCTTTATTATCAGCGAAGGAGAAACCTTCTGCTTTCTACCATCATAACGGATGACAACAGGCTCAGGGATCTTGAACACAGGAGAAATCACATTCACCTCTGGCTAATCTTCATCAACATTCCTGTTCTGAAGAATCTCAATAGTCCCATCATCTAGCAACTCTTGCAGCTCTCTACGCACTTGGTGACAACCCAATCTATTGACAGAGCAGATACGACATTTGTCATGGTCGTGCTCCACATGACTGTAATCACACAGTAGACGATGCAACTCAACCAATGACTGTCGAATATGGCTTACATATTTGACCTTGTATTTGCCAGGGCAACCCTGGACCATGTTAACTGACTTCCCATGCTCGGGCAATGGGTTCTTCTTAACATTAGGACCTGCGTCCTCAAAGCTCAGAATACCATATCTCATAAGGTCTTGAACATTAGTCTTCAACTGAAAGCAGTTCTCTACATCATGATAGGGAGCACCCGAGTGATAAACACAATGTTGATCAGGCTTATACCACCACTGCGGGTTGACCGATATAGCTGGAGGGTCTCTCGGAGTAATCAGTTTCCGCTCTATCAAAGAGGGATACAGCTTTGCGTATGATACAGGAATAGGATCGAAAGTGATCTTCTTCCTTTCATAACTCGTACTAACTTGATTACTGTTGCGAGGCTGGTAAGCCTGCTGTTGAGGACGATGTTGTTGCTGATACTGCTGCTGTGGTTGGTGATTATTGTGCTGCTAATATTGCTGATTATTGTCTCTGAAAACAGGTGCTATGTGAGCCACCTGATGCTGACTGCTGGCATGACGCACAGGCTTCCTCTTGGCAGAGGGTCTTTTGGGTTTAACATGGGATTGCACAGCATGTGCCTCCCCATCTTTCTTCTTTGCAAACGCCCCATATCGTTTGCTTGAAGAGCCTTCATCTTTGGATAACCGTCCTTCACGGACTCCTTCCTCCAATCGCATCCCCATGTTCACCATTTCAGTGAAATCAGAGGGAGCACTGGCGATCATCCGCTCATAGTAAAATGAACTCAAAGTCTTCAAAAAGATTTTGGTCATTTCCTTCTCTTCTAGCGGAGGAGTAATCTGAGCTGCCAGCTCTTGCCACCTCTGGGCGTACTCTTTAAATGTCTCTTTGTCCTTCTGGGACATGGCTCTGAGCTGATCACGATCGGGAGCCATATCCACATTGTATTTGTACTGCTTGACGAAGGTTTCGCCAAGATCGTTGAAGGAACGAATGTTTGCACTATCCAGACTCATGTACCATCTTAGTGCAGCACCGGACAAACTGTCCTGGAAATAATGAATCAGCAGTTGATCATTATCCGTTTGAGTAGACATTTTCCTGGCATACATAACCAGGTGGCTGAGCAGGCAGGTGTTCCCCTTATACTTCTCAAAGTCAGGGACTTTGAATTTGACGGGTATCTTAACACCTGGAACTAAACAGAGTTCAGCAGCAGACTTGCCGAACAAATCCTTCCCTCGAAGGGTCTTCAATTCCTTGCGGAGTTTAAGAAATTGGTCATTCATTGCATCCATCTTCTCATTAACATCTGGGCCTTCAGACGGCTCAGAATGATAGATGGTGTCGTCTACCCTAGGAACGGTATGCACAACAGGAGGAGGCATTGAAAGGACCGGGCTAGATGCCGGCATGGAAGCAAATGTCGGAGTTGGAATATCAGGCATATAACCAGGAGGCATCCCCCACGGGAACCCGGGCGGCATGGCTGTTGGCACGAAATGAGCACTGGCAGCTGGCACTGTCGAGGAGACTATCTCTGAAATAACAGTCCTCCGGGGAGGAGTTGCGGGAGGTGGAGACGGTTGATTCTGCGCAACTAGGAATTGCTCCATCAAAGTAGTGAGTCTGGCGACTTCATCCTTCAGCTCACGGTTCTCTTGCTCGAGATGATCCATTACTCTTGCAGAGTTGGCTCTGGTGTAGTACCGATGAGTCAGCTTGTCTTCAAAATAAATGAAGAGCAAAGGATCAGATCACAGACAAGAAGACCGGAACAACACCTGCTTATGCGAATGATGCATGCAATGCTTGTGCATATGATTTGTTTTATTTTATTTCAAGGAACTTTAGGGTATTACTTGCAAATTTTGAATATTAAGTATTTTATCGCATATGGAAAATATCTCATCAAATATATTCGAGACAAAGAAGTACAACATTGTCAATTATTACAAGAGAAAAGGAAAATAAACATCCTATGGATCCCTAGAAGCTCGGGATGCCGGAAGATAAGCTGCGCGAAGCCTCTTAATCTCTCTCTCATATGCTGCTTCCATGTCCGCGTTATCTTTGGCGAGTCTGTCATACCTCCTTTTCTAGAACTTAGAAGACCGAGGAAGTAGAGAAGTCCAAGTATCATCAGGATCATCAATGACCTGATGCTCGAGAAACTCAATCATAGCATCCTTCTCCTTCAACTGTTGAAGCAACTCTTCTCTTTCACGAATCCAAGCACGTGAAAGGTCTTCTTCTCTCAACTCCTATACGCCTTGGTTAGGGAGGGTTGAAGGCCCAGCCACAACCAAAGGTGTAGGTCTCGGATAGTCATAAGGCATGAGATACTCAGATGCTCTCTTCCTCACCCAAGTAGTATATGGCTCCAAAGCAATGCAGTTCTTCGGACCCAAGTCACTTCTACCCTTCTTGTGAATCTTGCACCAAGCGCGGACCATCCTGGCTTTCAGGCCTTGGGGATCTTTACCCTCCTAAAAGAACACACCTTCTAACAGAATGTTATTAGGTTTATCCTTTAGGGGGAAGCCAAGCTGACGACGTGCTAAGATAGGGTTGTAGCTAATCCCACCACATGTACCAAGAAGAGGCACATTGGAGAATTCACCACAAGAATCAATAATCTGCACAGTGTCATATACACGATCATACCAAGAGATATCGTCATTAGTGAGAGACATGAGTCTCGTGGACCACCGTAGATATCCCTTGTTCTCCTTGGAAGCAACCGTCTGAGGTAAGTGAGAAATAAACCACTTATACAACAGAGGCAAACAGCACACAATAGCGCCACCACCCTTTGCATTCCTCAAGTGCAAAGAGACATAGGTATCACCCAACAGAGTAGGAACGGGATTAAGAACAGAGAAGATCCTAATAGCGTTCACATCCACAAATTTGTTGATGTTGGGGAATAATACCAGTCCATAGATGAGAAGCACGAATATGGCCTCAAAGGCATCCTCACTCATGGCCTTCCCATAAATGGTAGCTTGAGCGATGAGGAAGTCAGAAGGGAGACCTTAAATTCCACCTTTGGTAGTCATATGAGCTTTAACCAAGGATTGCTCTTCTTAACATTAGGACCTGCGTCCTCAAAGCTCAGAATACCATATCTCATAAGGTCTTGAACATTAGTCTTCAACTGAAAGCAGTTCTCTACATCATGATCGGGAGCACCCGAGTGATAAACACAATGTTGATCAGGCTTATACCACCACTGCGGGTTGACCGATATAGCTGGAGGGTCTCTCGGAGTAATCAGTTTCCGCTCTATCAAAGAGGGATACAACTTTGCGTATGATACAGGAATAGGATCGAAAGTGATCTTCTTCCTTTCATAACTCGTACTAGCTTGATTACTGTTGCGAGGCTGGTAAGCCTGCTGTTGAGGACGATGTTGTTGCTGATACTGCTGCTGTGGTTGGTGATTATTGTGCTGCTAATATTGCTGATTATTGTCTCTGAAAACAGGTGCTATGTGAGCCACCTGATGCTGACTGCTGGCATGACGCACAGGCTTCCTCTTGGCAGAGGGTCTTTTGGGTTTAACATGGGATTGCACAGCATGTGCCTCCCCATCTTTCTTCTTTGCAAACGCCCCATATCGTTTGCTTGAAGAGCCTTCATCTTTGGATAACCGTCCTTCACGGACTCCTTCCTCCAATCGCATCCCCATGTTCACCATTTCAGTGAAATCAGAGGGAGCACTGGCGATCATCCGCTCATAGTAAAATGAACTCAAAGTCTTCAAAAAGATTTTGGTCATTTCCTTCTCTTCTAGCGGAGGAGTAATCTGAGCTGCCAGCTCTTGCCACCTCTGGGCGTACTCTTTAAATGTCTCTTTGTCCTTCTGGGACATGGCTCTGAGCTGATCACGATCGGGAGCCATATCCACATTGTATTTGTACTGCTTGACGAAGGTTTCGCCAAGATCGTTGAAGGAACGAATGTTTGCACTATCCAGACTCATGTACCATCTTAGTGCAGCACCGGACAAACTGTCCTGGAAATAATGAATCAGCAGTTGATCATTATCCGTTTGAGTAGACATTTTCCTGGCATACATAACCAGGTGGCTGAGCAGGCAGGTGTTCCCCTTATACTTCTCAAAGTCAGGGACTTTGAATTTGACGGGTATCTTAACACCTGGAACTAAACAGAGTTCAGCAGCAGACTTGCCGAACAAATCCTTCCCTCGAAGGGTCTTCAATTCCTTGCGGAGTTTAAGAAATTGGTCATTCATTGCATCCATCTTCTCATTAACATCTGGGCCTTCAGACGGCTCAGAATGATAGATGGTGTCGTCTACCCTAGGAACGGTATGCACAACAGGAGGAGGCATTGAAAGGACCGGGCTAGATGCCGGCATGGAAGCAAATGTCGGAGTTGGAATATCAGGCATATAACCAGGAGGCATCCCCCACGGGAACCCGGGCGGCATGGCTGTTGGCACGAAATGAGCACTGGCAGCTGGCACTGTCGAGGAGACTATCTCTGAAATAACAGTCCTCCGGGGAGGAGTTGCGGGAGGTGGAGACGGTTGATTCTGCGCAACTAGGAATTGCTCCATCAAAGTAGTGAGTCTGGCGACTTCATCCTTCAGCTCACGGTTCTCTTGCTCGAGATGATCCATTACTCTTGCAGAGTTGGCTCTGGTGTAGTACCGATGAGTCAGCTTGTCTTCAAAATAAATGAAGAGCAAAGGATCAGATCACAGACAAGAAGACCGGAGCAACACCTGCTTATGCGAATGATGCATGCAATGCTTGTGCATATGATTTGTTTTATTTTATTTCAAGGAACTTTAGGGTATTACTTGCAAATTTTGAATATTAAGCATTTTATCGCATATGGAAAATATCTCATCAAATATATTCGAGACAAAGAAGTACAACATTGTCAATTATTACAAGAGAAAAGGAAAATAAACATCCTATGGATCCCTAGAAGCTCGGGATGCCGGAAGATAAGCTGCGCGAAGCCTCTTAATCTCTCTCTCATATGCTGCTTCCATGTCCGCGTTATCTTTGGCGAGTCTGTCATACCTCCTTTTCTAGAACTTAGAAGACCGAGGAAGTAGAGAAGTCCAAGTATCATCAGGATCATCAATGACCTGATGCTCGAGAAACTCGATCATAGCATCCTTCTCCTTCAACTGTTGAAGCAACTCTTCTCTTTCACGAATCCAAGCACGTGAAAGGTCTTCTTCTCTCAACTCCTCTACGCCTTGGTTAGGGAGGGTTGAAGGCCCAGCCACAACCAAAGGTGTAGGTCTCGGATAGTCATAAGGCATGAGATACTCAGATGCTCTCTTCCTCACCCAAGTAGTATATGGCTCCAAAGCAATGCAGTTCTTCGGACCCAAGTCACTTCTACCCTTCTTGTGAATCTTGCACCAAGCGCGGACCATCCTGGCTTTCAGGCCATGGGGATCTTTACCCTCCTAAAAGAACACACCTTCTAACAGAATGTTATTAGGTTTATCCTTTAGGGGGAAGCCAAGCTGACGACGTGCTAAGATAGGGTTGTAGCTAATCCCACCACATGTACCAAGAAGAGGCACATTGGAGAATTCACCACAAGAATCAATAATCTGCACAGTGTCATATACACGATCATACCAAGAGATATCGTCATTAGTGAGAGACATGAGTCTCGTGGACCACCGTAGATATCCCTTGTTCTCCTTGGAAGCAACCGTCTGAGGTAAGTGAGAAATAAACCAGTTATACAACAGAGGCAAACAGCACACAATAGCGCCACCACCCTTTGCATTCCTCAAGTGCAAAGAGACATAGGTATCACCCAACAGAGTAGGAACAGGATTAAGAACAGAGAAGATCCTAATAGCGTTCACATCCACAAATTTGTTGATGTTGGGGAATAATACCAGTCCATAGATGAGAAGCACGAATATGGCCTCAAAGGCATCCTCACTCATGGCCTTCCCATAAACGGTAGCTTGAGCGATGAGGAAGTCAGAAGGGAGACCTTAAATTCCACCTTTGGTAGTCATATGAGCTTTAACCAAGGATTGCTCTTCTTAACATTAGGACCTGCGTCCTCAAAGCTCAGAATACCATATCTCATAAGGTCTTGAACATTAGTCTTCAACTGAAAGCAGTTCTCTACATCATGATCGGGAGCACCCGAGTGATAAACACAATGTTGATCAGGCTTATACCACCACTGCGGGTTGACCGATATAGCTGGAGGGTCTCTCGGAGTAATCAGTTTCCGCTCTATCAAAGAGGGATACAACTTTGCGTATGATACAGGAATAGGATCGAAAGTGATCTTCTTCCTTTCATAACTCGTACTAGCTTGATTACTGTTGCGAGGCTGGTAAGCCTGCTGTTGAGGACGATGTTGTTGCTGATACTGCTGCTGTGGTTGGTGATTATTGTGCTGCTAATATTGCTGATTATTGTCTCTGAAAACAGGTGCTATGTGAGCCACCTGATGCTGACTGCTGGCATGACGCACAGGCTTCCTCTTGGCAGAGGGTCTTTTGGGTTTAACATGGGATTGCACAGCATGTGCCTCCCCATCTTTCTTCTTTGCAAACGCCCCATATCGTTTGCTTGAAGAGCCTTCATCTTTGGATAACCGTCCTTCACGGACTCCTTCCTCCAATCGCATCCCCATGTTCACCATTTCAGTGAAATCAGAGGGAGCACTGGCGATCATCCGCTCATAGTAAAATGAACTCAAAGTCTTCAAAAAGATTTTGGTCATTTCCTTCTCTTCTAGCGGAGGAGTAATCTGAGCTGCCAGCTCTTGCCACCTCTGGGCGTACTCTTTAAATGTCTCTTTGTCCTTCTGGGACATGGCTCTGAGCTGATCACGATCGGGAGCCATATCCACATTGTATTTGTACTGCTTGACGAAGGTTTCGCCAAGATCGTTGAAGGAACGAATGTTTGCACTATCCAGACTCATGTACCATCTTAGTGCAGCACCGGACAAACTGTCCTGGAAATAATGAATCAGCAGTTGATCATTATCCGTTTGAGTAGACATTTTCCTGGCATACATAACCAGGTGGCTGAGCAGGCAGGTGTTCCCCTTATACTTCTCAAAGTCAGGGACTTTGAATTTGACGGGTATCTTAACACCTGGAACTAAACAGAGTTCAGCAGCAGACTTGCCGAACAAATCCTTCCCTCGAAGGGTCTTCAATTCCTTGCGGAGTTTAAGAAATTGGTCATTCATTGCATCCATCTTCTCATTAACATCTGGGCCTTCAGACGGCTCAGAATGATAGATGGTGTCGTCTACCCTAGGAACGGTATGCACAACAGGAGGAGGCATTGAAAGGACCGGGCTAGATGCCGGCATGGAAGCAAATGTCGGAGTTGGAATATCAGGCATATAACCAGGAGGCATCCCCCACGGGAACCCGGGCGGCATGGCTGTTGGCACGAAATGAGCACTGGCAGCTGGCACTGTCGAGGAGACTATCTCTGAAATAACAGTCCTCCGGGGAGGAGTTGCGGGACGTGGAGACGGTTGATTCTGCGCAACTAGGAATTGCTCCATCAAAGTAGTGAGTCTGGCGACTTCATCCTTCAGCTCACGGTTCTCTTGCTCGAGATGATCCATTACTCTTGCAGAGTTGGCTCTGGTGTAGTACCGATGAGTCAGCTTGTCTTCAAAATAAATGAAGAGCAAAGGATCAGATCACAGACAAGAAGACCGGAGCAACACTTGCTTATGCGAATGATGCATGCAATGCTTGTGCATATGATTTGTTTTATTTTATTTCAAGGAACTTTAGGGTATTACTTGCAAATTTTGAATATTAAGCATTTTATCGCATATGGAAAATATCTCATCAAATATATTCGAGACAAAGAAGTACAACATTGTCAATTATTACAAGAGAAAAGGAAAATAAACATCCTATGGATCCCTAGAAGCTCGGGATGCCGGAAGATAAGCTGCGCGAAGCCTCTTAATCTCTCTCTCATATGCTGCTTCCATGTCCGCCTTATCTTTGGCGAGTCTGTCATACCTCCTTTTCTAGAACTTAGAAGACCGAGGAAGTAGAGAAGTCCAAGTATCATCAGGATCATCAATGACCTGATGCTCGAGAAACTCGATCATAGCATCCTTCTCCTTCAACTGTTGAAGCAACTCTTCTCTTTCACGAATCCAAGCACGTGAAAGGTCTTCTTCTCTCAACTCCTCTACGCCTTGGTTAGGGAGGGTTGAAGGCCCAGCCACAACCAAAGGTGTAGGTCTCGGATAGTCATAAGGCATGAGATACTCAGATGCTCTCTTCCTCACCCAAGTAGTATATGGCTCCAAAGCAATGCAGTTCTTCGGACCCAAGTCACTTCTACCCTTCTTGTGAATCTTGCACCAAGCGCGGACCATCCTGGCTTTCAGGCCTTGGGGATCTTTACCCTCCTAAAAGAACACACCTTCTAACAGAATGTTATTAGGTTTATCCTTTAGGGGGAAGCCAAGCTAACGACGTGCTAAGATAGGGTTGTAGCTAATCCCACCACATGTACCAAGAAGAGGCACATTGGAGAATTCACCACAAGAATCAATAATCTGCACAGTGTCATATACACGATCATACCAAGAGATATCGTCATTAGTGAGAGACATGAGTCTCGTGGACCACCGTAGATATCCCTTGTTCTCCTTGGAAGCAACCGTCTGAGGTAAGTGAGAAATAAACCACTTATACAACAGAGGCAAACAACACACAATAGCGCCACCACCCTTTGCATTCCTCAAGTGCAAAGAGACATAGGTATCACCCAACAGAGTAGGAACGGGATTAAGAACAGAGAAGATCCTAATAGCGTTCACATCCACAAATTTGTTGATGTTGGGGAATAATACCAGTCCATAGATGAGAAGCACGAATATGGCCTCAAAGGCATCCTCACTCATGGCCTTCCCATAAACGGTAGCTTGAGCGATGAGGAAGTCAGAAGGGAGACCTTAAATTCCACCTTTGGTAGTCATATGAGCTTTAACCAAGGATTGCTCTATGTGCAACAAGTCTGCTATCTCTCGAGAAGTAGGAATACTCTCCAAGCCACTGAACGGCACCTGATCCAGAATCGGAATACCCACAAGATGAGCATACTCCTCAAGGGTAGGCAATAGCTGAAAGTCTGGAAAAGTGAAGCAATGATACAGAGGATCATAAAACTGCGCCAAAGTACTCATCAACCCTTCGTCAACCTGAGTAGTCAACAGAGGCAGAAGCTTCCCATACCGAGCTTTGAAACCCAAGGGATCTAATACATAGGATGTCAGATTCCTTAACTCTTTCAGATCGGGTTGTCGGAAGCTGTACTTCTTTGTATGCCTTTTTTGTCTTTCCATATCTAAAAATTTTGCAAATAAACCCCTTAAGTTCCTTGAAAATTTTCTTCTTTTTTTTGTTGATGATATGGATGCAGATGAATGCATGAATGCAACAATCACACTCAAGGATCAAGCAAAGCACACCAGACAAAGGTCATGGGATGGTTCATATTATCCCTAATATCAATCATCCATTTTGGTGGATTATGGTTTTCACCTTATCGACACCCAAGTTCCATTGATATTAATGATACATGAACCGGCTCAATCATCCTTAATATCAATCATCCATTTTGGTGGATTATGGCTTTCACCTTATCAACACCCAAGTTCCATTGATATTAAGGATGTCTGAACGACTCAACCATGAATCACGGGTTTGTTGCGAGTCACGAGCATGGAGTCTCGGTTAAGAACCACCCAAAGGGAGTGTACTATGGTTTAAACCTGCCGAACATGTTCTATCAAAGGTTCCCATAGTCATCATCCCATCTTTCGAATATTATCGGAGGAACGAATGCTCGTATTCCAAAAATATTCTCAAGAGAGACTCTTATGAGTGTAGTATCGCATAACAATCGCATCAGATCTTACATCTTAACGACCTCCGCACTACGTCCTAAAAATAGGCCAAGATGGGCTTGATAAACTAAGGTCCTTGGCTTCTATGGCACACATTGGAAGAATGATGTCTAACCACAAATAACTTGTGTGACATTATTAATCCAACATGACCTCCACCAAGTGAATGGACTCGCAAGTCAACTTGCTAAGGAATAACTCCACACAAGTCAACGAGACTACGCCATTCTCCTATCATAAGGTGCACTCGAGTTCGGGTATAGAACTCATCTCACAGAGATCACCAAACAAGCAAGCAATTGATATATCAAGCAAATCAATCATTACAAGCAATACAGTAATCCCAAATTGTACAAAAATATGTCATAAACAATATATCACAACAATTGTGAAAAGTAGGCAAACCCACTAGGAAAAGATTTATCCCCAGCAGAGTCGCCACTTTTCTGTAGCGGTGTATTCGTCACTTTATGATTTATGGACTAAATCAAAAGCAAAGCATACAAAGATAGAGTCGCCACCGCACTTTTATTTATCCAAAGCAATGGCTAAAAAGTGAACAAAAGCCTAAGAAGTTTTACACATAGAAAACTAATGAAAGGTCAGAGATCTGGGTAAAGGGGGTAATTATGCAAAGAGAAGGTGTTAGGCACCCAATGCATCCTAGGTACTCCTAGGGAACCCTTTTCAAAAATTGTTGCAAAAGATATTGTTTATGAAAAATATATATTGTGCAAACATTGATTGTAGAGATGAGAAAAGAATATACAAGTTAGTTATTTTTGTGTTTGAACGGATGAACCCGTTGCCTACGTACCTTCCATGAAAGGTAAGGATCAAAACACCGTAGTTCGGCTAAAAGATTTCCAAAAAGTAAGTGGGTTGATTTTAAACAAAAGCCTTAAGGTCTTTCGTTATCAAAGGGAGAAAACTCAACCTGAACAACCACAAGTCCACCATGTGAGAAAAGCTTCGACATACTAGAGGGGTTAACCCTATTTTCAGTATGGAAGTCTTACAGTTCGATCACTAAGGACAAAAGGTGAGATTCACATCAACCACTAAGATAATTCAGATCTATGGCTAATGTATGAAAACTTGAGTAAGAAGTGGACTAGGGCCACAAAAGCAATTGAGTGAGTGAAATTAACCAATTATGAGTATTCACAAAAGCAAGTCAAAGTTGACATTAGACTCGATTCAGAAGAAGTATTGTGAAAATGAAGTTTGAAAATCAAAGGCTTAAGGCCTAGGTTTCTAGTTTTGAAAACAGGTGAAAATGTTTGCACAAAGTTTTTTGGTTTGGGTTAACATGCAAATGGAGGTTTAAGAACAAAAGGTGGGAGGTTAAGGGATGCAAAACTTCTTAGATGTTCACCCCTTGAGATCATATGTAGATGATCCAAGTTATTCCTTTGGAAAAGGCAACAAGCAAAGCAGATAAGCAATGTATCAGAAATAGCCAACATAAATGGAAACCAGATGCCAATCAATGGACTTATACCAGACTCACAAAACAAAGATGGATACCAGATGCCAATCAATGGACTTACACTAGTCTCACAAAACAAATAAAACAGATGCAATAAGCAAGAGGAAACAAGTTGCCAATAAATGGTCTTACACTCGACTCCAAGGAAATGGGATGCCAATCAATGGTCTTAGTCCCAACTCCTACCAGATCACAGGAAACAACTGCCAATAAATGGACTTACAATTGACTCCTCAATGGACAAAACGAAGTGTCACAAAGTATGAACAATGATCATGAAATGATATACAAGTGATGAAAACAAAATGCACAAGGCACACACAGACAATTATGCACATATGGGCAAACAAGCCAACAATCAATCAGTTAGCACACACTATACTCAATCAAGAGGCTCAAGCAAGGTTGGGCTTTAGAAACAAGCCAACTGGAATGGGGTGTTTTGAGCTCTTAATCCTAACATTGAGAGTTAGGGTGAAGCAGATGAAATGGAGATGAGGGTTATGCCTCATAGCTCTTATCCCTGGCCTGGGAGAGCTTTAATCAATAGAAAGTGTAGGAGTTCAGAATGAAGGAACTCTTCTCCACATATGGTTGACTCTATAAGATCTTGGGTTCTTATTCACAATGCATCAACACATGGTGTGAGCAAAGTGAATGACACAACTGAATAGTAGGGGATGGATTACACATCCCTTTTATCTGCCAATTGCCTCTTAAGAGGACTTAACCTACTTGGCACAAAGATAAACAAACAAGAACATGACCTCTTAAGGAGGGCTTTCGACAGGTGCCTGCCAAAGTAACATGATAGGTCTTCCAGACTACATGAAGATTAGGTATTATACCTAAGTGGTATGCCAACCACAAGCAAAAGCAAAGCAAAGTTCAAATGAACTTAAAGCAACTTAGGTACCTATGTAAACAACTAAACAAATCAGTACAGTATTCAGACAAACAGACAACAGTCAATAACAAAACAATCCCAATGTGTAACACATAAGCCATAAGGCAAACTCAAGTGACTTATCATCAACCTACAAAACAACAAATGTTAGCAATCAAAAGTAAATATCAACATTCAAATGATGAAGCAACATTAACCCTGGAATTTGGATGCTTGAACCTGAAATTCAAAGCTCACGTGTAAGTACAAACTACTAGGTCAAAGCCTAGGGTCAAAGGTGAAGAAAAAATTCAAAACAGGATCTGAAATTCAACACAATGCAACTTCAAACACATATTAACATATCCTAAAAAGGATCACAACAAAATCATCAAGCAAGGCCATGTATTAAGCAAGAGAAGTCAAAGACAATTTCAAAGCTCATATTTGGACATCATGAATGAAAATTCTAAATCAAAACAGAAATGATTCAAATAATTCTGGAAAAATTCATGAGCTTTCAACACATCCAACATGATCATCATACAAAGAATCAGAAGCATCAAAGATCAATTGGCATGGAAATTAAATTGCACAAGTTGAACAATCAAATGTTTGACACAAATTGTCACACCATGCAAACATGTACATAAAACAGAAATGGTAAATGAGAAAAATACCAAACCAAGCCTAAAACATCCATCAACATGTCAAGAATCATCATGTAAAATTTCATGTCCATTGGATTAAAATCAAGAATTTCATGATAAGATGAATGGTGCAAGGTCATAAATGCACACATGTTCACATATTCTAACACCATTCAAAATCCAGCCATGCACAACTTCTTAATTTATCACCATCAAATTCTAGACATTCTAAGGAACAAGTAGCAAAAAACCAGGCATTTTTTGGAGCATTTTTCAATTTTATATGGATTTTTGAAGTTGGAAGAAAAAATGAAAATCAAAATGATCACATAGCATGTAATTTGGAGGGAAATGCATAAAGTGAGAATTAATTTGAAACATGTTGCACGCTGGGAATCGAACCGTGCATGCATTTGAAATGAGTGCGCGCCAACATGAAACGACGTCGTTTCACCTACAAACCCTAGCGAACCCAGAATGGACGTAAATCCGACGCTAGGATGAAGATCTTCATCTTCCTCACGAAGATGAAGATGAACAGTATGAACATTCAAAGCCAAATTCCAGAATTTTCCAGAATTCTAAAAATCTTATATCATCATGAAGCTTTTGCAATGGAGATTATAGATCAATCATTATTTCATGTTAATTCATCATCAATCATGCAAATCGAAGCAAAAACAATTTAGCATTCAAAACTTCAATTAAGCATATCTCTCTCAATAATGCATCAAATCACACGAAATTTCCATCAGAATCATCTACAACATGAGATCTACATTATTATATGCATGGATTTGAGAATTATGAAGCTCGAAAAACTCACCTTTTGAAGAGCAGTTTCTTGAAATGCACGATCCAAGGCTTGACAAGCTTCAAATCTACTCCAGAAGTGATGTATTGAAGCTTGATGATTGAATTGAGGCTTGAAACTGTGTAGATCTAGCTCAATTTGCATTTGCCATTTTTGAGTTCTTGAGCTTCACATGCACAATTCTGGTCCAAACTTGATGATCCAATGCTTGATCTATGCTGAATCCATACCAAGGAACAAGAATATGGAAGAAGATAGCAAAGTTATGTGGAAGAAAATTGAGTTTTGGTTTGGAGAAAAATTTGAGAGCTCTTGAAAACTAGATCTAGAAATGGTGAAATGATGAAGTTAATCTGAAATTCTGTTAGGGTTTTTGTTATATACTCTGTCCTAATCCTGTTTAAATTAAAATTAATCAAGGTTTAGTTGAAATTAATGAAAATAAGGTGTGGTGTCAAAAATTGAAATTTTGGTGGTGTGTGAAGCATGCATACGTGAACAGTACCAAACCAATGATCAAATGTACTTAAAAACACTCCATGCACACAATGGCAATGGCAATTGGTTCCCATGATGCACCATTTTTAAAATTTTGAATTTCCCTCCAAAAAAGGCATGAAATAACAAATGATCATGTGATGAATTTTCATGCAATGTGATGAATGTTTTGAAAAGCTCATGTCATGAGAAGAAAAATGCAAAAAGAACCACCAAATTTGGAGTTATGGATCAAAAGATATGGCCATTTGAAGTTCCATGTACACTTGGCAATGATTGGACCATATCTCCTCAACTAATCATCAAATGCTCATGATCTTAGACTTTTTGGAAATGGGAGAGATAGATCTTCAACTTTCATATTGGACAATAATTCATTTGAAGCTTCTTTGATGTTGGAAAGTTGAGTTGAAGTTGGATAAAAAACTTTCCATTTTTGGAAAGTTGAAATTATAGGTCACTTTCCATTTTTGGAAACTTTTGACTTGACTTCTTAATTCTTCAACCTTGATCTTTGGTATGATGAATAAGCATTGTTTGGACACGAATGGGATGAAGAAACTCAATTCCCACATTCAAAACCCACATTTGACTTTTCAGTTGACTACATTGGCCCTTAGATGACCTGAAAATGTTCCGATGAACTTGAGCTTCAACCACTTGAGGATTTGGTTCCAAAATGAACCTATAGCTCATATAAGCTCGATATAATGGTCAAATGATCCATATCTCAAGAAAACACCATCTGCTCTTTGTACCATGAATTCACCTGATGCTTTGACCTGTTGACTGCTTAAGCTGCAAGATAAATGTTAGATGACATATTTTTGTACATTTTTGGTTAGTAATTAAAAGAAAATCAATGATATACAAATGCAAGCAATTCTTGGTGATCAAGAACCACTCTCAAGAAAGATCCACCCACAGGGAAGGAAGCAAGGTGTCCAATGATCCTTGAGGCAATGCAATGTTATGATATGATGCCATGAGGGATCTTAGGGAAAATATTGGGGTCTTACACATATCATTGCATGTCATAATATCTCCATCGCAGCTGCCCTATATTCCTCACAGATATTTCAGCTGATCACCGGTAGATGTCCATACACAAAATCTTATTCTCCATTCCACATCCATCCAACAATTAATGTTATCATGCATGTAATTGGTTACAGTAACCAGTTACACCTGCCTCGCATGGCCTTGTTCTGCTACCCAGAATGCCAAGTCTTGTGGTGGTAACCGGTTACACCTGCACCTACATGCGAAAAACAACAGCATATCAGTTCAGCAGCAGCATCATTATACGTTAGTCCTAAATCATTTTCATTTTCAGCAGCATTTTATTTTGAAAAAATTCATAATCAATTCAAATAATTCAATTCAATTTCCAGCCCATCCAAAATCTAAATAACAGAATTTTAATTCCATTTCTAATCTACCCTTGATAACTCTATAAAACCTTAGATTCATTCACCACTCAAAGGGCTGGAAATTCTTGAACCTTGATCATTCAAACTTTTTGACACTCATTGCAAATTCAAAATTTCTCCTCTCACTTCATCTTCTCCAATTCATTTCCTTACACTAAAGCTCTATCATCATTGGAGCGAGCTTCACATGGAATCTTGTTATCAATTAAGCTAAACCTCCTACACTCAACACTCCTAAAAATTTAGAATATCAACATCCATAACAACCATCAACTTTAGAATTGTTTAGAGCTAGATCATTAGAAAGCACAGGTAGAATCAAATAAGCATACCTCTATTTTCTGCATCTTCATCACCTTCCAATTTTAACAAGTTCCAAGGCAGTTCTCTGTCTTGTAGGTCGGAGGTTTTTATCCTTTTCTATTTTCTGAATTTTTGATACCACGATGTAGCTTGTGTATTGGATAATCAAAGCGCCAAGGCTTGGTGGCTTGATTCTCCTCCATCTCCATTTAATTTCAGTTTTTGTGCTTGGGGTTCTGAACTTTAATGCTCCAATTTTCAAAATTGATTAACTCTTGGTTAGGATATAAGAGATTAGGATATAGGAGGTTTATAGGAGTAGAAGAGTGGCGTTATTTCTTAATTCTGGCGCGGTGGTGTTGGAGCTCCGGTGGTGGTGGTTGCTTCTTTACATAAGGCTTTGCACATGATGTGTAGAGATGTTGATGATGCTGCTAAATTTTCCCTCTCTTTTTATTATTATGCTATTATTTTTATCTTGATATTATATTTTTCATTTTTTTAACACTTTAACTTAATTTAATTTTTAATGCAAATTAACATCTAACTACTAACTTTTGTTATTTCTTTTTATTTTCAACTTTTATTCATCTTTTGATTGATTAGTTGATTAATTTTCATCATCTCAAATCATCCATAGATGAATATTCTTCGGTTTATTCAATCTTCTTCAATTCAAACATGTTGATAAATGATCAATTGATTATATTGGACACTTTTATTTGTTGATAGAAGATCGCTAAGTGGTTATTTTTTAACATTGAATTTCTAACCTTTATGTTATGCAATGCTAACTTCTAACTCTTAACATTTAAATTCGTGCAATTTAAATTCTTGCAATTTAATTCTTTCACATTAGCATCCATTTCATTTCATCTTTATACGTCATTGTTATTGCTTTATTTTTTCATCTAATCTAAAATGAACAAAAATATGATAAAAATGGAAAAGCCCAAAAAGACTTAATTCATCTTGATTGAGACCTAAGTTTGGAGTATTATGGACATAATTGACTTTACGTATGAACTAATTTACATAGAGTGAGACTTAGAGGACTTGTTAGTACCATAGTATGGACTTGGACTATTGGGATTGACCAATGCATAACTTGGAGTTTCTGAGGACTTGTAATCTTTCATTGCAAGAATGGCTTTAACTCATGGAATTACCCTAGGGAGATATATTGATTCCATTATCCATTTGTTAGCTTAGGACACAATACACACACAAGGCTTTCTCGTGGGCTACCTTACAATGAGACATTTTATTTCTCGCATCATTCCTTTGTATTTTTCATGTATCCCTCTCACCGCTTTGGTGTACTTTTTTCCTTGCTTTGCTTTGTTTTGTTGTTGCTTATTAGTCAACCTTAAAAGTTAGGATGATCACCATTTCAACACAATAAACAAACCCTTGATCCAGCGTCAAGCGACATTTTCTCAATAAAATTCAAAATATAATGAAATACGCTTATGATAGATGCCACGGGCCTTTAGTGATGGATTATGCGTGAGAATGGAGCTTTCCTACCATCATTTTGAGTATTTTGGATACAAGACATTTGGCTTGGTAGTTTGAAATATTCACCTTTACCTATAGTCTTTAGTGCATTCTGAAGTCGAATAAATCTTTCCAAAAACCTAAAAATAACATCCAATCATCAAACTTATTTTAGCGCCTTGGGGCATCATTCTAAAAATCTTTTTCAAGGTAAAACAAACCAACAAACAAACATTTTTTACCATGAACTATGGAGCTCTGATTTCTCACTTCAACAAGTGAGCATACATAGGCACGAGGGCCCAAATCCTTAGAAAGCACACTAATAAAAAACTCACTTCCACTCCGTAAACCTTTATCAAATAAGCATTTAGATAGCAACACCTATTCAAGCGAGAGACAATCTAAATGGTTCTTGTCGAGTACGATGGGTGTGAGGGGTGCTAATACCTTCCCCTTGCATAACTGACTTCTAAATCCATTCATGGTTGCAATGAACATTCTTTTGGGGGTTTTCTCGATATTTTACCTTTCCTTTTAGAATAAATAAAATCTAATGGCAACTCTGTATTTTTACGTAGCGACACATAATTCCCCACAAACAATTTCCTCTCAAGAGTTAGAATACCAACCTTTTTGCTAGGACGTTCTTGAGGGTGCAACACTCCAGGATGTTGTTTCAAGATAATTCCAGTAATTAGGCTAGGAATTGCTATGGGTAGTTGCATATCAAACGATCTAGCGTGCTTTATGGTATGATTAAACACATAATTTCAAATTTTAGCTTGTACTTGATTCAAATTTGGAAAATTAGTTTAGCTAAGGCGGGAGTGATGCTTGAACTATGATCAATGGGTGCCCAAGTATCCTAGGAGGTAACCCTTTATTGGGCCATTGTTTCAATTGGCCAAAAATGAGTTCCTTGGAAATCTTGTCCATGGAGAGAACTTCTTCAGATCTAGTTGACTTGTGTTTTCTGAGATATGCATCAATAATGAGAGGTGAAAACTTCACACACTTCCCTTGAACATAAACCTTCCTATGATTTTGACTTCCTTCAATATTGCACCTAGGTGACAGGTTCACAATGAATTTGTTGACCATCTTTTCATATAATTGTCATATAGTTGACATTGTCTTTATTTGACCAACATCCTTCAGTAGATTCATTTCTCCTTTCCACTCAAGGACATTTTTTCTCAACTTCCTTTCACAAGAATTTTTTCTATGATAAACAAATTTTGACTTCTGAACACTTGCTTCTGAATGAAATGATACATTATCAAGTGGATCATCAACAACATTCAATGTAATTATTTTCCCACAAACCTTCTTCCTGATAGTGGACACAACGTTCAAGACATTGTTTTCAACATTTGAGTCAGAATCACTTGACTTAACCATCTTTCTCTTAAGAGACCTTTTCTCAACTAATTTTTCTTCAACCTTTCTTCTCTTATTACTAGGAGACCTTTGTGGAATTTTCTTCTTCATAATTTTAGAATTATTTATGGGGGTTTTAGAAGGGACATTTTTCTTCCTCTATTTTATTCTTTCACTTATAGATTTGGATTTACTTTTTAAAACTTCTTATTTTTCATCAGATTTTGTACCTTTATCTACACCTATTACTTCTCTAGCTTTTACTTGAGAGTCTTTGTCCTAAGGTTTATACAAATTTTTAATAACTTTTGCAGGATATGAGCAATGACAACCTCATCATTATCATCATCCTCTTCATTTCTTTCGTTTTGCTCTTTATTTTCTCCAGTTTAGGGTTCTTCGTTCCTAACTTATTTATTGAAGGCATTGTTTCCTTTAGGTGTCTTACTGGGAACTTCAACTTCAATATTATGATGGTTATTATTGAAGATATCAACAGAGTCTTCAAAGGAGACATAGTTGTCATTGATAATGTCATCAAAGAACTTTTCAAACACATGTGTATCAATAGGGTGACCATCTACCATAACACGATTGACATTAGGGATTATCTTGTCATATGATTCATTAGCATATTTAGATGGTTTCTCACTATGAAAAGAAGAGGGTTCAACCTGTGGTCGAACAGATGTTGAAACAAACAATTTATAATTTTATTCAATAGGTGAGTCTATCATGCCCCAAAACTTACCCTCCCTTTCCTACATTTTTCTTAGCTTCATTTCCATACATGGAATCATATCATGCATCATCATAACTTTAGCATGACCTTTTACATTTGGTAATTGGCTCACAAGCATGGACACATTCTTTGTTTGATCTTGACATTAGGATTTTTTAACTTTGATTTACTCATGAACTAACCAAAGCATCATAAATAAGATATGGGACTTGTTTTTTCCTTTGTTCATATAGGTGATCATGCCTCAATTCAAGACAAAACAAAGGTCATTTTGGTCAAGAAATATACAAGTGTGGTTCATTGATTCAAGTGTGGTTCATGTATTTATGCCAATCATTTAATCTTCAAGTCATCCTCAAGATCATTCAATCTTTAATCATGTTCTATACAAGGGATAGTCATTCACTCATCATTTTATCTTGGGATGCAAGAGAACTTTAAGTCTGTACAAGTTGGCACAAGTTTGGTTGACCTAATTTGCAAGTATGGTTTACTTTTGGTCCAAATCCACAACTTCTTCAATTTTCAACCAATTGACAAGTTTCGTTAAGCCAAATGTTCATAATGAATTCCTCTAAAACTTTTCTTCAAGGCTCATATTCAATTCAACCCCTAAGGACCCCAATTTTGGAAAAGGCTAAGTTGCCAAATTGGTCCAAAACCTTGTCACGACCCCCACTTGGCAGCCATGCCATTTTTATCTCAAGCATCCTTTTGATCTCATTCCTATTGACTTTTATTAAGCTTATCAAAGTTAATTTGGCCCAAGTTTGGATCAAAATGCACAAGGGAATCAAAAGTTATTTAGTCATGAACACAAGGTCTCAAAATTCCAAACATGCCCAAGGTTGGTTCGACTTAATGCCTGACCCAAAAATCAGGTCATGATTCGAACTTTGAGACCATGCCATTTTCAACCCAAGCCTTCTCTTGATGTGATTCTTTTTGCATTCAATTCTTTGAAATGAAAGGAAAAACAATTCAAAAAGAAAAATAAAAAACGCACGAGTGGATTTGATTTGGCCTAACTTCAAACATGATACCTTGAACTCTGTTTTTACGCAGATTACAGGTCACCAAAATCATACCAATCTCCAATTTTAGACCACCTGCACATGTGAAAACTTCTTGTGTACCTAAAACACATGCTACAAATTACAAAATGACCTTGTGTCGCAACCTGAAAAATACAGGGCGCGAAAAAAACAACCGGCGAAAGAAAATGACAGAAGAGTCGCCACCGTGCGTTATTCATCCCAAAGGAGGGAAAGGAAACGCTCGAAGTAAACCTGAAAAAGAAAAGGACAAGACGGGGTCTCGCAACCAAATCTTGGGTTCGGGAGTCGGTTATGCGAAGGGAAGGTATTAGCACCCCTACGCATCCGTAGTACTCTACGGGGTCCACTTTTGTAGTTTTTGTCTAAAGGGTGTGAGTTTATCTTGTGTTGTTTACCAAAAAAAAAGGGTTAAATGAAAATGACTCGCGCGGATGTCGCATCCACCGCATACGTATCTCATCTGAATATGAGAAGCAGAGTCTTCATAACTCGGCTGACCTATGGGTTGGGGGATGTGTGCTCGCTAAGACATCACGTCTTATGCCTACGTATCTCATCTGGAATGAGAATCAGAGCAAGCCGTAGTTCGGCTAACTACGGGGTTATGGAGTGGGTTTTGGACGAACGACGTTACTACGCAATCTACCGGATGCTCGACCTTTGGAGACTTACTCACCTGTAGTAGAAGGAGTAAACGTGTGTTTAGGAGAAGAAAAATCAATGAAGGGTTAGGGTTTGGTGAACTCATGCAAAAAGGCAGTCCTTGACGAAGGAACCTATAAAAAAACCACACAAAAACATTGCCTCCTATCGAGGTCTTCCAGCTAGGAAAGCAGTAAAATGCGGGAAAAATGTAAAAGTACCACGCGGATAAAGATCCGAAGTAACAACAGTTAGAGGAATGGGAAACCCAGGGATCCTCCCAAGCTAACACCATCATGTAACACCCCAAAATTTGCCCTCCTCATTCATGCATTCATTTAGCATTTCATATTGCATTTCATCATGTCAATCAGAATTAGATCCAAGAAACTTTTTTATAAAAAAAAAACGAAAAAAAAAAACGAAACGAGAAAAAAAAATAATAATAATAATTTTTTACAAAAAAATAAAAAAAATAAAAAAAAAATAATAAATAAAATATAATAGAAAAACTTGGACTTGGACCTCTCTCATTTGAGCCCACAAAACCATGAAATTCAGTCTATAAATACGAAGGCTTCACTTGAGAAAAAGGGGGAGAAGCAAAAATACCCTGAGGAAAAAGATAGTGAGAGAAGAGCTAAAAAAATTTTAAAGCAGCCTCCAAACCCTGAAGGGAACTCAACTGCACAGAATCACATTTGCCTCACATAAACCCTAAAGGTTGTTTTGTAAACCTCATGGGTGCAACTCAATTTCAATCAAGCTCTCCAATCAGGTTTGCCCTATATCCATCATCTTTATGCCTTTAATTTGAATGCTCTAAATGTATGAGGTATTATGGGTGAATTTGATACCCTTTTGATGCATGTGTTTGACAAGAGGTTTAGGCCTCCTACCCTTGGTTGCTTTTTGTGAGCCTTTTTTTGTGAATTGAAAGAGCATGATTCATGTGGTTACATTCTGATTTTGGGGCAACCCTTGATTACCCTATTTTTTTTGTCTCTAACCTGTTTGTTGAGTTTTTGTGAGGGCTCACAGACTCTTGCAGAGATGGCTTGCGTGGTTTTCCCACTTTATTTGTGGGATACCCTCTGGAGGTTCATTCCGATTACCTGTACTGACTCACCTTTCTTTGATGGCATTAGCTTGGGAGATCCCTGGGTTTCTTACTCCTTCGATTGCTATTACTTCGGATCTTTATCCGTGTGGTACTTTTACCTCTTTTCCGCATTTTATCGCTTTCTTAGCTGGAAGACCTCGATAGGAGGCATTTGTTTTCTTTTGTTTATTTACTTCTGAGCCCCTTGTTGGCTCATTTACTTTATACATGTTTGTTTTGTATGTGTTCGTATCCCTGCAGGTAGCGCGGTTCCTTCGTCAAGGACTGCCTTTTTACCCTTGAGCATCCCAAACCCTGAAACCCAAAGCAACACGTTAACTCTTTCTACTACAG
The DNA here is from genome assembly GCF_024323335.1 of Lathyrus oleraceus. Lineage (NCBI taxonomy): Eukaryota > Viridiplantae > Streptophyta > Magnoliopsida > Fabales > Fabaceae > Lathyrus > Lathyrus oleraceus. The sequence continues at coordinate 218,005,750 of NC_066580.1, forward strand.
GCGAGTAAGTCTCCAAAGGTCGAGCATCCGGTAGATTGCGTAGTGACGTCGTTCGTCCAAAACCCAATCCATAACCCCGTAGTTAGTCGAACTACGTTTTGCTCTAATTCTCAGGCCAAATGAGATACGTAGGCATAAGACCCGATGTCTTAGCGAGCACAATTACCCTTAACCCCTAGGTCAGCCGAGCTACGAAGACTCTGATTCTCATATTCAGATGAGATACGTATGCAGTGGATGCGACATCCGCGCGAGTCATTTTCATTTAACCCCCTTTTTTTAGTAAATAACACATTAGATAAACCCACACCCTTTAGACAAGAACTACAAAAGTGGATCCCGTAGAGTACTACGGATGCGTAGGGGTGCTAATACCTTCGCTTCGCATAACCGACTCCCGAACCCAAGATTTGGTTGCAAGACCCCATCTTGTCCTTTCCTTTTTCAGGTTTACTTCGAGCGTTTCCTTTCCCTCCTTTGGGATGAATAACGCACGGTGGCGACTCTTCTTTCCTTTTCTTTCACCGGTTGTTTTTCGCGCACTGTATTTTTCAGGTTGCGACAGCTGGCGACTCTGCTGGGGAATGAAAGAAGTTGACCTCTTGCTGGTCCATCTTCCCTAAGCGAGTCCCTCCTAGCTTGTGTGATTTCTTGTTTATTGGGTGTTCATGCTTTTGTACCTTTATTTGCTTACCTGCTTGCATGCATCTGTTGTATCTGTTGGATCTGTTTGTTTGTTTGTTGGGATGGGGTGTTCTATGAGAGATAAGCCCATTACCCAGGCTTGAGTGTACACACAGGTTTTAGAATGGATAATCATGAGGCTTGCGTGGCGTGTTGCTACGTTAAGTCGTTCATGCATAACCACACCCAGACGAGGTTTCTTTTGGATATATTATGTCTTACGGGTGTTCCGTAACGGCAGGATGTTCCTCTAGAAATCGTCGACTCTGGTGACTATTTCCCGAGAACTCAGTCGAGGCCTCTCCTCCGAGACGTGATTATGTTAGCTCTGGTGGGCGCATTCTCGCTGCTCAATCCGAGGATCCCGAGATTGGGAACTTGCTATTAGGATGTCCTGTTGAGGGGAGTCAATTGAGGTCTTTTGTCCCGTAATAATACCAAACCTTCAGCGGTAAACATATTATTCGCGACTGAAGGGCTGAAGCTGATGAACTTCTGTTCTTAGAACCTACCAGTGACTGGCGGGCTAAATTCAGGAAACCTTAACCTCCAACCAACCCGGTTTTCTGGAGCAGAGTTTTGGTCTTGTATTATATTCCTTAGTGAATTTCTCTCCAGGCAGTGCAACCTGACAAATGTTCAAGCGGATCCATCAATTCTGATTGACATGCCTTTGCATTGCATAACATCATCTGCATATTTGCATCCAACATCTCATGCTTATTCATTTGCAGGGTATTCCCTTTCAAAACGGGGGTGCCTTAAAACTGAACAAGCAGTGCATCGCATACCATGCATATTAACCCTTGTCTGTTTTGCAGGTGTCACCGCAGTGTCTAATGTTTGTTCCCTGTATCAGGCAGTTATTGGTCCCAAGCGAGTCCACAGGTACCCGACAAAGGAAAATCGTCCACAGCTAGCGATGGACCAAGTACAGAAAGAGCTGGCTGATATGCGTGAAAGGATGGATCAGTTCATGACATTGATGATTGGTATGGCAGAAGGCCAGGAAAAGCTAAGGGAATTGGTTGAGCAACCGAGACCCGATCCGGAGGTGGAGATACCAAATGCTAAGGGAAACCCTGGTAACCCTGGGAACGCTGATAACCCTGTGAACACTGGTAACGTGGGTAACGCAAATGCTGATGGAAACCCGGGTAATGTTGGCAACATAGGGAATGTTGGAAATGGTATTGGCGGAAGGTGCAATGTGAATCAAGGAATTCGTATTAACGGGCGCCCCGTTACTGGAGATTATCAGTATGATCAATTTTCTTTGCACGACGAGGCCCTCGAGACCACTCGCCGTATGGATGAGCTTGCTGAGAAGCTCAAATCTTTGGAGTCTCAAAATTCCTTAGGCTTTGATGTCACAAATCTTGGTCTGGTTCAGGGAGTAAGGATTCCTCACAAGTTCAAACCCCCTACTTTTGAGAAATACAACGGGGCTTCTTGCCCACGCACTCATCTCCAATCTTATCTGGGAAGGTTGGGAGCTCACACGGAAGATGAAAAGTTGTGGATGTACTATTTTGAAGACAGTCTAACTGGAGCTTCTCGTGAATGGTATTCTCATTTGTCTCGTACTACCATCAAGAGCTGGAAAGACTTGGCAGAGGCTTTTGTCAAGCAATATCAATACAACTTGGACATGGCTCCAAATCGGACCTTGTTGCAAGGTATATCTCAGACTGCCAAGGAAACCTTTAGAGAGTATGCTTAGCGTTGGAGACAGATTGTTGCGTCCGTCCAACCCCCTATGTCTGAAAGGGAGATGGCGGACATGTTCATGAACACTCTTCAAGGCAATTATATTGAGAGATTGGCTGCTTTCCCGTCAATCAGCTTTGCAGAGATAGTAATTGCTGGAGAAAGAATCGAGAGTCTGTTGAAGATGGGCCGAATTCAAGACAATAGTGCTTCCAACTCATCAGGTCCCAAGAGACCGTTTTCTGGTAACGGTCAGCGAAGAAAAGAAGGCGAGGCAAGCGTTGTGTATGCCGGCAGAGGCAGGGGTAGAGGACGCCCTAATTATTATCAAGATCAAGTGGCCGCAGTCACTATTCCAACACTTGTTCCTCAACCGCAATATCATCCGCAGCAACAACCCAGGTACAACAATCAACAACAAGGAGGTAATCCGGGTCAGCAGAGACACTATCAACAACGTCCAAGGCAGACGGATCGGGTCATCGAACCAATCCCAATGCCTTATTCAGTATTACTTCCCAAGCTGATTGACATGAATCTGGTTACGTTGAGAACTCTGGCCCCACCAATCGATCCCAATAATTTGCCTAGAGGTTATGATGTCAACGCCAGATGTGCTTTTCACTCCAACGCACCTGGCCATACTACAGATAATTGTAAGGCTCTCTAGTTAAAGGTACAAGATTTGAGAGATGCCCAGGCTATCAATTTTGCTCCGGTGCCTAATGTTATCCAGAACCCGATGCCGGCTCACGGCGGGCAGAGGATTAATGCTGTTGATAGTGGGGAAACTTTGAATTTGGTTTCTGATGTGACTAAGGTGAAGACTTCGCTATCGGTGGTTAAAGACCGACTTCTGAAAGGACAAATTTTCCCGGGCTATGGGGAAGAATGCAGAAATTGTCAAGCTGCCGAAAACGGATGTGATAGTTTGAGAAGGGGTATTCAGCAACTAATAGATGAAGGTTGTCTTCAGTTCGATCAGGCCCGTCCAGTGAAGAATGATGTATCGACGATGACGTTTTATTTCACTTCTGAAGAAATATATGTTCCCGAGAGACTCGCTCCGACAATAATATATTTCCCAGAAAGTACAGAACCAGCAGCGGTGAACATCAAAAGTTCAGCACCAGTTGCAATTTACTCTGACAGCCCTCAACTGACTTTGGTTGGTCCGATCACCATCACAATACCAGGACCCGTTCCGTATGAGAAAGACAGTGCTATCCCGTGGCACTATGGGGCTGATATCTACTGCCAGGGGCAGAAAGTTAACGAAGAAGACATTGACATTGGTAGCTCCGCTGTAGACAATGTTGGAGGGGTTGGTGGCTTCACTCGCAGTGGACGCCTATTTGCACCATCAACATTACGCGCGAATACTGAAGCCGAGGCAGCTGCCAAGGCTAAAGGGAAACAGATGGCCTTCGAAGAGTTACTACTGAGGAAGATCCTCCTAAGACCGCATTCGAGAAGGAAGTGGATGAGTTTATGAGGATTATCAAGAAAAGTGACTACAAGGTAGTCGACCAGCTAAATCAGACACCCTCAAAGATCTCCATTCTGTCACTATTGATGTGCTCTGAGGCGCACAGAGCAGCCTTGTTGAAAGTACTGAATATGGCTTATGTTCCCCCGGAGATAACTGTTAACCAGCTGGAGTCGGTAGTTTCCAATGTAAACGCTAGCCGGGGGCTAGGTTTCACCGATAATGACCTGACATCTGAGGGCAGGAATCACAACAAAGCCTTGCATATCACAATGGAGTGCAAAGGGGTGATGCTTTCCCATGTTTTGGTTGATACAGGCTCTTCTCTGAATGTTCTTCCAAAGAAAGCCTTAATGAAGTTGGATTGCGATGACACCATCCTGAGGCCAAGTAACTTAGTTGTGAGGGCTTTTGATGGCTCTAAGAGAGCTGTCTTTGGCGAAGTTGAGTTTCCAGTTAAGATTGGACCGCAGGTATTCAAGAGTACCTTTTATGTGATGGATATCCAGCCTGCCTATAGTTGTCTGCTAGGTCGGCCTTGGATTCATGTTGCCGGTGCTGTTACTTCTACCCTCCACCAGAAGCTCAAATATGAACTAGAAGGTCAGGTCGTCACTGTCTGTGGTGAAGATGATATTTTTGTTAGCCACCTGTCTACATTTAAGTATGTAGAGATGGACGGCGAGATGCACGAGATGCTGTGTCAGGGCTTCGAAGCCATAAACATCAATGAGGTCGCGCCCGAAGCTGTCTTTTCACCTGAGTTTGAGAAGGTCGGGTCTTCTATCTCTTCATACAAGCAAGCTGTCGAAGTGGTTAAAGTTGGTAATGCCCAAGGCTGGGGCAAATTTGTGGAGCCAGTCATCAAAGAAGACAAGTTTGGATTGGGTTATGCTCCGAGATCTTAGAAGAATGAAACCGGTACTCTCTCCAGCGGGGGTTTGGTTTCTCCCCACATCGTCAATGCTGCAGATGAAGACAAGGCTGACAGCGACTGTGACTTAGATAGCTGGATTCGCCCGTGTGTCCCGGGAGAAAAGCTCGACAATTGGTCGTCTGAAAAAAACCGTCCGGGTTACTCTACTGAAAGAGTGATTTTTATTGGTTTCCTTTATTACATGCATAATAAAGTCTTACACTTTGCCCAAGGTGTAACGGCTCATTTGTAGGGCCATCCCATTAGTTACATTTCGCAATTATTTTTATCATCAATAAAGGACGGCTTTTGCAAACAATTTTGTGTTCTCTTTCTTTCAGTTTTTTCTACTTTTACAAAAAAAATGGCAATGTGTCTTTTTTCGTTTTTTCTTTCTTTCCAAAAAAAAAATATCTCATTCTAAGGTAAATCATGATCCTCCATCATGCAGAGCGGACCACCCGGATCTCACTACTAACGACACTGCTATGGCCAAGTATGACTTCGACAATCCTATCTATTAAGTCGAAGAAGGGGTTGAGGAAGATTGTGAATTGCCTGAAGGGTTAGCTAGATTGTTGAAACAGGAGGACCGAGCTATTACACCTTATCAGGAGGTGATTGAGACCGTCAACATCGGTACCGCAGACGACAAGAAAGAGATCAAGATCGGGGCAAGTCTACAGGCCGAGAGGAAAGACCATTGATCATGTACTTGACTGTGTTAGAAAGGTCAATGGGTTGTGTGCTCGGTCAGCATGACGAGTCAGGTCGAAAAGAGCATGCAATATACTACCTTAGCAAAAGTTTACCGACTGTGAACAAAGATACTCATTGCTCCAGAAAACTTGCCGCGCTTTTGCATGGGCTGCTCGCCGACTAAGACAGTATATGTTGACTCACACGACTCTATTGATATCAAAAATGGATCCAATCAAGTATATTTTTGAAAAGCTAGCACTTACCGGAAAGGTTACTAGGTGACAAATGATACTGACAGAGTATGACATCCAATACACTTCACAAAAAGCCATCAAGGGAAGTGTCTTGTCAAATTATCTTGCAGAATAACCGATTGATGATTACCAACCTATGAGGTTTGACTTTCCTGATGAGGACATCATGTTTCTCAAATCGAAAGATTGAGAGGAACCACTCCCGGAGGAGGGGCCTGACCCTGAATCCAAATGGGTTATGATGTTTGATGGGGCGGTCCACGTTAATGGTCGCGGAGTTGGTGTAGTGTTGATCACACCGGAAGGGGGTTCATATGCCATTTGGTGCCAAAATAACTTTTCCCTGCACCAACAATGAAGCCGAATACGAAGCTTGTATCCTAAGACTTGAGGAAGCCGTCAATATACAGATTAAAACCCTGGATGTATACGGGGATTCAGCTTGGGTCATCAATCAAACCAACGGGAAATGATATACACCTCAGCCTCATCTGGCTCCTTACAGAGACTACACGAGAAGATTGTTGACTTTCTTTTGAAGAAAAACCAATTTGCTGATGCTTTGTTTACCTTGTCTTTGATGATTAAGGTGCTATGCTGGAACTACGTACCCAGAATTGACGTATCTCGGTCAGAGACGAATGAAGAAAGCATTTGGTCAGAAAGTGCGCCCTCGGGGGTATCAAGTCGGTGAATTGGTACTCAAAAGATTTCTTCCTCCCAACACAGATCATAGGGGCAAATGGATGCCGAACTATGAGGGTCCGTACGTGGTTAAAAGGATTTTCTATGGCGGAGCTTTGATGCTAACAACCATGAATGGCGAAGGATTCCCGTCCCCTATTAACTCAGACGCAGTTAAAAAAAAATACTTCGCATAAAATAGACCCGCTGGACGATAAAAAGAATAGTCCAGGCAAAAAAAGGGCATCCCGACGAACCAAAAAAAAAAGAATAAAGAGGTTCGGGCAAAAATTAGGGATATAAAAAAGAGTACACCCGGTGAGTCGAAAACCCAAAAGGGCGGCTCAGGCAAAAATGGGTATCCCGGTCGATTGAAAACCCGAAAAGGGGGCGATCCAGGCAAAAGTTAGGGAATAAGCGAATGACTGTGATCTGAGTTCATCAGTGTTATATCACCGTTTCATTCAATCCGGCAATCTTCGAAGGTTAAAGATCGACTAATCATCCACTTCAGAAAGCAAGATCAGCAGAGCGTCTTGAGGACATACGAGCCATAGCAGAGTCGAAACTCGGTGGGACCTCGTATCCCGATTGCCATTAGGATAGTTCTCTTTTTATAGCGATCACCTCTTTTCAGGGATCAGCTTCCTGATACCCTCGCCTATTCCTGGCACAAATTTTCTCCCCAGTAAGAGTCGAATAATTCAGTTAAAGAGCCTCTTTATTTTTCATTTATCAGTTTGTTTGCAAAAATGTCCGAATTTTTGATAAAACATATTGCATATGAACATAATGGTGGCTTTTGCAGATGATTTGCACAGGAAAACATTTAAAATTGCTTTGAATGTGCTTAATCCCGGACGGTGAAATCAAACCGAGTAATTCCCCCGAGGCATACGTGTATTTTTGGTTGCAGGTCACAGGTACCGGATGCCAAGTCATGAATCCACATCCCCAAGCGGTTGACAAAGTCTCTCCTCAGCAGAGCATGTTCCCCAGCAGAGTTGACAGTATCCAGACTATATATCCCCAGTGGAGTTGACAATGTCAGACTGTATCTTCCTAGCAATAGCGGAGTGGTTGCATAACCAACAGATGAGAGGGGGGTGTTCCCAGTGTTCATCTCATTCCCCAGCAGATTATTTTTAACAGATTTGTTGATCCCCAGCTTGAGGGCGATTAGCAAGTTCATATCCCCAGCAAAGGTCGTTTCCTACGACATTTCCCCAGGAAGTGTTTTCCCCACAGACTCTCCTCACAGAGCCTCGCCGAACAAAGTTTCCATAGTTGATACTCCCCTCGCAAGGTCAACTTTTCAAGCAGCCAATTTATTTTTGGTGGCTCATTGGTCCCGGCAGACGGATCATTACCCACAGAGCATTCAAGGATTGATACAGCGATCTGTTCCCTACCGGAGTTTGCTTCCCCAAGCAGATTTCTTTTTACACCATGCATAACATTTGCATTTGCATGCATATCATATCAAGCATACACATAAGCTGATAAACAGGTTCTTCCAGGCAGACTAAAGATTTACTTTACAACCAAGGTCATGAGATCCAGCCAGAGGATCAAGCGTGAGTGATCCAGCCTGAGGGTCGTTTTGAAGATTCAGCCTGAGAATCGTTTTCTAGTGATCCGGCCTGAGGTTCATTTTGAAGATTCAGCCTGAGAATCGTTTTCCAGTGATCCAGCCTGAGGGTCATTTCGAAGATTCAGCCTGAGAATCGTGTTCCAGTGATCTAGCCTGAGGGTCATTTCGAAGATTCAGCCTGAGAATCGTGTTCCAGTGATCCAGCCTGAGGGTCATTTCGAAGATTCAGCCTGAGAATCGTGTTCCACTGATCCAGCCTGAGGGTCATTTCGAAGATTCATCCTGAGAATCGTGTTCCAGTGATACAGCCTGAGGGTCATTTCGAAGATTCAGCCTGAGAATCGTGTTCCAGTGATCCAGCCTGAGGGTCATTTCGAAGATTCAGCCTGAGAATCGTGTTCCAGTAAGCCAGCCTAAGGCTCAATTTGAAGATTCCCTAGTGAAGTCACCTACAAGCTTTATTTCCCCAGCAAGCCCAAGTCTAATTGAGGAGTCGTTACAACATGTTCTAGCCCGAAGAATATGTACGAAGCCCAAAAGTGGAATATTCTCGAAGCTGCATATCTAATATGAAGGTTGGGTGTAGATTTCAAAAGAGGGTCAACCAACGCATGCCTCAGATGCGGGATCCTAATGATGGGAATTTATCATCAAAACAATCCAGATCTAGCCAGAAGATCGAAGTCAGGTCTAACCCGAAGACCGGAAATAGATTCAGCCAGAGAATCGAAACAATTCAGATCTAGCCAGAAGATCGAAGTAGATTCAACCAGAGAATCAAAGGAAATAGATTCAGCCAGAGAATCAAAACGAATGAGATCTAGCCAGAAGATCGAAGAAGATCTAGCCAGAAGATCAAAATCGTATCCAGCCCGAGGATCAAAATTAATATCCAACCAGAGGACTAAATTGAGTATAGGTTCAGCCAGAGGATCAAAACTCCAGATTAAGCCAGAAGACTGATTCAGATCCAGCCAGAGGATCGGAAGAAAAATAAACAATGCGGTGTATTTCCGTGTTTTTGTGGTGTTCTCGGAGCGCAAATTTTCGGTCTGTCTTTGGTATTCAATCACAGCTCACCCCGTTTGTCTGCTAAGCTGTTCGCTTTCATCCTACTCGGGTTAGTTGATGATTGAATAGGGGCAGCTGTAACACCCCAAAATTTGCCCTCCTCATTCATGCATTCATTTAGCATTTCATATTGCATTTCATCATGTCAATCAGAATAAGATCCAAGAAACTTTAAAAAAAAAAAAAAAAAAAAAAAACGAAACAAAAAAAAAAAATTTACAAAATAATAAATAAATAAATAAAAATAATAATAAAAAAATAATAAATAAAATATAATAGAAAAACTTGGACTTGGACCTTTCTCATTTGAGCCCACAAAACCATGAAATTCAGTCTATAAATACCAAGGCTTCACTTGAGAAAAAGGGGGAGAAGCAAAAATACTCGGAGGTTTCCTTGGAACAAAACCCTGAGGAAAAAGATAGTGACAGAAGAGCTAACAAAGTTCAGAGCAGCCTCCAAACCCTGAAGGGAACTCAACTGCACAGAATCACATTTGCCTCATATAAACCCTAAAGGTTGTTTTGTAAACTCACGGGTGCAACTCAATTTCAATCAAGCTCTCCAATCAGGTTTGCCCTATATCCATCATCTTTATGCCTTTAATTTGAATGCTCTAAATGTATGAGGTATTATGGGTGAATTTGATACCCTTTTGATGCATGTGTTTGACAAGAGGTTTAGGCCTCCTACCCTTGGTTGGTTTTTGTGAGCCTTTTTTTGTGAATTGAAAGAGCATGATTCATGTGGTTACATTTTGATTTGGGGGCAACCCTTGATTACCCTATTTTTTTTGTCTCTAACCTGTTTGTTGAGTTTTTGTAAGGGCTCACAGACTCTTGCAGAGATGGTTTGTGTGGTTTTCCCACTTTATTTATGGGATACCCTCTGGAGGTTCATTCCGATTACCTGTACTGACTCACCTTTCTTTGATGGCATTAGCTTGGGAGATCCCTGGGTTCGTTACTCCTTTGATTGTTGTTACTTCGGATCTTTATCCGTGTGGTACTTTTACCTCTTTTCCGCATTTTATCGCTTTCTTAGCTGGAAGACCTCGATAGGAGGCATTTGTTTTCTTTTGTTTATTTACTTCTGAGCCCCTTGTTGGCTCATTTACTTTATACATGTTTGTTTTGTATGTGTTCGTATCCCTGTAGGTAGCGCGGTTCCTTCGTCAAGGACTGCCTTTTTACCCTTGAGCATCCCAAACCCTAAAACCCAAAGCAACACGTTAACTCCTTCTACTACAGGCGAGTAAGTCTCCAAAGGTCGAGCATCCGGTAGATTGCGTAGTGACGTCGTTCCTCCAAAACCCAATCCATAACCCCGTAGTTAGTCGAACTACGTTTTGCTCTGATTCTCAGGCCAAATGAGATACGTAGGCATAAGACGCGATGTCTTAGCGAGCACAATTACCCTTAACCCCTAGGTCAGCCGAGCTACTAAGACTCTGATTCTCATATTCATATGAGATACGTATGCAGTGGATGCGACATCCGCGCGAGTCATTTTCATTTAACCCCCTTTTTTTAGTAAATAACACATTAGATAAACCCACACCCTTTAGGCAAGAACTACAAAAGTGGATCCCGTAGAGTACTACGGATGCGTAGGGGTGCTAATACCTTCCCTTCGCATAACCGACTCCCGAACCCAAGATTTGGTTGCAAGATCCCGTCTTGTCCTTTCCTTTTTCTGGTTTACTTTGAGCGTTTCCTTTCCCTCCTTTGGGATGAATAACGCACGGCGGCGACTCTTCCGTCATTTTCTTTCACCGGTTGTTTTTTCGCGCACTGTATTTTTCAGGTTGCGACACATCAAAGAAAGTGAGTCAGTACAGGTAATCAGAATGAAACCTCCAGGGGGTATCCCACAAATAAAGTGGAAAGCCACGCAAGTTATCCCTGCAAAAGTCATGTGAGCCCTCACAAAAACTCAACAAAAGGGTTAGTGAAACACGATAAGCATTTTTTTCATGGATAACAATATGGTTTCAGAAACCTCAAACCCTGTGGCATACACTTCAGAAATTAAACGATTAAGCATTCAAGACATTATTTATACATTCATACATAATTATGACCCGTGGGCAAAAACCTAATGAAATTCATCCATCACACCTCAAACATTCAGAGTATTCAACTTCAAAGCACAAAGGTAATGGGAATAAGGGCAAACCTGATTGGAGAGCTTGATTGAAATTGAGTTGCACCCGTGAGGTTTACAAAATAATCTTTAGGGTTTATGTGAGGCAGAGGTGATTCTGTGCAGTTGAGTTCCCTTCAGGGTTTGGAGGTTGCTCTGAACTCTGTTAGCTCTTCTCTCACTATCTTTTCCTCACGGTAATAGGAATAGAATCCATCTTTGTTTCACTGAAACTCTAGTATTTATAGCCTAATATTGGTATCTTAGTGGGCTTTTGAGAGAGGTCCAAGTCTGAGATTTTTATTTATTTATTTATTTATTATTATTTTTATTTATTTATTTTATTTTATTTTATTTTATTTTATTTTATTTATTTATTTTTATTAATTTTTTATTTTTTTTTAAATAAAGTTTCTTGGATCTAATTCTGATTGACATGATGAAATGCAATGTATCTAATGTTAAATGACCTAAAAATGAATGCATGCATGAGGTGTAAAGCGTATGCTTCCAGGAAAAATGAAGGGTAAATTTTGGGGTATTACAGCTGCCCCTATTCAATCAACTGGAGACCTGGAAAGAAGATAGCAATGGCTTTCGTGCTTTCGAGGTATCAAGGGATTGGATACAATAAAAGCCCAAAAATTTGCACTGAAGTGAAGTGAAGTAACAATGTCGGTCAGAATCGGCAAAGAGGTGGTCTTGAAAGAAGAATCCGTCTGGTACGGTGAGTGTCAGTTTGAATACCGAAAAAGAATGTTAACTTGGATACCAAAATAAATGGTAACACATAAATAACCATGGCCTGAATGCCGCTCATCAGTCTGAATACTGGAAATGACTTCGATCTGAACATCGGGAGATATGAGATTATTAATATCGGTCTGAACACCGAGAGGCTGGCCTGAATGCCACAAGTTGCGTCGACCTAAACGTCGGAAACTTCTTCGATCTGAACATCGGAAAATTGGCCTGAATGCCACAAGTTGCATCGACCTGAACGTCGGAAACTTCTTCGATCTGAACATCGGAAAACTGACCTGAACGCCACTTCGGTCTGAATACCGGAAACTGGCCTAAACGCCACTTCGATCTGAATATCGGAAATTGGCCTGAAAGCCACTTCGGTCTGAATACCGGAAAATTGGCGTGAATGCCACTTCGGTCTGAATACCGGAAAAACTTCATGCCTGTCAGCATCGGCAGAAATAGGGAACGATAATAGAGGCAACGCATGGGCCAATGACACTTGCTGGGGATAACAAAGGTAAGTCATGAACAATCTTCAGTCTGAGTACTGGAAACAACTTCTGGCTTATCACTTGGGATACCCAGAATGTTTTATGCTTACATGCGTATGTTTGAATTTTTCAATGGCGTAATGCTCCATGAAAATGGAAATGCTACGTGACTTGAGAGGATGCAATGCAATATGATTCTACATGCAGGGATGCGAAATGCTGGGTAGAATGCCAAGCTGAGGCAAGGGGATCTGCTGGGGAAATGATCACCATCTTCTGGACCCTGGCAAGGCTGTTGGAGATGTACAGCGCAAAGAATTATATGGGGAAATGACCCGCCACACGGTGTTCTAGCAATGATGAAATGCCGAGATTCAAACTGGGGAGAGAACGACACTGAAAACCTGCTGTTGGGGAAAGCGATAGTGGTTCTGGCAACCACGATCTGCGAGAGATGACTCAGCAGGGGAAGCAAACACTGATACGGTACCGAGGTTCTGCTTCAAGGAAACAAACCATAGATCTGGCATTGGGATTATTGATCTGTCCTCGAACACTAAGGAGCAGCCACTTCTGCTGGGAAGGTACAGTCTGGCACTGTCAACTCCGCTGGGGAGTGTATGTCCTGAAACAAACGCTTGGGGAAGTACAGTGGTGAGAACCTGCTGCGGATTGAAGAATCCAACACTCTGATCAGCTCTGCAGGGATAAGACACCGGATTCGTCTGTTGGCGACTTCACTGGGGAAGATATTCACGATCATCTGCAGGGGATTTTAAGGAAATGCCCCGAGGGTATCTGTTCTGAATAGACGATCCAAAGCACTTAAAATTTGCAGCAATTTTAAATGTTTATTAAGCATGTACCTGTAAAGCCCTTATGTGTCATGATGTAATAATTATCAAAAATTTGGACGTCATTTTTGCAAACAAAACAGTAAAATGAAAATGAAAACAGAGATATACTGAATAACATGATTTTATTGATTGAATGGCCTCTGAATAGGCATTTACATCAGGAAACAATCCCTGGAAAGAGGTAATCGCACAAAAGATAAAAACAGAAATTAATCTAATGGCAATGTGAAATGGATTTCTATTGGGTTCCAATTCTGCTATGACTTGCCCGTCTTCAAGATCCTCCATATGATCAGCATTCTGAAAAGGTGATTGGACTGTTTCCTACCTTTCGAAAATTTCCCGTCATCGACATGAGATGAGATTCAGAACTAACTCAAAACGCAGTCATTCGCTTAATCCCTAACTTTTGCCTAGATCGCCCTTTTCGGGTTTTCAATCCACCGGGATACCCATTTTTGCCTAAGTTGCCTTTTCAGGTTTTCAACTTATCGGGTGTACGATCTTTTCATTTTTAATCCCTAATTTTTGCCCGAACCTTTTCATTTTCTTGGTTCGTCGGGATGCCCATTTTTGCCTGGACTATTCTTTTTACTGTCCAGCGGGTCTATTTTATGCGAAGTATTTTTTAACTGCGTCTGAGTTCACAGGGGAAGTGAAGTTTTCACCATCCATAGTTGCGAGCATTAAGGCCCCACCATCAAAAACCTTGGTGACAATATACGGTCCATCATAGTTAGGAGTCCACTTGCCCCTGTGATCTGTCTGAGGAGGAAGGATCCTTTTCAACACTAAATCTCCGACTTGGAAACAACGAGGACGCACTTTCTGATCAAAGGCTCTCTTCATCCGACTCTGATACAACTGCCCATGACAAATGGCTGCCATTCGCTTCTCTTCGATAAGACTCAACTCATTGAACCTTGTCCGAATCCATTCGGCTTCGTCTAACTTGACATCCAACAGGACTCTTAGAGAAGGAATCTCTACTTCAACAGGTAGGACTGCTTCCATACCATACACCAGGGAGTAAGGGGTTGCCCCAATCGACGTACGTACTGAAGTACGGTACCCATGCAGGGCGAAGGGTAGCATCTCATGCCAATCTCTGTACGTGACGACCATCTTCTGCACAATCTTCTTTATGTTCTTATTTGCCGCCTCAACAACGTCGTTCATCTTAGGGCGGTAAGGGGAAGAATTGTGATGCTAAATGTTGAAGTTCTGACACAACTCCTTCATCATTTTGTTGTTGAGATTAAAACCATTATCAGTAATGGTTCTTTCGGAAATCCCATAGCGACAAATGATTTCTTTCTTGATGAATCGGGCAACCACATGTCTGGTGACATTCGCGAACGACGCTGCTTCGACCCACTTGGTGAAATAGTCGATGGCAACAAGGATGAAGCGATGCCCATTGGAAGCAGTCGGCTCAATCTTTCCAATCATGTCAATGCCCCACATAGCAAACGGCCACGGAGAAGTCATCACATTTAGAGGATTTGGCGGCACATGCACCTTATCAGCATAAATCTGGCATTTATGACACTTCCGAGCATATTTGAAGCAATCTGATTCCATGGTCATCCAATAATAACCCGCTCTCAATAAATTCTTAGCCATTGCATGTCCGCCGACATGAGTACCGAAGGAACCTTCATGAACTTCCTGCATTAACATGTCCGCCTCGTGTCTGTCCACGCATCTGAGCAAAACCATGTCGAAGTTCCTCTTATACATCACATCGTCTTTGTTCAAGAAGAAACTGCCTGGCAATCTTCTCAAAGTCTTTCTGTCATTGTTGGATGACCCTGCAGGGTACTCTTGATTCTTCAGAAAGCACTTGATATCGTGATACCAGGGCTTGTCATCGACTACCAGTTTAGCAGCAAACACGTACGCGGCCCTGTCAAGGCGCATCACATCGATCCTGGGAGCATGGTTCCAACGAATTACCTTTATCATGGAGGATAGAGTAGCAAGTGCGTCTGCCATCTGGTTCTAATCACGAGGTATATGATACAATTTTACTGTTGTGAAGAAAGTCAACAGTCTTCTCGTGTAATCTCTGTAGGGGACCAGAGTGGGTTGGAGAGTATTCCAATCACCATTTACTTGATTGATCACCAGAGCTGAATCTCCGAAGATGTCCAGAGTCTTGATTCTCAGATCAATGGCTTGCTCAATACCCAAGATACAGGCCTCGTACTCAGCTTCATTGTTTGTGCACTCAAAAGTCAAACGAGCGGTGAAAGGCATGTGGGCACCTTTCGGAGTAGTAATGACAGCGCCAATTCCACTTCCTCTAGCATTGACAGCCCCATCAAACAACAAAGTCCACTTTTCGTTTGGATCAGGTCCCTCCTCAACAACTGGCTCTTCACAGTCTTTCATCTTGAGGAACATGATGTCTTCGTCTGGAAAATCAAACTTCATCGGCTCATAATCATCAATCGGCTGCTGAGCAAGATAGTCTGACAGAATACTCCCTTTGATGGCTTTCTGGGATGTATACTGTATATCATACTCTGTCAGTACCATTTGCCAACGAGCCACCCTTCCGGTGAGAGCTGGCTTCTCGAATATGTATTTGACTGGATCCATCTTGGAGATCAGTAGGGTTGTGTGAGACAGCATGTATTGTCTCAATCGCTTAGCAGTCCATGCAAGTGCACAACATGTCTTCTCAAGCATTGAGTATCTCGACTCGTAATCTGTGAACTTCTTACTCAAGTAGTAGATGGCATGTTCTTTCCTACCTGTCTCGTCGTGTTGACCGAGAACACAACCCATAGAATTGTCAAGTACATAATCAGCGGTCTCCCTGGGACTGGAGGCATAAGGATAGGAGGATTTTGCAAATACTCTTTTATCTTCTCGAAAGCCCTTTGACAATCTTCATTCCACCTGATAGCCTGATCTTTCCTCAGCAATTTGAAAATTGGCTCACACATGGTTGTTAGGTGAGAGATGAACCTTGCAATGTAGTTCAACCTCCCTAAGAAACTACGGACTTGCTTCTCTGTTCTTGGCTCAGGCATTTCCTGTATTGCTTTCACTTTGTCAGGATCCACCTCAATCCCTTTTCCGCTAACAATAAAACCCAACAATTTTCCCGATCTCACCCTGAAAGTGCACTTGTTCGGATTAAGTCTCAGTTTGAATTTCCTTAACCATTCAAACAATTTCTGCAGATTCACCAAATGTTCTTCTTCTGTCTGAGATTTGGCAATCATATCGTCCACATAAACCTCAATTTCATGATGAATCATATAATGGAACAGAGTCACCATAGCTCGTTGATATGTTGCTCCGGCATTTTTCAGACCAAACGGCATCACCTTGTAGCAGAAGGTGCCCCATGGGGTTATGAAAGTTGTCTTTTCCATGTCCTCTGGTGCCATCTTGATTTGGTTATAGCCAGAAAAGCCATCCATGAAGGAGAATACCGAGAACTGAGTTGTATTATCCACCAAAACATCGATGTGAGGTAATGGGAAAACATCTTTAGGGCTAGCTCTGTTCAGATCCCGGTAGTCGACACACATCCGTACCTTTCCATCCTTCTTAGGTACTGGGACGATGTTTGCAACCCATGGCGGATAATTGGTGACTGCTAGAAACCCTGCATCCAACTGCTTTTGCACTTCTTCCTTTATCTTGACAGCCATCTCTGGTCTTGTTCTCCTGAGCTTCTGCTTGACCGAAGGACAACCTTCTTTGAGAGGCAAGCGGTGTACCACGATGTCTGTGTCCAGCCCGGGCATGTCCTGATAAGACCAGGCGAAGATGTCAACATATTCTTGCAGCAACTCAATCAGCCCTTTCTTCACATCATCTCCCAAAGCAGCCCCTATCTTGATTTCTCTCTTGGCGTCCTCGGGGCCGAGATTAATCACTTCAGTAGGCTCTTGATACGGTTGAATGACCCTTTCTTCCTGTTTTAAGAACCTGGCAAGTTCTTCAGGGAGTTCACAGTCTTCATCACCCTCTTTTTCAGCTTGAAAGATTGGATTTTCAAAGTCGAAGCGAGCCATAACAGAACCGTTATCAATAGGATCCGGTGACGTGCATCTGCATGAGTGATGGTATGTGCTTATGAGTGTGAAAGAAAAAAGTGGAAACTAAACAAAACATTGCCATTTTTTTATTTTGAAAAACTGCAAAAATAGAAAGACAGGGAACGAAATACTTGAATGCAAAAAGACGTCCTCTATTTATGATAAAAAATGCAAGTGTCACATAGATGAGGCCTACAATGAGTCATTACGCCCTGGGCGGAACCTAAGACTTGGACATGCATGAATAAACAAAGAAAATTACTCCTTCAGAAAAGTGACTTGGACAATCTCCTCAGAAGACTAATTGTTGATGACTTCACCCGGGACCCTCGGACGCACCCAGTTGTCGATGTCACAATCACTATCCCCACCCTCTTCATTGATTGCTGATACTTGGCCATACTAAAAGATGCCAGTGCTAGAGAAAGTAATCGGCCCCTGATGAGTCTGAAGTGTTGAAGTTGTAGAAGTCAGAGCTGGCTGGTACCCAATCCCGAACTTGTCGTCTTTCATTGGTAGTTCCAACAAACGCCCCCAACTGGGAGCAGCACCTGAATCCACCACGGCCTGTGCCTGCTTAAAGGATGAGATAGAGGCACCCGCTTTAACCTCTTCCACCAGAGCTGCATCCTTCATTTGAACTGACTCAAAAGCCTGACACAGAGTCTCATGAATTTCATCTTCTACTTCTACATACTTGAATGTAGACAGGTTACTGACCAGGATGTCCTCCTCACCACAGACGGTGATAATTCGTCCGTTGAACGGAAACTTAATCTTCTGATGTAGAGTTGAAGAGAATGCCCCAGCATTATGGATCCAAGGACGACCCAGCAAGCAACTGTCTGTTCTGATAGGAAGTCAAAGAATTCACTCCCCCCTCTCTCTACTTATGCCCTCCAATGAACGACTTTTTTACCCCTGATGAAGATCCAACTCCATTTTGGATCTTGCAGGTCTTCAGGTAATTCTCCACCCTATCTCTGGTAGAGACCACATCAGCAAAGTTGGAGGCATTGCACCCCACCAGACGCTCCAGATAAGGTCTAGGCAGCGTATTCATGAACATGTTGGCCATTTCCTTTTCCAACATAGGAGGCTGAACACGGGAAGCTAACGTTGAGCGTATTCCCTAAAGCACTCATTGCTTTTAAGAGACAGATTCTGAAGTTGAGTTCTGTCCGGAGCCATGTCTGCATTATACTGATATTGCTTTACGAAAGCCTCCGCCAAATCCCTCTAGTAGCGGATATGGGTGCTGTCCAGCCTCATATACCATTCCAAGGATGCCCCAGCTAGGCTATCCTGGAAGAAGTACATAAGTAGCTTCTCGTCATCAGAGTATGCAACCATTTTACGGAAATAGGCTTGCACGTGAGTTTTGGGGCAAGAGGTGCCATTGTATTTGTCAAAGACCAGGACTTTGAATTTCGGTGGCACTCTCACACCTGGGACCAGCCCCAAGTCAGCAACATCTACTCCTAGAGGATTCTGTCCTTCCACAGCTTTCAGCCTCTCCTATAATCTTCTAAACATGGGGTCCATGCCATGGCCCATGCCAAAGTCTTCCTGAAGTAGGGGGAATTGATCGGCCTGATCATCATGGACGAGCTGTTGATCAAGGTTGACATGTGGGATCGGGGTAGGCCCCGGTCCATTGGGACCATTAGCCTCTCCAGCTGGAGGATCATCCAATGTCTCTGGTTGAGTAGCGGCGGGATTCCTCTGCATCATCTGTCTGAGCTCTTACTGTCCCTGAGCCACCCCTTGAACCACATCCATGAATTGGGTCATGCGGATCCTCATCTTAGCGAGCTCTGCCTGTAGGCTTTCCATTACTCTCTGTTGGTTTCTGCGGGTACTGTACCAGTGAATGCCTGGGTCAGCTATCCTGATGATAGAACACCAAACAAACTGAGAACATTGTGGCGGTACCTGTTATGCAAGACATGCTAATGGATATGCAAATGCAATGACATGTTTATCAAATCCAAAAGGTATTCTACCCCCTTGATTCCAGTCTCTCATCAGATAAAATATCCCTTTTAAAAAGTACCAGAAAAACCCCGACTAGAATCAAGAAGAAGATATAAACCCCACAGAAATGGATAAACATGTGTTAAATGATATGAATGTAGAATGATGTGATGCAATGATGTGAATGCAATGCAATGGCATAGAAATCAGGATTGTAGGATCCGCTTGAACATTTGTCAGGTTGCACTGTCTGAAGAGAAACCCACTGAAGAATATAATACAAGATCAAAGCTTTGCTCCAGAAAACCGGGTTGGTTGGAGGTTAAGGTTTCCTGAATTTAGCCCGCCCCTCACTGGTAGGTTCTAAGAACAGAAGTTCGTCAACTTCAGCCCTTCAGTCGCGAATAATACGTTTACCACTGAAGGTTTGGCATTATTACGGGACAAAAGACCTCCATTGACCCCCCTCAACAGGACATCCTAAAGCAAGTTCCCAGTCTCGGGGTCCTCGGATTGAGCAGCGAGAATGCGCCCACCAGAGCTAACATAATCACGTCTCGGAGGAGAGGCCTCAACTGAGTTCTCGGGAAATGGTCACCAGAGTCGACGATTTGTAGAGGAACATCCTGCCGTTACGGAACACCCGTAAGACATAATATATCCAAAAGAAACCTCGTCTTGGTGTGGTTCTTCACGAACGACTTAACGTAGCAACACGCCACGCAAGCCTCATGATTATCCACTCTAAAACCTGTGTGTACACTCAAGCTTGGGTAATGGGCTTATCTCTCATAGAACACCCCATCCCAACAAACAAACAAACAGATCCAACAGATACAACAGATGCATGCAAGCAGGTAAGTAAATAAAGGTACAAAAGCATGAACACCCAATAAACAAGAAATCATACAAGCTAGAAGGGACTCGCTTAGGGAAGATGGACCAGCAAGAGGTCAACTTCTTTCATTCCCCAGCAGAGTCGCCAGCTGTCGCAACCTGAAAAATACAGTGCGGGAAAAAAACAACCGGCGAAAGAAAATGACAGAAGAGTCGCCACCGTGCGTTATTCATCCCAAAGGAGGGAAAGGAAACGCTCGAAGTAAACCTAAAAAAGGAAAGGACAAGACGGGGTCTCGCAACCAAATCTTTGGTTCGGGAGTCGGTTATGCGAAGGGAAGGTATTAGCACCCCTACGCATTGCCTCCTATCGAGGTCTTCCAGCTAGGAAAGCAGTAAAATGCGGGAAAAATGTAAAAGTACCACGCGGATAAAGATCCGAAGTAACAGCAGTTAGAGGAATGGGAAACCCAGGGATCCTCCCAAGCTAACACCATCAAAGAAAGTGAGTCAGTACAGGTAATCGGAATGAAACCTCCAGGGGGTATCCCACAAATAAAGTGGAAAACCACGCAAGTTATCCCTGCAAAAGTCATGTGAGCCCTCACAAAAACTCAACAAAAGGGTTAGTGAAACACGATAAGCATTTTTTTCATGGATAACAATATGGTTTCCGAAACCTCAAACCCTGTGGCATACACTTCAGAAATTAAACGATTAAGCATTCAAGGCATTATTTATACATTCATACATAATTATGACCCGTGGGCAAAAACCTAATGAAATTCATCCATCACACCTCAAACATTCAGAGTATTCAACTTCAAATCACAAAGGTAATGGGAATAAGGGCAAACCTGATTGGAGAGCTTCATTGAAATTGAGTTGCACCCGTGAGGTTTACAAAATAATCTTTAGGGTTTATGCGAGGCAGAGGTGATTCTGTGCAGTTGAGTTCCCTTCAGGGTTTGGAGGTTGCTCCGAACTCTGTTAGCTCTTCTCTCACTATCTTTTTCCTCAGGGTAATAGGAATAGAATCCATCTTTGTTTCACTGAAACTCTAGTATTTATAGCCTAATATTGGTAGCTTAGTGGGCTTTTGAGAGAGGTCTAAGTCTGAGATTTTTTCTTTTATTTATTTATTTATTTATTATTATTTTTATTTATTTATTTATTTATTTATTTTATTATTTTATTTTATTTTATTTTATTTTATTTTATTTTATTTTATTTTAAATAAAGTTTCTTGGATCTAATTCTGATTGACATGATGAAATGCAATGTATCTAATGTTAAATGACCTAAAAATGAATGCATGCATGAGGTGTAAAGCGTATGCTTCCAGGAAAAATGAAGGGTAAATTTTGGGGTATTACACCTTACAAACTCATTGAATCACATTTTTCACCCTTCAATTTACACGGAAGGAAAATCACGAAATTGAAACTTAGCTCACACGATTTCAATCCAACTCACACGTACCATGACCACATTCCATTTCCTATAAATAGAGGACCATTTTTCCTTCACTTGCAAGCTTTAGAAAGCAAAAAAAAACCTACTACACTTGAGCTTGAAACCACTAAAAACTAGTTAATTGTTCCATCAAATCAAGCTCAGTTTTCTTTGAATATTTGCCCAAAACTCATCATCGACATCTTTTAAAGCTAACTGAAGCATTTCCATGCTTTGAGACTCCTTGGAACCAGACTTCCGATTTCACCATTGTTGACCTTCAAAACCTCAACTGAAAAGGTAGATTTGAGTTAAATTCCTGAGCAAACAAGTTTACACTCTGTTTGTGAGGTTCCACTAATCAAAATCCCTCTATTACCTTTAATTTATATTTTGTATTAGTCATTTAATTTTACTTTGAACACTTTGGGTTCTTCGTGTTTTTGAGCAAAATTCTCCCTACTTAGAGCCAATCAATGGCTCTGATGCAGGGAGACATGAGTGATAATATGTTGCGAAGCTAACTTCATACTTGGGTATTGCAAAAAACATGAGTTCATGGATCTGCAAAATCAAATCAGGTTGAAGATGTAGTTGATGCACGCGCTTTGGTACCAATTGTTTGAACCTGGCCAATCACAACTTGCCACACGCTTTTTTTGAAAAGTAGTCGTTGGCGCCATTTTTAATTACATTTTTATTTTGTTTTTTATATTTTATTTTTTCGTTTGATTTCTGATTTAATTTCAATTGATTTTTAGTTCATTTTTGCTCCATTTTTTTTTACAGAAAATCCCTAAAAATATTTTGCTTCTCATACATTTTTCATAAGTTTTAAAAACATTTTTGCATTTATTAATATTTTTGTTTCATTTTATTTAAAATTTTCATTTCCAATTTATTTTTTAATAATTTTCAAACCATTGTACGTCCAACTTTTGAAATCTATCCATGAGTAATATTTGGGACTTTTTGTATTTTTCTAAGCCAATTTATTCATTGTTTTTCTTATGGTTTGGAAGTTTCTCTTTAATTTCCCTTTTTAATCAATTTTAAATCCTTTTTTTGATTCATTTTTGTGTAACTTGACGTTTGAGCTTGAGTTGTTGACTTGGTTGATCAATGCTTCTACATTTCAAGTCATCCATAGATGGTCTCTTAGGTTGATTCAATCTTCTCTAATTCAATATGTTGATAGGTGATCATTGGATCATATTTTTGACACTTTGAGTTAGCGATAGGTTATCCCCAATTTGTGTCATATGTTTGGGTCCCTTGACTTATTTGATAGTGGATCCTAAATCAAACACTCGAGTTTTCTTTCATTTTTCCTTCTGTTCTCTTCTTTCTTCTTTGAGTTTTGAATAATTGTGCTTCATGCCTTGAGAGTTTGATTTTATATCAACACTCTAACATGATTTCCACATACATTGCTTGCCTCATGATCACTAACTTGTTACATCTAACTTCCTTACGTTTAATTTATGCAATTTACTTTTGTGCCTTTACTTTCATTGCATTTACTCTGATGCCTTTACTTTATCCATTTACTTTTATGTCTCATTATTCATCATCTCACTTCATACATTACTCATCTTTTCTTGTTCATCTTATGCTTCTTATCTTGTGCTTTGTTTTCTTGACAATCTCAATGAATTAAAACATGATAAAATAGATATACATGTGATCCTTAAAACCCATGATTGACTTGGAGTGATGTTGAAGACTTTGGACTATGGACTTAGGAGTTAGTACTATGCTTTATTTGGAGTGACCTTGGACTAATTGAACACTTGATCACTTACACCTTGTTCACCTGCTGCACTTTTTGATCTTGTGATCTTTTTTTTTTGTTCACTTCCTTATACATATGCTTATCACATTCATTTGTTTAGGTTAGCACACATTAGAATACACATGGCTTACTCTTGGGCTACCTAACAATGACACCTAGGTTTAGTACACTTTTTCACCCACATGGGTTACTCTTGGACTACCTAACAATGAGACTCTAGGCTAGTATTTGTATGATCATGCATTGTGTTTTATCCATCTCCTTCCCTTTTTTCGCAACTGGGGTTTCAGGGTGTGGAAGGAATCGGGATTGAACTAAAGAATGCCTTTCTCGAGGAGAAAAGGAAAAACACAAGAGTCGCTACCAAATTTTATTTGGATTCTTCTATCGGAGAGGGGAGGGGAAATAGTTGATAAAATCATAAAAGGAAAAACAGTCATTAAACAATCAATCAAAAGATAAGGAAGAAAACCCTATTGGAAGTTAAGGGAAACCGCTATACCCTTTCATGATTAATGCACCCTTAGATGAGTATTTCCCTTACCTTGTAAATTCAGCAAAAAAAATCTACAAATCTTCTATGGTCTCCTCTCCCAAGGCCCTATCTATCCAATGCCTCTTGCTCTCCTTTCTTCTCTTTTTCACGTTTACTGACAAAATGCTCTTAAACCCTATTTTTTATAATTCTTTAAATATTTAATAACTCAATTAACTTTATTTTAATTAACTCATGGCCCAATTAAACATAAGCTCTTCATTAATAACCACCTCATTTTTTTATTATTTTCACTTTTTACCCCAACCTTTACTATTCTCTCAATGAATATGAAATTTGTGCTAGATGTTGTATGGTTTGTTGTTGATGTTAAATTTCTGATGAATGAAGTGTTTGTGTTGACATTGAAGAGTTTTTGGTGTATTATCATTGTAAGACCCTAATTTTGACCCTAATATCCCTCATGGCATCATAACATTGCTCATTGCATTTGCCTCAAGGATCATAGCATCTTGGCTCCTTAACCCTAGGGTTGAGACTTGTGTGAGTTGGTTTGAGACCACCAAGCATGCTTGAAATGTATATTATTGCATTTATTATTTTGTTTACTAACCAAAAGCATAAAAATATGTTACTAACTTGTTTTGTTTTGAAGCTTAAGCAGTCATGTGAGCCATTGCTCCTAGGAGGCTCCTATGCCCATTGAAGTGGCTAGATGAAGATGAAAGCAAGCATGAAAATGGTTCCCAAAGCTCTCAATCATCATATATGTCTCCCAAGTATCTCAATTTTTCATTTTGATCAGGATAAACCAAAGGGCTTGATGATTGCTTCCCAAGGAAACCCTAATTCAACTGTGCATTGATTGTGCCTTGCTAATGAAGCAACCTCAACCTATGACCAAATTAAATCAAGGGAAGTTCTTTCACTCATCATTTTATGCATATATGAGCCTATGTGAGTATCCTCAATCATTCATTCATCAAGATTTGAAGTTTGGACTTGAGAAGTTGACCAGTCAAGTTATCTGACTATGTTGAGATCCACTGAGACATAACTCTTGACGTGTTTGTTAAATGAAGATGACCCCAAGAGAAAAAATATTCTTAAGAACCATATGAATAATTTTAATCTTCATCCAAATCCATTTGAAACTTGGAAGGTCATCATTCATTTCAAAACATTATAGTTCATTTTGACTGAAACCCTAATTTTGGGTCAACTTCCCAAGGACCTAACTCCTTCATTTTTGATGATTTTGAGGGTGATACTAAATGCATTGGAAAGTTTGAGATGTCTACTTCAAAAGTTATGTTGGACAAAATTTCATAATCCTAAAAGAAACACATGTGATAATACAAAACATTATAGGTCACTTTGGACCAAAGCCATTGAATCTTGAAAAAGTCCAACTTCAAGTGCCTATAATGTTTTCATAAAAATCTAAATGATGAAAACTTTAAGTCCAAATTGATCATCTTGAAAAGATATACAACTTTTATGTTGAAGGGTTTTTCATTTTAGGCATGCATCATTGAAACAGAAGGGCTTGAAGTTGGTCACTTTTGGCAAAATTTTCAAAGACATGTTTTGTACATCAAACTTCATGGCCAGTTTTCACAATTTTCCAAGCTCCAAATGGATTTTGGTTCAACATAGCTTTTGTTCCTCATGTCATGACCTTTCCAACCATTGCTCACATGCCCATGTTTGGATTTCCCATGTGGGACTTTGTAAAAGAGTAACATTTGTGACCATTTATGCATTTCATTATGGAACATCATGCACAAGAAATTGTAATGCAAACCACACGTCCAAATCATTTCCTAATGCTATCAGCTTACAAAACCATCAGCTTTTGGGCCTCACATGCGCCTGTACAGGCCCATGCATGAGGACCCAAAGTTTCATGCACACGAGCTTGTCACACTTTCCTTGCAGCTACAGCTAAAAATAGATGCATCACTTCATTCAATTCTCAACCTGAAGGCGCCTAAAACTCTTCTGGAATTGAATCCCAACCTCACACCAAAGGAATTTTTCATTTTCATTTCACTTTTCAAGTTTGATTTTCAACAATATCAGTTGATCTTCAACACTATTTCCTAAGCCTTGCACTCATACCCTACCTCAAGATCAAGCTGCAAGCAAGAGATTGGTTGGATCGTGTTCATCAAAGTTGCACTTCAAAGGTTTACATCTCAACTGTTTTTCTTCGAATCTCACCATATATTATGCTTTGCTTGAGTTTGCTTGGTTTTCTGAAGTCCTTGTGTGAGAGGCAAGCCAATGGTGGCTTTAATTTTGTGAATTGATGAACTGCAGATTGAACACCTAGATTTTCCATCTCAGATTTCTCCTTCCATAGGGATCTTGAGTGTAATCCAAGGTTACAAGGGTGATGTACATCACCCCAGCTTTAATTTGGTATAAGGATCGTTTGATTTGGTTGAGGTTGCAAAACCTACAACTGGTGGCCGAATTTAGTTAACTCACCGGAGAAGATGGTGGTTTCCACCACCATCCCCACGTGGTTAGCCTTGTGTCCATTGGATCTTACATATAGGATCTAATCCTGGCCATGCTTTTGTTTGACTCTTTTTAATTCGTGGTGTGATGTTGTTGACTCATGATCACCATGCGTGTGTGCCTCATGTCCCTTGGATTGGGCACATCAATTAATGAATGATGATCCAACGCTTCCTGATTTTTCTATTTTTCTAATTTCTGTTTTATTTTCTTTAAATCCATTTATTTTCAAAAATGCATAACTCTTTTATTTGGAATCACAAAAATATGGGACCAATTGCAAAATATTTCCCTTAAATTCTAGTTTCATAATCTGATTTTTAATTATTTTTGTGATTCCAATTAATATTTTTTGTGAATTATTTTGTTTTTAATAGTTTTTAATTCATTTAAAATACCTTTTGATATTCAAAAATGCCCAAAATATTTTCTTAACATCTTTGGATGATGATAAGTCTATGAAAAATATTCTCATCAATTTCTTAATTGATTTGAGATTTATTTGAGATTTTAGTCCAATTATGTTATTTTTCTTCAT
Organism: Lathyrus oleraceus; assembly: GCF_024323335.1. Lineage (NCBI taxonomy): Eukaryota > Viridiplantae > Streptophyta > Magnoliopsida > Fabales > Fabaceae > Lathyrus > Lathyrus oleraceus. Next base: position 218,032,788 of record NC_066580.1, read on the forward strand.
TTTTAATTGTTTAAAAATAGTTTTTGTTTTCAAAAAATATTGAGAAAATTTTTCAAACCTTGTTTGACCATGTTAGACTTATGATGATCCAATTGGACTTATCCAAGTTGATTTGAATTGGATTTGAAGTTTGACCTTACTTTGTCCATTTTATTTTATGTATTATTTTAATTCCAAAAATACCAAAAATATTCTTGATATTTCTTTACTTCTAATGTTCATTTCACTTATGTTTACCATTGATTGATGTTGATTCCATTCACATTGGATCATTTTGTTTTGGTTATGTCATTTGAATTTTTATTTTTGTACATTCCATTTTCATCTCTTTTCTTCTTCTTTTTCTTTTGACCAATGAGTTAATGATTTGTGGTTAGCCTTTACATATGAGAGGCTTAACCTTCTTTGATCCAAATCAAATTCATCTTGATCAAAGATCAAGTGAATTGCTTTGTGTCCAAGATAGGTTGCTTCTTGGTCAAGCAAAAAACCTGAAATCCATACAAGGTCATTCTTCTTTTCTTTTGGCATGGCAAGTTGTAAGAGCTTGGCTTACTAGTCATGATCTCTAACTTGTGTTTATTTTCCTATAGTTTTATTGACTGGCCTCAGATAAGTGTGACTACTACATTAGTCCATTTACGATTGCTTAACATAGCGCTAAATTGCCTTATGGCACACTAACACTAACTACTAATTACTAATTTTTAATTCAAGCATTTAATTCTTGCAGTTTACTTTAGTGCAATTTAATTTCTTGCTCATTTATTCATATTGCCTTTTCCTTTTGCTCATTTGAGCTCATGTTTATGTTTATGCCATTTGCGTTTTGCTCACTTGAGCACATTATTGTATAAATATATTGTTGCCTTGTGCTTGTTTTGTTTTGTTTGTATGAACCAATGCAAAAAGGAGAAAGGACTTAGAATTATGACCTCACCTATGCTTAATGGAGTTCAAGAGCAACTAGGCCTCATGCCTTTAGAATGCTAAAATTGATTGAAGAGCAACGAGGCCTCATGCCTTTAGAATGCTTAATCTTGAAGATGACTTGAAAGGACCCCTAATCTAAACTCTCTCTTTGTCCAATCCTCTTATTGCATTGTGAACTTTTTGATTGTTTGTTCTTGTATGATAGGGATTCCAAACTTGATATAGTTAGAAGGACCATTGTCACGAGCATCCAAGTTAAGAGAGACAAGCCAAAAGGAGATCCTAGGAGCTTGATTGAATATTTGTTTGATTGCTTGCGTGAATTGCTAAGTCCAAAGGAAAGGAGCATCTTGGATCATCTTTATGATCTCAAGAAAGGAACTCCAAGGGTTTTATTCTCTTCTCTAAACTTTGCATGTTTAGGATTAGCCCTTTTCTTCTTCTCTCCACTCTAACCCAAGCCAAACTCATTTTGTGCAAACATTGACATTATTTTCAAAACTAGAAACCTAGGCATTATGCCTTTGATTTTTCCAAACTCTTTTCATAATACTTATTTTGAATTGAACCTTAAGTCAACTTTGACTTTATTTTGTGAATACTTCTAATTTGTAAATACAACTCACTCAAATTGTTTTTTGTGGTTCCAATGGCCACCTTTGTTAAAACTTTTCATAAACATTAGCCACAGGTTTGAGTTATCATAGTGGTTAATGTAAACCTCACCTTATCCTTAGTGATTGAACTATAAGTCTTCCATACTTATTATAGGGTGGATCCCTCACTAGTATGTTGAAGCTATCCTCACATGGTGGATTGTGGTTTAGGGTGAGTTTTCTCCCTTTGATAACAAAAGACCTTAAGGCTTTTGACAAATCAATTCACCAACTTATTTTGAGATTTTTACCCCGAACTACGAGGTTTTGATCCTACCTTTGTGATGGTATGTAGGCAATGGGTTTATCCATTCAAACAACAAAATTGTAAATAAATTGTATATTCTTTTCTCGTCTCCCCAATCATGTTTGCACAAATATTTTCACAAATACCAACCTACAATACACCTTTTGCAAAAAGGGCTCCCTTAGAGTACTAAGGATGTTTTGGGTGCTTAAACCCTTCTCATTGCATAACCAACCCCCTTACCCAGATCTCTGATATTTTTATTAGTTTTTGATTTGATAAAACTTCTTGGTTTTTGTTCGCTTTCTAACCTTTCCTTAGGATAAATAGAAGTGCGGTGGCGACTCGAATTGTATGATTTACTTTTGATTTAGTCAATAAATCTAAAGGTAACGAATACCCCGCTACAATCATTAATTTTATTTTTGTGATAAAATGATGGAATAACATGTTAAATCAATGGGAATAAACAAGATAATATAAGTTAAATTTATATGTATCAATTTTGGACTATTTGGATATTTTCTGAGTGGAATTGGGAGTTATAGAGTTGTTGAAGTGGCAAAATCGTGTTCTGGTTTTTGTAGGTCTGGACGATCTCGCCCAACGAGTTGTTATGCTCTTTTGGCGAGAATGACAGTGCATGGGTGTTTTTTTGTGTAAATTATCGGTTTGTTATCTGATTCCAGTGATTGTCGATTGTTGTTTGGTTGAGTTTAATTAGAGGAGAGGGGAAATAGTTGATAAAACACTACAAGGAAAAAAAAGGAGTGCATGGGAAGCGCAAATACAGAGGCATAATTGGTCTCGCAACCGAGACTTGAGTTCATAAGTCGATTATGCAAGGGGAAGATATTAGCACCCCTCACGTCCCTGGTACTCCATGGGAACCATTTAGATTATATGCATACGTGGGTATTTATCTTGCTTATTTTTACCTCATTCTTATTTACAAAAAGAGTGTGAAAAAAAGGGTTTTATTTTTTTATTATTATTGTGCTTGCCAAGGATTGTGGCACATATGCCTACGTATCACTCACCGGGTGATGAGGAATCATAGCTCCATAATTCAAAGTAGAAAATGTTTGTGTGTTGGTTGGTTTTACCTTTGAGAAACGGGTTTTTAGAGTGGTTCCCTAAGGCACAAAAATAAATTTGATGGGTGGTGTCGACTTTACCTTTAATAAGGGTTTATGAAAAGAGTTTATGATTAGATTGTACTAAAGTTAATGGGAGGGGGTGAAAATTATAGACAACAAGCCAATCGTCTTGCTTCCAAAATAATCAGAGTAAGGGTAGGAATGCTCTATTCTTACTCATTCTCCATCACTTAAGGCTCACGGTGCACAATACTAATCGTAGTTTTAATGTGTTTTGAATTTGATTCAGAAAATGTCGCTTGACGTTGAATCAAGGGTTTGTTTATTTGATTACAAAATTGGGTAATGTAACGGATATACAAAGTGACTAACCAAAAAGTAAAGGGTCTCATTATAAGGTAGACCAAGAGAAAGTCTTATGTGTGCAAAAGTGTCATAAGCTAAACAAAGGATAATGGTCTTACAAACATGTCTTTCTAAGGTAGTGACATGATGCCATCCTTACAATCGGTATCCAAGTTATAGATGAAATCCAAAGTTAAAGGCAAAGTATCACAAAGTATGGAAAGGTCCTCAAAGAAAAGGTCCTAAATGAGATCCTTTAAGTCCAACTTGATTACAAGTGGATTTAATCATTTTGGTCTTAACATTTTATCATGTTTTGGTTGTTTTTAATTTATGATGACAATAAAGATAAATGAAAATAATAAATATGCATGATAAGTTTATACAATGATGATGATGAGTACTTGAATATAAATTACAAAGTAACAACATAAAAGTAAATAACAATGTAACAATGATAAAGTCACAATAACAATGGTTAGTGGTAATCAAAGCTAGTAAAGTTAAGTGTGGTTAGTATTATGTACAAGTTCAACACTTGAGGGTCATCTAACCTTAGGTCAAAATATTCAATATATGGCACATCAGGGGATAATTTATCACTTATGCAAAGTTTTGAAGATGATCAAATGATCAACTTACAATAGATTTGTAACAATGAAAGTTATGCAAACCCCAAATCCATCTATCATTAGCTTGACAAAAAGAAGACTATACCAACTCAAGTATTAAAGTTTAGATGATTCGATTAGATTATTAGGTTAGATAATTTATAAGATCAATGTACAATATGAAAAAGTTAACAATTATGGCTAGTGGGTTAGTATAACAATAGAAACAAAAGGGAGCAAATGAAAACACAAGTCTGTATGTAAACAAATAAAGCTTCATTTATGTGTCAAATGATCCAAGTTGGTTGATATAGAGGCAACTTGTCCATGCTTAAAAGTACCATGAATGAAAACTTGATCATTCTTTAGTAGGCAACTTGTCCATGCATAGAAGATTCAAACATCCCAAATCAATCCAATATCATGACCAAATAGACTTCATTAGCTACCCAAGTTCAAGACCTCATAAGTCAATTAAAAATTACTCAAATGGAAAAATACAAAGCATAATAAAATACCAGAGGCAAAAATAACATGAGTTTTGTAAGACCCCAATTTTGACTGTAAGATCCCTCATGCTATCTCATCTTATGCATTGGCTTTGGGATCACACCTTGGCATCCTCCTTACCCCTCATTCATTAGGTTTGCATTGGAAGATATCACCAAGCACTTTTGACTATATCATACTTTTTTTTCATTATTTACTAACCAAAATACGAAAAATATGTCAATGTATAATTTAACTCTTTTGTAGGTAGTGTGTCTGCTCACATATGCTCCATCAAGCTCATATATATGGTTTGAGACCCTCAACGCAAGGAGACTAATCAAAATATGGTTCACATTAACTTTAGACATCATATATGGGTACCCATGATCTTCACATATCATTTTGATCAAGAAATCATCAAGAGTTTGAAACTTGTTTGCCTTGGAAGCCCTAATTCATCTGGGTATCTTGTGTGACTTCCTCAATAAGTTTCTTCATCATTTGATCAAGTATTTCAAGGAATACTTCATATTAAATAATCTTACACATATATAATCCTCGATGAGTCCCAAAAACCAAGAGAATGTCAAGCTAGCAAGATGGTTCATGGTGGTTGACCAAAGAAAGTCAACTAGTCAAAACAGGGGTTCCTTAGGCCCTATCTCTTACGGAGACTGTTCAGGTGTAGACCTTATAACAGTTGTTACGTGATACTACACTCAGACGAGTTTCTCTTGAGAATATTACGGGTTGATGACTCATTCATCCAAACCTATAATATTCTATTGATGGGATTAAGACTCTGAGAACTTTTTAGAACATGATCTACAGGTTGTTATCCTTAGTACACTCCTTTGGGATGGTTCTTAACCTGACTCCATGCTCGTGACTTACAATAAACCCTTTGATTCTTGGTCGATCCGATCAAGTCTTATGAATATCAATGGAACTTGGGTGTTGATAAGGTAAAAACCATAATCCACCAAAATGGATGATTGATCTTGATGATGACTTGATCCATCCCTTGACCTTTATTTGAGTTTTCCTTGTGTGTGATCCCTTGTTTGTGATTGTTGCATTCATGCATACATGTGCATCATAAAATTCATCATAGAAAAATAAATTTCAAGGAACTAAGGTCTTATTTGCAAATTGTTTTAGACCATGGATTATGGATGAAGGAACACTAAGAAGTACAGTTTCAGATGTCCTAATTTGAAAGAGCTAAGGAAGTTGTCATACTTTGTATTAGATCCCTTGAATGGTGAAATTTGGTTGAAATTATCTTCAAGTGATGTTGAATGAGTGATGGTATTATAGGGTTTTGGGATGTGGGGAATGTATTGAAATGTTTTAAAGGTTTGGAGTATGAACAAACTTTGCATTTTAGGGGTCCTCAATGGCATGGTCAAATCTGAGGTGAACCATGACTCACTCACTGTCTAATTTGTGTTTGGAGAGTGACTGAGATGACTTGAATGATCCTGTAAGCTTGTGGGGATGCTTGAGGATAGATGTTAGTGTCAAGGTGGCTTGGGCACACCTCGACGTGATCAGGGAGTCTTGAGCTTCATAGATGGACCTCGTGCCTTTGGTTTGTGGATCATTAAGTATAAATGCATATGAGATGACATGTGTGGGACAGATGATCATGAATTAGAGTTATAGAGGATGATGTGGAGGTAAAGTAAATTTGAGGGTATGATAATTGCCCTTATTTTATCTTCTCGGACATGAATGTATGGGTAACAACGGATTCCATTGCATTCAAGGTAGGAGAGGATTAAATATTACAAGGAATAACCGGAAATTTTCCCTGATTGGGATGAGAGTGGCGTGATTTGCTGGGGATTATATATGGGAAAGTATTTATGGGATGACAAATGAGTTTGGTGTGAGACCAAATGCTGGGGAAATGAATATGGTTATGATCATTTTGCATGTAATGCGATGTATGAAACATAAGTATCTCTTCAAAGAGAAAAGTTTGATGATTGACTCCAAGAAGAATGGTAGGGAAGAAACTCCAACGGGGAATGAGAATTTAGGTAGAAGGGGTGACTGTCCCTTAGAACATCCGGGGAGAAAGATAATGGTGATTCCTAACAACGAATGGAACACCTGACTCTGATGGGGAGAAGAGAGATTCAATGACAATTCCTAGCAGCGGTTGGAATACCTAACTCTGGGGGAAAAAGAAGTCGTTCAATGATGATTCCTAGCACGACTGGTGTTACGGCTAGAAAAATGACATAGTCTCCACCATCCTTTATTCGTTCATAAGGAACGGGGGAATAATGATAAAACCTAATAGTTAAAGTGAGATACGAGGTTCTGGAGTTCGTTAGGTTAGAGGAAGGTGTTAAGCACCCCTTACCTATATGGTATTCAATGGGATCCTCCTACAATTCTAGGGTTAGTGTGTGTTTTCTAAAGTGTTTGCTTTAATATTCTTTATTTCCTTATTTAACTACTTATTTACAGGAGGTGTCACATTCAAATGGGCAAAAGACCTAAGAAAAGGTTTTTATAATGGTACTCGCTAGACTTCACAACTATATGCTTGCGTACCTCTTCATTAGGCGAGGGATCAAAGTACCGTAGTTCTTCATGAAAATGTTGGTCGGTTGGTTGTTTTTTTCCCTTGAAGACTCTCACGCATCGGGGGTGGAAAAGTATTTTTAGAAAATGCCTCAATACACTAGGGTAAAGGTCTTATGTTTTGACATGAAGTTGAATTGATTTTATCCTTTTATCCCTTGCAAATATCTTATTTTTTATAGTTTAAGAAAATAAAATAAGAGTCATAGTAATATGATAATCCTTATCCCGAATTTTATCCCAATTTAATCTTTCAAAGCCCCTTAGTTTTATCCCCAATTGTATCCCATGTCTTTATCCCATTTTAATTTGAAAATATCATTTAATATAATAAAAACATATTAAGTATGATATAATCATATAATACACAATAAATTAAATTGAATGTCATAAGATATATTTGTTTTCCCGATTTTATCCCATGTTACAACCCCTTAAAACCCTAAGTATCATCCCCGATTTTATCCCATAATTCATGATTTAATTAACCCTAACGCAACTGATAAAAACCTAATCAATTAAAATATTATCAACACACTTAATTGAAATATTTTCAAAGATTTAATTTTTTTGGTTATATTTTAATTAACATTTAAATAGATACATATTAATTAATAATTTACTAAGTAATTTAATTAATTGAAAATTAAATGAAGACTTAATAATTAATTAAGGGACTAATTTAGTAAAAATTAAATGAAAAATTAATAATTAATTAAGTGATTAATTAATTAAAAATAAAAATGGAAAAAATTTATAATTAATTAAGTAAGTAATTAATTAAAAGATTAAACGAACAATTAATAATTAATTATATGGTTAAGAAATTATTAATTTATAATTAATTAAGTGATTAATTAATTAAAATATTAAATGGAAAATTAAATTTTAATTAATTAATATAAAAAACGAAAAAGGGGTGTGTTTGAAAAGGAATTAGCAAATGGGCCAAAACTTGGGGGTGCAAACTGCAAGGGAAGGAGTCCATGAAGATTTTGTGGCCCATTAGTGACCTAGGGACCATGGTGAGGGAGAGTCAACAATTGACTCTCTCTACACCATCTGATCATGATATAAGGGGGAGAGTGATGCGAAGCCCCTGCCTTTGATCAGGTTGACTGGCACATAGATCAAGAGGTCTAGATCCAAAGTCAATAAAGGCCTACCATATGCACGCGCGTACGAGATCTTTGGTTGACCGCGATGGTCAACCAATGTGGTCTCCTCGGAGTTCGACTTGGCACGCATCTGAGTGATCCCACGAGGTATATTAATATGCTCCCATCTGAATCTCTCACTTTTCCATTTTATTTCTCTCTCTTCTCTATGATTCTCTCTCTATTCTCTCAACCCTCTCTCCCTCTAACCACCCTATTTTCTTCACCCCCACCGTCCAAACCACCGCTTCCTCCAGTTTTCTAGTTGAACTTCAACGGAAAATTCAAACATTCAAACAAATTTCCAGAACCCTCTCCCCACTCCTTTAACCTGGGTTTTCTAGATGAACCCTAACTCATCCAAAGCCTAGAAACCCTTAATATTCAAGAACCCTAGTTGGGTTCTCATGAACTCTAGGAACCCTAAGGGTTATGGGAAGAACCCCACCCTTACCCAAATGAACCCTAACCCTATGTAGGTGGAAACCTAACCCTAACTTGAAGAACCTTAGGGTTCATATGATCAACCCTAACCCTAATTTTTCAGAAACCCCCAAATCAGACTTGATTCAAATCCATAACATATCCATAAAAACAAAAATTCAACGCAATAACGATCCTACGAAGACCAACCTGCATAATGGAGTTTTAATTTGGAGATGAGGTAAGATATATTCCCTTCTTTTCCTTTTGATTCCATTGCTCCTCATTCTCTTTCTGACTTCCTCTCTACTCTCCTCTATGCGAGGTTCCTGGATGGTAATGGAGGCTGAGCTTGGAGAATTTAAGGTTTCAATGTGAAACCCTAATTCTATTTGTATTCAAGCTTTGGTGGAAGGATTCGAATTGCAACAATTGAGGATTTTTGGGTTTTTTTTTCGTGTTCTCTTCATCTTAATTTTTTTCGTGTTTATAAGTTAATTTTATGTTTTAAGCTTTTAATTAGATTGATTATTTTTTTAAGAAATGTTGATTTTATTGTAATTGTTATTTGATTTGGTTTATAAATAGTTTAGGGTTTGGGATTTGATTGTATCTGGACTTATTTGTTTGTAAATTATTCATTGAAATGTATTTATTTTCAATAATAGAAAGAATGTAGTGGATTTCCAATTTTGCTACTCTGAATTTGGTTTATGCGCAGATTTGGGGAAGAAGATGAACAGGGGTCGGATCAGGCTTTAACTAGTTCAGAGTTGGGTCCTTGGTTTGACCGAGTTGACCCTTGGTCCGAATTGGGCCTAGTCCACTTCTGAATTTGGGCAAACGACCAATCAGACCCAGCCAAAAACAACCCTGATTTAATTCCAATATTAATTATAACAATAATAATCCAATAATAGTAAATAAAGTGATATTAATGGTAATTTTATAATAATAATAATATTGATAATAATAATGATACTGTTAATAATAATAATAATAATAATAATAATAATAATAATAATAATAATAATAATAATCCAATAATAATCCCATAATAATAACCCAATAATAATATTAATATTTTTAATCATAATCCAATAATAGTAGTCCAATAATAATAATGATAACATTAATAATAACAAATATTAGTATTTAAAAGGTCTTATAATAATTTGATAAAATAATTTTAATCCTAATTAATTTGCCTCGAATAATATCGTTAACCCTGATTAACCACTCTTGTATACCTCTAGCACAATAATATTTTTAAATCATACCCGTAAATCGAAACTAGTTTGGATGAGGAGTTAAAAGTCAAAATGGTCCTCCTTTGACTTTTTAGGTCATTGAAGTTGACTAGATGATCTAAATGGGACTCTGAATATGTGAGTGATATATATCCTAAGTCAGTAGTAAAGACGAATGTGGTGGTTAAAATTTGGGATACGACAACTGTCCCTATTTAATCAACTCCAGACTAAGATGATGATGACGATGAGCCTTCATCTTCTCCAGGCGAAGATGGTTAAATATATAAAGGGAACCCAAATTTGCATGAGGAAGATTTTTATATATTATTATCTTTTGGATGTTTTGATATAAACGAAAGAGTATGAAAGGGTATTGCTGTTTTTATAACGAAGATTTCAAATAAAAGGAAAGGATCTTGATTGAAAAAAATGCAACTTTATTCATAAATAAGTAATTGAAATGAAGGGGGGCCTACAAAGCTTGTCCATTTTCCTTGGAATTAACAAAGGACTTATTATTATTTTTTGAAAATAGTAAATTACTTCGAACTGGAAATCATCTCTAGGATCTCGATGGCCTTCCAATTGATGAGAAGTACATTTGATGAATAGTGACACACCATGTCGGGCATCCCTTTTTCTTATTCAGTCATAGTCACTTGATCTTCATCATTATATCCTCCACTGTAGAAGGTTTCTTGAAGTGTACCAAGCTTTTTCTGGTCTGTCCTCTGAACTCCTTCATTAGTTGGTTTGTAACCCGGCCCGAGCCGATCTTTTTTCTCTGGTATCTCCAAGAGCTTGCCCCAACCCTGGGTATCTCTACCCTTTATCAACTTTGGCATCTTTTCCTATGGGGGTATTGATTTTTCTTTTCTTCGAGGATGAAAGGTATCTCCAAGGATTGAAAAGGTATTTCCAATGTTTCTCCATCTGCTTCTATGTATCTGAAGGATGAAAGGTGACTAAAAAACATGTCCTCCTCCCATTCGATGATTATTAGCTTATCGTCGATTACGAATTTCAACCATTGGCATAAGGTTGAAGTTACAGCTCCTGCGACATGGATCCAAGGTCGTCCTATGAGACAACTATAGGATGTATTGATGTCAATCACTTGAAAAGTGACCATAAAGGTATGAGGTACCACAATTATTGGTAAATAGACTTCTCCAATTACCATCCTCTTTGAACTATCAAAATCCTTGACCACCAAAGTACTGGTTTTCATGGAAGTTCTCACATTGTTCAGCTTTCCTAAGGTATTTTTGGGCATGATATTTAGAGATGATCCTGTGTCCACCAATACCCTTAATAGGAGAATATCTTGGCTTTTGACGGATATGTGTAAGGCTTTGTTATGACCATGTCCCTCTAGTGGTAATTCATCGTTACTAAACCCTATTCAACTATAGGTTTGTCTCCTACATATGTCATAGAGTTGTAATTCCAAGGTACACGCTTAGTGCTTTCGAATAGGAACAGTGCAGGAACATGGAAGACAATAGGGTCCTCAATCTTTACATGTATTTGGAATGGAACTTAAGATGGAATTGGAACCGGTATTTGTAATGATTCCTGGGAAAGCACTTGAAATGGTATTTGAAATGGTGCTGGAGTTTCCACCTGCTGGTAGGGAATCTCAAAAGGTGTGTGTCCCTGAGATTCTATGAATGAGACATCTTCAAATTTCCTGGTATACCCGATTTGAACCAAACATTCATTCATCATCTATTGAAGACACTCCTTCATCTTCCCGCAGGTGTCTGGATTGACGAGGGAAATTTTACAGTTACCGTGTAACTCTTCTAATGCCTTGTAACCAATCAACTTCTCGTGTATCATTGACATGCGAGTATTTACCCGATCTACCATTTGGGTCAGAATGGTGTTGTCTAGTCCTTCTACCGCATTGATAGTTGGACCACAGTGTCCTGACGTTGATTTCCTTTCACATTTGGACCATCTGGAGTAAAAGAGATAATCTTGCGCTCCAATAAGTCTTGTACCTTGAAATTGAGTTCCAAACACTTCTCAGTAATATGCCTTGGCGATCTGGCATGGAAGTCACCCTTGGCATTAGCATCTTGACCATGGGGAAGCGAATTTGGTGGATGTGCTATAGGTTTAATATCTACCAATCCGTTTTGAATTAAGTAGGGCAAGACATGAGTATATGTTGTAGATATGGGGTCGAATTCCTTCCACAACCTTTGTTGATCCCTCCGTGCGTACACGTTTTGTTGACTTTGTTGAGGCGATGCTCTGGCCTGTTGTGCTTGAGGCCTAGAGTATGCCTGTTGTGGATACTAATTAGGAACCACTACAGCTATGTAAGAATTGTAAGGCACCTGAGAAATCCCTTCGGTTGTGACAATGTTGGTATCTCCTTTCTTCGAATTGTTACTTTTGGGATACCTTTTGTTACTATGTTGATTTGAGGATGGCTGTCCAATCTTACCACTTTTCAAGCCATTCTCAATTCTTTCCCTAATTATTACCAAATCAGCAAATCCGGTGGTGTAAAACCCTAATTTTGACCCTAAGATCCCTCATGGCATCATATCATTTGCTTAATGCATTACCTCAAGGATCATAGCATGTGTGGCTCCTTTACCCTAGGGGTGGGATTTGTGTGAGTTGGTTTGAAACCACCAAGCATGATTGTATTGTATATTATTGCTTTTCTTATTTGTTTACTAACCAAAAGCACAAAAATATGTCACTAACTCTTTTTGTTTTGAAGCTCAAGTGATCATGTGCTCCAATGCTCCTAGGAGGCTCCTAAGCTCAATGAAGTGACTAGATGAAGATGTGAAAAGAATGAAAATGGTTCACAAAGCTCCTAATCATCATATATGTCTCCCAAGTATCTCAATTTTCCAATTTGATCAAGATAATCCAAAGGGCTTGAGGATTGTTTCCCAAGGAAACCCTAATTCAACTGTGCATTGATTGTGCCTTGCTCATGAAGCAACCTCAACCTATGATAAAATTTAATAAAGGGAAGTTCTTTCATTCATTATTTTATTCATATATGAGCCTATGTGAGGATCCTCAATCATTCATTCATCAAGATTTGAAGTTTGGCCTTGAGAAGTTGACTAGTCAAGTCATCTGACTAAACTGAAGATCACTGAGACACAACTTGTGATGTGTTTGTCAAATGAAGATGACCCCAAGAGAAAACAAGTTTATACGAACCATATGAACAACTTTCATGTTAATAAAAATTCCATTTGAAACTTGGAAGGTCATCATTCATTCCAAAATATTATAGGTCATTTTGATTGAAACCCTAATTTTGTGTCAACTTCCCAAGGACCTAACTTCCTTATTTTTTATGATTTTGATGTGAGAAAAAATGAATTGGAAAGATTAAGATGTATAATTCAAATTTTATGTTGAACAAGATTTCATAATCCTAAAAGAAATACATGTGAAAATACAAAACATTATAGGTCACTTTGGACCTCAGTCATTGAATTTGAAAAATGTCCAACTTCAAGTGCCCATAACTTTCTCATAGAAAATCCAAATGATGAAAAATTTTAATGTCCAAATTGATCATATTGAAGGGATCTAGATCTTTTATGTTGGAGGTTTTTACATTTAAGGCTTGCATTATTGAAACAGAAGGGCTTGAATTTGCTTGCTTTGAACAAAAGTTTTCAAAGGGAACCTAGACATGTTTTGTACCCAAAACTTCACAGCCAATTTTCATAAATTTCCAAACTCCAAATATATTTTTGCCCAACATAACTTTTGTTCCTTATTTCAAGGGATTTCCAACCATTACTCACATTAATTTTTTGTACTTTCCATGAGTGAGCTTCGAAGAGCTTAATGTTTATGGTCATTTGTGTATTTCACTTTGAAACTTCATGTGCAAGCAAATACCAGGCCAATTGTACGTCCAATTCACTTCCATATGAGTTCAACGTGGATTTGCATTCATTCTAGGGCCTCACATGCGCCTATACAAGCCCATGCATGGAGGATCCAAGTTTCATGCACACGAGCCAAACACTACCTTGCAGCACCTTCTAGCTATAAATAGAAGTGCAATCTCATTCAAATGATAACCACAACGAGATCTTAAGTGCTGCTGGATTGAAAACCAAACCCTCACCAAAGGGATTTCTGTTTTTCTATTTCATTTTCAAGCTTGAATTTCAACATCATTAGTTGAATTTCAAAGCATAATTCGTTAGCCTTGCATCATCATCACACTTCCAGATCAAAATTCAATCAAGAGCTTGGACAATTCATGCTGTGTGAAGCTCCATTTCAGAGGCATATCACCAAACTTTTTTGATTCAGATCTTGAAATATAATGTGAATTCCTTTGGTTTGTGCTATTTTCTGAAGTCCTCTCACATGAGGCAGGGGAGTGGTGGTCTTAATTTTGCAAATCGTGTCATTTCAGATCAAGCACCATGATATTCAAGCTCATGTTTCTCTTTAAATAGGAACTTTGAGAATGATCCATGGATACAGGGGTGATGTACATCACCCCACCTTCATTTTGATACCTTGCTTTTTCATTTTCATTAAGATTTGATTTCCTGTGCGAGGTGGCCGGAATTGGTTGTCTGGCCGGAAAAGATGGTGGTTTCCACCTCCATCCCCACGTGGGAGCCTTCAGGTCCATTGGATCATGATGAAATATTATAATCTCAGCCTTCCAATGTTATGACTTGTTTTAAATCAAGATGTAGCGCACTTGAGTTTGGTCTTTCGTTTGACCGCGCCTCTGAACCCTCCGATCATGGCCACGTCAATTAATGAAGTGATCTAATGGCAGCGCATTTTTGATATTTTTCCTATTTTCTATTAATTTCATTTAATTCCTTTTATTTTCAAAAATTCATAAATATTTTATTCGAAGTCACAAAAATATGAGACCAATGCCAAAACGTTTCTTGAAAAATCAAGTTTCATATTTTGATTTTTAATTATTTTTGTGTCTTCATTTGATATTTTTTGTGAATTATTTGGTTTTTAATAGTTTAATTCATTTTAAAATAATTTTTGATATCTGAAAAATCCAAAAATATTTTCTTAACACATGTGGATCATGATAAGTCAATGAAAAATAGTCTCATCAATTTCTTAATTGATTTGAGATTTATTTGAGATTTTAATTCATATTGTGTTATTTTTATTATTTTTAATTGTTTTAAAATAGTTTCTGATTTCAAAATTTGTTGAAAAAATTTGTCAAAGCTTGTTTGACCATGTTAGACCTATGAGAATTTAATTGGACTTATTGAAGTTGATTTGAATTGAATTTGAGGTTTGACCATATTTTTTTTCATTTTTTTTTTCATTTTATTTTATTTCAAAAAATACCAAAAAAATATGTTTGACTTGTTGACTTGTGATCTTCATTTCTCTTCTTTTTGACATTGGTTGATGATGATTTGATTCACTTTTGACTAATCATGTTTGACACTTGAATTCTTTTTTTCCATTCATTTCATCTTCATCTCATTTCTTTTTATTATGGCCAATGATTTAATGTCTTATGGTTGGTCTTGACATATGAGAGGTTTAATCTTCTTTGATCCAAATCAAACTCAACTTGATCCAAGATCAAGTGAGTTTCTTTGTGTCCAAGATAGGTTGCTTCTTGGTCAAGCAAAAAACCTAAAGTCCATACAAGGCCTTTCTCTTTTCTTTTGACATGGCAAGTTTTAGGAGCTTGACTTACTAGTCATGATCTCTAACTTGTGTTTATTTGCCTATAGTTTTATTGACCGGCCTCAGATAGGTGTGACGACTACATTAGTCCACTTACGATTGTTTAACATAACGCTAAATTGTCTTATGACAAACTAACATAACCACTAATTACTAACTTTAATTTGAGCATTTAATTTCTTGCAATTTACTTTAATGCAATTTACTTCTTGCTCATTTATTCATATTGCTTTTTACTTTGCTCACTTGAGTATATATTTTATGTTTATGTCATTTTCCTTTTCCTCATTTGAGCTCATTATTGTATATGAATATATTGTTGCCTTGTGTTGGTTTTGTTTTTGTTTTGTGTGAACCTAAAGCCAAAAGGAGAAAGGACTTAGAATTAGGACTTACCTATGCTTAAAGGAGTTCAAGAGTAACTAGGCCTCATGCCTTTAGAATGCTAAACTAGTTGAAGAGAAACTAGGCATCATGCCTTTAGAATGCTAAATTTCAAAGTTGACTTCAAAGGACTTCATTTCCAAAACTCATTCTTTGTCCATTCCTCTTATTATGTTGTGAACTTTTTGATGTTTGTTCTTGTGTGATAGGGATTCCATCTTGAGATAGTAAGAAGGACCATTGTCATGAATAGCCAAGTTAAGAGAGACAGGCCAATTGGAGATCCTAGGAGCTTGAATCCAAATATTATGTGATTGCTTGTTGTTTGTTAAGTCCAAAGGAAGGGAGCATCTTGAATCATCTCTATGATTTCAAGAAAAGGAACTCCAAGGGTTTTATCTTCTCTCTTATCTTTGTTTGTTTTAGGACTAGCCCTTCTCTTCTTCTCCTCACTCTAACCCAAGCCAAACTCTTTTTGTGCAAACTTTGACTTTGTTTCAAATTAGAAACCTAGGCCTTATGCCTTTGACTTTTTCCAAAATCTTTTCATTAATACTCATTATGAATAGATCTTAATTCAACTTTGACCTCATTTTGTAAATAAATCTAACTTGTAAATACAACTCACTTCAAGTTGATTTTGTGGTTCCAATGGCCACCTTATTAAAACCTTTTCATAAACATTAGTCATAGGTTTGAGTTATCATAGTGGTTGATGTAAACCTCACCTCATCCTTAGTGATTGGACCATAAGTCTTCCATACTTATTATAGGGTTAACCCCTCACTAGTATGTTAAAGCTCTCCTCGCATGGTGGATTGTTGGTTTAGGTCGAGTTTTCTCCCTTTGATAACAAAAGACCTTAAAGCTTTTGGTAAAATCAATTCCCCAATCTTTGTGATTTTTACCCCGAACTACGAGGTTTTGATCCTACCTTTGTGATGGTACGTAGGCAATGGATTCATCCATTCAAACAAAAAAAATTGTAAATATAATCTATTCTCTTCTCATCCTTCCAATATTTTGCACATATTTTCACAAATACCAACCTACAACATATGTTTGCAAAAAGGGTTCCCTTAGAGTACTAAGGATGTTTTGGGTGTGTAAAACCTTCCCATTTCATAACCAACCCCCTTACCCAGATCTCTGACATTTTTATTAGTTTTTGATTTGATAAAACTTCTTACTTGGCTTTTGTTCGCTTTTTAACCTTTCCTTTGGACAAATAAAAGTGCGGTGGCGACTCGAATTGTATGTTTCCTTTTGGTTTAGTCAATAAACCTAAAGGTAACGAAAACCCCGCTATAGAAAAGTGGAGACTCTGCTGGGGAAATAACCTTCCTAGTGGGTTTAGCCTACTTTTTGCTTGTATGTGTTGTATGTTTATATTTATTTGTGACATATTTTTGTGCAAATTTGGGATGACTGTATTGTTTGTAATGTATGAATTGCTTGATATATTATATGCTTGTATGCTTGGTGGTTTCTTGTGAGATGAGTTCTATACCCGAACTCGAGTGCACTTATGATAGGAGAATGGCATAGTCTTGTTGACTTGTGTGGAGTTATTCCTTCGCAAGTTGACTTGCAAGCCCATTCACTTGGTGGAGGTCTTATTGGGATCAATAATGTCACAGAAGTAGTCGTGGTTAGGCATTACTCTTTCCAATATAAACCTTAGAAGCCAAGGACCTTAGATACCTAGCCCATCTTGGCCTATTTTAGGACGTAGTGCGAAGGTCGTTCGAGTGTAAGATTTGATACGATTGTTATGTGATACTACACTCATAAGAGTCCCTCTTGAGAATATTTTTGGAAGACGAGTAGTCGTTTCATCCGATAGTATCTGAAAGATGAGATGATGACTATGTGGACCTTTTTAGAACATGATTGTCAGGTTTAACCATAGTACACTCCCTTTGGGTGGTTCCTAACCGAGACTCCATGCTCGTGAGTTACAACAAACCCTTGATTCGCGGTTGATCCGTTCTCGTATATCCTCAATATCAATGAAACTTGGGTGTTGATAAGGTGTAAACCATTATCCACCAAAATGGATGATTGATATTGATGATGACGTGAGCCATCCCGTGACCTTTGTGTGGTGTGACTTGCTTGATCCTTGAGTGTGATTGTTGCATCCATGCATTCATGCCTTCATTTGCATCCATATCATCAACAATAAGAATTTTCAAGGAACTTAAGAGGTCTATTTGCAAATTTTCAGACATGGATAAGCAAAGAAGGAATATGAAGAAGTACAGTTTCAGACAACCCGACTTGAAAGAGTTAAGGAGTTTGACATCTTATGTATTAGAGACTTTGGAGTTCAAAGCTGGCAATGGGAAGCTTCTGTCTATTCTTTCTACTAAGGTGGATGAGGGTCTGATGAGTGTGTTGGTGCAGTTCTACGATCCTTTGTATCGGTGCTTCACTTTTTCGGATTTCCAACTTTTGCCTACACTTGAGGAGTATGCCTATCATGTGGGTACACCTATTCTGGATCAGTTGCCATTCAGTGGTTTGGAGAAGGTTCCATCATCTCAAGAGATTGTTGATCTGCTTCACATAGATGTATCTGATATTATTGCTCATACGACTACCAAAGGTGGAATTCAAGGTCTCCCATCTGATTTTCTCATTTCCCAAGCTACTTTGTTTGGGAAAGCCATGAGTGAGGACGCCTTTGAAGCCATATTTGTACTTATCATCTATTAGCTAGTGTTATTCCCCAACATCAATAATTTTATGGATGTGAACGCTATTAGGATTTTCTCTTCTCTTAATCTTGTTCCGACTCTGTTGGGTGACACTTATTTCTCTTTGCATATGAGGAATGCAAAGGGTGGTGGATCCATTGTGTGATCTCTGCCTCTGTTGTACAAGTGGTTTATTTCGCACTTGCCTCAAACGCTTGCCTTCAAGGAGAACAATGGATGTCTACGGTGGTCCACGAGACTTATGTCTCTCACTAATGATGATAACCCCAAGAGAAACAATGTTCTTAAGAACCATATGACCAACTTTCATGTTCATCAAAAATCCATTTGAAACTTGGAAGGTCATTATTAATTCCAAAACATTATAGGTCATTTTGACTGAAACCCTAATTTTTGGTCAACTTCCCAAGGACCTAACTTCCTTATTTTTTATGATTTTGAGGTTAGACGAAATTCATTGGAAAGTTTAAGATGTCTACTGCAAATATTATGTTGGACAAGATTTTATAATCCTCACCTCATCCTTAGTGATTGGACCATAAGTCTTCCATACTTATTATAGGGTTAACCCCTCACTAGTATGTTAAAGCTCTCCTCGCATGGTGGATTGTTGGTTTAGGTCGAGTTTTCTCCCTTTGATAACAAAAGACCTTAAAGCTTTTGGTAAAATCAATTCCCCAATCTTTGTGATTTTTACCCCGAACTACGAGGTTTTGATCCTACCTTTGTGATGGTACGTAGGCAATGGATTCATCCATTCAAACAAAAAAAATTGTAAATATAATCTATTCTCTTCTCATCCTTCCAATATTTTGCACATATTTTCACAAATACCAACCTACAACATATGTTTGCAAAAAGGGTTCCCTTAGAGTACTAAGGATGTTTTGGGTGTGTAAAACCTTCCCATTTCATAACCAACCCCCTTACCCAGATCTCTGACATTTTTATTAGTTTTTGATTTGATAAAACTTCTTACCTGGCTTTTGTTCGCTTTTTAGCCTTTCCTTTGGACAAATAAAAGTGTGGTGGCGACTCGAATTGTGTGTTTACTTTTGGTTTAGTCAATAAACCTAAAGGTAACGAAAACCCCGCTACAGGTGGATACTGAACCGACAATATTTTTGTAGTAAGGGCCTTGTAGGATGCCCATGAACATGTCAACTAACTCGTTTTCCAAAAGTGGAGGTTGTACACAGGAATCCAGTTCTCTCCACCTTTAGGAATACTCCTTGAAGGATTCACTTCCCTTTTGGGAAAGATTCTGAAGTTGCATGCGATTGGGAGCCATATCCAGATTTAAATTTGTATTGTCTTAAGAAGGCATTACTTAGGTCCTCCCAAGTCTTAACATGGGTTCTTTCCAGCTACATGTACCAGTCTAGGGATGCCCGACTTAGACTGTCCTGGAAGCTATGCATCATTAGTTTCTCATTTGCGGCGTAGGCAGCCATCTTTCGGACGAACATCCTGAGATGGTTCCTTGGGAAACTGACTCCCTTTTACTTATCGAAGTCAGGGGTTTTTAACTTTGGAGGTATGGAGACGTCTGGCAC
Source organism: Lathyrus oleraceus (assembly GCF_024323335.1). Classification (NCBI taxonomy): domain Eukaryota; kingdom Viridiplantae; phylum Streptophyta; class Magnoliopsida; order Fabales; family Fabaceae; genus Lathyrus; species Lathyrus oleraceus. The sequence continues at coordinate 218,052,975 of NC_066580.1, forward strand.
CAAACACATTCCCATATCATCAACTCCAAAGATACTAAAGCCCTTAGTCACTTTCAGTCTCTCTTCTAGGACTTTATATTTGTCTTCAGTTGTTGTTTCTTCGATAGTGGTAGCAAAGTGAGTAACTAGATTTCTTTGTTGGGCCATCTCCCTAGGATCTTCCTCCTCATATTGTTGGATTAGGTCCATATAGTCGTCTTGCAGAATGGGTATTTGTACGGGACGAGATGCCCCATTGTGAGCAAGAGTAGGGGTAGACCCTTCAGGAGAAAGGCACCATACTTAGCTTCACCTCCTTAGATGTCATAAGTAAACCCTTGTAGTGGGTTACCATCTCCAGGTAAGGGTGTGGGTGTGTAAGTATCCCTCCTTTTATCAGTCTCGACTTCCCTTGCCAACATATTGGTAATGGCTCTAGTGAGTTGATCCATCTTGTGCTTCATTTCCTCCATATTTCCTTTAAATGAGTCCATGTCTACCCTAAGTGTTTCCAAATTCTGTTCAAGTTGCTCCATGGCCTTCTTATATTGAGCTCGAGTTTGGAGAGTCAGTTTGTCACATTCGAAGGTATTGGGAAAGTATGAGGAAAAGTGATTTTCTTTTCTTTTCAATGTTCATGAAATGAGGTGTGCATGAATGCATGATAATGTATGGAAAAATATTTTATTTCTTACTTCTTTGGGGAAAATTCAAAATCCATTGTCGCACGTTTTTAGGAATATGAATATGATTGTAAATATCATAGAAATAACTTTATTTAAAAATCCAAAGTAAAGGATCGTACGGGAGTGATGCCCCATTTATAATAATACATCAAGCCATAAAAACGAAAATATAAATTCTCAAAATAAATAAAAACTAGAGAGGTTCCTCCATGGCCCTCTTCAAGTGGGCCTTTAATTCGTTCAACACGAAGTCGCATAGCCTGATAAACTCGAGTACTTCTTGGGGAGTGTTGTGGAAGTTTGCCACGCCATCAGCTCTTTTGAACATCCTAAGAATATATCGCACTAAGTTGTTGGAAAACTCGTCTAAATTGGAATGTTCGATCCTCCATGCTTGAGCTTGGTCACCTTGTTCTTGAACAATGACTTAACTAGCGGTAGAGAGGTCCCTTAGGTGCTGGATTTCTCCCTATAACTGTGCGACCTGAGCTGTCAAGACTTCGTGGTCTTGATTTTGAAGATGCACCTGTTCTCTTAGGTTTATGATATCTTGATAGATCCTTCTCCAATTAAGTGGCAACATCTGCTCAGCTTCTATTCTTAGTTATCATTGCCTAGCAGCAACAATTTATGATTTTGCAAGTGCCTCTTTGAATCCATGGATCTGAGTCATTACAACGCTTTCTCTTTCCTATTCTTCCCATACGGCTATATCGCATGCCTTATTCCACCTCTGATCTTCAGCTTGGGCCTCCTTTGACTTACCATTGAGATTTTGAAAGTTAACTTTGTCACTGAATAAACCTCCCAAAGTCTTTTGTCTTTTACATCTTTCGGTATGGATGGTAAATGTATGTGTAAGACCCCAATTTTGACCCTAAGATGCCTCATGCTATCTCATCATATGCATTGGCTTTGGGATCACACCTTGGCATCCTCCTTACCCCTCATTCCTTGGGTTTGCATTGGTAGAGGTCACCAAGCATATTTGATTGTGTCATACTTTTTTTTTCATTATTTACTAACCAAAATACCAAAAATATGTCTATGTATAGCTTTGTTTCTTTTGTAGGTAGTGTGTGTGTTCACCTATGCTTCATCAAGCTTATATCTAGGGTTTAAGACCCTCAATGCAAGGATACTAATCAAGAGATGCTTAACATTGACTCTAGATATCATATATGGATCCCAATGGTCTTCACATATCATTTTGATCAAGAATTCATCAAGAGTTTGAAGCTTGTTTGTCTTGGAAGCCCTAATTCATCTGGGTATCTTGTGTGACTTCCTCATCAATTTTATTCATCATTTGATAAAATATTTCAAGGGATACTTCATATTACATCATCTTATACATATATGATCCTCCATGTCCGAAAGATCAGGAGAGCTTCAAGTTTGCAAGTTGGTTCATGGTGGTTGACCAGAGAAAGTCAACTGGTCAAAACTGGGGTTCCCTATACCCTATCTCCTCCAATGTTTGTCATATGAAAATGATTATAAGAGAAACGTTACTCCTTATGTAATTCCAAACAACTTTAATGTTGAAGTAAAGAGTTAGTTTTTCTTAAACAATCATTTTTTATGGTGAAAGATTATAGGTCATTTTGTTTGAATCCTAGTTAAGAGGTCAACTTCCAAGGACCATAACTTGCTAAATTTTTATGAGATGAAATCCATTCAAGTTTCATGATTAAATTTAAGATGTCCTATCCAACTTTGATGGAATAAATTCAAATTCAACTTGCAAATGCATGTTCCAAGAGGAAACATTATATGTCATTTTGGGCCATTACCATTGAACAAGTGATTTTCCTCAACTTCTAAAATGCATAACTCTTTCATGCCGAATCCCAATAAGTTCAAATTTGTGACCAAATTGAAGATATTTGAAATAGATACAACTTTGATGAAGGAACTTTTTCCATTTGAAACCCACAACAAAAGTTATTCAAGGTGGAAGAAATGAACATTTGACTTGGTACTTAGAAAATTTTCAAATATGTTTGATTTCCCAATCTTCCACCTCAAAATTCACCATTATCCAAGCTACAAATGGAAAAGTCTTCAACATGAATATTATTCCCCTTGATCCCAACTTTCCAAAAACTCAAAGATCATCTCATTTGGCCAAGAATTGGAGGACTTGCGCATGGGTTCTTCACAAGGTTTCATTTTGATGAATTTCATGTTCACATTCCAATTACCATTGCATGATCACATGACACACTTTCAGCATTGCACATGATGAAATGTGGACCTTATTACATCATTTCATGGGCCTATCACACGCCCATGCATCCATGCAAGGGTGAATTTCTATTTTTGGAATTTTGAATGAAAGGTGTGAAACCAATTGCATTGCCTATAAATGAGACCCTTCAGGCTCAGAATTATGGACACCTTGCCCAAGCTTTGAACCTGCAATCCTAACCCTCACCATTAGAGAACAATCTTGAAGGTTTTCATTTTAAAATCGAGTTTCTAATCTCCTTCTATTTTGAGATTGAAACTCCAAGAATCCTAGCCTTTCCTTGATCCAATTCAACTTCTACAAGCTTCTGAAGTCAAGCCAAGGCCAATTGGAAGCAAGATCAAGCAAGTTTCAAGCTCCCTCGAAGGTGATTTTCCAAATTTTTCATCTCTTCGATTTTATTTATATTCTTCACCATTCTTTGTAATTTTTGGTTGGCTGAAGTCCTACCAATGTAGGCAACAAAATTGAGTTGCTTTGAGGTCAAATCGAAGCAACTCAGTTCATGATCCTCAAAATTCAAATCCCTGTATCTTTTTATATAGTTGGAATTGAAAAAATTGAGGTTATATTTGTGAACCTGAGCATTTTCTCTTTAAAATAGTGTCCTTGTTTTTCATTTTTCATTGAGATGAAGTTGGACCAGTCTGGTGGAGGTAACCGGAGAAGATGACCGAAGCCCTAGCTCCTGTGGTGTGCTAACACACCTCCTGGCCATCTGATCATGTTTGGATGTTCTAATCTGGACCTTTGGTTTGAATTACCACGCGTAAAACAAGTTGACTCAAGACAAACATGGAATGCGCGCGTGTCGCCATCAGATCTGCCACCTCGATTAATGAGGGAGATCTGATGGCCCTTGTTTTTTCTTATTTTATTTCAATTTCTGATTTTATGCTTAATCCTTTTATTTTGTTTAATTCATATTAATTTCATTTTTAATCCAAAAAATTTGGGACTTTCATTAAAAATCTTTAAATATTTTTCTCTTTCATATTCTGAATTAAAATTATTTTTTGGATTAATTTTGATATTTTTCATGAATTAAATGTTTTTGTGCATATTTTTAATTGCTTAAAAATACTTCTGAGTTTTCAAAAATAGTGAAATTTTTTGTCTAAGGTCCTTTGACCTTGTTTGACCTGGGATAAATCTCTTGGCCGTTTTTTTGGTGTTTTGAAGAGATTTTAGGTTTTGACCAAATTAAAATGTATTTTTATTCAATTTTAATTAGATTTTTAATTGTTTAAATGCTTAAAATTATGTTGAGTCATTTTTATGGTCTTGTGATGTTTGACTTTCTGTTTGGGCCTTGGTCAAGGTTGATTGACTTTTGTTGCATCAAAACCATTGGATTTAGGGGATTGATGATATATATACATTTCATCTCGCAAAATGAAAGAATGGTTTTCATTTGATGAAATTCCTCCCATGACCAATTTGTGTTTCTATCTTCCCCTCCCTCTTCATCTTAATTCCTATTATTTCCCATTCCCTCATTAGGCCAATTAAATCTCTAATGTCTTAAGGCTAATTGGTTCATCAATGACCTTGTGTCAGATTGACCAATACAAGTATGACTGAGATAAGTCCTTCCCCTTTGATCTTTTATTTTAGTATGTGGTATGTTTTAGGAGTTTGGTTCATCATACCAAATCTCTAACATGCATTAACCCCTAAATCTTTATTGCCCTACCTCAGATAGTTATGACTTCTACATAAGTCCAATTACGATTGCTTAACATAGTGCTAAATTTGACCCTAATGGCATAGCATTCTAGTAAGTGAGATTGTAAGTCTGCCATTCTTCATGGTATTGGATGGAGACTTGACCTTTTTTCCTTTCATGAGAGTTAGTGGCATACTTGTTGAATTATCCAAGTTAGAGCCCTTCTCGTGGAAGATGTCTTGGTTTAAGGATTCATACTTGTGAAAGAATGGTTGAGTGTTCTCCATAAAATGACTTAATCAATTAAAAAAAACCATCATTAACACTTGACTAACCTTTGACTAACATTTGACTAATTATTATTAATATTGCTTTACTTTCAAGTCAGTTACTTTATGCAATTTAAATTTCAGTCATTTATCATTCATTACCATTTACATTTTATTTAACTTGTTTATGTTTATGTCATTTTCAATTTGCTCATTTGAGCCATATCTTGAGAGGGTATATATTGTTTGTGCATTTTTGTTTTGTTTGTGGTCTTAGGACCTTAAAAAATATAATAATAACAAAAACCCTAAAATACATCTGATGGACTGTTGATCTTGATCTGAACTCTTGGACTTAGAACTAGGCAACATTCCCTGTGCAAAAAGGACTTAGCCAATGCCAACATTTCGAGATCAAGCAATTGTGGACTGAGCCTTCATCTGATGTATGCCTTGAATCTTGTTTGAATTCATCTGTTACTCTGTCTTTGTGCTTAATTGTTATTTTGATCTTGTGTCTGGTGCTTTGTTATGAGTTTACCAAGGAATATTTCATCTGATACATTGGAAGACAATGAAGATTGGTAGCTATTGGAGTTGCTTGCTTGAATGTGGTTATCTTTATTTGATGCCTTGATCTTCATAATGTCTGGAGGTTGCTAATTGCTTATTACTTATTGTTTGATTCAAAGTTCAAGGGAATATGGGTTTCTATATGACATTCTTGTCTATTGGGTTGCATCCCATTGGTCAGATCTTTCCAACTCTCAACTTTTAATCTTTTATGCTTAGGATAACCTCTTCATCTCCTCCCACTTCTTAAATTTCAAAATCTCTTCCCCTTTTCAAAAACTTTCTTTGCTTGTGATTTCAAACATATACCTTACTTTAATGGTTAGAAACTTTGGCCTTATGCCAATGAATTTTCAAACTCTTTCTTAAATCAAATTTGTAAATAAACTTAATCACATTGACTTAAATTTAAAAAGACAAAAATAACTAACAAATCAATTCAAACATTTGGCCCTTTGAGCCTTTTCTTATTAAACTTTTTGTTAAAAGCAATTCACCAACTTCTTTGAAATTTTGACCACGAACTACGAGGTTTTGATCCCTCATTTTTATGTTGGTACGTAGGCACAAGCCCGAAGGTCTTGTCAAAGACTAAAATATAATCAATAAATTCTTTTTCTCATCCCCACACTCTATTTTTTCTCAAACATCATTTATACCAAACACATATGCACACATAAAAAAGAGCTCCCTAGAGTACATATGACACTTTGGGTGCTAACTGTAGTGGTAAATTCATGATCATTAAGCTATGGATAAACTTAACATCAATTAAACCAGATTCACCACCGCGCTTTTATTGTTTCCAAAGGAAAAGGGAAAAGTACGAACAAAACCCAAAGATAAGAAGTTTTCAAATCAAAACTGATAAAATGCCAGAGATTATAGGTAAGGGCGTTGGTTACACAGAGGGAAGGTGTTAGCACCCAAAGTGTCCTAGGTATTCCTAGGGAGCCCTTTTTTATGTGTGTATGTGTTTTGGTATAAAATGATTTTTGAGAAAAATAGAATGTGGGGATGAGAGAAGAATTCATTGATTAAATTTTTGTGTTTGACAAGACCTTTGGACTTGTGCCTACATACCAACCTAAAATGAGGGATCAAAACCTCGTAGTTTGTGGTATCAATTTCAAAGTGAGTGAATTACTTTTAACAAAAAAATCAAGTTTAAAAGAGGCACAAAAGGCCTAAAAGAGTTTGAATGAGTGTTAGTTCTTTTTGTCTTTTGAAATTTTAAGTCAAGTATGGTTAAGTTCATTTACATGTTTAATTAAGAAAAAGAAGTTTAAAAAATGCAATGGCATAAGGCCAAAGTTTCTAATTTGCAATAAAGTCTAAATTTAAAAATAACAAGCAAAGAAGATTTTGAAAGATGGGAGAGACTTGAAATTTAAGAAGTGGGAGGAGATGAAGAGACTAGTCCTAAGAATTTTTTTAAAAGTTAAGAGTTGAAAAGATTTGACCAATGGGATGCAATCCAATAGACAAGAATGTCATATAGAAACCCACTTTTCCTTTAGACTCTGAAATCAAGCAATATTAATACACAAGTAGCAAGATGAAGAGGAAGGCATCAAATAAATATAACCACATCCAAGTTAGCAACTCTATAGTCTTCTTCATAATCTCCCATGCATCAGATGACATACTCCTTGAATGGCTCAGAAATAGGTATTAGACATGGGTTCAAAGTAACTTTTGCATCAAGACCATGTAACAGATGAACTTAAAAGGGATTTCAATACTTGCATCAGATGAAAGTTCAATTCAAAATGACTTGGCTTCAGAAAAGTTGGCATTGGCCAAGTCCTTTTGCTTAGGGAGTGTTGCCTAATTCTAAGTCCAAGTCTCAGATCAAATCTTAGAGTCCACACAAACATTTTTTTAAGAATTTTTGTTGCTATTATGTACATCAAGGTCCTAAGACCACAAACACAAACAAAATACACAAACAAGTATATACAATCACAACATATTCATAATACATGGCTCAAGTGAGCAAAGTAAAAATGGCATTAAAATAAACAAGTTAAATGATATGAATAATGGAAAATGATAAAAGGGATTGAATTTAAAGTGCAGAATGTAAATGACTTGAAATTAAAAGTTAGTCAAATGTTAGTTGATTAGATGTTAGTATTATTTTTGCTTTTCAATTGTTTAAGTCATTCTTTGGAGAACACTTAACCCTCTATTCACAAGCATGGATCCTTGAACCAAGATATCTTCCAAAGGAAGGAAAAAAGGCCAAGTTTCCACACAATACCATGAAAGGGGGAGACTTACAATCTCACTTACTAGAATGTTATGCTTTTTGGGCAATAGAAATTTTATGTTAATGCATGTTAGAGATATGGTATAATTAACCATACTCCTAAAACATACCACACTTAAAATAAAATGGCAAAAGGATGAACCTAATATCATCCATACTTGTGTTGGTTTATGAACTAACTAGCCTTAAGATATAGAGATATCATTGGTCAATGGAATGGATGGGATAAAATGGGATTGAAGATGAAGAGGGAGGGGAAATGAGACAAACACAAATTGGTCATGGGAGGAATTTTATCAAATTAAAATCATTCATTCATTTTGGAAGATGAAATGAACATTTCATCAATCCCCTAAATCCAATGGTTTTAATCCAACAAAGTCAAATCAACCTTGACCAAGGCCCAAACACAATAGTCAAACTTCCCAATTCAATAAAATATCTCAACACAATTTATTCACTATTAAACAATTAAAAATCAATTAAAAATGCATTAAATTAAATTATGTTTGATCAAAAACCTAAAACCTCTTCAAAACACCAAATAAATGGCCAAGAGATTTATCATAGGTCAATCAAGGTGAAAGGGCCTTGGAGAAAAAATTTCTTTATTTTTTGAAAGTGGAAAGTATTTTTAAACAATTAAAAATATGCACAAAAACAATTAAGTCATGAAAAATATTAATGTTGATCCAAAAAATAATTTTAATTCAGAAAATGAAAGAGAAAAGTATTTGAAAATATTTGGTGAACAAGTGATTTTCCTCAACTTCTAAAATGCATAACTCTTTCATGCCGAATCCCAATAAGTTCAAATTTGTGACCAAATTGAAGATATTTGAAATAGATACAACTTTGATGAAGGAACTTTTTCCATTTGAAACCCACAACAAAAGTTATTCAAGGTGGAAGAAATGAACATTTGACTTGGTACTTAGAAAATTTTCAAATATGTTTGATTTCCCAATCTTCCACCTCAAAATTCACCATTATCCAAGCTACAAATGGAAAAGTCTTCAACATGAATATTATTCCCCTTGATCCCAACTTTCCAAAAACTCAAAGATCATCTCATTTGGCCAAGAATTGGAGGACTTGCGCATGGGTTCTTCACAAGGTTTCATTTTGATGAATTTCATGTTCACATTCCAATTACCATTGCATGATCACATGACACACTTTCAGCATTGCACATGATGAAATGTGGACCTTATTACATCATTTCATGGGCCTATCACACGCCCATGCATCCATGCAAGGGTGAATTTCTATTTTTGGAATTTTGAATGAAAGGTGTGAAACCAATTGCATTGCCTATAAATGAGACCCTTCAGGCTCAGAATTATGGACACCTTGCCCAAGCTTTGAACCTGCAATCCTAACCCTCACCATTAGAGAACAATCTTGAAGGTTTTCATTTTAAAATCGAGTTTCTAATCTCCTTCTATTTTGAGATTGAAACTCCAAGAATCCTAGCCTTTCCTTGATCCAATTCAACTTCTACAAGCTTCTGAAGTCAAGCCAAGGCCAATTGGAAGCAAGATCAAGCAAGTTTCAAGCTCCCTCGAAGGTGATTTTCCAAATTTTTCATCTCTTCGATTTTATTTATATTCTTCACCATTCTTTGTAATTTTTGGTTGGCTGAAGTCCTACCAATGTAGGCAACAAAATTGAGTTGCTTTGAGGTCAAATCGAAGCAACTCAGTTCATGATCCTCAAAATTCAAATCCCTGTATCTTTTTATATAGTTGGAATTGAAAAAAATTGAGGTTATATTTGTGAACCTGAGCATTTTCTCTTTAAAATAGTGTCCTTGTTTTTCATTTTTCATTGAGATGAAGTTGGACCAGTCTGGTGGAGGTAACCGGAGAAGATGACCGAAGCCCTAGCTCCTGTGGTGTGCTAACACACCTCCTGGCCATCTGATCATGTTTGGATGTTCTAATCTGGACCTTTGGTTTGAATTACCACGCGTAAAACAAGTTGACTCAAGACAAACATGGAATGCGCGCGTGTCGCCATCAGATCTGCCACCTCGATTAATGAGGGAGATCTGATGGCCCTTGTTTTTTCTTATTTTATTTCAATTTCTGATTTTATGCTTAATCCTTTTATTTTGTTTAATTCATATTAATTTCATTTTTAATCCAAAAAATTTGGGACTTTCATTAAAAATCTTTAAATATTTTTCTCTTTCATATTCTGAATTAAAATTATTTTTTGGATTAATTTTGATATTTTTCATGAATTAAATGTTTTTGTGCATATTTTTAATTGCTTAAAAATACTTCTGAGTTTTCAAAAATAGTGAAATTTTTTGTCTAAGGTCCTTTGACCTTGTTTGACCTGGGATAAATCTCTTGGCCGTTTTTTTGGTGTTTTGAAGAGATTTTAGGTTTTGACCAAATTAAAATGTATTTTTATTCAATTTTAATTAGATTTTTAATTGTTTAAATGCTTAAAATTATGTTGAGTCATTTTTATGGTCTTGTGATGTTTGACTTTCTGTTTGGGCCTTGGTCAAGGTTGATTGACTTTTGTTGCATCAAAACCATTGGATTTAGGGGATTGATGATATATATACATTTCATCTCGCAAAATGAAAGAATGGTTTTCATTTGATGAAATTCCTCCCATGACCAATTTGTGTTTCTATCTTCCCCTCCCTCTTCATCTTAATTCCTATTATTTCCCATTCCCTCATTAGGCCAATTAAATCTCTAATGTCTTAAGGCTAATTGGTTCATCAATGACCTTGTGTCAGATTGACCAATACAAGTATGACTGAGATAAGTCCTTCCCCTTTGATCTTTTATTTTAGTATGTGGTATGTTTTAGGAGTTTGGTTCATCATACCAAATCTCTAACATGCATTAACCCCTAAATCTTTATTGCCCTACCTCAGATAGTTATGACTTCTACATAAGTCCAATTACGATTGCTTAACATAGTGCTAAATTTGACCCTAATGGCATAGCATTCTAGTAAGTGAGATTGTAAGTCTGCCATTCTTCATGGTATTGGATGGAGACTTGACCTTTTTTCCTTTCATGAGAGTTAGTGGCATACTTGTTGAATTATCCAAGTTAGAGCCCTTCTCGTGGAAGATGTCTTGGTTTAAGGATTCATACTTGTGAAAGAATGGTTGAGTGTTCTCCATAAAATGACTTAATCAATTAAAAAAAACCATCATTAACACTTGACTAACCTTTGACTAACATTTGACTAATTATTATTAATATTGCTTTACTTTCAAGTCAGTTACTTTATGCAATTTAAATTTCAGTCATTTATCATTCATTACCATTTACATTTTATTTAACTTGTTTATGTTTATGTCATTTTCAATTTGCTCATTTGAGCCATATCTTGAGAGGGTATATATTGTTTGTGCATTTTTGTTTTGTTTGTGGTCTTAGGACCTTAAAAATATAATAATAACAAAAACCCTAAAATACATCTGATGGACTGTTGATCTTGATCTGAACTCTTGGACTTAGAACTAGGCAACATTCCCTGTGCAAAAAGGACTTAGCCAATGCCAACATTTCGAGATCAAGCAATTGTGGACTGAGCCTTCATCTGATGTATGCCTTGAATCTTGTTTGAATTCATCTGTTACTCTGTCTTTGTGCTTAATTGTTATTTTGATCTTGTGTCTGGTGCTTTGTTATGAGTTTACCAAGGAATATTTCATCTGATACATTGGAAGACAATGAAGATTGGTAGCTATTGGAGTTGCTTGCTTGAATGTGGTTATCTTTATTTGATGCCTTGATCTTCATAATGTCTGGAGGTTGCTAATTGCTTATTACTTATTGTTTGATTCAAAGTTCAAGGGAATATGGGTTTCTATATGACATTCTTGTCTATTGGGTTGCATCCCATTGGTCAGATCTTTCCAACTCTCAACTTTTAATCTTTTATGCTTAGGATAACCTCTTCATCTCCTCCCACTTCTTAAATTTCAAAATCTCTTCCCCTTTTCAAAAACTTTCTTTGCTTGTGATTTCAAACATATACCTTACTTTAATGGTTAGAAACTTTGGCCTTATGCCAATGAATTTTCAAACTCTTTCTTAAATCAAATTTGTAAATAAACTTAATCACATTGACTTAAATTTAAAAAGACAAAAATAACTAACAAATCAATTCAAACATTTGGCCCTTTGAGCCTTTTCTTATTAAACTTTTTGTTAAAAGCAATTCACCAACTTCTTTGAAATTTTGACCACGAACTACGAGGTTTTGATCCCTCATTTTTATGTTGGTACGTAGGCACAAGCCCGAAGGTCTTGTCAAAGACTAAAATATAATCAATAAATTCTTTTTCTCATCCCCACACTCTATTTTTTCTCAAACATCATTTATACCAAACACATATGCACACATAAAAAAGAGCTCCCTAGAGTACATATGACACTTTGGGTGCTAACTGTAGTGGTAAATTCATGATCATTAAGCTATGGATAAACTTAACATCAATTAAACCAGATTCACCACCGCGCTTTTATTGTTTCCAAAGGAAAAGGGAAAAGTACGAACAAAACCCAAAGATAAGAAGTTTTCAAATCAAAACTGATAAAATGCCAGAGATTATAGGTAAGGGCGTTGGTTACACAGAGGGAAGGTGTTAGCACCCAAAGTGTCCTAGGTATTCCTAGGGAGCCCTTTTTTATGTGTGTATGTGTTTTGGTATAAAATGATTTTTGAGAAAAATAGAATGTGGGGATGAGAGAAGAATTCATTGATTAAATTTTTGTGTTTGACAAGACCTTTGGACTTGTGCCTACATACCAACCTAAAATGAGGGATCAAAACCTCGTAGTTTGTGGTATCAATTTCAAAGTGAGTGAATTACTTTTAACAAAAAAATCAAGTTTAAAAGAGGCACAAAAGGCCTAAAAGAGTTTGAATGAGTGTTAGTTCTTTTTGTCTTTTGAAATTTTAAGTCAAGTATGGTTAAGTTCATTTACATGTTTAATTAAGAAAAAGAAGTTTAAAAAATGCAATGGCATAAGGCCAAAGTTTCTAATTTGCAATAAAGTCTAAATTTAAAAATAACAAGCAAAGAAGATTTTGAAAGATGGGAGAGACTTGAAATTTAAGAAGTGGGAGGAGATGAAGAGACTAGTCCTAAGAATTTTTTTAAAAGTTAAGAGTTGAAAAGATTTGACCAATGGGATGCAATCCAATAGACAAGAATGTCATATAGAAACCCACTTTTCCTTTAGACTCTGAAATCAAGCAATATTAATACACAAGTAGCAAGATGAAGAGGAAGGCATCAAATAAATATAACCACATCCAAGTTAGCAACTCTATAGTCTTCTTCATAATCTCCCATGCATCAGATGACATACTCCTTGAATGGCTCAGAAATAGGTATTAGACATGGGTTCAAAGTAACTTTTGCATCAAGACCATGTAACAGATGAACTTAAAAGGGATTTCAATACTTGCATCAGATGAAAGTTCAATTCAAAATGACTTGGCTTCAGAAAAGTTGGCATTGGCCAAGTCCTTTTGCTTAGGGAGTGTTGCCTAATTCTAAGTCCAAGTCTCAGATCAAATCTTAGAGTCCACACAAACATTTTTTAAGAATTTTTGTTGCTATTATGTACATCAAGGTCCTAAGACCACAAACACAAACAAAATACACAAACAAGTATATACAATCACAACATATTCATAATACATGGCTCAAGTGAGCAAAGTAAAAATGGCATTAAAATAAACAAGTTAAATGATATGAATAATGGAAAATGATAAAAGGGATTGAATTTAAAGTGCAGAATGTAAATGACTTGAAATTAAAAGTTAGTCAAATGTTAGTTGATTAGATGTTAGTATTATTTTTGCTTTTCAATTGTTTAAGTCATTCTTTGGAGAACACTTAACCCTCTATTCACAAGCATGGATCCTTGAACCAAGATATCTTCCAAAGGAAGGAAAAAAGGCCAAGTTTCCACACAATACCATGAAAGGGGGAGACTTACAATCTCACTTACTAGAATGTTATGCTTTTTGGGCAATAGAAATTTTATGTTAATGCATGTTAGAGATATGGTATAATTAACCATACTCCTAAAACATACCACACTTAAAAATAAAATGGCAAAAGGATGAACCTAATATCATCCATACTTGTGTTGGTTTATGAACTAACTAGCCTTAAGATATAGAGATATCATTGGTCAATGGAATGGATGGGATAAAATGGGATTGAAGATGAAGAGGGAGGGGAAATGAGACAAACACAAATTGGTCATGGGAGGAATTTTATCAAATTAAAATCATTCATTCATTTTGGAAGATGAAATGAACATTTCATCAATCCCCTAAATCCAATGGTTTTAATCCAACAAAGTCAAATCAACCTTGACCAAGGCCCAAACACAATAGTCAAACTTCCCAATTCAATAAAATATCTCAACACAATTTATTCACTATTAAACAATTAAAAATCAATTAAAAATGCATTAAATTAAATTATGTTTGATCAAAAACCTAAAACCTCTTCAAAACACCAAATAAATGGCCAAGAGATTTATCATAGGTCAATCAAGGTGAAAGGGCCTTGGAGAAAAAATTTCTTTATTTTTTGAAAGTGGAAAGTATTTTTAAACAATTAAAAATATGCACAAAAACAATTAAGTCATGAAAAATATTAATGTTGATCCAAAAAATAATTTTAATTCAGAAAATGAAAGAGAAAAGTATTTGAAAATATTTGGTGAAAGTCCCATATTTTTTGGATCAATATTAAAATTAATATGAATTAATGAAAATAAAGCAATTAAAATGAAAATTCAGAAAAACAAAAATGCATGGACCATCTGATCTCCCTTATTAATTGAGGTGGCAGATCAAATGGTCCAGAGCGCACACTCAATGTGATATCTAATCAACCGCACAACACACATGGTAATCACAACCAACACTCAAGATTAAAACATTTTGAATGGATCATGTGGTTCGGAGACTTGCCAACACATCGCCGGAGCCAGTGCTCCGGTCTTCTTCTCCGATGGACCTCACCGGACTGGTCCACCTTCAAACATCACCAAAATGAAAAAGCAAGACATGCATTTAAAGAAAAAATACTCAGGAGCTCGAATTTGGCCTCAATTTTATCTAACTCCAAGTATATAGGAAGATACAGGGAGTTGAATTTTGAGGATCATGATCTGAGTTGCTTCGATTTGACCTCTAAGCAACTCAATCTTGTTGCCTACATTGGTAAAAATTCAAACAACCAAAAATCAACAAAAAAAAGTGGAGAAATAAGAGAGAATCAAAGAGTGGAAAAATCTAGAAAATCACCTTCAATGGAGCTTCAGATTTCCAGGATCTTGCTCTGAATTATGCTTGGCCTTGCTTCAGATGCTTTATGGAATAGAAATGGATCAAGGAAAGGGATGGACTCTTGGAGTTTCAATCTCAAAACAGTTGGAGATTTGAAATTCGATTTTCAAATAAAATCTTCAAGCTTATCCTTTAATGGCGAGGGTTTAAGGTTGCTGAATCAAAGCTTGCGCATGAGGTCTTATTTCTGAGCAAGAGAGCTTCTATTTATAGGCCAATGGGGCTGATATTTGCACACTTCCATTTTTGGAAAACATGAAAATCTATCTTGCTTGGTTGCATGAGCGTGTGATAGGCCCATCAAGTGATGCAGTTAGGTCCAAAATTGTGTGTAAGCTATGCTGAAATCATGTTGTCAAGCCATGCATTCGTGTATGAAAAGTGGAACTTGATATTGTACAAATGGTCCTTCAACTTTAACCCATGCGCAAGTTATTCATCCTTTATCCAAAGGAGATGATTTTGGACTTTTTGGAAAGTTCAGGTCAAGAGGAACAACTTTCATGTTGAACGCTTTTTCATTTGAAGCTTGGATCATGATGAATCTTGAGGTGGAAGTTTGGAAAATGAAACATATAAAAACAAATTCTAAGTACCAAGCCATATGTTCACTTCTTCCACCTTGGATAACTTTTTCTATGGGCTTCAAATGAGAAACGTTCATTCATAAAAGTTGTAGCTCTTCCAAATCTCTTCAAATTGGTCGCAAATTTGGCCTCATTTGGATTTGGGATGACGAAGTTATGCATTTTAGAAGTTGAGAAGAATCACTTGTTCAATGTTATAGGCCCAAAATGACCTATAATTTATCCTCTTGGCACATGCATTTGCAAGTTGAATTTGCACTTCCTCCAAACATAAACGTTGAAGTAGACATCTTGAATTTGATCATGCAATTTGAATGGATTTCATATCATACAAAATGAGCAAGTTATGTTCTTGTGAAGTTGACCACCAAATTAGGGTTTAGACAAAATGACCTATAATCTTTCACCATAAAAAATGACTTTCCAAGAAAAACTAGCTCTTGACCTTAACATGAAAGTTGTTCGTAATGTTATTTAGAGTAACGTTTCTCTTGGAATCATTTTCATATGATAAAAATTGTAGGAGATAGGGTCTAGGGAACCCCAATTTCGACCAGCTGAATTCCTATGGTCAACCACCATGAACCAACTTGCTAGCTTGATATTCTCTTGACTTTTGGGACTCATGGAGGATAATATATGCATAAGATGATGTAATGTGAAGTATCCATTGAAATATTTGACCAATTGGTGAATAAACTTATTGAAGAAGTCACACAAGATACCCAGATGAATTAGGGCTTCCAAGGCAAACAAGCTTCAAACTCTTGATGATTTCTTGATCAAAATAACATGTAAAGATCATGGGGATCCATATATGGTGTATGGGTTTGTACAGTGCAAGCATTCATACTTTCAACAACTTATGCGAGGCCTTTGTCAAGCAGTACAAGTACAACATGGATATGGCGCCTGATAGAGACCAGTTGAGGTCTATATCTCAGAAAGATAAGCAGACATTTAAAAAGTGTGCCCAGAGATGAAGGGAGTTGGCTGCCCAGATAAGTCCAACTTTGGAAGAGAAAGAAATGATGAAGATCTTCTTGAAGACGATGAGTTTGTTTTATTACGAACGAATTATTGCAAGTTCCCCCAATGACTTTACTAAAATGGTAAATATGGTGATGAGGCTAGAAGAAGGAATCCGTGAAGGACGTATGTATAAGGAAGAAACCTCGTCTAGCAAGAAATATGGTGGGATTTTCTGCAAGAGGTAGGAGGGAGAAACTAATTTAGTGTCAGTAGGGAGGCCAAGGAGGCCTCATGTCATAAAGAGTTCTCAACCTCGTGAACATCAACACCAAGTCTCATCAGTAATTCCTGTATTTTCCAACAATTCTAATCAATCAGTTCCTATTCAGCAACAACAACATCAACAACAACCGCAACAAAAAACCAACTACAACAACAACAATAACCCCAACAAAACTTTGAAAGTAATAAGGTCTCCTTTGACCCTATTCCTATGTCAGATGCAGAATTGTACCTATCATTGGTTCTCAAGAACCTCATTCAACCAAGAAATCCTTCGCATATTCATGAGCCACTTCCATGGTGGTTCAAAACTGATTTACACTGTGCTTTTCACCAGAGAGCCCCTGGCCATGACATAGATAACTCATATCCGTTGAAATATGAAGTCCAAAAGCTTGTGAAGAATGGAATGGTGTCCTTTGAGGACCGAGCGCCAAATGTGAAAGTTAATATGATTCCTGCTCATGGTAAAGCTTCTGTCAACATGGTGGACAACTGTCCAGGAAATTTATGAGTTTTTGATGTGTGACGTATTCGAAGATCTCTAGTGGATATGCATAGAACCTTGTGTTTAATCAGTGACTGTGAACATGACCATGATGGTTGTGTAATTTACAGTGCGAACCCCCGTGGGCGTATGGTTGTCAAGAGAGATATCCAAAAGTTGATGGATGAGAATGTAATCCAGATTCAACAGTCAAGGGATATAGATGATGTGAACGTGATTGTACTAGTGTTTTAGACCCCTAAGCGGGTAGTTATTCAGTTTGATAGCAACAACAGTAATAATGTCAACAAATCGGTATCGTCGTTGGTTATACGGTTAGCGACCTCTGTTCCATATGCATCCGATAAAGCTGTGCCATATCAATACAACGCCACAATGATTGAGAATGGTCAGAAGGTTCCTCTACCATTTGCAGATTTAGTGGTGCATATTGATGATATAGAAAAGGTGACCCTTAGCGGTTGTGTGTTTGGTCCGGTTTTTTCGAAAGAAATAGAAGATGTTCCCGCAAGTAAGAAGGCAGAGATTCCGGTTATGAATCCAATTGGTGCTTCAATGTGCCAGTCTGGTGAATCCAGAAAATTGAATGCTAATGATGATGATGAAGTTTTAAAGCTGATTAAAAGAAGTGAATTTAATGTTGTAGAGAAGTTGCTTTAGACTCCATCAAATATCTTTGTGTTGTCACTACTAATAAATTCTGAAGCACATAGGGAGGTGCTGCAGAAAGGAATAGAGAAGGCTTATGTTGAGCATGATGTGACCATGGATCAGTTTGACCATATCGTTGCCAACATTACTTCTTGTAATAATATGAGCTTTTGTGATAAAGAGGTTCCCGAAGAAGGCAGAAATCACAATATGGCATTGCACATTTCAATGAACTGTAAGGAGGACGCTATGTCCAACGTGTTGGTTGACATAAGGTCATCTTTGAATGTGTTTTCGAAGTCGACTTTATCAAGACTTTCTTATCAAGGCGCCCCAATGAGGTACAACAGCATGATTGTCAAGGCGTTCGACGATTCTCGTAAAATTGTCGTTGGTGAAGTGAACCTTCCAATTAAAATAGGTCCGAGTGATTTCCAAATTACTTTCCAGGTAATGGATATCCACCCTGCCTACAGTTGTCTATTGGGAAGGCCATGGATTCATGAAGCAGGAGTTGTGACGTCTACTCTACACCAAAAGCTGAAATTTGTGAAGAACGGCAAGCATGTCGTTGTTGGTGGGGAGAAAACATTATTAGTGAGCCATCTGTCATATTTTACATATGTTGAAGCTGAGGAAGAGGTTAGAACGTTGTTCCAAGCCTTATCTATTGTTGATGAAATAAAGGAAACTGGGGCACCCATGTCTTCTTTGAAAGATGCACAAGAGGCAATTCAGATTGGAAGCATTGATCGAAGGGGTCGTATGATAGAGATTGCTGAGAACAAGAATAACGTCAGATTGGGATTTCAACCAAGGCCGTTCAACATCAGGACTGAAGTTGTGCAACTAAGTTTCCGCAGTGGAAGTTTCATTCATGGGAATGATCAACACTCAGCTACCGTGATTGAAGATAGTGATGATGAAGGCAAAGCTTGCGCAAACTTTGTGACGCATGGCCAGACATGCAATAATTGGGTTGCGGTAGATGTTGCTATAGTTATTCATCGCTCAAAGTAATTTGTTTCCATTTACTTTTAAGGAAAAATCCTTCTCCCATGCCTAAGGGAGAAGTGAACATTATTGGTCATTTTCCTGATTATCATCAATAAAAGACAATTTTATTCATCCATATCTATGATGTTTTATTTTTACTTTTTTCTTTTCTGAAAATGGTAATCACAAAAAACATAAATAAATAATAATCTTCCATCTGCATAATATTTGGTTGCACTCCACTTCTCTAAAATCAAAATATCAAATCGTTATGCAGGTGTAGCGGTAAATTCATGACCATTAAGCTACAGACAAGCTTAACGTCAATAAAATCAGAGTCGCCACTACGCTTTTATTGTTTCCAAAGGAAAAGGGAAAAGTACGAACAAAACCCAAAGATAAGAAGTTTTCAAATCAAAACTAATAAAATGCCAGAGATTACAGGTAAGGGGGTTGGTTACACAGAGGGAAGGCGTTAGCACCCAAAGTGTCCTAGGTACTCCTAGGGAGCCCTTTTTTATGTGTGTATGTGTTTTGGTATAAAATGATGTTTGCAATAAATAGAGTGTAGGAAAGAGAGAAAAATTCATTAATTATATTTTTGTGTTTGACAAGACCTTCAGACTTGTGCCTACGTACCAACATAAAAAGGATGGATCAAAACCTCGTAGGTCGTGGTAACAATTTAAAAGTGAGTGAATTTCTTTTAATCAAAAAATTTGAATTTAAAAGAGGCACAAAGGGGCCTAAAAGAGTTTGAATGAGTGTTAGTTATTTTTGTCTTTTGAAAGTTTTAGTCAATATGATTAGATACATTTACAAGTTTGATTAAGAAAAGAGTTTAAATTGCAATGGCATAAGGCCAAAGTTTCTAATTTGTAAAAAGATTATATGTTTAGAAATCACAAGCAAAAAATATTTTAAAAAGGGGGGAGAGATTTGAAATTTAAGAAATGGGAGGAGATGAAAAGACTAATCCTAAGCAAAAATTAATAGTTAAGAGTTGAAAAGATCTGACCAATGGGATGCAATCTAATAGACAAGAATGTCATATAGAAACTCACTTTTCCTTTGGACTTTAAATCAAGCAATATCAATAAGCAAGTAGCAAAGTGAAGAGAAAGGCATCAAATAAAGATATCCATATCCAAGCTAGCAACTTCATAGTCTTCTTCTTAATCTTCCCATGTATTAGATGACATACTCTTTGAATGGCTCAGAATAAGGCATTAGACACAGGTTCAAAGTAACATTTGCCTCAAGACCATGTAGCAGATGAACTTAAATGGACCCCAATACTTGTATCATATGAAAGCTCAAATCACAATCACTTGGTTTAAGAAATGTTGGCATTGTCCAAGTCCTTTTGCATAGGGAGTGTTGCCTAATTCTAAGTCCAAAACTAAGATCACATCCAACAGTCCACACAAACATTTTTAGGGTTTTTGTTGTTTATTAGGTATTTTAAGGTCCTAAGACCACAAACACAAACAAGATACACAAATAAATATATGCAATCACAATATATGACTCAAGTGAGCAAAGTGAAAATGACATAAACATAAACAAGTTAAATGATACGTAGATGGCAAATGAAATGGTAAATGACTTGAAATAAAATGGCAAAAATTAAATGACTTGAAATTAAAAGCAATAATAATAAATGTTAGTCAAATGTTAGTTGATTAGAAGTTAGTGGAGTTTTTCTTTTTAATTGATTAAGTTATTCTTTGGAGAACAATCAACCCTCTATTCACAAGAATGGATCCTTGAACTAAGACATCTTCCAAAGGAAGGAAAAAAGGCCAAGTTTCCACACAATACCATGAAATAGGGGAGACTTACAATCTCACTTACTAGAATGCTATGCCTTTTGGGTCAAAATTTCGCGCTATGTTAAGCAATCTTAGGTGGACTTATGTAGAAGTCACAACTATCTGAGGTCGGGCAATAAAATTTTGATGTTAATGCATGTTAAAGACATGGTATAATGAACCATACTCCTAAAACATACCACACACAAAAAGCAAATTATCAAAGGATGGCCTAATCTCATCCATACTTGTATTCGTTCATCTAACATGAAGTTATTAATGAACCATTTAGCCTTAGGATATTAAGACTTCATTGGTCAATCGAAAGGATGAGATATAATAGGATTGAAGATGAAGAGAGAGAGCAGATGAGACAAACACAAATTGGTCATAGGAGGACTTTTATCAAATTAAAATCATTCATTCATTTTGGGAGATGAAATGTACATTTCATCAATCCCCTAAATCCAATGATTTTAATCCAACAAAAGTCAAATCAACCTTGACCAAGGCCCAATCACATAGTCAAACTTCACAAGTCAATAAAAATGGCTCAACATAATTTCTACACAATTAAACAATTAAAAATCAAATTAAAATGCATTTAAATTAAATTATGTTTGATCAAAAATCTAAAACCTCTTGAAAACACGAAATAAATGGCCAAGAGATTTATCATAGGTCAAATAAGGTCAAAGTAACTTGGATAAAAAAATTCATTATTTTTAAAAAGTAAGAAGTATTTTTACACAATTAAAAAAATGCACAAAAAAATTAATTCATAAAAAATATCAAAATTAATCCAAAAAATAATTTTAATTCAGAAAATGAAAGAAGAAAATATTTGAATTTTTTTGGTGAAAGTCCCATATTTTTTGGATTAATAATGAAATTAATATGAATTAATTAAAAACAAGCAATTAAATGAAATAATTAGAAAATCAAGAAAATGAGAACCATCTGATCTCCCTCATTAATTGAGATGGAAAATCAGATGGTGAGAAACCCGCGTTCCACATGTGCCTTAGTCAACTGAAGCACACGCGTGGTAATCAAAAGAAATGCCCAAGATTAAAACAATTCAAATGGATCCTATGGCTAAGATGCATGACAACACATCATCGGAGCCAGAGTTCTGATCTTCTTCTTCGGTGGACCTCACCGGACTGGTCCACCATCAACCATCACCAAAATGAAAAAGTAAGACATGGATTTAGAGACAAAATACTCAGGAGCTCGAATATGGCCTCAATTTTATCCAATTCCAAGTATATAAAAAGATACAGGGATTCGAATTTTGAGGATCATGAACTGAGTTGCTTCGATTTGACCTCAAAGCAACTCAATCATCTTGCCTACATTGATAGGACTTCAAACAACCAAAAATCACAAAGAATGGTGAAGAATTGAGGGAGAATCGAAGAGAAGAAGTTTCTGAAAAATCACCTTCGAGTTGATCTAATTCCACTTGATCTTGATCTGGATTTGATTGCTTTCTCTTCCTCTTGCTTGCAGAAGTCAATTGAGATGAAAAGGGAAGTGAATTTATGGAGTTTGAAGTTCTAAACAGAAGATGAAGTTCAAACTCAATTTCAAGAGAAACCTTCAATAATTCTATGGTAGTGGGGGTTTGAATCAGTCTAGCAAAGCTTGGGCAAGGAGTTCATGAAGTTCTGATCACAATGCACTTCTATTTATAGGCTATGGGATTGATATTTGCACACTCCAATTTAGGCAAAATTTAAATTTCTCTCTTGCATGGATGCATGGGCGTGTAATAGGCCCGTGAGATGATGTAATCTGATCCATAGTTCAACGTTCATCTTGCTGAAATCATGTTAGAAGTCCATGCAAATGGATATGAGAAATGGAAGTTGAAATTATCCAAATGGTCCCTTAACTTACACCCAAGTGAAAGTCCCTCAATTTCGATCCAAATGAGATGATCTTAGACTTTTTAGAAAGGTGAGATCAATGGGAACAACTTTCATGTGGAACACTTTTCCATTTGAAGCTTGGATCATGATGCATTTTGAGGTGGAAGTTTGGGAAATCAAACATATTTGAAAATTTTCTAAGTCCCAAGTCAAATGTTCATTTCTTCCACCTTGAATAACTTTTTCTATGGACTTCAAATGAAAAATTTCCCTTCACCCAAATTGTAACTCTTTCATACCTGTTAAACTTGTTCACAAATTTGACCTCATTTGGATTTGGCATGAAGGAGTTATGCATTTTTGAACTTGAGGAAAATCACTTGTTCAATGGTAGTAGCCCAAAATGACCTATAATGTTTCCTCATGGCACATGCATTTGAAAGTTAAATTTGAACTCCCTACAAACATCAAATTTGAAGTAGACATCTTGAATTTGATCATGTAATTTTAATGTATTTCACCTCTTAAAAATTGATCCAGTTATGGTCTTGGGAAGTTGACCTCCAAACTAGGGTTTAGACAAAATGACCTATAATCTTTCGCCATAAAAAATGACTTTCCAAGAAAAACTAGCTTTAGACCTCAACATGAAAGTTGTTTGTAATGTCATTTAGAGTAAAGTTTCTCTTGGAATCATTTTCATATGACAACTATTGGAGGAGAAAGGGTCTAGGGAACCCCAGTTTTGACTAGTTTACTTTCGCTAATCAACCACCATGAACCAACTTGCTAGCTTGATAATATCTTGACTTTTGGGACTCATGGAGGATCATATATGCACAATATGATGTGAAGTGAAGTATCCCTTGAATAATTTGATCAATTGTTGAAGAAACTTGTTAAAGAAGTCACACAAGATACTTAGATGAATTAGGGTTTCCAAAGAAAACAAACTCCAAACTCTTGATGATTTCTTGATCAAAATAACATGTGAAGAACATGGGGATCCATATATGATACTTAGAGTCAATGTAAACCAATTATTGATTGAACTCCTTGCAGTGAGGGTCTTAAACCCTAGATATGAGCTTGATGGAGCATAGGTGAGCATACACAACCTACAGAAGCAACAAACTATACATTGACAAATTTTTGGAATTTTAGTTAGTAAATAATGAAAAATAAAGTATGATACAATCAAATTGTGCTTGGTGATCTCTCCCAATGCAAACCCAATGAGTGAGGGGTAAGGAGGATGCCAAGGTGTGATCCCAATGCTAATGCATATGATGAGATATCATGAGGGATCTTAGGGTCAAAATTGGGGTCTTAGAGCTGCCCCTATTTAAGGACGTTCTAACTGAGGAGATGAATGTTGAAATCTTCGTATCGACTCAGTAGAATGGACTTAAATACAAACATATAAAACAAATTTTGGTTTCTAAGAGACCTCATGATACATATGATATGAATGCAAAAATATTCTCTGTGGGGAAAATGTTTCCACAAAGGAAAATAATCTAGAGAGACTAAAAGTCCACAAGAGTATAATCCATTCCGTAAGGAAGACTCACTAGGGAGACAAAGACTCTGGGGGATAAAAGATTGTGCGTAGGCCAAGCCACGACTTAAAACTGTTGGGGGACATGAGGGATTCCATGAAAATTAATCAATAGAAAGACTCAGCCGGGGATAAAAGGAAAAATCTACAAGGGAAACAAGTAAATCAGAACAAAGCTGAAATGCCTGAACAAAATAGGAAATGGTGATTTCATTGAGGAAATACGCCCTCGAACTCAAATGGGGAAGAAAAGATCTCCGACACAGGAGTAACAGAAGTATATTATCCACTACCGGTTAATGGGTAAGGAGATAACACAATCTGAGAAAGAGGAAATCTGTTACCTGTTAGGGTAAACATATCAAGGATGACTCGCTGAGAGCAACAAGAGGTATATTCATTACCAGTTACTGGGTAAGAATAACCAACTAGGGAAAAGCCAAATAGGGTTTACAACTACCGGTTATTGGGTAGAAGACCGCAAAGAGGAGAATATTCGTCACTGGTTAAAGTGAACATATCAAGGATAGACTCAAAGGGAAGAATATTCATCATCAATTAAAATGAACATATCCAGGATAGACTACCGGGAAAAAGTAGTAATTACATCTATCAGTTACTGGATATAATACCGAAAAGAGAATATCCGTCATCGGTTAAAATGATCATATCAAGGATAGACTCCGAGGGAAAAGCAGGATTTACGACTACCGGTTATTGGGCAGAAAACCAGAAAGAGGAGGAAACCTGTCATCGGTTAGGATGAACATATCAAGGATTAGCCCTCTGGGGAACGAAATAGGGATTACAATTACCTTTTTACTGGGCAGAAAACCAGAGCGAGACTATCCGTCATCGGTTAAGGATAGGCTCAAAGTGGACAGAGTATCCGTCATCGGTTAGGATGAACATATCAAGGATAGACTTCCTGGGGAAACATGAAAACAAATCCGCTGGGGAGAAATAAGAGGAAGTAAATTACATTTACCGGGGATTTAGCAAAAGTAAAGTACTCACAAATCGAGAAAAATATTACAATTTACTGAGTAACAGACCCTCGGGGGATCAAAATATCTATCTAGACAAGATATAGAAAGAAAAAGGTCAATCAAAGACTCAACCCAGTGAGGATATAACTCTGGGGGAGTGGTTCCATCCAGATAATCAACTGGGGAGGAAGCTGAAATAATGATCATCCATGAGGAAATAACTCAGTGGGGAATGAGAAAGGTTAAATTCTTTCTTTTTAAGGGGTCGACACTCTATAATCGAAAGAGGACAGACACACCGAATCTGCATGGGGAAAAAGGATACCACCATAGCAGAGGATCAGAAAAGGATGAATCACAAAAAATGCAATAATAATGCAAATGATCAAATCTATGAATGTATATGTATATGTATATATGATGATTATGCTGACAAAACAACCATGAAGGATACGAATGTCACTAATACGAATCATCGATACCACACTCTGCCAATCTCAACAGGATGGAGGCAACAACTGGAGAAGGAGATGAATCGGGTGAACGTGAATCATTCTTCTCAATGGCTCGACCCTGGATGGGGGAAAGAGGACAAATTGCGGGGGATCTGCATCATCAACTCTGCAGGGAATTTTAGGTCAACAACATATCAAATGGGATACATCCTTGCAGAGGACAAAAAATATTGCTCAAGAATCAATGATAACAGGGATTAGGCATAAACTCTGCTGACGGACCGAGG